>NC_133659.1:266961002-268361002 GCF_037893015.1 Macrotis lagotis | reverse complement strand
GAAGGTTATTACCCTGCCAGGTGAGGTGCCATCGCCTGAATGGGAAAAAATGCCCAATGCCAGAGATTCAGAATATTCATTTAAAGCTTTGAAAATATAATGTAAAAAAAGTGGCAGCACATTTTATGTGGGCCGCTAGTAACAGACAAAGGGAAATGCCACATGCTGCTCAAGTTAAATTTTTCTGCTGTTTTTAAGTCACCATGCTCCATATGTATTCAGTTGTATATGCCCCATGGGAGTTGGTTTCTGTTTCATCATATAAATCAGTATCAGCAAAGGAAATTCCCTGTGTAATTTTAATTCTCCCTTCTCCCCACTCCTGCCCCCCCTGGACCTCAGTTTCCTAACCAGTAAAATTGGGGAATTGGGAAAGTTGATACCTAAAAGTTGACTATTCTATTAATCCACAGAAAGTTACAAAGACAACCTAAAATATAAACAAATTGTTTTTCTAAACTCTTTCTTTCCCTTTTGTTGTTGGTGTGTGTGTGTCTGTGTGTGTATGTCTCTGTGTGTCTGTATGTGTGTCTATGTGTCCCTGGAAGCAAGTCAGTTAACACAGATAAGTGCCAATAATGTGGCAGACATATAGACACTGGGGATATAAAAGAAAAGTTAAAAAAAAAATTCCCTGCTCCCAAGACTCTCACAGTTTTAATGGGGGAGAAAATGTTGGGATATGGGTATGAGTTTCGCTGCTGCAATTTATTAGCTATGTGACTGTAAACAATTCACTTACCCTTTCTAAACCTCAGTTTCTTCATCTGTAAAATGAATGGGACCATCTTACTCTATAAATCTCAAAAGTGTGAATTATTGTAAGAAACAGATGTGAGACAATACTGATACATTTTGAAAGAAAGTTGGCTTATATTTTATGCAAGCTATACTGTCTCGAGTTAATAAGAAGTTGACTTAAAAACCCAACAGCACCAGAACTTCACTGTAACACTGTTATTTCCTACTAGCTTTAGGGGAATCATTCCCAGAAGCATTATGGTTTTTTACGATGTTAATCTTTTGATCAAGTTTTAATGAATGACAATGTCATCAACCTTTTACTGTTTTTTATTTCAGTGGATAGATAGCTAGTCCTGGAGTCAGGAAGACCTGAAATCAATCCAATCTCAGACCCCTACTAGCTTGTCACATAACCTCTATTTGCCTTATCCTTAAATTGGGGATAATAGCATTTATCTCCCATAGTTGTTTCAAGGATCAAATGAGGTAATAATTGTAATGGGCTTAACAAAGTGTCTGAGAAACACTAACTGCTATATAAAAGTTAGCTTTTATTCATTCATTTGAAGTATACATAGCTCCATTTCTCTAATGTGTTGGTGTAATTTTGCAAAATTATTAGAGCTTTTAGTTAACGTTTGTTTTGTAAAAACTGATAATGGAAGTAAAAATAATTTTCAGGTGTCTTCCCTCCTTAGTTCTTCTTCAAAGATTCCATTAAGATGCAGAACAACATCATCTCTTGTATGAAGCCTTTCCCGTTCTCCTTTCTCTAGGGCCCTCCCTCTCAGCTTACCTTATATTTAACTACATTGCATATATTCATCTTTATTTAATACTTATGCTGTACATGTTTTTGTACTTGATCTTCTCCATTTTAAGTTTTTTTGCAAGTATAGATTGTTTCATTCTTATATTGTTTCTCCCAGTGCCTAATAAACTGTCTGATATGTGATAAGGGCTTAATAAATCAACAAATGAAGTTAATGACTGATTGATCTACCTACCATAATGCTTAGGTTCATTATAGATCATTTCACTAAATATATGATGCACTATTAAGAAATGAATCTGGAGACGGAAGATGAGAATCCAAATCCAATCACCAAACCTTATTACCTGTGTGATCTTAGATCACTTCATTTTTCTGACTCACTTTTCCCCATTTGTAAAATGGGAAGGTCAGTCAGACTAGGCTGATTCTGAGGTCCTTTCCAGCTCTAAGTCCATGGTCTTATGGTAATAAGCAAATCATATGCCCAAATCAGTTAATATAACCTAATATAATGTCCTATTTACTTACTTTCAATAAACTATTGAAAGACTATTATACATTGGAAGAATTTGAAAATAATGTTCTTTTTCTTTTAACCAGATGATAAAAATGCAGTTGGTATACTTGCCATATTTGATTCAGTGACTTGTAAAATTAAAAATAAATCATGTTTCTAATATGTTGTTCTGTGTTTATAATATCAAATCACCAAAGCACTTTGTTCCTGTTTAGATTCAACCTAAATGAACTTACTTTGGTATATCAAGCTCTTATTATCTTTATGACTCTTTTATCCACTCCTATCTCTCTTCCAGACTCATCATTTATTTTGAGGGCTTTGTCATTCTGCAATTCATCTGCATTTGTCTACCAAGAGTAGTTCTTGACTTTTGTCTCTCCTTGACTGCTACCCATCCAGTCAGTTAGTCATGGTCAATTTTACCTCCACAAAATCTCTTATATCCACCTTCTTCCCTCCTCTTACATAACCGTAGTTAAGATCCATATCACCTCTCTCCTGGACTGTTATAATAACTTCTTAATTTACTCCTTGTTTCCATTATTTTTCAATCCATCTTCTATATTCCTACCTAATAAACGTGCAAAGACACAAGTCTAACCATATCACTCAACTGCTCAAAAGCTCAAAGAGGCTTCTTATTGCTGTGTGAATTTGGACAAAGTGGAAGAGGAAATATAAATACAGAGGAAACAGCACTGAAGTTGGTATCACTCAGACTAACTAGTTTGAATCTTGGCTCTACTACTTCCTACTTCTGTGGCCAGGTCACTTAACCACACAGAGCCTCAATTTCATCCTTAGAAAATAAGGGGGGGTGCAGCATGATTTAATATGAACATATATGTTACACTCCTGTAAATGTATAACTTTTTCAGATGACTAGCGTTGGGGGAGAGAAGGATGGGAGAGAGAAAACTTTACAAAAATAAATATTGAAAATTATCTCTCGTATAATTGGAAAAATTAATTTAAAAAATAAAAATAAGGGTACTGAATGACTTAACCTTTAAGGTCTTTTCTAACTCTATCTCTATAATTCTAAGGGCATTAAGCATTTAAATTAAAAA
This sequence comes from Macrotis lagotis, assembly GCF_037893015.1. Lineage (NCBI taxonomy): Eukaryota > Metazoa > Chordata > Mammalia > Peramelemorphia > Peramelidae > Macrotis > Macrotis lagotis. The sequence continues at coordinate 268,357,893 of NC_133659.1, read as the reverse complement.
CAATTCAGTACAAGTTGTTTGGCATAAGGAAAACTATTCGCTAACAAGTGAACTGGGATGAGTGTTGCAGCTAGAGGCAGAAGACCTGGATTCAAATGTCAGCTCTGTTTCTCTTCACCCATGTGATCTTGAGCAAGTCGCTTAGATTGGGACTCAGTTTCCAGATATATAAAAAGAAGGAGTTAGACCAAGTGTTTACATTACTAAGATCCCCTTTAGTCCTAAATTACATTTTTCTATATTCTAGTTTCCTATTTTTATACATTTTTCTCTATTCTCAATCTTCCAAGTTGTGTTCTCTTGTTTATTTGACATAGGAATGAAAATTCTGACTGTTTTTTCTCAAGCATTTTTAACAGAGAACATGCCCAATAGATAAATTGACTTTTAGAAATCAGAGCAATAATAAGCCTTAAACTGAACCAAACTATTCAACTGTCAATATACCAGCATAAGTGCAAGGAAAGGGTTGTAATTAAACTATAGAAACAAAACAAGTAGCACAACTTTTAAAAATCATTGGGAGATAGTTTCCCTATATAACAATTACAAGGAAAAAACAGAGCTAAATTACAAATAATGTATTTCCTAATTCTAACATTAGTTCCTATTATGTTCAGTGAAGAAATGGCTCTGGGTTAGATATCTCAGCTCTTCTTTTCATGACACTGTCATAATGAGAAAATTCAATAAATAAGGGTAAATTGTATAGCATGGAGATGTCTGCAGTTTATTCATGAAATTTGTAAATGTAACATAAACCAACTAATGCAAACAGAATAGGCCACATGTAACTCGTTAAAGACTTCTGTCAACTTCAACAATTTCACTGATAGTTGAAGAACAGCTAGATAATATAAAAATATGGTTATCACTTTTATTGTAAATATAAGTTGTGCAAACATATTGACTCTGTCTATATTTGGCTGAGAAGATAAAAAATAGCAAAATATTCAAATATGCCTATTGGCAGCCCCCACTATAATGTGTTATTAATGGAAAATGTTCCACTAGGTATCAGAAGACATATATGTGCATTAATGTGGAAGAATGCAGACTGGTCCTGGGATGAGTAAATACACTTTTAATTTTCATGAGTTAGTGACAGAAAAGAACACAAACATAATTCTTGATTCAGAGCTAAGAAGCTGAAATTGTTGACTAGAGCTTCTTTTCACACTTCAAAACAAGGAGTTTACATGCCTTAGGAATCTTAACTCTTGCAGAAATTAAAAAAAAACATATCTTTGACCTGGCTTACTTGATGGCTCTACATTTACATGGTTTGAATGATACTACAGATTTTTTAAAAAATCATAACAATAATATGCTTTATAGACAGGAGCATAGATATTAATATAAACAGTGATTTTTTTCCTCTATAACAGCTTGCTTATCCTTTTACCAAATAGTACAGATTCTCTCCTGATTCACTTAACAACTGAAACAAGGGGTGTCTGCCCATATTTAATCCAATGAACCTAGAACAATGTAAGCACTTTTTTTTTTTTTAGGTTTTTGCAAGGCAAATGGAGTTAAGTGGCTTGCCCAAGGCCACAGGGCTAGGTAATTAATTGTCTGAGATCAGATTTGAACTCAGTTACTCCTGACTCCAGGGGCCAGTGCTCTATCCACTGCGCCACCTAGCCGCCCCTAATGTAAGTAAGCACTTTTAAAATGTTTGTTCAACTATAGTTCAAGTGGTCAGGAGCAGCTAGATGGCCCAGTGGAGACAGAGCACCAGATCTGGAGTCAGAAAGCTCTGAGTTCAAATGTGGCTTCAGACACTAGCAATGTGATCCAGAACAAGTCACTTAACCCTGCTTGCCTTAGTTTTCGGTGAAATTAGCTAGAGAAGAAAATGGCAAAGAACTCCAGTGTCTTTGCTAAGAAAACTATAATCGGGAATCATAAAAAAAAAATCAGCTATGACTGAAATAACCAAACAACAAACACTCAGTCAATAAAGAACCATATAGTAGTAACTAGCTATTTCCTTTAAATAGTCATCAATTTTAGTCTCATAAATTTATTTTGTCACTTTGAGATATGATAAAGAAGAGGAGAAATAGGGAAAACCCCTTTTATGTACTGAAATGCCACTAGCATTGAAGTCTAAGATTGAGTATGACTATTTTTGAAGACTAGATTCAGCCCAAAGTAACTTGATTTTTTTCCAAATAGGCTATAGGATCAAGTATAGTTCACTAGTTTTAGTGATGAGGGAACTGAAATCTATATAGGCTAAGTGAATTGCCAAAAGTAAATTATAGGTATTAAGTAGCACAATTGATATTTGAATCCAAGTCTTTTGATGCCAAATTCAGTACTTTTTTAAAATTAATACTCCATAAGGAGTGTAACATTCCAACAAAGACTAATCAGTATGTCATTGAAGGATCTAGAAGATGTCATAATATATCGTTCAACTGAAAATGTCCCAAGTAGTTTGGGTAGAAATGGCACAAAAGATGACTTCATTTACCTTGCTTTTCTTTTCTACAGGCAACATAAAAAAGCGCTCCTAAGGAGTTCCACACAAGTCTAGTACACAACTTTCTACAGCACTTAAAAAAGATCTATGGTTTCATCACTGGAGGTACCCCTTTCAATAATACAGATTACAAGGGTGGCTAGGTGGCATAATGGATAGAGCACTGGCCTTGGAGTCAGGAGTACCTGAGTTCAAATATGGCCTCAGACACTTAATAATTACCTAACCCTGTGGCCTTGGGCAAGCCACTTAACCCCATTGCCTTGAAAAATCTAAAATAAAAAAGAATACAGATTACAAGCTGCCACCTTCCTTCCCTATCCAGCCACCACCCACTCATCATATTAGAAGGTCTTCGTGAGTTTCTGTGGCTCAAAAATTTCAATACCTGGTAGTCAATCTTCAAGTGATGAACTTTGTATATGTGCAGTTCTAATTCAACTGGCATTTCTTAAAACACTATGAGTTAAGCACTTTGCTGAGAGCTAGAACAGAGGTTCATCAAGTATTATTTGAATAATATTTTAATTACATCAATAACATCCATCAATTTCACTTGTAAAAGCTTCTTTTTTCCTCATTTAGGATTACACAACAATGAAAATATATAAACTCAGTATATCCTCCAAGGATTCCATGATCTCCATTATTATGTGGGAAAATTATCCATCTAAATGTCCCTCCAGGAAGACTTTCAGAGATACTGTTTTGGTACTCTGAAAAAGCTTATATAACATTAGAAAAGAAGATACCGGGGTGGCTAGGTGGCGCAGTGGATAAAGCACCAGCCTTGAAGTCAGGAGTACCTGGGTTCAAATATGCTCCAATATACTTAATAATTACCTAGCTGTGTGGCCTTGGGTAAGCCACTTAACCCCATTTGCCTTGCAAAAAAAAAAAAAAAAAGATACCTTCTTTAAATGCAAAGAATGGAAATTTGAACTAAATGTCTTATTCTTCCCTAGATCTTAAAGTTATCCACATTACTGTTGTTTGCTCTTTGTTCTCCCGACATCAGGGATTGATGCCATGACATGCAAATGAATTGGATTTAAGTGAGGGAGTGTTGTGCATAGTCATCAGCCTCACTTTCTCCTCTGGGTCCATTGTCCAGTAATGAATCAGGATGACTGAAGATAGTCCTGACTGCAACAGGATCCTTGGCCTTGAAGTAATAAACAATGAAGCATTGGCAATGACAGGGCTTTCAGAGATCATCTAGTCCAACTTCATTTTACAGATGAGGAAACTGAGGGCCCTAGAGGTTAAGTAATTTACCTAAAGTCACATAGATAATAAGTAGAGAACTGAGATTTGAACCCAACACTGATAAATGCAAACCCAGTGTTTTTCCTGCTACAACAAAGTCTCTATCTTCATGTATTTTATGAGCTTTTAAAGTAAGTCCTTAAATCTACTTTAAAAATCAGGACCAGACCCTTCTTTTTTAACCACTCCCATGACTACCTGCCTGCCCCCCCTCAAAAAAAAATAAATGGAGCAAGATTTAAATTTAGTCAAACAAAGGCGTATATTTTTTAAAATATTTGTTTTTTTAAGTGAATTCATTTTTCCCTCCAAACAATTTTTAGAAGTAAATGCAGAATTTTTATTGGGGTTACTTTCCTTTAGGATAATCTGTTTATTAAATTTTTCATTGTATTTTCACAAAATAAGTATAATTTTCATAGTAGTACTGATTCAGAATTAAGTTTGTTGCCTGTAGTTTTCACTTTTTTAGTCACTTTTCTCTTTACTGCCACCTTGTGGACTCACTAATAAAAAATAAATATGCAAGATTTTTTTTATTGTGTTCGTATAAAAAAATCTTATGGCAAAAAATTTCATACATGAATAAATGTCTTTGTTTGGTTGGAAAAGCAACCACTCTGTGAGAAAATATTTGACACACTTTGGCAATTGCCTATTCTGAAAACTAGAAGAGTTTCTCAGAGATTGGAAGAAATACAAAAATCAATGTTCATTTAAAGGATAATCATCAAACTTATCTTGGATAATGTAAGTGGCGAAGTCTGACTTGTGATTTTGCCATATGAAAAATGCTTTCTTATCTCTGTATCATCATTTCTGCAATGGTGTCCCACAAGAATTGATTCTCGACAATTTGAAACACTGCCTAATCCCATTTTAGAAAAAGCTACCTTATCAGATTCAGTCTGGTGTGCATCTTGCTTCTAGCATGCAGGCTGTATTTGCATTAGATTTCCTTGCTCAGTTCATTTATTAATTATACTAAATCTCCAAGGGGTAGGAGAGGGGAGAAAAGCACGTGCAAACACTAAACTGAACTAGATGGAAAACAAAAATATTCAAATTCTCTAAGTTTTCTCATGTAGTAAGAAAATATTTTTACTAGACAACTAAAAAAACATCTTCTTTGAAAGTCATTGAATTGTTTTAGAATTTGTGGACATAATATATGTTGCAGTGTGCTGGAGAAATAAATTTTAGAAGAATAAGGTAAAATCATGCATAATTTAGCCATTTTGAATGTTTAAATGCTGAGATTTTACACTATTAACAATTGAAGGTTGTACCATATGCTATTCATAAAAGATCTGAAATAAGATTTGAACCTTGACCTTAATGTCATAAGCTACTGGTCATCTATACTGAAAGCATACAGGCAAAAAAAATTATAGTATTTACATAAGCTTACAAAAAAATCCTATTCTGGAATCAGGATGTTCAAACACTATAATAAGATTTCTGAAGCCCCTGAATATTCTTGAACTTGTACTCATCATTGCCAAGATGCTACTCACAGGACAAAAGCCGTTTACATGCTGAGTCGGGAGATTTTATTTTTAATTTGTTTACTAAGTCATTGATTACTGTGCCCTCTGCAACCTGAATCTCAGAGTCAGGTCACTCACTCAAACCCTGCATTGCATTACCTACTCATCTGAGGTTAGATTTAATTCAGAGATCTGACCTTTATCATTAGAGCTCTGGGTGCTAACCATGAGCTACTTTAACACTTTACAAGTATTATTTCATTTGATCCTGACAACAACTGTGGAAGGTAGGTGTTATTTTACAAATGAGGAAAATGAGCAAAACAGAGGTTAAGTGACTTGACCTGGCTCACACAGGTAGTAAAAGTATCAGAAGCTGAATTTGAATTCAGGTCTTCCTGATTATAGATCCAGCACTGTATCTGCCATTTCACCCAGCTGCCTCTTATACTAATTTAGATAATAAGACTGAAGACAATTGAACCAACAAATTGAGAACCTATACTGAGCAAGTAAATTACTACCCTCTGAAAGAATCCAGTGGAAACTAGAATCATCATTTTCTTTATATGGTGCAAGGAAATTTCCCCTACATTTGTGTATCTTTCTTTTGTGAGTCAGCAGAGTGAGTTGGCTAAACTGTTTTTGGACTTAGAAAGACCTCAGTTCAACTCTTTTCTCACATACTTTACTAGTTACATGACCTCAGTGAGCAGGTGACCTTAACTATCCAAACCTTGGTTTCCTCATCTAAAAAATGATTATAATAATGGTGCCTAACTTACAGGATTTTTATAAGGCTCAGAATGAGAAAACATGAAATATACAAACCTTACAGCACTATTTAAATTCCATTTTCTAGTATTTTGTCCAGGCTAGATGATTAGTCATATGGTATGAAGCAAGGCAAAATCATACTATATTTTTCCTCCCACCATACCCATTTTTATTTTAGAGAAATCTGATAGGATGGTGAGGTTCCAATGGTTATGTATATGCAGGGTTGATTGGATAGAAAGAGAGTTTTAAGAGCAGCTAGGTGGCACAGTGAATAGAGTACTGGCTAGAGACAGGAGGACCTAAGTCCAAATCCAGCTTGAGACACTCAACCGTCACTAGCTGTGTGACCCTGGGCAAGTCACTTAAATCCAATTGTCTTGTAAAAAAAAAAGAAAAGAAAATTTTATAGTCAGAGGAACAGGGTTTGAATTCTGACTGCCTACTTACTGCCTGTGTGACTTTGGGCAATTCATTTAATCTCTCTGATCCTCCATTTCCTGATCTATGCAATGAAGAAGTGTTCTAGATGATCCTTTAGGTCTCTTTTAGCTCTTTTAGCAACCTGTGATCCTCTGACTTCTGGCTTTTTCAGCTGGAGAAATATCTTGATAGAATCACTACCCATAAGCGAGGCATCACCTTCCTCCCTGCAAGCCATCCAAAGCTGAGCATTTGCTCTGATTCACCATAATCTGGCAGCAGATATGTACTGTTCTGTCTGTGTGTGTGTGTGTGTGTGTGTGTGTGTGTGTGTGTGTGCGTGTGCGTGTGTGTGTGTGTATTCTTGTTTACACACATATATATACAAGATGGATAGAGGCATAGAGAGATGGATAAGTAGGCGGATGGTTTGGATGGATGGATAGAGGGATGTATAGGTAGGTGGACAGGTGGATGGATGGACAGACAGACAGATAGATAATCTCTTGAATTCATATTTCCCCTTCCAGGAATAGTATAAGAGCCTTTGGATCATCATATAATAGAACTAAATATCCATTTATCCATTCATTCATTAATTCAACAAATATCTGTTTATTCAGTCCCTATCATGTATGGGGTGCAGTGGGAAATTCTACAGCTTCCCTGACCTCAAGAAGGTTAACCAATATCAAATTGTTTGCTGTCAACAAAGAAAGGAAAGGATAGAAAGGGAGCAAATTTGGAACTCAAAATTTAAGAGAAAACTAATTTAAAAAATTAAATTACATGTAATTGGAAAAAATGAATATTCTAAAAAGTTTTAAAAAGGAAAACAACAAAAAAAAAGCTGCCAGTAGAAAAATGTATTGTAATTCTCTAAATTTTAAAATACATATTCTTTAACTTTCTAACATAGACTGCATAGCTTTCATTGTCTTAATAAAGTATTTATTTTGGAAGAAGAGCATATGCAAGCTTCAAAATTATAAATGACACAAGATAGAACTTTTCCACCTGACTATGTCATGTTGATATCTAACATGAGCTATATTCTCTTATTCTGTTTGTGGTGTCTATGTGAAATTGATGTCTCTGTCAGAGTATGTAAGTATGGCATAATGTACCGCTGGGAAAAAGAATGAAATAATGGGGACAAAAGATTGAGGATCCCACTTGCATGGCTAAAAATGCAAAACTATGGAGAATTAAATCAGTGAGCATTTATTAAGTGCTTATTATATTCCCACCATCATGTTAAGCACTGGAAATACAAATCTGAGCAAAAAACCATTTTAATTGGAAAGCATTCCAATTCAAAAATGTATTTATTAAAAATTTGCTACATACCCCACACTGCCACTTTATACATTATTTGCAAATAATATAGGCATCACCTGAATTATCAGAAGTACAAAAATAATTTGATTCCTAATTAATGAGGATGCATTGTACACAGGTGGTTAAGTTTTTAATTTAATTCCAGAGGCATTTTGGTATCCATATCTTTTTTCAAAAAGCCAAGGGAATTTCTTTTCTTTCTCTTTAAAATCATTCCATTTCCAAAAGCAAGAGGTCATGTGTTTCCTTAATCTTTACTGGTGTGAATATTCATCCAATGTCTGAAGTTGGTAGAGTGATAAACACTGAATCTTTTTAGAAGGACTAACATGTAACTAGGTAAGCTCTGTAAGTGATGGCTATTAATGTTCTCTTTTGTCTTCTGGACAGAAAATCAAAGCTATTTAAAGTAAAGGATGTGTTTAAAATCAATGTATGCCCACAAGTTAACATTAATGTTTACAAACACTTTTTGTTACACATTATGTCTTATTTCTATATGTATATACATAAATGCTCATGGATTTTTTGGAAGTTCCTTGTTTTGCTATCTGCTTAACTGCAGATGTATTTCCAAACGTGCATAGGCACTTTGTCGTTTCAAAATTGACTGCCCATGTAAGCACCAAATAGCAAAATAAACTACTGTGAAGGATAATAACCCAAACTGTGGTAAATCCAAAATTTAAATTATGGGATCATTTTTGTACTTTTCATGAGCTTAGTCTGGAGCTGTGCTCTTGTTAAATGTGTGGAGTGGGAAACACACCTTCTGGAATGTGCAAATAATGAATTCCTAGCAACAGTATAAAATATAATCCACATTATAAAATGAACAGAATGATCCCTCAGATCCTACTGCCTAAGGCTCCTGATGTTAATTCTGCAGCAATGCCTTGTGCATTCACTAGTCAAAATCATATTAACCAAGATGACACATTTTTGTCTGTCATTCCACAGTTATTCCAGCTGCCTCGTGAATGCTCTTCATTGTCTGAGTGGCAAGCTTCTGCTCCGTCAATTCTGTTCCATTCAATAAAATATTTATTAAACTCCTGTCATGTGCAGGACATTGCTTGGTTCTGGACATGAAAAGATTTTTTTTAAGACTTAAAAAGTTTGAGGGGAAGCTCGGTGTTACAGTGGATGCTCACCAGTCCTGGAGTCAGGAGGCCCTGAGTTCAAATCCTGTCTCAGACACTTAATAAGTACTTAGCAGTGTGACCATGGATAAGTCACTTAACCTACCTTATTGTCTATTAGATAAAGACTTAAAATCTATTAGAGGGGGCAGCTAGGTGGTGTCATAGATAGAGCACCAATCTTGGACTCAGGAGGACCTGAGTTCAAATAAAGCATTAGACAGTAATTATGTGTCCTTGGGCATATTACTTCACAGAAACAAAAATCTATAAGAGAAATGAGACATAAGCCAAAATAAGAAATGATTAAGTGCATCACTGAGATCGCAGAATGGGTTGAAAGAGTCGGGGAAAGAGAAATCACTCCCAGAGAGTGGAAGGACATCATTAAAGACTTCAAAAAAGATGGCCCACAATCTGAGCCTCAGAAGACTTCAAGAAGAACATCCATAGCTGGAATATGTGTTTGACACCTGAGGGAGTCCCTTGTGAAGTTAAAGAAGGAGAAGAGGATTGAACAAGATGGCCAAAATACCCCATGCTCATTGGGAAATATTTTTTTAAAAAAAGTAAGAATAGAAAAAAGTAGACTTGGAGAGAGCCTTGAATTCCACATGTGCTATTCCAGAATTTCAATAAACATCAACAAAATTTCATAATAAGATGATTTATTTGTATGTCTTATTGATATAAATATCCTGATTTAGGAAGTGTACTCAAATTATGCATGTGACTTCTGTACTCTACCACTATCCCCAGGATGCTGAACAGAAGTGAAGTCACATGGATAAGTAATTGAATCTCAGGAAACCAGCCCAATCAGGCAGCTGACTAGGTTTAGATGCTCCACTGATTCCAGGGGGCTCTGGGATTTTATTCAAGGGATGGACAAAGGGAGTTAGTCTTTTGCAATTGTACCAGTATTATGGGAAACAGGTAAGATTAAGCAAAGGGATTAGTAGGCTTCCTTTGGAGTCAGGATTTTTAACTCATGGATATTCTTCCATCATTCTTTCTATCTACACATCTCCTCTCTTCCCCTCTCTCTTTCCCCAGTGATCAAATAAGCCTGATTAGCTAGCTAAGGAGTTTAAATATTATTCTGTAAGAAATAGAAATTTACGAGCAGTTTAGGAATCAGGAGATCATAGGATCATATATTTAAAACTGTAAGGAAACTTAGAAACCATCTAATCCAGCCCTTTCAATTTACAGATAAGAAAACCGAAACCCAGAGAAGTTGACTTGCCCAAAATCACACAATTAGGAAATTATGAAAGCAGAACTTGAACTTGGGTTCTCTGACTTCAAAGTCAGTATCCTTTTTACCATGAAGGATGTCATAAGATTCCTTTGGTAGATTGTGACAGATGAAATAGGAGTGTTGCCAGAGTAAAGAAAAGCAGCATGGAGACTTTATTATTAGTGGAGAGGAGAAGTGTTGAGAAATGAACTAGGACAAAGGTTTCTAACATGGGAACTATGAATATGTTTGTTTAATATTTGATAACTTCATGTCAATATACAGTCAGTTCCTAACTTGTACATGAGTAATGTTCCTAGAAAATGTTGTGAAAATAAAAAACCATGAATGTTGATATATTGAACCTACAGGAAATGGGGGTTAGGTTCCCACAATCACCAAAAACTAATTTTTTGCTAAAGAAGTCTGGAAATACATTTTTCTACATACAAACAAATCTTTATAGCTAAATATTAGCCCATTTATATGAACAAAAAACATTAACTCGCTGACCCACAAATTTAGCCACTTTTCCATTTTTTTCAATTCTTTCATTGCATACTCAAGAGGATACTTTAGCACTTACTGAAGCAAATTCCAGAACACTTTTATGAAAACTTTCCTCCTTTTCACAGATATAACGAATCGTCATTTGTTAACACCAAACTCACAGCCAACAGCAGTTGCAAACATTCTGGCATGAGGTTTATCTAACACTTTTATTTTCTCACTATGCCACATCATTGATGTTGCACGCTTGGGCTTAGAACCCAAAGGACTTGCATTATGCTTTGGCAGCATAATTGCAATACAAAACTTGAATTTTTAAGGCAAACAATGAAATATGAACAAATGCAGAGGGATCCCTTCACAACAGTAGGGTAAACAAAACCAGAGAAGTACAGTAGGAAACAAGCCAATCCACAAATTTAGGTAACACTCGCCTCCCTCTTTATTTCTTTCTCTACTACTCATAACCACAGATTTGCGCAGTTGCCAAAGCAAAAGTGAAAATGAGGTTACCATTAAAATCACATGAATGATTTAAAGTCCAGAAAGTTAAAACATGTTTGTTGAGGATTAATTGAAACTACTTTTTTTTTGTAGTTCTCTGTATTTTATTTTATCCATGTAAGAGCACTGTTTGGAGGAGTTCATAGGCTTCACCAAATTGCTCAAGGAGTATATGAAACAAACAACAAAAACATTAAGAATGCCTGAGCTTGGATATTGATGATATGAGTGTAGAAAAGGAAAATGATTCAAGAAATGTTGTTTGTGTGATTGAAAGTACTCTTTAGTGAACCAATTCAATTCTACATTGTCTTCTCTTGAATCCCTAGCCCCCTTATCATTTAATCTAATTACACCCAGCCACATTTCAACCTTGGATCACACCCAACTCATTCTTATACACTTGCTCCAGAATGAAGGTCGAAAACATCACATAGGCCCATTACAAGTTTATGTTACTTAGCCTCAACTGGGCTCCCACTGCTGTTAGGCAATCCTACTCTACCTCCCTTATCCACTCACTATGCCTCTCTCCACAGGGATACTTCCAAACTTCATCATCCTTATCTCAAACTTCTCCAGGTACCTCCTTTCCCCACCTCTCTTGGTTATGAATTTTGCCTCCTATTTTCCAGGAGAAAAAAGAATGAAATAATTTGCCTTAAGCTTGTACTTTTCCTTCATTCAGATGTCTTCTACCACTATTCCTTCACCCCTGTCTCACATGACATCCTGAAAAACTCATTTGATTCTTCTATCCCTGATATCATCATCCTACATCACTTCTGCCTTTTGAAGTTAAACTCCTCAAAAAAGCCTTTCTAGAATATATGCCTCCATGTTCTCTCCTCTCATTCTCTTATTAACCCCTTATAATCTGGCTTCTGACCTTATCATTCCACCAAAACTGCTCTCTACAAAGTACAGACGATACTGATAATGTCTAGTTGCTAAATCTAATGATCTTTTCTTAATCCTCATTCACCTTGACCTCTTTGCAGCCTTTGACACTGTTGATCACTCCTTCACCCCTTAGTTCTTGGTATTTTCTCTGACTGTTCCCCATGCCTGAAATGCTCTTCCCCCCTCCTCCAACTATTGACCTTTATGACTTCCTTTATGTCTCAACCAAAATCTCACCTTCTACAGAAAGCTTTCTTTTACACAGCTGAATTCCAATGCTTTCCACCTTTAATAATTATCTATTTATCATTCCTATAGCTGGCTTTGTATATATTTGTTTGCGTGTTGATTCCCCATGTAGATTGTAAACTCCTGGCAGGCAGGCAGGGATTGACTTTCACCTCTTTTTTTCTTTCTACAGCATTTAGTGCAGATCTGGCAAATAGTAGGCACTTGAGAAGTATTTATTGAATGAATAAATGAAGTGGCATAAATGGATAGTTTCAATTTAAGACAACTTAATATTATGGAAAGAGTCCTAGACTTGGAATCAATGAACCTGTGTTCAGATACCAACTTCCCTACCATTTACTATCTGTGCATCCTTTTTTTTTTAGGTTTTTTTGCTAGGCAAATGGGGTTAAGTGGCTTGCCCCAGGCCACACAGCTAGGTAATTATTAAGTGTTTGAGACCGGATTTGAACCCAGGTACTCCTGACTCCAGGGCCAGTGCTTTTACCACTGCGCCACCTAGCCGCCCCACTATCTGTGCATCCTTAAGTAAATCAAATGATAACCTCTAGATCAGTTTCCTCACTGATAAAGTGAGAGTATTTGGTCTAGATAGCCTCTAAGGCCCCTTTCCATTCTAAATCTACAATCCTATAAATTCCTAAGGAAAAAAAAATAGTTAAATGATAGAGAAGTTAAAAAAAAAAAAAGGTAGCACCTAAACTGACAAAAGTTTAGGAATGATGGAGGTTTCAGCAACAAAAAGTTGAGAAAAAATTTGCTAACCACACAAAAATCTCTTTATGACCGACAATCCTCCAAAAGCATCTATTTTTTCTAAAGATCCTCCCCCCAAAAAAAATATTTTATTTTCCATAACTTCTCTATTATTTGAAAAATAATTGATCTTTTGTTTTTATTCCATCTATGTTTTCCAAAATATTTCTTCCCATTTATCCTCCACAAGAACAATCCATATAACAGGGAAAAAACAGCCTAGTTCATCAAAGCTAAAAAAAGACTGACATTTATATCGTTCTACACCCAGAATCTCTCACCAGTGCAAAGAAAGGAAAGAGCTTCCCTTTCATATGTGTTCTTTGTATTTGCTTGGTCATGGTAAATCACAGTATTCAGTTTTATTTGTTTTGTTGTTGCTACTCTTATTTACATTGTTTTGGTCACTGGAGATGTGTTTTCTTAGTTCTATTTACTTCACTTTGCATCAGTTCATTTACGTCTTCTCTTGTTTCTCTGTATTTGTCACATTCAACATTTCTTCAAGCACAGATTTAATATTATGTCACATTCATGTCCACATCTAATTTAGACATTTCCCTAATCAATGAATATCTAGTTTGTTTCCAATTTTTTTGTTACCTTATAGAGAATGACTATAAATATTTTGGTATATATGGGACCTTATTTCAATCAATAATCTCCTTAGGGTAGATATTCAATAGTGTATCTCTAAGTCAAAGGGTACTTGAATATTTAGATAAATTTGCCATCTCAGCATTGTAGATATTTTCTCCACTAGTACTGATTGCTACCCTTCTTTGTTCCTTCATACTAGAAGACCATTTGTTTCCTCCCACAAATCCCTATGCCCACTCCACCCCACTATTCTTTAGGATATTTCTAAATATCAATGTTGAATAGATACCAATGGAATATTCATGATGTTCACACATTATCCTTTATTCTTGCCACACAATAGACCCAATTCTTTTTCTGTTCATAACTTGTTGTAACAAAATCTACTCCTCAAAAATAATTTCTCATTGGTGATGTATCTCTGTATTGCCTTTCATGTGACCTATAATAACATTAATTCTTCAAAGACTATATGATATTGCTTGACATGGACTGGAGCTAGTTTAAACCAGTTGATAGTTAAATTTTCTCTATAAGTATTTACACTTAGAAATTAGTAAATGTCACAAATCAGGACTTGACATTATTCTGTTGATTTATAACCTTAAGAAAATGATGGAGATAATGTTAATAATATAGATTAAATTCAAATGTGTGTCATGCATACATTTTTCTAGACAGTCAGTCGTTAAACATTTACTAGCATATAATTGGATAGCCATAAAATATACCTGAAATACTATTAAAAAAAGATGGACCTTTATTTCTAGGAAAGACTTGGGATCAATAAAAGCACTGCATAATTTCACCAAGGTAAACCAGCCCTCTTTCCTTTTGGACCCATTTCAGAGTTCATCTGATAAGGCTAACCAAAATATACATAGTAATTAACCACACCTTTGGGTGATAGGGTTCATTTGTATGTCATAGTCTGGACAATAGCCATTCCTCATACTTGTGGATTGGTAGGCGATGGAATTATTGATGATAGTTGATGTCTTTTAGGAGTGAGTCTAGAAAGATTCAGGGTTTGATGAAAATCAAGATACAAAGAGATTTTTAACTTTCCTGACTTCTCTGAGCTCACCTTAGATCATCTTCTTAATGCATACCAAGCCAGGGATACTCCCCACCTAATTCTTTACTTGTGACTGACCTTACCCTGGTTCACAAAGTAGGAGAGAGGGAAAAAATAATCAGATAATTAGTCTGAGGAAGAGAAAACTTGGGAGGGATATGATTATTAACTTAAAATATATGCAGAATTCTCATGTCAAAGAATAACTCAATTTATTCTTTTTGTCCCCAGAGGTAGAACCAAAATAATGAGTGAAACAATCAAGGAAGCTAATGAAATCTTGATGGAAGGGAAAGCTTCCTAACAAATAGATTCAAACCAAAGGTCACTTGGAAAAATGATGGAGTCCCCTTTCCTGAAGGTCTTCAAGAAAAGCCCAGATGACTGATTAGTTGTTATGTTATAATGGGAATTCCTTTCATATATCAGTTGGACTAGATGGCCACTGGGATCACTTCCAACTCAAACTTGTGAAATCGATACAATGCCACCCACAAGCAGCAGCATCCAGAAGACTTCAGAATTTATTGCAGCTTCATCTTCCTTTTGACTCAGCACTACACATCCTCTTCCACAGAAAACAAATACCTTTGGCAAGTATACCAATCCTTACTTTATACCTTAGTTGATTTAGAAATCAGAAAAACACTCAACAAAAGTTCTCCCTTTTGAAGAATCTTATATGTTAATCTAGTTTTCATTATCATAATGGATTATAACAAACTCATGCTAAACAATACAAGAAACTAGACTTATGCAATTATTTTCATCCAATTTAATTAATTGTTATAGGCAAAATGTCATGACTTCCCAGGACTTTCCTCTATCAGAATTATCAATCTATATCCAATCACTTTTTTAAATCACAGTATGCATTGTATTTGTGGTTTTCCTTTGCTTGATTTGCTTTACTTCATGAAAGCAATTCCATATTTTCTTTATACTCTTATACTTATTGGTCTTAATTGCTTTCTAGTATTCCATTTTGTTAATATCCACAATTTATTCAACCATCCCACCATGGTTGGACATTTAAGTTGTTTCTGGCATTGATGATTCTAGTACTGTACTCATACAAATAATGCTGCCATAAATCTTTGGACAGATTGCTCTTTAATGGAATATTTTAAAGGATAACACATTGAGGGCATAATCTCAATAATTGAGTTGTTAGATCAAAAGATGTGATTATTTTTGTACTGTTTCATATACTGCCAGATTGTTCTCCAAGAAGATTCTATGAGCTTATAATTATATTAGTAATGAATAAGCAATGACAACCTTGTCAAACTTGAATTTCTTTGCTTTTAATTATTTTCACCAATTTTTAAAATGTGACATAATACTTCAAAGTTGTTCTACTTTTCATATTTTATTCGAAAAGGTTGAAAATGTTTCAATTGATAATAAATAACTTTGGATTTCTCTCTGGATAATTTATCCAAAGAGAAACCTAATGCTTTGAAATTTTGACCTTTAGTGGCCTCAAAGAAGAAAAGAAAAGGATTCTGCATTGCTCTTTTTTACCTTATAGGCAGAAACAAAACAGTAATTGAAACATCAAAGAAGCAATACTGCAATACTGAATGTTTGTAAAACTTCTGGAGATTTTGGGATAGTTTTACTAAACTGTATTTTTTCTCTATTCTTTGCTACAGGACATTACTCTTTTGGAGGAGATAAAGAATATCCCAAAAATGTAGATGATATAAAAACAAAAACTATTAATAAAATTTATTTTAAAAATAAAATTGTTCATATCCTTTGATTATTTTTCCAATATGTACTCTGTTACTGTTATAAATTTTAATTACTCCTAATTTATTTTAGATGTCAAATTTTATGTCATATTTACCATATTTTTCAAGTCTATGCATTAACTCTTTTGTCCTTAATAGAGTCTCAAATCTGTTTCATAGAAAAAAGTTTTCTCCCTTCCACAGCTTAAATAAACAAGATAAATTCTATTTTTCCTATGCTTCTTTTCTGTTTACATATCAATTGCTGGAATTTACTGAAGTATTTACCAGCTAGCATTTATATAAGGCTTTAGTGTTTATAAAGTGCTTTTACAAATATTATCTAAATTTGTTCTCAAAATAACCCTTGGAGATAAGTGCTATTATTATCATTTCCATTTTACACATGAATTTTTATCCAAATTTATAGATAAAATTGATATAAATACATTTCCCAAGAAATTAATTATTATTTCTTCTAAGTATATTTCTTAAATATATAATTCTTTCCCCTAAATATATAATCTGAGTATATCAAATATCAAATATGCATTTTGTTACACATCAGATATCTTTTGTTCTTTGTCACTGATAACATTTCTCTAATTTTTACCCAAACTAAATGGCTCCAGTAATATTCATTTCATTATATATTTTAAGATCTGACTATACAAGCCAACATTAGTAGGGGGGAAGTGAGGGATGATGATTTTTTTTGTATTAATTTTATTTTTTGTTTTCATTTTTCTCAGAATATCCCTTGGTTCTCTGGCCCAGTTCTTCCAAATATACTTCATTATGATTATATTCAGGTTTTTGAACTGATATTTTGTTTGGAATCCATTGATTGTTTAATTTGTAATTTAGGGAGTTTTCATCTTTATTATGATTATCTGACCATTCTGTGACCAGTGAAGATCCTTCAAATTGCTTTGGTCTTCCCTTATTTTAATCATTCTGGTTTATTATAACTTTATAGCTGTCTTTTTACAGGTCATGCACACTTCTAAATAGGCTAATTACCAAATATTTGATGGTTTTCTTATTATTGTAAGTGAGATTTCTTTTTATGATACCATCTAGATTTTTATTGCTAATAAATAAGAATATGCAGTATTTTGTGGGTTAATCTTGCATCAACTCATTTAATTGTCTCAATTAATTTTTGGTTAAGATAATTGGATTTCCTTAATATATCAGTTCATAGGCTAATAATGATAATATATCCTTTTCATTTCCAACATTAATCCTTTTAATTTATTTTCCTATCATATTGCAAATTCTAGAATTTCAGGATTGTGTCAACTAAAACCATTTTAATTGGGCATAATTGTTTTACACCTATTTGAATGGGAAAGCTTACATTGTTTCTAATTTCACTTATTATGTTGGCTCTTCATATAGAAACTTTATATTATGTTATAAGAAGAATCCTTCAGTTCCTGTTGTTTTACTGTAACAAGAATGAATGTTAATGGTTATCAAAGGCTTTTTCTGCATCTGAATATAATTAATCAAAGTTGTATTAATTTTGAGTTTTATTATTTTGATCACTTTGTTAAAATATGAACTAGCCTTGCATCACTGAGACAAAGTCTTCTGGGTGAATATGAATTCTTAAATATTTTTCTGTGATCTTTTAATTAATGTTTTACTTAATGTCTTTACATCTTCATTCATTATGCCAATTGGTCTATAATTTTCTTTTGACCAGATTTCAAAAGTAGCACCATATTTTGCTTGTTAAAAAATATTAAATGATTTTTTTATTACTTTTCTCATTTCTTCTCTAATTTTCATTTAATTAAATTATTAATTTCCATTGTGCCAATTTGGGATATTTTTATTTTCATATAATCTATTTTCTTCAAATTGATTCATTTTGTACTAGAACTATGCAAAATATTCCCTCATAACATTCATGTCTCCCAAACTTGTGGTGGTTGTCTTTTCATTTTTAATTTTGCTGATATTCATTTTCTTCTTACTTTTTTGATGGTTTAATAATGGTTTGTGAGTAGCTTATCTTTACTTTCTGTTAGATTTATATTTTATTCATATGATTACAACTTAATTCAAATTTTATTGTATTATCATTTAAAATATATTATTTCTGTATATATAAAACTCCTTTTTTGAACTTATATAAGGCTTCTTTAAGACAATATGTTATAAATTTCTGAAAAAGCATACTTCAGATATGTGATTTCTTTATTATCTTATTTGATGCTTCTTTTATGATAATATAGTAAAAATACCCATATTATTATTGTTTTGTCTATTTTATTTCTGCTTATTATTTATAAATTTAACTGTCAAAATGTTTGCATGAATTGAGAAGTGTTATATTTGTTATTCACTTTTACTTTCATTATTTTGTTCTTATCCAGTGATTCCTAATATGAATTAGATTTTATTACATAATACCATGATTTTTTTTAATTTTACATTTACAGGATATAAATTTCAAGTTCTTGATTTTAATCTCTATGTATGTTTATTTACACATACATATACATATATTGTATGTGTGCATTTGTATGTAAACATACACACAGAGGTAGCCAGGTGGCACAGTAAATAAACTCCCGGATCTGCAGTAAGGAAGACTCCTCTTTTTCAGTTCAAATATGAACTTAGACACTTATCAAATATGTCCCTTAGGCAAATTACTTAACCCTGTTACATCAGTTTCCTCATCTGTCAATGAACTGACGAAGGAAATGGCAAGCCACTCTAGGATCTCTGCCAAGAAAACCCCAAATGCGGTCATGAAGAGTTGGACAGAATTGAGAATAACTAAACAACAACAAAAATATATATAGGTCTATAGATACATAGCTAGGTATAGGTATAATATATATATATATATACATATATGTATATATATATATTATATAATCTACATTGCATTAAAAAAACCATATGCATCAAAGACCTGTGATTTTGTGAGTGTGTGTACATATCTTTGTAGATGCAAGAAGGAAGGGAGGCTGAATATTGCAGCATTTTTCTCTGAAATGACCCCTGGATCCTGTACGGCCTTCAAGAATCTCAGATGATCCAGGGGAACTGAACCCTGCCAGTGCTCTAAGTGCAGACACATGAGAGAAGGTAGAAGCCAATGACAGGAGCCTAGGCAATCCAAGTTATCACCAAGCAGGGCCATACTACTCCATCCAAAAAAGTGCTAAAGAGCCAGTAAAACAAGACCCTGCCACAAAATTCCAAAATAAGAAGTGAGGTCGGAGGTTGGAATAAACAGAAGAGAACATGGAACACACTGAGGAAAAATTATAGACTCCAAAGACGTAAACCTAGAAGAAAAGATGAACTCCACAACAAATATTAAACAGAAGGAAAATAACCTAAAACAGAAAAAAGCCTTATTCCAACAGATTTCCTATGAATAATGAATGACTAATATTTATATAATATTTAGTATCTTTCAGGCACTATGCAAATATTACACCATTTGATCCTCACAACAAACCTTCCAGGCAGGTGTTATTATTATCCCCATTTTACAGATGAATAAACCGAGGCAAAAAGGGGCAGTGTCCAACATCAAATAATTAGGTCTTCCTAACTCTAAACCCAGTTCACTATCTACTGCACCACTCAGTTCTCCTGTGAATGGAAAAAGAGAACTCAATATATGACAAAAAAAATTAGAACAAATTCAAAAGGTTATTTTAAAATACAAGAAAAATGTAAAGTATCCATTTTCAAAAACAGTTGACCTGCAAAACAAATTAGGCAAAGATAAGTTAAGAAGGATCATGGGGGAAGCTAGGTGGTACAGCAGATAGAGCACCAGCCCTGGAGTCAGGAGTACCTGAGTTCAAATCTGGCCTCAGATACTTAATAATTACTTAGCTGTGTGACCTTGGGCAAGCCACTTGACCCCATTTGTCTTGCAAAAACCTATAAAAGAAAAAAACTATAACACTTTAAATATCATTTCCAAACAAGTGATCCTGATACTATATATAAAATAAATCATAAATTAAAACCACTCATATCCAGTGGTAAAACAATGACAAAAAATTTGCTAGTAATTTCCTGAAAGAAATTAAAAATTGAAAACTCCCAGAAAGGCAGTTTTCCAAATCTAGAAGCAGTAATCACTAAGCTCTTGATTTAATTAAAAAATGAAAAAAAATCAGCCCATGGAACAGATTAAGTACACATGTCCAGAAGCAAAACTTAGAGGCAATATTTGATAAACTCAAAGGCCCCAACTGCTGGCATCAGGACTATTGAATTAAAATTTAGGGGAATATTGGAAAGCAGCCTGTCAGAAATGACCAAGATCTCACCCTGTTTACCATGTGTTCCAAGAGGAAACATGAGTGAGATATAATAGGTCAGATTTTAACCAAATTCAAGGAGCAAGGAAGGAGAGGCATTACATCAATTAATAAGGAAATAAAGCGGTTAATTTTTATCATTTTAAACTGTGATGAGTAAAAGTGACACTGAAGTAAACCAAGGCAAGATTTCTAGGCAAGATAACAATTTATTAATACTAACCTACGTAACTGTTAATAAATGGGTCAGACTATTTTGCTCCACTTACCTGAAAGGGACTGAAAAGACTATATTACTGAAACCCAAAAAGAGGGGCTGGAGTTAAGATAACTTAAAATTTCTGATTTCTGGTTTTGATACCATGAATCAATTCAGGAATATTTACACCACATAAAATTGCATTTCTCCTCACTGATAACTGAACCTCCTCATTCTTTACCTGGAGAACTTATCTTCTCTCTTCTTCTTGACAAAACATTTATAAACTTTCAATGTACAATTACCTTTGAAAATGTGTTTAGAAAGTATTACTCTTACTATGAATAAAAGTTCTCTTTATGTTTTGAACTGGCTATATCTGAGTATGGATTATACAGACAAGCAGAGCTATTCACTCACCCAGAAACTGTATTATTTAATCAGAATGGAGTGGAGAACACAGCTCCCATTGACTTTAAGCCAGGCAAAGAAAACTAGCCAACTAGCTACTGTGGATTCCAAAGCAGCTGCAAAATCTCCTATGCTTTTCCTTCTCTTGGAGGAAGTGGCAACAGAGAACATGAACCCTTAAGAGAACCTCTACCTCTCTCCAACTCCTCCCTTTAGGCTTCTTTACTTGGTTCCAATATACTCCTAGATGAGGATCTCATTCCTAGTTCAATTCACTCCTTGCACTTCTCTATGAAGCTTTTCTATCCTGAATGGTGATTCCTTCATTGGCACCAGTGACTTCACTCATGCCTCAACTCACTGTCTAGGAATCTCCTACTTATCCTACCCTTTCTTTGTACTTTAGAGCTCCCCTTGAAATGTTGCCTTAACCCCCAACTCAGACTCTAACCCTTTAAGAAGGTGAATCACAAGAAGATGGGGGACACAAAAAATTTTAAAAAAAGATGGAGGCCACATTGTTTGCTTAGTTTCTTAGCAGAGTGCTCACACATAGTAAATAAATACTTAATAAATGCTTTATTAATCACCTATGGATTCATCTATATCTCTCTTCCCTAACTCCATGACTCTCCTTTCATGTAAGAAGTCACAGATTCTCAAACTTTCACTATCAAATTGACAATCCTTTTAAATCATACTTTAATCTCCAAAAGGTTTTTTGAGTTCTCATTTTTTAGCTTTACACTCTTTAGTCATAAAACATGTATGTGCAAATGACCTGAATTTTTTACAAATATAAAATATCCAACATGGAACAATATCTCTTTGATGCCCTTAAAATTTTGTTTCTTTACATTCATATTTCATGTTCAATAAATAAAATATATTTTCTTCTTTATAACATTGAATTGTTCCCACTTGAGGAAGGCATCATAGTACAAAAGCATATTTGAGTTTTGACATATACACCACAGTTCATTACAAAACTGTTCAAATTCTATCTGAAAGCTCTGTGTGTGTTTATGTAATTTTATTAAAATAAGATTGTTTTCTTAATTCTTTTTGGATAATAAAGGAAATAGCTTTTCTTTCCATAAATAACATAAATCTTTTAATTTATTCACAAATACATTTTCTGCCCTTTTCATGACTAAATTGCTCTTTATAAAAAGGTCCTTAAGAAGATGGCATACCATACATCAGGATAGCAAGTAAAATCATCTCCATGGAGTAGGTTGCAACCAAATCAGAGTAACAAAGGGAATGAAGTGATGTGAAAGAGGTATTTTTTTTACATTTTAAAAATATGTTTGCCTAATTAATTCTGCAAAGCATCCAATATATTCCTTTCCTTTCCTTAAGAACAAGAAAAAAATTAAGTTCACCAATAATTATTAGTAAAAGAATGTACTTTATACAAAAGCAGTATGGAATTTACCAAGAAATAAAAGATAAACAGAAAGTGAAATAGATTTAAAAGATACTAAAAAATAAGTTTCAATCCATAATTCATCAATGTATAACCATTGTTATTAGTGATTAAGTATGAACATTCAAGATATTAATTTTTTCAACGTTGTCTCATGTACCCAGATTCCATCATAGTCTTCTTGGAGGGACATTTGCTTTATATTGAAAAAAATCTTACTTTGAAAATGGAGATAAATTAAAGAGATAAATTTATTCTAAAGTTAACTTCTATCCACAACAATTCTATAACTGATGAATAAGAAACATGAGAACAAATTAACAATACTGTATATTAAAAGATTTAATTTGGCTTATATTATGGAGGGAAGTATCATTAGAATAGAGGAAATAGTAGAATTTAAATGAGTCACAAGCAAAGATGAAATAAAATGGAGACTGTTAAAAAAAATGTCCTTGAAGTTGCTGCTATCATCTACCACTATCCAAGTCAATCACCATGCTCAGTGATTTTTAACCTCTAACTGGTAGTCTTCCATTCCATTCAATGCCTTCATATTGGTATAAGCATTTTGCATTTCTGTAGTGGTGGTGTAAGTGCAAGATTCTTCACAACTGGAGAGGTGGACGAGAGTCCAGATGGAGCCAGATAGGGAGAGGACCTCTCTATTCTGAGGTGCTCCCAGGCATGGTTCTGGACACCCTGGAGGAAGGGAGTCATGTGGATGGACAAGGGGGAGCCAGGAAGTTCACACCTGGGGCCCCAACACCAGAAGATGGAGGTTATGATTCCTTTCCAGTCTAACTGGAGAGAGATAAAGGACCAGTCACACTCAGAGTGGGGGGGGGCTGTGATGTCATAATTTCCATCATTGGTACTATTCATCTAACTTAAGGTCAGAATCCTGGTTCTGTCATCTTTCATATCCAATCAGTAGATAGGATCCCTGTAAGTTACAGCTCTCAAATCTTTTCCCATTTTTTTCTACTACTGCCACTGCTTTAATACATATGTTACCTATCAGCTAATGGCATTACTCTCCATACTTCATATTTCATATTAAACTTTCCCTAGCTACTTATACACAGAGAAATAGGAGAAAAAAGCTGAAATCTTTAGTGGTGAAAAAAATTACCTTTTTATTGTTCTTTTTTAAATTTAGTTTTTCGATATTTTTGAACAATGTAGCAATAAGAAGGTTCAAATTCACTTCTCAGTCTTATGGATAAGATCAAGTGAAATTAGACATGGAAATTTTATATAAAGAGAATTCAGAATCTTAGTATATTTCCTCTCATTATCAAAATGGATTCTAGTGTCTACCTAATTTGGTATTTTCTCTGTGGGGAGATTAGCCTTGGTTTTTCATTTTATTTTTATCAACCTTTTAATGCTCTTCCAAACCATTCTGAAAACAAATTATTTCTTGAATGAATGATTAATTTATATTTGTATTGTTTTATAAACTGAGATATAACCAAGATTACTACCTTTCAATTTTAAAAGTATCAGATAAATGAGGATTCATTTTTGATGAAATTCAATTGCTTATCCAAATAAGCTCTTTAATATATTTTCTTAAAAGCATTTTTTTTTCAAAATCACACCTGTTATTTTATTGATATAGGAAACTCCTGGTGAAGGAACACCCTCTACCATTGCTGATCAGTATCTGCTATGTGAATATAAAGAGAAAGAAGAAATTGCTTTGTAAGAGAAGAGGGTGGAATTCATAACATTGCAAGTAGGCCTTGGAAAATGCAGAGGAATAGTGGAGTTATAAAGGGATATTATAGCTTGGGGGCAGGGTGAAGAAATTCCAAGTGAAGGAAACATTTTGAGCAAAAGTACAAGAAACCAAAGACTGCAGGACATGGTTGAAAGCTGATAAATATCCCAGGTAGAAGCATCTCCTGAAAACATTCAATATTGATCTTTTTTTTCATCAGAACCATTTATTCAGAGACCCAGTTCTTAATTGTGTTTCTTTGCAAAAATTCAATCGTCAATTTTTAGTTTATTTGCTTTTAATTAGCTTTGCCACATTGATAAAGACCAGCTTCATGTCATCCTTCAAACATTTGTTCTTCTGTTTGAAATATTTCTTCTGCCTAGCCCATTTAAACTTACTATTTAAAAACATTTCAGGTACCCTGATGACATCCAACCATTTTTTCCCCAAAGATTTGAGAAGCTAGGCTTTCTAAAATAAGATAAGAGAGAATTATCTGACCTCATAAAGATCCTATTAATTTAAATTAAAACAACAAACAAGTACAATGTATATTGGTGAAAAGGATGACAGTATTCAATAATTATATTTCAATCTAATAAGGATTCATTCCAAAAAAAATCAGTAGCCAACTTTCTTTGAAGGCAAAAATAATACCCACCATGAAGAATTTAGGTTAAAGATAAGGGAGATTTGTCCAGTGGGAGGTGCTTACAAGCTGGGAAAGTTTATCAGTAATGTATTATGGACTATAAAGCTTTACACAAGTGTGAGAGATTTACAAAGAGAATGCTTGGAATCCTCTTCTTTGTAAGATCTTTGAAACAAAGGTGGACTCTTATCAGATATGAATAGTTGCTATGTAGTCCTGCCAGAAGTAAGAAAATAAGCTCTGAGAGATAAACTTTAAGGACCTTTGTAGCCTATGATTCTTTAGAATACTAACTCCTCAAGTTCTGAAAGGTATAATACTGAATACTAGGGTGATTTAGGAAACATCAAATAGCAAATTATTATCTGGGGCCCAGTATTTTTTTAATATCTGATGATACATTATCACAAAAAAGCACAAAATCTGATGATACATCTTATCACTTCTGATGATGTGATACATCTGATGATATCACACTAACTGATGATACAATACCAGAATATATGAAATGAAAAATTGACTAGTAAAGATAACCTAATAAAAATAAAAAATAATCATGTAAATCTTATAAACACCAAAGCAAAACTTTGCCTTCTGTATAGGCATGCTATATACATATATATTTGGTCCAGATACACAGTTTCATTAGTTGTAAGGGTCTCTTGGCATGGAAATTCCTTCCACAGATTTGGAGAGGCAAATCACATTTAATTTATAGTCTTAGAGAATTGTCTGGGGAAAATGAGAGACTAAGTGACTTACCTATGACCATAAAACAGCTCAGATGTACAGCCTCAATTCCAGTCTTCCAGAATGCAAGACCCAGTCCTCTTTATGCTATGCAGGCATCTCGTCCTGTCTACTCATAAAATTCATATTCATTGAACTAGACCAAATTGGTATTGGCGTTTTAATTTAATTGCCTTTTTGCTACAAAGGAATATTCTTGCAATTAATACATACCTTTAACACCTTTTCTATGTTCTGAAAATGCTATCAACTATTTCAGAAATTAATAAAGCTCAGTACTTGACTGCTTCAGTGTTTTTTTAATTGAGTTGCTCAAAGCAGAAGCCACATATCGCATATATCATCTCCTCTACAATTGGTTAAAGAGCATATTAGAAAACAGAAACAATTATATTTTCATCATTCTTAATTGAACAGGATTTTTTCTTTAAGTCAGAATTTTATAATTCAACAGTCTGTTGAGTTTTGCTTGCATTATCATGATCTAGAAAGCTCAGTCATTTTTCTGTAATAAGACATATTGCCAAGATAATGTACATCACTGTACTTTGTACAAAGTACTCTCTTGTTTTCTTACTGGGTAAAGAAATAATACACATTTTCAATTTAACTATATGGAACATAAGACAATGACATCCATATTTTTTTCACAATATAAAATGAATCAGTTGATACAAGTTGATTTATTTCTTTTCTTTTATCTGCAATGATCATACTGTGGTGTTTTAGTTCAAAAAATATGGATTTTGCTTTGGCTCTAGGGAGGAAGTACTGAGCTTTATTAATTTCTGAAATAGTTGATAGCATTTCAGAACATAGAAAAGGTGTTAAAGGTATGTATTAATTGCAAGAATATTCCTTTGTAGCAAAAAGGCAATTAAATTAAAATGCCAATGCTCTTATTTGGAAAAAAAGAGAAAAAGTAAAATGAGAGAAAGGAAAGGAAAATAATGAAAAGGAAGGGAAAAGGAGGGAATGGGGAGAGAGAAGAGGAGAGAATAAAAGGAAATGAAAGGAATAGAAAAGGAAAAAGAAAATAAAACAAGCAATTTTGATTGCATAAAATTAAAAGGTTATTGAATCAATAAAACCAATGCAGTTAAAATTAGAACAGAAGCAGTTAAAAGGAGAAAAATCTTTGGCATATATTTCTCTGATAAAGATATTTCTTTTTTTTTTTTAGGTTTTTGCAAGGCAAATGGGGTTAAGTGGCTTGCCTAAGGCCACACAGCTACGTAATTATTAAGTGTCTGAGATTGTATTTGAACTCAGGTAATTCCTGACTCCAAGGGCTCTATCCACTGTGCCACCTAACTGCCCCTAAAGATATCATTTCTAAAAGATGTAATTTCTAATTGATATAATGAAAAAGATATGAACAGATAATTTTCAAAAGGAGAAATCTAAGCCATCAATAGCCATTTTGGAAAAAATATTGTAAAATTATTTAAATGGGAAAAGTACAAATTAAAACATAGATTTTTACCTCATATCCATCAGATAAGCAAAGCTGAGCAAAAAAAAGAAATGATTAATTCTGGAGGAGTTCTGAGTAAACTGATGCATTCTTTTGATGTTACTCTGAACTGATATACCCATTCTGGAAAACAATTTGGAACTATCTTTGTTGTTGGGGGTCACTTCAGCTATGCTCAACTCTTTGTGAACTCATTGGAAAATTTTTTGCCAGAGATACTGGAGGAATTTTCCATTTCCTTCTCCAATTTATTTTACAGATGAGGAAACTGAGACAAACTAGTGAAATGATTTGCCCAGATTTGACATCACAAAGATGTGCAAAGATGTCAGGTCATTCTATCTCCTGTGCCACCCTTCTGCCCCCTTGGAATTATTATCAAAAAAGCTATTAAACTCTGCATACCCTTTAACATAGCAAGAGCATGACTAGTTCTATACCTCAAAAAGGGATATAGAAAAAATAAGGGAATAGATCCATATGTATTAAAAATATAGCAACTCTGTTTGCAGAAGTTAAGAAGTAGAAACTGAAGGTGTACCCATCAATTTAGGAATGTATGAAAAAGTTATGATATATAATTATGACAATACTATTATGCTATAGAAATGATGGAGGAGATAGCTTTAGAGAAACAGAATGAAATGATGCAGAGAGAAATGAGTAAAATACTCAGGATAAGGAAAATCTTCATTTACAAAACAGAAAAGAAAATTATCTTGAAGCACCTAAACCAGACCAAGTAAAGTTTTCACCAACAGAGTAAAATAAATGTGGAAATACATGAGATGTCTTATTTTTTTGAGACCAAGTCTCCCAATTTTTTGCCGGTTAGAAATGGAGCTATCACTGAGAGACTGATCCCAATGTCAAGGAGGCATGGAAGCTTTAACCATATTTCATTTTTTTCTTACCTGGACCTTCTTAGGCAGCCTAGTAACTCTGCTCTTGGGAACTCATCATAAGAATGTTGATTTAATGAAGATACCCCATCAATTTGAATTCAGTTGCAATTCTCAAGTCTCTAGTCAAGCAATCAACCAGTTTTGGTTGCCCCAGTAGCAAAGATCACAGACGTTTGCCACCATCCTGGTGCTTTGATGTCACTATTTTAAGATGCAAGATGTTGACATTTTCATAAATTAACAAATGATTTACAGTAATTAAGCATGAATTTTCCCATAGGTGTCACCATTATTCTTATCATTAATTTAGCATATGAATACTTAACTCATACTCCCTGATGCATTAACCTCATCACCTAAATGTACAAGCTATATTCATAAGATCATACTAGAATGTGTGGTATCAACTACAGCAAAGCTGGCTTAAAAAGAAGATGCTTTAGTTTAGTAGCCAGCCAGTTATCTGTTCTATGACTTAATAAGATTTCAGTACCAAAAAAAAAGCACTTATCAAAATGTAAGATACAAAAGTAACCTCTTTAAGATACCTTAAAGAAAATAAAATATCTCTAGATTTCATCAATCAATAATACAACTGACATAAATAAGGATTGAAACTTGAACTCTCCAAAATGTGATCTATATGCTGTAGATTCCCCCAGACGAAAAGTAATAAATCACAATTCTTGAACCTAGAATAATTGTCCTATAATGCCACTGGATGGCTCTTGCTTCATTGAAATCTGTGTGATAACTGCATCAGTAAATAGTATGTTATGGCATAACCAAATTTTTAATCAAATTTTATCTGTATTTCTTCAATCTAATACGTGGTTCAAGTTGGCACTAGAAAAGAATTTATAACATCTTTCATCTTCAATGTGTGGAAATTTCTTTTGGGTACACTTTAATTTTAAAATGTTTAAAATTTAAAAAATAAATACAAAATTAACCATGAGTTGCAGTGATGTACTTGGTTTTCATTGTAAATACATGGACATCCATGAGAATGAAGACTACTTTCAGAGGATGTGAGACTTTTGAGCCCCCATGTTCAGGCAAAGAGACATCCAATGTTCCAGGTGCTGTGTAGCAGAAAAAGCACTGAATTTAGAGTTGGGATTTCTGGGTCCTAGTCTTAGTTCTGCCACTTGATAGCCATCCAACCTGGACAAGGGACTTAGCTTCTCTGAGGCTTAGTTTCCCTATCTGTATAATGGAAATAATACTAATAATTGTACTACTTACCTTATAGTATTGTTTTAGGAATAAAATAATGCATAGGAGATTTTGGGTTAGAATGGTGACAAGAAATGTCATTTAACAAAGCCCAGATCTCACAAAAGGATGCTAATAAGCAACTAAAAAGGGTCACTGAAAGACCAATGATGCAGAAAACTGAAGAGAAATAAATTCAATAAGTCTAGAGTGGCTCAAAGTAAACTAATTCCAAAGCCAGTAGAGATGTAGAATAGTGAAATCAAGAAACCAGCATGATTTCAGGCTAAGGGGTTAGGAGATGGGTATGTCATGGATTAGCGAAAATTCTAGCAAAGGGGTTGCAAAATGGCATAGAGAAATTAGTATGGAGTTAGAAATTAGTTTGGTCCTGAATTAATTAGATGGTCCTGAAGCATGCACTTTGAAGAGGAGGGTCACAGACCCATATCATCTCCAGTAACAGAGGTATGAACCCAGATCCAAACCCTGGGCTAGTAATACAGAAATAGGACAAAGATCAAATCTATAGGTCACTGTACCAGGAACCAGCCATTCACTCAATAGAGAACTAGGAGCCATAGCAGAAGATAGGGCAAACTCAACACCTAGGAACCAGTGTGATCTCCAGCAGTTGGGTGAGGATCCAATTTTTCATCTACACTATACCACAGGTCACATCTCTCCACTATAATGTTGAAAGCATGAGATTTTAAAATGCTCGTTATCCTAATTTGGCAAATAGGCTACATGTTCAAGAATCTACCATTCTGATTACATCTGCAGAACACCAATTTCCATGACTTGCTCCATGCTCCCCCTGGCTGCAGTTGCTTATCCCAACCCTACTATGTCCCAAGCTGAACTAATTGCTGGCTCCTGCCCCCACCCTTTCCCTATTTAGGAAAAAAAATTCCCTATTTCAGGGGCAGATGAAGCCTGAAAAAGTCGCAAACTACCAAATAATCAACTTCTTATTAGAAGAAATGCAGCCTGGAATAATGAATAGAGTCAAGAAGAAATGTGGATTCACATCCTAACACACACTGTCTGCTTGACCAGGAGCAAGTTGTTTGAATTCTAAATATAACCAAATAAATTTCCAAGATGTAAATCATACAGACATTGTCAATTTGCATTGGCGGATATAGTCTCCACATAGAGAATTTCCAACAGATCTGCACTGGTAAAAACATAGAAGGTTCTTATAGGAGGTAGACAGTGGTGCAGTGTTTGGATCACTGGAGCCAGGAAAACTTGAATTCAAATTCTGCCTCAGACACTAGCTACGTGTCTTAAGGTCACTTAATCTTTTTCAGCCTATTTTATCACCTGTAAAATGATAATGAAAATAGCACCTATCTCAGACATTTGTGATGAGACTCAAATGACATTAAACATAGAAAATACTCTGTAAAACTTAAAACAGTATATAAATGCTTGTTGCTGCTGCTGCTGCTGTATATTCTTGCAATTAGAAGGAATCATAAAGATAAACTCATCCAAATCCTTGCTTGAAGCAGGAATCCTTTCCATGACACTGCTGCCTGATAGCAATCCTGTCTCTGTTTGATTACCTCTAGATATCTTGGGGTATTAATCTATTTTGATAATTATATTTCAATGTAATTCATAAAGGGGCAGGTGGGTGGTACAGTGGGCTGGAATCAGGAAGACTCATCTTCATGAGTTCAAATCCAACTTCAGTCATTTACTAGCTGTGTGACCCTGGAGAAGTCACTTAATCCTATCTGACTCAGTTCCTCATTTGTAATGTGAGCTGAAGAAGGAAATGGTGGTATGGTAGAAAGAGTAATGGGTCTGGAGTCAGAACCATTACTGAATTCAAATTTGGCCTTAGACACTTACAAATTGTGTGACCCTGAGCAAGTCAATTAACCCTATTTGTCTCAGTTTCCTCATCTGTAAAATGAGCTAGAGAAGAAAATGGCAAATCACTCTAGCATTTTTGCTAAGAAAATCTCAAATGAGTTCACAGTCAGTCAGACATAACAGTACAACAAAATCATTAATTTAGTTCTTTTGTAATCCTATACATTTTATTTTATGGACTTTAAAACAATGTTCTAAGAAATTGCCAACAAGGTCCAGTACATGAAAATGGTAAAGAGCCCCAAGTGTAGGCAAGTAATTCCCTACATTATAACATGGTCTTTTTTGTTGTTAACCAGATATCAGGATTTAAACAGTGGTTCTTTTATCCCGTTTCTTTGTAACTTCCACCCAATGAATCATGGGACTGCAGGGCTGAAAAGGACTTTAGAGATTCATCCTTGAGGGGGAACGAGAATATAAATCCTCCATAAAATATTTGTAGTTGGAATTCTTTGTCTGGGAACTTCATTAACTCATTCAATAAACATTTATTAAGCCCTTAGCATCTGCCAGACAAGACGCAACGTGGTGTAATAGATGGGAGACCTGACCTTGGAGTCGTGAAGACCTGGATTCACATTACACCTCTATATTCTAGCTGTAAAATGCTGGTCAAGTCATTTAAAACTCTGAGGAAGCTTTCTAGGACTGTCAGTTGCAGAGAAAGCACTAGATCATCTGCAATGGAAGGAGGGTCTAACTCAGAACTCCCTAAACTGATCAAAGCACAAGAAAAGGGCCCTGACTTATATAAAGACTTGCATTTTCATCTGGAAAAATCTGGTGTTTCAGAACTTTGCACTAAATGTTTTGGGGATGCAGTTACTTCAGTTCTTACTATTTAATACAAGAGGGAGAGATAGGTGACACAATGGGTAGAGAACCAGTTCTGGAATCAGGAGGACATGAGTTCAAATCTACCCTCAGACACTTACTAGCTGTGTGTCCCTTGGCAAATCACTTATCCTCAATTGCCTCAAAAACAAAGAAAAATATTTCACTACAAAAACAGATCTATGATCTGATTGAGGTAAATGCTTCCCTTGACTATGTTGGAGTAAAACCACAATGTTAATGCAGCCCAACCTTGCATGTACATCCTGTGCAACTCCTGTCCAAAGCCTCCCAGAATTCATAATAGGAAGTTCACACAACATAGTAGGAGCTTTAATCACTTTCTCTTAATTTTACAAGGATAAAAGTAGAGCACACAGACTATTCATCTACTACCCATCAAAATACTTAACATTCTTAAACTCTGAAATGTGGATTCTCACAGCAGACATTGGTTGAAGAAAAACATTTGATCATTTCTCACATACACTGTAAAATCATTTATCTACTTCTGAAAATTTTCAAGATTACAGTTGAGAGATGTTTTTCAGTCACTGGAATGTTCTCCTTGCCATCTAATTTTCTAGCCACCTACTTCTAGCTGGCGATAACTGATTGCATAATATCCAAATGAGCTAAAATCACAAGCTTCTGATCACTAACCTCAAGCAAGGGATACAACATGGAGTCATATCATGACAGAGGTACAATGCTAAATCTAGGTCAAAGAAAAATTTCTGAAAAATAATAGGATTCTCTAGATGTTCTTGCATGAAACCCATATTGTGCAAATTGCATCAACCCATGGAACATTACAGAAGTTCTTAAATGAGATCCATAATCACTGCTAAAAGAGTTTGACTTCAAACTCTTTAATGGAACCATTATCAACTTTGGGTTTCTACATGTTAGTCCCTTCTGAGAGAGGGCACTTAGCCATGCAGAGATACCATGGCCTGAATTGATGTTTATCCTGTTAGGAGTTAGAGCTATGAAGCTCTTTCAGCTTCTCACATCAATCAATGATTTGCACCTTTAAAATATTATTTACCTAAATTTGCCAAAGGCAAGCTTTTCTGAACTACTTAGGCTAACTTGAATTAAAGCAGTTCAACTAAATACTTCAAAGACCTTTGATTTCATCAGTTCAACTGAAACCAAGGAAAAATAAAGCCCGTCTATTTCTGTCCTAGGCTGTTATAAATCTCTTTAGTTTCTATTTCCATAATATTCTGATCCTTCACCATTACACAAATCATAAAAAAACCGTAAAAATGAGGACTGGCATGTTCAGATTTGTTATCATTTTGTGTTTGTATATAAATATTTGTCTCTCACTTTTACTTGCTGACAATATTTGGAAGATTAATCAAAAGCAACACTGCGATTGTGCTTGTTTCTATAGGGATTTAATTTAGGAAGGTAAGAAATGTGGATTATGTAAAATCTTAAGATATGGCACGGTTATCTTGTGCATGAAAATAACCTTTACTTCTCTGCATGACTGAGATGAGGAATAAAAAAATGACTGCCATAAATCAGGAGAAATTCATAACTTGCTTGAGGTGTAACAGCTGTTGATTTAAGGTTCACATCTTTGATAACATGATGCTGCTGGGAAGATAAAATCTTTTTAACAAAGTTGTGAACATAAAATTCCAAGGCTTTACTCAACATTTAAATGTTTCCTCTGTATCACTTACAGAAATAATATTTATTTCCTTCACTTAAAGTGAAGTATGTCCAAAGTATTCAATACCTCATAAAATAATTTATAATAGTGCAATAAAATTTAGTGTTTTCCTACTGCATAGACAAGTGGCAAACTTATGGCATCACAAATAAAAATAAATCAGTCTCACTTAGAGGTATGGTCCTCTATTATTATTATGTATGAATAATGTCTATTATTGTCTGTAGAGAATAGAGACTGGAACACACACTCATCTGAATATTATGTATTCTATTATTACCAGCTAGAAGTAGTAGCTGGAAAATTAGATGACAAAGAGAATATTACAAGTACTAAAAAAAACTCTGAACTGAAATCTCCTGTCAAACTAAAGGCTCAGGCTTGGGGATATAATGTAATGAAACACTTGTAAACCATCTAACATTTAATAAAAGGAAGTTTATTTAACAATAGGGTATTCAAAAGGTTTCATTTATCTGGTCATAGTAACTCAGCATTCACACTTGCCATGGTGGTATGATTAGTCATCAGGGTTTGTCAACCTGAGTAGCTCACATTTCTTAATGCTTTGGGTTTCTATCCTAAGTTCATAAGAAAGTCACATCAACAGTTCAAGCTTTACCCTCCTTGACCAGTCAACTCTCAAGGATAGTTCATCATATTTAATTTTAGTTTTTTTCCTTTTTTGTGTGTGTGAAATAATAGGGTTAAGTGACTTGCCCAGGGTTACACAGCTGGTATCAAGGGACTGAGGCCGAATTTGAACTCAGGTCCTCCTGATTCCAGAGCTCATGCTCTCTCCACTGTGTCATCTGACTGCACATTTTAAGGAGAACCATAGCCTAACCTATGTGCCTAGGAAGATTTGCAGGGGTCACTAATGGGGTTAGTATATTTTCAGCAATATGGAGGGACCTTATCCATTTTAGGTTATGGGAACTGAAGGGCTACTATGGCCTGCCGATCCATTTGTTGATGCCTAGGAGTTGGCCACTCAGCTGAGGCAATAACTTCTATTCTATTTCAAGGACCCATGCCCTGCCTTTCTGTTGCCACTGGAGCCAACAGCACTGCTCATGATACCTATGATGTCCACTCTTCTGGGTGCCAAATCAATGCCCACTCTCTCAGACCTAGTAGAGTCCCCCTCTGTCCCTGCTAAGGGTACTTCCACTTCCAACACAATACTCTTAATTGTTCCACTACATTGATGAGATAACACAGGATAGTTGGGGAAACTCCAAGGTATTGTAGGCAATCAATTCCTCTCCATTGTGTAAATCCTGCAGC
The DNA here is from genome assembly GCF_037893015.1 of Macrotis lagotis. Lineage (NCBI taxonomy): Eukaryota > Metazoa > Chordata > Mammalia > Peramelemorphia > Peramelidae > Macrotis > Macrotis lagotis. The sequence continues at coordinate 268,322,570 of NC_133659.1, read as the reverse complement.
TAGTCATACCCAATAAGGGACCAAGAGGCTTCTGCATTCTAGGAATGTTCTTCAAATCCCTGATCACTCACTCATGTTCAAAGAGACACAAAGCAGACAAGACATTCTGGTACTATATTTGTCAAACTAGGTACACAGATCCCTTCAAGTGCCCCCATCCACCCCAGGATAGGGTCTCTAAAGAATCTCAACAAGATTCATGTAACACAATACATAATGGCTTTCCAAATTCTGCCTAGTCTCAGAAGTCCAACCAAGCTATCAAACTTTACTTACTAGGTCTATCAGGACATGAAGATTACTATCATCCTCCAATACAAAATTAGGCTTATTCAACAAATGATCAATTATACAACCTTTCATCTTTAGGGCACAGTTCTTAAAAACTCACAGTATATTCTTATTATAATCTCTAGTTACTTAATACCCTTAGGCAGTTTCATTTTTAATCCTTCTAGAGCACTCACAGGTAGTCAGATGGACTCACAAAAGTTTGTCTGCCAGAAGGTACAAAACATCTCTACAAGTGGCATCCAATCCTCTGAAATTCCCAGAGCCCCATAGCACTGTGAGCCAGCTTCAATCATGGGGCCATTCTGATGGAATACCACCAATGTTCTGAGGCAAGTCAACTCAGACCAGTCCACTCCTGGGCCACATAATATTTAACAAAAGTTTTACCTAACAACAAGAAGAAAGGATAATCAGTGAGGAAATAGCGTTGATTTTGTCTGAGTATGACTCCCCTCCTTCTGCATTTGTGACAATTGATGATAATGTTTGTTCTCAAAGAAGATCATGATACCCCAGAGGTGATGTCATGACAAGCAAGTGAATTTGGATTTGAGAGATTTGTGCTAAGGCACCAGACTCACTTTCTGGAGCCATCTGGGTCCAGTGATCAGGTATGAATCAGGTTGATTGGAGATGGTCCTGGATATGAGACAGTCAGGGTTAAATGACTTGTCCAAGGTCACACAGCTAATAATGCATCAACTGTTTCAGGTCATATTTGAACTCAAGTCCTTCTGAATCCCAGACTGGTGCTTTATCCAATGTACCACCTAGATGCATATGTGATATATCTGAACCAAAGCACTTGTTAAACCAAAAGAACCCACTGTATTCAGATCATATCTGGAATATTGTGTTCAGCTCTGGGCACTACATTTTAGGAAACATTTTGACAAGTTAAGGGATCCAACAAAGAGCAACCACAATGATGAAGAGCATACTTATAATTCTACTTTTTTAATGTGACCAACATGGGTGATGTTATCCTTATAGGAACTCCCTGGTTAGGAAATTTCCTGCATGAAAGCAGATCAGCAACTGTTCTGTAATTTAAATGGCACAGTGGATTAGCAGTGGGTTTAGAATCAGAAGACTTGAGTTCAAATCTGCACCTCAGATACTTAACTAGCTTTGTGACCCTGTACAAGTTGACTGTTTCCCTCAGTTTCCTCATCAATAAAATGGGGATAAAAATACTACCTAGGTTCCAGGGTTGTTGTGAGGATAAAATGAGAACATAATTGTAAAGCATTTAAAACAGTGACTGGACATAGTAAATACAATATAAATGTTAGATATTTTATGACTATTAAAATGCTTAGCACAGTGCTAGCATACAGTAGGTACTGTAAAAATGTTAGTTATTATCATTATTATTATTATTATTATTATTATTATTATTATTATTATTAAATTGCTCAACATGGTTTCTGGCACTATCTAAATATTATCTGTTATTATTAGAGTCTTGGAGAGCTCTTCAAATATTTGAAAAGTTAGCATATAAAAGCAATAAGATTTATTCTGTTTAGCCCCAGAAGGAAAAATTGAAAGTAATGAGTAGAAACTGAGAAGAAGCAAATTTAGGTTTGATGTCAAGAGGTTCCCAGCAGACACAACTGTCCCAAAGGGGAACTGGCTGCCTCAAAAGTCAGTTGCTTTTGACTGAAGGTCCCCAAGGAAAGTCTTGACTACTTCTTGCTGTGTAGTTTGTAGAGGGAATTTTTGTCTGCTTCCTGTTTGCACTAAATGACCTTTGGAATCCATTGCAAATTTGAGATTCTGTGATTCAATAGTTCATACTTTTTGTTCACTTCAACCCCTAATCTGTTGGTATCTCTCATGCAAATTTAACCATGAGAAAAATAAGAAAAAATTCTGGTAATCTAAAATTTGATAAGAAGCTGTCTTGAGATGAAGAAAAATTTTTTTTTAAATTAGTCAATAAAAAATTCAATGAAGCCTAGTATCAAATACTGTAATTTTCTCAATAATTAGAAAAATCAATATTACTCTATAGTCAAGCTTGTTTCTGCTAGTCAAGGGGGCATATACTTAAAATATGTCTTTCTCAAAAGACAATTAAGATCCTTAATCATTCCCTGTACAATATCTGAATTAACCTCAGAGGGGTAGCATATCACTAACAATCTATCTTTATGTCCAAAAGGTCTAAGGGAGAAAGGGAGTTCCTACCACCTTTTGTGTTGAAAGTTGGTATATTCTGCAATTTCTGGTTTGTGAAGTCCTACAATGAAAAAGGGTAGGGAAGAGATAGCTTTGGAATAGCTTCAAATAATCTGTAGGATATATTTCCCTCAGTAAATGATAAATATGTTTAAAGTATCCTTAAATATGGGTAGGGTGGATAGAATGACAAGTCTGCATTCATGAAGTTCAAATACAACTTCAGATACTATCTGTATGATTCTTAACCCTATTTGACTCAGTTTCCTCATCTGCTAAATGAGCTGGAGAAGGAAATGGCAAACAACTCCAGTAATCTTTATCCCCAAATGGGGTCATGGAGAATTGCACACAACTGAAAAACAACTTTATCACTGATGACAAAATTCAGTTACATGATTATGTAACACAGCTCAAAATAAAAATTATCCTCTTAATGGAAATCTTTAAGAAACAGGCTAGTATAAAAATCTAATCTACTGAGAAGTACTCCTATATTATTTTTACACTAATTTTAAAAGTCAGAAATCTAACAGATTCAGGAGTACAGAATGTGCAGAAGAAATGCAGACTTCTTATTTCACAAACTGGATCTTATTTTCTTCATGTCACTGAACAATTAGTCAAGGAAACAGAACCAATGTTCTAATCTTTGAGTTTTAATTAGAAAAATACTCCTTAATGAACAGTCCCACATAAAATGGAGAAATGAGTATAGAACTTAGCTAAATGAAAGGCAAAAACCAGTTTCTGTTTGAGGTCAGAGATGGAGCTGCAAGATTTGAATCAAGGAAAGTCTGTAGGTACCTGAAATGTGAAAAGTTCAGCAATATTTATCAATGGTGTGATAGTAAATGTTTAACAATTGGATCTCCAAAATAAATAAATTATATATATATATATATATATATATATATATATATATATATATATATATATACAACACATTTTTTTCAGTTTAGTTAGCATAAATAAACATTTTCTCCATCACTTTCTTAAGGATAAAAACTAATAAAATAATGTCAGTTCCTGATTTTTACCATTTTCCAATCCCCAGGATATAAATGCACACACTGAAAATTCAATAATCAGCTCTCATGAGCTGGTATATGCTGCCTCCGTTTAGATAAAAAGTTGCACTGGAGTCAGATGATTTCATGGTAGTATTTAGATGTGTTTGTGTTTAGGAGATAGTAAATATATCACAAGTATATAATCACAGATATAAAATTTCAGACCTAGAGGACAAACCTAGAGTTGGATCAACTACTTTATTTCTCTCCATTTACACTTAGAGATAGGGGGTCCAGTTTTCTCTTCTACTCCTCATAGATGATTTTATGCTAATTATGTTTAAAAGACAGAAATTAGCCTGTCTACCAAACTGAAGGGCTATGAAGACAATATGCTGACCTATTTGTTGTATGCCTGTGACATCTGGACAATATATTAGTGTCAAGCCAGGAAATTGAATTGCTTCCCTTTGCATTGTTTTAGGAAGATTCTAAAGTTCATCAGCAAAATAAGACATCAGAAATAAAAGTGTTTTCTTGGGTTAAACTTCCAAGCATTCAAACTCTCCCACAGAGAGACCACAGCTCTGATAGGTTGCCCTTATTAATTGAATTCCAAATATACATTTGCAGGGGCAGCTAGATGGTCCAGTGGATAAAGCACTGGCTCTGGAGTCAGGAGGACCTGAGTTCAAATCTAGACCCAGACACATAATAATTGCCTAGTTGTGTGACCTTGGGCAAGTCACTTAACCCCCTTTATTTTAAATAAATATTTTTTAAATGTGCAAGTGCAGGGGCAGCTAGGTGGTATAGTGGATAAAGCACTGGCCTTGGAGTCAGGAGTACCTGGGTTCAAATCCGGTCTCAGACACTTAATAATTACCTAGTTGTGTGGCCTTGGGCAAGCCACTTAACCCCATTTGCCTTGAAAAAACCTAAAAAAAAAATGTGCATGTGCCTAAAAGTCTATTTTATGGAGAATTCACACAAGGCAAGTGCTCACATGGAAGTCAGAAGAAGCAATACAAGGACATTTTCAAGTTTTCTTCTGAAGAACTTTGGAATCAATTATGAGGCACTGGAGACACTGGCATAGGGCTATTCAGCATGACATTCCCCCATCAAAGAAGATTCTGTGCCCTATGAGCAAATCAGAATTGCAATAGCTCAAAAGAAACAAGAAGTGCACAGTTTTAGAGACATCTCTACTCTAAATATTCATATGGTCTATACCTGACCTTTGATAGAGTCTTCCAAGCTCATATTGGTTTGATCAGACACACTATACCTTAACCCCAACATAATGATGTCATTTTAGCCCTCTTTGAAAACACAGAACAACGATCAGGCTATTCATGGTTAATAAAAAGTTGTTTACTATACAATGTTTTGATAATCTGATCTGAAAGTGGGTTATTTAGAAGTAATAAAATTCTCACTGGTAACACCATCCTTAGCATTCTGTCTCTCCCTCCCTCCCTCTTTCTCTCCCTCCCTCCCTCCCCCCCCTCCTCTCTCTATCTTTCTCTCTCATTCTCTCTGTCCCTCCTCTTCCTTTCCTCTCCCCCTTCTCTCTTTCCCCCCCTTCTATTCCCAAAGGTCCAGTACTAATTCTGTAACTTCTTACTATGCTCTTCCTTGGCTCTCTACACTTCTGGAAACATCATCTCTATTTATGAGTTTATTTCAGGCCATGTGATGGTATGAACAGTCAAGCTAATTTTAATTAAATTTTCAAGTAAGGTTTCATAAGGCAATGTTGCAAATGATTTACTAAAGTCCAGATATATTACATCTACCAAATTCCCTTCATCCACTTTGTAATTTGATCAAAAGAAAGCAATTGAATTTGTCAGGCATGATATATTCTTTATAAACCCATGTTGTTTATCACTCGAGGTTTCATTACCCTCTCGATACATATAGATTTCACCCCCCTTAATATCTGTTCTGTTATTTTACTAAGAATTTGTTATTAATGGCAAGAAGCATGTGTATATATAATTCGTTTCTTTCTAAAATACTGTTAACGTATTTACTAATCCTGCTGTTTTAGAAATGCTTGTTTGCCCCAATTTCTAGAGCTATTTCCCCAAAGAATCATAAAATTAGTAGATAATTTTCTTAGGGTCCTAGGGTGCTTTGTTTAAATCAAATGCCCTTAATTTCAGTGATCCATAGATCCATTTTTTAGTATGTTAAGTTTAAATAGCTTATAGGCATCATCACCAATGTTGTGTACTACCCTCATGTTTTCCGTTAATTACTCCCTGATGAAATCTTCCTTGGCTGTTTTGATTCCAGGGTTCCTGAACCATGAAAGTCAATTCAGGCAAAGGCTGTGTGTCTGTCTTACTTTATGTCTGTTTGTTAGGTTGTTGTTATCTATAATTCAATTAAATAAGTATTTTTGAAAACCTACTATGTACAAAGCACTATGTTAGCTAAAAATCTACTTTATAAGATATACAATTATTCTACCTCCAACATAATTGAATGATGATTCTATTCACAACTTGTATACTTCTTTTCCTACAATGTCAGATAATTACGAGGAGTGTTAGAAATTTCCTATGCCGGCAATAGCTCATAGTAAGCTCATTTTGTATGATAAGCTAGATACTATTATCTGAGATTTTACTAATCAGAAATACATTCTACTGAATTAGAATGTTTTATTGAAGCCAGGTAGGTGGTGCAGTGGATAGTGCTGGGCTGAGGATCAGAAAGACTCATCTTCCTAAGTTCACAACCTCTCAGACACTTGCTGACTCTGGGCAAGTCACTGAAACCTCTTTCATAAGTTTTCTCATCTTTAAAATGAGCTGGAGAAGAAAATGGCAAACCATTTCAGAACCTTTACCAAGCAAACACCAAATGGATTCATGAAGAGTTGGACATATCTAAAAAATGACTGAAGAATGACACTGAGACCACAAAAGCTCAACACCATAAATAAAATTAATGGTCTCTCTTCTGTGAGAGCTAGAATAGAAGGCTGAGCAGAATATTTCTAATCTCTTAGAAATCCTTTGGGGTTTAAAGGGCAGAAAGATGTGAGCAGAAAAGGCATCACTGCCACCTCAAAGATTCCAGTAAACAGGGAAAAGGTGTACAGCCAGAACAAAAAAAATGGGATTTGTTCCAGCTTGGAGAAGGATTTTGTAACAAAATTAATTGTCTGCTCAATGGAGATCAACCAACCCAATTCTCCCAATGAATTTCCCCTCTCCTTCCCCTAGCACAAATTTGGCTGGAACCTAACATGTACAAGGAGGAATAGAGTAAAATATGGTAGGAAAGGAAAGTTGTCACTAAACTATGGAGGGTCTTAAAAACCAGGAAAAAGAGTTTCTATTTTTAGTTATAAGCAGTGGGAACCTCTGAAGGTATTTGAGCTAGAGAGTGACAATAAAATAACAAATAAATGTGCTTATTATACCTATAATATATTATATATTTTGAAAAAAATGGAAGAGATGGACAGCAAAATGAACTAGTAGAAAGATATGGCAGTTGTTGATTAATGAAGTGAAGGGGACCAACACTAAAGTAGTGACAGTGATAGGAGAATGGAAGTCATGACTATTATGGAAAAAAATTAATAGAATTTATTTGATAGTTAATTTGATTAAGGAAGAAGTGACTGGAAGGATGATTGGGAAGGAGAAGTAAAGAGAAAATATGAGTTTAGGTTGGAAGATGAATTTGGTGTTAGACATTCTAACTTTGAGGTGTCCATGGGGCATTCAGAATAGAAATCCATTGGCAAGGTTTTAAATAAGAGACTGGCACTAAGGTAAGTAGTTGATGGTGGAGATAGAGATTTGGTAATAATTTAGATAGAATGACTTTATAACAAGGCCAGTAAGCATAGTTGAATGACTTCTGCTGATTCTATTCAACTCTAGAACAAGAGAGAGGAAAAAGAATGGTGGCTTCCCCTGGATTGGGGATCAGTGGATACAACGGGGACAATGAGGTTCTCCTCATTGGGATACTCATGCATGGCTAATGAAATGATTGGCCATAAATTCAAGACTATGAAGAGAAGATAATAAGTAATAATGAGAGCTATTATTATATCCAGCCCCAAACAAAAGTCTTATAAATGTGAGTTTCCTGGCAGAGTCTGGTGAAATGATGTTGGTGGAAAGGTAAAAATGTTGCTAGATGGAGAAGTAACTTATCCAAGATAGTTACTTCAAGGCATTAACAACCTAATCTCATGGATGTAAGCACTCTCTCTAGCCCAAGAATTTTGGGGGCCATTCTTATTGAATATTCTGTCAATTCTTATCAGGAGAGCATGAGGTAGATATATTTAATAAACTCCTTACCACATTGTCCATCATCTCTACCTAAGACTTTTAACCCCCTCATTTATTCTATGGAGGATTAATCCCCTTGAGAGCTGTAAGAAATTGGCCAGTGTAATACCATCTGTCTATTAAAGGTTCAAATTGAGAATTGGGAAAGAAAAGGGAAGAGAAAATGAGAAAAAGGTTATTTAGCAACAATTATCAGGAACATGGACTATTGGAGAAATTTTTAGCTCACAATGAGTATGCATATTCACATAAGTTGATAGCTTTTAAGCATGTTGACTATCAAAGGAAATTCTCAGCTCAATAAAAACATACAAATCTATCAAATTGACTTCTACATAATGATCATATCAAGAAAAATAAAATATAGAACAAAAATCCTGAGAAAAAAGGTGCATAATTATTTTTGAAAAGGGTATGACAATAATTGACAATTCATATCTGCCCTGCTCTGAAGTCACCTAAAAGTATAGAAGAACCAACAAGTCCTTGGCCCAACAGAAAAAGAGGTGAAGTAAAACAGAGGAATAATTCTATTCCTCTAGGTTTCTAGAAAGGAAAAGAAGCCCATGAAGCGTAGATTACCAAGATTCTGAAATCTTAGTAATAATAGAAAGCAGCAAAGCAAAAGAACATAATTAAAGACCAGTTTATCAAGCCATCATTTCTATAATGTTCCTGTCCCAAACTTGCTTCCTTCTGCTCCCCACTACAACCTATATTTGAGCACAAGGCACCCCCACTGCCCTTGGGACTCCTGCCAAAAAAGATAATGACTTTCAAGGTTAATATCTTGGCAGAATCCTCCAGTGGCCAAACAACTTTTGTAATTATTGCAACACTAGGCATCAATTCTCAGAAAGCACTCCTTGGCAACGTCCTAGAGCAAATTCCTCACAGAGCAAGTCAGTACCTATGAATCAACCCCAGAAATGGGGTTAGCTATATAAAGGGGAAGAGCCCTCAAGATCAAGAAAAAGGAGGAGAGTGAAAATCAGAAATGCAATATTGCTATGTGATAAAATGTAAGAGGATACTTCTTACCTGTAGTGAAAGTAAAAGTGAAGAAAAGATCCAAATACAAACACTGTTCAGAGCACACTTTCAGAACACATCAACCCCTTCAATTGGTAGCCCTTGAAGCAAAATGGGTAGCCCAGAGACTGAAGAAAACACTTACAGAGTGGAAAATAGTGTCAAAAAGACAGAAATGTGAAAGGTGAAGAAAAGGTCAAAATACACTTTGTTTTACTAGACTTTGCATCATTATGTTTTGCAGATACTATACTTTTTACAAATTGTGACAACTCTGTTTCAAGCAAGTCTAATCCCACTATTTTTCCAAATGTGCTCACATCATATCTCTGTGTCACATTTTTGGTAATTCTTACAATATTTCAAACTTTTTCATTATTAGAGCTCTGATAAGTGATCTTTGATATTACTATTGTAATTGTTTTGGAGTATCACAAGCCTGCACCTTTTGAACATGGTAAACTTAATCAAAAACTATGTGTATTCTGATCTCCCATCTACTGCTATTCCCTGGCTCTCCCCATCTCTTCCTCTCCTCTGGTCTCCCTATTCATTATAACCATATTGAAATTAGATCAGTTGGCTTCTAAGTGTTCAAGTGAAAGAGTCAATCCATAAAGTAAACTTCATTGTTGCCTTATTTTAAGAAATTGTCCTAAAAAAGTGTTACCACCACTACAACATTCAGCAACCAACACCCTGATCAGTCAGCAGCCACTTTGCATCAAAAAAAAAATATGACTTGTTGAAGGCTCAGATGGTGATTAGTATTTTTAGCAATAAAGCATGTTTAATTTGGGTCTGTACATTGTTTTTAAGACATATTATTGCACCTTTAATTCATTACAATATAGTATAAACAAATGTACATATACACTGAGAAACCAAAAAATTCATGTAACTTCCTTTAATACAGTGTTTGCTTTAATATGGTGGTCTGGTGGGGTGGCGTAGTGGCGTAGTGGATAAAGCACCAGCCTTGGAGTCAGGAGTACCTGGGTTCAAATCCGGTCTCAGACATTTAATAATTACCTAGCTGTGTGGCCTTGGGCAAGCTACTTAACCCCATTCGCCTTGCAAAAACCTAAAAAACAAAACAAAACAAAATATGGTGGTCTGGAACTGAATCCACAATATCTTCTAAGTGTGCCTGTACAGTGAAATACTCAGATTTTATATGTGACCTTCTCATTCTTTGAAGAAAACAAATTTAGTCCAACCTTTATGTTCTAAGTGTGCAGAGATCACAAGAGAGTCACTACCACCATAAGCCTTCAGAAGGGCAAGGACTGGCAATAAATGTAACTGAAGACACTAGAAGAATCAACTGGAATTGACAGACAAAAGTTAAATATGGAGGGCAAGTGAACAATTTATTAAAAAAGAGTATTTCCCAAAGGAGTTTTTCACAAAAAAAAGCAGTCACAATCCCCTGAGGAAAAATGAAGCTATTACACATTGTATAAGGCTGCGATGACAGTGGAACGATCCCAAAGACCACAGAAAAAGCAATGAAAAAAAATTAAGTGAAAATATTTGAAAAATATAGACAGAAAGGATCGATTCTTAGGAAAGAGCTCAACAACTCTAACCAAAATCCAAAGAATTTTAGAAAACAGGATATTTTCTCTTAGCTGAATCTTGAATAAAGAGAAGAGCAGAATTGAAACCCAAAATTTCGACATGAAAGGGTCAATAGATCACTTTAACAAAGAAAAAGAAACAAGGATGAAAGAATAAGTACTCAAAAAGTAAGAATAATGAATTTAAATACAGAATAAAAAAGACATAACCTAAGGATAAACTTAGAAGAATTTTAAGTAAATTTCATAAATTATAAGATAGAGAGAGGGGTAGGTAGAGGGACAGATGAGAGGTTGGTAGGATTAGGATAGGGTAAGATAGGATGATAATGATGATAGGAGAGGATAGAGATAGAGAATATAACACCAAATAATAGAGGGAAAATTGGGGGGGTACAAATTCCAAAAAGAATTATCACAATTATTCCATATTTATAAAGAATCAGAAAAATTATAGATTATAACATTCCAAAGAACAAAGGAGATCAGTTGGTTCACAAAACATAATATATCCTTCAAAGCTAAGCCTAAACATAAAATAAAATTGAATGCTCAATGAAAGGGAAGAATTAAAATTATGACTTCAAGAAAGCCCAGAGGTGAACAGGGCATTCAATATGCAAATAGACCAAACGGCAGGGAGTTAACTACTTTGAGGTAGTAATGAAGACTGAGAAATGAATTAAATGTTTCCATGTGACTAGGACTTTTTAAAGTGTATTGAGGGAGTTTTTGCCTGTGATTTGAATCCTTTAAAATACAAAAATTGAAATAAAGATACTGTGAAAAGAGTATGGATGGACTGATCTAAGAACTAAAGATAAAAATCAGAAAAATCATTAAGATAATAAGTACAAGAAGTAAATAAATTAGTGATAGTTTATAAAAACACAGATAACATGTTTATCAAGATTGCAGATAACACAAATCTATGAGGAGAGAAATGACCAGAGGAATCATTTTTTACTTTTGATGAAGAATAAAGAATAAAAATTTCTTTGATAAAGAAGACAGGGAGGAATATGATAACCACATTCAATATTTAAATAGCATAATATAGAAAGGAACTATGTATATTATTTTATTATCTCTGCTTACTTCACTCTACATCAGTGCATATAGATCTTTCCATGCTTCTCTGCATGTGCATTGCACAAATCATTTCTTACAACACAGCAAAATTCTATTATATCCATATAACACAATTTGTTTAGTCCTTCCTTAATTTATGGTCAAATCTCTGTTTCTAATTCTTTGCTGTCACAAAAACTGTTGCTATAAATAGTTTAGAGTATTTGGGGACTTTTAAAAATCTAAGACTTTAATGAATTCTCTGGTTCAAAAGGCATGGACATCTTAGTTATTTTTATTTGCATAATTCCAAATTGTTTTCCAAAATGATTATTCCATTTAAAAGCTCCATCAACAATATATTGACCTGTCTATTCCTGGAAACATTAACTATTGTGTTTTGTTATCATTTTTGCAAATTTTCAGGTTGTGAGGTGAAACCTAAGAGGTTATTTGATTTGCATTTCTATTATTATTAGTGATTTAGAGCATTCTTTCACATGATTTTTAATACTTTTCAGTCTCTATCTTGAGAACTCCTTTTCATTTTACATATACACATATTAGAGTGCATATGTATGCATGTGTTGTATATATATGTGTGTGCATATATTATACATATGTTTATACATATATGTGGGTGTGTTCATTTATATGTTGGATACCAAACCCTTATATGAGAAATTTGATACAAGAAAAGGTATTCCCATTCAATCACTTCGTTCTTGTCCACTTAGAAAAGTGTTATCCTTGTCAAAATATATTTGTTTCTAAATTATCCTGTTTACCTCAGATTTTTAATACATCTTCTTTTGAGCTTTTTTTCTTTATTTTCTAAGCTTCTAAAGTTAAATACATACATATATATATATATATATATATATATATATATATATACAATTCATTATTCAGCTGTCTTTATTAATGCATATTGGTAAGATTATAATTTCTCTCCCCACCATACTCAGCCCAAGACTGCTTTGGCTGAAAAACTATCTGTGGATTTTTCTACATCTATTGATAATCAAATGGTTTTAAATATTTTTATTTTTAATATAATCAATTATGCTTTCTTCTTTTCCTATTGTTGAGTCGTCCTTGCATGCTAACTATAAATCCCACTTGGTCATGAATAATTTCTTAGACAAGTTGCTATAGTCTGTGATAGGATTTTGTTTAGATTTTAATTAATCATTAATATTCATTAATGATATTGATCTATAGTTTTCTTTATGAGCTTTATCTTTTACATGATTTAGGTATTAGGACTTTATTGTCTCATAAAAAAGATTATGATAAAGTATTTTCTTTCTCAATTTTTCAGAATAATATGTGAGGTATGGGTACTAATTTTTCCTTGAAAGGTTTAACAGAATTCTCTTATGATCCATCAGTGCCAAGAGTTTCATTATATTTTTGTAGTTCTTTTACAAGTGGATCTCTTTCCTTTTCCAAGACTGAACTATTTAACATATCTGTCTAGTCATTTTGTAGTTTGAAAATTTTACATTTTTGAAGATATTTATCTTGTGTTCTCAGTTTTGTTAGCATATAACTATGCATGATATATTGTGATATTTTTTCTGGTTTTTGATGTGATTTCATCTTGCTCATTGGTTAATTTATTGATTTTTTTTCTCTGCTCTCCTCTTTTTAATCAATTCAGTTAAGGATTTATCAATTGAATTAATATTTCAAAGAATCAACTTTTAGTTTTATTATTTCTAAGTTTTGTTTCCAAATTATCTATTTCATTTCTAATTTTTAATATATTTCCTTTGTGATTATTTTGTTTATGCTGGGTTTCTAAATTTTTAATACCTATTCAACTCATTTATCAGCTCTTCTTCATTAGTATATATCTGTAAGAATATTATTTCCTCTCCGCTCAAGGATTGCTTTAGCTAAAGTGTCCTGGACTTGTTGCCCTGGATTGCCTGGCACCAAAATTGATTGGAATTTCATTCAGTTTCATATAGATGATTTGAGGATCCCCATCATTTTCCTAAGAACACAGAACTCAATGTCACATCAAGAAAATATCCTCTTCTCATCTCTACCTTCACAACCTTTAACTGGGGAATCATAAAGCCCTGATATTTTCAAAGCTAGATCCCTATGAAGTAATATTTTTATCATTCTCCTAAAGCCTAATGCAAATATCACCTTGTCCTCCCCATCTACCTCCCACCTCTGATAGTATAGGACTACTTCAGAAGTATTCTGTGTCAACACAAACATGTGAGTCTGTATCTAGGTAACCCTAAGATTTCACTGAAGGATCTCCTTGGAATTTTAGACTGTTTAAAACTCCAGATAAACCCTATAGCATATATTTGGTTAATTCTCTAGATTGGTCAGTCTACATAATAAACACCTAAGAAACTGAGATAACTCTGGATGTTAGAAAAATTCATGGGGAAAAAAAGAAGAATATTTTATGTTACATTACAAGGCAGTTAGGATAGAGCTCTGATCCTGAAGTCAGGTAGATTTCTTTCTGAGTTCAAATCTGACCTTGGACCTGGGCGAGTCATTTAAACCTATTTGCCTCAGTCTCTCATCTGTAAAAATGAGCTAGAGAAAGAAATGACAAGCCACTCCAGAAATTGGCAACAAAACCCCAAATGGTGTCACAAAGGGTCAAACACGATAGAAAGGATTCAACAATAGTTGTTATCATTCTAGCACCTAAATTGCTGACTCTTTGTAAAATAGATGCTGAGTAAATAGCTATACCTTGATCATGATCCTCTGATATTCCATAGACAGCAGATTCTCCCATGACTACAGAATGGATCAAGTACTTAGGGTAAGTCACTCCAAGTCTAATTCTGCATCCCCAAAGTGGCCCAGGGCAGATCAAGGGCACTACCCAGCCAATGTTTATCCATCATAGTATTCATTGCATCTGTATTTTTCTCATTTTGAGTTGAATATAGGACATTCTGGGAAGTTCAGGATCTTTCAAGGAAGACTTAAATATTATCAAAGTGAGCATTGCTTGGAATTCTTAAAGGAGTCTCTTAATTCCTAGGATCTTCTACATCCCAGGACAGGTAAATATTGGGAGCAGAAAAACACTGGTCCAAACACAGACAATTCCTTAGTTTTTACATTTGATTGTAATATAAAGTCAAACTTTGGTTGGAAGCTCCATGTTAATAACATACTAAACACAAGCTAACAGTCTGGGGTTTGTTGAATATATGTGTTTGTGTAAAAACAGAATATTTACTAAAGGGATGTGTTACCAGAGGTAGATTAATCAGTGTCTGAAAAACCCCAATTTCAGATAATACAAAGTAGGTAATAAGCTGCAGCAAATAAGCAGTAATGCTTTGCCTGCAAGAATGGGCATAAAAGCTATCACCTAGAAAGTATTTGTGTAATAAAAGATAAGCAGAGAACTTCATATATACTGAAGCAGAGTAAGTGACATGTCCACAGTCACAAAGGCATTAAGTATCGGCTAGATTCAGACTCAAGCCTTCCTGATTCCAGAAGCAGCATTCTACCAACCATACCACCCATGTACTCTTAGGTAATTGGGAAAGAGAGTGGGTCTTGTAGCAAGAGCAAGGGATAAAAATCAGGATACTCAAGTATTTAAAAAGTCTCCACAGAATGTTAAAAAAAATAGAGGAAGACCTTAAATGAACTGAATAAGTCTATATGGATTTGTAAAGGGGCTTGGATCCAGGTGAGAAGGTAGGAAAGAAGGATAATATTTATTAAATCAAAAAAACATTGAAATATTAAAATGTGGAACCTTCCTTTGGCCATACCCACATTGGGTAAAGGGGAGAGGGGAAAACCTGTTAGATGGGCAAGTCCAGTGAAGTCTCTGCTCCAGGCTCCTTCTCTTCTTGGATGGGTTGTTGTTGCAGACAGTTGGAACTGAGGGCAAAAACCTAGAGAATACTGGTGCTGATAACATATTGGTAAACGTGAAATTCTGGGCACTACTTGGTGACTCTACCTCTCCCCTTTGTCTACTAAAAGAATTTAACTCTAAGTCTCTAATTCCCAGATGGACCATGGAATTATTAATTCCAAGTTCCCTTAGTGAGAAGCAAAAGAGATGGAGAAAGAGAGTGAGAGTGAGAGAGAGAGAGACAGAGAGAGAGAGAGAGAGAGAGAGAGAGAGAGACAAGCAATCTGTCCCTTCTAGGCTACTAGCCAAAAAACAGCTGGTATTTCTATTACCTTGAATATTAACTCTTTCAATTATGATTATGCTTCAATTATTTGTTATTAAAAAAGCTGATGGCTACCCAAATCCTGACATAATGAGAGTGGCTAAGTGTGCTATTTGAGATTTTGCTCTTAAAGTGACACTGGGAGCTGAGGAACAGTGAGGACACTCATTAGACCAGAAAGAAGAGAAACAGAATATAAATCAAAAATCATCTCATGCATCCTTTTCATTGCAATCATAAATAGATTATCATTTATTCTAAGACTTTATAGTTATTATTACTGTAAAGAACTCTTGATCACATATAATTTGCATATTATTTATCAACATGATAAATGATTTATCAACATGATAAATTTTACATGGGTGGCTAAATTAGAGTTAGGACCCATCCTAAAGTCTTTTCCAAATATGAATGTGGATCAGGAGGGCATCTACATTTTATCCTGAGCTTGTACTCTTCACTGAGTGAACATTTTAATGGTGTAGATATAGTGGATAGAGGGTCAATCTCAAAGTTAGCTAAACCCAAGTTTTACCAATTACAGTTTGAAAAGGGTGTGTCCTTTTTTTTAAAAAAAGAGCCCACTTCAATTAATTCAATAAGCATTTATAGAGTCCTTACCACATGCAAAAAAGCGATAGAGATGCAAAAATGAAATAGTTCCTGCCTTCAAAGACTTTACTTTATGTTAGAATAGATTATTAGGGCTTAAAGGAATCTTAGATATCTAGTAAAACTGTCATTTTGCAGATGAGGGAATTTAGAACCAGCCAGAAGTGTTTATGCCAAAAAACACACAAATAGTAAGTAGCAATTAGGTGGTGCAATAGAAAGAGTGCTGGGACTAGAGTCAAAAAAACCTGGGTTCAAATTCCACTTTGGGCACATACTAGCTCTTGACCCAGGAGCACCTACCCCTCAGGGTTGTTGTGTAACTTACCTCCCACGGTAAAATGAGATAATATTAAGCCACAGTAGGTACTTAATAAAATGATTGTTTCCTTCTCTTCCCCAGTTCTGCTGGGGGATTCCCCAATATTCAAACTAGGCATTCTGGTAACAGACTCCATCATCTTTTCTTCAACAAGAATACCCAAAGACCTTACCTAAGACCTCATTCTCACAACATATAGTCACAGCAAGCTTGGAAAGTTCCTAACTCTATGGTAAGAGTCTACACAAAGGTCCAACAATTGAATGTATAACTGTCTTAAGAGGATCATGCTAATTTCAGAGAAACTCATAATTAAATTGGTTGAAAGGTAATGAATTTTTTAACCAAAACAACTATGATACTGTCCTCTAAGAAATAAAAGTGTTGTGATCTCAGTGTAAATAGGATACACATTAATAGAAATAAAAGTCTTATAGTATGAAGTTTATCAATATTTATATCTAAGTATGTATATATGTTCCCATATATGCATAAAACGGGCAACTAGGGGGTATAGTGGATAGAGCACCATCCTGGAGTCAGGAGGACCTGAGTTCAAATATAGCCTCAGATACTTAATACTTACTTAGCTGTGTGACTTTGGGCAACTCACTTAATCCTGATTGTCTCACATCCAGGACCATCTCCAGACATCCATATTCATATCTGGTCACAGAGGAGAGAGTGAGGCTGGTGACTTAGCACGGCCTTCCCTCACTCAACTCAATTCACTTGCTTGCCTTGACATCACCTCCCTGTTTTCATGGTCTTTGAGAATGAAGGACAAACATCATCATGTATAAGTGTGTGTGTGTATCATATATATACATATATATATATATACATGCATTGTACACTTATCTGTCATATATATATATAATTTTAAAAAGATAAATTATTTGTTCATATCCCACCAACTCTACTATAAATATTCTTTATTACAGATTTAGGATAAATGGCTGCAGATAACCAAAAATCATCAATATGAGATTGCTATGGTGACTTTAAAGCAACAATGAATAAAGGATTTTTCTAAATTAATTTTTTTTACAATTAACAAATAGTTTTTTTACTCCCTATCATTCCATTAGGGAAAAAAGCCATATGACAAATATGCACTGCTAAGAAAAGCAAATTCTCACATTACTCAAATCTAATAAATGCATATTTTACTCCACATATTGTCTCTGTTACCTCTTTATTAAGAGGTAAGTAACCATCTCCATGTTGGTACTTTGGAATCATGACTGGTTATTGAAATAGTCAGAGATTTTAAATCTTTCAAAGTTGATTCTTTTGATGTTGGAGTTATTAGAGTTGGAGTTATATAGATTTACTAAACTGTGCATGCCCTTTGACCTAATGATACCATACTAAGCCTATTCTACAAAGTGATCAGAAAAAAAGGAAAATACCTATATGGACAAAAATATTTAATATAGCTCTTTTTATGATATCAAGGAATTGAAAACCAATGGGTGCCCTTCAGTTAGGGAACTGCTAAACAAATTATGGTTTATAAAAAAATGAGGGATTAAGGATTGATCTACCTCTTTCTATAAGAGGACAAATCTTTTTCCTACATAGCCTCTGTTGTGGGGCAAGGCCCTGTAAAAGAAAATCATCAAATGAGAATACACTGGTCTTTTCAGGCATTATATTCCATTTTTCCCTGTTACTTTGGCTGCCAGAAATTCATTTTAAGATAAAAAAGAAAGAAAGAACTTCTGGTAATAATTATTCTAACACTTATTTTAGATATCTGCTGATTACTTTCCATGAGGGTAAAGGTGAAAGGACTAATAGCCATGCTCCATCTGTAATCTATTAAGCATCAAAAATAATTGCTCCTTATAGAAAATATCAAAAGTAACATGATGTGTACATACTATGACATAATATTTCTTTTATGACCTGATATTAAATACTTAATAGATACTGTGTATACTTTGGACATCTCACTTTGAAAAAAAAATGTGGTGAAATAGAAATCCAGAGGAGAGTAACCAAGTTATTAAAAGGAAGAAAAACTAACCCCATGAGGATCCTGCAGATTGATGGAGAGGAGCAATGGAATGACTTTGTCTTCAAGAATGTAACATTTTTTATGAGGATCGGTGGTCCTTTTTATATCCGGACTAACAATATAAGAACTGGACTTAGATATATAGAGTCTTTGTAGCCTTCAGAGTACTTAGCACAGCACTTAAGAAGCATTCAGTAAATATCTGCTGACTGATTGATCTGGGGAGTGGACTGTTAGTGAACTGGCCCAATTGATCTAGAGTCCAGGGCCTTTTCTTTCATGCTTACAGCAACATACAACCAGTGCAAATGCCAAATAAAATCAATCCAAGTGCAAAATACATCTCTCAGTTTCTATTCCATGCCAGCTCTATATAAGGAGGGAGAACCTGTATCACAGAATCACAGAACTGTAGCACTGGAAAGAATCTCAAAAGTTATTGCTCTGATTCAGAGCAGATAGGTGAACAGAATATTCAACCTAGACTCAGAAAGCCTTGAGCCCTAATTCAGCCTTAGAGACTTGGTGACCATGTGACCCTGGAAAAATCATTTAATTTCTATCTTCCTCAGTTTTCTCCTCCATAATATTGGTATAATAATGGTACCTATCTCCCAGGATTGCAAAATGGATAATAGGAAAAAATATTTACAAAGTTCCTTGTAAACTTTGAAGTTTACAAGTATTTTCAAGTGTCATATCTATATTCTTAACTCTTTGTGACCCCATTTGGTGTGTTCTTGGCAAAGATACCAGAGAATTTGGCATTTCTTTCTCCAGCTCATTTTCCAAATGGGGGAACTAAAATAAACTGACTTGTTAAATGTCTCATCCAAGGTCTTACAGCTAATAAATGTGTGTGGCAGGATTTGAACTCTGGTATTCCTGACTCCAGGTCCAGTATTCTATCCACTGCACCACCTTGATACTCTACATTAAAACCCTTTAAATACTTGAAGGTAATTATTGTATAATCTTTGAGTCTTCTCTTTTACTGGAGGAAAATTCAGAATCCCTTCTTTCCGTTTTCATATGTAGTGATTCTCAACCATCCTGTTGCCCTCCTCTGAAGTCATTTTAGTTTGTAAATACCCTCTTGAAAATGAGATGCCCAGCAAGTATGATACTCTAAGCGAGATCTATCAAGGAAAGAGAACATGAGACTCTTAACTCCCTCATTGTACCTCTTAATGCAACAACCTAATACTGTATTAGCTCTTGAGCTGATATTTTACATTTGTTAACTCATACTGGGTTTATAAGCATTTAGATGTTATTTGCTCCAACTGTTGCCTAACCACACACACTCAAAACTGTACTTATGCAGCTAATTTGGGAAATATTGATCCCCATAAAATTGTGTGTCCTTAGCTTCAGCCCATCATTCTATTCCATTGTTATCTTTTGAGATCTAGATTCAGTCATCCAATATCTTAGCTCCTTTTTCCAGCAGATTTTCAAATCATTTCGACTTCATCCAAGCTACTGATCAGTATTGAACTACACAGAATAAGGTCAGATTCTTAGAGTTTTCCGTCAGATATCTTCATCCAGATTGTCATCAATACTTTAATTGGCAAATCACTTAACCTTGATTGCCTTGCATCTAGGACTATCTCCAAGTCATCCTGATTCATTTTTTGACCACTGGACCCAAAAGGCACCAGAAGAGAAAGTGAGACTGGTGACTTAACACAGCACATCCCCTCACCCAAATACAATTCACATATATGTCATGATATCTCCCTGATGTCATGGTCTTCTTTGAGAATAAAGGATAGGGGTGGCTAGGTGGCACAGTGGATAGAGCAGCAATAGATACAGCACTAGCCCTGGAGTCAGCAGTACCTGGGTTCAAATCCGACCTCAGACATGTAATAATTACCTAGCTGTGTGGCCTTTGGCAAGCCACTTAACCCCATTTGCCTTGCAAACCCCCCCAAAAAAGAGAATAAAGGATGCACATCATCAATCAATTGGGTGACTGTGACTGTTTCGTCATACAATCAGTTTTTGATTCCATCTCCGAATCTAATATCATATAGTTTAAATCCTACCTTACTGATTAAAAGAATAATGTGAAGACTGGCTACTATTTTGCTAAAATCCAAGAACACTGTGCCTAAATCATATATCTGAAATGTTGATCCAAAATGGAAGTGACTTTAATATCTTATATCCTACTTTTGATGATGGTTTTGGTGCTGATGATGAAGTAATTACCTCCTTTTCTAAGTAATACTAAATCATACTTTTAACAATAAATTTTTGAAATCTTCAAGGAGTCAAAGTCAAGTTGAATAACCTATAACTGCATACTCTGACCTCTTTCCTTTTTTGAAAATCAGAAAAAAAAATGTCCACATTCAGTCTTATGTACCATTTGAGCTTTTCTCCATTTTTCTTTTCTTATTCATGATGTTATTAGCTTTTAAATGTTTTAAAATTTTCTTCTGTTTTTATATCACCTTCATTTCCAAATCAAAATACCTTTCCTTCTGCCCTTCTCTGGAAGTCATCCCTTGTAACATTTTTTAAAAGTTGTTTTGGTTTTTTTGTAGGGGGGGAAGAAAACTAGTTCAGCAAAAATAACCAGAGTATCAACTGAATCTGACAGTATATGCAAAGTTCTCCCCCCACTTCTGAAAAGAGGGAAGTAACTTCTCCTCTCTTCTTTGAAGTCTAATTTATATATTATTAATGTTATGGCATTCAGTTTTGATTGTTTTATTGTTGTCCTTTCTATTTACATTGTTGGTAAATTTGACATTCAAAACTTCATAATCTGACCAGATTGGATGGATGATTAGAGGGATGGATGGCTTTCTAGATATATGGGTAGATGAGAGAAAGAGATATAGATTAGAGATGATAGAGAGAAACAGAGATAGGGATAAGGATAGGGATATATACATATATGTATGCATATATATTTATGTATGTATGTATGTATGTATGTATGTATGTTCCAGTAACACAGATCTCCTTTCTTTTTCTAGCACAAGACACTCCATATCCTGACTGTGCATTTTCCACTGGCTGTCCCCCAGGCCTGGAATTACAATTTCCTCATCTCCACCTCCTGGAGTCCCTGTATAGCTTCAAATCTCAATTAAAGATGCACCTTTCTTGATCTCCTTTAGTGATTCCCTTCTAAGATTCTATGGGGCCGTGTACACATCTATTTGTATAATGCATGCATGTTGTCTTCCCCCTGCTCTCCTTGAGATCAGGGACTATCTTTTGCCTTTTTTTCATCCATTCCCAGTACTTAGTCTGGCAAATAATACAGAAGATGCTTAACGCATGCTTGTTGACTTAACCTTATTCCTAACTCATTATAGCATGTAATGAGAACATCTCTACCTCTCCTAGCATTCTGTTTAATACACAAAGAGCTCACTTATTTAAATAACCATACATGTGTTCTTCCATAGCAAAAAAAAATTATTTTAATCATTCATAACATTGTAATTATCAAGAAGCTATTTCTGGGCTTTAGAGAGATTAACCAGGCTTATTTCCATCCAGAGAAAAGCTCCCCTGCCATTCTGTATATTGATCACCAAATAAAAGATTGACAGATGCAAGAATCTGTGGGGCCTCATCAGTTGTTCATTGGTTTTTTTAATAAATACAGTAAATGATCACTGATACTTAAAGAAGCCCTAGAATAAAGCTACCATCCATTAACCAGGGTCATGGGGGAAAATCTTTAACCAAGACATGGACCAATAGGTATTTAGTTAACCAAGGCATAACAAAAAAGCTTGTTAGCATTAATGAGTTTAAATGAGAAGTTGTTGAACTGAATAAAACAAAGGGTACAGCCAGCCATGTATGCCAAAATAAAGAGAGTCAAGATATTGTGTGTACCATGATTTTCCTCATGCTTTCATTGATGATTCTTATTTTAGCATTTCTTAGCATTTATTCTCTTCCCATTATAGATAAATTAACAATGCACAGCAAGGTGTATTTTAAGAGCTACCCCAGCTGTTTAGAATAAATAAGGTAAAAAAATGGAACTTTTTTGCTTGATCAAGGCTCTTAATATAAAATCCCACTTTCACCTTGAAAAGTTGACTTTACCTTAAGATCCCTTAGATGATGAAATGTGAAAAGCATGTCAAAGTTACTGTCTACCTTTTCTAGCCTATACCATTGGAATGAAATGGCAAAAATTCCATTTATGCAAATATTTTATTTAAATAAACTCTAATGGGAAATTTACTCACTTATCAATGATGAAATAAATTCTAATCTCATTCATTAAGTAGCTAGACTAAAATAAAGCCTTGAAGCAAATATAAAGGGTAACAGAAAATTCAGAGGTGCTATTTATTTTGGTTATGCAAAAAAAATCAATCAGTATACATTGCCAAGCACATAAAAGTGACACCAAAAATACATTCAATTTAATCTAGCAAAAAGTATAATTTTCCTCCCTTTTTGTTTCAAGATACCTTATCAGCAAAATAAAGAGGATGGAAATTTAGGAATAACATTAGTCCGAAAACAGTGAATTTACTGTATAGCAGAATTTTTTTTTCCTCCTGGATATCCCCAACATTTACTCTGAAGAGCTGATAAGCAATTATCCTGTTGTTTTCAACAGGCCTTTCTACCTAAGAGAGTTCAGCACTTTGATGGACTTTTCACATTTTATTATTTAAAGAATCTTAAAGCTTTCAAATTTAGTACTGAAGCCTACAAAATTTGGTTGAAAGCATTTATTTTATGGAAATCAAATCTAAATAAATAAATATTTTATTAAGAAGTGATTAAATAATTATGAAAAATACATATTAACATAGGATACATAATAAAGAATACTTACATACTAAATAAATATAGTCATTAATATTAAAAAGAAAGAAAATGAAGTGCCACTGAAAATGCCTTTTTAAAAATATGTAGAAGAGTACAGAAGATAACAAAGGACATAAACAAAGAGAGTATTGGTCAAAATGCTGTGACAAATTTAATATTTTTTTAAAAAAACAAGTCATGGGGGAAGCTAGGTGGCATAGTGAATAAAGCACTGGCCTTGGAGTCAGGAGTACCTGGGTTCAAATCTGGTCTCAGACACTTAATAATTACCTAGCTGTGTGGTCTTGGGCAAGTCACTTAACCCCATTTGCCTTGCAAAAGAACCTAAAAAAACAAATCATGTATAACAGACATTCAGAGTGTTATATAAAATCTCTATTTTTCTATTTTTTTCCTAAGGAAATACTTTAATATATTTGTCAACTTCATAATAATAATAATATGTTAATCTCTCTGGCTTCCTTTATATCCTACCTTCTACAGAAAGGTTTCTCTAATGTGCCTTCCCTCTGTCAATTATTTCCTATTTATCTTAAAAATAGCTTGCTTTGTATATATTTGTTTGCACATTGTTTCACCAATTAGAATGTATGTTCCTTGTTTCTTTTTGTATCCCTAGTACTTAGTACAGTGCCTGATACATAGTAGTTGCTAATAAATATTGATTGAATGATTGATAGATTATAAATAACTCTTAAAGTGATTAAAGCCCTATAGTTTGCTCAGCACTAAAAACTAAATAACATTTAAAAATATAATACTTTAATATCTCATGAAGAAAGTAAATGTATAAAGGAGAAGGGAATAAATTTATATAGCACCTATTATGGGCAAGACATTGTGCTAAGACTTTTTTACAAGTATTATTTCAATTGATCCTCATAACAACTCCCTAAGAAAATTCTATTATTCCCATTTTAGAGTTGGGGAAACCAAAGCAAACAGAGGTTAAATGACTTCCTCAACGTCATACAACTAGTAAGTGTCTGAGGCAACATTTGAACTCAGGTCATCCTGACTCTAAGTCCATAGCTCTATCTATTGTGCCACTGGCTTTTAGACCTTAAAAAATTCTTAAGTGTTGAAAATCAAAAGCCCTCTCCCTATTGTCAGTAATTAAATCCTCTTTGTAACTATGGTCCCATATCCACTTTTGTGGATTTCTTCTTTTAGGCCTAATATTAATAAAATCTCTTCACTTGATATTCATTTTTATAGTTAAATTATCTTGAACTGCCCACAAAATAATTGTTCCAACAGTTCATCATGGAATTGAGTTATCTAGAGTATCTGGAAGCCATGCCTTCAACATCCAAATCCTACTAGAAGAGAAATTTGACTGAGTAAAAATAGTCACAATAATAGTCACAATATAGTATATGTGCTAAGAACTGTACTAGAAAGTAAAGAGAATTCAATAGTGTAGTACTTCAAATCTTAAGAAAAGAAAATGCAACGATAAGGAAATTAGCATTTATAAAATGCCTACGATATACCAGTTTATAATTATTATCTTATTTGATCTTCATGACAACCCTTGGGGTAGGTGATATTATCATTACCTCCATTTTTACAGATGACTAACTGAGATAAGTAGAGGCTAAGTGACTTGTCCCAGGTCACACACCTAGTGTGTGTCTGGGGACAGATTTGAACTTAGGTCTTCTTAACTCCAAGTGCAGTGCTCTGTCCACTGTGCCCCAAGTTCCTAACAACAGATTTTGGCCACTTTCTAAACACTAGCCTAACTGTATAAGGAGAAGCTTTCCCCCATGACCTCAAAGTCATGAATTATTTGACTATAGCATGCCCCATACAATAATAATAAAATTTAAAATGGAATTTTAGGCTTGTGTGGTTCATCTTCCTCTTATGCAATGGACACAGTGACTGTCCATTTCACTTAGTTTTCTAATATCTCTAACAGATTCACCCCTTCTCCAACTCTCTACATTTACAGAAAACTCCTCTTTCAAAGTTTAGAATTGTATGGTCACTGATTAATATAAATATTATGCAGGGCAATATTATTTATCTGTAGTTCTATTAACCAAAAATATCCTCCAAAATGTCTTGAGGGTCCTGGAATCAAGAGTCTTGAGCTTGAGAAATGGCTTTGACTCATCCTAATTAAATGAATCTGGACATCTTTGAGCTTCACTTTCATTATCTGTAAATAAAACCTGCATTACTGGTCTCACAGGATGACCTTGTCTATGACTCCATTGAAAATTCCTAGGCATTAGACTTACTAGATAAACACATAGAATTACCTGAAAAGCATAGAGATTAAGTGATTTGCAAAGGAGTCAAATAATGTTTGACATGAAATTTGAACCCATGTTTGCCTGGCTCTGCTCACTTCACTTTTCATGAGTTTATAAATCTTTCCAGATTTTTCTGAAAATATCCTGCTTATAATTTCTCATAGCATAGGAGTATTCTATCACAATCATAAACCATGACATGCTTAGCCAGTCCTCCATTGATGGGCATTCCCTTGATTTCCAGTTCTTTGCCATCAGAAAAAAAAGCAGCTTCAAATATTTTATACATGCAAATCTTTTTCCTCTTTCTTTGATCTCTTTGGGATATAAACCTAGTAGTTATATTTCTGGGTCAAAGGGTATGCACAGTTTAATAGCCTTTGGAGCAAAATACTTTCCAGAATGATGATTAGTTTATGACTCCATTAATGAATTAGTGTCCCTTCTTTTCCACATTCCCTCTAGCATGTGTCATTTTTTTCTTTCTTAGTAATTTAGCAAATCTCAAAGGTGTGAGGTGGTATCTCAGTTATTTTAATGCACATTTATCAAATCAATAGATATTTAGAGCATTTTTCTTATGACTATAGCTTTGATTTCTTCACCTGAAAATTGCCTGTTCATATTCTTTGATCATTTATTATTTAGAAAATTGTCTCAGTTCTTTCTATATTTGAGAAATTAGACCTTTATCAGAGAAACCTGTGGAAAAAATTTTCCCCAGTTTCCTAGTTTTCTTTTGGGTTCAATGGTTTTGTTTGTGCAAGTTCTTTTTAATTTCATGAAATCAAAATAATTCATTTTTCTCCCATGAGCCTCTCAATCTCTTGTTTAGTCATAAGTTCTTTCCTCATCATAAATTCAACAGATAATTTTTATGTGTCCCCAATTTTCTTATGATATTTCCTTTTGTTACTTAATCATGTACCCATTTTGACCTTATTTTGGTATATTTACTTACGATATCTCCTTTTGTGACTTAATCATGTACTCATTTTGACCTTATTTTGGTATATGGTATGAGATGCTAGTTTATGCCTACTTTTTGCCAGACTGCCAGACTAATTTTCCAGTAATTTTTTCAAATATGAAATTATTTCCCCCAAAATTTGAATTTTGAGGATTCAAAAATATTAATTTTATTTTTATTTCCTTTACTGTTCTGTATTATGTACCTAATCTATTCCACTGATCCATGACTGTATTTCGTAGATAGTACTAGATAGTTTTTGTTTTGTTTTGTTTTGGGGTTTTATTTTAAGGTTTTTGCAAGGCAAATGGGGTTAAGTGGCTTGCCCAGGGCCACACAGCTAGGTAATTATTAAGTGGACTGGATTTGAACCCAGGTACTCCTGACTACAGGGCCGGTGCTTTATCCACTGCACCACCAAGCTGCCCTGTACTAAATAGTTTTGATGATTATTGCTTTGTAATTAGTTTGAAATCTGGTATTGTGAGGTTATACTTCCCTTCCCCCCCATTGATTCCCTTGATAGTCTAGATCTACCATCCTGCCAGTTGTTATTTTTGTAGCACTAGAAAATAATTTTGGTAGCTTTATTGATATGGCAGTGGATAAGTAAGTTAATTTGGATCAGATTGTCATTTTTGATATATTGGCTCATCTTATCCGTGAACAATTAATATCTCTCTACTTGTTTCGATCTGTCTTTATTTGTTCACAGTTACAAGGTGTGTCTTGGCAGGTAGTCTCCTAAGTATTTTATATCATCTACAGCTATTTTAAATAGAATTTATCTTTCTATCTCTTCCTGCTAGGTTTTATTGGTTATGCTGTCATTTTTATATCCTTTTTTTCCTTCTGTGAAAATTTTTATTGACTCATTGGACTCCACATAAAAAGCAGACAATGAGAGATATGCAGGACCAAAAGGAGGACAAAAGGGGACATCAGGCACTCCCAGAAAAAATCATGAGATGATTAATAAATCATTCAACAATGTCTAGAAAATAATTGCAGTTAATTTTCAGTCTTATCCTGAAGGTTTGTGTATACACACCCAAGGCAAGTGAACTGAAAATAAAGTAATCTGAGTTTAGTTTATAGAAATGAGAACTTCTAGGCTTCTGATGTTATATGCCAATCATTAAATTAGGATAATGACATAAAAATATCAAGAGTCCTCATTTAGGTTGACAAGAAGTCAGCCATGCATTCCTTAAGGTATTTTAATTAAGGATTTCTTAATCAGTCCAAAATAAAGCTACACTATTCCTGACATTTTTAATTCAGCATAAATTCTCAAATATCCAAGAAATGATTTTAGGATAGCTGTTTTGTATTGTTTTATTTTTTCCTGATTCCCTTTTTCAAAGATATAGATGAAGTCTGAATGGCATAATGGATAAAGAATTAGGATTAGAGTCAGATAGACTAAGTTCAAAATTCTTCTGGAGACACTAATTGTATGACATTTAATCACATAATAATTTTTACCATTTATATATTGATTACTATCATCCTAATCTTATAGATAAGAAAATCAGAGCTGAGAGTTTACTGATTTGACCAGGTTTAAATAAGTTGTAAATTCTGGGGAAGAAACTGAACTCAGATCTTCCTGACTATAAGTCTTTCACTTCATCTTTTGTACCACATAGCTATCTCTAACTTAACTACTCTGTACCTCAGTTCTTAATTTGTAAAAGGAGATTACATTTAATGACTCCAAAGTCCCCTCTGATTTTAAATAGAGCAATCTATTTAATTGTTTCTTAAGTACCTATTCCATGTCAGGCACATATGACTCTCATGTCAATTGAATATTAAGCCAACATGAAGAAGTTATCGATTCTTATATAAGCACATCCCAAAATAAATAAAGACCAATGTGGTTAAGTAAACATTGTGTTGTAGGAAGTTAATTGCCAAAATATATTAGGAAATCACTGCCTTAATTTTATTTGGAGAATATGTTAATAAATTCAACAATTTAAATGAAACGGAAGAATATTCAAAAAATATAAACTGTCTTGATTCATAGAAAAGGAAATAAAATATCTAAATGAAACATTTTAGAAAAAAATTATTGTATTTCCTAAGAGAAAAGCAACAGGACCAAATGGATTTACAGGTGAATTCTACCCAGAATTTAAAAATCAACTAACTCCATATTAAATAAATGACTTGGAATAATAAGCTAAGAAAGATACCTGCTAACTAAGCTAGGAAAAGCAATTACAGAGAAAAACAAAATTAAGACCAATTTCACTAATGAATATTGATGCAAAAATCCAGAAATAAAACATTAGTTAGATGACAGAAATATATCACAAAGATTTTACATTAAGATCAAGTGGGATTCATATAAGGAATACAGGACTAGTCCAATATGAGAGGAAACTATTAACATAATTGATTATATCGGTAGCAAAAGTAATAGGCATCACATGATTATATCAATAGATGCAGAAAAAGGTTTTGACAAAATAGAAAACTCATTCTTATTTTAAAACATTTAAGCGGGGGCAGCTTGGTATCACAATGGATAGAGTTCCAGCCCTGGAGTCAGGAGGACCTGAGTTCAAATTCAATCTAAGACACTTAATTACCTGGGTGTGTGACTGTGGTCAAGTCACTTAACCCCATTATCTTGCCAAAAAAAAAAACACTAAGAGCATAGGTATAAATACATTTTGAATTAAATTAATAAGAAGTATTTCCTAAAACCATCAGCAAAGCACTATCTATAATGTGAATAAGCTACAAAGCCTTCCCAATAAGATCAAAAATGAAACAAGGATGTCCAATGCTACCAATTTTATTCAATGTTAAAATGCTAGCAATAGCAATAATAGAAGAAAACGAAATTGAAGGAATCAGAATGGGAAATGAAGTAATAAAACTTTCTCTTTTTCAGATGATATGATGGTATACTTGGAAAAGCCTAGATATTCAGCTATAAGGCCAGTTGAACAATTAATTTTAGCAAAGTAATAGGATGAAAAAATAATTCACATAAATATCAACTTTTCTATTTATCACCAAGAGGAAGAGAGAGAAGGAAATAGTTCATTTAAAACAAATGTAGACAATATAAAATAGCTGGGAGTATTCCTGCAAAGCAACTCCAGGAATAATAGGATTGTAATTATAATTCAGTGTTTATACAAATAAAGTCAATTTTAAATATTTGGAGAAATATTCATTGTTTACATGTGGATTGAGCCAATATAATAAAAAATAAAAACTCTACCTAAAGTAATTTATTTAATCATTGCCATTCTAATAAAATTACCAAAAAATTATTTTATTGAGCTAGAAAAAATAACAAAGTTATTTTGGAAAGACAAAAGGTCTAGAATAGCAAAAGAGACAATGAAAAATGTAAAGGAAAGAGGTCTAACAGTATCAGGTATTAAACTATTTTATAAGGTGATAATTATCACCTTTGTAATTATTTTATAATGACAAAGAAATAGCATGGTGGGTTGGTAAAATCAAGTAAATAAACAATATTAAGTAGTAAATAATTATAGAAACTTATGTTTGATAAATGTAAAGATTTAAGTTTTGGATAAGAATTCATTGTCTTGTAAAAAAATTGTTGGGAAAACTGCAAAACAGTTTGGCAGAAACTAGATATAAATCAATATCTTATACCATTTACCAAGAAAAAGTCAAAATGGATACATGTAGGCACAAAGGGAGATAACATAAGTAAATTAAAAAATATAGTACATATTATCTATCAGATTTAGAGATAGAAGATAAAGAGTAGGGAATTATGAAAAATGAGATGGATAATTTTATTTCATTAAATTAAAAAGGGTTTATACAAATTAAACCAATGTGACCTGAATTAGAAGAAAAACAGAAAATTGGGGGAGGGGGATTGTTTCTTGAGTAAAGGCCTCATATCTTAAATATATAAAAAAATTTGTCAGACTTAAAAGAATGTAATTCATTACCCAATTGATAAATGGTCAGCACATTTAAATAGGCAATTTTTTAACAGAAAAAATCAATTATATGAAAAAATGCTCTAACTCATTATTGATTAGAGAAATGCATATTAAAACACCTTTAATATACCATCTAATGCTAATCAGATTTTCTAAAATAATAAGAGAAAATGACAAATATTGGAGGAGATGGAGAAAAAACTGGAGTTGTAAAGTTGTCAAGAGTTGTAAAACTGTGTATACCCTTTGACCCCAGTAATATCAATAATATTGCATCCCAAGGTAATCAGGGAAAAAAGAAAAAGATGTTTTATGCTCTAACAGCAGCTCTCTTTGTAGTGGCAAAGAACTGAAAACCTTGGAGTTATTCATAAGTTGTTCTATATGCTTATTATGGAATATTATGTTACTATGAGAAATGATGAGCAGGTTGATTTTAGAAAAACTTGGAAAGATTTGTGCGAAATAATAAATAGTGAAATGAGCAGAAGCAAGAGAACCTTGTATACAGTAATAGCAAAATTATTTAAAGAGTAACTGAATGGTTAAATAATTCTGAATTATATGAATATTCAAATAAACTACAAAGGACCTATGAAGGAAGATTCTATCCATCTCCAGAGATGGATGCATGGAACTAAATATAGAGAAACATATTAACACTAATAATACATATCTGTGTCAAATGTTGGACTTCTCCAGTGTAGATTTGGGAGGGAAAAGGGGAAATCACTTGAAACTCATATGTAATAAAAAAATTAAATTTTTTAAAAATTTTATTTGGAGATTTTCATTTTCAGTATTACCAAGGTGAACCTGTAACAGGAATTCTTTCAAGCATGCTATTGTCCTTTGGTGCCTCTTAAAAGACTAGAATTCTTCAGCAAGTTGAATCAGACATATTGGGTAAATAAACTAACCTAGCTCTTCATATTACAATGTCATCTTTGTTCTCTCCCAGAAATAAGAACAAATTAATTTGTTCTCTTGCTTGGGAATGATTGGATGCTAATTTAATTGCACAAATTCTGACTTCTCATGTGAGAATATTTCCATTTGTGATCACACATAGCGAACAAAATTTTTCACTTAAGGTTTGTATAACTAAATCCCTTTTCCTTTCTTCATAAATCAGAAGTGGGAGATGTAATAGTTATTTTTATGCAATAAAAGAATAAAGTGAGCATCACCCAGTCTGCCATCTTCTGTTAAAACTATCCAGGTCTCTGGGGAACTATAGCACCATCTGGACCACAAGACACATGCCAGTACACCAGAGGAAAATCCTTGCCAGTAGAACCCTTATGATTGAAGAGTCACTCGTGACCAACACAGAAGAGGCCACTCCACATGTCCTTACTGCACAACCAAATGTCTAGTTTCAAAATAATTAAAGCCTGTGATGCCAGGGCACAGACAGCTATAGGAGGGGATAAGTCAAGGGGGATTAGGACCAAGTGCCCAGCTAAGCAGCAAGGATACAGCAGTTGTTGCTGGTGTAGGAAAGTTTAAAAAAATCAAATTCAAAAAATTCAGCTAAAATAAATGAAACAATCTATCAATAAGCCATTTTTTAGGCACTTAATAAGTGGCAGGCACTATGCTAAGCCATGAGGATACAAAGAAAGGCAAAACATGACCCCATAAACTTCATGTTAGGTGTTTCTCAGAATCAAACACACTATTTCAGTTATCAATTGAACCTGGAAGACATATCACTAGACTGTCAGACTATTAGCTCCTTTGTTCTTAACACCATTATTCTTTTTTTAATTTTTTAAGAAATATTTTATTTATTTTGAGTTTTACAATTTTCTCTCATTCTTGTTCCTTCCCTCCACCCCCCACAGAAGTCATTCTGTTAGTGTTTACATTGGTTCCATAGTATACATTGATCTCAGTTGAATATGATGAGAGAGAAATTATATCCTTAAGTAAGAAAAATAAAGCATAAGAGATAGCAAAATTACATAATAAGATAACAGGTTTTTTTCCCTAAATTGAAGGTCTTTGGTCTTCGTTCAAAGTCCACAATTCTTTCTCTGGATTCAGATGGCATTTTCCATTGCAGATAGCCCAAAATTGTCCCTGGTTGCTGTACTGATGGAATGAGCAAGTCCATCAAGGTTGATCATCACCCCCATGTTGCTGTTAGAGTGTAAAAATGTTTTTCTGGTTCTCAACATCAGTTCATGCAAATCCTTCCAGGCTTCCCTGAATTCCCATCCCTCCTGGTTTATAATACAACAATAATGTCCCATGACATACATATATACCACAGTTTGTTAAGCCATTTCCCAATTGAAGGATATTCACTTAATTTCCAATTCTTTGCCACCACAAACATGGCTGCTATAAATACTTTTGTACAAGTGATGTTTTTACCCTTTTTCATAATCTCAGTAGTAGTGATATTGTTGGGTTAAAAGGTATGTACATTTTTGTTTCTCTTTGGGCATAATTCCAAATTGCTCTCCAGAAAGGTTGGATGAGTTCACAACTCCACCAACAATGTATCAGTGTCCCAGATTTCCCACGTCCCTTTCAACATTGATCATTGTCCTTTCTGGTCATATTAGCCAGCCTAAGAGGCGTGAGGTGGTATCTCAGAGAAGCTTTAATTTGCATTTCTCTAATAAGTAATGATTTAGAGCAATTTTTCATATGACTATGGATCATTTTGATTTCCTCAGCTGTAAATTACCTTTGCATATCCTTTGACCATTTGTCAATTGGAAAATGGCTTGTTTTTGAAAATGTGACTCAGTTCTCTGTATATTTTAGAAATGAATCCTTCATCAGAAATGCTAGTTGTAAAAATTGTTTCTCAATTTACTACATTTCTTTTGATCTTGGTTACAGTCATTTTGTCTTTGCAAAAGCTTTTTAATTTTATGTAATCAAAATTACTTTGCTTTTAGTGTTCTCCATCTCGTCCTTGGTCATAAACTGCTTCCCTTTCCATAGATCTGAGATGTAAACTACTCCTTGATCTTCTAGTTTGCTCATAATATTGTTTTTATGTCTAACTCCTGTATCCATTTTGATCTTATCTTGGTGTAGGGCGTGAAGTGTTGGTCTAATCTAAGTTTCTTCTATACTAACTTCCATTTTTCCCACAGTTTCTATCAAAGAGAAAGTTTTTATCCCAATGGTTGGAGGGTTTATCAAACGACAGATTACTATAATCATTTCTTGCTATTGCACCTAGTCTATTGCACTGATCTACTACTCTATTTCTTAGCCAATACCAGCCAGTTTTGATGACTGGTGCTTCAGAATATAATTTTAGATCTGGTAAGGCTAAGCCACCTTCTTTTGTACCTTTTTTCATTGAAACCCTGGAAATTCTTGACTTTTATTTTTCCATATAAATTTACTTACAACTTTTTCTAACTCATTAAAGTAATTTTTTGGAATTTTGATTAGTAGGGAACTAAACAAGTAGTTTAGCTTTGGTAAAATTGTCATTTTTATTATATTAGCTTGACCTATCCATGACAATTATTTAAATCTGATTTAATTTGTGTGAGAAGTATTTTGTAATTGTTTTCAAAAAATTTTTGAGTCTGCTTTGGCAAGTAAACTCCCAGGTATTTCATATTGTCTGAGGTTACTTTGAGTGGGATTTCTCTTTCTAACTCTGCTGTACCTTGCTAGTCATATATAGAAATGTTCAGGATTCATGAGGGTTTATTTTATATCCTGTAATTTGCTAAAGTTGCTGATTATTTCTAGTAGTTTTTTAGATGATTTGGGGTGATTCTCTAGGTATACTAGCATGTCTTCTGCAAAGAGTGAGAGTTTTGTCTCTTCCTTCCCAATTCTAATTCCTTCAATTTCTTTTTCTTCTCTTATAGCTGAAGCTAACATTTCTAATACAATACTGAATAGTAGTGATGATAATGGGCATCCTTGTTTTACTCCTGATAGGGAATGCCTCAAGCCTATCCCCATTGCATATAATGCTTGTTGATAGCTTCAGATAGATATTGCTTATTATTCTGAGGAACAATCCATTTATTCCTACACTTTCCAGTGTTTTTGTAAGAGTAGATATTGTATTTTGTCAAAAGTTTTTTCAGCATCTATTTGATATGATCGTATGATTTCTAATAGGCTTGTTATTGTTATAATTAATTACACTAACATTTTTCCTAATATTGAACCAACCCTGCATTCCTGGAATAAATCCTACTTGATCATAATGTATTATCCTAGTGATAACTTGTTGCAATCATTTTGCTAAGATTTTAAGATTTTAGCATCTATATTCATCAGGAAGACTGTCTATAATTTTCTTTCTCTGTTTTAATTCTTCCTGACTTAGATATCAGCACCATATTGTTGTCATAGAAAAAAGTTAGGCAGAGTTCCATCCTCACCTGTTTTTCCAAAGAGTTTATATAGAATTGGAACCAATTGTTCCTTAAATATTTGCTAGAATTCACTTGTGAAACCATCTGACCCTGGAGATTTTTTCCTAAGGAGTTCAATAATGGCTTGTTGAATTTCTTTTTCTGAGATAGGGTTATTTAGGTTTTTAATTTCCTCTTCATTTAATCTGAGCAACTTATATTTTTGTAAATATTCATCCATTTCACTTAGATTGTCAAATTTATTGGCCTAGAGTTGGGAAAAATAATTCCAAATTATTATTTTAATTTCCTCCTCATTGGTGGTAAGTTCACCTTTATGATACTATCGATTTGGTTTTCTTCTTTCTTTTTTTAATCAAATTGACTAGAAGTTTATCAATTTTATTGTTTTTTTTCATAAAACCAGCTCTTTATTTATTAGTTAAATAATTTTCTTGGTTTTGATTTTATTAACTTCTTTAATTTTTAGAATATCTTATTTGGTATTTAATTGGGGGGGTTAATTTGTTCTTTCTCTAATTTTTTTTAGTTGGACATTTAGTTCATTGATTTCTTCTTTCTCTAATTTATTCATGTAAGCAATTAAAGATATACTATATCCCCTGACAGCTGCCTTGAGTGTACCCATAGGCTTGGGTATATTGTTTCATTATTGTCATTATCTAGGATGAAATAATTAATTCTTTCTGTAATTTGTTGTATGATCCACTCATTCTTTAAAATGAGGTTATTCAGTTTCCAATTAGTTCTGGATCTATATCTCCCTGATCCAGTATTGCATATGATTTATATTGCATTATGATCTGAGAAAGATTTATTCATTATTTCTACCTTTCTGCAATTGATCATTAGATTTTTATGTCCTAGTACATGATCAATTTTCTGTAAGTGCCATGTACTGCAGAAAAAAAGTATATTCCTTTCTATCCCCATTCAATTTTCTACATAAGACTATCATATCTAGGTTTTCTAACAATTTACCTCCTTAACTTCTTTCTTGTTTATTTTATGATTAGATTTATCTAAATCTGAAAACAGGGTGTTGAGGTCTCCCACTAGTAGAATTTTGCTGTCTATGTCTTCCTCTAGTTCTTTCAACTTCTCCCCTAAGAATATGGATGTTGTACCATTGGGTGCATACATATTCAGTATTGAAATTACTTTATTATCTATGGTACCTTTTAGGAGGATATAGTTTCCTTCCTTATCTCTTTTAATGCTATCTATTTTTGCAGCTGCTTTTTCTGAGATAAGGATTGCTACCCCTGCTTTTTTCACTTCAGCTGAAGCAAAATATATTTTGCTCCAACCTTTTACCTTTGCTCTATATGTATCTCTCTGCTTCAAATAAATTTCTTGTAAGCAGCATATTGCAGGATTCTGGTTTTTAATCCATTCTGCTATTCGCTTATGTTTTAAGGGAGAGTTCCTCCCATTCACATTCAAAGTTATAATTACTAAGTCTTTATTGCCCCCCATGCTATCTTCCTTCTGTTTGTATTTTTCCCCTTTTTTCCCTTTATCCATATTCCTCAGTGTTTTGTCTCTGTATACTGCCACCTTCAGTGTGTTTGTCCTCCTATATCAACCCCCTTACTCTTTCTTTCCCTTTCCCTTTTCCCCTTCTTCCATTCCTTCTGTTAGTTCCCCTTTTTCTCCCCCTCCCTGTCCCCCCTCCCTTTCCCCCCCTTTTAATACTTGAAAGATAAGATAAGATCTTTAACTTAACTGCATGTGTCTAAGTTAACTTTAAGCTAAGTCTGATGAAATGAAGATTCAGGTGGTTCTTACCTCCTCCATTCTTCCCCTCTATTACAATGGGTCTTTTGTATCTCTTCATGCAATGAGATTTACCCCATTCAGTCTCCTCCATTTTCCCATCTCCTTACTGTCCCCCTTTTTAAGGAGGTATTGTTTTTAAGTCATTCTATCTGAGTCACAGCAAAGTTCTGAGTGTCCATCACTTCTGGATAAATATATTCTCTCTAATAGAGTTACAATTCTCATGAGTTATGAGGCTCTCCCAAGTGGGTATGTAGCCAGTTTCATCTTATTGGATAGCACTTTTTTTCTTTACCCTTTTTTTAACCTTTTTATGTGTCCCTTGAACCTCCTGTTTGATGTCCAAATTTTCTATTTATCTCTGGTCTTTTCATCAGGAAATATCGGAAGTCCCCCATTTCATTAAATGTTCATCTTTTCCCCTGGAAGAGAAGGCTCAGCTTTGCTGGGTAGTAGATTCTTGGATTCATTCCAAGGTCCCTTGCTCTTTGGAATATCTCATTCCAGGACCTTCAGTCCCTTAATATTGATGCTGCCAGGTCCTTTATAATCCTTACTGTGGCTCCTTGGCATTTAAATTGTTTCTTTCTGGCTGCTTGCAGGATTTTCTCTTTTATCTGATAGTTCTGGAATTTGGCCACAACATTCCTTGGTGTTTTCATTTTAGGATTTCTTTCTAGAGGGGATTGATGTATTCTTTCAATAACTATTTTGCCCTATGGTTCTATGATATCAGGGCAATTTTCCATAATTAATCTTGTAATATTAAGTCCAGGATTGTTTTCTCTTCAATGTTTTCAGGAAGGCCTATAATTGTCATATTGTCCCCTCTTCATCTGTTCTCGATGGTCAGTGGTTTTTCTGATGAGGTATTTTATATTTTCTTCTACTTTTTATCTTTTGTTTTTGTTAACAGAATCTTGTTGTCTCATAAAGTCATTAGTTTCCATCAATTTCTTTCTGTTTTTAGAGAAGAATTTTCTTCATTTACCTTTTCCAGTTGGTCAATTCTATTTTTGAAGGAGTTTCCCATTTGCCCAAGTGTAGTTTTGAACAAATCATTTTCTTTTTGCCCAATTGAAGATCTGAGAGAAATATTCTCATTTTGTATTTGTCCAATTGCATTTTCCAAGGATTTGTTTTCTTTTTGCAAGGTGTTAATTTTGTCTTGAGTTCCTTTTCCTAATTTTTCCAGTTGATTTTTAAACTCCTTCCTGATTTCTTCAAGGAAGCATTTCTGGGCTGGAGATCAATTCATATTCTCCTAGAAAGTGCTAGATCTCTGGGTTAGAATCTGTTTCTTCTAAGTATTTCTCCATGGGCCCCCCTTTTTGTGGCCTTTCTTCATATTTCTAGCATCTTGTGTTGGGGGGGCAGGAGCTGGCTCTCAGAGGTTTGCTTTTGGAGATCCTAGAGGTTTTGTCCACTTGGCTTAGTAATTCCAAGGGCTAATCAGAAGGGAGCGCTGTCTGCTTTCTTTGGTGTGTTTGGGGTTCTCATCAGTAGGGTGTGAATTGACCTTGAACTGTGTGCTGAGCCCTAGGGGAGGGAGTTAATCTCTCAGTTGAGTGAACTCTGTTGCCCTGAGGGGGTGGGGGGGTTGTTTATTGTTTTTTCTTTGAGCTCTGGTCCCAAGCCCAGCTGATTGTTCTTCAGGTATCCTCTGAAACTCTCTGTGCTGGAACTCACCCTCCCATAGCTCCTCTTCCCCCTGCAGCATCTCTTCCCCTGCCCCAAAGACTCCACAGCTAAAGTTGGATCTTGCACCTCCCACTAACAGAAGTTTTTTTTTTTTCCTTAGGTTTTTGTAAGGCAAATGGGGTTAAATGGCTTGTCCAAGGCCACACAGCTAGGTAAATTATTAAGTGTCTGAGACCAGATTTGAACCCAGGTACTCCTGACTCCAGGGCTGGTGCTTTATCCACTACGCCACCTAGCCACCTCCTCACCAAAGTTTTTATGGTTGAGGCTGGCCCTCTGGCTTCCCTCAGCTGCTGTGTCTGTGCTGATTCTCTGCTCTAATCCCTTGGTTCACCTACAATCCCCTGAGACAGACCTTCTTGATAGGTGTTCTTCTCCTAGCTTCTCTTTCTTGGTATTGTCAATCAAATTTCTGTTAAGAGGTTTCTTTCGTGTTTTTGAGGGGAAAGAGGAGCACTTAACTCTGTGTCTGTCTTCTCTCTACCATCTTGGCCAGAAGTCCCCACCATTACTCTTTTAATGCAGTCTAAAGTTACAATTTTTTGGCTGCCATCATATCATATTGTTGATTAATTTGGAGTTTCTAGTCTAGGAAAGACAAATACAGTTTATGTAAAAAAAAACTAAACAAAACAAGACTAAGTAAGTAAGGCAAGAATCAAAGAAGTTAGAGTTAAAAGAATGCCAGTGGTCTCCAGGGTTTTGGGTCTCGCATTTGAGGGCAGAAGTTATTTTCTTAAACTGATGGGTGTGGGCAACCTTGTATCCACAAGTGTTCATTGTAGACTCAGAGTCAGAACTCTGTCTCTGACTGAGACAAAGACAATGCGCTTCATCTGTTTACTGAGTAAGGAAGTGACCTTCCCATCTTTCAGAAGTCCACAACTGGAGATTCTTCTTTCTCTTCTCTTATTACATACTTTACTCCCTCATTCCTTTTTATATACTATACATTGCAGTATAACATACAATGACTGTCATTGTTGTTTGATAGTTTCAGTCATATTAGACATTTTGAGACCCCATTTGGGGATTTCTTAACAAAGATACTGGAGTGATTTGCCATTTCCTTCTCCAGTTCATTTTATAGATGAGGAAACTGAGGCAAACAGGATTAAAGGGTAGGAAGTATCTGAGATTGGATTTGCACTCTGATCTTCCTGATTCCAGATCCACCACTCTGTCAACTTCCCTGCCTAGCAGCCCTACAATGATTACACAAGGACAATTAAATAAAGGAGAGAAATACAAACTCATTTCATGGATCTCAAACATAGCTTGCCAGACAGTCAATTTATTCTACATGCAGAGTTTGCTTCTCCTTTTGAGGTCTCAAAAAAATGGTGCCCATTTTATTGATGAGAGTCTACATAGGTAATCAGCACCATAAATGCTAAATTTAAACATTATCCTCTTGTGGCTATCTCTGTTTCCCTAATGTGATCATCTTGGTAGCTTTCTTTCTATTAATACTGACAGTCAGTTCCCAAGCTTGCCCCATGAGAGACATAATCAGTTCTAAGTCTAAGAAACTTAACAATGTCCTTTTAACTGTCCCACTGAGCTTGTGTATTCCTTAGCCTGCCTGAAGTCAAATTTCATTGAAGGTCAAATGATGTGAAGAGGGGGAAAAAACAGATTAAGCAAGCATTTTTTATCTAAAACAATGTGACTGCACCATATTTAATATCCCATCTGTCCTCTCCCCCTCCTCTTGAATTACATGCATAGATTTTAGTCATTGCATGTAGAGAAAAGAATCATAAAAAAACCAAAAAAACATTTTAGAAAGCCATTCTTGGATTTAGAGTCTAAAAGGGGATAAAGTATGAGCAGACATCCATGAGAAAGATAAAATAACATTGCAAGTAAAGTGTAGTGATTTGTTGCAAGCTTTACCAAGCTATAATAAAAAGTGTTAGAGTCTTTAGAGGGCTACAGTAAAGTAGAAAGGCTAAGTAGTCTTATTTTCATCCCATTCGACTCCAAGAAACTAGGTAGTTCAAACTGCTTTAAACAAATACATTTTATGTTAGACATGATGAGCAGTTAAGCCTAGGACCCAAAGTACTTTTCATTCTACAGGGACAAGCATATTACCCTTATGTATTATGTTGTTATTTATTGTCCAGTCATTCTCAATTCTTCATGACCTATGGACCCATGGACTATGCTGTCCATGGAATTTTCTTAGTAAAGATACAGGAATGGTTTGCCATATTCTTCTATAATAGAATAAGGCAAAAAAGAGGTTATCTGACTTTCCCACAGTCACACAGCTAATAAGTTTCTGAGGCTGGATTTGAACTCAGATCTTCTTGACCCCAGACCCAGAACTCTATCCACTGAACCACCTAAACTACAATCTAAATATGTATTATATGAGGTGTCTCAATAGTCTTAGTGCAGTTTTAAATATTTAAATTATATACACATATACTTTATATACATATATATTATACACATGAAAATATAAGCATCAGTTTCAAATATTATCCTGTGCATATGATTATTTGAGAGGCAGCATAGCATAGTGGGTAAGAGATAGACGTATTTGGAGTCAAGTACACTCTAAGAGGTACAAATCCTGATTGTGATTTTTATGGATTATTTCAATTTATCTAATACTACTTACATATAGTTAGTTGTTGGCATATTGACTCCCTCATAAAACTGAGTTCCTTTAGAGCAGAGAGTGTCTAGTTTTTTTTGCTTTTCTTTGTATTTCCAGTGCTTAGCACAATGGCTGGCACATTAGTAACTTTAGTAACTATTTAATAACTGATTAACTAATGGATCACCCAATACTGACTATGTGACCCTAGATAAATCATTGTAATTTTCAGTGCCTTCCAGCTACTTTCTAAAACCTTAAACTGCAGAGCAAATAGCCATCTAGTAGTAGTAGTAGTAGTAGTAGTAGTAGTAGTAGTAGTAGTAGTAGTGGTGGTGGTAGTAGTAGTAGTAGTAATAGTAGTAGTTTCTTTCCAATTAAATCACAATGAAATCACAGGTCTGTTTACACACACACACACACAAATACATATATGCACACAAATACATATGTGTGCTTGTGTGTATGTGTGCATATATGTATTTGTGTGTATGTTTATTACTATAAACTGAAATTATTACATAAAATGAGAAAATCTGTCCATACTCTTAGAAAAATATAAAAGCAATTGTGACCCCTTTCTAAGACCTCCCTAATATTGACTGTGGAATATAGTTTCATTTACAATAAACCAACCAATTCCCTCCATTAAAAAAGAAATTTTTTAAATGAATTATGCTCTTCCATTGGGAAAAAAACTAAGACTTCTATTAAGATCAGCTATTTCAATGCTTAAAATCAGTAAGAATACAAGCTAAGGAGAAAACAAATCCAGCTAAAAGCAAATTTGGTCTTCAGCTCCTGTTTTTTGTACGCTATCTGAATTTTTTTAGCTTGCATACATTTATCAAATGCTTTTTAAATAGTAACATAACACCTTTTCTAATATATCTAAGAATTCCCCGTTGTTTTACCAGGGCACAAAGTCATTTTAAATTACTGTCATAATCCTTTTTTTTTTAACGTCAAATTTTCTTTAGACCATTCCTAGAATAAGTAAGTGGATGTGAGCATCATGATTCCTCAGAATACTTGTCCTCTTTTGGCCTTTGAATTTTGAACAGCTGGCTATAAAGATTTGACTTTGGACAAAGTGACTAACTTTGAGAAATATATACTTCCTTTGTAATATTAGAAATGACAACATACCTCCAAATGACCCATGATTCTGCTTTTGGTGCACACAAAGGCCCATTTATCCGTTCTCTGGAGCTTTTATCACAAAGTAACTATCTGCCTTAGAGTGCCCAATTCTAATCCCATATAACAAAAGCCTCTTATAAGTCAGAACAATAGTTTGTCCAGAGTAAGAAGCAAAAATAAGATGATTTGCAATAGGCAAAGCCAATACATACTGGCACCCAACAGTTTCTTATATACAGTAGTAGTTTAATAGATGTTTGATAAATTGAAAGAATCTACAAATCTTTATAAAGGATCTACAAATGACCATGTAAACATACATCAAATATTTTGAGTGTTCATTTATTTCAGTCTTTGCTAAACTCTTTTTTAC
The DNA here is from genome assembly GCF_037893015.1 of Macrotis lagotis. Classification (NCBI taxonomy): domain Eukaryota; kingdom Metazoa; phylum Chordata; class Mammalia; order Peramelemorphia; family Peramelidae; genus Macrotis; species Macrotis lagotis. Next base: position 268,279,873 of record NC_133659.1, on the reverse strand, counting down.
ATGATCCCATTTGGGGTTTTCTTGGCAAAATACTAGAGTGGTTTGCCATTTCCTTCTCCAGTTCATTTTACAGATTAGGAAACCAAGGCAAACAAGGTTAAGTGACTTGAACAGAGTCTCATTGCTAGTAAGTGTCTGAGGATGGATTTGAACTCAGTTATTCCTGTCTTCAGCCCCGGTGCTCTATCCATCCTAGATAAATTATACAAATGATATTTTTTGATCAGTAAAACCAAACAACAGATAGACAGCTACTTTTCAGGAATATACAGCTTATTTCTGAGTCAACGATGATGATAGTTCACAACTGTTTTATATATTTTACCTTATCTGACCCTTATGGAGGTTTCTATTTGTAATACCCGTAATGGAGGAAACTGAGGTTGATAGATTTCATGAGCATTGGAGTTCTGAACCACAGTGGGCTATGCCAATTGAGTTTCTACACTCTAAGTTGAGAATCAATATGGTGAACTCTTGGGGGTACGGGACCACAAGATTGGTTTAAAAGGGGCAAACTAGCCCAAATGAGAAGTGAAATAGGTTGAAGCTTTCATGGGATCAATTTTTATGAATAATCACTTGCATTCCAGTCTAGGGAAGATTTGGAAACCCAACTTTAAAAAAAAAATTAAAAAGGGAGAATTGGGGAATAGGTTGAAAGATTGTATAACTTATAGTTACAGCCTTCTGTAGATAATAATTGCCTGAGATATGGTTCTGAACTCATCTCCCAGATTTAAACTCTATACCATACTGCCTCCAACATTCCTCCTTTTCTTTTTTTAAGTCATAATTGTTAATGAAATAAGAAGAACAGTTATTTGAATATCTCTGGAGCAGCCCATGAGATGGATTGTTGTTCAGTTGTTTCAATCATGTCCAGCTCTACATGGCCCCCTTTGGGGTTTCCTTAAAGATACTGGAATATTATTTTTCAGATGAGGAAACTGAGAGAAGCAGTGGTTTGTAGCTAGGATCATCTAGCTGTTAAATGTCTGAGACTAGATTTGATCTCATGAATATAGGTCTTTCTGGAACTCTATGAGTTTGGACTCCATAGCAATTTCAACCAATTCGGTTCCTGGTCAGGTTGATCCATGGAGTAACACAAATCAACCAGCCACATCATCTTCAGGTACCAGTTACTTCTTTCCAGTGGAAAAATGAGCAGCAGTGTAAAAGCCCTCTCCCACAGGGAGTATTTATTCCTTACCTTTCAAATTAATGTGCAATGATTCATCCTGCCCTGTAGAACAGGAAGCTCTTGGTGGGCTTAGACTATATCCCAGCACTTAATACAAAACCTTACATTTAGGATGATAGATCATGGTAGTCATCAAGTCCAAATGTAACATTATACAGATGAATAAAGTGGCTATACATAAGCAATTATAATAATATTATGACTAAAATTTATTTCTCCCTTTATGGTTTCCAAAGCACTTCACATCCATTACCACATTAGATCAATAGATCCTCACAATAATTCTCTGAGGGAGATGCTATTAGCCCCATCTTATAGAGGAGAAATCAGAGAGAAGTTTAGTGACTTACAGTAGTTAAGTGGGAGGACTGAGGTTCAAATCTACATAGTTAATTCTAAATCTAATCTTCTTTCTACCATATTACATATTACATATTCTTATTGGATTAAAATTTAATTGATTATTTTATCGATTCCCATGGATTTAGTTACTAACTCTAAGTGGACAATTCTCAAATCTACCCATTCCTACCCCAAATCTCTCTACTGCCCTCCAATCTTGCATCTTCAAAAGCCTATGACTGACTATGTTTTAACTTTTACAAGAAGTATACAGACTTACTAGCTATGCGGCCTTGGGCAAATCACTTAACTTTTGTTTGCCTCAATTTCTTCAACCATAAAATAGGGATATTAATAGTATTTTATTTCCCAGAATTATAAGGCTCAAATGAGATATTTATAAAGAGCTTATCACGTACCTGGCACATGGTAGGTGATCTATAAAGGCTAGCTATCATTTGTATTATTATCATTATTGGCAAAACCAACAGATGGGAATGAGATCTGGGTTCTAGTTCTAGTCTAACTAGCTATGTGATCACAACTTTATTTACATTTCCAGGCCCCAATTTTCTTGTTGAAAAAAAAATGAAAGATTTAGAATAGATGATTGCTAAATTTGCTTCCAACCAGTAGATCTATGATTCAGTGAAATCCTTCATCTTAATTAGGGGAATCAAAGATAGGAATTCATTAATAAAGCCACAGTCAAATAGGAAGAATTTAGTTGGAACTTTGGCAACCACCGAATCAATAAAATTGTGATATGCTTATGACCAACCCTCATTAGGGTCATTTGGGAGTCAGTATAGTTTGGTCTATTAGATGTTTTTGGTCCTTTGGAGTTGGAAAGACCTAGGTTGAAATATTGCCTTAGACATTTACTAACTGTGCAAGCCTCAGCAAATTGAGTCACCTCCCTAACCCTCAGTGGGAAGAATTTTAACTATGAGGCTATTGGGAGGCTCACACAAAATAATGTAAACATGTTTAGTGATCCTTAAGGTCGTATGTCAATATAAACTGTTGCTATTATTAACTAGGAAGTGTAATATAAGGATAGAGAATGATTTTAAAATCAGTAATAGTTGGGTTCAAAGTCTACATCTGACTCAAACTGATCTCTCTCCAAAATTATCAATTTATCTGCCAAATCCTTTTCTCGGTTCTCCTTTTTTTGACCTTTCTGAAACATTTGAAATTGCTAATCACTTTCTCCTTTCTAATACTCTCTTCTCTCAAGGTTTTCTAGGAAGTACCTATTAGACTCCTTTTCAGTCACTGAGATCACATTTTCCAAACCATAAGTGCCCTTTATGGTTATCTCCTGGGCACTCTTGTTTTCCTCCCTCTGTACAATTTTAATTGATGATTTTATCTATTCCCATGGATGTAGTTACTAACTCTAAGTGGACAATTCTCAAATCTACCCATTTCTACCCCAAATCTCTCTACTGCCCTCCAATCTTGCATCTTCAAAAGCCTTCCAGGCATCTCAAACTCCTATAAAGTTCTATAAAGTCAACATATTGTGCCTTAAACCCACCTGCCCTCTACCTTCCCTATTATTATCCAGGGCAACACTATCCTCCCAATTCCCTCAGACTTAGAATGCAGATATTATGATCTATGCCTTACCACCTCTCATCCTTCCATATTCAATCTGTGCCAAGGACTACTAATTTTACCTTTGCAACATCTCTCAAATGTGCTCCCTTATCTTCTCTGACATTGCCACCATTTTGTGCAGACCCTCATTATCTCACATCTGGATTGTTGCAATAGTCTACATAGGTTGGTCAACCTACCACAAGTCTTTGACTCCTCCAATCTTCCTCCATTTAGTAACCAAATGATTTTTCTAAACACAAACATAACCATGTATAACTCTTACTCAAAAAACTCTACCACTTTCAAGATTAAATATAAAAATCCTATTTGGTATTCAAAGTCTTTCATAATCTAGTCCCCCTTTACCCTTCCAAACTTCTTATACCTTTGTTATTCAGTCACTTTCAACTCTCTGTGGCCACATTTTCTTGACATAGAAGGGTTTTCCATTTTCTTCTCCAGCTCATTTTACAAATGTGGAGACTGAGGAAAACAGGGTTAAGTGACTTGCCCAGGGTCACACAGCTATTAAGTGTCTAAGGCCAAATTTGAACTCAGGAAAACTATACTATTTAATTCAATAACACTGATCTCCTCATTTTCTCATGATCAAGACCCTCCATGTATTGACTCCAGGCCTCTTCTCTGGCTGTTTTCTGTCTGAAATGCTCTCTCTTCCCTGACTTCCTTTAAGTCCCAATGAAAATCCCATCTTCAGTGGGAATCTTTCTCCAATTCCTCAATTCCAATGTCTTCCTTCTGTTAATCATTTCCTATTTCTCCTGTATAGAGCTTATTTATGCATATTTCTTTACATATTTTTCCACTTCTAGATTGTGAGTTCCTTGAGGGCAGGCATTGCCATCTGCCTCTTTTTTAATACACAATGTTTAACATAGTATCTGTTATATAATAGATCCTTAATAAATATTCATTGAATGAGTATTGACTAATTAGGGGGTCTTGTCATTTCAGTGTCCCAGATCACTAAGATTGTAAGTTCTGGAATAGGTACTAATGTTCTTTAGTAAAAGGAATTTCCTTCTCAGAAGTTCCCTATTCCAAGAAAATCATGTCTAAGTCCCCAAAAGTTACTGTTGTCATAGACACAGTCCATTTGTAATTGCCAAAATGATAATGAAATAAAATAAAATAAAATAAAAGGTTTCCATAAGTTCAGAAGGCCACACTGTCTTCAGGATAATTAATTAGTTCACTTGTCAAATATAAAACATCGCTTATTATCCCTCAAAGAGCTTGTCATCTGTGATTTTAAAGCCAACTTAACCTATCTTCTTTAGTTGCCATATTTTTGTAGAAATCTTGGACCCAGAGTATTTAAAAGGCCCTGAACAAGTCAAGGATGATACCCTTTCCAGTTGACATAATTTCCTACTTCTAATCTAACTGAATTCTCATTGTACTCTTGAGACTTGAACCATATACACGACAGACAACAATTGGTCTGTACCAAATATATAAATTATGCAATAGGGTCCCTTAGAGATAAGCTTTCTATCTTCATGGTCTAGCTAGCAGTTCCCAAGGGAGAATAATGCTGCCCCTACCATCCTGCTCATTCATATACCTTCCCTTTCTCTGCCCCTTTTCTTCCGCTTAAGAGCAGACTAGTCGTTTTCCCTCCGCTATGATGCCCCTTGTTTTGATATAACCTATAAAGACTCAATGCTTTGCCTACATTATGGGCTCTTTTATACTTGCTATAAGGAGTTCCTCATGTTTATTCTTTTCTCTCATAATAAATCCAATTACTATTCATGTCTTGGGAATCATGACTTTGGGTTAACAATAATTGGTAGAAAAGATGGGAGTTTCAGTGGTCACCTGAAATCTGACCCAAACACTAAGAGGTTACCTATTGGAGTTTGAAGATGCTATCAATGACACTCTGGAGGTGATCCATTAGACAGTCATCCTGGAGGCTGTCATTCAAGAGGCTGGCATTATTCATGTCTGGAGACTCTGACTTGAGTCTCTTGACCAATGACAAAGGAAGCGCCTCCCTGGTAGGGTCCCCTCCAGATCTAAGTCCAGCCTAAGATAAGATGAAGGCAGAGACATCTGAGATGAGTCTTGAGTGTACTATACCAACAGGTAGAGATACGCCAGAGAGTCAATCAATAAACATTTATTAAACCCCTCCTATGGATCAGACATTGTAAGAACAACATAAACAAAAGTGCAAAGGCTGCAAATATTTGAGAATTATTTAAAAGTCCTTTTTAAACAAAACATAAACTGTTTTATAGGAGCTAAAGATTGTACAGGCCTGTGAATTCCAAACTAAAACCAAACTAGAGGTTGCACTTCATTCCATAGTCATTGTTTCCTTACAATTAGACTTAGACATAAGTTGCATAAGCTATCTTAGAAAATGATAGGCTCCCTCAAGTTAGAATTCTTTGTTCAAGGGCTAAATGGCCACATATTACGTATAACATGTAAGCTCCCCTAGAGGAAGGAATGCATAACCTTTAGTAAAACTTAATAAATGTTCATTGATTGATTCCTGCTTGGGACTGGCTTATTCTTTAGGGACTCTGAAATGTTATGATTCTTTAAAGGACATGATCAAAGTGGAGAAATGTTTTAAGGAAGATGGATTAAAGTTAGCAGATAGTGGAAAGAAAGCAGAATACTGAAATCTTAGATCACTTGCATCTTCTCTAAGAAGCAGACTGATTCTCCAAATAGAGATGGAAAACATGAATATCTCTAAAGAGGGACCTGAACTCCAAGAGAGATTAGAAGAGAGTTGTTCCACTGCACAGGAATATTTTAAAGATCAAAAGAGATGTACAATTTGTGAAAGTTCTTTGAAAACTGTAATGTGCTATGTGAACAGAAGGCATTATTAGTGTCCTTAGTCTTGTTAATAATAATAGGGTGTCTGGTTGATGCAAATGACTTCAGTTCTCTAGGCATAGATTAATAATGTCCCTGGGATCTGAAAAAAACTTGAAGATATGATCTTGTAGTCACTCTATGCAATCTTGATGAAGTCATGGTGAAATGGAGAGCCGCTGTTCTTGTTTTTGAAATCTGGGGAAATGAGGATTCAGAAATCACAAAGCAATATGTTTGATGTAAATCCCTAACAAAAAAACTAAGAGATTTATAAGCATAAATTTTGTGAAAAACTTGGAAAGGAAAGATAGTGATTAGAAGCCACTGTGTGTTCATTTAAGAAAAAAGTTATGCCAAACTTAACTTCATTTCTTTTATTGATAGTTATTAAATTGGAAGGTTTACCTACCAGAGAAATATCATAGATGTAGGAAGAGACTTTTAAAAGGCAAATTTCAGAAGATATCCTTAGTACAGTAAGGTGAGGTTAGACCTGGTGGAACAATTATATCCCAATATTTTTATGATTAACATCTATTGCTTAACTATTGATAACAAACTGAAGAAGTTCTCCTATCTACATGAATTCTATTAGAAGGCTCTGTAATTGGTCCTGTAGGGTTCAACAATACTATTATGACTACAAGGTATACAGTAATCAAGAAAGGCAAAACTTCCAATCATTCTTCAGTGTTATGCTCTGTCTACTAGGACTTGGAACTGGTTCCTCATCCCTCTGAATTGGAGAAGTGTCCTTAGAGAGCCCTTCCCCTTCTGGGTGTGCCTTTACTTTCAAATATGACATGTGCTGTATGCACAGAAAAAGAAAATAGTTGACTGCTCATCTCAGTTTATACATCCATATCTGGAACCAAATTGTCTCTAATACTTTCCTAAATATAATATTCTCTCTATCTGTCTCTGTTTCTCTCTGTGTCTCTATATCTTTCTCAGTATCTCTATCTCTGTCTCAGTGTCTCTCTCTCTCTCTCACACACACACACACACACATACACACACACACACACACACACACACACACACACACACACACACACACACAAATTTGCTCTGTCACAATCCAAACCGAGTTTATAACTCCTCGGTAACTTTGGTCCCTTTTGAATCTAATATAAGCCCTTCTTCATCTCTATCATGTTTCCTGGCTTCTATCATTTCCCACAGTTTCTCATTTGTCTTCTTGCTCTCACCACTGATCTCCATAGAGAGCCATTTTGGTGCCATGACACAAGGTTTACCTATGATACTGAAACAGTCTGATGAAATCTCAAACTCTGAGTTGCTTCTCCACTTGATAGTGGCTTATTTCCCTTAGTATAACATAGAGTTTTATTCCTTCATTTAATGCCACTATACTTACTTGGACTAGTAGATAGAGCACTGGACTTGGAGTCAGAAGATTGGAGTTCGAATCCAACCTCAGATACTTGATACTTACTAACTGTGTGACCTTGATCAAGTCAGCCAACCCTGATTGCTTCACATCTAGGCCATTTCCAGTCATCCTGGTTCATATCTGGCCACTGGACCCAGATGACTCTAGAGGAGAAAGTGAGCCTGGAGACTTAGTATAGCACCCCTTCATTTAATTCATGTGCATGTCATAGCATCACCTCTCCAATATCATGGTCTTCTTTAAGAACAAAAGACAAACAGCATCAGTTTCAGTGTTAAGTATCCATGTCATATTTTCCTTCCCTGCCTGGTAGGTAGTTGGATTCATAGCTATCATTTCTATATCACTTTAAGCCATTCAGAGTGATTTACATTTATTACTTCATTTGATCCTTACAAAAACCCTAGGAGGTAAGTGCAATTATTATCTTCATTTTATTTTTAAGGAAACTGAGGCAGGAATTAAGTTGACCAGGGTCAAACTAATCAATGCCTGTGATAGGATTTGAACTCAGATCTTCCTGAACCTAGATCCAGTACTCTATGTATTCTGCCACCTAGCTGCCTAGTCATACTTGGCTAATACTGACAGCCATCTCTGACAAAGAGCATCTAACTTGGCATTAGTCAAACTATAAGTCAATGGACCATTATCAGTCCACACTTGCAATTCTGTGTAATATAGAAAATTTTTCAACTCTTAGTAAAATCAATTGGTCAATAAATATTTATTAGAAAGGGGCAACTAGGTGGCATAGTGGATAGAGCACTGACCCTAGAGTCAGGAGGACCTGAATTCAAATCCAGCCTCAGACACTTAATAATTGCCTAGCTGTGTGACCTTGGGCAAGTCTCTTAATCCCATTGCCTTAAATAAAAAAGGGAAAAAAGAAAAAATATTTATTAGAAATTATTATTAGAATAGGCCAAGCGTTGTTCTAAGATAAAAAGAAAGGCAAAAGATAATTCCTAGAGCAGCCAACCTACCACATACCTTAGTGCAGTCCATTAAGACTGTGCAGGACAAGTACAAGACAAGTGCAGGACAATAAGACATTCTCAAACAGCCAGACCACCACATGCTTTAGGATAGCCCCAGTGATGCAATGGACCATTCCACCAGGCCTCAATGCACACCAGACACCAATACCAGAAGCTTTCCACCACATACTCTGCCAGACCTCCAGAAATGACAGCCACTCCCCATTCCACCCTCTGAGCATACCACCAGGAAAGAGGGTTCCTCATGGGCCTCAGGGACACATCAACACAAGCACCAATTAAACAACTCCTACAGTCGCTGTCACAAGCAGACTGAGACAGTGCCCCTTCCTCCCTGGGAGCAGAGTTCATATTTTAAAGACATGCAAAAAAAACAACAAAAAGAATATGACAATAGAAAATTGCTGTGGTGATGGAGAAGATCAAGACACAAACTCAGAAGAGGAGAACAATGTCAAAACACCTATCAAAAAAATCCCAAAGAAAAAATGGGAAATGGTTTCAAGCCCAGAAGGAACTCAAAAGAGCTCAAAAAAGGATTTTGAAAATTATATAAGAATTAGAATAAAAATTGGACAATTAAAAAACTACTTAAAAATAGAATTGGTGAAATGGAAGATGAAATACAAAAATCCACTGAGAAAGACAACTCCTTAATGAATACAATTGGCCAAATGGTGGTGGTGGTGGGGACAAATGTTAATTGAGGAAACTAACTACTTAAAAGTTAGAATTGAGTAAGTGGAAGTTAATAACTCTATGAGACATCAAGAATCCAAAAGAAAGAAAAAATGGAAGAAAATGTTAAATAACTCATGGAGGAAAATCTGAACTGGAAAATACAATTCCTGAAAGCCATAATCGAAAGGAAGATCTGGACAGCAATTTTTCAAGAAATTACCAAAGAAAATTGCCCAGATGCCCTGGATCCAGAGGACATCAGGAAAGAGATTAAAAAACTAAATTCAAAAAAACATGATAGTCAAATTTCAGAACTATCAGGTCAAGGAAAAAAATTCTACAAGTGGTCAGAAAGAGAGAATTCAAAATTCACTGAGGACAATCAAAATAACACAGGATTTGTCAGCTACAACATTCAAAGATCAGAAGTCATGGACCTTGATATTCCAGAAGGCAAAAGATCTAGTTCTACAACCAAGAATTATTTACCCAGCAAAATTAAACATAATACATTAAAGGGGAAATGGTCACTTAATGACATAGAAGGATTCCAAGCTTTCATAAAGAAAAGACCAGAGTTAAACCAAAAAATGTTCCTCCAACATCAAGACACAAGAGAAGCAAAAACAGATTTAAAAACATATGGATTCAAAGATTTAAAGACATAGGGATTCAAAGGAAGAAAATTGTTTACATCCCTACATGGAATATGATACTTGTAATTCTTAAAAATTTATATCACTAACGGTACAACTAGAAACAATATACACTGACAGAGGGTATAGACATAAGGTGAATTTGAGGAAATGGAAAAAAGAATTAGGGACTGGAAAGAGGAGTACAATGCATTCAGAAAGAAAGGAGAGGTGGATTGGGATAAAATAATTCAGATGAAGAAACACAAAAGACCCATTACAATGGAGAGGAAAAGGTGGGCAATGATCATAGCTAGAACCTTAATTTTATGAATATTGGCTCTAAGATGGAATAATATGCATAATAGTTGAATATTGAAATCTCTCTTTCCTGATAGGGAAATAGGAGAGTTGGGAGATTAAATAAAGGGGTTGGGGTGGGAACTGACAGAAGGGAGGGTAGATCAGGGAAGGTTATAGAAAGAAATAAAATACTGATGAGGAGGGAAATGGTGAATGGAGAGAGAAAGGACAAACAGGAAAAAGAATAGTATGGAGGGAAAGACACAGGTAGAAATCATAACTGAATGGGATGAACTATCCCATAAAATGGAAGCAGATGGTAGAGTGGATCAAATTATGTTTACAAGCAATACACTGGAACAGGGAGGTATAAACAGACTAAAGGTAAGGGTCTGGAGCAGAATCTTATGCTTCAAATGAAGTAGGGGAAAAAGGGGGGGAAGGAAGAGTAGTAAATCTGATCTCAAAATAAAAACAAAAAAGATCTAATTAAAAGGGATAAGGAAGGAAACTACATCTTCCTAAAAGGTACCATAGAAATTGAAGCAATATCAATATTAAATATATCTACATCAAGTATAGCATCCAAATTCTTAAAGGAAAAGTTAAGTGAGTCACAGGAAGAAATAAGCAACAAAACTATATCAGTGGGGACTTCTCAAAACTCAATAAATTCAACCAAAAAATAAACTAGAAAGAAGGAAAAGAGACAAATAGAATATTAGAAAAGTTAGATATGACAGACATCTGGGGAAACTAAAATGGAATAGAAAGGATCATAAGCAAATTGAACAATCAAGAAATAGTTACCTCTCAGACATATGGAAAGGGGAAGAATTCATGACAAAACAATAGGACATTATGAAATATAAAATAGGTTTTTTAAAAACAATGCAACCAAGACTAGAAGGAAAGTTGAAAACTAGGAAACAATTTTTCAGCAAATGTCTATGATAAAGATCTCATTTTTCAAATATACAAAGAACTGATTCAAATATATAAGAATTTAAGCCATCCTCCAAATGATGCAAAAGGATGCAAAAGGCAATTTTCAGATGAAGAAATTAGTTATCTATAGACTTATGAAGTGTTCCAAATCACTTTTGATTAGAGAAATGCAAATTAAAACAATTCTGAGAAACCACTTCTCACCTATCAAATTGGCTAATATGATAAAAAAAGGGAAAATGATAAAAGTTGGAAGAGATGTGGGAAAATTGGGACACCATTGCACTATTGGTAGAATTGTGAAATGACGCAACCTCTCTGGAGAGCAATATGGAACTATAACCAAATGTCAAGCAAACTGTATATACCCTTTGATCCAACAATAATGCCACTATGAGGTCTGTATCCCAAAGAGATCATAAAAAGAGCAAAGTCTCTACATATGTAAAAAATATTTGTAACAACTCTGTAATGCAAAGAATTGGAGATGCTGAACAAGATGTGGTATATGTGTATAATATTATTATGAAATTAGAAATTATGATCAGCTAGTTTTCAGGAAAAAAACCTTGAAAGACTTGTATGAACCGATGAAAGATGAGATGAACAGAACCAGGAAAACAGTATCAGCAACATTGTGGGATAATCAACTGTTAATGACTCAATTTTTTCCAGTAACATAATGATACAAGACAAGTACAAAGGACTTACCAAGGAAAATGATATCCACATACAAGTAAAAAATTGATGGAGTCTAAATGCAGTTTCAAGCATATTTTTTCAATTATTTTACTCTTTCTCACAGTTATTTTTCCCCTTTTGATGTTTCTTCTTCCACAACTGTGACTAACATGGAAATATGTTTTACATGATATCATATGTATAAACTATATCAAACTGCCTGCTATTTTCAGAAGGGGGAAAAGGAGGAAGCAAGAAAAATGTGCAACCTAAAATCTTATATAAAAATTTATTATAAAATTTATTATTATTTCATGATACATAATTGGAGGGAAAATGTGAAAGAAAACCCTTTTGGTTCTTTTGGTTTTGTGATTTTGGTTCTTTTCAATTATGTGTGTATGAGTGAAATTATTCAGAGGTATGGTATATAAAATGTATAGTCACTTTCTATAAATTAGATGAAGCCTTCAGCCCTGCTGATACAGTTCAGCTTGTTTATCTTAGCCCAGTGCTTGTTCACCTTAACTGAGTCAAAGGTTTTTCCATTTGTCTGTATAACAGTAACAAAGAATGAAATTCCAACATGGCATCCTAACCCCAACAAAGTATGTAAGACTATCGAGGGCTGAGATATTTCTCAGATACAACATAATCATCCAACTATACATACTTGATGACCTTTCATTCTTAGGAAGAGATCTTTAGAAGTTAGGAACCTTATCAAATCTTCATATCTTGTCTTAGCTATACACTGTATTTAACTTGAATCTGTATTCTTGAATCCTATCTGATTTGAATCTTACACCTTGAAATCTTTACCCAGAAACCTGTAATCTTGATTGCTTCTGTATCCTTTAAGCAATTAAGTAAAATCTTTATTTTTCTGTGAACTGGCCTGTATCTTGGTGGTTTCCTTTCCTACATATCCTGAATGTGGGAAACTGGCTCACCTAGAGCAAGCCCAATACAAATTCTTTAGCAATGAAAGCATAATTTATAGGAAATTTGAAATGATAACTATGAAATTCTAGGAAACTCCTTAGATCCTGAAAGATGTTGCCAATCTAGGTTTCTATCTTCTCTAGGTCAGTGTTCTTATTCAAGTACGTGACTCATATACTTGACAGAAGCTCTGGCACTTTTTAATTGAAAGTTTCAAGCCAACTTCCTATCAATAATTCCACACTTTCATACTCTTCTAGTGTTTTGTAGAGGTTATGTTTGAGGGATTTGGAAGACATTCTCATTCTTATGTTCTTCTGGCACTTGTTCTTCAAATACTAAAAATGATAAGAATCTAAGTAGACAGATGAAAGCAGTCTTCTCTTTGTCTTTCTCTGTTGTAAAGTACTGCAAACCAGTCAATGCTTAAGATTAGCATTAAGAACTATTGACTTCTTTACAGACATCTTGAAACACCTTGAAATCTTAACATGTTATGCTGGGTCAAGTTCCTTCTCTTGTGACAGGGACTTAGATGATTCCAGGAACTTCTCTATTCTTTCTGAGTGACTTAATCCCAAAATTCTTCCCAATGTCCAGAAATTTGTCACAACTCTACCAATGCTTCTACTAAGGCTCTGATGGCTCTCTACTCTCCTAGGATCTTTTAGTTCTTTGGAACGTCATCATAGATTCACAAGTTTCCATTTAACAAACTGAGTCTATAGCTGTGCATAAATTTTTTATTGTGTATATCTCAACTCTTATTGCTACCATCTCTTTATAAATGCCTAGGTGTCCAAAGGTGTAGCCTTTATGCCCTGAATTTGTTCATAAAGTAACTCTTCACTCCTAATGTAGTTTCAGTGGAGACATTAATTTAGAATTAGTGGAACAGCTAGGACAAGGAGAATACATAACTATATCAAGGGACCATCATCCATGACAAAAAAAATGTGATTTAAATGGGAATGTTTACACTTTTTATAATGTTACATCTTCAAAGCTAAAACAAAAAATATGGTCTTCTTTTATTTTCAAATAAATATTATTGATATTTTTGTTTTTATATCCATTTCCCAATATTTCCTGCTGAGAAACTAACCTCATAAAAATGAATGTTAAAAAAAGAGAAAGGAAAACAATTTAGTAAAATTAACCAACATATCAAAAAAAATCATATTCCATGCCTATATCTCCTCCATCTCCTCCTCTGCAAATAAAAAAGAAGGAGGAAGAAAGTACCTTCTCTTATCTCTTCTTTGGGGCTAAACTTAGCAATTACAGTTTCAAAGCATTCAATTTTGATTGTTTTGTTATAATTGTTCTTTCCATTTACTTGTGGTGCTTATTTTTTTCCTGAATCTTCTTACTTTACTTTATATCATTTCATATGAATTTTTCCATGCTTCTTTGTAGTCTCCACATTCTTCATTTCTTATAACCTAGTAATATTGTGTTATATCAATGTATCATAGCTTACTGAGCCATATTCCAATTGATAGGCTATTAGTTTCCATTTCTTTGCTTCCCCCCCCCACAAAGTGCTGTTATATATTTAAGAGCATATGGATCTTTATTTTGGTCACTGACATTTCTAGGATTTCTGACTAGGAAAATAATCTCAGGTGAAAGAGGGTAGACATTTTAATCATCTTCTTCAGTTAATTCCAAATTACCTTCCAGAACAGTTAGAACAATTCTCTACTCCACCAACAGCACATTAGTATAATCACTTATCTTTCCTCAACTCTTTCAAAATTTATTATTTTCCATATTTTTTCAATTTGCTAAGCATAAGTTAAAACTTCTAACTGATTTTGAATTTCATTCTCTTAATATTAGTGTTTTCTTGCATTCTTCATATGGTTGTTAATAATTTTCAATTCTTTTAGAATTGTCTATTCATAATCTTTTAATCATATGTTAGGAAATGACTTGTTTTTTTATTTATTTATTTACATTAGTTGGATATTAGATATCTTAGTAAATATATATTTTCTATTTTCCAGTTCTAATATAGTTGAATTAATTTTATTCATGAAAACAGTTTTTTAAAAGTTTGTAGAATATGGAACTCCTAATTCCCAGACCAGAAGAAAGACAGTTTGGTAACCTCGAATTTGAGGAGGAGATAGAATATTTGGTTTCAAATCTCTGTGACTGTGGCAACTGATTTGTGTTCTCTGGGTCCCACATTTTTCATCCATATGAAGAGAAGGATTAGACTGGATATAACCTCTAAGTTACCTTCTAGATCTAAATCTATGAACTTGTGAACTTTTTGTATTGTTCCACTGTGAGCATTTACTCATAAGAGCCAGTAGGAAGGTGATGAGCCAACAACAGAAAGATCCGAGATACAGAAGTCAAGGGAGAGATAATCAGAACTTACCATGTGATACAAGGAGGTCAAGGAGAATGAGGATTGGAATAAGGAAAGCAATAACGTCTAAGTCACTAGAGAATTCAGTCATGTGGAAAGAGTTCAAATGCACTCTTCCCCATATGTTCAGGATGAAGCAGAAAAAATACTGAAACTTACAATGCATAGAAAGAAAACTGTAATAGAAAATTTGAGCAAACTAATGTGCCCTCTCTAATGGAGATAGGCAAAATGGCAGCACCCAACCACAAGCTTTGATGGAGCTCATCATTCACTTAGTCAATATCAAAATGACCTAAACAGAACTCATAAACTCTTAAGCATTTAACATTAAAGATGTGAGAATGAAGGACTTTTGTCACCTTGAAAAATTCTAGGTCCAGCTGCACATGATTAAAATAGAAACAATAAGAACAAAACCTTTTCATATTTGTTGATTCCTTGCTAACACAAATCTGATAACAGATTATTTAGTCCTGTGTTGAATTGAGGTACAATGCAAATTATTTCAGGTGTCAGTAATAATTCATTTAATTTGTTCCCCAGTCATATGACATGAATTACTATTTCTTAGGCATGATGATGGCAACCTATATGAGATTCTGGATATTCCCTCTGAGTTTCTAGACCTCCCAACTCCCCATAGATATAAAAACAAAACTCCCAGCACTAGATAGATGGAAAGCAGAAGAATCTTGCTTCAAAATACCAACACAAAGTTTCTCCACCTGCTTCCCTTCCCAAGAACCCCAAACTAATTCTCTTCATACTCAGGACCCTCTTGACTTTTTATCACCCTAATAATAACCCACATTTATGCAAAATGTTAAGGTTTGCAGAGCATTTTCCTCTCATTAACTATCTGAAGGTGGTACCAACATTAATATCTCTGACCCCAACCAAGGAGACGGAGAGCAATAGATTCAAACCCAGGTTTCATGATTTCACTTTTATCTTTGTTGAAGATGTTTGTCCTTTGTATTTTAACAGAACCATTTCGTCATATACATGATGACATGACTTGTACAATTAGGTTTATTATAATAAAGAGACTGTTATGTAAAGACATCCTTCTCTCTTGCCTTTAGAACCATTTTGCCCTGAGGCCTATTTTGATAGGAAATAGGACTCTTGGTTATGGTCTGGTGCTGTGGGAGTCCTTGACCCTTGGGTACAATTTTTTTCTTACCATATCAGTGAGGCACCTTGGTGCTCCAGTAAGGTCAGATAAAGCAAAATGGCAACTCAAAGCATACAAAGCACCAAGACATTTTATTAATGTCTCTATTATCTATTATCTTATACTAGCTAGAATTCCCTGTACCTATCTCTTCCCTCATCCCAAATTGTCTAATTAAAAAATATTCATAATTAGAATTTTTATCTTTCCTTTTTATTCAGTACTCTAGTTCTTTTTCCCCTTTCCCTTCTTTTGTAATGTCTATTCCCTAAATAGTAGATATCTGACCTCTTAATGCTCTGGGTCAGAAGTCAAACAGGTTGCTGTGGTCCAACATTAAAAGGCAAATGGAAAATATTTAACAAAATAAATGAAAATGCAGTAAAACACAGATAACATCAATATCTGATTTTCTAAGTCAGTATGAGTCTACAGGGATCCTTAGATACTACTTAATGGTCCTACTTCTATTTGAGTTTGACACCACTATTCTAGGGAATTCTCTATATATAAATTGCAGAATGTCAACCTCCATTGGTTAAAGAAAAAAAAAATTTCTTCCCCTAGGAGTTCCCACTACTAATAAAACCACACATCCTTATCTCCTACCCCAACATATACCTAAAGCTTTAGATAGTGTCCATTTTGCTAGATTCATCTTCACCGTTGTACTAGATATCACCAAAACAAGCTTTTTTTGTAATGATAACAATTTTTACTTTTTTAAAAGATGTTATGGTTATAATAATAAAGTAATCTACCAGCATTACCATTGTCAGAGCCTCAGGACCTCACTGTAAAATAGATAGAAGAGATATTAATACATTATTTCATGGGGATAGAAACTGAGGCTCAGAGAGATTAAGAGATTTGCCACACACCATATAACAAATAAGTGTCAGAGACA
Organism: Macrotis lagotis; assembly: GCF_037893015.1. Lineage (NCBI taxonomy): Eukaryota > Metazoa > Chordata > Mammalia > Peramelemorphia > Peramelidae > Macrotis > Macrotis lagotis. The sequence goes on along the minus strand of NC_133659.1, from coordinate 268,262,761 downwards.
GAATATGAACAAAGACCAGTGCCTTGGCACCAGATCACATTGCCTATGTTCTCTCCAGGCTTTCCCTTCATTCTAAATTATCTTCTCTCCCAGGATCCCATTCTTTCCTCTCACACTTTCTCCTCATTCCTCACTCTACCTAATAGATTAGAGTCCATTTTGTAAACTTTCTAATTATAAAGTTGTTTCCACCCGTTTTTTAATTATTCCCACTAGGTAATACCCTCCTTCATTTAGAACCACTTCTGGATGGTATTGCTTATTTTCCAAAATGTCCTAGAATTGTGCTGATTATTCAGGGTGTTCAGCTTTTAATTCCATAAGGCGTGAGGTATGCCATTATCAAGAATTATGTTTTAGAAGAAAAACAGCTTGAAATTACATTCCTAGGTGTTTTGTTTTGTTTGTTTGGTTGGTTTTGGTCAAAGTATTTCCTCCCTGTCAGAGGAGTGATTTAAACATGCTTCTCTCAAACGGCTTGTGAAAAAAAGCCACTTATTACAAAATTAATACCCCCCTAGATAAAGCCACTTTTCAACCACTACTTTGCGGCAGTCTAGCCTGCCTCTGTCTCCCCCCCCATATATGAAAGCAATACTTGCCACAAAAACCTGCTTGACTTTCAATTGGTGGATTGTTTATCATGCTTCATGCTCAAAGAGGACCAAAATGACATCCCCATGTTAGGGTCAAAGTGCAGTGGTTGATCAGACCAATCCAAGCTCTAAAGGTTCTACCTACCACAGGTCTGGCCAACTCTCATTCCACTTTAGTCTTGACTTGAAGCCCTTTCAAGTTAAATAATTATAGACTAGACAAATGGAGTGGAGACATCTTTAAATTTGCACATCTCACATTTCTTTTGAGCTACTTTAATTCTACTTAGCTCATGAACAAAAGCATCTTCTTTGAGGCAGGCACCCATCCTGGGCAGTCCTATGCCTGCGTCTCCCATGTCTCACAATTAATCCCAAAGTTCTTCAGAGAAACCTTTGAAAATGTACTTGTATCACTTTTTCTGACCTCCATGAGTATTTGCTCTATGTAAAATAGTCATTTTTGCTTTGTTTTTATTTTAAAGATTTTATGTATTTTGAGTTTTACAGTTTTTCCCCTAATCTTACTTCCCTCCCCCCACCCCCTACAGAAGGCAATTTGCAGTCTTTTAAGCAAATATTTGGCATTCAAATAATGTGGCCAGCCCAGAAGAGTTGCTGTCCCTGCAGTAGTTTGAATGCTTTGCAATTCAGTTTAAGACAGGATCTCAGTTATCTAACTAGAGGCTGAAACAGACTTTTTTTTCTCATTTCATTTTTTCTTGAGGTTTCCTTTTTCTTTGTGGGTAGGGGGGGATGTGTTTTACTACATGACTATTGTAGTAATGCTTTTCATGGCTATAAATTTTTAACCTATAACAAGTAACTTGCTTTCTCAGTGGGGGAAGTGGGGTAGGTAGAAGGGAGAGAATTTGGAAATCAAGGCTTTTGAATAAATGTTGAAACTTGCTTTTGCATGTAGCTGGTGGGGAGGCGATTTTTAAATGAAAGAAAGAAAAGAAAGGAAAGGAAAGGACCTCAGTGTCTGGTACCTTATCTTGTAAGGTGATCTTCAGAATCTTCTAAAGACAATTCAAATGGAAGTCATTCAGTTTCCTGACATGGTTCTGGTACACTGTCTGAGTTTCACAGGCATAAGACCTTCAGTTTGATAGGAAGCCTAATATATTTTCTCTCCCACACTTTCCTCCGAAGTCTCTCAAAAACTGAGCTAGTTCTGGCAATGTGTGTGTCAACCCCACAATCTAAATGTATATCTTTGGAAAGTACACTGCCAAAAGTAAATTTCTCCATTTCCTGTAACCAATGAAATCTATGCAAGGATAGTGTGGTGATGGCTGGTAGAGAACCTCTGTTTCTAAAGCCGATTTTAGCACAGGTGGCAAAGAATCAATCCCAGCCTCAGAGGCTGCACTGATTGAACAATCATTTTGCAAACAAAAAGTCATACACCAATTCTCCCTCTACTTTAGTCTTGACTCAAAGCCTTTACAAGTTAAATAATTTTCTGTCATTGGAGCAAGCACCCAGTCCTGCTTCACTTCCTTGATGATGAGGAAAGCCCAAGAGCATCATCTCTTATCCAAACAGTGTGCAAGCAAGCCATCATGAAACTGTCATGAAATATTGATGAACTTCTCCAGGCAACCAGATTTTGTCATGATCTTCCACAAGTCCTTACAACTGACTTTCAGTTACTAAAGATATCTAACTGATTGGAAGTGAGAGCATTTTATTGTGCATAGATATTGGTCAACAAAAAATAAATCTCTGTTTAGAAATCTGAGCACTTTCTGGTGGTTTGCTTATTCGTAAATTAATTCACTGGAAAGTCTTCAAAGGATACACCAAAGTATCCTGAACAGCCTCTCCCAAAAAGCTAAAAATGGGAAGACATACTAAAGCATTAAAAACATTCAAGCTCAATTGAACTGGAATTGACAAAACTAACCCCACTGGGCCTTAAACATGAAATAAGAAAGCACCCAAGAATTTCAATTCACACAAAAATCATTCAGAAGTGTGTGAGCAGAATAACCAAGTTTAGTAACTCATCGCGGTACTTGTTATTATTTGAGAGAGTCTTAAAGTTGGAAGGAGCCCTAGAGTTTTCTAGTCAAAGTCCCTACTTGATGGGGAGTCCTTCCCTACAATATGGCAACAAGTGGTCCAAAGTCCAGTGTTAACAAGAAATTAATTACCCTACAATTTTCAATTTTTCAGTGGCTGTAATTGTTAGGAATAATGATGTTAGGAATACAATGATGTTGATGATGATGATGATGATGAAGATATATATAGATATATATATTAGGAATACAATGATGTTGATGATGATATATAGTTATTTAAAGTTTACAAAGTTTTATATATATATATATATATATATATATATAATCCTCTCATTTGAATTTTGTAACAACTGTATGAGGTAGATAGTATAGTTATTATCATTACCTTTCTATAGTGAAACCAAAGTTCAATAATGTTAACTGATTTACTCAAAAGCATCAATCAAGGGAAAGAAAACTAATGTTAGTTAATTCAAAATAAAATTTAATTTTTGAAAAAAAAGACATTTTTAAAGGTTTATTATATGCCAAGTACTTTGCTTGAAGCTAAGTGTGAAGAGTACCTGAGTTCAAATTCTACCTTTCTCAAGAGCTGTGTGACTTTAGGCAATCATTTAATTTTTCTGTGCCTCAGTGTTCTTATTTGTACAATGAGGGTGTCCTCTAAGGTTCTATCCTGCTCTAAATCTTTGATCTTATGATAAAACTGTACTTATCTTTTAACACCAGAAGCTTTCATAGTTAAGTATCAGAGATAGCACCTATACTTGTTTTCCTGACTCCAAGTCCTATATTTGATTAGGTTCTCTGTAACTTCACCCACTTGTCCTAGTTTTCCTCCTCTGAACCAAGGGGCCTCATTAGCATAATAGCCCTATAAATGTGTAAAACTAATATCCATCTAATTTCTGTCCTCTCCACTTTAAACATTCCCAGTTCCTCATATTGCTCATATTTCAATGCACAATGCCACCTCCCCATCCACCCCCACATCCATCTTGGTTCCCTTACCTCAAATGTGCTCCTTTTTGTCAGTGTCACTTGGAAACCTCCAGTGAGGCTTCTTCTACACTTATTCATGCAGTAGGGATGAGCCAACTATTCAAGAGGCTTAATTAAATTCATTCCCAGGTATTTCAAGGTCTTCATGATGTGCCTCCAAAATACCTTTCTGACTCATCTTCCATCACTGCCCAGCTTGGTCTCTGTTTCATGCATCATCATCATCATCATCATCATCATCATCATCATCATCACCACAACCACAACCACCACCACCACCACCACCATCATCATCATTATCAACAGCAACAACAATGATAGTAGCACTTGCATAGTGTAAGGCTCTTTACATACATCATCTCATTTGATCTTCACAACAACCCTGTGAAGTAGGTATTATATTAATAATATAATTTTCTCCATCTTATTCATTTCACCAGAGATGTCAAAGACCAACCTCTCTCCAGTTTAACAGCATGATTAAAATATAATATGGAAATATTAAATAAAATACAATAGAACATAGGTACTGTTAATATGTAATGTTCTAAATTATTATGTGGCCACAGGAATCCTCACATAGGGTTTAATCTCTTCAATTTCTATCTAAATTTGACATCACTGCATTACAGTACCTAGCTCCTAGGAGTATTCATTTGGCCTTATGACTTCACTTGTTTCTGCTTCAAGAAGAAGAATAATGGTGATAATAATATTACCTAACACATTATGCTTTAAGGTTTGCAAAGTGCTTTGTAGGTATTATTTAATTTAATTCTCAGAAGAATGATTTAGTTGCTATTTTTATTATATCCACTTTTCAGAAAGGGAAAGTAAGGCTGAAAGGAATCTAGTGATTTGACAAGGAGACACAGTTACTAAGTGCTTGAGGCACTCTTTGAACTGAGGTCTGTCTGGACTCCAAATCTATCTGTATTCTCCCAGATTTTATTGACTTCACCTATTCTCTTGAAATATTTGAATTCTATTTATCCTCCAAAATTCAGCTCAAGTTCCATCTCCAAGAAGACTTGACTGCCCCTAGGGTTGCCCTAACCCTTTCTCTCAACTTTGAACTTCTATTACAGTTAAAAATAATGATAATGACATGATGATGATAATGATAGGTATCATTTATATAGGGCATTAATGTTTGCAAAACACTTCATAAATTTTATTTCACTTTGTCCTCACAACGTTAGGAAGCAGGCAATATTATTATTCCCCATTTTACAAATGAGGAAACTGAGGAAGATCTGAGTTCAAATAAAGTGCAGCATTCTATCATCCACTTACTACTTGAGAAGGAAAAATACACTTCTCTTCTGGATAATCAGGAAAGATATTATGGAAGAGGTGGCACCCAAAGGGTACTTCGAAGGTGCAATAGATTTTAAATGTCAGAAATTCTTAAAGAGGAAGTATATTCAAAGCTTGGAGAACGGTAGCCCATCAAGATGTACATTAGTGGCTGAGAATAGCACAAGACCAAAGATTAATTATTAACTCAATTTAATGAAAATAGAATATATGAAGGAGAATCTTTTAAAATAAGGGTGAAAATAGGAGTCATATTTGGAAGTTCTAAAATTTTTAACTAAGGAATTTGTAGTTTGTACTATAAAGAATATGGAGTTATTGAAGGTTTGTGAGTAGAAGAGTAATATATCAAATCTCCAAGTTTTTTTTCATCTTTGATAAAAGATAAAAGTAGTCAAATAAAAGTGCTAGAGGCTATCACAATAGTTCAGGTAAGGGATGATAACATCCTGAAATAGCACGTTGGTAAGTATGAGTGAAAGAAGAAACTTATATAGAAAAGTTTTGACAGAGATACAAACTGTGATACAACTGTGACTGAAAAAAAAAAAGATGAGGAAGATGGAAGAAGCACTGGATCTCATAGTTAGGAGGAACCTCTAGTCCAATTCTAATCATACTAACAATTATCTCCATGTCTCTCATAGGCAGTCATCCAGTTTTCCCTTAAAGATTTCATAAGGTAGGTCTTTCAGTATCTCCTGGAGTTGCCCTTTCCTTTCTAGAAAAGTCAAATTATGCAAGCTTTTCCTTATGTCAAGTTTATAACTCCTTCTCTACCACCTGATGAATAATAATATCCAATATTTATATAGATAAAGGAAGTTCAGCCTTTTAGCTCTTCTGGACCTCATCACCCAACAAAAAACCACTCAAGGGCTACTTAGGGAATTCAATACCCATTCATGAATACAATGAGCACCATCAATGAGCACAATAAATACCAATTGAGAGCCTCAGGAATGGGGTTGAAAATACCTGATATAGAGCTTTAAGGTTTTGTAAAGTCCTTCACAAATTTTATATCTTTTGATCTTTAAATCCTGGACTCAGATGTAGAGGAAACTGAAGCAGACAAAGACTAGGTGACTAGCCTGGGGTCAGTGGAGGGAAATACATAGTTGATAATCATTACTATGAAAAAACAAGTGTTGACAGTAAGTTGTCTAAATAAAGACTTCATTTCTGAGTCAAATTTATAAAAATAAGATCCATTCCTCAACTGATAAATAGTTAAAGATAGATGTGAAAAGGCAATTTGCAGACAAAGTAATCAAAGTTATCAATAGTCACATAAAAATGCTTTAAATCACTATTTTAGTGATTTATATCACTATAATTAGAAAAATGCAAATGAAAACAATTTTGATCTAACTCCTGTCAGATTGATTAATATGACAGAAAACAAAAATAATAAGTATTCGTGGGGATATTGGAAAATTAAAACACTAATGTATGAGTTGTGACTCAGCTATTCTGGAGAGCAATGCAAACTATGCCCAAAGGGCTATGAAACTGCATACCACTACTAGGTCTATATCCCAAAGACAAAAAAAACAAAAAAGAAAAGGACCTACGTATAGAAAAATAATTTATAGCAGCTCAATTAGCAAAGAAATGGAAAATGAGATGATGGTCATCCATTAGGAATGGCTGAACAAATTGCTATATTTGATTGTGATAGAATATTCTTGTGCTTTAAGAAATAATAAACAGGATGCTTTCAGAAAAACCTGGAAAGATCTATATGAACTGATACAAAGTGAAACCTGCAGAACCCAGAGAACATTGCACAAACATAAATGATCTGATGTAAAACAAACCTAATAGATATTTTATGGTGGAGGGGGGAAATGAGGGGAACAGGGAAACTAATGAGTTGATGATCTACTACAAACAACTTAGATATACTTTTTTTTGGAGGGGAGGGGGAATGGAAAGGATGGGGGGTTGGGAAGAAATTGGGTTAAGTGACTTGCCCAAAGTAATATAGGTGATAAGTATCGTGTCTATTTCCGGATTTGAACTCAGGTCTTCTTGGTTCCAGGGTTGTACTCTATCCAAGTGTCTACTTAGATGCCCCTTACATAGCTATTCTTAGCAATACAAGACAGTTCCAGAGGACTTATGATGAAAAGTGATATCCATTTCCAGAGAAAGAACTGATAGAGACTAAATGCAGATTGAAGATATTTTTTCTTTACTTTGTTCATTTTTCTTTGGGTTTTTTGGTTTGTGTTTTCTTTCACAGAATGACTTATATGGAAATGTGTTTTGCCTAATTACCCATATATAACCTATGTTAAACTGCTTGCTTTCTCAATGAGGAGTGAAGGGGGTAGGAAGATAATTTGGAATTCAAAATTAGAATAGAAAAAAAGAATGTTAAAATTATTTTACATATAAATGGGGAAAAATAAAATACTACATAAGAAAAAACTCGAAAATTCCAAGATCTTTCTGAAACTGTCATCTAGGGAACCTCTGCCCAATATAGTACTCATGAAACTGACCTTCTGAGCTCCAATATAAGATTTTACATTTATAATATGAGCTCACTCACTTCAGCCTAGTGTTTTAGTCGGTTAAGTATTTTTGAGGTCTAGACTATCACCTAGGACATAAGAAATACCTCCCAATTTGCCCATCATCAGCAAATCTGATAAAGATAACATATATTTGTCCAAATCTTTGAAAAAAGACTAGATAATTTAGGGTCAAGCCCGTATAGCTAGAATGCTTAACTAAACACTGCCTTCTACATGGCTATCAAACATTAATGTCTCTTCTTTGGATCATTCAGTCAGTTTCTAATCCATCTAATTATATTATCACCTATCAAATTTTTCTCTCTCTCTCTCATTCATGAGCACGACATGAGGTACTTTGTCAAATGCTGTGCTGAAACCAAGATTAGTTACAATTCCAGTGTTCTTCTAATATACCAGTATAGATATACCATCAAAAAAGACTTTTTTCTTGCTGAAACCATTCATCCTTATTGAGATCTTCAATTTCTTTTCATGATGCTCAGCAACCATTCTTTTGATCTGCCTGGAATTCAGTTAAGCTCACTGGCCATTGTTTTGCAGACTCTACTCTCTTCTTTTTTGAAAATCAACACATTTTCCTTTCTCTGGTCTAGCAACATTTTTTTCCCATTCTCCATGATCTTTCACTGATATTGAGGCTCATCAATTTCAGTTCTTTGATCCCACTTTGCATTTTTCTCGGTAAAGATACTGAAGTAGTTCTGCTACTTGGTAAGGATACTTAAGCCTTCTCCAGCTCATTTTGCAGAAGCGGTAAGACGGGTTCAATGACTTGCCCAGGGTTCTTCAACTAGGAGGTATCTGAGACTTCATTTGAACTTATGAAGATGACTCCAGACCTGGCTCTCTATTCATTGAACCAACATGCTGCCCCAATTCACCAATTACATCTACCAATTCTTTCAGCACTGAGATGTAATTTGTCTGGACTCAGTAACAATTAGATGCTTTCTTAATATGTCTTTACTTATTCTGAGGTTTAATTTTCTACTTTTTTCCAGGAAAATAATCATCTTCCTTGGTAGAGAAAACAGAAGCAAAGGAAAAGCTACAAAGTTCTGCCTTCTCTCTGCTGTCCATTACTATTGTTCCATCTACCTCAAAAAGTGTCAGTAAGTATTTATTAAGCATTTACTGTGTCTAGGATAAAATTAAAAATGAGGAGCTCACATCCTAAGGAAAGTTAACATTCTCAGTAAACATCAATTGTAGTCCTTTTTTGATCCTTCTCTTTTCCTGCTAAAAACTCATTCTTGTTGTTTTAGTACTCCTTTCTGGCAGTCCATTTAGTATTCTAACACATATTTACAAGATTACAACTAACTCCTTTTACAAGACCTTGATGGGCTCTTTGTATTCTTCCTCTATTACCTACTTTTGTTTCCTTCTTCTAGACATATTTTTGTTTGTTTGTTTTAGACCTAGTCTCCCTATCTCTAAACTGAAGTGCAAGGGCTGATCATAAGCCCAATGCCACTAAGGATCAGTGCGGGAGCTTTTATTTGTTCTGCTTCTATTCTATAAAATGGGCATAATAGCATCTGCATTGCTCACTTCAAAGGACTATGGTAAGACTCAAATGAAATGTTATTTTTCTTCTAAGTTTGAGGTAGATTGCACACTGTTGTGTATATAAGGGAGATGTGATACATGAATGATGGAGATAATGTTGAGTGTGATAACACATTCCTGTGTAAGAGACTTATTGAGCTAATTCCAATCATTCTTTGCAGAGATCTAATGGAGGCAGAAGTTTTAGGGAGATGAAAGAGAGAGAAGTCTTTGAATGCCAGCCCCCCAATTTTGGGATAAAGATCTGTCTTCCTTGATCTATTGGGCCTGCAGTTCTAGAGAATGCATCTGATAAGATCATTCTCATGATTTAAAATAAGAATTTATGTCTCTCCAAGTTAGTTTTCATTTATTTATATATTTTTCTGGTACCTTTAATTTCTATATACTATTTGTTTAAATAAATAGATTTAGGGGCAGCTAGGTGGCACAGTGGATAGAGCACCAGCCCTGGAGTCAGGAGTACCTGAGTTCAAATCCAGTCTCAGACACTTAATAATTACCTAGCTGTGTGGCCTTGGGCAAGCCACTTAACCCCAATGCCTTACAAAAAAACCTAAAATTAAATAAATAAATAGATAGATTTATTATTTATTCACTATTTGTGATGGTCTTTGGTATGACAAACACTTGATAAGGAGAACCTAAGCACTCTTTTCAATAAGAGGGCTGTGTGTAGCCTGTGTCCCTGTGTGTGTCTCTGTGTGTCTTTGTGTGTGTGTGTGTGTGTGTGTGTGTGTGTGTGTGTGTGTGTCTGTGTGCTCACAAGTGTGCAGCTATAATTTGGTAGAAATGTTCTAAGAGTTGACTTGTATAAGATAAATCTAATGGTCTTTTCTCAGTTCTCATCCTGCTTGTTGTCTCTTCTGCCTTTCATACTTTCTAACTTACCCTCTCTCCTTGCTTCTTTTTCCCTTTAATTTTCTGAAACACTACTCTCTTCTAGTCCTCCTCCTACCTAACTGATCACTCTTCTTCAGTTTTCTTTGATGCATTTTCATCTGTATCATGCTAACTAACTATGAATGTATTAGGGGGCTCTCTCTGTGGCCCCTTTTATCTTCTCCTTCCATATTATTTCACATGGTGATCTTATCATATCCCATGAATTCAATTCTCATTTCCAAATAGATGATGCTCATATCTACTTAACTAGTCCTTTCTCCTAACTTTTAGACTCCCTCTAACTGCCATCTCTAGACATCTCTAAATGAAAATTCTATAGACATCTTCAACTCAACAGATCAAATTCTGAGCTCATTATCTTCCCCCCCCCAAAAAAAAACTCTCTCCTTCCTTTCAGACTTCTCTATTGCTATCAAAGGCATTACCATCTTCTTAGTCATCCATTCATTAGATGAAGGAAAGGTAGAAAAAGTCCATGATGACAAAGGTTAGACTACCTAGGTTTCATCCTCCTGCCAACTCTACATTTGCACCAAATCTTGTATATGTCCTTTTCTCTCCTCGGTACTGTTACCACCTTGATGCAAGCTCCCATTATCTCATTCTTGGACAATACAAAAACCTACCTTCATCCTGCTTCATGTGACTCCATTCTCTAGTCCATTCTCCATTCTGTTTTCAAATTAATCTTCCTACAGTTTCGATCTGAACATGTCTATTCAATAAACTCCAGTGAGTCCCTACAACCTCCAGGATTAAATATTTAAAAGTTCTGTTTAATATTCACAATCCTTTTACAATCTAGCCCCTTCCTATCATTACAATCCAATCTTCTTAGAGCTTCATCACCTCCACAGACCCTATACTCTAGTGACACTGGCATCCTTGATATTTTTCATCCAAGACACTTGATCTCCTGACTCCAGTTATTTTTGCTGACTATTCTCCATGCCTCATCTCTGCTTCCTGGTTTCCTTGGTTTCCTTCAAGTCCCAGATAAAATCCCATCTTGTATGAGAAGCCTTTCTTAATCTCTCATAATGGTAGTACCTTCCCTCTATTGATCACCTCCAATTTGTCTAGGACACATTATTTGTACATATTTGTTTTAATGATCTCATCAACTAGACTGGAAGTTGCTTGAGAACAGGGTGTGTCTTTTGTCTTTCTAAACATCCTCAGAGCTTCACACAGTGTCTGGCAGCTAATAAGTGTTTAATAAATACTTGGTACTTGATCTGCTTTTTCTTAGGTATAACCAGGGAAATATCCCTCCTCTTGAACCCCAATCTGTACTCCTAAATTCTAGCTATTTAAGAAGGGGGCAGATAGGTTATTTATGGAAACCTCTGTTGGATATAGAAGAGCACTATCAGAATCCTGGACCTTGACAACCAAGGTTAAGCATTGTCTCCCCTCATCTTATACAGGTCATCATCAGAAATCTGCCTTTATATTCAACTCTTATAAAGTTACTTGGTATGGAAATGAAATGAAACCAAAGTATATAGTTTTCTGTCATTCCTGTTGCTGTTCCAGCCTCCAAACTTGACTACCACAGATGATAATAGAAAAGAGCTAAACCACTCAGTTCTGTTCTTTTGGAGTCCATGAATCCTCACCTTCAACACAATTATCTTCTGAACTACAGTCTTTCTGCTGGTACCTCCAAATTGGGCCAATAAGGTCAATCTAAGAAAGGGTGAAACACCCAGTTCTGTACTCCTTAGGACAAATGGATTTCCCTTCCTTCTCTCATGCAAAGTCCTCTCCTCTCCTTTTCATTTCTTTTTCTTAGAACTAAAATCAAATCAGTGCTACCACTGGCCCTATCCAAAAGGATATCATTTGACTACCCTGTTGTTTTATTCATTATCTTTGTGATTTCTAGCCTGTATGTGCTATTTCCCCCCATTAAAATATAAGCTCTTTGAGAGAAGGGTCCATCTTACTTTTGTATTTTTATGTCCAAAGTTTAGTATTTTACTTGTCATATGGTAAGCACTAAAACATTTTTCAATCATTTTCTCTGAAAAAAAATCAAGAAAAACATAAAGTAATTAGATAAGTCTAACATTTATGCAAAAAATAAACTATCATATCAACTAACAAACAATTATTAAGCACACCACAAATAAAGAGAGAGAAAAAAAGAAGCAGTGCCAGATTTTATATTTTTGACCTCAAAGATCATTTATAGATGATGACTGCAACCATGAAAAAAACTATGGCAAATCTGGACAGCATATTAAAAAGCAGAGATATCACCTTGCTCACAAAGGTCCATAGAGTCAAAGTTATGGTTTTTCTAGTAGCAATGTGTGGCTGTGAGAGTTGGACTATAAGGAAAACTGAGTGCCATGGAATCGACACTTTAAATTTATGATACTACAGAAGACTTTTGAGAATCCTGTGAACAGCAAAAAGATCAAATTAGTGAATGCTCAAAGAAATTAATTCAGTCTTTTCACTGGAATATCAAATACTGAAGCTCTGGTCACATAATAAGAAGACAGGACTCATTGGAAAAGACCCTGAAGTGGGGAAACATTGAAGGAAAAAGGAAGGGGGAACAGAAGAGGATAAGATGGATTGATAATGTAACAGAAACAACAAACATAAACCTGGAGAGACTTTGAAATATAGTGGATGATTGAAGAGTCTTGCATACTCTGATCTATGGGGTCACAAAGAACTGGGCATAACTGAATGACTGAACAACTTTAAAAGTATACTAGGTCTACAGATAGAAAGAAAAAATGAAACATCTTTCTTCAGTAAGCTTTCATTCTCATTTTGACTCTTCCAAAGCCCCACAACAAGGGGCAGCATGATGTAGTAGATAAAGCCTGACCTTATGGTCAGGAAGACCCTGGTTATAATCCTGCTTCTGATACACAGTGTCCAGTGAGTGAAGTTATTTAATCTCTCAATACTCCCAAGGCAACTCCAAACATAACTAACAGAACAGGCATTGATGAAATAGGGAAAAACAGTACCACAGTGATGGGAATCACAGTCCTAGCCCAACAAAAATAGAAAATATACCCATTTCACTATGATATCCTGCAATCTGGTAAGAGAATGGAAAATAACAGGTGACAACAGTATTTCTGATCATCCTCTTCTCACTTGTATTTCTATCAATCCCAGAAATAAAAGGTGTGACATAAGAATATCTCTGATTTCTTTTGACAGTTATTATTAAATCTTGCTGAAATTTGAAAATGGGCAGAAAAGAAATATCTTGATCATAAATATATCAGGGGATAAGTCTTGATGTAGAAAATCACAGTAGAGTTGAGAACAAGAGAATCAACCATATAACCCTCTCTGTCTACAAATCTCACTAAGTTGTTATTGGTCATTCTTTCAGGCAGCCCAGAGAAACCATTTGACAGGCTCTCTGGCTGTGTTGATGCTCAAGCCACATGAGGATTAGCTAACCCTCAAGTCATTTTTGATTCACTTGCTGTGTGATTTTCAAGCCAGCATAGAATATCCAATCAATGTAAGAGTCGACTTCACACATCCCAGTGAGATTTGAAACATGCCTAGACTTTCCTGGAAAAAATAGATTATTCCCAGGGTGGGAAAATGTTTGTAACTCACTATATCTTGTATCCATCCATATTCTTTATTATGTGTTCACTTCCCTTCCCTGAGATTAATGTCCTTTTTTAACATTAAAAAGCCCTTTGTTACATAGTAAAGCTGAATTGTGAACTGTGCTCTTAAATAAATAATTTCTTCCTGAATGTTAATTACAGTGACAATTATATACTGAAGTCTCATTTTACATAAATACAGTGTTATAAGTTCTATAGTTTCTAATAACACTACAATGCCTCCTGGAAAAGAAAAGGCATCTGTGGGGGAAAAAGAGTCTAACACATTTGATAAATATGAAATATTTGCTATATTTAATATTAAGCTGTATATCTAGGAAATACACTAAAGACTACAGTTCAACCTTGCACTTAAATATTCATAAAGGCAAAGTATAAATACTTCATATTTCTTATCTGTTCAGGGAAAAGACAAATAATGGCTACACTTAAGTATCTGAGGCAAAAGTTAGCTCATCTAAAAACCTAAATGATCCATTTTCGATGTTGGCAAATTTTGTTGAGCACTTTCCAGGTCATTTTGTGCTAAATAAACCTTATCTGATGATTATGGTAATGATTTGGGGGTTTTCTAGCTAAAATACTGCTCTCAGAGTCAGAGGTCTTTCCCTAGATTTACTATCATATATGCAATATTAGTCTTTGTTTTACACAGAAATTTCAATAGAAATTCATTAAGGCAGAGATGGAAGCTGTATCTACTTAAGAATCTGTGATTTCATCAATGTAAATGTTCCTTTCATCAATGTAGATGGTAGCCCTCATTATTTTAGGGACTTAATCATATTCTAGAATGCCTCAGGCCAAAAAAAATCATCCTTCAATGTGCAGCAAGATGACAATAATCTGCTAATTTTTCTAGTTCATCTTTATATGACAAATTTGGTCCATCATCAGATTATATCCAAGGGCTTCCATGCATTCATTCCAATTTGGTCAGATTTTCCATAGTTTATACTCTATTGGCTTAACCCTGATGAACACACAATTATTTCCAAACTGTAAAACATCAGATTAGCTCTACCTCATCTTGAGGAGATGGAGAGAGGGAAGGGAACAAAATAAATCAATTCATAAAGTTCAGAAAAGAAGTAAAGTTGGTTACTTGTGATCATGTAGATAAGATAAACCACTGAATCTGTCAGTAAATCATGAAGATTGTCTTAAGTGCTTATTTAGTCCATCTGACACCCAACTCTCACCTGTGGTTCCAAGATGCTGTAGCATGTGCTTTGGCTACTCCATGCAGTCTAGGCAGATGGGTCAAACCAGGCTGCAGGGAACCAGCAGGTCTCAATCTTGGCAGTAAATTAGGGAATATCTACCCCAAGCATGTGAAGATTCTTCCCCTATCGCCTGATGGAATGGATGAATGAGAACAATGTGCTCCGATGGCCATGAAAGTTAAAGCAGATACTGTGGGGCAATTGCAACTTGGTCAGACATCAGACACCAAGGTCATCCACTGCATCCCCAAACATAGCCAGTCATTTTGACTTGTCTTGCCACTGAACTTTGATGACTCTAGAAGAGTGAAATTGATGACTTTGTGCATCTCTGCTTCACTTAAATCTAATTCACATGCAAGTCAATATATTGCCCCATGATGTCATTGGTCCTCTTTATAAATTAAGTATGAATAATAATATCACTGAGACACAGTCAAGTGATGTGCTAAGCACTAGAGAAATAAATAAAGCTAAAACAATTCATGATTTCAAGGAGTTCACAATCTAATGGAGAAGACCACATGCAAACAACAATGTACATACAAGATGTATACCAGACAAATGAAAGATAATTAAAGAGAGAAGGCACTGGAGGATGGAAAAGGGAGAAGGGTGAGAGACAAGAAAAGAACTCTTGCTGAAGGTAGTTTTTTTTTTAAATTAGTTCACCCATTGTATCAGTTTTTCATTACCTCATCTCCCCCAGATGCTAGCACCTACCCCCAGACCACTCCTAAAAATTTATATATGTGTATTGTGTGAAAGTGTGAATCAGAAGCTGTCTGTCATTGTTCATTTATATGGGTATGTTTCTATTGTTATCTACAAAAGAATAGAAACTGAGGGCAAAGACTTTTTTAAGGTCTTTGCATTCTCAGCACCTAGAACAGTGCCTATTACATAGCAGACACTTAATAATGCTGGCTGATTGATTCATTTCATATTATGAATGCTTGGCATTCTTGGAACAGCAATGTTTCTTTGTACCCCAGATGTTTCATGATATGCCAGTGAGGAATTGTTGAAAGGAAAAAGGTTCGAGAAACTAGGAGCTAATAGCAGGCTTTTTCTAATTGAAATTGCCTGTATCCTTTAAGGGAGTATCCCTAAAAGGGAATGGCCAGTCTTGGGAATTCACTTTAGTATAATTATTACTTCTGAGTAACATAGTAAGCAACAGGTCCACTATTCAATGTTCAGAAATATTAATAGGTATCTCTTGCAACAATTCTGGTGTGCTTCTGAGTACTGATTGAGAGCCAGGTTGAAGAGATATTACATAAACACTTAGATGTCATGAAAGCTACCAACGTCATGAAAACAATCTCTTGACTTTATTTTTGAATATCCAGACCTTTATAACAAAACTTATCTCATACATGATGTCAGTCAGAACCCAACTGCATAGCTTCTCAGATTAAAATTTATGATATTTATCTTTCGAAGTCTGTAGACTTCCTTTTCAGAAAGTTTCCCACTCACCTCTAGCTCCACAGATGTTTTAGGTCAGGGTTCACTGGTGAGTCAACCAATCCATTAATGAGCAAGAATACATGCTTGTCCTTGGTTTTAGTTCCAGGGACATCTGTGTCCTCACTCCTATGGAAGCTGACCCTCAAAAAAGAGGGAGAAGAGATTCTTTCTTGTTGCATTGAAAGTAATGAACATTTCCTATCATAATGGACATTGAGCACAGTTTATACATATTCAAGCTAGATATATTTTGACATTGTTGTGATTTATTTTTAATGGTCAGTACATTGGTGGATCCCAAACAATCCAACCAAGCAGATACCAATTACCCTGAAAGCAGCTCTATACCTTTTCATCTAACAGAAAATTGAAGAGTATTTTAAAATGATTTTTCATGATGTTCTACTGACATCTGATTCAGCCACCAAAGTTTATCACCTTCAAAAAATATTGGGATAATTTAATTTGAGCACAATGACCTTTGATAGAAATATGTAAAATACAAATCTTGTTCCAAAACATCCAAGTGAACATGGAAAACACAATGAAGTGGGTTTCTCATGTCTTGTAGACTCTAAGTGTGTATTATGATCATTCCCTGCCTTTTCCCTCCTATCCTTGTTCAATTCCTTTGCAGGTAGCAGCCAAAGGAGTAAAAAAGTCTTCTCTCCACCATCATGGCTAAGTTCTTTTATTTTACCCCTTGAAATGATGTTCTCCTCTCTTTTGAATTAACATCTTTGAGAACTTACAACTATTTCTTCCTAGCACCCCAAGACCACTTCGTTCCCTCTTTTCCCCTTGAATAGTTTATATACAAATCAGAGAAAAAAACCTAATTCAATATTCAACAAATTTAATTAACACGTATTAAGCACCTACTATGTGCTAATGATACAGATAAGAAAAAGACAGTACCTTAAGGAGCTTACAATCTAATGGAGGGAAACAACACACAAAAGGAAGTTAAAATGTCAGGGGGAACACCAAAGAGTACCCTTCATGGGGCATCATAGTCTGGAGTTCAAATTAAGTAGATTTGCTCATGGAAAGTGTACATTTGGCTAGAAAGTTCAAAACCCAGTAGTCTATAAAGGAAAGTTTAGGGAGTAGTTGAATGAACAATCCTTTAGCCCTCCAATCAAAGGACAGAAAAGCTAAGGAAATTGAGAAGTTGTTGAACATACAAAACTAAATTAATTCACATCATATTTCAGGTGTTTTTTTTGGGGGGGGGTGCATTATGTTCACTGGAATCCAAACCAAGCAGAAGTACTGCTGAACAGTGAAGAATGACCTTAAGAAGGACATCATAGGGATCTTCAAATATTTTAAGTGTTGCTACAAAGAAAAGGGATCAGATAACTTTAGAGACTGTTAAGAGCCATAGTGAAGGAGTGGAGAAGAGATTCAGTGATCCAACTCTTATAGCAACCTAGACTAACCCCACACTCACCCTTCCTGGTTCTCAAAGAATGAAAGTGATAAAAACTCATTTCCTCTATCTTTGTGGGAAAAGGAAAGAAAGAAGAACTTAAAGTTCCATAAATCATCTCTTCATGTTTTAGACTTTCAGCAATAAGAACATACAATATAATCATGTGGACAAGTGACTGGTTCAACAGTCAGTCATTCAACAATCATCTATTAAGCACTTACTATGAAACAAGCCTTGCACTGATCCTTGAGGTTAAAAGCCCACAAAGACAATTGGTTTGGATGTATTATGCTGATATTTATTTGGAGGCTTTGATGCTAAAAGAAAATCAGGAAACTTCAACAGAAAATATATAAAATACAACGCAGTCTCTTCAGTAAAAGTGTATGACTAGATCATTAAGGTTTTCGTTAACCAAGTTATTGTTTGTTTAGTATAAAAAAACATTTGATTCAGTAAAGTAAAATACAACCTTAAACATTCTCTTCTAATGAGGTGTCTCCCATCCACATGTTAAAAACATCCACGATTCTACTGAAAGCTATTTCTGTTCAGTGACTCTTTGGTTATAAGCAACAGGCAATGCATGAAACAGGAAGCTGGATGCTCACGAAATATATTTATCCTTGTAATAAAGGAGATGCAGTGCAGAATCCAAAATGAAGAGGGATTCCTTAAACAGAGAATACATACATATTTGGAAGAGGGCTTCCATGTCATGTAAATAATGTTATACCGGTTGCATCAAAGTCTAAAATAGTACAACGATTCAAAAAGGGATTGGCAACCATTCAAAAGGTTGTCAAATTATAATATGCATTTGGAGGAATGACCAATAGAATTTGTCTATTTATATGCTTATCTGAAATATAAAATACAAATGGATAACTGGTTTGACCCAACACTCAACACTACAGGAGTGAGATAGATTGTCTTCAAGAAACTGCAAATCTCTTTTAAAGAACCAAGAAACAAAGGTTCATCTATGTAATGTTAATATTCTACCTTTGTTATTTTGTGACTGTAAGACATGAAAAATGAAATATCAATGAGGATGCGAAATGAGAATCACAGAAGAGGTATCAAAGAGGTGCAGAATACATACACACACACACACACACACACACACACACACACACACACACACACACATATATGTCTATATATATTTTACATAAGGAACTTCAAAGGTTAATAGAAATAAAGAATGGAATAGGGAAATGTATCATAGAAAAAAAGTGATTAGTTATGTAGTAATTTTGATAGATGGCAAGTAGTCAACATGAGTGCTCCATTGTAAGCTTCACATATTAAATGGAAATGAAGAAGGCCTATAGACCATTGGATGGACATTCTCCACCACAGTGAATTTCTGGGAGGTCATGGACAAGACTTGCAAAGAATGGACAGGCTCGGATAGGTATCACGTTGCCCATTCTTAAAATCTGGAAGGAGACGAAAGAAGACTGATTCAAAAGGGAAGGTTAAGGCACCAATGAAAGGAACCTCTGACAAAATTTGATATGTCTAGGTAATAAAATATTAGACATATAAATAGTGCCTAGAAATTTATAAAAACAGGTTTTTAGTCAAAATTTTAGATGAGGGAACAGAAGTGAAAAGAGACTAAGTGATTTGCCCTTGGTCATAAAAACCAAAGGTAGGTTTGAACATAGATTTCCCCTTTCTCTAAGTCTAACATTCTATCTACTAGAATGAGCTACCTTTCTGAAAATAGAACTGAAGCATTCTCTATATTACATAAAATCACAAGAGAGGTCAGGAGGGTACCAGTCACAAGAAAATATTCAAAAATTGTCAATGAAGTCAGATATTGTCATTTCCCATGTTTTCTAAGACTACATGGGAATAAATTGGGTAAATTTTGTCTTCTTCTTTAGACCTTTGATCGATCAACTTGATAACTGCTACAATAGAGCTGCAATTCAGCCATTTTTCAGTCATGTTCAACTCCTCAAGACCCTATTTGAGGATTTCTTGGGAAAGATACTAAAGCGGTTTGCCTTTTCCAGTTCATTCACTGATGATGAAACTAAGGCAAGGGTTAGGTGACCTGTCTAAGGTCACATAGTATGTCTGGGGCCAAATGAACTCTTAAAGATGAATCCTCATGCCTCTAGACCCAGCTCTCTCTCTGTCGATGGGAAGACCTTATTTTCAGAATGAATATTTCATTGACTCATGTCAAAAAAATGAATAGGCATCATTGTTTTTCACCCTAAGATAAGACCTCTTTCTATTTCTATATCTACAGCACTTTTCTTTCCCCAGTAGCAGGGAACTTTACTGATATCTTAGTAATTCTTCCAATCACAGCTCTGAAAAATAGTGTGAGAAAAGATATTATTGTTCCAATTTTATCGATGGAGAAAATGAGGGCTAGTGAAATGGAGGCACTCGTCCATATGATCATATGACGAGTAACATTATTGGTATTCTCGCTGCTATCCATGTCCCTACTGATAAACAAAAATTGCTCTTCTCCAACTCCCATAGATTATTCATCTCTTCTTCTTTGTTCTGCCTTTTGCGGATGCATTGATGAAAAAGTGATATCACAGAGATGTAAAACCTTTGGGAGTTTGAATGCAATAACATATTTTCCGCCTATCTCAAATTAACTTGGTATGAACAGAAAAGTGATTATATTAATTCACTACATGTTATCAGTTGCTACTGAAGTTTGTTTCTTTTATTCCTGTATCTTGGATATGAAAAGCATAAGCAGATTTGGTAGAGGCCTATTTAATTTGAAAGGTGACCTAACTATGATGCCTAATAATACTTGAAATTCTGTCATTAGTCTAAAAGTTCTTTCATACATGAGAAGAATTAATTAACTGATTGATTTATGCCAATTAAGCTAATTAATACTAGTGTATAAATAGCTGATAATGTTCTTCAAAGAGAGGAATACACTAGCTCATTAAAATATAAATTCCTTATTCTGCATTCAAGGCCCTCTTCAGTTTAGTTCATATCTCCTTTTTAGGCTTATTGCATAATAATTTTATGCCCTTTACTCTTTTTTTTTTGCTATTCCAAATATTTTAATAAGAGTTCTCTGCAAGGCATTTAGAACACCAATTTGTGAGGATAAACTCCATTGGAGAGAGAGAGAATATAGAATGCAGGTAACCACGGAGCTGAGGAATTTTCTTGATTTGGGGCAGGAGCTGAGAGTCCACTGCTTTCTGATCAGCCTTGCGCTGCTCTGTAATCTCATATTTCTCTTTCTCTGTGTCAAAAATCTCTCCTTCTTGGTGTCTCAGTTTACGGAGCCTCTTCTTCTTAAAGTAAGCATCAGTAAGATGATTTGGAATTTTTACACCAGAAAGGTTAACCCTAGTAGAGGTGGCAATGACAAATTTCTGATGGGTCCTTTGTAGAGGAACCCTATTGATGGTCAGAGGTCCAGTCACCAGTAGCAAACCACTAGCCAGCTGCTTCAGGAAAACCATGCCCTTGCCCCGTGGCAGCCAGTGAGCATGATCAGAACTGTGCCTGGGGTGATGCTAGACCCAAGTTTCCTCACATGCTGGCTGAAGGGTTTTTTGCCATGACTTAGGAGTTTTCTCGGCACATCTTCAGTAGGGTAATACCTGGGCATTTTGTGAATCTTTACCACTCGGTTTCCTCCATTTTTATCACCAACAACTGGCTTTGAGATAGTAGCAGGCACCCTGTCTTTCTTTTTCCTTTCAATCTGGGTTTTTGGTGCAGCATATTTCCACTTGTACATGGCTCTGCGGGAATACATTGCAGACCTGGAGTATCTGCCAATCCCTCGGGCCAAGACTGGGTTTCGACTGCAATGCTTTTGGGGGGTTTTTCACCACCTTTTCAGCCCCATCTTCCTTTTTTGGCCTTCCTTTCCTTTTTTTTCCTTTCTGACCTTCTTTTCCTTTGGAGGCTTTGGGGGGTTTTGTCTGCCATCTTGAGAGAAGGGGAAAGAGCTGCCCTTTACTCTTGAAGAAGATGATGACATTAGGGAGGTGATGCCATGACAAGTATGGGAATTGGATTTGAATTGGGGGGGGGGGTGCTGTGCTAAGTCAACCAGCCTCACTTTCTCCTCTAGAGCCATCTTGGCCAGATATGAATCAGGACACCTGTATATGGTCCTGGATGTGGAGCAATCAGGGTTAAATAACTTGTTCAAGGTCGCACAGCTAGTAAGTGTCAGAAGCTGGATTCAAACTATAGTCCTTTGGATTCCAAGGTTGCTCAAGACAAACTAGACTTAGTGACCCTTTTTAAAAATTTTGTACTGATGCTTTTGTTCTTATATCACAGTATCACAACAGAGAGAGACCCTTGAAAAGTGATCAGACCAAAATTCGTCAAAATCAAGGAGAGTCAAGAAGAAAGGTTGGTCAATAATGTCAAATGCTGATACTTAGAGAGAGTGATTTTAAGAAAAATATTGTTATCAGAAGGAGATTAAAAAGGGGAAAAGCAAATACAACCCATGCAGACTATTTTTTTTAAAATAGCAATGATGGTAAAGAGGGAAGGGGCAACATAGTCAAAGGATGAGTTTGCTTAGGATATTCAGTAGTGGAAGAGTCAAAAACAGTTGGGGGGGGCAGCTGATTAGAGGTAGAAAAGAAACAATTGTTAAAGCAAGTTCCTACAATATTTAATCCTAAAGTCAGAAACCAAAAGTATAGAAAAAGAGTTAGTTTGGCAAATAACCTGGTTCTACAAAGATGGGAAGAAAGAATTACAAAATGGATAAAGTTACTGAGAAGTTTTTGATATGTGAAGCAGGTATACTAAAAGAAAAAAGAATTCATGTATCATGACTTCAATTCTTTAAATAAAGTTGGCAGAGCATGATGAAACATAGTTAAAATACCAGCTGCTGGAAGAGGCTGAGGGTGATATATATATAGATTAGATATAGATATAGATATAGATATAGATATAGATATAGATATAGATATAGATATAGATATAGATATAGATATAGATATAGATATAGATATAGATATAGATATAGATATAGATATAGATATAGATATTCATCTGAGAAGAATACAAATATTAGGGTGAACTGCAAACAAAGTATAAAGCAAAAGTAAAATACAACAATAGAAAAATGTGATTTTGTTCTATATACTAAGAGACAGAGACAGAGACACACAGACACATCAAGAGAAAGAGACAGAGAGAGTCAGAGGGAATGTGTGTCCAGGACTAGGGAGGTAATAGTACTGATGTTCTCCATTATGCTTAGATCATAGATGGAATACTGTGTTAAGAGCTACATTTTAGAAAGGACATTAATCGATTGAAGAGTATACAAAAATGGCAGCCAGAATGGTGACAGGTCTAAAAGTCATGCTATTTAAAAATCAGTTGAAGAAAAGAGGATATTTAAACTAGTGAAGAAAACACTTTAGGGAAATACTTTGTTTTCCTCAAAGTATTTGAAGGCTTATTACATGGAAGAGAGATTCGACTCATCTTGTTTGAGTCCAGAGGTCAGGGTTAAGATCAATGGGTGGAAGTTGCAAAGAAGCAAATTGAAGCTTGTCATCAGAAAAAAAGCTTCCTAACCAACTGTTATCCAAAAGGGAAGGCTGGATAACTACTTGTCAGATGTATTTTAGGGAGATTTTTCTTCAGCCCAATGGCCTCTGACCGGTCATGTCAATTGTTGATCGGTGGTTCTGTGATACAGTGTTTTAATTTTCATAGTGCTCTTTACACACATTATTTCATTCATTCTCTGAAATACTTCCTATCTCTAGTCTTTCAATGTTTTATCTACTTTTATTTTTTTCAAAGTTTACTTTCAGTGTCTCAGTAACCATATCTACCAATTTTGTTTTGTTTTGTTTTGGTTTAGTTTCCTGAGATAGCTACTCATGTGATGACTCTTAAATCTATTTTAGACAAATTGATAATAACAAATAAGCTTGTTGGAACTGTTCCTACAAATGTATTTTTAGTATTTCTTTAGTGTAGTGTCTGCACTGAAATAAACTTGTAGTATTTGGTTTTATTGAGTTCTTTTTTAAATTGCTACATACAAAGTATGTCCATGTGAAGGAAAGATTTCATATTTTATAGATTTTTTAAAATACTAAATAATCAAATCATTTGGCCTTTAGTCATGTTCAAAGTAAGTCATTGTTCCCTATTTGAATTGTATTGTATATAAACTTTACTTTTGTAAAATCACAATGTCCTCTATAATTTTAATAGTACACTTTTAAGTTTTTTCAGATAGAGGAGTCATTCCCAAATCATTCAGATGATGATAAGTACTAATTAATTCGGTCACACACAGTCATAGCATAATAGCTAGCAAAGATGAAGACTTATGATCCATACCATAGAAGAAATGCAAGTGACAATTTGATGGAAAGTCATTTAAGAACAGCTCTGTGGAGGTATGAAAACTACAACTCATGTTGTTGTTTGACCTGGAAAGGAGAAAATCCCAGGTCAAGAGAACTGGAAACTGATAGTTGTTTAAAGTTTTTGAAAGGTTTCCATATGAAAGAAGTCTTAAACTTAATTTGGTCTCTCCCAGAAGATGGAACTAAGAGCAATAGTTGGGAGTGGCATAAGTGAAAGTTTGAGTTTTAAGATTAGGAAATTACTTTCTAATAATTAGATCTATCAAAAAAATGAAGCAGATTGCCTTGAGAACTAATATGTTCCTACTCCAAAGCTACTAAAGTAAAGATTAGATGGTCACTTGTCACAGTGTGGGGAGATTCATTTGGGGAGATGGAGATTTGACATATGTCCACTGAGTGCCTTTCCTAGTCTGAAAATCTACATGTGTCCATGAATATGTGGAAAGATGCTGTGAGACAACTTCCATAGAAAGCACATGGCTAATGATAATGATAAACTCCTTATAGCTAGAACTGGTGCTATTTAAGTGAATCAGGGTTGATAGATTCATTAACAAATTATGGTATAGAATATATAGGTCTATCTGAATTTGCATAGCACACAAAAGAGCAGCAGAAAAAAGTAAGAACTATAAAAACAGCAAAAGAGAATCTTTATCGAATGAGAATGAACATCCATGTTTTTAGCAGCAGAAGAAAGCTCTGGAAGAAAGGCTATCTCTTAGAAAACCTTCCCGAATCACTGGCTCAATCTGATTGCAAACTTTAATGAGAATATTTAGAACAGTTCCCTTTCATTCAGACCACCCTTGGCAAAGCAATCTAGAGAGTACCATCCCAACCTCAAGAAACCAGACTACTGGTTATTATAGCATGTCAACCAGCTGGTCAGATAGGTAGAAATCATGGTCATTATTTAACTGAATAGGTGTCAATAGTTCTCTTGAGTTGGTTACCAATAGAGACAAAGTTGAGTCTCTTTTGTTCTTCCTGTCTTTCTATACCAAGTTTTTCCTATCCCCTATAACCAATTCCTAGTTTTCAAATATGCCCCCTGATTTGAAACTGAGAGGTGTAACTTAATATTCCTCCCTGGGCTGCAGGGAGAATTAAAAGATTCCAAGACAGCCTGTACTTCTTGCCAAAATGTGCTTTTGGAAACAATGCCATAAAGCAGATCCTTGTAAAGTAGACTATATTTTCCCATGGAAACCATTGTATAATTGGACGTTGCATTTTCAACCAGTAACTTAGCATTAAATAAATTACAAATATAACTAGCAATATTCAAAAATACAATGACTATAAAGCTCTATAATCAGTTAAACTAGTAAAATTGTGTTCTGTCCTATAAAATGGATTACAAATTGATCGTGCCAGAGGCCCAGATGTACTATAAAATGTACACAGAGCACATAAAAGTACAACTTTACTGGGCTGTAAACTTAACCTAAAAATTAATATGCTAAGTAGAATAAACATTTAACATTGAATTAACAATGATTCAAATTCATTTAAAGCCATTATTGAAATTATTTATGAAAGGGAGCATGATATAATAGATAGAGGGCTGGTCTCAAAGCAAAGAGAATATGGGTCTATCTCTGAGACATACTGGCTGGGTGACTTTGATTAAGTAATTGAATATCTAAGTCCTTTAGGCTCCTCTGTAAGACTATAAATTAGGGTGGAAGAGGAAATTTTCTCATCAAGAAGTTCCACATAATCAATGGTATTGCAGTTGTGGTCCCTATTCCCATACTATCCAAGGAAAAGGACATGATGAAAAAAAGATAGCTGGTCTCAGAGTCAGGAAGATCTGGTTTCCAATCCAAGGAACAAAAATTATAGAAAGACAGATTTGGGGAAAAAAAAGAAAGATTTGAATTCAATATAAGAAGGCACTTCTTAACTCCTAAAGGGCCCCAAAATGAAATAGTCTGCCTTAAGGAGTAATAAGTTGCCCATTCACTGGAGGTCTTCAAGTAATCTGACCATTTTCTAGGGATAGAATAGATCAAATTTCTGCCATCAGGTAAAGGTTTGAAGTCCTTTTCAACTTCTGTGGTTTCATCTTTCTGAGTAAAACCAAAGCAATGTCAACCATAAATGACAAAAGTTGTCAAGTCATTTTTCCCCATCTTTCTCTTGTGGCCTTGATTCTTGTTTAACAGAACACTTTTCTTCTTCATAGGAAAGTCATTAAAGCAAATTTCCATATAATTATCATAGACTTTTTAAAAAATCTTTGAATCACCTTTCTCAGAATTACTAAGAAAAAATCACTTCTGAATATACATGTGTTTCCTTTAATTGGAATTGGTAAAAAAAAATCCATCAAGTAAATAGATCATTTTAATTTTAAAGCAGAAAAATAGTGAAACTCCAAGAAGTGGTATACACATTTGCATACACACACACACACACACACACACACACACACACACACACACGTATGTATATATATATATATATATATATATATATATATGTATATATGTATATAACTTTTATAAATCAGATAAGTCAACCAAACATGTATTTGGGGGACTGACTCATTAGACATTACAACGAATAGAATACATAATCATATTTTCTTGTATTTTGATTGTCTGATTAAATAATATAATTTATAATGATCTTTTAGTTGGTTCCCTGGACAGCCATATTTTTGCCATATTAATAGCAATATTTTTGTCTTGGGTTCAGTCCTATCTCTGCCTTTTCAAATATAATTAAAGCCTTTCCAAAATGAATGTCATTATTTTAGATTCCAGGCAAATATCTAATTGAGCTACACTTCAATATTTTCAAAGCAATGTCCCTTCCTTAATTCTCTTCTCTTTCTAGTCCATCCTCCATTCATTTTCATGATCCCATCTGTCCAAGTTGCCTACTCTTATAGTCACAATGTTTCAGTGATGTGACTAACTCAAAATGAACATACATATTCTCTTGGTAAAATGACCTTGGTGGAGTTTGATTTTTCCATGCGAAGAATCTAAAAGGAATTTCCCATGGTCAGTCTGATATAATTTTAATATTGATCTTCCTACAGTATGGGTCTGATCATATCATAACTCTCTCCTCAATTAACTCCAATGCCTTCCTATTGCCTCCAGAATCAAATGTAAAATCCTCTGTTTAGATTTTAATGACCTTCATAATCTGGCCCCTTCCTACCTTTCCAGCCTAATTAAAACTTACTCTCCTTCACATTCTCTACAATTCAGTGACACTGGTCTCTTTGCTCTTTCTCAAACAAGACATTCCATCCCCAAATCCCAAGAAATTTTACTATTCCCCATTCCTGGAATTGTCTCCCTCCTCATCTCTACCTCTTAACTTCCTGGGCTTCCTTCAAATATCACCTTCTGCAACAAGCTTGTTCTGGTCCTTCCTAGCTTGAATGTACTAGACATATTATCTACAACTGAATTCCTTAAGAGCAAATATTGTCTCTTTGTGACTTCAGGACCTTTGCATAATACATGGATCGTAGTAGGCACTTAATAAATTATTTTGATTGATTTAAGATATGTTTGCTAACTTATCATAGTTTGAGATATAGGAGCAGTCTCTAAATGTTATAAAATCAAGCAAAACTTTTGGCTTGCTCGTGAAACATCCAGTGATAAATCCATTTGCTTTTATGAAATTTTTATACCAGAAATTTTGAAATAATTCAGGACCTGCACGATCTGATCACAAGCTGTTTTTCTTACATCAGTCCCCTCCTGTTCCAATCCTCTAGGAGGTGACATTTTCATGATCCCATCTGTCCAAGTTGGTTGCTCTCATCATTATATTGCTTCAGTGATGTTTGAGGACCTTCAAAACTAGCTCATAATCTCCATACATCTTCACTTGGTAAAATGACATTGGTGGAGTTTGATTTTTCCATGGGAAGAGGCTGAAAGGAATTTCTCACAGTCAGTCTGATTTCATTTTGATAATTCTTATCCTGGTTATCACTGTCACATTACAGGTAAAACTATTAATAGCAGTAACAGGACAGGTATAATCTGCTAGATTTTGCTCCTACTTCCAAAGAAATATAAGTGAAACAGCTTTGTAAGGGCCACTTAGCTCCATAGAAAATAATGTTTAAAATGGACAACAGGCTTAAGAATATCATAGTGTAGAATGTGGTCCTTATGTATTAATGATGTTATTGGAAAATGATAATGGTCAGGACAGCATTATGTAGGATTTGCCAGTAGCCATAAATTCCCAGGCTTCAAACCAGGGGCCTATCTCCTTGGTGCAGTACTCTGCTGATGCTGCATTCTCAAAAGTCAAAATAAACATTTCTCCCATATATTTTTTCAATTTAGAAGCACAGACTATTTAATCAAAAAGCTTCTGGATCAAGTCAGTGAGGCAAATTTATCAAAGCAAGGGCACGAAAATTTCAATTAATGGTGCTTGACATCATACAAATTGCTCATTTTTCTGAAATGTATGTTAAAAATGATTTTGAAGGGAACTATTCAACACTTTCCATTTATATATTTTGGTAATTATAGCCCCCAGACTTATCTCTCAAAACCATCTTTATGTTTCCCTTCACAAGAGAAGGCTATAGGGCATTTCCCCCACCCTTACTCCTACAATTCAATTGAGTTTATATCTTGCAGCTCACTTCAACAAAATACAAACTAGAATAAGTTCAATAAACAGTTCTAAGTTGAGAGTTTCATTTTTAGTCTTGTTTTTCTTCACTTGAAAAAAAATCACAATCACAGGATGATACAAGGATCTTGGCTTTGAAGTCGTTATGTTATGTGACATACATCTTTCAGACCAGATTCACAGATTTCCATAGCCTCCTCCAGATGTTCAACTGAAAACATTCATTTTTTTAAATAGAAAATGAGGGGGTTGGACTAGCTGATCTCTAAGGCCTCTTCCAACTCTAACAGTCTATCATTCTCTGAAATTCTTTCATTTTTCAAAACATATTATGGTGGCCTGTTGTAATCTCAAAGGAATGGAAAATACTTTGGTGGTTCTTTCATTCCACACAAAAGTAGCATTTATATATTTACTGTGGAAATATTTATAGCAGTTGTATAATGATGCTCTTACTAGACATGTTATGCCAGACTGTGGTTTGGAAGTTTTCCTTTATTGTGGCTTACTTTGTCTTTAACAATGCATGTACTGTGTATAGTGTATTCCCAGATCAAATGTTACTGAACAAACTGAGTTGTTTAGCTCCCCAAGTGTCGGGCTTTCCAAGCACGCACGCGTGCCACAAACACACACACACACACACACACACACACACACACACACACACACACACACCATATATTTGGCCGAACTCTATAAGTGCAAATCTCAAAAGTGCTTCATTGCCATATTTTCTGAGCTAGATAACATACGATATTGTAGTTGTTGCAAGTGGAAACCTTCCATGTTTGATACTTTTTGAAGAACTATAAATATAAGCAATCCAATTTAGCTATGATGAATGCTGCCTTCCAAATTCCAATCATATCTGTCCTTAGTTATAGCAATTTCCAATAAAAAAAATCTTTTGGTGATGCTTAGACACATATCATTTTTAAGACCTAGAAATAAAGACCTGGACATGGGCCAGTCACTTGAATTGTGGGGATATCCATTCCAAGAATATCTTTTATAGTTATCACTGCTCACTTGTCGCCAAGATCTATTGGCCTTACCCAGCTTCCTTACTATTGAAAAATCATTTTATTTTCTAGTATTTATCTTGCTCTTCTTGTATGCTTTCTGCCTTTCTAAAAAGGTGCTATTCAACCTGTTCTTCTAAATAAATCTATGGCAGTCTTGGTCTCAAAAATCTAAACAACCATTTCAGCTTCCTTATCATCTCTTGTGTATTAGATGTTAATTTTTTTTTGCAAGGACTGAGTTTCCAAAGTTTTGCACCACTCACTAAAATTACTGTCATAAGACAGCAAAAGTTCCAAAAAATGATGATTGTTTTTCATTTAATAACTCTATCACAGAGACCACAGTGGCATGATAGTAAGTGTGTCATCATTCCTATCCCTAAGCAGACTGGAATAGACTAAAGCTTTTCATTGGGTTTGCTGAAACTTGGGAAGAAATAGAGGCAGTGTGGTCTAATGGATGGATTGGGACCTGGCTTCATGGAGTCAAGAAAATGTGGGTTCTAGTCTCTAGGTAACTCTATACAAGCCACTAAATTTCTCAGTTCTCTAAGGCTCTATCTTGCAGAGAAGGTGCCAAACTGCATTGATAGAAGGAATTTCCTCACTGAATATCTTTATATCATTGAAATTACAGATTTCCCTAGGAGTTCTCTACATAGGTAAACAAGTCAACTTCCACATGTTGGGGTGGGAGCATTTTCACATGTAAAACGAGTTCTTCTGGAAGAGAACTCTTTATCAAACTAAGAATGATTAATCTAATTGTCCTTGACTTTCTGAGTTCTAAGTAGGTTATGAGATCTGTGGGTAATTAAAACAAGAGTGAAATTTGTATGACTATTTGTGAAAAACTTGGCAGCTCATTTAACTTTCTAGGATATTTTTACTCAAATTACCCATCAAGTCATTAGCCAATCATGTATTCAAGAATCATGAATGTCTACATTTGGAAGCAATCTAAGAGGATAGCCAAGCCAGACCCAAATCACTAAAGGAATCCCCTTTTAACAAGGTGTCAAACTCAAATAGAAATGAGGAACACTATAGACATACATATGGATTCTCTCCAAGAAGCATACTAAGAAAATCACATGTTAACATAATGTTCCATTGATTTTTATTTCTTTTCTTAAGTATTTCTGATTATATTTGCCTCTAGGGGTTTTAGGCTGGACATTTGAACCCCTTAGCTTAAATCATTGCCTCATAAATCAACCAGTTCCAGTTTTCAACAGCTTTAACTGTTGAGAAGTTTTATCTTAGGCTTTATCAAGGCTTTCAAATTCAAGAGCACATCTTTAGCACTTGATCAACCTCTCTCTCTCACCCAAAACTTATTCAGAGGATCTCTGTTTACTGTTAACTTGACTATCAGATTGTGATCTGAACTTTAACAATGAGTACTGTTTCATAGTATCCACCAAAGTTAGTTTTTTTAATGCATCCAAATTTTTTTAAAAATTGCTAAAAACAAACTTTTCAATCTGTCATTCAAAGCTGTCCATAATGTAACCACCTCCTGTTGTTCCAGTCTCATGTCTTTATTTCCATTCATACACTCTCAGTTCCAGACAAACTAACCAATTTGCTATTTCTAATACAAAATGAGAGACAGTGGTACAGTGGAGAAAGGATGGAATTTTGTTCTATCAAATTGAGACTCAAATCAGTGTCTTGGGACTTGTATTTCAATCCTGGTTCTGACACTTAAAACTTGGGTTACCTTGGACATAGCACTTAACCTCTCTGGGTCTCAGTTTCCTCATCTGTAAAATGAGATGGTTAGGCTAACTGACTTCTCATATTTCTACTACCTCTAGATCTACGATCCTATGATGATATCTACATCTTCTGCCACGAGTGGTTCCCCATATCTAAAATGCCCTTCTTCCCCTCTGCCTCCTAGAATCTCTGACTTCCTTCAGAGTCCAAATGAAGCATTATCTCTTCCATGAAGCATTTTCTGATCCTGGTTATTAGCAATTCCTTCCTCTCAAAATTACATTACTTTGAATGCAACCTACTTTTATTTACATATGTATGTGTAAAATAAAATATAAGCTCTTTGAGATCAAGCACTGGTTCATTTTTTGTCTTCGAATCTCCCCTGTGCCTGTTCACTGCCTTTTTTTAAAAATTTTTTTTAGGTTTTTGCAAGGCAAATGAGATTAAGTGGTTTGCCCAAGACCACACAGCTAGGTGATTATTAAGTGTCTGAGGCCCGATTTGAACTCAAGTACTCCTGACTCCAGGGCTGGTGCTCTATCCACTGTGCCACCTAGCCACCCCTTCACTGACTTTTGTATAGCAGGTACTTAATAAAGGTTTGTTTAATTCAAGGATTTTGCTGTTCCAAAATCATGGCATCTTCTGCTGTGATGTACCAGGAAGAAAAGAAGGAAGGAAGGAAGGAAGGAAGGAAGGAAGGAAGGAAGGAAGGAAGGAAGGAAGGAAGGAAGGAAGGAAGGAAATGAGGTGACCTGGAGTCGGGAAGGCCTGAGTTCAAATCTAGTCACAGACCCTTAATGGATACTTGACCCTGACCAAGTCACTTAACTGCTGTCTGCCTCAGTTTTCTCATCTGTAAAATGGGAATAATAGCACCTCCCTCACAGGATTGTTGTGAGGATTGAATGAGATAATGTTTGTAATGTCTTTAGGCACAGAATCTGGAACTCCATAGGTGATTCTGACCACTCTGAAATACTTTACAGGTCAAATAACTACTTTCTGCCATGATCTCAGATGAACCCAAAGGAGGACACCTGATCCTCAAAAGACTGTTGTTATAATCGTTCGATTATCAGCAAAAATTAAGGGGCATTAGGAGACGGTTCCAGAGAAAGTTTATGTTTAACTGCATTTATATAAAGTTATTCAAACATGTGATATCTTATATGGAATTGTCTGTTCATCACAGAATGGCTAGAGAGACTCCTATAAATCATTCTGACACACTTTGTTCTCAGTCCAAAGATAGTGGCTTCCATGACAGTTCTGAAATCACAGAATGAATACCAGTATGTAGTCAAATTATTTTTCTGACAAACAAAATGTAGTGGAAGAAGAAGTATGAAGACCTAAAATGATGAATTCATGGGAGATTGAAACGTGACTGGAATACCAATCATTCAGAAGCTACCACATTCCATGGTTTCCAAAAGATGCCAAGATTGTTTGATGGTGCTTAGCCATAAGTGCAGCTAACCATCCTGTTAGGACTATTTTCTGGTAGGATTCAGAGTTCATGACTATGCCTGTGGATATGAAGGCATAAATTAATTTACTTGCGAAGGTATGATTACTCCACCTGTTATAGTCTATCCACGTTTTAAATTTTCATCAAGTGTTACCAATTAGTTTGCAAAACATAACTGAAGAGTGAAAATTGAGGTGCAAAGTGTCTGATTCATGGAGGAAATTGGTTATGCCCAGTGATTTTTGTTGCAGCTTTAAATATTCTCTTTATTGAATTGATTAAATAATTAAAACTGCTACAAACATGTCAGATGTTATTTCACATCAAATTTCAACTGATGCCTTGGAATGCGGCAATCTTAAGATCACAGAATTAAAGCTGAAAGAGACCTTTGGGGTCAACTAGTCCAGTCTCTCCTTTTATAGAGGAGACCTTGCAGGGATAAATGACTTCCCTAAGATCAGACAGATAGTATTTGGCAGAGTTAGAATTTGAACACAGGTCTTCTGATTCCAAATTCAGAGCTCTTCCCCCACTCTATCATGCTTTCTGGTGACTGGGCAGATCAAATTATTTATGTTCTTCCTGATACTATTCTAAAATTTCTCCTGCTTGAACCAGAAAAACACTGTACACCCTAACAGCAACATGGGGGCAATGATCAACCTTGATGGACTCACTCATTCCATCAGTGCAAAAATCAGGGACAATTTGGGGCTGTCTGTGATGGAGAATACCATCTGTATCCAGAAAAAGAGCTGTGGCAATTGAACAAAGACCAAGGACTATTACTTTTAATTTAGAGGGAAAAAAACTGCTATCTTATTGTCTGATCTTGCTATCTCTTATACTTTATGTTTCTTCCTTAAGGATATTATTTCTCTCTCATCACATTCAACTTGGATCAATGTATACCATGGAAACAATGTAAAGACTGACAAATTGCCTTCTGAGGGGGGTGGGGGTAGGGAAGTAAGATTAGGGGAAAAATTGTAAAACTCTAAATAAAAACTTTATAATTCAAAAAATAAATAAAACAAAATTTCTGTTTCCTGCTTCCACTTGAAGACAAGAAGTATGTTCCCTGATCACAATATGCACCACCCTCTCCCCTGTCAAAGATCTCTATTCTTTAAACTAAATGTCACCCTGTTGATTTCTCTCTGATTGGCCAACAGCATCTCATGAGCTGCCCAAGTAATCAGACTCCACCCCTCAACATCCACAAACTCTCCAAACTTCTCACCTCTTCACCTGCAATCCTGCCCTTGTATGGGTAGTCTCCTCCTCCCTTCTTGGTTCCCCTATATGTGTTTTTCCCTCATTAGAATATAAGTTCCTGAGGGTAAGGACTGCCTTTTTGCTCCTATTTCTAACCACATCACTTAATTGGCACATTGTAATCACTTAAGAAATTATCTATCTGTATATCTGTCCATCTAACAACCAATCTTCTCAAATAGAATTATAGATGAAGGCCCATTACCTTTATTAAAGAGTAAAATCAGTTTTAGCAAATAGTCATTGCTTCAAGCAAATAGAGCATGACATAAAGAATTACATTTGAAGTGATGGTAGGCTCTCCATATGAGTTAAAGAGACTAAAACAATGACCTGGATGCAAAAGAAACTATCTTTAGTGGTATGATGTGCTAAAAGAAGTAATGAATCTGAAATATGAGGCCTGAGTTCAAAACCTGGCTTTGCTACTTACTACATAAATGTTTTAGATGCTGTTCCATCATTCAATCATCTCCACTTCTTGTGCACTTCATGATCCCATGGAAAATAGCATGTCAGGTCTTTCTGTCCTCCACTATTTCCCAAAGATGTCCAAGTTCATATTCATTGCTTCTGTGAAACTATCTATCCTCATTCTTTGTCATTCCCTTTTCCTTCTGCCTTCAGTCTTTCCCAGTATGAGGAGCTTTTTCTAAGGAGCTTCATTTTCTCATTGTATGGCCAAAAATATTTAAGCTTCAGGTTTGGTATTTGACCTTCCAGTGAATAGTCTGAATTAATTTCTTTAAGTTTTGACTTATTTGATCTCCTTGTTGTCCAAAGGATTCTCAAAAATCTCCTCCAGTACCACAATTTAAAAGCATCAGTTCTGTGGTTCTGTCTTTCCTTATAGTTCAACTCTCACAACCATACATAGCTGTTGGAAAAACCAAAGCTTTGATTATATGGACCTTTATCAACAAGGTGATGTCTTTGCTTTTTAGTATGATGTCCAGTTTGTCATAGCTTTCCTTCTAAGGAGCAAGTGCCTTTTGAGATCATGACTATAGTCTGTGAACTCAAGAAAATAGAATCTGACACCACTTCCATTTCTACTCCTTATATTTCCTAGGAAGTGATGGGCAATTTTCAGCTGAGGAAATCAAAGTAATGTAAATTAAAAAGGTTTTGCACAAACAAAACCATTGCAACCTGTTGTAAGAGCTGGGGTTTTTTTATGTTAAGTGTCAAGTCAGTTTTTACACTCTTCTCCTCCATCCTCCTTAAGAGGCTTTTTAATTATTCCTTACTTTCTGCCATCAGAATGCCAATCTGACCTTCCACAGAATGTAATCTGCAAATACATTAAATAAATAAAGTGACAATATACATTCTGTTGTATTCCTTTCTCAATCTTAAACCAATCAGTTGTTTGATGTCTGATTTTAACTGTTGCTTCTTGACCCACATATAGGTTTCTCAGAAATCAAGTATGATAATCTGGTACTCCCATCACTTTGAGAGCTTCCCACATTTTATTGTGATCCACATTGGTCAAAAGCTTTATTATAGTCATTCAAGCAGAAATAGATGTTTTTCTAGAACTCCTTTTACTTTCTCCCTGATCCAGAGAATGTTGACAATTTTGTCTCTAATTTCTCTATCTCTTCAAAAACCAGCCCACTCTTCTGGTAATTCTTGGTACACATTTGATGAAGCCTAGCTTTCAGAATCTTAAAGATAAGCCTACTGATGGACCTAAACTGATCTCTTCCAATCCAGTGACCACTGTTGAGTTTTCTAAATTTGGTGGCCCATTGAGTGCAGCACTTTAACACCAAATATCTTCTAGGATTTTTAATAGCATTGCTGGAATTCCATTACTTCCACCAGTCTTATTGTTACTGTATGTTTCCTAAGGCCCACTCAACTTCATCCTCCAAGACTTGGAGCTCTAGATCAGTCACCATTCAGTCACGGCTATCAATGATGTTATCATCTTCCTTATATAGTTCTATATATTCTTATCACTTCTTCTTCTTAAGCTCTTCTACTTGTCAAGTCCCTGCCATTTTTGTTTTTTATCAAGCCCATTTTTGCATGAAATGCTCCCTTGATAGTTCTAATTTTCTTGGAGAGATGTCTTTTAATTTTTACTTAGGGAGGAAGATAACAGTGAAAATGCATTTTTGATAGATAAAAAAATTAAAAATTAAAAAATAATTTTAGTCGTAAGGTAGACCAGAATCCTTCAAATTCCATCAC
This sequence comes from Macrotis lagotis, assembly GCF_037893015.1. Lineage (NCBI taxonomy): Eukaryota > Metazoa > Chordata > Mammalia > Peramelemorphia > Peramelidae > Macrotis > Macrotis lagotis. The sequence continues at coordinate 268,226,262 of NC_133659.1, read as the reverse complement.
ATAAGTGAACACATACTGTGAGTTATACAAATCCTAAGCACCACTTAGCAAAAATAAGAAATAAGAAAACATTCTGAAAAAAGTCTCCACCACTCCCTCCTAGTAAAGTTCAGTAACAAGTTGACTACTCTTAGCATGTCCCATTTCATTCTTTATTGTTTGTTTGGTATCTGGATTTGATTTTTTCTCTTTTTTATTCAGTCGGCATTTGAAAAGCATTTTACACTTGGCTCAAAGCCTAGCAACCCTTTTTTCCTGATTATTCTTACCAGCAATTCTATAAGGTGGGCTGATAAGATTAACCCTATTATGTAGCTCAGAAACCAAGACGCCGAGAAAGTCAACAAAAGCAAGACTTGCAGAACCTGACTGGGGAGCCAGTCAATTCTTTAATATTCTCTGTAATATTTATTATGGCTGTTACTAGTCATGATAAAAATAATTATATGCTCATTAAAGATGTCTTTTCTTCATAATAACCCATTTGATTTCTAGTAAGGAACAAATCTTACACTGTTTTAGAAGTCAAAATCTCCTCTAGTCTCCATGACAGCTGAATTGGTATAAAACGCATTAAGTCTGTTTTTTTTTTTTTAATTTTAGCATCAACACCCTCCCTGACATACATAAAGTTACTTCTTTTTTAAAAAATGTCAAAGCATTTACTTTGAATTAATACATTTCCTGTCAAATAACCACTACACAGACACAACAAGGCAACTTGGTATTCCCTATTTTTCATTAATAGAATTTTCACTTTTTATGTTAGATTAAATTCTTAATCTAAAATCTAGGATTGTTATCAAACATTTCATGAATTTAGATGGTTAAAAAATACATATTTATTTTCACTCAAAGAAATTTGGTATTTCCTTCCAAAGCATTATTCTATGAAGGGGTCTATAGGCTTCATCATGCCAAAGTAGTCCAGGAACCAGAAAGAGATGAAGAATTTCTGTTTTTAGAAGTATTTCTACATAATATATGAATGGGAATGGTGATTTCATGACCGGGAGAACTTCCACTCATGCAGATATACACTCATTCATGCCTTCTCATCAAGGGCAAATTTGAGAATGTTTTTTTTTATAAATAAATTATAGAAAATTGTATAAGCGTCCTGGATGATTTTGCTTGTTCTTTCAGTGTTTAAGGGTGGGAGAAATACCACTGTACCACTTATCTACCTGAAAATACACACACACACACACACACACACACACACACACACATCTGGAACACCCTTTATCACTCAGGCTTCACTACTCTAGACTCATGTGGACTGGTCTCTTAGGAGAGGGGACAAACTCTTTAATATTGTCTCTGATTCTTTGCTCTTAAGTTCAGAGCAGAACTTCAGGAACAATTGCTTTAAAAAAGCTTAGGTTTGGTACATGTCTAGGGTCTCCCCAAAAGTCATTATTGGGGGTCCCTCCTAGTAAAGAACTCAATGTATAAAGGAGATCAAATGTAACATAACTACTTATCAACTCCATCATGAAGGAAATACTCAAAATACAAAATATTCTTAATAAAGATACTCAAAATATGTTCAGTCATTTTTCTTTCATCTCAGTTCTGCATCATTCCAATGAATTTCTCAAGATCCAATGGCAAGGTCTTCTAGTAAGTCAAATTAATGATTGAACTCCTCTTTCTGTCCATATTAATTTTTTCAAGGTTATAGTACTAGCTTGTGACCTTGGGCAAGTCATTTAACCCCATTACCTTGACAAAAACAAAAAGGTTATAGTAGCTGAGAACTCCTCCTACTGTTGCTCTGTATTCACTTTCTGGGCAACCCTCTCTTCATGATTTCATCTTCATAAGGAGTGTTGCTATTTCCTCACATGGTGAAGGAAATTCAGTGGAACATATGATAGAGTCTAGGTCAGGTGGCTCTGATGCCCTGAAAAAAGAAAGAACTGGTAGAGTTATTTCATCACAAATCTATTTGTGGTTCTCCTTCTAGTTTTATTTATAAATATTCTTGGAATAATCTTGAAAAGATGGATCCCAAGACAATCTCTCTGTAGGTTCCTTTTTATTCAGTTCTTTTCAGAGCTTCGTGAAGTTATACTGCTCATATTCTTCCATTCTCTTTTTCCTAAATACTTCAGAAATAAATTTGTACTCTTAACCAGTATTGTCCTTGCTATCTATGTTTCTCCACTCAATAGTGAGTTTGATTAAGCATTTACTGGATAAACCAGGTCCTAGATTCAACAGACCCTCTCACTGTGGTGTCTATTTTGAACTGGTTAAAGTTGTATAAGAAATGGAAATAGGGACAGCTAAGTGTCATGGTGGATAGAGCACCCATCCTGGAGTCAGCAAGGATCTTAGTTCAAATCTACCCTCAGACATTTAATAATTACGTAACTGTGTGAACTTGGGCAAATCACTTAACCCCATTGTTTCACAAAAAAAAAAGTTTAAAAAAGTAGAAAAAATCAGATGAATGCTTACTTTTATTTTCATTTCCTAGTTTTCTTTTTTGTTCAATTTTTAATTATTTTTCAAAGTAGAGAGTTTAAAAAGACCAAGCTGAAACAGCTCCTTTTTCATGCAAGGTCTTCTCATTTTTATCTTTGTAATCTAGCTTTACTTTGTTCTTTTACTAACTAGTCTGCAGAGAAAGACAAACAGATAAAGAAATGATAAAGCAAGCTTATAGAGTAAGTTTTATTAAGTACTTGCCATGGGCTAGGCACTATTTATATAATGTCTTCATTACACAAAATCTTTCATGTCTACAAGACCTAGTTGATCCTTGATCCAAAAACAATATTCCAACCTAGTTGTCATATTCCCTTCCTGTGCCTATCTTTCTGTTAAGAGAATCAATAAAACAATAGGTTGATTTGGTTTGGATGATTTTGTCAAGTTCTTCAGGGAATCTCTCCATTTCATCTTCTACAGTGGATATTCACATAAGCTACAATATCTATTCATGATATTTTTTGCATCTTTTGCATTGCAAGTTGAAACAAATAAGTCTTCCTTAAGATGGTGGCTCTTGTGCGCTTTGAATAAATACGTAAGTCATCCATAAGATGAAGACTCTTGTGCTGTTTGAGTAAATTAATTCTACTCATTCCTTTAACTCCTCTCTCCAAGCAAACCATATAAGCCCAAGCTTCCATTAAGTTGTACCTTATGGGGTAGGTAGCACAATGAAAATAATGTTGGACTTTGAGTCATAGAGTTATTGTTGTTCAGTTGTTTCCAGTCACAATAGACTCTTCATGACCTTATTTTGGATTTTCTTGGCAAAGATTCTGAAGTTTCTTGACATTTCTTACTCCAATTCATTTTACAGATGAGGAAATTGAGGAAAACAGGGTTAATAACCTGCCCAAGTTGATACAACTAGTGTCTGAAAATAAAGCCAGAAAGACTAGAGTTCAAAATCCATCTGAGTTATCTCAGACATGGACTATTTATTATATGACCATGAGCAAATCACTTAATCTCTCTTAGCTTCAGTCTCCTTATTTAAAAGCACCTACATCAGGTTGTTGTGATGATCAGATGAGAAAATACACGTCATGGGGTTGGTAAACATCAAAGTGCCACATAAATGTTATTATCATGATTTCTATTAAAGGAACAATGTGAATAAGCATATGTTTCAGCTTTCCAGTAACATGTCACTTGTCTCATTCATGTGTTGGCACAGTCCAGTTTAGAAGGTCCATTACATCATATGCCCCTTTGTCACATTCAAGGAAAACCTGGAATCAGTATAACACAGTAAAAAAGGACTGCACCAAGATGTGAGAAGAAGACTTTGGTTATACTTCAGGATTTTTTTCCAAAAATACCTTGATATTTCATCACCCTATTGACATTAAAGTCATGAAAGTAGGACAGCTGCAATCATCTGAACTTTTTATCACTATAAATTTTTAAGGAGCCTAAATGTTGTCTGCAAGAATAGTCTCTGGGCTGCAAGCTGGCAGACTGGCATTTCATTTTAGATCTCTTTATCACATTAAAAAATCAGTTCTGCCAATTTTAATTTGATGGTTTTAAAAAAAAGAAATGAAATATGTTGGTATCTTAATTTGCATTCTTTCCCCTCAATCCCAACCCCGCTCTAGTCTTATTTTTGAATGTAAGAAGAGTGAGATCCCTGTTCTATAGTCAACTTATCTCAACAGTAGTTCTAGAAACTGGGTGTGCTAGAGTCAAAGGATCAAAACCTTGAGGATTCCTCAGAAATTATCTGGTCCAATCATCTCACTTTTCTAGTAATATCAAGGATTATCAAAAACCAGGATTCCTAAATCCCCAGCAATACAATTGTCAGATAAGAGTTATTTAGGGAAGTACACTGATATTAATAAATATCTAGTTACAAGAATCACCACTGGGCAGTTAGTTGGAGCAGTGGATAGAGCACCAACCCTGGAGTCAGGAATACCTGGGTTCAAATCTGACCTCAGACACTTAATAGGCACCTAGCTGTGTGGCCTTGGGCAAGCCACTTAACCCCATTGCCTTGCAAAAAAAAAAAAAAAAAAGAATCACCATTCCTAGAATCCATCTGTTATTCTTGAATCCAGTGAGTTTAGGACCTCATGAAGAGGTTCAATTGTCACTGTTGTTCCTCATGAAATTGATATCTGTGACATGTCTCTTCCTGTGATTTCATTCACTTCATTTTATGTGATATTCTGAAGACTAATGATGTCAAAATTCAATTACTGACCTTCAGGTTCAACTTAATGTTCACTGCTGCTCCATCAGGTGAAAAATGAAGAGTAATTACATCTATGTTAACATACTAATGATGAAGGTACATAAATACCCCACACTCCAGTATACTTGAGATAAGGATTGAGATGAGGACAAGTCATTTGATTTATTTTGGCCTAATTTTCTCCTTTGTAAATGAGGGCATTGGAATGGCTTCTAAAGTTCTTTCCAGTTTTCAATCTATGAACTGTGCCATTATCAGTCATGTACTGACCAGACATTTGATTAAGTTCTCTCCACAGCCTTTATATCTCACTCTTCTGTGGGTCAGTGACAAACATCAACCTTTAGTTTAAATTCTAGAACTTAGAACATATTTGCTGCAATGCTCATTCATTTCAATGTAGCTTGGTATTTAATTGTAAATTACAGGTCCTATGAAGAGAGTTTTATTACAATTTTCATTTTCAGTTGTTTATACTTTCCTATCAATATTTCCCCACCAATCTGCAATTCTAAGGCTGTTACGCAGACACTAATGTTAATGGATTATATTATACTTCTGTTCCACAACAGTGCACGTTTTTTAAAAAACATAAAGAGCCCATTTTGCAGATGCTCATATAGTCTCCCAGAATAGAGTTGGTTACATTCTGAACTGAAACTAAACCTTTGTTTCTGTTCCAGTCACCAAGTGTTCAGAAATATTTCGGGGGGGGATCTAAATTAATCAACTTCTCAGATTTTTTCTGCCATTTCCATGGTTTGGATGAAGAATGGGTGTCTGCAGCCCTGTCGATGCAAACTAATGGCCTGCTTACAGCAAAACCCAAGCAAATGACAAAAGCAGAGGAGCAGATGTCTCCAAGAAGAATGATCCCCAAGACTGTCATTATCAAACTGCCCAGTGTCACAATGTCAATACTGATCATAGAAAAGAAAGAGGGCTGTAAAAAGGCAAAGTCACCAGCTGCACATCTGTCCTGGTAGTTAATTTAAACCAAGGCCAGAGTGGGAATTCTACAGATTCCCTTTACAAAGCAGATTACCATTGCAAAAGCAAAACATACTCCATCTCCTATTTCATCACAGAGCAAAGAGATCACAACTTATGTGTCTCATTACACTATAGGGCACTTGGATTTTATCACAAGAAAATACTCTGTATGTGTCTTTTCTGTGACTAAGGGCAACTCAGACCAGAACACATTTTTCCCTGATATTTTTATTTCAAAAAAAATCAAGTGGAGGAATATTGTAAAATAAACCAGGGAAGTAGAGTGTCCCAGTAACCCAGGCATATGCCTGGCAACTCTATTGTCATTGGGCTTATATCCTAGTTACAGATTTAAAATGAAACCCAAGGCAAGCTCCTCCATCTTTTTCTGACTCTGCATTATCCATGAAAAAAGGAGAATTTTTCATAGGACCACAGATTTAGAGTTGGAAGAAATTTTAGAAATCACCAAACACAGCTCCCTCATTTTAGAAAAAAAAGGATATTGAGGCACAAAGAAGTTAAGTAACTTAGTCAAGATTTTTAGGTTATTTTCCAGTCATCTGACATCAAATTCAGAATGCTTTTTACTATACATAATAGTGTCAAAGAGGTATCTGGAGAGCAGATAAGTAAATGGTGATCTGCTTCCCAAAGGGCATGTCATTGAAATATTGGATGATAACAACACAAATGATAAGCAATGAAAGAAAGATAATTTCTAAAGCTACCAGATCTACTGAGCCCCTGGTCACTTCTCAACCTACCTCCTGGTAGAAGGCTTTGGTGCCAGTGTGCTTTGCCTGGGCTGGTATTCCAAAACCATTCCAGTACTTGGCTTACTGCCAACACTTGTCTGATTTTATGCTGGAGCTTGATTTGTTTTTACATTCAAACTCTCCCCTTTTTATTTTTTTTACAGTGCTTTGCATGTTATGGTGACTTATTTTAAAGCTCACACATATATCCCAAACACAGCACACATAAAGATTTGGCGTCAAATGACATAGCACCATTCTGCTAGCTTGAAATAATTAAGGCAGTATCCTAATAACTATTAGTCATTTGCTCTCATCATTTGCTTTATTTGAAAGTGTGAAGGCAAACAGGCTAACAGGAGCATCTTTCCCTCCCTTCCCTTTACAAATAGCTACACTGACGATTCTAGGATGGCAGTCAGAAACCATAATATGCAACTGGAAGGAAGTTAAGGGAAAAAACTATATATTGGAGTTTTTCCTCTTTTCTTATGCACTTCTAGTTGTCAACTGAGTACCTTTGAAACTCAAGAGTCAAAATCAAGGCATGTATTCACTCTTTTCCTATTTTACATGCCATTTTTCTTCATCTCCCATTCTTTTTCATTGTCCTATATGTGTTCCCATAAGATGCTGCCCACCCCTAAAGTGCCTTCAAGTTTGGTTTTTTTTAACTTGAGGGATATGATTCTACCTGTCTGTGAGAATAAACCCAAGCTTGGGAACCCAGAAAAGGTTCCCTTCCAGCATCCACCACCACCACTACCACCAAATTTATATATATATATATATATGTGTGTGTGTGTGTGTGTGTGTGTGTGTGTGTGTGTGTGTATTATATGTGTATATCTATAAATAGATATATATATATACATTGTATATATAATACCCATAGATAAAGATACATAATCCTGATCTTAAAGGGCCTGTGACAGAGAGAAAAGAGACCAAAACCTGGGTTGTTTTTGTCACAAGGTCAATGACAATTCAAGAATTCATCCATCTCCTGGCATTTCCACCTTCTCTCTAGTTATGTCTACTCAGTGACCAAAAGTTTGGCAGACCTATATGGAGAAGTGGAAAGAGCACTGGTTTTGGAATCAAGAGTTCAGAGTTTGAAGCCTCGTCATGCTATCTACTAACTGTATGACCTTCCCTTAGTCATTTCCACTAATTTCGTCATGTGTAAAATGAAGAGAGTGGGATGAGATGATCTGTATTTCCCTTTTGCCTATAAAATTCTATTTTGAATCAATTGCTGACTCTCCAAAATTTGCCAAACTTTCTGATCTAAAATGCCAGGTGGAGGGGCAGCAAAACCTTGTCCAAGAGAAATTTGGCAGAGCCATAACAAAGTCGACTTTTCAATTAGAGTAAAAACTGAATTAGTAACTTTGGCTCCCAATCCAAACAAAACTCTCCAGAAGCTTGTTTATTCTCCTTGCAATCAGCAACATCACTCATCTCCAGTGTTTTTCTTCTCTCTGCATAGAGAACAGTACCCAGGGAAAAGCAGAGGAGGAGGTGAAAGGAGATACAGCTGCCGTCAGCAAAGTAAAGTTTCAGTTTCTGCAGTACTGGCAGTGTAGCCAAGGATTGGCAAGGAAATATAAGCCTTTGAAATGTTACTTCTAGAACAGCAGGTTTTAGCATGCCCATAAGAGCATGGGTCATTGCCTTAGTGACTTCTTAGATTTCACCAGGAAGACGGCAGATACCAGAGCAGAAAAAAGTGATGTCAGCACATGGTAGCATCCATGTGATGATATCAAATTTAAGTGACTTTTCTGGCCCACCTTGAAAGTCAAATAGATTAAAAATAATGGTAATCATAAACATTTACAGAGCATATTAAGGTTTGCAAAGTTTCTTTTACACATATTTTCTCATCTGATCCTCATAACAACAACAAAGTAGTTACTATCATCATATTTGAAGGTACAGACTATCTTTTGTCCCTCATTCTGGAAAACTAGTGCTTAGTACAGTATCTAGCACATGGGAAAATTTGAACTCAGGTCTTTCTGATTCCAAGTCCCAAACTCTATCTGCTACAAAGTGTAGATGCTATTGTATGGATCAAAGATGTCTTACCAAAAAAAATTATTATATTATAACTAAGTTTGCTATAATGTCATAGAGCCCAGCTATAATATCATTTTGCCAATGACCTAATGCCAACACAGCCTACTCTAGCATTTACAGGAGCTAAGTAAAGCAGTATTTAAAATCCATGCCTTGGGAGTCAGAAGACTAGAGTTCAAGACATGTCCCAGATTTTTACCAGCTGTGTTACCATAAGTAAGTTACACTTTCCTCATCTGAAAAACAAGGACCTAGCTTAGTAGTCCCTGCCAACTAAGACTGTCAGTTGTAGAGCAGGTGCCAAATTGTATCGATAGAAAGGTTTTCCTCACTGAGAGTCACCTATACCAATGAAATCACAGGAATAAACTTGAAAAGGAAAAAAAAAGAATACACCAGAGCTATCCATGGTCCTGAGGTAATAGAAGAAACTGGAACTGCTTATTCAAAGTCTGAAAATTCCATATATCCTAGAATTTTTAGGTACTTGATGCCAATTTAGTGGAGTTGCAGCCACATAAACATACACTTCATGCAGCCATTCAATAAAAGCCAACAAGAAGCTCTATTCAAATACTTGACCATTCTCTTGATATTGGTCACCCCCTTCGCTCAACTGGATGGAGGTACTCAAACTCTAGGTGATAATAAAGTGAGGAAACCTTTGATGGCACACTATCATCCCAAAGAATACTGCTCTCAGTTTTCAGTAGTCAACCCTTTCTTCTTCCATTATAATGGCATATACAGGGAGACAAGGAAAAATATGTAAGAAATGATACTAAAATGATTATAGAATACTCAGAAGCTTCATACCTATTTAACATGAACACATCCCAAGAAAGAGAATCAGAAGATTCTAGACATAACAAGAAAGGTACAACATCATAGCAATTAAATGTATTTTAATACATGGGAAATAACTACTAATAACAACAACAAGCATTTATTAATCATTTACTATGGATCAGGAGCTGTGCTTAAGAGCTGATGTTATGGGGTGGCTAGGTGGTGTAGTGCATAAAGCACTGGCCTTGGAGTCAGGAGTACCTGGGTTCAAATCCGGTCTCAGACATTTAATAATTACCTAGCTGTGTGGCCTCGGGCAAGCCACTTAACCCCGTTTGCCTTACAAAAAAACCTAAAAAAAAAAAAGAGCTGATGTTACAAAGAAAGTGTGCAAAAGTTAATATATTTAACATGATTGTACAGTTAACCTAAACTTGTTGTCATAGGGAGTGGGGAGAGGAGGGAGAAAAAATGGAAATCAAATCTACAAAAAATAAATGTTGCAAACTCTCTTTGTATGTAAAGTGTTTTACACATTTTATTTCATCTGATGCTCACAACAACAAAATATGTACTGTAATTATCTTGAAGGCAATCTTTTGCCCCTGTGTTTTGGAAACCAGTGTCCTTAAGTGTCACATTCTAATTGGGGAGACAACATACAACAAAATATATCCAAGATATATACAAAGCAAATAGCATGTAATCTCAGAGGGAAGACACTAGAAACGATGGGCACAGGAAAGAAGTCTTGAAAAAATATAATTTGAGCTAAGTCTTGAAGGATGTCAGGAAGTCAGGAGATAAAGGTGAGAGCTACAAATTTGGTTACTTCCAAATAAGTCTATGTTATGTCAGATCATTAGCTAGCTAGAACAAAAATAAAAATATATACAAAGTACAAGTAAATGATAAACATGAGGAAAAGGGCATCCTGTTCATATTGTGGGTCAGGTACAAAGTAGTCATGTACAGCTATTTGGGTCCAAAGTTTAAAATCCAATTAGGAATGTATGAATCTTAAGATAGAATTAAAACCATATTACTTAATGAGATTAAAATAATCTATTTTAAGAGATATATAATTAAACAGTTCTCCACTACTACCTCAGAATCAACACAACTGAAGCAGAAAGACATCAAAAGGACAGCAAGAGTTCATATGAAACTTCTTTCCAATAAAATCAGGAGTCAAGAAGGATCTTCACTGCCACCAATATTATTTTACATAGTTCTAAAAATGTTTGTTGAATGAATGAATGAAAACATATTCAGTAGATGCTTATTATGTAGCAAACACAGCTCTAAGTCCTGGGAATACAAAATGAAAAGCAACATGATCTCTACTCTCAATGACATCAAATTCTTTTTTTTAATGGTACTTTATTATTTCCATTTACATATAAAAATTAGTTTTCAACATTCAATTTTGCAAGATTTTCATTTCCAATTTTTCTCTCCCTCTTTTTCTCCTCCCTCCCCAAGACAGCAAGCAAACTGATATAGTTTTACATGCATAATCATGTTTAACATATTTCTATATTAGTGAGGTTGTGAAAGAAGAATCAAAACAAAAGAGAAAAATCACAAGAAAGAAAAAACAAAAAAACAAAAGTTTCAAAAGTTAAACAAGTATGTTATCATCAGCATTCAGACTCCATTTTTCATCAAAATTGTTTTAGAATTGTCTTGGATGACTGTATTGCTGAGAAGAGATAAGATCATTATACAATGTTGCTGTTATTGTGTCCAGTATTCTGGTTCCACTCATTTCACTCAGTATCAGTTCATGAAAGTTGTTCTGGGTTTCTCTGATAACTGCCTGCTCATCATTTCTTATAGAATAATATTATTTTACTAAAAGAGCTGCTATACATATTTTTGAACATGTGGGTCCTTTTTCTTTATTTATAAACATTTTGAGGAAATGGACCTAATAGTTATATTGCTGGATCAGAGGATATAACCCTTTGGGTATAGTTACAAATTGCTCTCCAGAATGATTGCATTAGTTCACAATTTGACCAACATGTATTAGTGTCCCACTTTTCCCACACCCCCTCCAATATTTGCCATTTTCCTCTTCTGTCATATTAGTCAATCCGATAGATATGAGGTGATATCTCAGGGATGTTTTAATTTGCATTTCAATGAGATCAAGCTCTAATGGAGAAGACAAGATACATATTGCTATAGCAATAAGACAAGCAAAATAAATTAAGAAAAACATTGTTGAAGAAGAAACAAAATGTTTACTTTTACTTAATATATGATGTTTTACTTAGGGAAGCCCAAAGTTTCAACTAAATACTAAATTAAACAATTAAGAACCAGTAAAAACACTAGAAATAAAGTCACAAAAATCATGAGCCTTTCCATATATATATATGTATATATATATATACATATATATATATGTATATATATATATGTATGTATGTATGTATTACTAATAAAAGTCAAAAAGAAGCAATGGAAAAAGAAATTTCATTCAAAATAACTACAGAATATATATAAAATATTTAGGATTTCTTCTATGAAGACTCAAAGTAGTATGAAAACAACTATGCAACACTCTTTACAGAAATAAAGGCATACCTAAATAATAGGAGAGAGATCAATTTTTCATTTGGCCATGAAAAATAACAATATTATTAAAATTAATTTACATATTCAACATTGTACCATTAAAATTACCAAAGAGTTACTTTATAGGACTAGAGAGAAAAATAGCACAATTCAGCTAGAGGAAGAAAAACTCAAGCCTTTCAAAGGAAAACAAATGGAAAGGGAAAGTAGAACCAGAGCCCAAACTATACTACAAATCAGCAATCATCAAAACTCTTAATCAGTGAAACAAATTATATACACAAGATCCAAATGCAATTGAACATTATAGCGTAGCACTCAAAGGCTCCACCTCCTTGAGTAAGGACCTATAACAAAAATTGCTAGAAAAACTTGAATGTTGTCTGGTAGAAAGTAGGTTTAAATCAACATCTCATACCATATATCACAGTAAGCTCTAAAAGAATATATAACAGATATTAAAAGTCATTTAATAAACAATTAGAAAAGTACAGAAGGAAATACCTTTCACATTTACGAATAAAAGAACAATGTTTGATGAAACCAGTGATAGAGAGGAACTCAAATGATAAAAGAAACTTTTTTGTTTTTATTACAGAAAATAGAAAAGTGTGTGTGTGTGTTTGTATTTACATGAACAAGAACCATTCCCCCAATAGATAAATGTTCAAAGAATATGAATAGGCAATTCTCAAAAGAATAAAGAGAAACTATAATAATCTTATGAAAAAAATCTTCAAAATTACTAATAATAAGACAAATTCAAATTTTAAAATTCTGAGGTTCTACTTCACATCTATCAGATTGACAAAGATGACAAAATAGGTTAATGACAGATGCTGAAACTGTGAGGGGGTGGACATACTAACAAATGGAATTTTAGTGGAGTTTATGAATTGCTACAACCACTCTGGAAAGCAACTTGGAATTATACTCAAAATCATTAAAATGTGCATACCCAGGAATATCTCTACTATGATTATACTACCAAGGAGTTCTAAGTACAGGCCAAAGGGCTCACATATAAACAAACAAAAAATGGTTAACAGCACTTTTCTGCTGTCTCAAAGAACTAGAAACTAAGAAGGTTAGTGAATTCCTCAAAAATTTATAGTATTGCTGATGATACAAGACTCCATCAGACAAAACAGGGATATATACCTATAACATAGAACAGGAGTTTGGCAATACTCAGAATGAACTATTGAAAAGAATGTAGTTAAGGGGTGGCTAGGTGACACAGTGTATAGAGCACCAGTCAAGAGTACCTGAGTTCAAATCGGGCCTCAGACACTTAATAACTACCTAGCTGTGTGGCCTTGAGCAAGCCACTTAATCCCATTGCCTTGGAAAAAAAACCTAAAAAAAAAAAGAATATAATTAGAAGTGATGGTATCTCTTTATAATACAATGTTCTGTAATTTTTATTAGTGATTTATTTCATGATTGAAATAGACATATATATGAGTGAAATATTTGTTTTTAGAGTTATATTACACTATTAATTTACCAATATTTGATTTTTATCTATGTAAAATTTGATCAAAATTGCCTGCAATTCTATTCATTTAAACATTAGTTGAATAAAGCAAAAATATCAATTTAATGGATCATTGAATCACAAGAGATGACAAAGGGGAAAGATTCAGAGAAATCTTAGAGGATTTGTATGAGCTACTGTAGAATGAGGTTAGTGGAACACAGTGAATAATTTAAAAACTGAAACATTGAATTGAAAATCATCTGTGAATGATTTGTGACTTATCAAATACAATGATAAATCATGCCTCCAGAAGACTAATGTTGAATCAAAGTTATCTCTTAGCAGTGAAGAAATGGGCAGGAAGTACAAAGACTTATACTTTTAGACAGAAATAGTGAATACTTCCTTCTCAGATCATAAAGCGATAAAAGTCATGTGCAATAATGGGCTATAGAGATAGACTTAAAACTAACTGGAAACTAAATAACCCCATTTTAAAGAGTGAGTGGATCAAACAACAAATTATAGATAGAATTAATGATTTCATCCTAGATGATGACAATAACAAGATAACATACCAAAAATTATGGGGAACAGTCAAGGCAGTTATTAGGGGATATATTATATCTTTAAATGCTTACATGAATAAAATAGAGAGACATACTTTTATAAAGTGCAAATGTGTGACTTGCTTTTGTATGACTGAACTTATTTACTACAAGAGAGGGCTTTGATTTGGGAAGAGAGAGTATACAGAGATATGGTTGAGGGAATATAGGAAGGAAGGAAGGAAGGAAGGAAGGAAGGAAGGAAGGAAGGAAGGAAGGAATGGAGGGAGGGAGGGAGGGAGGGAGGAAGGGAGGGAGGGAGGGAGGAAGGGAGGGAGGGAGGGAGGGAGGGAGGGAGGGAGGGAGGGAGGGGGAAAGAAGGAAGGAAGGATGGATGGAAGGAAGGAAGAGGCTATTCAGATACATTGACTAGAAGGGTAGCATTAAAACTACTGTATTACAGTTACTATATACTTTTTTTTAAAGGACAGAGTGTTTTAGAAGCATTTGTTAGACAATATTATGATCACCAGGCATTTAAAGCCCCTAGTCACTTTCCCAATTCCAGGTGCACCAATATTGTGGATATATGTGTCTTTGACAGACACTTAAAGGAAGTTAATTTCCTTTAAAATAAAATCTGAATGGCTAATCATATTCTCTTATCAGCTCTTAAAAAATTAAACAGACATGCCCAGTCCTTGAACAAGAGACCTGGGAAAATATAGCAAACTGTGGGAAAAACATCACTAATTCAATGATGAGTCATCCATCACTTTGCCTCTGAACATAATGCCCTATCGGACACTGAAAAACCAATATGTTAACATGATTGAGAAGTTTTTTTCAAATCCATCTCACAATCCATTCTGATCCCAAGAGGGATCAGGGCAGTATATGTTCAAAGAAGAAACAGACTTGCTGGCCAAATTCATCTGCACAGACAATTCTGCCTCCCCAAATCCTCCCTGAGTAGTAATATTACATGTTAGCTGTTTTCTTTTTTGCCTCGCACCCCAAACCACTGTCATTTTGCTATATGCAACTGAACAGCTGCAATGTGGCACCCTGTGGGATTGCTAAAATTTCAGCAATTGCAAAAATGACTCTGTAGACACATATTCACACATGTGGAGATAGAGGATTGTTTCAGAACCAGGGGACCCATCAGCAATGAAAGATGCTGTCTAAGTGCTAAATATTATTATTACATCTGTGGGTGGAACAAGGCAAAGAAATATAATTTCTGGTAAGTTTGAAATTCCTCAGAAACACTGTGGTAATCATTATCACCAAAGTTCATCATCAACCCTTGTACTCAGCAAACTTGATCAGAAATCCATTTCCCCGGTGATGTTCTTTCAGCCTGTACTAGAAGTCTTGCTTCTAATTACTTCAATTAAAAGTGCTTGGGAATAAAAAGATGCAATTTCTCTTCCTTGGATCTTAAAACTATGAAGATAATTGTCAAATTGTTCTTTCACACTCACTAATGTGACTTTCTGGTTAATTTGGCTGGCTGCTTTTCTCCTTCCCTTTTTGCTAATAGAGCATAAGGAAAGGAATGGCCTTTTACCTTTTTGAATTGCTTAAGAAGAAAAAAAGCCTGCCTTGATTTTTTTTAAGATGCCACAAGAAATCGAGCAGAAACAGTTAAAAAAAAACCAATTTATTTTCTCTTTCTTCCCAGCTATTCAGCAACCATGGACTTGTCAAGCAGAATTTGCTATCATGAACATCTATGAAAAAAAACCTGGACTCCATGTTTCCAGAAATGGTATTTTTATGGTTTCCCTCAAATCCAAAACATGAGCTATACCATGAGGACATTCTTAGCAGAGAGACAGACAGACAGACAGACAAAGATGGAGAAAGGGGGGGGGAGAGAGAGATGGAGAAAGAAGAGGGGGGAGGGAGAGAGAGAGAGAGAGAGAGAGAGAGAGAGAGAGAGAGAGAGAGAGAGAGAGAGAGACAGAGACAGAGAGATCCCTAAGAGGTTCTGATGAAGCTCAGTTGGTCAATTACCCATCATTATTTCTGAAGACTATGTCATAAACTTCTGAAGCACAGTTTGCTTGAGGACAATATGATGAAGAAACATAATTTCCTGTGCCAATTTAACATTCTGAGCAATACCAAGGTTTTATTCTGTTTTCCCTCAATTCCTCCCATTACAACAATAGCATATTTCTTTACCAGCCATTTAGTCATTTTATAAAACAACATCTCTAGCAGGAGCTATTCCCCACCCCACCCGCCTCCGCTTCACTCTGGTAACAACTGTGCCCAACAAAAACTTCCCTCCACTGTTCAAACCAGATAAGTCACTGTGGGTGGGATGAACTGATGATCAATCTAAGCACTCAATATAGGCTGGGGATTGTGCTAAGATATAGATACAAAAAATGAAATTTGTAAATGATATCCTCCATGATGGTGATGAGCAAGTATGTCCAAGGTCGAATTTCCCCATGTTATTTCCCTTGATAGTGATAATCAGAAGGTTACTGCCCAAATTTATCTCTATACTTTCATCTATGAAGTATTTTGATCAATATTAATATATGCATGTCTGCAATTGGCTCAAATAAATGCAATAAGGTGGGGGTGTCTATAAAGATGTGGTGAGGGGAAGCTAGGTAGCGCAGTGGATAGAGCATCGGCCCTGGAGTCAGGAGTTTAAATCCAGCCTCAAATAGTTAATAATTACCTAGCTGTGTAGCCTTGGGCAAGCCACTTAACCCTGTCACCTTGAAAAAACTGAAAAATAAAATAAAATAATAAAATAAAAAGATGTGGTGAGCTGTAGAAAGTCATTTCAAAAGTCTGCCTTTCTTCAGCACCTACCATGTGACACCTAGGAAGCAATGGAAATACAAAGGCAAAGTGAAAAAAAAAGCTTATGTTCTGAAAGTACTTACATTCAGGATCAAATACAAAATCCTGTTTGAATTTAAAGTCTAACCTAGCTTCTTTCTGCATTTCTAACCTTATTACCTTACTCCCCTCCACATAATCTTTGATCCAGTCACACTGGTCTCCTGGCTGGTTTTCTCCCAAGACACACCATCTCCCATTTCCAGGCATTTTCACCAACTGTCTCTTTCTCAAAACTCTCTCTATCTCTCTGTCTCTGTCCTCTCTGTCTCTGTCTCTGTCTGTGTTTCTCTGTCTCTGTCTCTGTGTTTCTCTCTCTCTCTCTCTCTCTCTCTCTCTCTCTCTCTCTCTCTCTCTCTCTCTCTCTCTCTCTCTCTCTCTCTCTCCTTTCTCTTTCTCCTTCTGACCTTCTTGGCTTCCTTCAAGCCTCAGATAAAGTTCCATCTTCTACCCAAAGCCCTTTCTGGTCCTCCTTAGTGTACCAGACTTCTGTTTGAGATCATTTCCAATTTATAGTATATAGATCTTGTTTGTACACAGTTATCTGCATACTATCTTCCTGTTTGGCTGTGAACTTCTCCAGAGAAAGGATTGTAATTGATTTATTTGTTTTTAATCTTTCTGGATATCCTTAACACTTAGCAAAGCCTCCAGCAGATAAGTACTTGATAATTGCTCCTTGACTAACTGATAGGAAAAGAAGCATTTAAATAGGTATATATAGATAACACACAAAGGAAATACAAGGAAATCTTAAAGGAAAAGGGAAGACAGAGTACTGGGAAAGCAATTCAACAGAAAGTGGTATCAGAGCTGAGCTTTGAAGGAAATCAGACATTCCTTCAAGAGACAGAGGAGAAAAAGAAAATTCCAAGTATGGGGAACCACAAGTTCCATAGGTCCAGAGATGAGAGATGAAGTGTAAAAAAGTTTTAAGTGCCAAACATGAGGGTGATATTTGATACAGGAGGTAAAAGGGAATTTGAACAGCTATTGAGAAGGGTGATATGTGAAGAATTACAATTAGGAAAATCCCTTTGGCAGCTGTGTGATAGATTGGACTGGAGAAGAAACTAGAGACAGAGAAATCAATTAAGAGTCTAGCATAGAACAAGATGTGGTATATGATTATGATGGAATACTATTTTGGTAAAAGAAATGACAATCAGAATGATTTCAGAAAAATATGGAAAGTATTACCTGAACTGATGCAAAAGGAAATGAAGAGAATCAGAAGAATTTTGTACGCTAACAAATAAATTTTTTCTATGAAGAACTGTTCTGTGAAGAATAGCTATGCCAACTTGATGAGCAACTTCCAAGAAATCAGTCTTTTGTTTCTGGGGGGCAGTATGGAGGAAACTGAAGATCAGATCATCAACAAACAACTCTGCATATATCAGGTTGTCACTAATTTGTCACCAAAAAAAATCACATATTGGGACTTTGCCCAGCATTGCTGGAGCACCTTGGTGCCTTACTGATATGGGAGGAGACTAGCATCCATAAGACCAAAGACTCCCACAGTATTCAGGCTATGATCAGAAGTCCTGTGTCCTACTAAATCAATCCATGGAGTGATAACAGTTCTGGAAATGGCAGTGAGAAGGATGTCTTTGCACATTTACCTCACTATAATCAACACAATGTGCATGTCATGTCATCATTCATTTGATATCATGGACTTCTTCAATTACAAAGGACAGCAAGAACAACAGCAATACAATGATCCAAGACAATTCCAAAAGATTCATGATGAATTATGCTATCCATCCCCAGAGAAAGAACTGATGTTATCTGAATGCAGACTAAGGCATGTTGTTTTTCATTTTCTTTCTTTCATTTTTAATTGAGTCTTCTTGTACAAAATTACAAACAAAAAATTTTATATGATTGCACATGTATAACCTATATCAGATTGCTTAGGAAGTGGGGAGGGAAGGGAAGGAAGGATAGAATTTTGAGGTAAAAACTTTAAAAATTGTTAAAAATTGTTTTAGCATGTAATGAGGGGGGCAGTAAAATATTATTTTGAAACCAAAAAAGAAGTTTTCCAATAGTCCAGATAAGAGGTGATGAGAGCATAAACTAGTGGCTATGTAAATGGAGAGAAGGCACATATTCAAAAGATGTTATGGAGATAGAAATGACAAGTTTTGGCAATTGGTTGCCTATTTCAGGTGAATGAGAACATGGAGGTTGTGAAACTTGGGTGACTGGAAGGATCATGTGTTCTTGACAGTAATAGATATTGATATTGAAATGCCTATAGTACATGCAGACTGAAAGAAGTTTTTAAATTTTGACCATATAGGATTGGATTTCAAGAGAAAGATGGAGCTGTGTATTTGGATCAGGAAGTTATCTGCATAGAGATGATAACTAAACTCGTGGTTTCTGATAGCTAATCAAGTGAGAAAATAAAGAAAGAAAAGAGACAAGGACCTGAGATAATGCCTAAGGGCACCCCTACAATTAGTGCCTGTCATATGGAACAATATCCAGCAGAGGATTGTGAGAAGACGTTATCATAGTGCCAGGAGAACAAAAAGAGCAAAGCATTCATGGCAACCCAGAAAGGAAAGACTAAATTTTCATGTGTTAGAATGAGAGCTGCATGAGATCAGAGAGTCTTACTTTTCTATTTGTATCTCCAACATTTAACATGGTACTTTGCACATAATGAGTTAAGCAAATGATAAATGTTTTATTTATTCATTCATGCATACTGGTAATTTGGGAAACTGGGCTAGAGACATTGAACATTGCAATAATAGAAAGAGGATCAACTGTCAATGTGGTTGTAGTGCTTGTGTAAAATCAGGGGGTGAATAGGAGAGATGTTCAGGGTAAGTGTAGATATGGTGGCTGACTGTTTGTTTGACATTTATTGGAAATTTAGAGCCTGGGCTGAAAAGAGTTAATGATGGAGCTTGGGAACAGCAAGTGCATTTCGGCTTGGTGCCAAGGCAAAGAGAATGACCTAAGAGTGACTGCTAGTGTGGTTGACACCTTGGAGAGCTGCCATGCAAACAAAAGCATCCTGAGAGGACCGGGGGACTTGAGAAAAGGCCATGTGTGTGGGATGGGGCTGTGACCTATATAGAGGGAATTATGGTGAGAAGCTGTAAAATAAGATGCTGTTCAGACTTATGAGTACCTAAGCTCCTCCTAGTTTGTGTTTCAAAAAAGGGAATGCACAAGACTCAGTCACCTGAGGAAATAGGCAAAGTGACAGCTAGTTTTCAATTACTGCAAATGATGAATACACCAACGTGGTTGCAATTCTTCAAATTTGTACTATTTCAAATTATAATTATATAAAATATACTCATTGGTTCCAGAACATTGAAAATATGCAGTAAGAATTCTAATATCACCATTTCATGAGATTCATTATTTGCACTAATTGAAACCTAGTTACTATAGAGTACTTGGGTCCTTGAACTTAATGGGAAACCACATAGGAGCCTTGAGCAAGGCTCAAAAGGACAAGAACCCAATTTACAGTAAGGCAAAAGATAAGCTCTCCAAACTATATCAACAATGTCATTGTGTAAAGGATATTAACTTCAATCTATTCATGAAAATGAGATGCTTGGACTTGAACTCTCAGATTCCTTCCAGCTTTAAATCTGTGATCCTATGAAGAAAAGAGTATATGCACTATGCAAAGTATATATGGCATCTGTAAAATGAGGACACTTGTATACTTCTGGCTCATAAGGTTTCATAATTGTGTTTTTCCAAAAGTTTCTGGGTACCAGACCATCGATTGGGTTCCAGTGATAAAAGCTCAGACCTTGTAGGGTACAACTTCACATGTTCCTTCGGACAATGAAATTGTTTGCTTTATTCTGTCTTCTGTTGTTCTTTGTTTCTCTTTGAGGTTGCAAACTGAGGTGGGGAAGGGAAAAGGAGTGGAAGAGAATGGGGAGGAGCAGGTCTGAGGTCCCATGGATAATAATTTGCTTTACAAATGAAAGGATCAAGACTGGCCCTCTCTGTCCTATCTCTCTGCTATAAACAGTCTATGCCTCAGACCCAAGGCACACACATATCATACAGTTGGTGACCTGAACAAAGTAGTGATTTTCTTCTGATTTGTCATAAAATTTTAAAAAGCCTGAGTCTATCAGTATATTTATGTTTCTTTGTATTGACTGTAGGTTTTGATGTCTTTGCCAGTTCATTTCTTACACTGTCAGATTTTATTTTATGTTCCCATATTCTTTGAACCATTTCAGGGGGAAAAATGCTAATTATCATGAGTTTAATAGCAACGCTGAACTGCACCAGAACACCAGGGTCTTATAAATACCTGTCACAGTAGAAGTCTTCAATTACCATAATTCCATTCCTAATTCAAATTACCATAATTGCCCTCCATTAATGCAACTTTCTTAAAGCTAAAACATCAAAGAAGTTTGCACTTACATTAACTTAGTTGACTACCAGCAAAAATAAATAGTGGTTTGTCCATAGGAGTATGTCTCCCCTCTCTCCAAATGGGCTGCTATTAAACTAATTAGCCCTTTCCAGAGAGAAAGAGAAGGAACAGTCCGAGGAAAGCCAGACTCTTAAGACTTCAATACAAATTGTGTCATCGTTGTTGGCACTTGTAAAGATCAAAAATCATAATCTAGATACCTTTCTCACATTCACAATTGTTCAGTCCAATTCAACATATATATGTATTCAGGACCTGATGTTATGGGCAAGATTCTCCACCAAAGGTCTATATCCAATGACTTTTCATGTAAGTACAGAGCTGACTCTGGATTTGAAGGATTTACCACTAGAACATAAACTCTGGCAAGTTCAAGCAAGTTTCAAAAAACTTTGAAAATGGATCTGAAATAGAATTATCATATTGTACAAGGGCTAATCTAGATAAGGTTAGAGGAAATTTAATAATAATAAAGTGGAATAAATGATAATGAAGTGGAATAAATTAATATTTATATTAAATTAAAGTTTAATAATAATATAGATTATCTCATGAGATCCTCTGCAACCCTGTGAATACTATTAAGTGTTTTGGCTATTTGATGTTATTTCACGAATCTTTTATTTGTGCTTTGCCTATCATTACCTTTTGGTCCTATTATTATCCCCATTTTACAGATAAGAAAACTGAGGTGTCAAGTGACTTGCTCAAGGTCACGTGACTAGTATGTGTTCTATATACCACAAGAACCCCATGGGGAAAAGACATCCACAAATAACTATGGGACTTATAACTCAAATAAGTTATTTGAGAATATGGGGTAAATCAAAGCAAGAGAGAGACCCAGGAAAAATGCTGTGAGGAATTTCAGAAAGTTGCTAGAGAATAAAAAAGTTAGGAAATGCTAAGTTTGGACTCAAGAGGATATGGGTTCAAATGCTGCTTCAATCACATACAAGGCATGTACTGGGTTTGGAGGCAGGGGATCTTACTACCTGTGTGACTAAGGTCCATAATCCCTCTGGGCTTCACATTCCTCCTCTGGAAAAAAAAGTGAGGGGAAGAGGTGGACTAAATTATCTCTGAGTTTGCATCTAACTAGATCTATGAAATTTGTCTCAGTTTTCTTATCTATAAAATGGGGGTATAACAGCTATGGTACTTGCCTCACATGTTCACTGTGACAGTCAAAGGAGGTAATGTCTATAAAATGTTTGACAGTATGTCATTATAGTCTCACATATCCCACTCTAACATAGAAAAGAAAGAAAACATCCAAATCTCAAGGAATTAAAACAATCCATTAATGAGTCAAAAGCAAAGCACAGAAAAAAAGACTCATGAAATAACATCAAACAATCAAAATATTTAATAAACCATGGGAAGATTACCTTGTCGCCTGCATGGAAAAAACACTACAAGTAAGGAAACCAGTTAGGAGAACATTGCAAGAGGTGGTCATGGTTCAAATTTGATTGACAATTGGGTGGGTGAAGTGGAAGGCAGAGAACAGGTTAGGAGTCACAGAGCCCTATCCCAACTCCTCTGTACTTAACAGGTTGTGATACCTTAGGCACTCACTCTCAGGTGTCATCCTCATTGATCCCTTGGAAGACTTTGACACTGCAAATCAATTTACCCAATCAGATACTCTCTCTTCTCTAGATTATTGTGACCTCTCCTTACTTTCATTCTAGCACATATCCAGTTTGTTACCAAATCTTGTCATTTCTATCTTCACGACATCATCTCTCATAAATGCCCTCCTTCTGTACACTTGCCCATCCACCTCCACCACTGAGATCTTCATTCCTTCACACCTGAATTATTGCAATGGCTTTCATACCCATCTCCCTACCACAAGTCTCTCCCCACTACAATTCATCCTCCACACAGCTGCCAAAGTGAATTTTCTAAAATGTAGGAATAACCATTTTCATTTAACCATTCAAAAAACTCCATTGGCTAACAAATGGCCTCCAAGATGATCTACAAAGTTCTCTGCCATTTGAAGTTCTTCACAAGCTTACCCCTTTCAACATTTCCATTTTTTTCACACTTAACTTCCTTCCAGACAGACCCCCTATATTTCAGTCATACTTCTCTTCTTGTTATTCGTCAATAACTTTCCTTCCCATGTCTCCATTTCTTTTCTCCGGCATATTGATGACTAGAAATTCCCTTTCTATTCCCCTTTACCTAGAAAAGACCAGTTGAAAGTCCACCACAAAGAGGAAGATAGCAAAACAGAAATAGAGTTTGGTCATTTACTACCTATGTGACCATGAATAAGTCCTTTAACTTCCCTTTAAGGTGGCTAGATTGCACAGTGGATTTAGCAATAGCTGTGGAGTCAAGAAGACATGAGTTCAAATCCTGAATCAGATACTTACTAGCTCTAGGAGTCATTTAACCTCTGTCTGCCTCAGTTTCCTCAACTGTAAGATGGGAATAATAATAATAATAATACCTATCTCCTAAAGTTATTAGAATCAAAAGAAATAATATTTGTAAAGATTCTGGAACTTAGTGGGCACTTAATAAATGATTGATTCCTTCCTTCTATCCTGGTCTCGGGTTCTTTATATATATACAAGAAGACTGACTAGGGTGATTGCCCAAGTCCCTAGATCTATTACAATCCTTTGATGCCTCCAGCCCCCCTAGTGATCTCTACCTTTTCTGAACACCCTTAGCTCTTATGTTGCGGACTGATTATTGGTTCTCTTAATTCTCTTCTACCATACATGAACTACTGTTACTTTACTGAATACATGATGACTTCCTCAGTAGCTTGTAAACTCCCTGAAGGCAGGGAACACATAACATCTCAGTTCTTCGTAGTTCTGTGCATAATAGGATCTTGATAATATTTGTTCAATGAATGGAAGTTAAGTTATAAAGCTACTGAAGTGGGTGTAGAGCTTCAAATACAACTAATTACCTTGTTTTAACATATCACTCTTCCCAGTCACTATCTCATGAGGTGGGTGAAGAGAGACGTGCTTTAATATAACCTATCAGAGTAGCAAGTATCACATTTGATTTTGTTCTACAGCCAGGCTATTTTTGGTTTTAATTATAAGACTTGTCCTTGCTCATTAGACATATACTATTGAAGAGCAACAGAAGTAAGTGATTCATTGCTGACACATGGCATTTCATGAGCAGCCATTAATTAGCCAAAAAGTACTTGAACATAAATTGTTAAGGAGTGTCAGCAAATAAAACTTTAATCAGTATTTCTTTCCCTTTCTCCCAAATGAGTTTGTGGCTTTCACCAGGAAATTTCCAGCTCTTGTTTGGTTCTTATCTGATTAACAGAATAATAAATTAATATTTAAAAGATCAAGCTGAAATGAGTTGGACCACCTCTCCTTTGCCTCTATTTCCTTATCTGTAAGAATAAGAGGATTATACTAGATGGCCTCTAAGGTGCGTTGCAGTTCTAAATCAATGATGCTAGATGGCTTGGATATGAGAGCTATAGAGCAGATGAAGCCTATCAAGACTGTAGGAATTCTGTATTTTTATCCTTGTTTCATGAATTCAGCAAAGAAGAAGTTGGTCAGGGTTTCAAGAAGGTTGGCTACTGCTGAGAAAAGAAAGAAAGCAGGTGGGAAGGAGGGAGGGAGGGAGGGAGGGAGGAAGGAAGGAAGGAAGGAAGGAAGGAAGGAAGGAAGGAAGGAAGGAAGGAAGGAAGGAAGGAAGGAAGGAAGGAAAGAGGGAGGGAGAAAAATGAAAAAAGAAAAGCTGGTATGGATTCTGCAGCATTGACTCTGTGTTGTGCATAGGTGGGATCACTTCAACACATTTCATTTTAAATCACTGGCATTTCATCTACCAAAATTCTCACTCTCTTTCTTTTAAGTATTTTAGATTTGATCTGGGAATTGGAAAGTCTCTTTGGGGGTTGCCAACCTCCTTAGGCATTTTTTTAAAATTCCTAGAAAATTGTAATTCTGACTATCTAATTTCCCCTCCTCTATATTCTTTCTTTTTACATCTCCTTCATCAGATACACATCTGCAAACTAACAATGGGCTCCTTCAGATATCCTGGAGCTAAAACTTGACTGGATGTGGGCAAGGATCAGGTATGCTTTTAAGACCAGGTTCAACTCCTAAAACTATCAGAAGGAAATAAGACCTTTTTCTTGAATAGGACTTGACTAGGTGATGGGAAAGGCGATGAAAGAATACCATCTCTCTCTGGGTCACAGAGGAGATACCCAGGCACCAACCCTGCCTCCATCACTTCATTCCCTTTGATTTTAGTTGAATTGTGCTTCCTTTCTGTTGGTCTTTAGAATAAAAGGGTTGAACCAGAAGTCCTCCAAGTTCCCTTCTATCCCTAAAATGTAATGACTCCTGCTCCCCCTTAATTTTAGTGTCTTTCCTCTATTGATTATTCCCAATTTATCATACCTGTATCTCATTAGGATGCTAGGTCATGTTTGCATCTAGCTCCCTCAACGTGGAAGTTAAGTTGTAAAGCTACCCAAGTGGGTAAAGAGTTTAAAATACAACTAAACTGCCTTGCTTTAACACATTACTCTTCTAATTCACTATTTCATGAGGTGGGTAAAGAAGGACATGGTTTAATCTGACCTATCAGGGTAGTAAAAATTAGACTGTGGCCTTGGGAACAGATACTATATATTTGCATATCTTTGTATCCCCAGAACTTAATATAAGATCTACACATAGTTGATATTTAATAAATGTTTATGGACTAATTTATTCTCTTAAAAGCCTGGGATCCCTTATGGAATCCTAGAACCATCCTAGATAGTCCAGTTCTCAAATATACTCCACACTTTTGGGAACAAACTGGTTCCAGAGAAGAGTCCCTTTAGCAGTACTTAGGGATACAAACAGTTGACTCCACATTTCTCTATGATTAATCTTTAAGAATTCACTTAGCAAAACCAAAAATATTTCTGGTTTAATATACCTTCCAAAGCTTCGTGTCCTTTTCAGAAAATATGAAATATTAATCTTTACATGTCATAAAATAGATTCCCACAAAATGGAGCTAATATTGAATTTCTAGTTATTGAATTAAAGGAAAAGCTTTCTTCAAAACCCAAAACAAATTTAGTTGTATGTATCCTATGATATTTAGGGATCTTTTTATTGCAAAGTATATCATTGGCTACAGATTCCTGCTTTTCATCTTTTACAATTTATATGACTACATTAAATAAAGTTGAAATCTGAAGTGGGAGAGGGAGATGATGGCTGTCCTTAATCATCCACATGTAGAATTTAATCCATCTCAAAAAGGATTTTTTAAGCACTTACTATGGATTAGGTGCTAGTCCTCAAAGAACTTACAATCTTCTATCAGGGGATCAAAATGTTAATTTTAATAGAGAAGTGTGTCTCTGTAAACCACATATTTATGTACATATACATAGTTTTAAACTTATGATCCCCTAGATATTAGTACTCTCTCCATCCTCAAATGGTCATTAACTGTTGGAGAAGCAATGAAGACAAATGAATTAAGCTTTAAAGGAAGTTAAAAGTCCTAAAAGGCAGAAAAGGTAATGTATTCCAGGCATCCAAGTATGGGCAGTGTTTTCCAGCTTGTGCAAAACCAAGGAGATGGGAATTGGTAAGTTGAGTTCTAAGAATGGAAAGTAACCTAAATTGACTGGAAAGTAGAGTAAATGAAAGGAAGAAACATAATAAACCTAGAAAGGTTATATTGTGAAGGGATTTACATGTCAAGCTGAAGAGGCTTGTTTTAATCCTCAAGGCAGGATTGAACAAGGAAGTGCCAGATGAAGACTTTATGGAGATTATTTTGGCAGATATACAGAAGGTGAATTGGAGAGAGGAGATATCAGAAACCAGAAATCCAAATAGGAAGGTATTGTTATACTCCAGGTAAGAGGTATGTACAGTGGTAGAACTGACAGTGAAGTAAAGGAGAAAGACATGAGATATGTCATTATGGGAGAAGGGATTGAGTTTAGTATGAATGATGAAAAAGAAAAGAGTAAAAGATGACCCCCAAGTTTGTGAAACTGAAGACTTTCAGTAATGCTCTCAGTAGAAACTAAGAAGTACGGAATAGGGGATGGTTTGGCAAAGAGAGAGAGCTAATAAAATCTTTTTGGCTAAGTTAAGAGAGAAATATCCTAACAGTAGATAGCAAAGAGACTGGGCTGGAGGACTAGAGCTCAGAAAAGAAGTGAAGGCTGGATACATAATATAGTCTGCTATTATGTAAGGCAGCTCAGTTGAATTTGTTAGCAAAATACTCTTAAATTAATCTCTCATTCTAGTTTTGGTACATGTGCCAAGTAGAGTGGATTATTAGTATCCAAGTACATATCCACAAAGCACATATGTGTTGGAAAGTTTGACAGATCAAAAGAACAGCCTCTAGAGGTCCTAGTCAGGGGATCTGATGGTAAAAAGAATGAAAGGAGCTGAGCAAGCATTAGGGCAAATGGCAATATTAGGACACTTGGTTTCCCAGTGGATAATTGAGAAAGGAAATGTGCATCTACTATTATGCTCTGGAATATAAGTGTTTAAATCATACACTGATTGTTTTAATTCTATTATATTTTCAGTTTTGAACAAAAATTTGCCTTTAATCAAGGGATTCTTAACTGAGGTCTGTTAACTTTTTTATATTTTAATATAATTGGAAACCAATTTTGTAATCACATACATTTTGTAATCACATATATTTGTAATCACATATAGTTTATTTTTTGTATT
The DNA here is from genome assembly GCF_037893015.1 of Macrotis lagotis. Classification (NCBI taxonomy): domain Eukaryota; kingdom Metazoa; phylum Chordata; class Mammalia; order Peramelemorphia; family Peramelidae; genus Macrotis; species Macrotis lagotis. The sequence goes on along the minus strand of NC_133659.1, from coordinate 268,198,239 downwards.
TTAAAACAAAATCTGAAGAGGGGTCTATGGCATACTCTAATAATTGGAAAATTAAGTCAACTTTATTTTTTTATTTAGGGCTTCCCTATCTTAGCCAGGGTACATTGGTCATTCCAAGTTCCATACTCAGCACAATTTTGGTCTATTTTTTTGACCCAGACTAATCATAGGCACTCACTAGATTTGATGGGAACACCCAGCTGGCTTTAGCTCTACTGCAGATCAGGATTACTGAAGTCAAGTAATTCATTTGCTTTGCTTCCCCCAGAAGGAGAGCTTATAGGCACATACCACTGAGTACACCATCATTCTACAGGGTATATTCCCATTAATAATATGCTATATTTCCTTCATCTCTTCCCTAGCTACCAAAATAGGCAGAGCAAACAAATGCAGAGATAATAGCCCAATAGCAAAGGGACATGAATCATCAGGATGTCTATAAAATCATGCACATTCTACTAAAGGATCACACTGTGATAAATATTATCACCTTCAAGATCAATCGAATAAATGATCTGTCAAGTATAACTCAATGCCAGGAAAATTTAAATAGTATTTGCAGAATCTGGCATAGAAAACTCAACATTTATGATACCAAAAATTTGTATTCTTTTCATTCCTTCTCTTCTACATTTTATTACAAATTCAGACTATTTCCAAGACTTTTTAATGGGGGGGGGGGGGGTCCTTGTGCATATCACTAGTGTTATAATCACCAAACATCACCAACCAGAGAAAGGCTCAAATTGTTCATCTGCCATCTTTCAAAGCAGGACTGAACTTAGTCATTCCAAATTCATCAACTATCCATTGTCTCATTCTGTCATATCAATCTTCCTGAGAGAAGCAATAAATTATGAATAAAATAACTACACTACTTGTATCAGAAACTGACATACTGAATAGAAAAAAATTAATGACTAATTTACAAAAGCAAAAAAGAATTGAAGATAGAGAGATAAATAGATATCTTTTGAAGTATCAGGCACTGTGCTATGCCCTGCAATAGAATAACAAGTCAATAAGGCAGTCCCTATCCTTAGGGAGATTACTTTAAATGGGAAAAGGCAACATGGTCCAAGGAGAAGTGTGGGAAGGAAATGAATCCCTGGAGGCTATTGTTGTTTGTCATTTGTCCTAGAAGAAGACTTGGGAAAGTGATGCCAAGACATGAAAGTGTATTGGATTTAATTGAGGAAGGACTGTGCAAAGTCACGAGCCTCACTTTTCTCCTCCAGAACCATCTGGGATCAGTGGCTGGATATGGATCAGGACAACTGTAGATGGCTTTGGATGCAGTGGGAGACCTTGTTTTTAAGCTAATGTCTCTCACAGACCTCATTTTGACTTAAGCAATACCCAAGCAGTGGTTAAGGCTAGGTAATGAAGAAATGAGACCAAGAATGGCCTCTTTTACCCAGTCAAAAAAGAAAAATCAATCTGGGAGAGGAAGGACCTTTGAGTTCCTGACCAAAACAGGAAACAATTGCTCTATTGACACTCTATGTCAATTAGGCCCCAAGCAATGACCCAGTGGGACTTGACCTGAGACCTATTGTGAGGCAATCAATGAGAGTATTAGTGATTTAGATTTATGGCTTGGTTCTTAATAAAGAAACATCTTAGTGCTCTGGGCAATTTTCAAAGACTAAATTGATAATCTGCTTGGGGGGAGGGAATTTCCTTATTTAGGAGTTCCCTTAAAGCAATTAAATCCTTAAAACTAGTCCCTCTCTGTCCCTGGGTTTGGGATCCACTGAGCAAGTAAGTTGTCATATACTTTTTCATACCAACTCAACTTGGCTGATTCTGGAAGAATACTATCAGAGTTAACATATTAGCATAGACTGGCAGGGGCTGTAATCCAGTCTCTGGCATTCTTCCACCTTATCATGCTCTTTCTTAGCATTCCTTCCTATTGAGGTGGATCAGACTGATTTCCCCACTAACTATCCTTCCAATCTAAGATATGGACACATCGTCAACTCAAATATTCATGGGAACTATTTGTGCCCAATCTGTAGTAGAGCCTCCCAAGCTTGTATCAGTTTGATCAGTCACAATCAGACACTCTGAACATTGATGCCAACATTGTGATATCTCTTGGGTTCTCTTCAAATACAAAGGACAACACATCCTGGAGACCTAGCCTGGAGACCCTCCTCATGCTCACGCCAGCTGGTGCACAATCACTAACCATAACAACTACTATAGCTGCTGCCATTATTGTCTACAATAGCAAATTCATGCCTTGACTGACCCAAGTTACCAGGTTACTTTGCTCTCCCTTGCCACAGTACCTTTAGGAACCTTTTTCCTCTTGAAGAGCACTGTAAAGAAAGCTGAATTAAGACTGAGAGGACCTGAATCTAAATACTGACTCTGCCACAGATAGACTGTGATATTGAGGATAACACTGGACTTCTCTAGTCCTTAGCTTCCTCATCATTAATTTTTAAATGATGCCTCTGACTCACCAAGGAAAGTAATATTTTGTCCAGTTTACTCTGTTTGAAAAGGTACGAATATTTGAGATTTTTGAAAATAATTTAATGCACAATAAAATTTTTAATTCTTTCGAACTTAAGAGAATCAGTCTCCTACTAACCTACAGAAAAGTTGGCTATGGATAGTCAAGGTTTTATTATGACTTCTTTTAAGTTTAACTAAATTCAAGGATAGTAAATCCAAAATATGTTTTTATAGAAATTAAAACTTGCATTGATATATTTCTAACCCATTGAGATTAGATATAGCCATACCTTCCTAGAATACCATTCTTGGCTTTATTATCAAAAACAAAATATTGAGATAGAAAGACATTAGATTAGTCAGTCACTCATAAGGATTTCTTAAGTACCTACCATGGACCAGACACTGTTATAAGTACTATTGATACAAAGAATGGCAGAAAAAATTATCCCTGTTTTAATTAGCTTACAATCTAATGGAGCAGACAACATCAAAACAAAAAAACAAAAAAACCTTTGTCCAAACAAGGTAGATAGAAGATAAATTGGAAATAATCAAAAGAGGTAAGGAATTGGCATTAAGTCATATCTGGAGAGGCTTCTTGTAGAGATTTGAATGAGAGAGAGAGAGAGAGAGAGAGAGAAGGGCAAGCAACCATGAAGCTTGGCTTAGTCTGGCTATGTGGCCTGGGGAGACCCATAGTGCTCCATGTGGACTAAGAAAGAGTGTGAGGGAAAAAACCTATCCTGCCAAAGTCAAAGAAGAAGAGGAAAAGAGAGAGCCTTCTGCTCTGTGTTTCCTGTTAAATACTCTTCTGTGGTAGGTTGGGCATGCACTAGGGGAGTGGTCTTACACCTTGGGCCAGGTATCTTCCATTGGCAAGCTATATACTGGTCCTTCATGTACCAAGATCCTTGACCCCCAAGTTTAACATGTTTTCCTGTCATGCCAATGTCTATGGCCAGGGTTAGGTGAAGGGGAAAATGGGGGACAAGATACAAAACAACAGGGTCAAGGGGCAACAGTATACAATCAACAATCAAGGTCAGCTTTATATCTCAGGGGCAAACAGCCTTCCACAATTAACAAGATTTTGACATCATTAAAGCCACATTCATAATTCTCTACATCAATACACAATAGAAGAAAGGAGGTCATTGGATATCCTACCCAATTTAAACCTTTATCTGAATCTTCCAGATGGTCCATTTTCACTTATTTGTTATTGTTGGGTTGTTTACCAGATATGTCCAATTCTTCACGATTCTCTTTGAGATTTTCTTAGAAAATAAACTGTGGGGCAGCTAGGTGGCGAAGTGGATAGAGCACTGGCCCTGGAGTCAGGAGTACCTGAGTTCAATCCCGCCTGAGACACTTCATAATTGCCTAGCTTTGTAGCCTTGGGCAAGCCACTTAACCCCATTTGCCTTGCAAAAACCTAAAGAAAGAAAAGAAATTGGAATGGTTTGCCATTTCCTTCTCTACCTCATTTTACAGATGAGGAAACTGAGACAAACATGGCTAAATGAATTGCCTGGAATCACACAGCTTGTAAGTGTATGAGGCCAGATTTGAACTCACAAAGATGAGTCTTCCTAATTCCAGTCCCAGTTCTCTATCCAATTTTATCACCTATCTTATTTAGTAATTTAATGAAATAACTAGTTTGATTATACTCCTAAATTGCTTCCTTTACTAATTTGACCTTTTGTTTTTTCATGTAAATTAAACTACCAGAAATCACTCCTGAAATGTTTATGATCTTTGTCCCCATAAAAGTTCTAGTCAAAAGTGAGGACAGAAAAATAAAAATGATAAAAATTAGTGCCATTGACTTTCTCTAGCTCTATAGAGGGTTTCTTCACGCAAAGCTACAGGGCACTAGAATTTTCAGTTTAACATGGGGAGTGGGTGTGGAGAAGTATCACTGTAAATACTTGAGCATTATTATGGTTGGGCAAATTAAATAAGATTAGTTAGAAAAAAATAGAGACTTGGAATCAGATGACAAGCCCTGATTCTACCACTCATCAGACAGGTGACCTTGAACAAATCACTTATCCTCTAAGATTCAATTTTCTTGTTTATAAAAATGGAACATGCTATGTAAAGTACAATATAAATGTGAGAAATCATTATGTATCATCAGCATAAGCATCATCATTATGCCCCCTTAGAAGTAAAATCACCACTCACAAACACTCCCTTATTTATCACCAATCCAGAATTGGTAATTTGAATTCTCTTTGTGACTTCATGGCTTTTAAACCATCAATTAAATCAATCAACAAAAATATGTTAAGTACTTATTATATGCCAGAAATTGTGCTAGTCCCTAGGAATACAAAAAGAAACATAAAATAATCTTCATCCTCAAGAAAAGAAAGGAACATTTCTTAAAGTACTGATTATGTGCCAGATACTATACTAAGCACCACACAAATATTTCATTTGAGCCTCACAACAATCTTGGGATATAGGTACCATTAGTATATCCATTTTATAGCTGAAGAAACTGAGGTAGGATTAAGGTTTTATATACATACATACACACACACACACACACACACACACACACACACACATATATATATATATATATTTTATACACATAATATATATACATATATATATATTATATATGACCTGGTAAGTATTTGAAGGCAGATTTGAAGTTATGTCTTCCTGAGTCTCCATGTTTTAACTTCTGAACCACCTTACATTATATGAAGGGAGATAATAAATACAAAGTAATGATGGTGGGAAGTACACTAGCAACTAGAGGAATCAAGAAAGACTTCATGTGAAATATGGTAGTCAAGCAGAACTTTGGAAGAAACAAATGTAACCACAGTCTCAAAATCCATTGGTATAAAACTCAGTCCCACACCATCTAAAAAATAGAAGTGAGGAAAGAGTCGATTTTGGACATGGAGAACAAAAGGCAAAGCCACAGAGGTTGATAATGAAGAGTCATGAATGAGGAAAAACAGGATAGTTTAGTTGGAGGGGAGAGTGTTTAAAATGGAGCAGCATTTAATGAGAATGGAAAGGTTAAATTGTAGTTAGATTATAATGAACTTTAAATGCAAAACTGAGAAAGCATTCTATGGGAAATGTTCATTTGCCATGAATGTGAACCACTGTGTATCCTGTGTCACAAAAGGTGATGAGATTTAAAAAAGATAGAGACAATATTACATATATTTCACATTTATATAGCTGCTCATGGTTAAAATGCTTTATATATATTTTTTTTCATTTTAGCCTCACAACAACACTTCAAGGGGGATACTATAGATAGCAGTATTTTCCAAAAAAGGAAACTAAGACACAAAAGGTTTAAATGACTTGTCCCTAGACAATCAATTCATACACATTTATTAAGTGCTGTACTAATTTCTTGAGATATAACTAACAATAAAGAAAGGCAGTCCCTGCCAGCAAGGAGCTTACATTTTTAAAGTAATACATAAAATGAAGCAGGAAAGGGATTTGGGAATGGGGGAGCTTGGCTTGAAAGCATCTTATTCTACCAAGATGAAATGAGGAAGGCACCAGATGCAAAGTAGAATGATCTGCGAGAGCAGTTTCTGCCCTCTATAATGGAAGAGTTGGGAGAAATGTAGTGCTCCACTCTCTGATCCTCCAATGAGAGGGAAAAGGAGTCAGGGAGGTGCTGTCAATCAAGGCATAAGTTAGCTGCATGGTAATAAGAAAAATAAATATGAGGACAAAGCAGTTTTTGAATACAAAATGTCCTCTTACAAGCTAACATACTTCCTCAAGGCTCATTTCTGTAGTTCACCATGAATTAATTCCTCCTCCTTCCTGCTGACAAATCATCCTTTGTAACCTCCTACATCTTTTCTAACTCTCCTCTGCTCTCAATTTTCCTCCTCTTCCACCTGCTTTTCCTTCTCTTCCTCTCCCTTTTTTCCCCATCGCTTCTTTTTCCCTACTCCTACCTCAGTCTCAGAACATTCTACAAGAGCATGAGGATAATGAAGTGGACTTCTGGCAGCTACCAATTACTCTAACTGTTGTTATTGTCAATGATTGTGTATACATGTGTATGCTGTTGACCAGAAGGAAGGTGTCTCTGACTGATCATGGCAACTCCAACTTGACAAGGAGTACAGTGTGAGGATGGGGAGATAGCAGCTTCCAGATAACTGCTGTTGCCTGACACTTCATGGACCTTGCTCTTATTCTCTATCCATATGTTTCTTTGAGTCTTGACTGAATTGCTGTTCCACTCAATTTTTTTTCCCAGAGAATCCCAGGGGCAATCCAGGGGTCAGTGCAAAAAGAAGGTGTAAAATATCATGCATCTAGAGAATAAATGATGTATGTATGTAAGTATATAATGTATATAAACATGAATGAATGCTGGGATGGATGGAAAGAGGGAGGAAGAAAAAGATGGATGGATGAAAAAAATTTGTTAAATGCTTCTTATATACCCAGATACTGTCCTATTCAAATGCCACATTTAAACATAGAAAATTTAAAGGAGTAAACTGGAGGAACATAAGGTAATCTTTAGTATTAAACATACCAGCAAAATGAAAAAAAAATTTCAATTTCAATGTTTGCCATATTCCAGGGCATCATCTTCCCCATTATTACATGAGTTCTTGGAAGGCAGGGACTATGTCTTTACCTTAATTTCTATCTCTAGCACAGTGTCTACCACATGATAGGCACTTAATAAATACTGATTGACAGTAACTTCTTCCATTACATTACATTTGTCAATTAGATTAGCCAATTATAATAAGTCAGATTTTTGCACTTCTCCCCCTTCTTTACTCCAAAAAAGAGATCTTTTGTCTGGAATTCTGAGTTTAAAATAAAATCAGTGAATAAGCATGGATGTGTACTGTTGGTAAAGGGCTGATTTTAGAATCAGGAGATGGCATTCTATTTCCAACTTCACTACTAACTACCCATATGACCTTGAACAACAACTCACTTACCCTCCCAACCCTCAGTTTCCTCACCTGTAAAATGAAGGGGGGGGAGTTTACATATCTCTAAAGTCCTTTCCAGTGCTAAAATTTTATGGTCCTGAGTCTTTCTATTCAGCCAAGGCCATCTACTCCAACGTGACTCTATCCCATTATCACTTATATTTTTGCTAAGCATTTAAAATGATAAATTGACATCTATTCCATGCTCCCACTCCAACCTTTATGCTTGTGAATAAAGGTAGGAAGTGAGCTCTTCTGAATGGCAGATGGGGGAGAGGTGGGAGTTCACAGCAAAAGCAGCAGCCCAGCCAAGGTGACATTCTGAACTACTGAGCTGCCTGCTGTTTTGTCCAAATTACAGCATTTTCCTCAGTTAGGTGGCTTTGTTATTTTGTCTGTTCAATGAAGATCAATTTGAAACTGGACAGACAAACCCTTGGTCAATGGCAGAACAGCCTCCTTAATAGTAGCCTGATTGCTAATGAATTCAGAGAGGAGTTCATACCTACAATATCCACCATTCCTCTCCCCCCCACCCACCCAGTTGCTTACTCCTTGTGGAACTCTAAGGCCTTCCCTTGTGATAGGGGTTTGCAATCAAAAGTTTTCTGAGTCACCTAAGAAGCTAAAATTGAAAGACTGTTTCAAGGGGGGGAAAGCAGTGAATTAGAAGTGATGTAGGGGATGGAGCACTGGATCCAGAGTCAGGAAGACTAGAGTTCAAATTTGGCCTCAGACACTTTACTAAATTGTGTGACCTTGGGCAAGTCAGTTAATCCCATTGTCCTGCAGAGAGAGAGAGAGAGAGAGAGAGAGAGAGAGAGAGAGAGAGAGAGAGAGAGAGAGAGAGAGAGAGAAGGAAGGAAGGAAGGAAGGAAGGAAGGAAGGAAGGAAGGAAGGAAGGAAGGAAGGAAGGAAGAAAAAGTCTGAAACCTGGACCCACCCTATGTGCTCTTCCTCCTAAAGCAGGACTGTGGCTCCATAATCTGCCTTCTACATTGCCTCCCCCATTGTTTTCCCACCTCTGTCTTTGTTTCTCCTTTGCCCTCTCTCTAGGATGCCTCCTCCCTTATGCCCCCATCATGTCTACTGAAATCCTATCCTATCAAAATCTAATGGAGTATAGGCAGCGTGATTTTTAGATGACTGGAAAATGGGCATGGTGACCTGGTTCCAGACTAGAAAAAGGTGATATTTGCTTTATTTATTCTTTTATTCCTCTTCTCTTGAAGTCCTTATCTCTTTTCCAACATTCATGTCCTACCAATCCTATATTATTCCCACCAGCCACCTTTGTTTAGTTCACATGTTGTTGAATGATTCTAAAAGAATCATAATAATGACCAGCTCCACTCTATACTTAATATCAACTGGCTCTTCACTGCCTCTTATTCTCCTTTAATTGAATCTCAAACTCATTCCTCCTAAGAGCTGCTCCCAAATTTCTCATCTCTCAAACCTCATATACTATCCTATCCTTTATCCTTTCATCAGAGGACTTTTTCCTCATATTTTATTCAAAATAGAAGAGATCATAAACCAAGACCTTTCCTTCCTCTTATAAGATCTCAAAACTCCTCTACATAATCCCCAATCTAATCTCCTTTGCTATTGATTCTAATGGAGAAGGGAACTTTTTTCCTTACCAAGGCTAATCCCTCAATTTATATGCCATCCCACTTCCTTTGTCTACTATCCCATACAATCATGGAATCTCTATAATAAATGGAACACCTGTATTCATGCAACTTTAAAAGAACCAGAGGAAGTTCTCCAATGTACTAAGAAAAGCTATCAAAGATTCATGGAAAGACATGGACAAGAATCATACAGAATAAGATGGTCTGTATGGATTAGGCCTCCCTGGCAGATATACCCACATTGATGAGATATTGCATCCATTGAAGTACTAAAGGATTGATTCATAACAACCCTGTAAGTCAGGTAGACTTTTTCATAAAATGTCTCTCCATCTTGTGCCTGTACTGTTGACTTTTTGAACCTAAATGCAGGACTTTACATTGATTCCTATTCAATTATGGTTTTTCCACAATTGTTCCTGTCCATTGAGTACACTTGGGCCTATGATTCTATGTCTTTAAAGTACAATACTTCCATAATGTCCTGCTTTGCATCTTCTATAGACTTGATAAGCATACTATTTATGTCTTCCTCTGAATCACTGATTAAAAAGATCAAACAAAACAGGGTCAAAAACAAAGCTTTCCAAGTGTCCTTCCTTCAGATTGACAATCCTTGCATATGACTGCTCAGCCAGGTCTGAATCCACCATATTGGATTTTCATCTAGCCCATATATTATGATCATTTTGTCCACAAAAGAGTCATTTCATATAGTTATGTCATATAAATCTCCTAAGAGGCTTTGTCAAATTCCTTACTGAAATTCCTCTACTATGTCTTCCAGTCTAACAACACTATTGAAGTATATATTAAGAATCTCTAATTTGGGGGCAGCTTTTGGTGGTACAGTGGATAGAATGCCGGCCTGGAATCAGGAATACCTGAGTTCAAATCCGCCCTCAGACACTTAATAATTACCTAGCTGTGTGGCCTTGGGCAAGTCTAAACCCATTTGCCTTACAAAAAAAAAAAAAAACTTAAAAAAAATCTCTAATTTCTACTGGGAATTTCCTGAAGAGTTAGAAAAATCCTTGATTTGAAACCAAGGAATTAAAAGAGATTTTTAAATGTTCAAGAACCTTAGAGATTACTTAGTCTAACTTCTTATTTTATAGATGGGGAAACTAAGATGTAAATTGGTTAAGTAGCTTGCCCAAAAATACACAATCAAGAATCTGATCCTAGAACCCTCCTTTGCTGACCAAAAGGTCAATTTCCAGGAATACAACTAAGTTGTTAGAAAAGCCTGCTACATAAGGGTCTCCCCACCATCAAGCAATTTCCTCAAGAAACTAAATTTATTTAACCCCTTACTTTGGACCCCTATATCACATGGTCCTGGACTCAAAATTTAAAATGAATATTATGAGTATAACCATAATCAAAATGCATAATAAAAATGACAATGAATTGGTATTCATTCCAAAAACATAACAATGGAGATTCATAATTCAAACTTTTTCAATTTTTTGTATCTAATCTTCCCCTAAAAACTTTCCCTAAAAACTTCCCAAAAGTAAAATTATACGAGTAAAAATGAGGACCATGAAATTTTTACCATAATGTATAGTCTTACTACATACACAGCAGGGACAATAACTGAAACATGAAGAGAAATAATCCAGGCTAAAAATGGTATTTTAAAACATTTTTGAGTCTGTGTTTTGGTTCTAGTATGTAAGGGACTGTTGTGTGTGGGAATACTGTAAACTTTCATCACCTGGTGTCCTTGAGTACCAGAGACTTATTTTGCCAGTTGATTGTAGAGTGCCATGGGAGTGGACCAGGGACTTGGGAGGCTATTTAAGCACTAAGTATTTGGTTTAATAAATGGAGATCTGGTGGAGATCTTGGAGACCTTGGAGAACTTGGAGAACTTTCCACCTTTGTCTCCTGCACTTTGAATGTTCTCCTGGGTAAGGATAGGCTAGCCGGCAGGAACCTAACACATCCTGAGCAGCTAATCTAGCAGAAACATAATACTAAATATGCTATTTGTTTTTTTCATCTTTAGTAGGATATGTCATTAATTCATAGCTAGTTTCCCAAACTCAAGTATTTCTTGCATTGTCACATTATCCATTGTGCTCCCTAATTTGTCAGAATGAATCATTTTTTAAAAGATTTGACTCATGATTAATCAGCTAAATTTTAAGCATTTATTTTGAGTTCATTTTTAGGCATTCCTTGTCATTTTTTTGTGTTTTTTGTTTTATGTAATTTGAGAGTAAACAACTCTGAACAAACTTTTTCACTCCCTATTATTATGCATACTGTTTATATACCAATTAGAAATGACCTGAACTATAAAGTAGTATAACTGATTTTTTTACAAATATAAAAGAACTCATTCATCCAAACATTATTTCTTTCTTCCAAAAAGACATCTTGAAAGTCAATCTGCTTAATGATACTACTTCTGTTCCAAAGAGTCTCTTTTGAAATAATCTTTATAGCCTGTGTCTAGTTTTGACTATTTTTGATAGGGGGAAATCCTGATGATTTAAATATGGGTTTGGTTTTTGGAAGCAGCCAAAGTAATTTGCTTTTTGGAGGCACAAGCTATTTAGGAGGCAAGGTTAGGGACTAATGAGAAATATCATACTGGGTAATATTATGTAAATGATCTAAGATATTGTCCAGGTGGAAACATATTCCCTCCACCAGTTTTCTATGGTCACAGAATTAGTAAGATGCAGAAAAAGGGGATATGAAACCCACCTCATTCCAAGTTCCATCATTCTAAGCATTACATCACACTGCTTCTTGAAATTGATTTTTGGCCAAATTCAAGCTATTATTATAAAAGCAATGAGACCTTACCAGCTTTAAGGGTTCAATCATCACCTCAAAGAAGATGACTTCCCAATTTTTAAGTCCATTCATAGACTCTCTCCTGAGCTACTGTTCCAAATCATCACCAACTGCTTCAGAACCAACATATTCAAAACAAAACTCATTTTCTTTCCCCACAAATCCACCTTTTCTAACCTTTCCTATTCTTATCAATGGCTTCTGGATACCCAAGATTAGAACTCTGAAGTCATCCTTTATTCAAGTTTTCCTCACCCTAGATGTTAAATCAGTTGGCAGATCTTGTCAATTTTCCCTCAGCAATATCTCTTGGATTCAACCCTCTTCTCTACTTACGTAGAAACTACCCATGTTCACCTCTTACCTGGATTGTTGCAATAGCCTACTAATTGATGTTTCTGCCTCTAGTCTTTCCCCGCTCTCCAATCCAACTTGTCCTAAAGGACAGGTTTCAACATGTGTGATCCATGCCCATTAAGCTTCAATGTCCCTCACTATGTCTAGGATGAAATTCAAGTTTTACTTTGTATTTACTTTCTACCTTTTACAAACTTGCTCCAACCTACCTTTTCAAGCTTGTTATATTACATTATACATATACTGTAACAAATTTTTCAATCCGATCAAACTACCATGACATGTCATCCTTCATCCTAAAACTTTGTACGAGTAATGTATTACTTCTTCAGTTCTATCTCTGAGAATCCATACTTTCCTTCCAAAGTTAGCTTAAGCACTGGCTCCTTTATCTACCCAGCCACAAGCACTACCCCAAAAACATTACTTCTTCCTCTATCATAGACTGTAAGCTCCTTGAGGGAAGGTAATATTTCACTTTGGGCTTTACTAGCACTTAATGTAGCTACTGGAACATAGTAGAAGTTTAATGAGTGATTGTTGATTGAGACTGGTTTATCTGTGTGTATTATGTACAAAATATACAAACTCACACACACACACACACACGTACATGTGTGTGTGTGAGTTTGTATATTTTGTAAACTGACTTCAGCATGTGCAGCACCACATCCCCATTAAATCATGTTGGTAGACAGGCTAAACTAGCTTCAAGATAGCCAACAGGCTTTAAACCCATTGATGAGTTGGGGAGATACCTACCCCATGCATGTAAAGATTTTTCCCTAGTAGAATGAGAAGATGAGAACAATTTGTCATGAAGGCAGCTGAAGCAGGTTCAATGGAGTCCTTAGAGAGAACTTGGTCAGGCATCAAAAATACCATGGTTATCCACTGAATCCTGGGATATCACAATCATCTTAACTTTTGTCTTTCCAATGGACTGCGATGACTCTGGGAGAGAGAGGATGAAAATTCTCCCACGAGTCAAAACATCGCTCATTCATGATGTTATTAGTCTTTTTTGAAAACAAAGGATGAACATCTATATTGTCAGAGTATCAGCTTCTGAGGTGCTTTGATAAAAGGGGTTTCCTTTCTAAGAATTCCAACACCATTAAAATTATTAGTACAGACACCTCCCAAAATATATTAATTTCCCATATTGTACTCTTTTTAGATTTTAAAAGACAATTATTAGGTTATTTTGTCCTATAAATTATGGGAAAGTTATGTGTTCAAGTTTAGATTGCCAAACAGCAAGAAATACAACTTATATGTGTGTGTGTGTGTGTGTGTATTGTAACTTTTCCCATCACGATTTCAATATCTTGTGGGTCAACTTAAGAAACTAAATGAGAATTTGAGGTGAGACAGACACCACACAAAGATCAGCAGATAACACAGAGCCTATGACCAAATACTTAACATAAATTTTACAATAAGGTACTGTAAATATGCAATAAAAGAAAAAGAAAAAATTCAGATTTCTTCTCTAGTATGGTCAAAAAAATTTCCAGATCATGGGAGTGCCATACCCCTAACCCCCATGATGTAGAAGAGATAACTGTAATGCTTCTCAGAACAACTCTATGAGGTAGGTGCTACCAATAGTGATGGTACCATTTCAGAAATTTAAAACCTGTCTCTTACCCACTGTCACAAAGCTATCATATGGCAAAGTTGGGATTTGGACCTAAGTTTTCTAACTGCAAATAAAATGTGACTTCTACACACTGCCTCTTCAAAGGAAATGAAAATTAAAATGACCTTAATCATAGGGTGTTGAGTCCCTATTCCAGACTTTTATGTTGAGTCCCCTTTCTAGACTCATGTTGAGTCCCAGTTCTGAACTCCCTCAGCCTTACCCAGGTGAACATTGGAGACAAGGAATACAAGATCTCCAAGTGCTCCATGTATTTACAAAAACACCAGTGCTTAAACACCTTTCCAGTCCTGTGGTACTTAGTAAGATAAGATTCTGGTGTTCAAGGACACCAGGTGAAGATAATTTACAATGCTCCCATACACAATGGTTCCTAACACTCTGGAACTACCACAGACCTTCTAGGTATGATTAGAACTGATAAAATATAGTTAACACCTAGTAGCTAGCCTGCTGGTTATGAACTTCTATGCCCCCAGCTAGAACGGCCCTCAGTAGACACAAACTGGTGCAAAGTCCATGATCAAGAAATTGGTTTAACAAACCACTAGAGAAAAACATCAAAGAAGTGAAACATATCTACCATCCATACTATGATGTTCAGTTGAATGGGCAGCGCGCCGAATTAATCTATCAGTACAAATATGTTAAACACTGCCAATGAACAATGATCTATACTCAGGACTGAATAGGAAAGAGTGGACTAGAGTGCATTTATGAAATTCAATGGTACAAAGTTGTTTCCTAATATAAAAGTCAATCTTATAAATTTTAACATTTTTCTAGCAATCCCACATGCCAGTGAATCATGGAGCATCACAAATTCTGAAGTATAAAAATTGAGAGTATAACAAAAGGCAAAGGAAAACATATAATGGCTGTAACACAGTATCATTAAATCTCTGTTGATTTTCTAGATTTATTCTTTCACCAAATGTGGTAGATTTAGGGATTGTTCCAACCAACCTCCCAGCATAGTGCCCACTGCCAAGTAAGCATTTAATAAATGCTCATTTCCTTCCTCCCCCCCTTCCAATGTGACCCTTCCCTAAAAGTCATCCATCTTCAACAGTGGGCTGTCCTACAATAAAAATGTCCCATCTCCTCTTCCTTGAATCTTCTACAGGTCAAGTAAAGCACCCCAGGCTCTATAGGATCTTTAATCTGCCAAGAAGCTTAAATGAATCTTATGATACCTTTCTCAATTTGGTACCTTTCTCAACAAACTCAACAAACTTCTCTCCAATCACGGATACTCTTCCTAGACTTTCATGCCTCATATATTCAATCCACTCCAGAGATTCTGAATGACTATATACCATTGCATAAAACTCTTCTTTTCTCCCTCCCATCAACTGACTCTCACTAAGCTATAGCTTCCTCTCATCTCCTCCTAAGAAGTTTGCACTATCCAAATAAATTTCCAAATCCAGATTCTGAGGACTTTTTTCCTATAGCCACCACCAGCCCACCAGACTCTACCCCACCCCCCAAAAAATATCCCTTTTCTTCCTCATTGAGTTCAGTATTTGGATCCGTCTCTCCTCTTCATCTGCTGCTCTCATTTTTAGGGGGTCTTCAATAATCTCCTAAAAATGTCCTGACTTCCTAGTTCCTCAGTCCCTTAGTTCAAATTACCTACTCCTTCACTCTTCCTCAACTACTTACAAAAATAGTAATACCTTTTTAAATTTATTTTTATTAAAGATATTATTTGAGTTTTACAATTTTTCCCCCAATCTTACTTCCCTCCCCCACCCCCCCACAGAAATCAATCTGTCAGTCTTTACTTTGTTTCCATGTTGTACCTTGATCCAAATTGGGTGTGATGAGAGAGAAATCATATCCTTAAGGAAGAGACAAGAAGTCTAAGAGGTAACAAGATCAGACAATAAGATATCTGGTTTTTTCCTAAATTAAAGGGTATTGTCCTTGAACTTTCAGATAGCCCAAAATTGTTCCCGATTGTTGCACTGATGGAATGAGCGAGTCCTTCAAGGTTGATCATCACTCTCATGTTGCTGTTAGGGTATACAGTGTTTTTCTGGTTCTGCTCATCTCATTCAGCATCAGTTCATGCAAATCCCTCCAGGCTTCCCTGAAATCCCATCCCTCCTGGTTTCTAATAGAACAATAGTGTTCCATGACTTTTTACCCTACCATTTATCCCTAAGTTTTCCACTTCTATGTTCATAAACTCCTCTATCTGATCATAATCTTTTATCATTCTGTCTTTTTCTTTGCCTTATGACCCCTGTCCCTGGCCTATTTACTCTTCATCTCTTCACTTTTCCCACAAGGTATACTGCTTTTGATGTTGTTTGGGTCTTTTCATCATGTCTTTCTTCCCTGGAAAGGGGAATTTCATCATCCAACAAGATTGAATCTGCCTGGTACTCATATCTTCTCTGTGTTCCTCTGCTCCTCTGACTGGACCCTTTGACTGAAGGACAAGACAATGTTTTCTATGGTCTCTTTTAAAAGTTTTTCTCTACTTTTTTCCCCACTAGTTTCCTTTATTTTTCTTTAAAATTCTTCCATCATACTCCTTTATTTAGTATTGCTACACCCCTTCTTTTTAAGCTTCCTTTTGTATGTTGTCTTCCCCCTTTCAACTGTAAGATCCTTGAGGGCAGGGACTGGGACTCTGTTTTTATTTGTATTCCCAGCTTGTGGTTCAGTTTTTCACATGTAATGGATGCTAAGTAAAAATTTGACTGACTGATCTTGTCCTCTTTTCTCTCCACCCCTCAGTTCTTTCCAAGATTATCAACTTTAAAACTCACTTCCCTAATTCCACCCCTAGGTGAACCAACTCAACTCTATACTATACCCTAAATTGATCACACCTCACCAGAATTTAACTCTAGATCACTCTACCTACTGGTAGAGCACAAACCATGTGCTTCTGGACCCTCACTGAATCAAGGCAAATATCATATTCTTCCCTAAATGATCCCACATTTCTCCCTAGCAACTCTTCCAAACTTCGACATGATCCCATGATCCTCCTTCCCCCAACTCTACCAGATGAGAATTTCCTTCACTGAAAAGACTAAAGACATTCTCCAAGTTTCCGCCTTCTCATCCTCTTCCTAATTTCACACCACTGAAATCTTTCTCCACTATCACCTTATTCACTATGGTCCCAGATAAAGACTATGTCCTTTCTCATTTCCAAGGCAAATCCCTCAATATATATAAACCTGTTCCTATTCCCTTTTGCTTTCTGCAGCAAATTCTCAAGAAGGGAAGATAGGTGGTCCAGAGATTAAATTTTAAACTCAGACACTTACTGTGTGACCCTGGGGAAGTCATTTAACCTCCGCCTCAGTTTCCTCAACTATAAAATAGCACCAATCTCACAAGGCCATTATGAGGATAAAATGTGATATTTGTAAGCTTTTTTCACAGTCCTGACTACAACCAGATAAGGCAGATACCTACCAGGGAGTAGACACTCAATAAGTGTTTATTACATACCCACCCACCCCACCCACTCCCCTTCCCTCTCTCTTTAATCTTCAAGATCTTTCTACCTACTGGCTTCTTCCCTAATGCAGTCCATTATCTTCCCATCCTTAAAAAATAACCCTCACTGCCCCCATTGCCCTCTCTCCTTTGTTTCTCTCTCCCTCTATCCTCTTTTCCACTTTCCTCTACCCTCTTCTCTCTCTCCTTCATTCTCTGCCTCACCATACTGAGGTATTTTGGGAAAGTTGAACTTTCCAGTTATGACCCTGAAGTGGAAAATACTGGAGAACAATTGCAGTCAAATCCCTGAGTCGAGTGTGAAGGTAATCAGATAGCCAGCCATGAAGAAGGAAAGAAATCTTGAAGGACCTTTATCATGAAAACATTGTGAAATACAAATGGATTTGCACAGAAGATGGAGGAAATGGGATTAAATTCATTATGGAGCTCCTGCCTTCTGGGAGTCTGTAGGAATATCTTTGAAGGAATAAGAACAAAATCAACCTGAAACAGCAGCTAAAGTATAGTTTAAATTTGTAAGAAGATGGACTATTCAGAGTCTTGGCCAGTATACTGACCAAAATTTGACAGCAAGAAATGTCTTTGTTGAGAATGAGCATTGGGTAGAGATTGGAAATTTTGGCTCAACAGAGAATACTATACAGTGAGATGATTGAGATAGTTCTGTCTTCCGGTTTCTCCAACATCTTTAATTTATTACAAATTTTACTTCTCTGATGATTAATAACTTGAGTCACTTTATGCAAACTGATAACTTATAGAGAGTCAGAATCCAGTCCCAGGACAATGTGCTTAGAGTTGATTGGCCCAACAAAAGGCAAGATGACCATTATATGATTTATACATGTATTAAATGAAGAAAAAACATTTACAGTACCCACCTAATTGCCCAGAAAAGGTTCACCACCTAATGAAGAAATGCTAGGGGTACCAGACAAACAAATCTGAAAGCACTTATAAAATAAAATACCATTGATCAAACTGATTTAAGTGCCTACTATGTGTAGGTACTCTGATAGGTATTGAGGCAAAAGGATCCAAAAAAACGTTCTTCTGCTTATGTTGCCTTACTGTTTGTTTGCCCTTTTAAAAAGTCAAGTCCCTAAACTCATTTTGGGAGTAGGTAGTAGAAGTAGGGCTTTTTTTTTAATTTAAAAGTTTATATTCTCCTCAAACATATTCCTTCATAAAAATATTTTTTGAATGCCTACTGTGTACAGAAGTGCTTAATATTTGAGGTAGTTCTTTATAGATAATAATAGTGGAACAGTGACAAATATAAGAAAGTCACATTTTAAGAACTCTTCTTATTCAAAGATGTCTATCACCAGTCACTGAAGTTGACTCATTTTACTGGGCTGTTGACTGCTGATGATTTTAGTAACAATCATATGACATCACAAGAATGGCATTTCATGGGGTGGCTCAGTGGTGCAGTGGATAGAGCACTGGCCCTGGAGTCAGGAGTACCTGAGTTCAAATCCAGCCTCATACACTTAATAATTACCTAGCCGTGTGGCCTTGGGCAAGTCACTTAACCCCATTTACCTTGCAAAAACCTTTAAAAACAACAACAACAACAAAGAATGGCATTTCATGCAACAAGAAACCTAGGCCAAATTCTCTCTCAGATTATTTGCTTTCATTGACAGTTATAAATTGGGATTCAAAACTGAGTTCATTTTTCTGACATCAAATCAAGGCAAGGGCTATAGGTTTAGCAAGTTAACTTTCATTGTACATACAAATTATCAGTATCTATGCAATTGGACCAAACCTTCTATCAAATACTAGTTCATGTACTATTCATTGAATATGAAGGAAATTTTACTGACTTAACTTTGAGCTCTTTCTCTCACACATATTTTCGTGGAACCTCGGTAACCAGGGACACTTAACTGTAAAAAGAGTTTCTGAGCAAAAGGTTGCAGCCTGCACCCATTGGACAGTGCCTCTTTCTGTCTGAATCCAACTTGCAAACTGAATAGTTGGCATTGGCCTTGATAGCAACATGTCCTAATAGGGTATACTATTCCCAGTTACCACTCAATAGGTTTTCTTTCTTTTCTTTCTTTTTTAAAAGTTAAAAATACAAATGTAACTTTTATTTTTAGATTTTGCTACAAAAAAATTATTGCTAAGGATTTTGACACTTCAGAGGTCAAGGTGGTTTCATATTGTGGATAGAAACATTTAGATACACAATATAAATTGCATTATATTTTAATGTGTTTTTGTACTTAACAAGAAAAGGCAAAATGCCCATGTAATGGAAGCAGCTAGAAGGCACAGTGGCTAGGGCTTAAAATCAGAAAGACTCCTCTTCCTGAGTTAAAATCCAGCCTTAGATGCTTACTAGTTGTGTGACTCTGGGCAAATCATTTAACCCTGTTCGTCTCAGTTCCTCTTCTGTAAAATGAATTGGAGAAGACAATACAAACTATTCCAGTATCTTTGCCAAGAAAATCTCAAATGAGATCACAAAGCCTCAAATATGACTGAAAAATGACAACACGCTTTATGTATAGGCACTTTGACTATTATCATTACAGGGAAACACTGGATATGGTACACACCTCCAATCTTGTGCAAGACGGATCAGGGATGCCAAGACATGATAGCAGATCACCATCTAATGGAAACTCATCCTTTGGAATCTAGCACTAGCTGAAAGGTACTAATTTTCCAATTGCTTGGGGATAGCCAGCTGGTATGTAAAATGGTAGAAGTCAATTCAATGTGAACATGAATGGTTTTAAGGAATGTTTCTATTTGAAGAAGTATATCAAAATGCATAGTACTAGTGTGGCATTATTTTTCACCTCCTCAGGGCTGGTAATAATAAGAGACAGAATTTATTCAAATTCAAGAGGTGAACTAAGGACTTCATTTTTATATCCTTCACTACATCCAGATTTTTCCATTAAAACTAGGGGAAGGGGCGGCTAGGTGGCGTAGTGGATAAAGCACCGGCCTTGGAGTCAGGAGTACCTGGGTTCAAATCCAGTCTCAGACACTTAATAATTACCTAGCTGTGTGGCCTTGGGCAAGCTACTTAACCCCATTTGCCTTGCAAAAACCTAAAAAAAAAAAAAAAAACTAGGGGAATATCACATCCTTATCCAGTATTGTACTTGTTCGGAACTTGGGTACAACCTATATGTGCTTTATTACTCTTTATACAAATAATTATAATAAAGACTTGGGAAAAATAACACTCACTTGTTCCAACTATTTCCTCTAGCTATTACCTGCTATATCTTTCCTTCACTTTGTGACTTAACTCCTTGAAAAAGCCACCAAAAATTCATGCCACCACTTCCTCTTCTTTTATTCTCTTCTAAACCCTCGGTAATCTGACTTTTGACCTCATCGTTCAGCAACACCTGCCCTCTCCAAAGCTACCAATAATCTCTCATTTGCCAAATATAATAGCTTTCTCAGTCTTGATCCTCCTTGACTTCTGTTACATTTGACACTGTCAATCACCTTCTCTTACTGAATACTCTCCTCTCCTAGGTTTTATGACATTACTCTTTCCTAATTTTCCATCTATCTATCTAACTGCTCCTTTGTTGATTCTTTATGTCATGCTCACTCTCTTTGGGTTCCCCGTAAGGCTGTCCTGGGTCTTTTGTCCTAATCTTTTAACAATGAATTCAATTCACTGATTACTTGATATTTTATGTCACTTTTACTTTATGTCTAAGTTTTGGTTTTTGTAATAAAATTGTCATGAATTCTTGAATTACTTGGATATAATGCAAACAAAGGGAAAAAAACCCAGAATGGTTTGCCATTTCCTTCTCCCCTTCTCTTTCCATTCTATTCTGTCTTAGTGATCTCATTATTTCTGATGGCTTCATGTCTTCTCTGTGCAGATGATTACTAGATAGATAGAAATAAATATAGATAGAGACAGAACTAAAAATATACATAGCATTAGAGACAGAGAAAAGATAGAGATAGAGTAGATAGATGAAGATAAAGTAATGTATACAGTTCAAGCTCTCTACTGAGCTACATTCATGCATCTCCAACTATGTCATATTGAAATAATAAGAAGACACCTCTTAACATAATAAATGCCTAACTGATTTGCATACAAGAAATTACTTAAAAGATATAAAAGATGAAAATGATCAGAACAGGACAAGTCATTTGATGAGACCAAGAAATAACAGACCCAGAGCACAAGAATTGCACTCTACATTGGTCTACTTCTGGAAAACTAAGTGGCATCTCCTGTTACTGTAGCTTCACAGTGGTTATTGGCAATGCCTGTAATGTTCTTCCCTTTCACTTCTCCTACATATTTGGAATCATATCATAAATCCTTGTAAGGTCAGGGACTCTTTATGTATCCACAGTGCTAGTTCACAGTGGGAGCTGAATAAATGATTACTGATTGATTGATCAATTGATTGATTGATCATTACTCAGCAAAGATTCACACAAAATGAGAAGTGGTGAGTGATTTGTAATATGTACCAGTATAGAGAGTACAATGAATTAGCAAAAACAAAACAAGAGAAAGCCCCAAACCTCAAGATTCAGAAAGTATGAAATGGACACTCATAGGAATATAAAAATTCTGTATTTCCAACCTAAAATCTCAATTTTCTCCTAGAAGCCTACAAATGACAGCTAAGTGGATCAATGGAGAAAATCCCAGGCCTGGATTCAGGAAAACTTGAGTTCAAATTTGGTCTTAGAGACTACTAGTGTTTAATATAGTTATACATGTATAACCTATATCAGAAAGTTTACTGTCAAAAATGGGGTAGGAAAGGGGAGAGAGGAAGAAAAATGTGGAACTCAAAATATTACCAAAAAATGAATGTTGAGACTGGAAAAATCACTTAACGTCTGTTTGCCTCCATTTTCTTACTTATAAAATGAAGATAACAACAGCATCACTCTCCCAAGGTTATTGTGAGGATCAAATGAGATAATTTTGTAAAATAATTTTCCAAACTTAAAGTGTTATGCTAGTATATGCTTATAGTATAATTGTTGTCAATTGTTATTACTGTTGTTGCTGTTGTTCGATATTCAAGATAAGAAAATAATGAAAATAAAGAAAATATGAACTAAAATTCCTAAATCAATTGTACTCTCATTTCCAAACTTTTTCAAATGGTCCCCCAAGATTATTAAACCTTCAGCAGTCTACTGTACTCTTCTCTAAAATGCACCATTGTGGATGGTGCAAAAAAAGTTAATAAAATTTGCAAAGATGTCTACTTTACATTCCTTTCCTTTGAGAGCATTATACTATCATGACAAAGGAAAAACTCATTCCAGCTAATAATAATCATCCTTGCTGTCTCATTTTGGAATGCAAGTTCCCTGTGAGTAAGATTAGTTTGTTCTTTGTATTTATCTCTCTCTCTCTCTCTCTCTGAGAGAGAGAGAGAGAGAGAGAGAGAGAGAGATACAGAGACATAGAGAGAGAGATTCACACAAAATGAGGAGTCATGAGGGAGTTGGGAGATGTACCAGTGGAGGGAATATCAATGAATTAACATAAAAAACAAGAGAAAGTTTAAAACCTCAAGATTCAGAAAGCATGAAATTAATACTCACAAGAATATAAAAATTCTATATTATATTTCTAACCTAAATTCTCAAATTCCTTCCATAAGTCTGAAAATTGGCAGCTAAATGGATCATATTTTTCAGTTATGCATACACTTCACAACCCCATTTGGATTTTCTTGGCAAATATCCTCAAGTGACTTCTCCAACTCATTTCACAGATGAGGAAACTATGGCAAAGAGGATTAGGTGATTTGTCCAAGGTCACACAACATAAAAAGTATTAGGTGTCTGAGGCTGGATTTGAACTCAGGTCTTACTGACTCTAGGGCTGATGCTGTATCCATTATGCCATATGCTTTCCCCAATGTCCTTGAATTTAACAGGGCAGAATGTGTTTCAAACAGAACTCCCAAAAGGAAAGTTTTCTGAAAGAAAATTCTCATTGAATATTTTATAATGAATATATTATGTGTAATCATCACAGTAGTCCATGAATTATGAACTCCAACAAGATATCATCATTCTGGTCATGACAGCTTCCCAGTGCTCTTTATGGCAATGGCATCCATTGATCATAGGGTGATAATTTCAGGACTGGGAGGGATCTGAAAGGTCATCAATTTCAACCATCTTATTTTACAGATGACTAAGATCAAGAGAAGTTAAACAACATGATCAAGACATGATCAAGGTCACATAGTTATCATATGAGGCAGAATTTGAACCTAGTCTTGTCTTCAAATAAAATACTTCATCCACTATACCTTGCTGCCTCAGAATCAAGATCAACATAGCAAAGATCAAAACCATAAGTCAAATCCTTAAATAATGTTGAAATTATTGACCTATAAATAATACAGAACTTCTTCCCTTACCTCCCTTCCCCAAAGAATGTCTAGTACAGAATCCTAGCATTCCTTTAAGTCTCCTTCTGGGAAGGAGAACACCAAAGTAGTGATACTGTCTTTTCATAGGAGAGGGCAGGAGAAAACAAAGTGAGGACACCAATGGAGATATTAGTAGAGACATGCCAAAGAAACATGCTAAAGAAAAGTAAAACTGGTGGGCCTGTAAAGTTATTGTTTACAAAAACAGCATGATATTTCAATATGAAAGTAACAGTGGCAGAACACTGAATAAACATCTCATGAAAAACTACTTAAGGGGCGGCGGCTAGGTGGCGCAATGGATAAAATGCCAGTCCTGGAGTCAGGAGTACCTGAGTTCAAATTCAGCCTCAGACACTTAATAATTACTTAGCTGTGTGGCCTTGAGTAAGTCACTTAACCCCATTTGCCTTGCAAAAACCTAAACAAAAATTCTTAAATTCTGCTTTCAAACCCTCATCAGAATATCATAAAGAAAGAGAATAGTATGCCATTTACAACCCTGACAGGTATTTCTTTACTCTATGGATAGCTTTTAGGTATTCTAAATATCCCCCTTAATAGATATGTACATTGCACAGTATGTGTCCATGCATCATTAATACATTTTCAACATTAATACCTTAATAATTTGAAAAAGGCTTGTTATGAAAATGAATAATTACTGTAGCAATGAAAATTTTAGGAGTTTTTTGAAAGTGGGTTTTTAAAAAGAAAAACTGAAAAAATTATCAATACAATTGCAAACAAAAAATAAGCAGACTGACTGCCAAAGAGATGATGGACTCAAAATATAAGAATGAGACCAGTGGGGAAATTGATTTTGTTTGACTATGCATGCTCATTATAAGGGTTTTCTTTTTCCTTAGTTTTAATCATGAGGGTAAAAAGGAAGAAGTGGGAAGGAGAAAGAATAAATCCTTGTTAATTGGGTGGAATTGATAAAAATAAACTTTGAGAAAAAAATAATATATTAAAAAAGATAAAAGTGGTTTATATTGGAATATGTATCTAAACAGAGAATACAGTTTTAAAAATTTTTTAACTTTTAAAAAAACCCTTAGACAGATTCCCTTTAACAGAATGTGCTTAATTTCATCTGACACTGGCCTTTCCAGAACTCAAGATTCAGGGAAAGCAGCAGGTCCTGATCTTGGGTTATAACAGATGGCCTCCACAATATGATGATAATGGCATCTGACATGTGTTGTTTCAATGATCTCTTTTACTCTCCAAAAAGTACGGAAGCATTAGATCCTGTGTGTTCCTTCAAATTGTTATTTTTGGCATGCTTCTCTTGGCATATGCTATGATGAACCATTCCTAACAAATTAAATTTTCATCAAGTTTTTTTAAAAAAATCTTTATAATCCATAAGCCTCCCATTTATCTCTGTTCCCAAGGTAACACTTTCTTTCCATGGGGCCAGTTAGGTTTGGGATAGGATTTGGATTTTTTTTCCCTCTAAGGATTAGCAATTTTGTAACCAGGGGGGACTAGGTCTGGAGTCCTGGGGATATACAGAGAGAAGCCAGATGAAATATTTATGGCCCTGTTCTCAAAACATCTTGCAGGGACACAAAAAATCACAAGTTCCCCAAAAACCTGTTAAAAGGGGCTAAGCCACATGGTGCTATCTGAATAGATTCTACACAAAGCCCAGACTGACTCATAATGACACTCCTAGACCTTTACAGTAGAACTTTGCAGCTAATTGTGACTGTAATTAACTGTTTCCTCTGTCTGGGCAATGGAATTTTGGGAGGTTTGAAGAAACCAGTGATTTTGCTCCCTGGCAGCTTTAGCAAAATGGGATGTCAGACGGTGTGGTGCTTTCAATCTCAAATTGCTAAATCTAGTTAGAGCAGAAACATCAATGACTTTCAGGGAGAGTAAGCCACAGAAATGTCTGAGAGTCATATACCACTACTGATTGCTTCTTTCAGAAGCAAGATGCAACCAAGTGGGTTCTTGAAAGTCAACCCTAGCTTCTCTCTTCCCAAGCTAAAACTTACTCTCTGTTCCCTTTATAGACTTATCCTCCACTACTTAGCAGTTGGTTGATTGCTTCCTTTTTTCCTATGTATTCATTAGCTATGTTTGCTACCAAGTAGGAGGGATTTTTGAAATGAATTATTTCAGGCTTTCCTATTTATCCAGTTTTGTCAGCTGTCTGTGATTCTTTGGTCTGGCACCTTCTCTTCAAATTCTCTTGAATATGGAATTAGAAGGAACCTGAGAGGTCTAATTCCAGCTCAGGTTCTCTGACTGCAAATGCTGTGCTCTTTAGAATAAAGCATAATGACTTTCCTTGCCCCCTGGATCACTGCCTTGTCATGTTAGAGGGGCTTGCAAAATCTGATGAAATCATGAGCTATGGCATGCAGGGTTATTCAAGATAGGAACAGAGTGGAGAGTCCTGACAAAAGGTGATCCACTGGAGAAGAAATGACAAACTACTCCAGTATCTTTTCCAAGAAAACCCCATGGACAGTACTAAAATATTAAAAGAAATGACATCAAAAGATGAGCCCCTCAGGTAGGAAGGTATCCAACATGTTACTGGAAAGATTGAAGAGTGAAGAGTTATTGGTGAAGCAACTAGATTAAAATGAAAAGGATGTGTTAGGTGACAACAGGATACATACAATGTTGTAAAGATCAATACTGTATAGAAATCTGGAATGCAAGATCTATAAACCAAAGTAATCTGGAGATAATCAAAAAGGAGATGGAAAGATTAAATAATGATATCTTGGGCATCAGTGAGCTTAAGTGGTTGGAAATGGGTGAACTTAATTCAGGTGATCATATGCAAGATGCCAGGCTGGATAAATCAAAAGACAGAATTAAAGTTGCCAGGAAAAGTATCAATAATTTCAGATAAATAGGTAATACTATTCTGATGGCAAAAATAAAGCAAATTTAAGAAGCTTCTTGATGAGAGTGAAAGAGAAGAATGTAAAAATTGACTTGAAGCTTAAAATCAAATAAGGTAACTGGTCCCATCACTTCCTGGCAAATAGAGGAAGAAGAAATGGAAACAGTAACACATTTTATATTCTTGGGCTCAAAGATGACTGCAGTTAGTGACTGTAGTAATGAAATTTTAAAAAACACTTGCTCCTTGGAAGGAAAGGTATGGTTAATCTGGACAACATACTAAAAAACAAAGATATCACCTAGTCAACAAAGGTCCATATTGTCAAAACCCTAGTTTTTCCAGTCGTAATGTATGGCTATGAGAGGACTAGGAGAAAAGCTGAGCATCACAGAGCCAATATTTTTGAATTATGGTGTTGGAAAAATATTTTGAGATAGGATAGAAAAGAGATCAAAACAATTGACACTTAAAGAAATTAATTCAGACTAGTCATTGAAAGGTTTAATATTGAAGCTAAGGTTTAAATACTTTGGTCACATAATGAAAAGATAGGAATCCACTGGGAAAGACCCTGGCAAAGATTGAAAGTAAAAGGAGAAGGGCACTGCAGAGGATGAGATGGATAAATAGTGGCATATGAACTTGGACAGACTTCAAGAAATAATGGAAGATGGAAGGACCTAGCCTGCTGTGGCCCACGGGGTCACAAAGAGCCAGACATTACTGAACAACTTAACAACGACAATATGATGATTTCACCTCACAAGTACAGAGGAGGTTTTTCTAAAAAAGGATCAAAAAGAAATTTCCTAATTTAATATCTTAATAGAAGGATAGAGACTAGACCCAAGATTCCTTGGCTAAAAGGAACATCAAGATAAGGAAGCATCCTCTACCTGTGCACCTTACCAATGCAACTTATAGTCACAAGAGAGTTGTCTATAGCACCAGGTATGTTAAGAGGCTTGCTCAGGTTCAGACACAGAGGGTAAACTTGAAAGTATGACTTCTATTCCACCAACCTGACTAATTTAATACCTCCTTAGTGATAACAGTAACTTATACATGTATGGCACTTTATAGCTTTTAAAGCATTTCACTTTCCAATATATGAAGACGAGAAAGCAAGAGAAAAAATATATCATGTGAATAAAATGAAAAAATGAGTATTGATACATGGTTTCCTACTGTTTAAAAGCTAATCAAATAGAAGGAGCATTTTAAGAATAAGGAAGACAGAGAGGGAGAGACTAAAAAGTAACAGCTTCAAAATAGCTGTCAGAGAAAACAGAAAGGGGACTCCCAACAAATTATGTGTAAAAAAAGAAGGATTACTTTTAAGGATCATATAGAAATTTATATTTACAAAAGAAAGCAAAACAACACCAAGGTAATCAATGATGGCATCCACTAGAGATAGATGCTGCTACAGTGGAGAGAGGAGCAAGACTTGGAAACAAGTAATATCTAGCCTAGGTAGAACTCAGGTTAGATAGGTGATAATGAGAGCACAGATCACAGATACTTTCTAATATTCTTCAGCCAGGAGTGACTTTCAAATGAGATTCTTCTAATATTTTAGCAAGATCAATTCACCTTCCTTCCAAATTCTGCTTTATAGCAAATATTGTCAGAGCAAGTTTCCACTGTATCCATTAGAAAATCAATCTGTTGAGAGAGGTAGGTGAAAAATATGATGTCTTCTCTTAAGAGTTCAATAGATTTTTGCCTGGAAAAAACAGGTCAGATATCTGGGCATAGTGAGTAAAAAAAGAGAGACATCACAATGCGGTGGAAAGACTAATGAATTTGGAATCAAAATCAAAATCCCAGCTTTGCCACTTATTGTAACTGAGACTTCCTTCAGACACAAAGGGCATAGGTACACTAAAGGGACTCCCAGGTTTCCTGGATCACTTGCCCCTACCCAGGTAAAACCTAGATATATAAGTTTCTGATACTTCTAAATTGTGGCATCATATCCCCTTACAAGAAGTCAAGCTCACAAGGCATCAGCATTGAATAATTATCATTTATTTATTAAAGGATACAGAAAAGAGGCAAATTAAAACCTATAGATAATCAGGAACATCTTTTTCCCCTCTACTAAACCCTTTTGCTTCTCTATTTCTCCCAGGAAAGGACATGGGTGGTTTTTATAAAAAATCTAAAAAAAATCAAGGAGAGGTAACTATATATCATAAGCTACACATGATTCAGATTGATCTGATCATTTGGGTTCAGAATTGAGATGAAATGGAGCACTCCAGAGGACAGAAAAGTCAAACACATTGACTGTGGTCATATACAGCTGTAATACTTCCAAGTCCAACCTCACCCATATTAAAATATAATTAAAGACTATTACCTTTAATTTTTTAAAATGTTATCTTATTATGTAATTCTGCTATATCTTATACTTTATGTTTCTTCCTTAGGGATATTATTTCTCTCTCGTCACATTCAACTTAAATAAATGCATACCATGGAAATATTGTAAAGACTAACAGACTGTCTTCTGGGGGGGGGAGAAGCAAGATGGGGGGGGGGAAATTTTAAAATTCAAAATAAATAAAATCAAATAAAAAAGAATGTGAGCTCCTCACAACTGGTTTTGGTTTTTTGCTTGTTTTGTTTTAACCTTTCCTTATATCTACTATGCTTAGCCCTATGCCTGCCTTACAATAAATGTTTAATAAATATTTCTGATTGATTGACCTGGAAAAATGTAATTAGGCATTATTTTTAAAAATAAATAAAAATACAAAGAAGCAAATAATATTAACAAGTGGTATTCTAAAGCACTGTGCCGCCCACAAGGATCCTTATATAAGGTTGACTGACTCCCATTTCTATTTGAGTTGATCATACTCTTATCATTAACTAAATTCTTATCCTTTCATTTTGGCCCAATTTGAATACCACCTCCCTCAAGAAGCCTTCCTTGATTCCTCTGTCAGTAGCAATCTCTCTTCTTGGCCAACACATAGCATTTGTTTTGCAACTCTCTAAGTGATGATGATGATGATGATGATGATGATAATGATGATGATGATGATGATGATGATGATGTTTGCCCTTCTTTCTTGAAGAACACCATGACATCAAGGAGGGGATGCCATGTCAAGCATGTGAATTGGATTTGAGTGAGGGGGCCTGTGCTAAGTCACCAGCCTTACTTTCTCCTCCAGAGTCATCTGGTCCAGTGACTAGATATTGATCAGGATGAGTGGAGATGGCTCTAGATATGAGGCAACCAGGGTTAAGTGACTTGCCAAAGGTCACACAGCTAGTAAGTGTCTGAGGCTGGATTCCAACTTCTGACTTCCTGAAGGGTGGGAAGGAGAGAAGTAGGGAGGGAGGAAAGCAGGGAGGAAGGAAGGCAGGAAGGAAGGAAGGCAGGAAGGCAGGAAGGAAGGAAAGAAGGAAGGAAGGGAGGGAGAGAGGGAGAAAGGGAGAGGGGGAGGGAGAAAGGAGGTTTCTATAGAAAACCCTAAATGTCAGAAAAGAAAATATGTGAGCCTGAAATCCTGAGTTGAATAAAATCTGGAAGTAACTGGATGAACCAGATACTAATTAATGACACTAAGAATGGGGGATTAAGAGCTTTACACCAGAGACATAGAAAGCTGGCTAACTTGTCCACCTGTCGGAGAAAGACTGCTGATCCGGCACTCAGAGCAGGAGATTCAGCTCATGGGAATATCCTTGACGTAATCAAGATTGATTTTCTACACACACACACACACACACACACACACACACACACACACATACACACGAAAAGAAAAAAAAATCAAAGTGTTTATCATCTCCCCTGTCCACCTCTATTTCCAAAGCAGCAGCAAAAGGGTGACTGAGACAATTCTCTGGGAAAAACTTTTTATCATTATAAGGAGTCGAAATGTCTGTCAAATAGGTGGTGTAAGAAAAAACTATTCAAAGGTCAGGTTGACTCCTATTTTGTTTGGTGTCTCCTCACCCCCATTTTGGATTCTTTGATATCTCTTCTCCTGACTTTATTTTCCAGACATAGAGATGGTTCTTAAGAATATCTAAGCACATTGGTGATGGCCACTGACCCATTTCTAGACAGATATTGTTGATGCACTGAAAACATAATGTGAATCTTTTCGTCTTGTTTCCAAATGGAAACAAATTTCTGGACTGTCCTGGTTAAATTCCACTGACCCCAATTCCTCAATTCTGTCTTTAAAAGATCTAAGGGAATAAGTGGTTATAAGCAGAAATTCTTAAAGTATAGAGGAAATAGGCCTCATTGATCCTGTTGAATAATAAGAATAAAATTTGCTGAGATTTTGGATTAGTCTAAAGTATACCTTAAATATTTGGGGCAGAAAGGGAAATATGTGTTTATATCATGGGCAAAACTGGCAAAATTCTTGAGAGAAGAAAAGAACATGCATCTGTCGCACATATTCATATGAATAAGAAGGGATAATCTGCATTTGGAGGAAGCTGCCAGAGTAAGCAATACTCATTAATGTCACTAGAAGGATTAAAGGATAATCATGGAAGAAAGGAAGGAAGTAGCAGAGCAGCACAAGAATGGGAGACAACTAGATAGGAAAGGTCAAAAGATGTGAAGACTTCAAGTTTATCCCAGTCCCACCTGGTCCAGAGAGACAGTATCACGAAGGGAAAAAAAGAGTATTGAATGTGAAATCAGAGGAGGTGTCAACAAAGATCTTCTACTTAATCCTTGGGTAGCTAGAGGACACCAGAGCATCCAGAGCACTGAGCCAACTGTCAGTAAGACCTGAGTTCAAATCCTAACTGGGATGCCTCCAAACTGGGCAAGGATTGTCCACTACCACTCAGGATTGGTGAGAATAAAATGAGGTCACTGTAAAGACCATTTAACAAATGCTATATAATTTATTATTATTATTATTAGAGTTAGTGTTATTGTTTTTGTTTTTGTTATCTTGAGAAAAATCACTTCATTTCACTGGTCCTCAGCCTCTTCACCTTAAAGTGAGGGAGAGAAACTAGATCAGTATTCCCCAAAGAGGAGAAGAAGAGGAGGGAGGAAAAATGAACTCTTTTCTCTTCTTTCACAGGAAGGGCTCCAAAGATCATTAAATATGCAAATATATCTTCTAGAAATTGAATGAATAATAACTCACCCTTAAGTGTATTGTTAATATTTTTCAAATGTATAAAATAAATAAATAACTAAAATTAAATAAAATTAATAAAATAAAAATTCATTTAAGTATTACTGAAGTCATAATAGTTTTTTCATTATACAATACCAGGCATGGGTCCACCGAAGGTTTTACTATTTAAAAGGGGTTCTCACTCTTGAAGAGGTTGGGGCCACTAGACTGGATTCAATTAAGCAAGCAATTGATGTGGGTCTATAAAGTTCCAAGCTCTCAAAGACATGAAGAATGTAAAGTTAAAAATGAGAAAAGTCACTACCCCCAAGGCACTATATCTATCTACAAAGAAACAAAACAGATGCAATAACCCCAGAAGAGAAAAATAAGAATAAAAGGCATGTATAGCACATCTTCACAATGAGTGGGAAGGAGAAATCTGCATCTGAAATTAAGTAAATGATTACTGCAGAGTAACTTTCTGACACCAAATAGTGTAATTGTAAAGTTATCGAACCTTCATCTACAACAAAACAAAAAAAAAAGTACTGGATCACCTGTAACAATGGAGATTATGGATATTTCAAAGTGATGAAGTGAGGTTCAATATATAAATTACAAAATTATCACTGAAAAGAATAGATTTTATATTCCTATAGACTGCTGAGTCATAACTTTGTTTGAATTTTGTTTTTTAATCACAATTAACTATTGTTTTTGTTTGGGGTTTTTTTTAGGTTTTTTGCAAGGCAATGGGGTTAAGTGGCTTGCCCAAGGCCACATAGCTAGGTAATTATTAAGTGTATGAGGCTGGATTTGAACTCAGGTACTCCTGACTCCAAGGCCAGTGCTTTAACCACTATGCAACCTAGCCACCCCTCACAATTAACTATTGCTAGCCATTGTTTGATATTCTGAGAAGGGAATGAACCAAGTCAATTGGGATTCAATGTCACATCACAGCAAAAGCACACTGTCCAAGTCAAAAGGGCTTTTATTTGACTCGTGTGATGCAGCAAATAATGAGTTTTGCTAATATCAAAATATAACATAGGGAATTAGAACAAAAATTTTATACTTTATATGGCAAAGGAGAAACCAAAATGGTGGCTTTATTTTGTCATTGTGAAAAGCAGCATGGTGTAATGAATAGGTCATGGAGCTAGAAAAATCTGGGATCAAGTTCTGCTTTTGACATATATTGGTATATAACCCTGGGCAAATCACTTAAATTCTCAATGTTCTAGACAATTCACAAAAGCCACAGGTTGCTGAAAATGTGTCAAACTGCACTAGTAGAATTTTGTCATCCAGGAAAGTTCACTAAACCAATGAAATCATAGACCCAGTATATAGCCTCACCTTTGCCACTGGAAAGACTTTCAATCATTTTTCACATTTAATAAGAAGTAAAATAACTTGGGAGTCAGGAGAGGATAATTCAAATCCTGTTTCTGATAGTTACTGGCTATGTAACCTTGAAAGTTTCAATTCTACATCTCTAAATTGGGAATAAACATAAAATTAAAACATACTATTAAAACAATAAAGTGAAAACAAAAATAAATACCAAGTTCCTTGGCAATGACAAATAGTTCAACATGAGAAATTAATATAATTTTATCAATAGAAATGTAAGTAAGAGACATTTCTTCTGCTTTGTTGCCATACATGAAGGATCATGGGACCTTTGCATATAATGTACAATTAAAACCTTCCATATGCATACCCCATTAGAATATGAGGTACAAGCAAGCAAGGACTGTCTTACATTTCCATTAGTATTCTCAGTGCTTAAATTTGCATGGTGTAAGCACTTGATAAATGCTCCATTCATTCCTTTAAAAGGTCCCTGCTATACAAGAGCCACTATGCTAGAAACTAGATATCCAAAAACAAAAAAAAAATGAAAAACTCAGTCTTTTCCAACTCAATCAAGCAATTGATAAGTATTTTAGTGCTTATTCTGTATGAGGGATTGAGCCAAGCATCAGGAAACAAAGGTTGTCAAAATAATCCTTCAAGTAACTAATGTTTTAATGGTGGAGTGAATATGTACACGTCTAAGAATACACAAGATGAACATGTAGTAGAGTAGGCAGAGGGTAAGTTTGGAAAGGAAGATGTAGGGACTGAAGGTGGGGAGGACCAGAAAAGACTCCTAATAGAAAGCAGCACTTGAGTGGAATCTTGATGAAAGCTAGGGATTCCAAGAGGCAGGAGTGAAGAGGAAGAACATTCCAAGCAACTGAAGGAAGGCTTGGCAATAGGCAAAAGAATATTAACAGGAAGGAGTTGCAAGGAGAGTAGTAGAGGGAAGAAGGGAGCAGATTGTGGAGAGCTTTATTTAGCACTTGGTGACATATTGGATCAGTATTTTAAAAAAAATCACTATGGCAGAGGTATGGAGGGTGGATGTGAAAATTTGAGGTCTTTAATTGCATTTAAAAGGTCATCGCAATGATTCAAGTGAGAAGTGATAAGGCCCTGAACTAAAATTGGGGGAAAGATGACGTATCAGAAATATTATGGAGATGGGTATGATAAAGTATGATAAGACTTGGTAATTGACTGGATATGTGAAGTGAGTGAAAATGAAAAGTTCAGCATTTCACTGAAGTTTTGAAACTAAATAACTGGGAAAATAGTGATACTATGGACAATAATAGGAAAGAATGGGGAAAGGGTGAGTTTGAAGGGGAAGAAAATGAATTCTGTTTTGGAGATTTTGCATTTGAAATGTCTAGAGAATATAAAAATATCTAAGAGAAAGCCAGTGGAATTAGAACTCAGGAACTCCATTAGGAGTGAAGCTCAAAACAGATAGTGGGAAAGGAGTGTTGGTAGCATTGTGAACTGATCCAACCATTCTGGAAGAGTGATCTGCAACCCTGCTCAAAGGACTATAAAAACTGTGTATACCCTTTGATCCAACAATACTACTGCTAGGTCTATATTCAAAAGATATTTTTTAAAAAGGGAGGGGATTTATTTGTCCAAAACTATTTGCAGCAGCTTTTTTTCCATTTTATTTGTTTAAGGCAATGGGATTAAATGACTTGCCCAAGGTCACACAGTTGGCCAATTATTAAGTGTCTGAGGTCGAATTCGAACTCAGGTCTTCCCGACTCCAGGGTAAGTGCTCTATCCACTGCACCACCTGACTGCCTCTGTAGTCTTTTTATGTAATAATTTTAAAAATTGGAAATTCAGGGGATACCCATCAATCGGGGAATGAATGAACAAGTTGTGGTATATGAATATAATAGAATACCATTGAGCTATAAGAATGATGAGCAGGCAGATTTAAAAAAAACTGAAAAGATTTACATGACATGATACAAAGTGAAGTAAAGAGATCCAGAACACTGAACACAGTAACAACAATATTAATCAATGAAGAAATCGTAAATGATTTAGCTATTCTCAGCAATATAGTGATCAAGACAATCCCAAAGGAATCATAATGTAAAATACTGTCACCAGAAAAAGAATTGATACATACAGATTGAAGCTTTCCTTCATTCATTTTTTTCCTCTTTGTATGCGTTTTTTTTTTTTTTGCACAAAATGACTAAAATGGAAATTGTTTTCCTGGTTTGAAGACTTGAAGAACTGGTCTCCAAAAAAGAGGCCCTTGGTACAAACACTAGCTCTGATAGTTATTGATATTATCACCTTGCACAGGACAGGTCCCATCACCTCCCTAGGCTTCCATTTCCTTATCTGTAAAATGAAAGTATTATATCACATAATCCCAATTTCTTCTTAGCCTTAAAATCTATGATTCATGCTCCCTCTGTTATAACACTGGCCTCTGGTAAAAATCCTATTATATCTCCATATTATGAGAACTGGATCATGGTGGCAGAGTGGGGGCAAGTACATGAGGTAGATAAAGTTACAGTTAGAAATCTGGATTAAGGTGAACTTGCCATCCCCTTAATAAAGGATCATAAATTTATAAATTTAGAATTGGAAAGGATCCCAGAGACCAAAAGTTCCCCATGATGACAAAACTGGATGCTACTGACTCAAAGTTAGATTCGTCAGTCAACAAGCAGCTATCAAAAGCCGAATTTATTTCAAGCACCACACAGGTCCTACCATGTCATGCCCTTTCTCTATAAACTCCAGTGGTTCCCTATCTCCTCCAGGATCAAATACAAAAATGCTCTGTTTGACATTCAAAGTCTTTCATAACCTAGAAACCATCAACTTTTCCAGTCTTAATACAACTTACTCTCTGACATATACTCTCCAGTTCAGCAGCACTAGTCTCTTGTTTCTGTTTTTGGTTTTGTTTCTTTTTTTGCAAGCCAATAGGTTTAATGACTTGCCCAAGGTCACGTAGCTAGGTAATTAAGTGTCTGAGACCGTTATTTTAAATCAGGAGATAAGGCCAGTGCTCTATCCACTGTACCATTTAGTTGCCCCAGCAGTAGCACTGGTTTCTTGGCTGTTACTCCCCATCTCTTGGCTCAGACATTCTGGAATATTCTCCCCCCTCAGTTCTGACAGCTGGACCTTGTTTTGCTTTCTTTAAGTCCCAAGTAAAATCCCTTCTTCTACAGGACACCATCACTAACCCCTCTTAATTCCAGTCTTCCCTTGTTTATTATTTCATATATATATACATATATATATATATATCCAGTATACAACTTGCTTTGTATAAATTTATTTGCATATTATCTACCCCAATATATTTTAAGTTCCTTAAAGACAGGTACTGTCTTTTTTTTCTTTTCAATATCCCTAGCCCTTAGTACAGTGTCTAGCCATAATGCTTATCAGATGTTGATTGGTTGGTTGATTGGCTATATGTTGGAAATAAAAAAATCAAAAACCAATCAGTCCCTACTCTTAGGGAGTTTAACTTGGAGAATATCAAGTCCAACTGCTTCATTTCCTGGCTGAAGTGATCAAAGTTCAAAGAAATTAAATGATTTACTCAAGGTCACACATATACTGACATCCTCAAGATCCAAATGCAGATTCTCAGACCTTTAAAGAGGTCTTTATAGACCTTTATAGAACTGCCTCTCAACATATTCATGAATAAGATGAGGGTGAGAGAGAGCTATTCCCTGACTCCCCCCAATATATCTATTGATTCTTAGGTAACCACTGGGGGGATGGGGAGGGGACAGGAAATGTATGTACATACTTTTTTAAGTTTAATTTGAATCATCAGCACTTTCTTAAGTCTACAGAAATCAACAAAATGCCTGATTTGTAGCAATGATATCTAAAGAATAAATGATCACAATGAAAATTTAACAATATGAATTGAGCTGGCTCCAGCACACTCCTTCCTGTTCATCCCCATATTTTCCTGAGTCAGTATCCTGAAGGCAGAAGCTGACCCAGGTTAGGTTTAAGGTATAGGGAAGGAAGAGTTGCCACAGTATAGCAAAGCTATTTTCAACAATATAGCAAAGATAGTTTCAAAAGCAACCTATCTTGGGAAAAGTTGTCATTAGAACCTGGTTTGTGTAAAAAAGGCAGGGTTTTTGTAACTAATTTAGCTAACGCTAAGTAGGGGAAACACATGGCCCTGGAGAGGGTTGAATTCAATGATTCTCAAAAAATGCCTTAGATCACTTTGAACTCCTATGATCATGGAGAATTGTTTCATTTCTAACTTCCTGCCTGGAAGGAAGGAAGGAAGGAAGGAAGGAAGGAAGGAAGGAAGGAAGGAAGGAAGGAAGGAAGGAAGGAAGGAAGAAAGGGAGGGAGGAGGGAGGAAGTCCTTCAAAGCTAGCTTCCTACCTTTCCAATTTTCTTGCATCTTAATTCCAGTGTCACTGACCTCTTTACTTTTCCACCAAACAAAACACTCCATCTCTTGGCTGGCATTTTCTCTGTCCCCAGTGACTGGAATACCCTGTCTACCAGCTTCAAATGCCAACTAAAATTCCATCTTCTACAGGAAGCCTTCGCCAACCCCTCTTAATTCTATTTCCCTCTCTCTTTTCATTAATTTCTGTTTATTCTGTGTATAGCTTGTTTGTACATATTTATTTGCTTGTTGTCTCTCCAATTACCTTGTGAGCTCCTTTAAGTCAAAGTCTTTTTTCTCTTTTTTATATCCCTAGACTTTAGTACATGAACTGTCTAAGGACTTAATAGATGTTTTTTGACTGACTGATTCTAGGTTCAGTACTCCATCCAGTAAACCACCTAGCTGCCTCTAAGGGCAAGAAACTCTTTAATAAACTGACTTTATATTTATTTGGAGAGGAAATTGATTTTTTTAAATGATGAACATCTGATTAAAATCCCTCCAGATAGCCTCAGTTTAATCTATTTTATTTTTCAAATAAGATTTCTGCAATTATGTTGATCATCTAAACCAACTCTGCTTATTCATAACTTTGATGATTCTCTCATGTGCTCTACATGGGTTACTTTAATCATGTTCTTATTATCATTATTATTTAAAATTGCTAAAAATAAAACCATGACCTTCCAAAATAAGCAAATGAATACTGACCTTCCTCTGGGCTAAATTAACTTTGAAAGTAATTGCAGAATAGATTTAGGCAACGTGGAATTCATTTTTTTCTCACCTACTTAGTTTCTGATGACAGTGGTCATCTATTTCTTTTTTAAAAGAGATGCAGGGGGAAAAAGGATTATTAGGTCTAGAAGAAAATATTAGGAGGCATTAATGAAAAACAAAAGAAATCTCCATCAAAGATGGTGTTGAACCTACCAATTACGGCAAAGAGAATAAATTCCACTGCAGGTGGTAAGGTTTGCAGAAGAGAGGCCATGCCCTATACCAATTGGGGACAGCTGAGCTGGGCAGAGAGAATTGCCCTCAGTTCATGGGAAGTGAGATCAGAGAAGTAAGGAGCCCTAAAAAAGGGAACAAAACCAAAACACCAGGAGGCAAGGGAATGGGTGGATCTAATGATCACTATAGGAATAAGTATCCTACTCAGTTTCAGGACAAGCCCCAGTGACCCTGTTCTAATTATAGCTAGGGTATAAAGTAGTCATAAATCTCTTTCATTCTCAAACAGTCCAACTGATCTACCATTCTTGTTTTATTGAAGAAAATCAATTATGTTCAAAGCCAAGCAGAGATGGCAAGTAAGCTGTTTTAATCAATGTATCCTAGTAACAAAAAATGGCGACTATTATTCTTGAAAGCAAAATAAGAGCAAACATTTATTAAGCATCTACTACTATAGGAAAATTATTCTATACAAAGCCCTGCTAAAAATTGATTTTTTTAAAATAACAAAATGCTCATCAAAAACTTTTGGTGTGTCTGACAAGTCACCAAGGGCTTTTCATTGCCAATTCCTTCATAAAAGTTAGAGATGGAAGAGAAATGGGGTAGGAGGTATTGTTAATTTAAAAAATAAAATTTAATTTTAAAATCTTTTTTTAATAAATAATCCTACCTTATTTACAAAAAAAAGTAAGAGGGGCACAGTGGATAGAACACCAATCCTGGAGTCAGGAAGACCTAAGTTCAAATCCAAATTCACATACTTACTAAACAAGTCACTTAACCTCAATTATTTCCAAAAACACTTTTTAATGAAAAGTAAGAGATATGCTATAGCAGAGCAAATAGAAGGTTGGCCTTTGAGTCAAGAAGACTCAGGTTGAAGTCCTGCTTCTGATATTTCCTCGTATGCAACCTGGCCTGATCATTTAACTTGATTATGCTACAAGCAATTTTCTCCTATAAATTATGAGTTACCTATCTATAATGGACAAAGGAGTTTCACTAGACATTCTCTTTAAAAGTTAAATTAAAGCATATTCAAATAATTTTTAAAAAACATCAAAGATGAAGAAGAATGCTGGGTAGAACTTTAAGCACTTGACCTATGAGTACCACATGTCTTTCAAAATTCATGAAATCAGCAGTTGTCATCAAGGTCAAAAATTATTCCAAACATTTGATTAATAGCTATCTTTCTTTAGATATTGAACATATATATATGTATATATATATATATATATATATATATATATATATATATACTATACAAGACTTTTAAGCAATATATTTAGTACCTTGAAACTTCCACTTCAATCTTACTTAATAAAGAAAAAGAAATGAAAGGGTACACAAAGAATTTGTAATTTGTAATTTGTAATTTGTAGGGTACACAAA
Organism: Macrotis lagotis; assembly: GCF_037893015.1. Taxonomy (NCBI): domain Eukaryota; kingdom Metazoa; phylum Chordata; class Mammalia; order Peramelemorphia; family Peramelidae; genus Macrotis; species Macrotis lagotis. Next base: position 268,158,226 of record NC_133659.1, on the reverse strand, counting down.
GAATTTTCAATATGCAGAGAACTGATATATGACAGAAAACCAAAGACAATTCCTTTTATCCAGGGTAACATAATTCATCCTGCAGATCAGACTCCATCCTTATGGATGAATACTCACTATCTCCAATCAGAGTACTAGAAGAATTACTACCTTTGCTCATGCATCTATCATTAAAACTGGGAAAACAGGCCCCCTCTATCCCTTCTATAAAATGAGGAGATAAAAGGGAAAAAATTAATAACTACCTGTTTCTGAACAACAGTTTTTAAGGACTTTGTGGAGATCCATGAAGTCTCCAAAATTAATAACAAAAGATTAGCTTCCTCAAATATTTTGTAGGATGCTGCCAACGCATTTCTGCATGGCGAAGCAATTTATTTTGCCTTTGGAAGAGAGCGGATGGGGATGGGGGAGGGAAACAAAACTTAGAAGAATAAACTAGCTTGAAAAACAAATTATAAAGCTGGAAAGGTACCATACAAAAGAAGTCTCCTACTTATTCACAATTTTCATAATCCTAAAATGTAAAGGAGAAAATTCTACCTATTTATTTTCCAACAAAATCTTTTTTTTTGCTGAAATTGCAAATAAACAAAACCAAAAAAATACAATTATTTTGCAAAGTAAAATGAACAAATACAAAAGTTCCAGCATGCTAGGTATAAATGATAGGAATAAATAGATGAGGGGAAACAATGTAAATGAGAATGAAAAAATGAGAAGTAAATTCAGTAAATAATATTTGTAGGTGCATGTGTCAAAGATAAGCTTGCTAATTTATTAGTTAATCAACTTCTAAATTACATTTATCTCCACCAAAAGAATTCTCAGTCCTTAAATGACTGCAGGAGAAAGAAATCACTGAAGTGCTCAGAAGAAAAAAGTGTCTAAGATCTCTTGGTCATATGTTTTCATAAATTGGCAAAGGTATTAAATATATAATGACATCTAAGATGAGTTGGGGAGGGCAGGTTTTTGAAAGAAATTAAATGAATTGGGATTATATGGATATGTAGAGAGACAAAAGGCTACCAGATGTAAGTGCTAATACAATCCAATGCCATTACAATTTAATAAATAGTTCTTATATCTTAATTACATGAGAAGGACCACATCTAAATGCCAAGATCTCTCACTGTATCTAGACCAACATCAGAAGTCCTGTTACCTATACAAGCTAATAACTGGATATAGATGGTTTTGGAAGAGATGATGAGAAGGGTATGATTGCACAACCCTCTCCTCATTTTAATCAATATAATGTGTATGTCATGTCATCATTCACTTGATGTCATAAAAGTAATTATAAAGGACAACAATCAATATTTGACCTATAAGGACAATAAAGAAGAAATGTAAAATTTCTGGTGGACTAGTTGGTTCTAGCCAATGTAATACTTCATATTTATGTGATGCAGATCTACAAAATTTTGTACCAATAATATTACTCCATTTTAAAGATTAGAAAACTAAGACCTAAAGGGATTGTGCTACGTGCTCAATTAGTAGTAGTTATAACTATAAAACAGATCTTCTCTGACTCTAAATTCAGGTCTCCTTCCGCTCTTTAATGAGGAACAAAGAAGACTGAATTTATTGTTATCCGATCAGGAGGATATCTATTCTACCCCAGGAATGTTGAAGAAGGTGCTTCAAAGGATCTTTATCTTGGGAGATTTTCCCTCCAAAGGCACAAATAATAACCTATCCATGTCTTCTCATTCTATGTTATTCCCTCCTGACTGCCAAAAGATTAGCCTCCTTGCAAGGGCTTTCTTCTCTCTTCATATTACATGGATACCAATGGAACAATGGGGCTCAGTCCCCACTCATCATATGATCAGCATGCCTTCTTTTCTCATCATGCCCATCTCTTATATTTTTACATTGTTTCTCCTCCACAACTCTTAAATCGTTTTATATTGTAACCTATTCATACCTATGGCATGCCCCCTACTGCCCAAAGAATGATCCACAATTTTAATTCTTTGAAGACCAGGCTGTTGCTGTTGCATGACTTTTAACAATATATCACCAGAAATAATAAAAATATTGAAAAGATGGGCCTTTGTGCCAGGGAGGAGATTAGGATTATTAAAAGCACTGGACCATTTCCCAAGAATAATCAGGATGCTTTCATCCTCCTCATCCATTCTAGCTCCAATTCACTGCCCATTTGGAGTACTTGTCATTGGACATATACTGACCAGTTTTGTGAGTTGTCCATGCAACTGTATTCCATATCCTGGATAACAATCATTCTCTAAACACTTGATTTTTCTTTAGTAGATAGGACAAAAATCTGTTGATTAAAAATGTCACTTAATAGATGCAGCAATATTTGAGGGTCTGATATAATCAGCTTAATGTCAGCTACCAGCAGGGGCACATGAAGGATCTCATCATTGCTAGAGAATATCGCTATTCCATTTGGACTACTGGACATCATCCGTGTCAATGGTAAATACTGAGCAGCCAACACCCTGTTTGATGACTCTCTTAAACAGCCACGGGATCGATGGTGTTATTTAATCAAGGAATTTTAGAAAATTTTAATATACATATGGAAGACATCTTTTTGGAGGAGGGTCTTAAAGCAACATTTTGCTCATTTAGATCAAATAATTTTTTGAGATAGCAAATAACAATCACATTGTAATCTTAACATTTTCTATGCTTTTCAGTCATGTATAACTTTAAAATGTCGTTTCTTATAAAACAAAAATTGCAAAACCCCCTCTCTTCCCTTTATATCATCATTGTGGATGCCTTCAATAAGCATATAAATTGTACTCAGAAACATAGAGATGGAAGAGTAGGTATATAGATTTTAAAAATATTGATAGAGATTTTTAGCTACCTTTCTTGCTAAAAATCAGCTCTAAGATTCTGTAAGGATATTTCAGAGAACTGATTCTTCATCATCCACAAAATTATGCCATCTTTATTGCAAACCTGCTCTGCACATAAAAGGCATGTGAAGGGGATTTCATCTAGTCCTGATTCTCTTCGTATCTCTGTTTTCGTTAACCCCATTTCTACATTCTCATCCAACCCAGATAAGTCTGTGAATTGGAGTCCAAATATGGTAACACTACTATCACTAAGGGAGAACACTATTTGTTACAGAAATCTTTTACAGAACCTTTCCTTTTTTTGTTGTTGTTTTCCTTCCACTTTTAACCCTTTATACCCTCTGCGTGGCATCGTTTTCTATAGATTTCTTTCCATATTGTCAACTTCTTATTGTTTAATGAGGAGATAACTACTCATAATCTTCCACCATCCTCCTCCATGTGGGAATTGTAGGAATTGGGTGAACCACAATGACTGCATCTTGTGAGTCAATTTTGGAACGAATTAAATTCCCTTTCTACTCAATTATGGTTCTAATCCAATTTCTGTCTTATGAAAAAAGTTTATTGAATGATAGGAATTAAACTTTATTGCATTGTTTAAACTTACTCCTGCATGTCAGAGAAACTGGACTGCCTCTACATGTTACTTAGAGACCCTTAACTGAGGACATAGTATGTTATGCTGACCAGAAATTGCCAGATCCAAAGATTGACACAATTATCCATCTCAAGCAACCCATATGTCTTATCTGAAAAATTGTCCCATACTGGTCAGTCAGTTTTGTTTTTTTATTCCTTTGATTAATACAGACACTTGGGAAGAGTAAGAACCTCTCTTTCTGATTTCAGGGAATTGCAACTATTCGCTTTCTCCCAATTCAGAAAGCATCTAATCTTTCTTCCAATTAGAAATTAGATTACCTAATCTTATATTTTGGTTTATATCCTGTCAATTGCTTTCTTAAGGTATAAAAATCTGTCTTCCCCATATTAGGGGTCCAGTGATGCCAAGCTGAGGAGGTATAATTTCATTTTGTTACCAATTAATAAATAAATAAAAGCACCAATTAATAAATCAATATGCCCAGAAACTGGAGCCTTTGTTTCTTCTGTCATTTCAGATTTCACCTGACACATGCAAAAGTTTTGATAACTAACACATTCATGTAACTCTGCATAGAATAGTCATATATTAGTCTTTCATTCGGTCCCACCATAAATATTTGAGAAGTAAATCAAGTATATAACCTTCTTGAGGGTAGGGATCCACTCTCATTTATCTTTGCATCCACCAAGCATAAAGCTTTACAAATAATGAACTCTGTATAAATAATACTCATCTGACAATGAAGCAGTGTGGTACAGTAAAGAACTGACCTTGAAGTTTGGAAGAATTAAATTCAAGGCCCATCTTTGACACATATTGACAATGTGACCTTGAAAAAGTCACTCAACCACCTAATGCTCTAGAAAAATTCTCTAAGACATCCAACCATGGAACAGAGAGTTTCCTCATCAGGGATTCCCTAAAGCAATAAAATCCCAGGTCTGAATTTTTTTAATTGGCATTTAAATAGTTCATTATGATATGCAAATCACTTTAGAGACATCATTTAAATTTGATCTCCACTACACACACCATAATACTATGATTACAATTATTCCCATTTTATAGATGAGGAGACTGAGATTTTAATTACACAACTAAAAGGAGTCAGAGGTAGAATTCAAATACAGTTTCTCCTGACTCCAAGTTCAGGGTTTTTTATACTACACCATGCAACTAACTGAACTTTTATTCAATTGAATAACCAGAATAAACAAGACCTTTTACCAAACAAAAAAACAAAGACTAGACCTGATGCTTTTCTATGCCTTCCTAAATCATCAGTCAAGTCCTCAAAGTTTGAATTGCCCAATATGAGTACTTTTATTTGGAGTAGAGAAATTCCCCATTTTGTATATATATTACATTTCAAATTATTTGAAAGGAGTTTAAATCCCTTAAGAAAAAAAGGTATGATTTTGAAAAATCTATTCTTATACAAAAATGGAATGAAAAGACTGAAGAGAGTCAGATTCCTCATACACACACACACACACACACACACACACACACACACACACACACAAACTCATATAATAAAAATAAAAAATAATACACTGATGGGAAAAGAAATCTGAAGACTAAATTTGAAAAACCCACATATGAAAATTGGGATTTTTTTAAAAGCAAATTGAACAGAGACAAAAAAAAATTGCTCGCTATTCCAAAAGATGCTTTCTGGTGGATAACTTACATATTCAAAGAAATTAATCAAGAATAATAAATAATAATTCAACAGGACAAATGAAAGTTTAGAGAAAATATACAAAATCACATATGCAGGGGAAGCTAGGTTGCACAGTGGTTAGAGCACCAACCTTGGAATCAGGAGGACCTGAGTTCAAATCTGACCTCAGACACTATAATTTCCTAGCTGTGTAACCTTGGGCAAGTCACTTAACCCCACTGCCCTGTAAAGAACAAAAACAATAAGAAAAAGAACAGTTTGATAGGGCATCATCTTTGTCAATTTTTTTTAAATGATGATTAGTGACTTTATGGAAAAGACAGGACCAAGTACAAAATAAGCTGTAACAGTAAAAAGTTTACTATAAATCTATTATAGATGGAAGAAGAAAGAGGAGGAAAACAAGGAGAACTAGAAGAATGAAGGAGAAAAAGGAGGAGAAAGAGAAGAAGAAAAAGGAGGAGGAGAAGATGGAGAAGAAACTAAAAATTATATATCTTGAAGTTTTCAAAGAAAATTTCCCATAATTTCGGAATACAACTAGCAAAATAAATCAAAGCATACTCACAAGAAAAAACCAAATATGTAACACACCTATAAATACCACAGTTAAAATCCAATGCTATATTAAGAGGAGAAGATCCTACACATTGCTAGGTTAAGTAATTACAAGCAAGATAAGAAATAACTTATCATGAAACATGAATTAGAGTTCAAATAGATTTTTCAAGGAGGACACTTAGAAAGTAGAACCTTACATACCACAAGAAGTTTCAAATGGTTATGTTATAAACAAATAACAGGAGAGGGCAAAAATACTTCTCACAACTATTGATAGAAGAGTTCTTGACCACATAAATGTTAGAATGCTAAATAATAGCTCACATTTCTGTATCTGCAGTATCATAGAAGGAAAATTTTTATTTCAAAATGTTATTTCAAATAATAGGAAAGGTTTTAATTTTATAAAAAAAATAAACTACACACAGGAGTGACTAGGTGGAGCAGTAGATAGAGCACTGGCCCTGGAGTCAGGAGTACCTGAGTTCAAATCCCACATCAGACACTTAATAATTACCTAGCTGTGTGGCCTTGGGTAAGTCACTTAACCCCATTGCCTTGCAAAAAAACCCTAAAAAAATAAATAAATAAACTACACACAAAGTCACAAAATTGTGTATACTCTTTGAATCAAATGGTATTTGTTGTTGTACAAAAAAAATAGGCACACAAGCACCTGTACAGGAGGGAGGAGGAGGAGGAGGAGGAGGAGGAGGAGGAGGAGGAGGAGGAGGAGGAGGAGGAGGAGGAGGATCAATAAGAAGGAAGAGGCTATGTGAAAGACAAAGATAAAAGAAGGAAAGATTTAAAAAGATGGTTTGAGAAGGAAGAGGGGAAGCAGAGAGAAGAAAAGAAAGAAGGGAAGGGAAGACAGGAAAGGGGGAAGAGAAACTGGGGAGGATGAGGAGGCTATAGAGACACGGAGAAGGGGAAAGGAGGAAGAGGATGAGAAAGGAGGAGAAAGTTAAGAGGGGAAAGAAAGGAAGAAGGGAAAGATGGAAAGGGGGAGAGGAAGGAGAGGGAGGAGGGGGAGGGAAAGCAGGGGTGTGAGGAGGAGACCACGTGAGAGGGACTAAGAGAAACTGAGGAGGAGAGAGGAGATGGAGGAAGAGAAGGAGGATGGTGGAGAGCAGGGAAGAGGGCCCGCGCCATCAGAAGCCTCGTGCCCACCCCAGCTTTGTGAAACAGGTCCAGAGTCTGGAAGGCCGAAGGAACAGCTCGTGACCCACGTCAGCGTCAACGGCTTCCCAAGTGGAGAGGACCTGGCGGCACAGAAGGTGGAAGATTAGGGGCGCCTCCCAGCTTTGGGGCAGCCCCCGAGCTCTTGAAGGACTATCGCGCTCCTCCAGAAAGCTGGCAGCAGAGGAGGTAAACGGGCCCCTGTTCCCCCCCCGGGAGGGCTCCTTGCCTGTGCTCACACTCTGGGGTAGGCTCCCTGCCTCGCCCCTCCCTCACCCACCATCCTGTTGTTGGTTTTTCCCTTGGCAGGTTCTCCATGGTAGTGCGATGCTTTCAGCGTGGAGCCGGATGGGAGGGACTTCTCCTGCAGCATTGCCACCAACCTCCTGACTCAACTCTGAGACCGGCAACCATCTCTGGCATGCCTGGAATCCCTCCCAGTCTTCTTCCCAACTTAGGTGGAGGGATAGGCAGCGGGGATGGGAAGACAGGCCTTTCACAAGGATCCCACGTTGGGGATCTGGATCTGGTCTAGTTGCCTTTTCAACTGGCAACAGACAATTTTATGTTTAAAAATAAAAACAAAATGACTTACAATTAATGCAATAAATATGACTGAGGAACTTTATTAATATGTTTGGATTAATGATAGAAAAATAGTAAACAGCTAGATGGTTCAAAATATTGGCACTGGAGTCAGGGAGACTCACCTTTCTGAGTTCAAATCTGATCTCAGACTTTTACTAACTCTGAGCCTGGACAAGTCACTTAACCCTGTTTGTTTCAGTGTTCTCATCTGTAAAATGAACTGGAGAAGCATCAAATCACTAGTATTTTTGCTAAGAAAATCCTAAATAAAGTCAGGAAGAGCTGGAGATGAGTGAACAATAAATATAGTACCTATTATGTGCTATCAATGTAAACAATATTTTGGTGGTTTAAAATTCAGAAATATAATAGCTGGTGTTTATATTCTACATATCAAGCACTTCACAATTATCTCATTTAATCCTCCTAACCCAATGGGGTGAGTACTATTATCCTTATTTTATAGATGAGGAAACTGTGACAAAAAGGTTGTGACTTATCCAGGGTCACATGGCTAGCTAGTGTTTGAGGTTGAATGTGGATTCGGGACTTCTTAAATACAAGTTCAGTGCTAAATCTGCTCTGCCACATGAATTAAAGGAATTTAGAAAACTAGTGGTGAATGCAAATATACCTAAATTTCTTAAAAAAGAAAAGAAAGCTAGAAAAAAGCTAGAAAAAAAGTTGGGCCAAAAGTGGGGGAATTTTGGTCAGGCCTGAAAGAGGATAGAGAAAAAATGTTTTTCTTGTCATTTAATTGTTAATTCTTTGGTTTTGTTTTCTTAAAAGGCCAAAGGTTTGCTCCTTTGTTCCCTATTTTGTTTGTTTATTTGATTATTTTTATCAATGTCTATTATTTTTTGACTTGGGCAAGTCACTTAACCTTAATTGCCTCACATCCAGGGCCCTCTCCTGTCATCCGGAGTCATATCTGATCACTGGACCCAGATGTCTGGAGGAAAAAGTGAGGCTGATGACTTAGCACAGCTCCTCCTCACCCAAATCCAATTCATGTGCTTGTCATGGCATCACCTCCCTGATGTCATGGTCCTCTTTGAGAATAAAGGACAAACTTTATTACCAAACCTGGAAGTAATGAGTACACTGTATGATACAGACATTCTTAAACTTGAAAGTGGAACTAGGTATGCACTTAACCTCTGTTGTTCAAGAGGACAAACCCCAAAATCTGAAACCATTTAGAAACTAGGTCATTTGATAGAGAAAAGACTTTAGGTAGAATATTGAGTCAGAAGAGATGGCTCCTCTGCCTCCTCGGGTTCTAGAAGGTTTGCATTTCATAGGATTTTGACAAAGGTTTCTGCACACAAGTCACACGTGGAAGCCAAAACAAGTTTGGGTAGATCTAAAACAAGATGTGGGGAAGCAAAACTGGATCTGAGTATAGATAAAGGATCTGGGAGAACTCAAAATTTCTTGTTAGCATCTTCAGCATTCTAGAGAGTTACTGAGATCAGGATGACATTCTAGGTGCAGTCTTGAAGCATATAGTTGCTTGGTTTGATTCTTGTTCTCAATTACAGAGGAACAAAATGACATCACTATGTTGCAAGTTACAGTGTGTCTGACTATGGATGATAAGATCAATGAAATGCACTACCACAGGTCGGGCACAAATAGTCCATGTGACCATCTGGGTGTCTACTATATATAAACCTATGCATCTGCTTCAGTTCTGTTTTCTGTTTTACTCATAGAGTACATCACCCTCTCTGACGAGGGCACACCAGACTGGGCAGTACTAGTCTAACTCGAACACATCCTACACCCCCTAAAAGCATATAAAGTAAGGTTCCAATAATGATAAATAATCCACACTGCTATCTGCCTCAGTTTCCTCATGTGTAAAAAAGGGGATAGCATTCAACTCCCAGAATGACAACTTTTGCAAAAGCAAAATTGTAAATGTTATATATTATTAAGAGTTGGTTGATCACCATGGTAACAACATGAACTTTTGATCCTGAGTGAAAATTGTGATGGAACAGATGTTTTCTGTTGACCTTTAGTTAGACACCAAAAACAAAGGTAATGAACTTGTTTCTCCCCATGCCATGACCAGCAGACACTGGTCTAAAACATCAGCACCAGAAGGCACCCTCTATATCATCCCCTCATCCTCCGGTAAGCAAGCTTCTAGACAAGTGTCACAACCTCAGCTGACAATCCACCAACATCCTGAGATAAATGTGGCAGCTGACAAGTTCAAGCAGAGAAACCTGAAGGATGAAAGAACAAGCAGAGAAATCTAGTTACTTGCTCCATTCAACATATATTAAGTAGCTGCAATACACTGTGAGGATCCTGGCATGATACAGATAGAAATAAGAAATGATGTTTACATAAGATGTGTGCACAATAGTTATTAAACCCCTACTAACTGCAGCATGTCGAAGAGAAGTGGAAAGGGTTTGCAGTGTTTTAATTTTAAGAGTGTCTTCCTTTAAAGAAAAGAGTTGACCATCTGGGGAGGGGAGAGAGAGTCAGAGAGATAGAGACAAAATGAGAGAGAAGATATAGATAATAGATGATAGATGTAATAGATGAGAGATGAGAGAGAGAGGAGGGAGAGAGAGAGAGAGAGAGAGAGAGAGAGACTTTATACAGTTCACAGTATGAGAACTGAAAAGGACCTTAGAGTCCCTTCATTGTAGAACTGAGAAAACATGTTTAGAAAGGTTGAGACAAAAACTATGATTTCATCAATTTAAGGAATTCCTAGCATGGAAATGCCCCCTACCAATGAAGATTTGGAGCTAATATTTAATTTCTAATCTTAGAACAGGGCTCCTTCACCCAGGATCTATGACCTTGTATTTTTTTAATATTTTGATAATACTTTCATGTTCTCATGCATTCGATTTTATTCATTTAAAAACCTCATTTTGTGAAGGGTTAGGATCCTACAGATTGCTCAAAGGGTCCTTGATATAGAATAAAATTGAGTACCCTTGTCTTAAAGAGTTGTATATGAAATTAAATGATCCTTGAATCCATCTTCTTGACTTGAACTCTAAGGCTGGCTCCTTATCCATTACACTATGCTGAGTCTTAAACAGGACATCTACATTTTTTTTAAAAATTAACTAAAATCTGCTCAAAATCAATGTGCTATGTGTTCAAAATAAAGTGACCACAAAAATTTAAAAAGAGAGCAATCAATGAGGAGTAGTCAGAGCATGACTTGGAGTCATTAAAGACCCATCCAGAATTTGGAACTATAGATTTTGCCAAACATACACTGGTAGATTTACTGAGAAAAATATTTGAATGGGGTAGGGAGGAGAGGAGAAAGTATATGAGTGAGGGAGTCACCTGAGTCAATCAAATCATCCCTGTTTAAGTAAATGATACTTTAAGAAGAGAAGTGAGGAAGAAGTCAATAAATTCATTAAAGACATTAGACTAGTTGCAGGGCAGTCTCCCTGATCAACTAGAGTGACATTGCAAAGGAAGCATGTTTAGATTGGTTGAAGAAACTCGGTACACTCTAGTTGCCTAAAAGATGAGAGTAAGAATCATGAACAAGCGTCCCAGCAAAGTTCCTGGACAGGAACAGACTGGGGAGGAGGAGAAGTGCCTCAGCTTTAGTGTTGACCCAGGTCACCTTCCCTGCCCCTGCCCCATCTTGACCAGAGGAGGAACTTATGAGATTCAAAAGTCTAGAGGATTTGGGATCTCCTATTTTCCCATTAGTATTTTAGCATCATCCTCTGGGATGGTATCAACTTCCAGCAGGAACTGAGAACAGATTACATAGGCTGCAGCAAAGCAGATTCATAGCACCTCAAGGAGTCCAGAGAAAAAGTACACCAAGGAGAGCATCCATAACAGGACTTCCAGGTACTATGAGTAACTCCTAAATGTGCTTCCTAAAACAATGTAAGGATTATCAGATTGCCTTCTGTGGGGGGGAAAGGGGAAGGGGGAGAGAAGGGGAGGGTGGGGGGGAAAGTGTAAAATTAAAAACCTTACCAAAAAATGATAGTAATATAATTGAAAAAAAATGTATTTAATAAAAAACATTTAAATGTGCTTCCTAAGTTTGAGTCTACTTCCTCAGGGACTCAATACTTCCTTGTCACAGAATATATAGCAGACTTTTTGGAGAATACCTGTACCAATCCCCCTTGTTGAACCTCCTTAAGTATATACCTTCTTTCTAAAACAAATTTGGTCTGGTTGATTATTTGATATCACTAATAACATTAGGGAAAGTAGAAACACACTGATGGGGGCTCAGGAGCTATAGCACAAGAATGATTTCCCTGAGTGACTCAAAACTAACTCCTAGACCCCTAAAACAATCAATGGGGGAAAGTAATTGGTAGAGTTGTCACAGAGCATGTACTATATATAGCTATGCTACATGTTTTGATTATGCCTCTTTATTTAAGTTTTATTTCATCCAATAAAACGAAAGCTTCTTGAGGACAGGAAGGTATATAATAAATGCCTGTTGATAAATTGTCTAGTTTTGTGAACTGAGAAAGTCATTTTTCTCTCTCTGGGTCTCATCTGTAAAATAGAGGAAAGGGAACTAGATGATTTCAGCCTTAAATCTCTAATATTTCAAGAAAAATAATAAATTTATAATAATTAAAGTTATCCAGAAATGGAATTAGCTCCTCATCCCCAGAGAATACAGTATAGATGGCTACTTGTCAGATACATTGTAGAGCTGGTCCTTAGTTATATATGGATTGGATTAAATGGCCTCTGGAGTCCCTTCAAACTCTAGGATTCTGCAATACTGTCTGAAGAGAATGCAATTAATTCTCAAGTAATATTCAAGGTGCCATTTTGTCACTGATGGTTGAGAAGTTCTGGGAATTGTCTGTCTGATTTTATTGATCTATGTGGCCTCCAGTAAGAGATTTCACACTTCACCAGGCTGTGGGTCACATTGTTGTTTTGTTTTCCTTCCCTTGAAGACCAATCCCTTGTGTACTGTTGAAACAACAGCTAGAGATAACGGAGAGGACACAAATTCTCCTTGCCATATCTTTTCAAAGAAACCCGAGTAGATGATTTTCTATTACCTTGAAGTATTGTGGATAGAGATAGTCCATAAAATATAAGCCCCCTTGAGAGCAAGCACTAATGCTGTATCCTGCCTTAGCACTAAGCACCAAAGACTGTGTTTAATAAATCCTTGTTGAACTGAATCCTCTGAAAATCCCTGAACTATGATCAGCAGAGAAGATGTATCCCACCAAATTAGAAGTGAAATGGATATGGTGAAATCTTGGTCAGGATACATCAAGAGTCTGAAACATTCTAAATCATTATCGATTAGAAAAATGCAAATTAAAACAACCCATAGATATCATTTTATAATTCATTGCTGGTAAAACTATGATTTGATCATTTTGGAGACTAATCTGCAATTGTGCTAAACTACCTATGCCTTTTGACCTAGCAATACTCCTAGTAGCCTATTTCCAAAAATGATTAGGGAAAAAAAAAAAGAAAAAACCTAAATGTTCTAAAAATATTTATAGCAACTCTATGGCAGCAAAGAAATGAGAACTGCAGAGATGTCTGTCAATTGAGGAATGGCTGAATAAGTTGTGGTATGTGATTATGATGGAATACTACCATGCCATAAGAAATGATGAGCTCATTGATTTTAGAAATGGATAAACTTGCACAAAAATAATGAAGAACAAAATGAAAGAACCAAGAGAATGTTGTATACTATAATTGCAATATTATTTTAAGAACTGCTTTGAGTAATTAAGTCATTTTGACTAATATAAACATCCAAATTAATTACAAAGAACATATGACAGAAGATGCTAACTGTATCCAGAGAAAGAACTAATAATATGTATAGAATGATTTTACATATATGTATATATATATAATATTTGTGTCTAATGATATCTTTAGGGTGGTGGAAGGGATGAGAGAAAAAGGAAAAAAATTACATGATAACTTTGTTATATAGTTAAAAGGAATACTAAAATGTACATAATAGATTTGAGGTTTCATGAGCAACCATCTTTTATTCTATTATGGAAATGTTTACTTTATTTCATAAATTAAAAATATCTGTTAAAAATTATTTCAGAAAGCAAAACCAAGAAACAATACTGTCTTCTTCTCACACCTTACTCTCTACCATATGCTCTGTGATTCAGTGACCCTGACCCCCTCCCACCTCTGAGCATTTTCACTGTCTGTACCTCATGCCTTAAAAGCTCTCCCTCCTCGGCTCCTCCTGGCTCTTCTGGTTTCCTGCAAGTCTCAGTTAAAGTCTACCTTCTGCCAGAAACTTTTCCCAGACCTCCTTCATTTTTAACGCCTTCCCTCTGAGGCTCCTCTCAATTTATCTTGACTATATCTTACTTGTATATTATTGATTGCACAATTGAGAGCAGGAATTGATTTGTTTAGGGGGTTTTTTGCCTTTGTACCTTCAATATTTTGCACATCCAATGCCTTACCCATAGTAGACACTTAATAAGTCTTTCAAATAGGTAAGGGAAGTATTTAATTTTGTTTCTGTGCCTTTGAAAATTAGGTTCATATGATATAGAACTCAGATAAATCCCCATTATGATAAGCTTGTGGATATTAAGTTAATTCTAACAAAACAAGCTGGTTAATATTAGCATACAGGATAGAAACATAATTCTAAAAGAAAAAACGAATGATAAATTATGATTAATTGGTGAAATACTTTGACTCATGGGAATGGGGGAGGGATAGGAAAGAAAAGAAGGAAGTGCACAGCTGACCAAAAAAACACACATACACACAGGGAAAAAAACCCTAAGCTATAAATATCTACAAAACCAAATGTGATCAGACAGAGACCATATTTTTAGGATGGTTGGTAGCTGTCTCTCCAAAACCATTAGTGCAGCTAATGAGTTAACCTCTTTCCAAGGTGAAATTAGAGGAAACAATTGGGGCTCTAGAGACTCTCAGACTAGAGCCAGTGTCCAAGCTCCCCCTTCTTTGTCTGCCATGATACACCCACAGGTGCAAGGTCACATCGTATCAAGGAGAAAGCAGTGGGAAAAGCTTGAGACACAATGAGGAAGGAAGGCCAAAGTTTTCCATTAGTACTCTACCACAAGCCATTTATTCTAAACAGCATTCAGTTAGTCAATAAAGGTTAGATACCTAATGCTGGCTTAGCTTCTGACTTGTACTTTGATAGCACTTTGGCCAATAACAAGAAGTAGGGATACCTGAACACAGGCATAAAATCTGCCTGCCCAAAAAAACAAATAAGTTTCAATATTGTCTAGAGACAAAGGTCTGAGTCATATGGAGAGAGCAAAGCACCACTGTGCTGAGATTTTAATTTTTGTGGCCTTACCCTGGGAAAGTGTAAGGGATAAAAGGGGTATTTAGCATAGTGGAAATAAATCACAATACCTTGCATCTTATTCCAAAATGATGAATTAGGCTACATTGTCATTTCCATGGGGCTTTGAACATGCCCCAATCATGTAAGATGGAGACATCCATGTGAGAGACAGCAGGGACCTGCTTCTGGGAGAAGGCATCCTGTTCTCTCCTACCACATGGGAAGGAGAAACCTTTTTCCATTAGCTATGTAGCTGAAAGGACTAAATTTTTTAAAACTGCCAGATTTGTTCTCTTTCCAGGTACATGTAAGAATAAAGATCTTATTCAAAGATGGGACACCATGCACCCAACTGGTTGTGGGGGAAGAGATACCTTCTCCTTCTCTTTGGTCCCTGGGACCCTAAAGATTCAGGCTTGGGGTTTTGTTCTGTTTCCTTTTTTCTTTTCTGAGCACAGGCAATGGAGGACCTGAACACAGGACTTTGAGTAATGGTGACCTTAAAACAAAGATTCCAGGTTGATAATGGTGCCAAACCCTTAGGGAAGCCCTGAGAAGTTAGGGTGCCATTGAAGCAAGTGTTGGTTAATTTGGATCTTGGATCTCAGAATCTGGTGGGACAATCCTATTCTATGGAATGGGATTAGATGATTTATGATTTAGAATCAGAAGATCTAAGTTTGAATCTCTCTTTTATCATTTCCTAGCTGGGTGATCTTGGGCATCACCCTCCTCTGGGCTTAGCTGCCATGTCTGAAAAATGGAATCAGATTGAATCCTCTCTAAGCTCCCCTCTCACTCTGACATCAGATGAAGCAGTGAATGTCTATGGTGAAACTATGGTAAGGAGAGGAGGGTGAGAGAACAGAGTGGTAGTGGGGAGTTCCTCCAATTGGGAGCACAATTCAACTTCTCTGAGCACAATTTTGATCAAAGACGCAGAGAGAAGAAGAGGCTTCCACAAGAAGACTGAGACTTGTGTTTTGATTTGGAGGGCAAAATTAGGAGTAATGGAAGGATGGAAGTGGCAAAGAAGCTTAATGTAAGGGAAATTTTCCTAATAATTGTTATCCCAAAGGGGAAATAAATTGACTCAAAAGGGACTGGTTTGTCCTTCATTTGGAGGTCTTCAAGCTAGTATTAGATGTTTATTGGAGTATATATATATATATATATATATATATATATATATATATATATGATACAGAGTCTTTTTGTTTCAATATGTATTGGACTTGCTGTCAACATAGTACCTTCAATAACTCTCAAATTCTAAGATATTGTATGATTGGGGGATAGAAGATAGGACTTTGAAAATGTGTTCAAGAGTCTCTTCAGATTCAAAAGTCACCAGCAAATTTCAGTAGACCAGTATGTTTAAAATGTCAGATCAAAATAGAAGTCATCAAAAACTGATCTCGAAAGATGGAAGATTACACTAAGAAGTGACAAAGTCTGGAATATGTTCATCACTGAAATGAAGAACAGTATATAGCACAGACCATCAACCAAAGAGTGAAATTCACCTTGTGCCTAAACTATTCCATGACTTCAAATTGCCTACATTGCCTGAATTTCTGAATAATATGCATATAGAATCAATTAATCAATATTTATTAAACACTTTTTAGGTACCAGGGTCTCAAGGTCTTGGGGATATAAAAACAAAATTTTAAAACAAAAGAACCCTTGCCCTCAGGGAATTTGCATTCAGTTGGTAAAAACAACATGTGTACACATATAAAAATATAAAATATATGCAAAGTTAATACTATATAATTTGGACAGGGAGGTGGGTGGGGAGAGAAAGTTTGACATAGTTTTCAAAGATTCTTCATTAATTTGAAAGCCTTAAGAAAATTTTGAACAGGGCAGTTACCAACCAAGAAGCCAGAAAAGCAAGGATGAGATCTGCTGCTCACTTCCAAACAGAGCAGAGACAGAATCAGGGTATGGAACAAAACAAACAATTTTTAGATACAGTCAATGTGAGAACTTGTTTTCTTCAACTATGCATATTTGCTTTAAAAGGTTTGTTTTCTGTTTTCAGAGGGTGGTAGAGGGAAGAGTGTGGGAAGGAGAGAAAATTGATTTTTGTTCATTGAAAAAAAATTTAATTAAAAAAACTACTTAATATCTAATCAAGAACAACAGGAAAAAAAAGCAAGCTTAGCAAGTAGAATCTGAATCTGAAATTCAGCTGAATTGTTTGTATTCCCTATTAAAATCTTAATTCCAATGTCTTAGTAGGACATGGAGGTGATCTCAAAGGTCATGGCAGTAGGGGACAAACCCTGAAGAATCCTACTGAGCTGGAAGAACTAGAGGAAGTACAGGCTTAATGACCAACAAGTTACATAGGTTTGTCTTCCAAGCCCACCCCAAAATTAGAGAAAGTACCTTTGGCCACAGTGGCCCATCTAATTTATACTCATAGATGTTCTGACTGAACCCAATGGAGGGAATATTCATTCAGAAAAAAAAAAAAATCACAGATCCTTGAAGTTTTGAAATAAAACTGCACTTCCCAACCAATAAAGGATCTTTCCCCACAGTGCAAAATTCAGGTAGTCTAAAAGAACAAAAGGAAAACGTTTCTTTTAAAGACATGTGGCAGACAAAACATCCCACATCTCCTTCCACTGGCTCCTTCCTTTAACAGGAAGGATTTATGTAGTAATTTTTTATGGCCCACATACATCTCAAAGATCCCTGTTTATGTTCTGTAACCGATAAAGAGATAATTGCCCTACTGAACTACAAAACAAGAGCCGACCGTGGGGCAGGCCCTCTGAAATTGAAACCTTGTCAGTTGGTATTAGTGAACCATCCCATGAAACAAAGAGTTTCTTTTTTGTTCTGTCCATTAGCTATAAGAATGAAAGGGAATTGCTCTTCCCACACATAATATTACAACTGCCTCTGCTCACTTAGCTCTCTTGTTCCCCCATTGCAAATAAAATGCATTTACATCCCAGACTTAATTCATCCCCTCTGACCAGGGCTTTACATACTTGAGTGTTCAGGAATGGAGTGCCAGCCCATCAAGGATAGCACTAGTTTTCTCCATCTCAGTGGATGGCTGACCAGTCAAAACATGCCGACAACCAGTGAAACCAATAAAGTGATCCCTATTTCATGAGTGTTATTCTTCTTTCTGACAAAGTCAGAGTGTCTTAAGGACAAGTTGTCATAACTCACTAATGCTTTGGCAGTTATTCAAGGGGTTCTCAGTACAGTTATTTATTCCACATCACTACTTTTCTCATCATGGTTCCATTATATCACAGGGAATTTGGGGGGAGTTTTTTAGAAGCCACAGACAACACGCAAAGACCAGAGGACAACACAGGAAAAGCTTAGAATCTCAGAAATGCATCATAACTAAATGTGTAGTATTATATATCGTCAACATATTTTATAATTTAATAGGAAAGGTCAAAAAAATGTACAAAGATTTTGCAGAATGCAGAGTTGCAAGATACCTATGCAGGGAAAGTGTAGCATTTTGGTTGGGTGCTCTTGTTTACTAATAATTACAAATTTATGAGGTGCTTTAGTTTCATGTCATTTGAGCCTCTCTTTTCCCCATTAACAATCTCTTACTCATCATTTTTTCATTTTCCTCTTTGTCCTTATTTCTACATCTTGTTCATTAGAAAAATGATTGGTGGAGATAATTGGCCACAAAGACAGAAAACCTCATTGATGCTGGGAAAATAGACTTGGGGAAGGGGGATTTAAGGATAGAACTAAGTTTGTTTTGTGCGAAGAAATCACCAGACTCTCTAACTCAGGAGGCTAAGAAAAGACATAGATTTTAATTCACAGATTTCTGTAGAAGGTTCACAAATCACTAAGAAAGTTCACAAGTTAACAGCAAAGACAGTTAAGAAAGGAAGAAAGGAAGGAGAAAGGAAGCAGCTATGAGACAGTGGCCTGAGTTTAGGATCAACAATGGATCCAATCTGGAGCAGGAAGTTGGTCAAATCTTTATAGGGAGACTAGCCCACCTCCTATACAGTAAAGAGTCAGGAAGGTACTCAAGGGATGACCTACACAGCCATGAATAGCTAAGAAGCTGAAGCTGTTCTCTATTATCTTACTGAATTTACATTTGAGTATAGGGTTAATCTTACACTTTGAAAGGCTAAGAGCCAAGGCAAGTGAAGAGGTTAGGGGAAAGAAGCTGAAGCTGCTCTCTATTATCTTAGTGAATTTACATTTGAGAATAAGGTTAATCTAAACTAGGGAGAGAGAGAGTCATAGGATAGAAAAGACTAGACAAATATTTTTCTAATATTTCTCCTTCAAAATCATTTCTTCACAAACTTTGTGGTTTCTTTTGATTTTTTAAAAATTATTATTATAGTTTTCTCTTCCCCATTATTTTCCTTTTTATATCTGCCTTGTAGTTGAATGGAAAAAATATGAGAACTTAGCTTTAGTGTTCAAGTGCCTAGTGCTATGAACAAATAAATAAATAAGCAAATAAACAAATGGATGAGTGAATGATAAATGGATAAATAAATAAATGAGTAAATAAGAAAATAGATAAATGAATAAATAAGTAAATTAAAAATTAATATATGAGCAAATTAGAAAATAAAAATGAATAAGTAAATAAAGACTTATTGACTGATTTTAATTGATGTGAACCTGGATTCAAATCCTAAATTTACTACCTATTTCATTGTGGCCTTTGGCAAGCCACTTCTCATTCAGTCTCAATTTTCTCTATGGTAAAATGAAGAGACTGGACTAGGTAATTTCAAATTTCACTTCCAACTTTAAGCCAAGAATCCAGTTTATCCTCAGTTATATTATCTGAATTTAATTTTTGACAACTTGCTATTTTTTTTGAGGGAAAGTGGGTAGGGGTTGGGGAGAAGGGACATTGAGTGACTTGTCCAGGGTCACACAGCAAATAACTGTCTGAGGTCAGATTTAAACTCAAGAAGTACCCCCTCTGACTCCAGGCGCAGTGTTCTCTTCACTGGGTCACCCCATTGCTATTCCTTTTTCAGACTCTCAGATCATGAGATCATGTCTATCATTTTTCTTTTCTTCTCTTTTGGTTTTTGCAAGGCAATGGGGTCAAATAACTTATTCAAGGTCACACAGATAACTATTAATATAATTAATTAATTAATTAATAAGTGTCTGAGACTGAATTTGAGCTGACTCCAAGGTCAGTGCTCTATTCACTGAGCTACCTAGCTGCTCCATATCTATCTTTTTTCCATTTTTTTTGCAAAGCAGTGGGGCTAAGTGACTTGCCCAAGGTCACACAGCTAGGTAATTATTAAGTGTCTCAGACCGTATTTGAACCAGGGTCCTCCTGACTCCAGAGACAGTACTCTATTCACTGTGCCACCTAGCTGCCCCTAAAATTACTTTTTTCATAAAGTCTAGCTAAAGATGCCTAGCTATCACTAACTGTAAGATATTATGGCATTTTCCAAGGTTCTCATTATCTCTCTTTCAACAACCAGTTCCTCTTTGTTGGGTCAATTAATTCCAAAGTAGTAATTCACCTTTTTTTTTGTTTTTGTGAGGCAATGGGATTAAGTGACTTGCCCAAGGTCACACAGCTAATAAGTATCAAGTGTCTGAAGCTGGATTTGGAGTCCTCCGGACCCCAGAGCTGGTGCTCTATCCTCTACAGCACCTAGCTGTCCCATAATCCACTTTTATTTTCTGCCCTTGCTTCCTCTTTCTCCCTCACCCCACCCATTAGCTAAAACCATCAACAAGGCTAGTCAGAAATTTATCAGGTGAACTGATCTTAAATGCAATTGAAGTAGAGGAAATGTTAAGAGAAATATGTTCTATAATGATTCCTCTTCATGGATCATGGATCTTACATTAACCCTGAACTTCCATCCCATTGTCCAAGATAAGATCAATGAATTTATTGAAGTACCTTGATCCTTCCTGGCAATAACTCAATAAATCCCTGAACCACACCCCCCCCCCAAGCACAAGACAAGGCCCTATCCACAAAACCATGGATCTCTCCTCTAGTCTGAAAGGATAAAATCCTTAAGGTACTGTCCTTCATCTACATATCCCTAATTACCTCATCTCTTCTAAGTTACTACTTCATCAATGTACACCTAATTGCCTCATCTTCTTGATCGTTTAAAAGCCCACTCACTCCTCAGTTGAGTTGCTTGTTTTCCTTTGGGAAGCTAGCCCACTCCTGAGGAGCTTCATCCCCCAGATAAACTCTCCTGCTCCTATATCCTTCCTTGCTATTTATTTTCTCATCATGACTGCTATTGCTATTGCTATTGCTGCTGCTGTTTCTAATCTTCCTTTTCTTTAGTTTCTGCTAACTACAGGAATACCTAAGAAAACTTTTTGTTTCCCTAATTTCTTCTGGAACAGAGTCAATCCTTTAAGTGAATTCTTCAACATTTACTCAAACCACTGAAACTTTTTAGCCAGGCACATTTTTCAGCAATACAATGATGCCTTTAATTTTGAATAGTTGAAATTTTCCATCAGCACTATAATTTTCCTCTGTGTCAGTTTTGTCTGTATCAGCAAAGTATAGTCTGCATGTTCCTTCTGATCAAGAGGTGTGGATTATAGTTTCATAAGGATATTATTTTTATTTCTGTCCTTTCACTATTAGCCAGATAGATTTTACCCCCTTTCTACTGTCAAATCTCTGTTTTCTCATGGATAGAAATCTTCTTCATATATAAAGTTACTCAATTAATTCAACTATCAAATCATTTTTTTCTTTTGAAGGCATAAGCATTAATTGTCCTTTTGCAATAGATCTCTGTCATCCCTATGGATGAATTTCAAATTCACTAAATTTTCACCCATATCCTCAAATTTATAGATGTCTGAGGTCTTACCTCTTTCCAAGTATTTTTCTCTCTATGAAGTACCTTCACCATTATTATAAATGTCAATCAGTGGATAGAGTCTGGTCTTGGAGTCAGGAAATTCTGAAATCTGATACTAGCTATATGACCCTGGGCAAGTTGAATAACTCCTGTCTGCCTCAATTTCCTCACCTGTAAAACAGGAATAATAATAGTGACTATCTCCCAGGGCTGTTGTAAAGACCAGATGAAATATTACACGTAAAACACTTTGCAAAATTTGTTGCTCATGGTTCCTTTTCAAAGTGAACTAATGATATCACAGTTTTCTTGCTTGGGTGTAAATTGGATTAAAGACAGACTTATGCAAAATTCTCAGCCTCAATCTCTCTTTCAATGATCATTGAAAATAAATTTCAGGAAAAAAGTCAGGATGACTGGGGATAGTCCAGATGGAGATGCCTGACCAAGTTCTCAGCCTTAGGACCTGTAAAATTTAAAGTACTATATAAGTGATAACTATTATAATTCTTATGATTATACCTGTTTTTCTTCCTAGTGTGTGGTTTTAGAGTTTTCTAAAACCTCTAGGGAGTTTTCTCTTCTTCAATTCATTTCTGGTTTATAATTCTTTTGATCAGATTGATGTGTTTCACTAGACATTCTCTTCCCAGTTCTCATGAGATGTATGCCAAAAAAAGGATTCATCCTTTTGGTATCTTAATCTAAGACTAAAAAAATCTTAAACTATATTCTCCTACCAACTGTTCACTAATTATACTTTCATTTGTCTTCCAAAGTCCCAGCTCTAAGTTCAAAGAAGAGTTTTTTTGCTTTTTTGAATTTTACTTTGTGTTTTTGGAGGAGTTTTTTTGTCATGAGGGCAGGGATATAGGATAAAAGTCACCACCTCTTCCTCTCTTTCCAATATACTAAAATACTTCCTTGAGACCTTACAAAATTTGGAGACAATTTGTGGGATCAGGACATAAATTATTTGGCAAAGGATAGAAGTTGAAAAAAATCAATTGAAAAGATTGTTGCTCTTTATGATCTCATTTGGGGTTTTGTTTTGGTTTTTTTGACAAAAATTCTGGATTGCTTTGCCATTTTCTTCTCGATTTATTTTACAAACTAGGGTTAAGTGATTTACCTAGGATGATTTAGCTTGATACAGCTAGTAGTCTTTGATGCCTGATTTGAACTCAACAAGATCTTGACTCTAGGTCCAATACTCTGAATCACCTAATGAAAAGTAGCATGTCTTACTCAAAGTTCACAGAAAGGCTCAGAGGGAGTTTTAAAGATTACAAGCTGGAATTGAGAAAAGATAAAAGGAATATACTTTTTCTCATTCAATTAGAAGTATGAACAATCTTAATAGCCAACCCAATGACTCTTTTATGGGTCAGCTGGTATAGTTAAAAAAAAACAGAAAATGTATTGATAGGCCCTCAATGCATGCTGGCTCACACAAGTCTTAAGAAATACTGAAAACACTCCAACCCTTTCCAAGGAAAAAGTCACAACAGATGGTAGACCCAGAGCTCCAACAGATACCATTGGACAAAAGCATCAAATGGCAGTTTCACAGGTTGTAAGTAGTGGGTGAGGTGGTTCATCACTAAAGGTAGCTATGTAGGCAAAATGGAATATCTAAGAAGATGGTAAGGAATGTTGAAGACCAAGGAATTTACAAAGCTATATAACCTATTGAGGGGTCTTGTGGGAGGTGGAACCAAGAAACCAAAGGTCTTGTTGCCTGAACTAGGGAGCATGCAGGTATTCCAACCATGATGTGACCCTTCCTCACCTTAGAACATAAGTTTTTCAGTGTATGTCTTCTTCCCTGACTAACTTGGAAGACTGTGAGAGTTTTTTTATATGGGAATGAGAACCAAGAACAATTCTATGGCTTGGTTTTTTTTCCTGTTATTTACTTAAGTCTTCTGTCCCAATTAAAAGTGTTGCTATTTGATTTATGCTTCCCTGTCTGGTCTGTTAGTAGAGAGTGCAGTTAATGAAGGATGAGCTGTATTTGCATAATTATGATTACCCAAAACACCCCACACTGAACCTCAAGGAGCAAAAGGGTTCAGAGTCATGTGGGACCTGTGCTACAATTTAAAATACTGACTAATTCCACTTAAAGACAAATCCTTCCCAAATTGAAGTTATAGCCATATATCCCATTAATCTAGTCTGCCTCTCAGCTGGAGCATTTCTTTTCTTAAAGTTAAAACTACATAAAGCATCTTTAGAACAATGCAATGGCCCACAGATTAAAGCCAAGTCTCTTCCTAAAGTTTCTAAGTTAAATTGGCCTTTCTGTTTATTTGCGGAGTTTTTTTCCAAATGTAAGGGGAATGATGTTTATAAAAAAGGCCAAGTTATTAGTTTCTTCACCTAATATTAGACCATTAAGCTCTATCTAGCTTAAAGCTAACTGGGTAGCTCTTAAAAGGACATTGCTAGGTTTAGCAGACTAAACCCACACTTCAAATAGTGTTTGATACAAGGGAAAAACAATTGATTTGATACACTAGGTTGGAGACCTTGAAGGAATCACTTGACCTCTCTGAGCCTCAGTTTCCTCATGTGTAAAATAAGGGGGCTGGATTAGAAAACCTCTGAGGTTCCTTTAAATTCTAAATATATATACATACATATATATATACATATATATATATACATACATACATATATATATTCTTTTCTAAGGCTGGGATTTCTGGTGGCAAAATAAAGTGCTTCAAGAAGGATCCTCTCCCAGTTTTCTAGTACCATCCCTCTGCAATCATCTTCCAATTACAATTATCTCATATATAACTTGTATGTATATAATTATCTATATGATGTTTCCCCTGACTAGAATGCAAGCTTGGTATTTTCATCTTTCTTTGTTTCTTCAGCACTTAGTACAAAGTAACTATCCTATGGAAAGTACTTACTGAAATGTCTGTTTGATTGACTAGCTGAGTGAATGAATAAATGAATGATCAACTGATTGATGAACTGACCGAGTGATTGATTGATTGATTGATTGATTGACTGGCTGGGTGGTTAACATCTCCAACCCCATCTAGCCAGTTGAATGTGAGCAGAACCCCACAGAACCTGTTTCAAATGATGAGAAAGCCTCCAGGAAAGAAGTGGTGATGACTTGTCCCTCTGCTCCCAGTTAGAATTACAAAAGGCACATTATGTTTACAATGACAATTAGCCTTGTCTGCCCATCATCAATTCTATTGTACTAGGGTGACCCAAGCTGGTGAGCTGTACTTGAAGCCATCATTTGGCTGGGTGAATCAAATTATGTTCCAAAAGCCACTTCAAATCAGGGTTGTTATAGCTGCATGTATTTTCCATGTAAAACTCCACCTTACTTTCTTTAAAGTCAACAGTTCAGGGGCTGGGAAGGCTTGGGAGCCTTTTCAGTTTTGCTCAAAAGTAAAGACTAAAAATTTTCCAGGTTTGGGGGAATACTAGTCGAGACCCTTCCTGATTTAATGGCTGGGCTTTCACAGGAAAATGGATAGCAGGACAGTATCTGTCCTTGCAAGGTAGAGATTTTTCTTCCCAGTAACTATCTGATTAGGGGACCTCATTCTTTCATGGCGCAATGTGCAGTGATCAATCAGATGTAATGATCAGAAGGGAGCTTGCCCCCAATCAATCCTGATAAACAAATATCTGTTGTAGCAACAACTCTAATGTGCACTTTGCTCCAGATTCATTTGCCAATAATTGGCCTCATTAATGTCTATGAAGTTAAAATTCGCTAAAATTGGGCAGGGCTGTCTATTCGATGTGTTCAGTGGTTTGCAAACCTTTGGAAATGTCTATCCTCACCTGTCCTATTCATAGAAATGAGCAGGATGAAGAGGGAGAAATCCATAAGGTACTGGAGGGAGGAGAGTAGAGCAGGAGGAAAATAGTGTGCCACCTTCTCATAATTAATAGTCCCTTTCATAAGTTTCTCTAAAATGAGCACTAGCTTTGAATCCTATGTTAGATTTTTTTTGACAGAAAATGAATTTGATTTCTTTGTGCCATCTCCTTTCCAAATTATCCTGCCTGCATCTGTCAGATGTTTTTGTTGTTCAATTATAAAAACTGTATCCAGACTGGATTATGAGAATGCTGTTTTTGAAGGCTCCATAACCACAGATGCCCTTGGGTTGAACATCAGGTCCACTGCTATCTTCACAAGGAAGGAAATTCACTTCCAGATGCCTTGCCAGACCCATTCTTTTTCAGGAAGGAAAAAAATAGCAGCAAGAATATTTTTCTGAAGGTATTCTAATTCGAGGTAGGGGTAGGGGAGAGAAGAGAGCTGAAGGGGTTGGGTGAGAGGAGAGAAATGACCGTGGAGGGGAAACGTGGGAAAGAGGACAGAAGAAAGGAGAGAATGAGTAGAGGCAAAAGGGGAAAGGGAGGGGGAAAGGGGAAGAGGAAAGGAGAAGCTGTGCTGAGATGGAACAGTTTTAAATATAATCACTTTAATGTATCAGGTCTCTGTGTTGACATGTGGAAGACTGGAAAGTAAGCAAGATATTTATAACAACCCCAAGGGGGAGGCAGGAGAGACACATGGTAGTGGATCAAGCCCCAACCTCAAAGCCAAGAAGGTAGGGTATCAAAGCCAAAGGTAGAGTTATCATTTCATTTGATGATATCTATTATGATGTTAAATTTTTATGCATAAATGGTATGTGTTAGCTATTGTGGTTAGTTTTTAGCCCAGTGAAAAGAAATAATCAATATTGAGAGAGTATTTATATTCCTCATTTGTTCCAAAGTATTATGTTGAAGAAAATAAAGAAGAAACTGTTTAGGCCCTGCTTAGGCAGAGCCATCCCCCAGGACGTTTACTCACAGTGTCACAACCTCACAATGCTCTTGATGCAATTCTCCAAGACTGCAGAAATTGATAGCCCAGTCCAAATTCATCTAAAGTGTTCCTCAATTTGTATTTGCTCATGTAGATACATTTTTTTGGTCCAATCCTGTTGCCCTTTATTAAAATGAGTCCCAAGAAGAAACTGCTAACTACATTCCAGGATAACTATGAAGACTGATGAGAAGTTTGCTTATTTGTTTGTTTGTTTATAAAGATTTTAGGATGTGAGAGAGGATGAGAGAGATGTCAAAAAGATTGTGCCTGTTTGTCCAAACAAGAAACAACACACATGATGGCAACACCAATTTTCTGGATCCCTTCTGGATGATTCTATGAAATCCAACTAATCTGTGTCATCTTGGCTTCCCTAGGGAACAAAGCTGCCAAATGCAAATTGTAAGATGTGAACCCTACACGTAGTTAATTATGCAGTGCATAATTGTGGTCTATGGGACTATAATTCTGATATTTAAAAAAAGCTCAAGGTTCCACTGTTCAGCTTATTTGAAATGTGGTGAGAAGTGGTTCTATGTTTAAAAAATCATGTTCAGTTTCCCCTCCTAGGTCCAGTTCCTTGACAATATATACTGATTAAATGTGATTAGAAAGGAAGTGGATTCTGATTATTAAAAATAGAATAGGCTGAGTCATGTGGCAGTAAATTCTCTTCCACTCAAGGTGTTCAAACAAAAGCTTGATGAGATGATCACTTGTTTGAAATGTTAGAGAAAGCAATACCATTCAAGTGTCATTTTCTATATCAACTTCTCAAACTTTTCCACAATGATAGAATATTACCATTCAAGTAAAACTTTGTAGAGCCCTTGAAGTTAAAAGCCTCTAAACTTATTTTAGTGGTTGTTCACTTGTTTTCAGTCATGTTTGACACTTTGTGACCCGATTTAGGCTTTTCTTGGCAAAGATACTGGAGGGGTTTCTCATTCCTTCTCTAGCTCATTGTACAAATGAGGAAATTGAGGCAGATAGGGGTTAGTGACTTGTCCTGCAACTCACAGCTGGTAAGGATCTAAGGCCAGATTTGACCTAAGGTCTTCCTGATTCCAGACCTAGCACTCTCTCCTTATGACACCTAGCTGTCCTATAGTATTTTAATGCCTATCAACAAATGTCACAGTATACATTTAAAAAAATACTTAAGATGTTCTAGACTCCTTTTAGCAATTTGAGATACACTGTCTACACAAAGCTTTTCTGTATCGCTGCAACTGCTTGTGCCCTCCCTCCCAAAATTGAATGGTGTTTATTGTTTATGTTTTTTCCTAAACTTATGAATGTACATGTTGCCTCTTCCACTTGCTGGTTGTATGATCCTGGGCAAGTCATTTAACCTCTATCTGCCTCAGTTTCCTCAACTGCAAAATGAGGATACTAATAGCAGTGTCATTGTGAGAGTCAAATGAGACATTTGAAAATAATACAGTACTTTGCCCATAGATATTTTAAAAAGCTTGTTTCCCTCCTTCTCTTCCCCAATAGAATATAAGCTCTTAAACAACAGAGACTTTTTCATGTTTCTATATCTAGAGCCCAGCACAATACTTAGTACATATGAGGCTTTTTGATCAACTGAACTAGGTAGATAATCATTGAATTACCCTTCCCACAACAAATTTTACCACTCCTTGCATATTTAGTATTGGAAAAGGAATATCTTGTTAACTCCCTTGGTTAGGATAAGTTGTTCATATAGAGCACTGGATCTGGAGTCGAGATCTGAGTTCAAATACAGTCTCAGATACTGAGCTATGGGACCCTGGGCAAGTTGCTTAACTTGTTTGCCTCAGTTTCCTTATCCGTAAAGTTGGAATAATAATAAAACACCTCCCAGGATTATTGTGAGGGTAAAATGAGAAAAGAATTGTAAAGAATTAATAAGGTCACATAAGTATTAGCTATTATTATTATTATTGTTGTTGTTCATTAGAGGAGACAATGTGGAACTTCACAAAATAAGGTCAATCAGGTAAGAATTATTCTGCAGAATAAGGACACATTTTTTGGGAAAACACTCAAACATGCTAGAAACCTCTGAGCTGTTGGTTTTTGCTTTTTTCCACTATAATTAAGACAAGGTTCATGAGAGTAAGCAACCAAGACACTCAATTCCTTAGAAGTTGAAATTAGATCAAATGAATTGGAGGACAACTACATCTTGTGTTAATGTTTTTCTCCTAGCGAATGAAGAAAATGAGATGATGTGAGGCATGACTCTGCTTGAAAATGAAACTTTGTATTTCTATTTGCGTCCATGTGAGAGCACACTGTTTTTCATTTTAGACTTTGCATGGTGGTAAATGTTGCAATACTTTACATTCATTTGGTGCAGGTCCATTTACTCTGCAAGCAAAGCAAATGCAGATCTGGCATACCCATAAAGCATCATTTCTGAATTACACAATAAATAAATGAGGCTAAGCCAGATGCCCAATAGTCACACCCTTTACCTCTAATACTAACAAAACATCTTGAATTGAAGTGCCCTGTTTAATTTTTGTAAGGTATAATCCATTGACAGTTGATAATTCTCTAACTGTGGTGCCTAAACTTGTCATCCCAGAAAACACTAGATGGATGTCCTTCATTTACTTGGAGGAAAAAAACCTAACATATTCTGAGAAAAAATGTTGCTAATCAGACTTTGGCTTGTCATTTGAAAAATGCAACATATAAGAACTGTTACTTCATAGTAACTTATCCTGTTTTCTGCTTTGACTGAATAGAGGAAAAATTAGCAGAGTCAAAACTGAGTATTGGCTTTCAAGTAAGATGACAGTAGATTTCTTTAAAATTATGATTGTCCTTAGATATAATTTAACCTTTAAGTCACAGGTTCATAGACTCAGAGTTGAAAGGGAACTTGGAAGTTCTAATATCCACTATTTTTAGCAGGTGAGGAAATTGAGTCATGGAAGTGTAGTGAGTTGTCCAACATCACTCAGGTTGTAGGTAGCCAGGAATGATCTGAACTCAGGTTCTCTGATTCTGAATAAAGACCCCACCCTGCTTTCATTGGTGCGTCTTCTGGGGCATGGTATATAATCATGACTAATTATTATATTGGACAGACATCATGATAGGTGCAGAAAGTGATCATGAGTGTCTTAGCACTATTCCTAAGACAGCTAGTTAATGCTGTCGGCTTTCCCAACCCATTAGCCAAAATGAGATGTGCATGTTAAATGCTCTCAAACTGAAAATTGGCTCTGTTGTTATGCAGCTATGAAATATCATGATTCCCACTATGCTTAACAGAACAGAACAAATGTACAAGAAATCTAGTCTTCACCAGCATCCTTCCATAATGGTTTCAGAAAACCTCTATTTTTTCTCTTTTACCCACAATAGGTTGAGTTGTACCTGACTCTTCATGACCCCATTTGGGGTTTTCTTGGCAAAGATATTGGAGTGGTTTGTCATTTCCTTTTCCAGATCATTTTATAGATGAGGAAACTGAGGCAAACTGGGTTAAGTGATTTGTCCAGGGTCACCTAGCTAGAGAAGTTTCCCAACTCCAGACTCAGCCCTGTCAATCCACTTTGCCATCCACGTGCCCTACCCTGTAAGACCCAAAGAAGGTTTCTGCATGCCTTCAACAGGTAGATGTTTCCATTTTAGATTAATCATCTGACTAATGGTCAGTTGAAATTTATTATTCCTGCAGTGGCCTGCTTCAATGATTTCCAATTCTGTTGAAGTGTTGCTAAAGGAAGACTGCTAGGAAAAAGGGATGCTTGAGTGTCCCTGTGTTTAATGAGGAAAAGCACGAAAGA
Organism: Macrotis lagotis; assembly: GCF_037893015.1. NCBI lineage: Eukaryota > Metazoa > Chordata > Mammalia > Peramelemorphia > Peramelidae > Macrotis > Macrotis lagotis. The sequence continues at coordinate 268,127,859 of NC_133659.1, read as the reverse complement.
ACCCTAGAGACAAGGGCAAACAATAGAGGTTACGGATGTCAAGTTCTATGGTCCTGAGCTATTCCCTCCTTTGGAAAAATTCAACAGCTACTTTTGAGATTGGATTATTTGGTTTGCTTGAGTTTGTAGAGTTGCTGGCAAAAGAAAGATTACCATTCTTAAGGTTTTGCCCTTTCTCTTCCAATCAAATTTAACTTTTTTTCTTTTCTATGATCCATCAATTTTTAGACTTTTCCCTTTATCAGGACAAACTTTACTCCACACTCTTTTTTGACTCCAAATCCCTTCTCAAAATTTAGTTATTTTGAGCTGTCTTTGGTTAACCAAAGACTTTTTCCCCAATAAACAGGGTAATCAATAGTTAAAATATTTACCTCTCATTTGTTTTGATCTGTTCCCAAACTGTTTTTCTTGTTCATTGCAAGTCTTTTTAGTCTATCAGAATTTTCCCATAGGCCACTGAGGTATTATTTATTATAAATCATAAACCATAATTATAAATCAATTTATATATAAATATACATTTACTTTTGACTTGTAATTTCCAAATGTTAATGGAAAAAAAATTAACCTTTAGACAAGGTTGAAATTGAAGTTTTGAAGTTTATTTAATGGTGATTTCTTTGAAATGTTATTTCTTTTACTTCCAGTGGCAGCATGATATAATGAAAGAGCACTGTTCTTGTAATCATGTGAGACCTGGATACAAATCTTAACTCTAATACTGATTATATAAGTGACCAAGAGTAAACTTTTACAAAATGGGGGTAACACGTACCCACACTTGCTTTACAGAACTATTGTTAAGGGTCAAAGATGCTTTGCAAATTTGAAAGCTCTATATAAAATCAACATTTGAGTTTATTCTCTCATACCCACTCTCAATTACCAGCACATTTCATTCTAGAAACATACATCTAACAGTATGGAAAAAGACATAGAATGAAAAGGTAAGTGAGAAATGAAATTACTCCTGCTTTCAATCAGTAGACTTTCATTTATTGATTGATTCAAGACCTCTGTGTTCAGCTAGTGCTGAGAGTTACTAGAAATTTCTTGTTGATTGGTGATTACTGGATCAAAGGTTATGATTGTAAGGTAGAATAGTGACTGCCAATATTTAGGGTCAGAAAAAAACCTTAAATGTCATCTACACTGAACCCTAATTTTGCAAAGGAGATTTCAGAGAGATTAAGTTACTTACCCATGTACAGGGCAGGGATCCAAACATAAATTCACCTCCCTTTCCATTTTCTTTTTGTGTCACTAACAGTTTGCAAGCCCAAATGGTACAAAGTTTGGACAACTTCAATTGTTATGATACTGTGTCCAAGTTAGGAATGAAAGCATTAGCCACTAGCTGACAAGAGTCAACAAATCAGAAGAGAGGAGAGGCAAACCTACAATACTGGAAGCTCTTTGACCAGGCTTATTCTGGAGCCAGCTCAAACTGACTTGAAAAAGTTAATATTCATTGTGTGCATTTACACCTCAAAATTGTCAAAAAATAGAGTTGGAGAAGGAAATGGAAAACCATCCCAGTATCGTTGCTAAGATCCCCCCCCCAAAAAAAGGTCACAAAGAGTCAGATACTATTAAAATATGACTAAATAATAAAAATATTGAATAGATTTTAAAGTAAAATACTATGGGATATAGGCCATAACTAAAGATACAAGGTTAAAATTATTTGCATGTTTTAACTATACTAAGTAGACTTTCTGACTTTGCTAAAATGTGATTCATTACATTTTAAACTAACTTATGTATTTGTTTTCAATAGGCATTTCATTCTGATGCAGGCATGGCACTGTTGATAGCAGCAAGTCATCCTCAGAGTCAAAGCAACTTTCTTTTTTACATCCTGGCTATGTGACCCTAGATAAGTCCTTCTCCGTGTCCTACACAAGTCTTTAGGATGATAATTTGCAGAACAACCTGCATTGATAGAGGGAGTTTCATTATTTGGAGTTCACATCAATTCAATCATAAATCCAGTGCTGTACAATTCTTGTTTCCTCAAAAGATATGGAGAAGGCAAAATTCAACTTTGCTGTAATTTAAAAGAATAATGATTTTCATAATTTAAAAAAAGATCAGGAAATAAGGAGTCATTAAGGTGAGTCAGAGAAAGTGTGTTCTTGTCATTTTTAATGAGAATAAAAGCAGCAAGACATAGTGAATAGAACTCTACTTATTAGCTGGGTGATCATAAGCAAATCACTTAATCTCTCTGGGCCTCAAGCAAGTGTCTAAGACAGGGGTAGGTAACCTTTTTTCCTACAAAGGGACATTTGGATATTTATAATATCATTCTCAGGCTATATTTTATCAAACATTTAATTAATTCACACACCCCCAAAAGCTACTAGATTTAGAGAATTTCAAGTCCCTCTGAGGTTGCTGTGGCAACACCAGAACAAAACAGTTGGTAGGTGGAGATTCCCGCTCCAGGTCTAAGATTACAATTTGTAAATACCTTATGATCTGCCTTAGTGGAGGGAGTACACTCTCTAGGTCCTTTTTAAATAGATATGTGTACTTTCAGGATACAAAAGTAAGTATATTAAATCAACTATCTAGTCTTTAAATATTTTAAATCTCTTTTTGACATCTATGATGATTGTCAGCTATTATATTCTTCACACAGCAGCCTAATCTTATTTGATCTGGAAACTGCAATTAGGTAGATACACAATGATGCAGGTTACTAGCCAAGCTTCAGCACATAGAGGGTTGCTACAGAAGAAATGGCATCAGATGAAGCAGATTCATTTGCTATTAAGAGATGGAAAGGTGAGGCTGGCAAAGCAACTGGTTCCAGGCCTCAAATCCCCAAATATTTGTTCATCTTACTTAAAGCATCACACACTGTATTCAGATCACTTCGGAGGTCCTGGACCACATTCTCGATACTCCTGGTATCCTTCAGTATTTCAACACTCTGTGTATAAGGATTGAAGTACACAGAGAAGGGGCGAGTTATCGACTTGGCAAAGTCTCTGCAGAATAATAACAATAATAATAAAATATTAAATGATCAGCTGATCATTTAGCACTGGCAAGAGAGAGAGAAATGAGTCAAAGAACAGAGGGAAAAGGAGAGGGGAAAAGGGGGGGAGAGAAAGGAAGGATACGAAAAAAGAGAGAGATACAAGAAAGAACAACAGAAGAAGAGAGAGAAGAGAGGAAGAGAAAAAAAGAGAGACAAAAGAAACAAAAAAAAGAAGAGGAAAGAAAAATAGAGAGGACAGGGGTGGCTAGGTGGCACAGTGGATAAAGCGCCGGCCCTGGAGTCAGGAGTACTTGGGTTCAAATCCGGTTTCAGACACTTAATGATTACCTAGCTGTGTGGCCTTGGGAAAGCCACTTAACCCTGTCTGCCTTGCAAAAACCTAAAAAAAAATAGAGGACGGAAAGAGAGAAAGGGAGGGAGGGGAGAAGGAAAGAAGAGAGAGAAAGAAGGAAAAGAGAGGGGAAGAGAAAGGAGACAAGGATAAAATAAAACAAGAGGAGGAGATAGGAAAGAGAAAGAGAAGAGAAAGGGGAAGGGAGAAGGAAGAGAAAGAGGAAGGAAGGAAAGAAGGAAGGAAGGGAGGGAGGGAGAGAAGAAGGGAGGGAGAGAAGAAGGAAGGAAAGGAGAGAGAAAAAGAAGGAAGGGAGGGAAGGAGGATAGAAGAGAGAAAGAAAAGAGAAAATGAAAAAGACAGAAAAGTTATCTTTTTTAGACAGGAAAGGAAGTAAGTTTACCTCATCTTTTCTTTTGCTTCTTCAAAACTTTCAGAAACAAAATAGGCTTCCTGAAAGGTGGTGATAAGGCATTCCTGCAGGCAAGTTGTCTTTGGGTCAAACGCTTTCACGCAGGCCTTGTCAGACAGCGCATGCTGCAAAGGATACCCAGACACTTGCTAAGTTCCATAATGAGACTCCAAAGTTGCCTAACATCACATTACTACACCACACTCGATTGTAGAAGCATCCTCCAACCCCACTCAGTCGTTAGTTTCCCATGAATTATGGAGCTCTCTCATGCATAAGGTAAATTAGAGGTTATTTTTTTTTAAGTCTATTAGATACTGAGGGGGGAAATGGGATTATGGCGTTATTTTATTTATCATCAGCAAAATTTGTAGTGAAGGACAGTTCAGAGTCATACCCCAACAGGAATGGAATTTAAATCCAGGCTATGAATAGGAGCAGCACCACATAAATATACTCATAAATATTTCTCTATAAGCAATGTCCTGAAATTTCACTTAAATGGCAGAAGTAATAATTACCTGCGTAGAAAGGTAATTGGGGCTCTGACTGAACTATTTGTGGGAATAATCACAAGACATTTTTAGGCCAGATACTAAGCATCACCAGAGTGACTTTAAAAGTGAGTTACTCTGGGGTAGTGAGGTGGCAGAAAATATTATAAAACCAGCCCTGGTGTCCTAAGTTCAAATCCAGACTCAGACAGTTACTGGCTGGATAACCCTGGACAAGCCATTCAACTCTGATTGCTGCCCCCAAAAAGTGATTCCATATCAAAGATGATTACTTAAGATTGATTTATAGAATGTTGAAGAAATATATCACTTTCTATAAAATGTACCACATGGCCAGGGGTTGGGGGTTGGGGGGGAGTAATGAAAGGGAAGGAGGAATTAATAAAAGAGGTTAAAATTTATGCCCAAAGAAAAATGTTAGTACTTTCTGAAAAGTCATCAGGTCAGTTTTACTGCTTACATGATTGGCCCTGAGAACTGTAAGGAATGATGAGTGACTGTGGTTTCAAAAAAGGCAGACAAGAAGGGTCAATGTCTCTGCTTCTACTTCATATTTTCATCTGCTAATTTGCTAACCTTTGTATTATTTTTATTTTGCATTAAGAAACAAATATGATTATTATATTATTATACAAATGACAATAGAAAAACAAAATTGAATATGAAATCTTGAATGTGATTGCCTGGATTTTTTAAGCATATAATAAATTTAAAACTGTGATTCTATTACTGCCCTGTTTGAAAATGTCTCTGTTCACATTCCTTTTGCTCTCTTCTATGTATTTCATAAATGTTCTATTAACATTCTTTTTTCTTTTCTTCTTTTTTTGACAGCAGTATAACTCCCACCCTCAGTCCCTATGACTCTTCATTCCACCAAATAATAAGTCAACTCCCTTGTAACAAATATAGTCAAGCAAAATAGATTCATTAGTTGGGCTGTGTGTTTCAAGCTTGTTTGCCTAAAGTACAAGATTATTTAGAGTAAGAAAAATATTTCTGGGTAGCCTTAAAGTAATCTGCACAAGTCCTATATCATATAAATGTCAATAAATAAATCTAAGAGAAAATATTAACCTAGTCTAGCATTTAAAGTTCTACACAATTTGGATCCCACAAAGTCTTGTTTCATAGTGGATAGGGTGCTGGGTCAAGAATCCAGAAGCATGAGTTCAAATCAGGTCTGACCTTTACTAGTTTTGTGGCCTTGGGGAGTCCCTTAACCTCTGCTTGTTTCAGTTTTCTCAACTGTGAAATGGTAATGATCATAGCACCTACCTCCCAGGTCTTCTGTGAGGGAACACAGTGGCTGCCAGTACGTGTTACATATGGGCTAACTGGTGTTATTATGTGAAGATGTAGGAGATAGAATGGAAAGAGCACAGGTTTTTGGGATTCAGAAGGTCTAGGTTCAAATTCTGCCCCTGTCACTTGTGTGACCTTGAATGAGTAACTTAATTTCTTCAAGCCTCAGTTTCCTAATCTATAAAATGAGGGACTGGACTAGATGGTCTCTAAATCTATGATCCCTTTTCACAAACTCCATTCTAGTCCCAGTGGGTTTGCTTATTATTCCCTTAATAAATCCTGTGATATGCATGCTATTATTGTGCCCATTTTACCAAAGATGAAAATGAAGCTATGACAATTTATGTGACTTACCCAACCAGTCACCTAGGTAGTAAATGTTTAAGACAGAATTCAAACTCATATTTTGTCTCTAAATCTAGAACTCTAGCCACTATTTTTCTCTGTCATTTTATAAGGCTCCATATAAGACTCGGAACAATTTAAAACTTTAATGTGCACTAATGGGGAGGAGGGGCATGCATATGTTTTGTCTCCTCTCCTAAGCCTGTACACAACATTCCATTTCCCACCTCTGTGGTTTTACATGCTATATCTAACATGTCCCCTCCTCTCAAAGCCTGGTTCAATTGTTACCTCCCATAACAAAATCTTCTCTGGTTCTTCTCTAAGACTCAAAGTTCTCTTTCTCGTGTCATAACTGTGTCTGGTACTTGGTGTTCATTGATTCTATCCATTTGTATCCACACAATAGGATATGAGCTCTTTGAGGCCTCGGGTCTATATTGTTCTTGTTTTTAGTCTAAATATGAAGCCCAGAACTTTGTGAACAAGCAGAGGACCAATAAGCAAGTGTGATCCCATTGTGGGGCTCCAAATTCCTCTTTCTTTAGCCCTAACTCTCCCAAGCCTGTATGTGCTGAGCATCCTCTATGATGTCCAGCTTTATCTAATAGGATTTACTGGAGAAATTTCAAAAAGTTCCACCCACCCACATTTCTCATGTACTCTCCAGTCAGAAGACAACCTCTATTAAAAATAGCTGAGCCCCCCCCATTAGAAAGTGCATTTGAGCACCTCAAAAATAGCAGGTGAGTCCCCCAATAGACCGACAGTACATTGTCTTGTTATTTTTCTCTTCTGCTGTGTTCACCTGTCTCAATAAATGTGTATGTGAAACTGAGACTGCAGAAGGAATCTTCCAGTGAACTCATTTTCCCCCTCCAGAATCACTTCATTAATAAGCAGAAGGTCACTACACCTGTGATGCATCTGGGCTAAATTGAGTACAGTAGATTGAACATTAGGGATCTTTGGTTCCACATGACTGACAATTCCTTCCACTTAGAAAAACAATTCTACATTTTTTTCATTTTTTTAATTTCAAAATGAATGGCCTTTTAGGTTTACTGTTGTTTCCCCTAGAAAGAATGTTAGAACCATTTGAGTTTGGCTTTCTTTTTCAAATTTAGAGGTTATTCTCCTTTTGGTCACACACTAAGCTTACATCTTATCTAAAATCCCAGGATTTGACTGGGATAATATATATTAAGCACTTTGTACTATATACATGTTTGCTGTTAAGAGTTGAAATGTAGCACTTACATATTATTTATATAAAATGCTACAATTATACATATAATATATAATATAATAAATAATATATGATGTAGACAATATTATAATATATAATATTACTATATATTGCATAATTATATAATTGCAAAACATTTCTTACATGTTAATAACAGCTAACATTTACAAAGTGTTTTACAGTTTTGAAGTATTTTACATTTAGATAAAATATTTATTAAAAGATTACTGTGTATCAGATATTATGTATTAATAATATATGAGTCAGATATATATATTATTATTAACAGCTAAAATTTATATGACCCTTTAATGTCCTCAAAGAGGTTTTACATATCTAATCTCATTGTTTCCTCCCAAGAAGCCTATGAAATAGTGCTATTATTATCCCCATATTACAGATAAGGAAACTGAGACTGAGAAGTGATTTTCCCAGAGTCACACAGCTAATAAATATCTAAGGCAGGTACCCTGACCTCAATTACAGTGCTGTAGACACTACTTTAAGCTATCATCCTTATGGAACCAAATAGGGCTCTTTTAGTAGCAAATAAAAATGGGGACCAGAAGGAATTTGTACTCCCATTCTGCAAAACAACCAGAAAATGCTAGCAATCTCTGTTATTATATGTGTAAAGCTCTTTTCAAATCATATAGAATTTCGTTTTTTCTTTGTTAGTAGTAAAAAATCAATGAAGTTTTTATCATGGGAAAATTCATACTATGGAAATTTTGTGGCAGATATACCCAGCTGAGGATCACTTTGTCTTTCTTCACCCCTGAAGGGGATTAAAGTGGATCAAGAGAAACCCAGTAGATTAATTAGACATTCTACTATAGCCTGGTATAATAGATACCCAGAGGCTGGAGTACACCATTCAGAGTACTAACCCAAGATTTAAGAAAAGTCACTGTGCTTAAAGAATTATATTTATAAATATGATCATTCAACTAATGTAATATTGGATGGATAAAATGCAGAAAGTTCAGGTCTTTAAAGCCTGAAAAAATATAAGGACAAAGAATGCCCATCATCAGTATATATAATCTTGGACAAACACTGTGAATGGACAGTGATTCAGGCCCAAAACTGAATAGGAGGAGGAGAAGCAGGTAGATTGCCTTTTGAAAACTTCTGATACTTCTAATGACCCCAGGCTTCTAGCTTTAACAGCAATATTCACCCAGTGATGCTATATGCCTATGAATCATGGAACACCACAGTCTCCAAAGAATTAAAGTTGTAGGTCACCCAAAGGGCAATAGAGAGGTGCATGGCAAGCATGAGCAGGCAGCAGCATATTACTAATGAACAATATCCTGGTAGAAGCAGCATAAGGGAAATAACCAGAGCAGCATATGACTGGAGAAGTAGGTGACTGGAGTCATAGCAAGGAATAACTGATGGAGAGTCAACATGCCCTTCTGATCAATGCAATGTCAAAAAATCCTAGGATCAGGGTATTGCTAGAATTGGAAGGTCTAGAAATGCCAAATACATAGCCCATGGATGCACTGGAACCAAAACTTTTAGAGTAATTAGGAAATAATAGCAAGATAAAAATAGAACATGTTAGGTGATGTTACCTTGTTTCCTAAATCTATCTGTACCTGTCATGTATCCTTTATGTACCCTTTAGTGGTTGCCATTTCTGTCTAAGTCTAATTCCATTGATGTAGTCCAACCCCCTCATGTTACAAATGAGAAAACCAAGCCCTAGAGAGGTGAAATAACCTGCCCACGGTCACACGGGGAGTATGCACCAGAACAGATCCTGGCACTCCACTGTACCCCTAAGAACTTCTGTTTCAGATTTTCAGAAGGATATGGTCAAGACTCAAGCAGGATGAGAAGATGTGGATTGATTAAGCTCTGGACCAATAGAGGAAGTAGTCCCATCATGGAGATCCTTTTTTTTTTTCCTTTTAAAGATTTTATTTATTTTGAGTTTTACAATTTTTCCCCTAATCTTGCTTCCCTCCCCCCAGCCCCCACCCCCCGCACAGAAAGCAATTTGCCAGTCTTTACATTGTTTCCATGGTATATACATCGATTCAAATTGAATGTGATGAGAGAGAAATGATATCCTTAAGGAAGAAAAATAAAGTATAAGAGATAGCAAAATTACATAATGAAATAATGGGTGTTTTTTTTCTAAATTAAAGGTAATAGTCTTTGGTCAAACTCCACAATTCTTTCTCTGGATACAGATGGTATTCTCCATTGCAGATACCCCAAAATTGTCCCTGATTGTTGCACTGATGGAATGAGCAAGTCCATTAAGGTTGATCATCACCCCCCATGTTGCTGTTAGGATGTACAATGTTCTTCTGGTTCTGTTCCTCTTGCTCAGCATCAGTTCATGCAAATCCCTCCAGGTTTCCCTGAATTCCCATCCCACCTGGTTTCTAATAGAACAATAGTGTTCCATGACATACACATACCACAGTTTGTTAAGCCATTCCCCAATTGAAGGAGATTTACTTGTTTTCCAATTCTTTGCCACCACAAACAGGGCTGCTATGAATATTTTTGTACAAGTGTGCATCATGGAGACCTTTAATCCATCCAAGTAGTGAAAAAATAAAATAGAGCTTTTATAGGCCGCACTGTGAACAATGAGTTTAATAGCAGACCATAGGTGTTATAATATAAAATATTATATTAAAAATATGGTAAATATATTATATAGATTTTGTATCACTTTCTCTCCAGCTTAAACTGCAACTACTGCTGCAACTAACTCTCTGGCACCCAATAAATATTGTCAATAAATTTCAACTAGAACATATTGAGTGCCTTTAATATTAAAAATACTTTACTAGATTCATAGAGAGGTATAGGTAGTAATAACACTCTGAATTTTCCAAAGTATTTCACATAATCTATATGATCAGAGTCCCAAGACAACCCTATGAGAGATAGGTGTGTGCTAAAGGGATTAACATTTTTTTTAGGTTTTTGCAAAGCAAATGGGGTTAAGTGGCTTGCCCAAGGCCACACAGCTAGGCAATTATTAAGTGTATGAGACCGGATTTGAATCCAGGTACTCCTGACTCCAAGGCCAGTACTCTATCCACTACGCCACCTAGCCACCCCAAAGGGATTAATATTACCACTATACAGGTGAACAAATTGAAGTTCAGATAAATCAAATGAGTTGCTCATTGAGAAGCAGCCAGAAATATGAGAGAAGGAACTTGAATTCAAATTTTCCTGACATCAAGTTTAATAATTGAACCAATGTGCTGCATGGGGACTAGAGATGAGGAAGTGAGGAGACTAAGGATAATGATGATGATGAATAGTTAGCATTGCTATAGAACTTTAAGTTCTGTAAAAGTGCTTTAGAGATATGATCTTATTTTATCTTGACCCTAAGTGATGTTATTACCTCCATTTTATGGATGGGGAAGCTGAGGCAGACAAGGTTAAAGTGACTCCAACAAGCTACTGTCTGAGGCACTGTGACAATTGGCAACTGAAACTGATTTCTTGTTTGATGATGATCCTAACTGAATTATGACCACTAGAACCCAAAGGGAATGACAAAAGCTTAATAAAATAGGAATGGCCTCTCCCATTACTCCAAGAAACCCAGCCTGGAATGTGATTCAATATGCTTGATATACTTTTGTCCAATGTCTTCTTGAAAAAATCAATGTCACAAGAACAGCACTCCATCCTGTCAATACCTACCCAGAATGAATTTTTAATAAATACTAAACCAAACTCTTTCAGACCCCAGGGAACCATTTAGTCAATTATTTTCTAATAGTTTATAATAATGTTAATATGAAGCATCAATAGAACCAATTAGGCTTGCTTTGCAATTGTTTAATTTAAATAATGAATTTCAACACACAATACATTATAGCTGCTCTGTTACTTTATCTAAGTCTCTATCATAATTCTTTGTTCATTCATTCCTACTTGCTTTTCCTCTTGTGTTGTAGTTAGCATCTGCTCTATTATTCTGGTACTGCTTTATCCTCCCCCTCCTCCCCCCACTTAGTGCTATTTCATAAAGGTTTTTCCACATTTCTTTTGGGCACTTGTTCCTCATATTTGTCAACTTTGGTCACTTTATAATATTCCGTAGAATTAGTATAGCATGGCTTATTTAATCATTCATCTATTGTTGGACAGTTAGGTTGCTTCCAGTTTAGGTTTGGGGTTGGGGTTTTTTTTTTGGTTGAAATTATAAATTAAGCATAAAAGTCTTTGGATAGCTCTTTTTCATTTTTCTATAAGTCTCTCAAGGTATATTCTCAACAATAAAACTTTGGGTTAATGGCTTATGAGAAAACCTATTTTTATAATTTTAACAGAGAGATTTCCTTCCAAAAATATTCTACCTGTTTGCTATTCCACTAGAAATGAATGAACATACATATTCTCAAGAGCTATACACCATCACTAAGTTTTTGCTTTTAATTATTTTCACCAATTTAATGGGAGTGAGGTTCCTCAGAGTTCTTTTTAATTTACTTCTCTTTGCTTATTAGTGAGACTTGGCATTTTTTCCAGTAATTATTAGCAATTTATGTTCCCCTTTTTGAAAACTGGTCGTATCCTTTGAAGAATTCTCCAATATGGCCTGGGAGTTACCTATGTAAATGTTTAACAGCTTCATTTAGTCAATTAAGGTGAACAACATAATGTCTACTGGCCTGAGAAAGGTAATACAACTTCCAAAATAGATGTAGCTAAGTTGAGAGAATGTAGCTAGTTCACACCAGGTCCCTTTCAAACAGGTTTTTCTGTAAACTCCCTGAAAGATCCATTCTCCACCGACTGACTTATTTTTCAGAGTTTATACTTTGCTTTTAGAAAGAATATTGGACTGACATTCAGGAGACCTGGATTTCTAGTCCTGGCTTTGGTCTTAATAAGCTGAGTGACCTTGCACAATTCCTTCATCCTTTCTGGGCTTCAGTTCCTTATCTGTAAAAGGATGGGGTTGGACAACCTGATTTCAAAGACTTTTTCCAATTCTCATTGTCTTGAGTTTTAACACAAGCAATTGGGGAGGCAGGGGCAGAGACCTGTCTCAAGTTTCTATTTCTCAACAGTCTCCCACCTCTGGTCTAAATGCATATGACTTTTCTTTAATAACACAAAGCTATTTTTTCCCAGAACTCTAATGATATAGAATGAGATAGTCATCAATCAAATTTGGCTAATATTGGAAAAAAATACTTTATAGGTAAAGTCATGTTCTTGGTCAATTTAGGGCCAGGACATACACGTATGTACGTATGTAAAGACACAGGTATGTAAGTGCATATAGGTATATTTATAATATATATGAATAAATGTGTAAGCTTCTGTTGCACATTTTAGTCATATCTGATTTTTTGTGATTTTGTTTGGGAACTTCTTGGCAAAGATACTGAATAGTTTGCCACTACTTTCTACAACTCATTTTACAGATGAGGAAGCTGAGACAAATGGGGTTAAGTGACTTGTCCAGGGTCACATTGCTAGTGACTTAGGTCAAATTTGAACTCGGGTCTTCCTGACTCCAGGGCCAGTGTTCTATACCTTTCATTATATAGCTACCCTCTTATATATTTGTATAGTTGTGTATATACCTGCACAAACACATATGAGCAACAAACTTTGTAAACACAAGTTTTCCCATGAGAGAAAAAAAATGGATATGGATATTTTTTGAACTAACCATAAAATATATTTCCTGCCAACTAAATATGACATATCATTTCTATCCCAGTTGTCAAACTGGGCAGTGATGGGATCAATGCTCCTTTAAAGGTTTATAAATGATGCTGACAGTTTTATCTACTTAAGCAAGCTGTTTGGGTCAAAGGAGGATAGAAAATAATTCTATCCTTCAGGCAGTTACTAAATACGAGCTTAAGATACTGTCTCTAAATCTGACTCTCACTCATTCTATATGGCAAGTGTTAGTATTATGATAGAACATAATACCTACTGCAAAGTCATTAGGTCAGTCAACAATGAACATTTATTAGGTATCTGCTGCCCTCTGCTAAGGGTGGGGATTCTAAGAAAGACAAAAGACAATCCCTGCTCTCAAGGAATTTACAATCCAACAATTTGAAAACTAGATAGAGACTGAGAGAAAGAGGAGTGTGTTAGAAACAGACAATTGTTAAATTTTCACTGTGAGCATTTATACCTCTGAAATAAAAAAAAAATGTTACAAACTGAGTCTTGATTTATTGTTTTTATTGATTTCTAGAATTAAATTGCATATTAAACTAAAATTTAATTAATATGGATACATTTATTTTCAGAGAGCCAATTGTTAAACATTTACCAACACACTCCTAGGTAAATTGGAGGTGCTGACTTTGGGGAAAGCTATCCTCTTGTGAAATGTGGTATTTTAGTTGGAAATTTAAGGAAGCCAGGGAAAACAGGAGACAGAGATAAAGAAAAAGAAGAATTTCAAGAATGGGGGTCTAACAGAAAAAAATCTCTAAATCTGGAGATAAAATATTTTCTTAGAGGGACTGAAAGTCAACCCAAGATCACATAGCAAATGTGTATGCAAGGCAGGATTTGAACCCAAGTCATGTTGAGCTCAAAGTCAGCTTTCTAACTGCTATACTATGTTGCTTCTCAATTCCTTCCAATCTATTACATATTATATATAATTACATATTACATGTGTATCTATTATATATATTTTACATTTATCTATTTATTACCCATTACATATATTTTATCTGTTACATATTATGTACATATCTAATATTCTAACTTATTTTATAATTATTTATGTTGTTTGTGAACTTGAGAGCATGGACTGCTCTCAGTTCTTTGTATTTTCACCATAATTAGCTTAGAGCCTGTCATGTGGCTGGCATGCTTATTGACTGACTAAACATCGCAGCTTCGCCAAAGACTCATATTTTAGTCAATTTTTGAAAAATTTAGCCAGATTGAATAAAAATAGAATTGGTTCTATGATATAGGGAGGTTCAGAGGCTTGGGAACTCAGAAGCCAAAAATCCTAATTCCAGTTGTACCCTTGCTACGAGTAACCTCAATGGTTGGCCAGGATCCCTTCAGCCTCTTCTTTTTGCTATTGTTCAGTCATTTTTTCAGTTGTGTCTGAATCTTTATGGCCCCATCTGGGATTCTCTTGGCAAAGATTACAGGAGTGGTTTACCATTTCCTTCTCCAACTCATTCTACTGAAGAGACAACAGAAGCACACAGGGTAGAGTGACTTGTCCAGAGTCATACAACTAGCTAGTTTCTGAGGCCAGATTTGAACCCAGGCTTCTTGACTCCAGTTCTGGCACTCTTTCCACTATGCCAGTTGGTTACCCATAATTTATTAATATTATTATTAAATATAATGTGATAAAAATCGTTATGCAAGGAAATTTATATTGTTAAAAAACTAAAGCTTAAGGAAAAAGCTTGATACATCTTCAACCCTGAGAAACCGTGATAATGCAGGCTTACATATTTAGATATTTAACATTCCAGTGACCTCTGTGAAGAGGTGCTATGCCATACTTTTTAAAGAATCAGTCCCTGACCTTAAGAAGCTCCACAGCTAGTGCCCACCAGGGAAAGCAGGGATGACTCATTTTTTGGATAGATTAACCCTAATAGGGAACCAAAGTGTGATTCAAGCAATTAGTCAGCAACTGTGACTTGGGCATCTATTCTATGTAAGTCTCACTCTGTAAGGCCTACCTCATCTCTGGAAGGATTCAACCTCTCAAAGGTCAGCCAGATAATTCATCTGATGGGAATGCTGTCTCTAACAAATATTAGACATGGTTACTACCTTCAGGGAGCTGAAGGCAAAAATCAGGAAATAAAACAATAGGAGAATTTAGGGAGAAAAGAGCTTTCAAACTGGACTTTAAAAATCTATTCCATTAGAACCTCATATATCTGGCTCCCAACTATCTAAATCTTGGGTTTATGTGGGTTGCTTGAGGACCAAAGTCAGGAATGGACTGCAAAATAGTAGTAGATAGCATTAACAAATAAAACTTTAAGTTTGATAAAAGTGCTTCACTCGTGTAATCTCATTTGACACAGTAAACTTGTGAGATATTATCATTTTCTTTTTTACAAATGGGAAAATAACCTGAAAAAGATGTAACCTTACCCAAGGTCGCATTCCTGTTAACTGTTTGAAGCAGAATTTGAACTTAGCCTTTCCTGAATCCCAATCCAACCTTCCCATCCAATGCTATCATTCACTCATTTCAGTTGTCTCCAACTCTTTGTGATACCATTTGGGGTTTTCTTGACAAAGAACCTGGAATGGTTTGCCCTTTCCTTCTCTAATTCATTTTACAAATGAGGAAACTAAGGCAAACAGGGTTAGGTGATTATCTCAGCTTACAGACACAGCTATTAAGTGTCTGAGGTTAGAATTGAACTCAAGAAGATGAGTCTTCCTGACTTCTATCCTGGTATTCTATCCACTTTGCTACATAACTGCCTTAATATAGCATGTGCATGCGCACACACACAGACACACCAAACACTAACAAATTCTAACAAACACAGCTGTTTGGAAAATGACAACAAGAATAGTAAGTTGAAAATTCTTTGGGAAGTAAAGAATGATTGGGGAGTTGGGGAGTGTATATATATATATATACATGTAGATAGAGATATGTGTATTTATATACATGCATATATATGTATATATGAATATATTTATATGTATATATATTTATGTATATGTATACACACACACACATATATATATACATATATATATATATATATATATATATATATATATACACACACACACATTCAACACAATGAGATGGGAGGGCAGCTATGAGATGGGAGTATTGAGGCTATATATAGTTGCCCTCTCAATACACCATCTTATTCTCTTGAAACCAAGACTAGGAAAGAAGACTAGGAAATAAAGATTAGATTAATAGAGTTAGGAATCTGGTCTTCCAGCAAGGACAGAGAGTGGGAAATGACCAAAGGAACTGTAGATTGCACAAATTTTGGTATATTTGAATTACCCCTTGACTCCACCCATCAGGAATGCAAAATTCTACAATGTGCAAAATTAGATTTTCTGGGCACTGAAATACTCTTCCCTTTTCATCTCCACCTCCAAGCTTCTTTCACTTCTTTTAAGAAAATTAAAATCTCATCTTCTGCAAGAGGTCTTAGGCACTCTTCTTCACTGCTATTACCTTCTAAGATTACCTCCCATTTATACTACAGCTCCATGCCAGGAAACTGAATTGCTTCCATTTAAATTGTCTTAAGAACATTCTGAAGATCACCTGGCAGGAGAAGGCACCAGACACTGAAGTCCTTTCTCAAGCTAAACTGCCAAGCATTCAATCTTTACTGCAGAGAGCACAACTACAATAGATTGCTCACACTGTTCAAATGCTAAACTTACATTTACCTAAAAAATTATTTTAAAGAAAATTGTCACGAGGCAAGTGCTCACATGGAGGCCAG
Organism: Macrotis lagotis; assembly: GCF_037893015.1. Taxonomy (NCBI): domain Eukaryota; kingdom Metazoa; phylum Chordata; class Mammalia; order Peramelemorphia; family Peramelidae; genus Macrotis; species Macrotis lagotis. Next base: position 268,111,213 of record NC_133659.1, on the reverse strand, counting down.
AAGAAGAGATACAGAGACATTCTCAAGGTATCTCTCAAGTACTTTGGAATTGATTACATGATATGTGAAACAGTGGCACAGAATCATCCAGCATGGCATGCCCACATCAAAAAAAAAAGGTGTGCTCCATTAGCAGTAGCTCAAAAGAAACATGAGAATGTAAAAATTTAGAGATATCTACACTCCATATGTTCATATAGACTATTTGTGCCCAACCTGTAGCAGACCATTCTGAGCTTATTTTGGTCTGATCAGCCATAGTCAGACTCATTGTATCTTGAGCCCAACAGAATGTCATCTTGGTCCTCTGAGAATGAAGGACAACTACCAACCAACTAACTAACCTTTTGTGATTTCTCCCTTCATTAGCATGTAAGAGCTCCTTGAAGACAGAGATTATGCTTTTGGTTTTCTTTTTATTCTGAATCTTGACTATAATCCAGTTATACTTCATAATGTGGGTGTTCAGTGATAAAGTTAATATCTCCACATAAAGTAGGTCAAGCCTCTTACACATAGTCTAGTTGGATCAAACTTTGATATCTTACCAAGCTCTAAGGGCTTCACAACTCTGAAATTTGTCATCTTAATGGCCTTTGGAAAAAGTTGTTTTCATCTTATCCACCCATCCCAATGGAGAAGTCTTCACATGCTTGGGGCAAACATCCCCCTAATTCACCAATGGGTCTAAGATCTGTTGGTTACTCTCAAACTGGTTAAGCCTGTCCACTGAGTCAGTTCTATCAGTGTGTGAAATTACAGGTAAGAGTGGCAGGTTATCCAGATCCATTAAATTTTGGGGGTCAGATCCTTAATCTCTTATTTCATGTTCCATTTCCTAAACAAATTAGAAGAAGTTAATCATAGGAACCTAGACTAAGACCTTAAAGATGAAAAGAACACATAATTCAACTCTATCATTTTACAGATGGGAAAACTGAGGACCTCTGAATATTGAAGGACTATTCAAAGTTCCTTGGATACTAAGTGGCAGAATTGGGACTTGACTTTAGTGAAACCAAATCTAGATTATTTTCTTATATCAGACTCTCACTGATTTTAGTGGGTTATTGGCAGTAATGCCAACAGAGACATCATAGCACAATAGAGAGTTGGTCTTTGGACCAAGAAGACCAAGATTCAAATTCTACCTTTGATTTCCATTAGCCATGTGATACTGGAACAAATAATTTAACTTCTCACAACTCTAAACCAGAGTTGTAACTAGAGCCACTTATGGCTCCTGAGTGCAGAGCAAACAAGATTAAAAATTTAATTGGAAAATATTTAGCAAAATACATGAAAACAGAATAAAACATAGATAATGTTAATATGAGTTTTTCTAAGTCAATATGTGGCTGGCAGAAGTGATACCAATGTAGTATTTAGTGGTCCCCATTTCTATTTGTGACTCTAGGAAACTCTCTAAGCCTGAAATTGCTTATTAACTTGAATCAGCAGATGGAGTCCCCTCATCTGAGAGTTCAATAAAAGGACAGGTACAGTCCCTATCCCCCATTTTATGGACAAAAAAATTAAGGGCCTATGGGAAAAGTCTACTTTGTAGGAGTTTCTTAATCAGTGCATTCTATGGCATAAAAGGAGAGGATGGTACACTGTGCAAATATTATTTTAATGTTTATAAGCATTTCATGGAATCTACATAATCTCTGTGAGTTGCCACAATTTCAACTTTCACAATGCCCAGATTTATACTTGCTTTTACGAGCTTTTCCATATTTATTCAGTTTATCTGTTCAAAAGTAAAAATAAGTATTGTCAAAAAGAAGAAAAAATAGAAGTTATGCCCTTGACAATATATTCTGCTTGCAAGCCCCTCAGTATCTCTGAAGTGCTCCATCAAAGCTGCTGGGAAAGTAAGCCTCTGAAAGCATGCATTAAAAATGTGTTAATTCCAAGGTAAACAAGCAGATTCATGACAGCTGTATAGGACTTAAAGTGACTGTACTAAACCAATGTAAAGGCTACTGGCATTGATAATTTTTCTTACAGTTGGAGCAGCATGAAATGTTTTCTCTTGAAAGGCAAGACTGTATACAAGCTAAAAATAGGTGACTGATGTGGAATTATCTTAGCATCATTACTCCAATGAGGGGGTCAATATGGCAGGCCATGACCCAGTCAAAGTATCTAGTCTCCATCTCGGTTCATTGTTGTTTCTGATATTTTTCTGAATTGTAAAAATGCTTCAAAATGGTCATCAGGGAAGACTAGAAAGTCCTTAATATTCTGAGGGAGAAAGAATCAAAATACCCCCAAAGTGATGAAGCTGAACAACAGGATACCTAACAAAGAAAGAGGTAACCTGTTATTGCAGATAGAGAACTGGACTTGGAATTTGTAAGAGCTGCCAATCTGATCGTGTGACACCCCTGTGCAACTCCAATGGCTTCCTTTTAGCTCAGGCTGAAATATAAATTCTTCTGTTTATTTTTTGAAGCATTATATATCCCAGTCCCAAGTTAACTTTTCAACCTCATTGGATATTAAGTTCCTTCTCACACTCTCTGTACCTTATAGCCAAACTGGCCCTTTCTCTGCTCCCCATTCATGCCATTCCATCTTTCATCTTTATGTCTTTTTGTTTTGTTTTGTTTTGGGGTTTTTGCAAGGCAATGGGGTTAAGTGGCTTGCCCAAGGTCACACAGCTAGGTAATTATTAAATGTCTGAGGTTGAATTTGAACTCAGGTCATCCTGACTCGAGCTTCATGTCTTCTTGCTAGCCATCGCCAAACACTCAACACTTACTAGCTGTGTGACCTTGGGCAAGTCACTTAACCCTAATTGCCTCAAATCCAGGGCTTTCTCCAGTCTTTCTGATCCATACTGAACCCAGATGTCTCTGGTGGAGAAAGTGAGGATGGTAACTTAGGACAGCACTCCCTCACTCAAATCCAATTAACTTGCTTGCCATGGCATCATCTCCCCAATGTCATTGTCTTCTTTGAGAATGAGGAGCCATCAACTTCATCAGTAGACACTTCATAAAGATTTATTATTTTTATCTTCCCTTCCCTTCCCTTTTCTATGCTAATGAAATCACAGGTCCACTTAAAAAAGAAAATTAGACACATATTTTATGACAGGTAACATATTGTAGTGAAAGACTTGGTTCTGATTCAACCTCTGGAGAATATTGACTACTGTGATTGGGGGTTGGGTTGTTTTTTTGCTTTCTTTGTATCCCCAGCACAGTGATGGACACATGGTAGGACATGATAGGCATTTTTCCTATTCTCATTATACGTGTCTTGTGACATTTAAAAAGTTTGAGAGATATAATTTCTGGATAATTCGTCATTTTATTAATAATGTCAGCATTTTTAATAAAAGGCCAGTGGCACTCTCAAATGCCATAGGCATGGCAGTGGGCTCATAGTTTATATGCCCTTGGAAAAAAGGATATTCCTGGGGGTAGCAATCAACTCTGATTAGTTAACGATTAATAAGAAGAGGAATTTCCAACAAAAAGTGAACTCATTTAAATCCTCACTGGAGTGAGGGACTGAGAATGACATCATGCCACCCTTAGACAGAGAGACAATCCCTATATCTGGCCAACCCCCCAATCTTGAACAATCTAGACAAAGAACCTACATCCCCGACCCAAGCCTGAGCTAGTTGAATGGAGTAGCAACACCAGAATGAGGAGAATATTAATCGTATCTTCCATCAGCCCCATCCTCAAAAAATTGGATGAGAAAATTGAACATAGAAAAAATATTTCTCTCAGTATGTATTATTGATCAGGTTACTAAAGATGACTTTTTGGCCACTATTGGGGTGCAGAGTTTTTGAAAATCTGAAAGCTATTCTTCCTGTAATGCTAGTGCCAGAGGTAGCATGGTACAGTAGATAAAGAGTTAGAGTCAAAGTGAAGAAGATAAATCCTTCCTGTGACACATCCTGGCTATGCCACACTGATCTAAAGTTACAGAGAAAGCGCTGCCCTACTTTAGCAGAGGGGCAGCAATGTGATACAGTGGATAGGGCAGTCCTGAGTTCATATCCAGCTTCATATACTTTGTGACCCTGGACAAGTCACTTACTTCTCTCTTAGTTCCTTATCTATAAAATGAACAGAAGAAAATGGCAAATCAATCTAGGATCTTTTCTAAGAAACCTTCAAATGAGGTCAGAAAGAATCAGGCATGACTGAAGAACAAAATTTGTGGTAGAAAAAACTAACTGCAAGTTCATTATTCCAATTAAATGATGGGTCCCATCCCTATCCTATTCTGTATACTTTGCACTGCTATATAGAAATGCAAATATGTCTACACAGGCTGCATTCTCCCCAAGGGAACTGGAGCTCCTTGAGGATAGGAATTATTTCATTTTTATCATTGCATCTCCCTTGCCTTGCACAATGCCTTACATAGAAAAGGTACTTATTGAAGGTAAAAAACCCAAATATACAAAAACATTTATATCAATTCTTTTGGTAGTGGTCTATCAACTGGAGAAGGACTGAATAAATTGTGGTATAAGAATGTGATAATTGGGGGTAGCTAGGTGGCACAGTGGATAGAGTACCATCCTGGAATCAAGAGGACCTGAGTTCAAATCCAGCCTCAAACACTTAATAATCACCTAGCTGTGTGACCTTGGGCAAGTCACTTAACCCCACTGACTTGCAAAAACAAACAACAAAAAAAGAATGCAACGGTTCTCTATTGTTTTGTAAGAAATCATGAGGAATAGGACTTCAGAAAAGCTTGGAAAGATTTGCATAAATTGATGCAGAGTGAAGTGAACAGAACCAGAAGAACATTGTACATACTAACAACAACATTGTGTGATGATCAGCTATGACGGACTTGCTCATCTCAGCAGTACAATAATCAAAGACAATTCTACAAGACTTGTGATGTAAAATACCATCCATATTCTTAATTGGATACATGGAGTCTGAATGTAGAACAAAGCTTACTATTTACTATTTGTTTTATGAACTATGGTTTTTTTCCCCTCTTGTGTTTTTTCCTTCCCTTTTTGATTTGATTTTTCATTCACAACATGATTATATCTTTATCATAGTTATATATTCATATTAAATTTCTTTCTGTCAGGGGGAAGGGAGAGGGAAGGAAGAGAGGGAGAAAACATCAAATTCAAAACCTTACAAAAAATCATTGCTGAAAACTAAACTGTCTCTGTATGTAATTGGAAAAATAAATAAGTAAAATTTTTAAAGTGAATAATAAATAAATAAATGTTTGGTGAATTTAAGTGAGTCACATTTTTGATACCCCAGAATACTGTGTGTATGTAAATTTAAAGACAACTTTTTTTAAGGCTGCCATCTGGAAAACTATACAGATTTTACTTTAGTAAACTAACCTATTCCAGTTGGTCATTTTAAACCTAAAAATTATAAACACAAACGCACTTGGCCTTTCTGTTGATTGCTGCCCATTATTACTAATCTATTTGTGTCACACTATGAAAAACATAAATGCATGCCCCATTTTCCAAAGTGTAAAAAGTTAGGTCAGCACCCACATCTAAGGTGGTAAATCTTTAGTATTAAATATTTAAGGGATATTTGCAAGTATGAATGCTCAGGCAGACAAATCAATATTTTCCATGACCTTGAACCAATTTGCTGGGTAAGATATTTGCATGCACAGATACCTACCTTTAATTCTCCAATAGAAGAAAGGAGTCCTGCTCCATAGGCTCGAAGTTGCCCTTCTTGTTTGCAAAGTCCAAACTCAATAGTAAAAAAGTAACACTGAGGGGGGAACCATACAGGGACAAAAATCAATTGAATTTGAATTGAAAGCATTTCAATATAGCAAAATAACACCCACTGAGCACTGTTTTTTTTTAAATATTCCCATGTACTTTTAAGTCAGTTTGAATGATAAGCTCCTTCAAGAGTCTAATCCCCTGATACCTAACCATTCCCTAGATTTAGGAGTGATGCACAATGCTAAAACTAGTGTGAGGCAACTGGAGTTTTTCCACATGGTATGAAAATTTAAAAGGCACAAAAATTTTAAAATAATGATTTTTTAAAGAATATGCAATTTTCAATTTTATTAGATTTTGATGACCCTGTAACTCAGCAGCATAGAAACAAGTTAAGAATAATTAAGTGAACTTGGAATCTACTGAATGCAATACTTACTCCCTTTACTGTCCACCAGCAGCTTCACACCAGATTTTTCTCCCTGGTATTGCCCAGAAGTTACTGCCTCTTTAAAAAATGACCTCATGATGTCCCAGGGTCTCACCCATGTGGCCCAGTATCACAGGATCTCTGGGATTAATTCCAAAGAATCACATTTTCCCCAATAACAGTTGATTTGAGGGTGAATTTCACTTTGTTCCAAACATGATTAGACATCAAAATTATTCATTACAGTTGTGGCAAAGCCTATAAGATTATTAGTTCCTTCCATCATCAAAGATAATGCAGTAGAACTTCATTATTTTCCACATCGGACCTCACTGTGATCATATAATTTCTCCTACAATATAACAATTAAATGCAGAGAGAAAAATTGGACAAAATGCAATTATTCCATGAGGTAAGCATTAGTCTTGTCCTCTCTATAGCAGTGAAATAAAAGGTAGCATGGAATTTATAAACAGCCCGAATGAGTTAATGAGACTTAAGAGCACATCAAATTTACGATAGTGATTCAGCAAGAAGAAAGCAATACCAATATGTTTACTGATGACAAAACTTCCTAGATTACAATTTTTATTCAACTTATACAGCCAGACAAGAAAGGGAAAAAGAGAAAGACGAGAGGGAGAAAGAAAAAGGGGGGGGGGAATGGAAAATGGAAAGAAGACATAAAAGGAGGAGGGGGGAAAGGAGGAAGAGGAGCAAGATGAGCAAGAGGGAAAAAGGGAAGAGAAAGAAGAGGAGGAAGAGGAGGAGAAGAGGAAAAGAAATGGAAAAAGGGAAGAAGAATGAGAAGGGGGGAAGATCACAGATTTATACATTTAGATCTAGAAAAATCCTGTCCTCATTTCAAGGATAAGGAAAACCAAGTCACAGAGGTCAAATGAGTTGCCCAAAATCATTAGGGTAGTAAGTGACAGAGATGAAATTAGGACCAGTTCCCAAACCATGCTCTATCCATAGCACCTGAGCAAACTCACAGGGACATCACCCCAGGGAAAGACAATGACATCACAACATCCATTGGACCCAATGCCAACCAGTAGTTTAAGGCAGCTCACCGTTTCAATATTAGATCACTTTATAGCATATCTTTAGAAGATATGTTTGGGGTAGTTGCTGTGATTTTTAAAAAAAGTAAAATAGGAAAATCAATGTGGAACAGGAAATGAGGAAGGCAGAGTCCAATCTGAGTCCAAGGTTTGAGAAACTATGCATTGCCCAAGAGGTACACACATCCCATTAGTAAGTAATTGTGTTTAATTAAGAATGATTTTTTTTTCAATTTATGTGTTTTTTCAAACTGCTAGTTAAGTGCCAAGGCATAAATACTTATTAAGTTGTTTAGATCTAACTACTAAATAAATAAATTGTTAGGCATTTCTTTTTTTGTCTAACAATACCACTAAAAATTGCTTAGATGCTAAGGGCTCCATAAATCAAGAAAATTTAGAATTATCTGGATGTAGGAGAAGGTGTCATCAACAGCCTAGATTTTGAGTAATTGCCAGAACTGCAAGGAAGAGGAAGTTTCAGAGTAACACAGTAGGCACTTATTAACTGTCTGTTGAATGAATGAATGAATGAATGCTAAACAAGTCCAAAATTAACCTGGCTGGCTTGGAAAAGTAATACATTAATGAGATCATGGTTCAACCTAAATAAGCTAGAATTGCTCCTGAAACTATATAAACAGTTACTCTTTTGCTCTGAGAGAGAAATGAGAAGTGGTGACTTTGAAGTGTAAATACTACATAGAATTAACTGGGTCCTGCCCTAGTAATGATAGATACTGCTAAGTGTGTTAGCAAAGAGAAGTATTTAAATTCCTGAAATAAAGGGAAAGAATCATTATTTCCAACCATTGGTAACCTGTCCCATAGTCTAATTAATATGTGAATTAATTGACTTTTGAATATTCTCCTAATCAAAATGAAATGATAAAGATGATCTCTAATCAAATATGGCCTAGAATATGGAGCCCCTGGCTGAATCCTGAAGAAACTTAAATTTGATTTCCAATGTAATAACCCCTCTGGGTTATTCTATGGGTAATACAAACATGTCAGCACTCCTAGAAACCTTCTCATTAATAGTGTCCATTAACAATCAGACAAAATTAGACTTTAGCAAAGGGATTTTCCAAGATAGCAACATAAAAAACAGTAGCTACAAAATATTATCCCTCATAAACCTACTGGTTTATATTATCCTATGAATACACTCTCCAAAGAAAATACACAGCATCCAAGGGAAGAATGGACTCAAACTTACTACAATAATGAGGTGCACATTCAGGATACACAAGTGGCAAAAGCAATTCACAGCATCTGGTAATTCAGAGCTTAGAAGCCTTTTCTCTCTATAAAGTCCTCAGGCAGCTTTCCTTTCTCCATTGGAAAGTTTGCAATAACCCTAAAGGTCTTCCCCTCCCAGACTGATTCTTTTGGTAAGGAAAATTGAACCATCTTTTGTCTCAATTCTTACCTAGACTTTAATTATCAAATGGGTGTTGTTACAGATAAACTGAGATCTGGAAAAGACCTTAGCTTAAAAATGTCAAGACCATCCTGGACCATCACTGGTAATTCTGACTTATACTTTGTCACTGGACCCCAATGTCTCTGGAGTGAGGCTTTATAACTTTGCACAGCTCTGCTCACTTAAGTCCAATTCATTCCTTTGCAGGTCAAGACATCACCCTCCTGACGTCATTAGTCTTCTTCAAGAATGAACAAACTACAAAATAGTACTCATTTGGAATCCCAAGGTCTGTTCCACCACACAAATTAGCACTCAATTGTCAAGGCTAGCCTTCTCTTCAGTCCCTAATCAATTCTCTTTTCTTCTGCCAAGGATTACAATCCTCAAAGATTCTAAATTCCTAGAATAATTGCTTTTCTGTATCTGTGTCTATCCGGTATGTGCATCTCTGCTCCCTCAAAAAAGCCTGGAACTCTCTTGCACGAATTCTCTAACTGCAGCTTAAGGCATCTTCCTAATAGCTTGTTAGGATTTAGAACCCTGAACTTGGGGATCAAAGGAGCAGGATTGCAATCTGTTTTGCTATTTGTTATCTATGTCCCTGAGCAGGTCTTGATTTATTTACTTGTAAAAGGGAAGGTTAGATAAAATGACAGTTAAGACTTCTTTCAACTATAGCTGTATGATTCTATGTTTTTAGATGTGGTTAAGATCTGCTTTGGTAGAAAGTGAAGTTCTACCCTGGAAGCCCCTATGTTGGCAATATCAGCATACTACGCTACATTCTTCATAACCAATGGGTTGGGATGAGGAGAAGAATCATCTCTGCTTCTACAGGAGTCTTATCCCTGAAATTCTCCAGTACCTACAATCCAAGGTTTAACTAATTTTACTTTGTTTTACTTTTTAAATTTAGTTTATTTGGGGTTTTTTTTTAAGTTTCAAACTAAATGTCCCCAAAGATATAACTGAAATTGTTGTGGTCAATTACTTTGTACCCTTCCAAATCAATCTTTCATATTCTGTAAAGGGACCCCTGGATGTGTCCACAATTTTACAATTATTTTAACATCTCATTAACCCCTTTGAAACCTTTTGAGCAATGATTAAATCATGTGATTACAACATACAAATTATAGGAGGTGAGGGGGCAGAAATCACATTCCCCTAACTTACCTAACTTGAGTTTCCCATGCTCAAATGTCCCTTTTTTGTGATGTAAAATTATTTCTTAACATCTGCCCTGGTTCTACACCCATCACATCCCACAGTCATTACAATTTGAACTTCTGATGTATCCGAAGGATCCTTGGGTCTTAACATTCATCCCACCACTTAGACTTCTAGGACTTTCCACTAGCCCTATAGCTGAACTTACATGCATTATTCTTCCCAGTTAAGATTGTAACCTCCTTGAGAACAAGGGTTACTAGATTTCCATTGGTATCCTCACTATTTAACACAGGGCTCGACACATTGTTTTCAGTCCTGTCTAAATCTCCCTGACTCTATTTTGGGGTTTTTTTTGGCAAAGATACTGGAATGGTTTCCCATTTCCTTCTCCAGCTCATTTTACTGATGAAGAAACTGAAGGGAAACACAGTTAAGTGGCTTGCCCAGATGAGTCTTACCGATTCCAGGCCCAACACTCTATCCACTTTGCCACCTAGGTATCCCTGACAGTACAGCTCTCTGGAGTTAGTATAAATGCCTTTTCATTTATTTGATTTTGTCAGCACAGGGACTTCCAGTGTAGAACTTCTCTACCAAAGCACATCTCAACCACATCTAAAACAAAGAATCATACAGCTAAAATCGGAAGGAGTCCTAGCTATCATTTAACCTAATCTCACCCATTTTACAGGTAAATAAACCAAGACCCCATCAGGGACATACAGACAATAAATAGGAAACTGAGTTTGAAATCCTGGTCCTATAACACCCCCAAATTCAGGGCTCTAAATTCTAACAAACCATTCTTGGATTATTGAGTGACTTGCCCATGGTCATGTGGCATAAGCACCTGAGGCAGAATTTAAACACAAGTCATCTTGTCTCCAAGCCCAGTTTACTGTCTCCTATGCCAGACTGCCTCTATGTGGTTACTGTGAAGGGAAAATGTGCTATGAAAAAATTTTAAAAACCAATTGCATCCTATTGCCCAGAAGCAGCCCTGGGTCTGTCCTATAAAGGAGTTGGCATGTTACAAAGTACAAAGAGAGGAATGAAGCCAAATGGCATGCTTCATGATCCAAATCAAAACAGTCTGAGCTAACCTTAGAGGAAATCTGGTTAAAAATGCCCACTGAGACTTTCAAACAGATTTAAAACTTCATCTTCATTTTAAGTCATGCCTGCCTACCTGTTAGTCAGGAGCAAGTCTCAAAAGGTCAGCCCTCAAAGTGAATCAAGATTCAGCATCAAATGCATCACCCACAATACTTTTAGTCTCTGTATTTCTATAAGTAGGCCAGTGTCTAGGGAAATAGATACCATATGACTTCCTGTCCATCTCTCAGAAAAGACTCCTGGACCCATACCTGTTCTGGGAGGCATTCCAGCAACTGTGACCTTCCACCCCTCATTCCATCTGTTGATGTCTTCTCTGTTTTTTTTTTTCCTTCAGTATCTCTCCTGCTGTTCCCTATTCCCAGCAGACCCTTCAACATCTCCTTCTTAGGTCCTCCCTCCTTAGAGAAGTAGATATTTTGCCAAAAGAGTATATTTCTATTTGTGAGTTCTACCTATGTTAACAGATGAAAGGAGATACTCAAGTTCCAGTAATAAAGAGTATCAGAAGTTAATGAGTCAGGAAAATATGCATGATTATCTTTCTAGAATATGCCCTTCCCCATTCTGACATCTCTGTTTCTGCTGCCAACAAAACCCCAAACTTCAGAGTCTTACAGACAGGGCAATTAAGGAGGAGGGCAAACTAAATTTGCTGAAGCCTAAAAGTTTTGTCCAGATTTAAATTTATACCTATTCAGTTCAGTTGAAAAACACAGGGATGAACTAAATGAGATAATCCCCAATGTGTCTTTCAGTCCTAAGAGTCCAAGATGCTCTTTATGTCATATATTGTTTTTTCTTTCTTCTGACACAACCTGGAAGAGACATAGAATCTATGCAGAATCTATGCAGAATTATGATTTCACTGGTGTCCTGGTGAGGAATTCTACCTTCCTAGTTTGGTCTTTTCTATACAACTGAGTGTTAGAAAGTTTCCTGGAGCATTCATCAGAAATTGGCCCAGAGTCATACAATTTATCTATAGCATGGGCAAGATTTGAATTCAGGGTTTTCTGGTTTCAAGGATGTTTTTTTTTCCCCATAACAGCATGTTGCCTCCAATGCTAGCATTGCAAAAGAAATATCCTTCAGGTTTTCAAAAACTCTGTACCTTGCAAACCCCAAGGATGGCCAAAATAACTTTTCTAGTATTCATCCTCTAATACAAACACTTTTAATGAGATTAAGAAGGATGCCTAGCTTAAAGAGGCCCCTTCTCCTCATTTAACTCTGACTATTTCCAGATTGTCATGTTCTGTGTGGTTTTTATTCTCTCTTTTCTGTGGGTTGGAAGGGAGAGAGGGAAGACAAAAAAATCACTTACAGAAATTCTGTGAAGAAGATGGAGATGGAGACTCCTAGCATGGCAACCTGATTTTGGAGTACCTTGCTATAATCACAGGCAAGTGCTAAATAGCTTTCTGTGTTTAAATAAGGAAATGAGATAGATCACCCAATGCTGCCATCTTCAGATCATTATTTGGTATTTCATTACCAACATAACTGAAAAGTAATCCACTCAAATGGGGAATCCAGAGGAAACTGGACCTGATCACACAAAGTAGATCACACTTGGAAAAACATCTAATGATCCAATGAGACTTGATCAAAAGAGTCTAGTCAACCCAAGTACCATGTTGGGGATGGTATCAGAGAGACTATGAATTATATAACAAAAAATCCATGCAAAGAGATATGTGGCTTTTTCTGTGAGTACTTGTTGGGATAATGAAACATTCAGATGTCCCATGGAGAGTTCTCTACTCTGCCTGCTTCCATCCAAATTCTAATACAGGAATGCATGCAAAGCCTCCTAAACTTCATTGTATACTAAAAATTAATAATTAACATTCATATGACTTATCATATAATAAGCACATCACTATTATTATCTCATTTGATCCTCACAACACTGTTTTTAATCCCCATTTGACAGATGGAGAACCTCAGGACACAGAGAGATTAATTCTCTGAGACAGAATTGGAATTCAGATCTTCCTGACTCAGCTGAACTGGTTTACTGAAGTAGAGACTATTTTATATCTCTTTCTCTTCCTTCTTGGTATATAAAATATCAAAAAAATTAATTGCTAGACAGAAAGTAGTATATTAAATTCAGTATGATTAAATGATAAACAGGGAGAAATAGGCAATATATTTGGTCTTTCTTTTCTCTCCTCTCTTTTTTGAAAAGTTATACCTTCAAAAAACAATCTTTAGGCATTATTGGAAAGGGATATTTGATTTTGAAAGAAAAAAAAGTATAATGACATTTTGCGTATCTAGAAATTAGCAGAGACTCAGAAAGCAAGCCACCGAGAAGCCAAATAGATATTGCTGTCTTTTCCTTTCAATTTACATGCTTTTCTGGGAGGACAGAACCTCATATCTTCTTTTTAGCACTAATATACTCTTCGTGAAATGCTAAAGAACTTAAGATATTTGAGTTCTACCCACAGCAAATTAAAGAAGCAACACAGAAGCAAGAAGAGGGTGTATTATAAGTAACAATAAAAACTAACAATAACTAGTAATAGCATCGGGTTTTAAGGCTTGCCAAGCTCTTTATGTTATCTTATTTGATCTTCACAATAAACATAAGGTAGGTACTAGTATTATTCCCAATTTACAGATGAAGAAACTGAAGCAGGTAGAAGTTAAATGACTTGCCCGTAATCACACCATTATGAAGTATCTGAGGCAGGTTTGGAACTAAGCTCTTTCTGATTCTAATTGTTAGAATTCTATATACTGCACCATCTAGCTATCTGATAGATACAATGCTGCTACAAAAACAAGAAAAACTTTAAAAAGCAGACCTAAGACACATAGAGCAATCTGGGGCCATTTTGCATAGAGACAAATAATCCTACATATCTCAATTGGCCCTAAGGGCATCAGAATATTGGAAAACAATATAGTCGTTGATTCTTAAATTCTTTGACAGTAGAGATTATTTCATTCTTGATACTTCTATCCCCAGAATCTAGTCCAATGACTAACATATTGTAGATACTTAATACTTGTTAACTTATTGATTGACTATGATCCTGAGCCACCAAGAAAATGTTTATAAGGTGGAAATTCAGATGGGACTATAGAGATTGAATAGTCAATCAATTAACAAGCATATATTAAATGCTTACTAAGTCTTCCTAACTCCAAACCCAATGTCCTAATTGCTATTCTACAAATTTTTTCTACTATATCACCACACTTTCCCCCTCTGTTCAATACACTTTGTCCAAGCAGTCACAGGACTTTTGACTCAGATATCTCAGAGCTAGGAATATATCCCCAAGGAAGTCAAGGATAAAAAGAAAAGTTCCATATACACATACATATATATAAACATATTTATATATTATATTCATTTCTCCTTTGTGCTAACAGGGAGCTGGAAACAAGGTGTGTGTCCATCTTTGAGGAAATGGCTAGACAAATTAAGGGCACCTAAGTGGTACAATGAAAAAAGTGCTGGGTCTAGAGTCAGGAAGACCTGAGTTCAAATTTCACTTTAGATGCCAACTATGTGATCCTGGGCAAGTCTCTTAACCCTATTTATTTCAGATTCCTCCTCTGTAAAGTGAGCTGGAGAAGGAAATGACAAACCACTCCAATATCTTCACCAAGATAACCTTAAATAGAGTCACAGAGGGCAGTTAGATGACACAATGGATAGAGCACCACCCTAGAATCAGGAGGACCCGAGTTCGAATCCAGCATCAGACACAATAATTACCAACCATGTGACTTTGGGCAAGTCACGTAACCCCATTACCTTGTTTAAAAAAAAATCTATAAAAATAGTCACAAAGAGCCAGACACAACTGAAAATGAAACAACTAAACAAATTATGAACATAATAGAATATTGCTGTGACATAAGAAATAATGACCATAGGGAATCCAGTGAAGCATGGGAAGATTTATATGAACTAATACGAAGTGAAGTAAGTAGAATCAGGGAAAAAATATATCCCCTAACAGCAACAATGTAAACATAAAGAATAATGAAATGAAATGAAATTGAATTCCATGTAATTATAATGTTCAACCTTGCCCTATGAGAAGAGCTAAGAAGATACACCTACCTCCTCTCATTGCAGAGGCTGGGGATTATATGTGTAAAATATTGTGTATAACGTCAGATAAAACCAATACATGTCTTGGTTTTATTGACTTGCTTTTTCCCCCCTTCTTTCTTTTTTAATCTTTACTACAAGAGATGGTTCATTGAGTAGCAAAGGAAGTAGGAAATATGGGGAATAAAATGTGATACACCAACAAAAGAATTCAATGAGATAAGTTTTTAAAATTATAAAAGGAGTCAGAGAAATAAATAACATTTTTAGAAAGACTTAAAATACTTAAAATAACATTTTTTGTTCTTTACACAGTTTTTTTGAGTAGCTAACATTTCCTTGTACTTTACTTAAAATAAGTTTCCCATAACGCTATTGTTACCTTCCCAAAGTCTTTTACATGAAGAACAATATAATCTATATTTATAAATCTCAAAGAGGAAAAGAAGAGTCTGAAATTCAAGTCTTATTTACAACATGGATTCATTGGGTTGACAATAACAGTTCTTTTAACAGTGTCAAATAACTTTTTTTCTCCTGAAGCAAGTCTTTTTTTAAATTTTTATATCAATATTCTTCTGGAGACCTTGTATGACTGCAGGTTCTCTAAAGACTTGAAATTAAGTCTCATCCAAAGATCAATGGAGAGGCATATAGTGGGTGTGAGCACTCTAAGACGCCCCACAAACAAAGAAGGAAGCTGGAGAAGTTTTCTAAAGTATTTTATCAGAGAGAAAAAAAAAGATGCAGTGGTCATATACAAGAGTGAAGGGTAGGGGCAGCTAGATGGCACAGTGAATAGAGCACTGTCCCTGGAGTCAGGATGACCTGAGTTCAAATCTGGCCTCAGACACTTAATAATTGCCTAGCTGAGTGACCTTGGTCAAGTCACTTAACTCCATTGCCTTAAATGAATGAATGAATGAATGAATGAATGAATAAAATCTAAAAAAAAGAGTGAAGGGTGGCAGGATAATCTGCTCACATAATCCATAAGTATCCATGCAATGTCAAAAGAATACTGAGTCCCCAATATGATGGATTAACCCTCCATGGGGCAGTTTATTGAAGGAGATAGATAGGAACACATCTTGGTCAAGTCATTTAACCCCAATGCCTTACAAAAAAAAGAAAAAAGAAAAACCCAAATGGGATCACAAAGAGTCTAAAACAACTGAACTGAATATTTGTATAGCTCCTACTATGGTGCCAAGCACTTCATAAATATCATCTCATTTGATCCTCCCAACAACCCTGGGAGGTGGGTGCTATTATTATCTTCATTTTACAGATGAGGAAACTGAGGTAAGTGGATCACTTACTCATCATCACACAGTTAGTAAGTCAGTCAAATAATATTTAATAATGCTTACTATGTCCACTGTGCTAAGAGAAGGGTAAAAATAATCCCTGTTCTCAGAGACTCCATTCTAATGGAAATATAACATGAAAACAATGATAAATAATATGTACTCAACCTAGGAAATAATCTCAGAGGGAAGACCTTGAGAAGGCTGAGGGTAGGGGAGGAGAAGGGATCAGTAAAGGTATTTTTTGCAGAAAGTGTTCAAATAAATAAGACAGTCATTGTTTAGGTCGTAAAAGGAAATTTTTCATACACACACACACACACACACACACACACACACACACACACACACACACGCCCCTGACACAGTATCGTAAATTCTACCATAATACATTCATGATGTTAGGTTCTTTCTCTATAAAAGTAAATATGATATTTCAAGTCTAGGTAAAATATCTAGATTTTGACAAAATCCTTTGTACATTTCATTTCATCCTTACAACAAATATGTGAGTTAGGGGTTCCTATTATCACCTTTTTATAGACAAAAAAAAATAAGACTGAGAAATTAAATGTCTTGTCCAGGGTCACCTCGTTGGTTAGCAGTCATAGGTGGAATTTCAGGTCATTCTACCAGACACCTACATTAACCTCATTTATTAGAATTTTCCTTTCAATCTGAGTTACAAAAGCAATATTGTTCACTTAGAAAATTTTATAAGACAGAAAGAAAAAAGGTCATAATAAGAAGATTAATCTATTTCAAACTTTTTGCTGAAACTAATAATGAGTAAAAATAATGATGGGGAAAACCCATTTGAAGTAATTTCTCACCTTTTCCAAAACCAGTGACCCTCCAAGAGGCAGGTAGCCTTCCTACACTGGGGATAATCACATTTATAACTCAATTATATTATACATTTAGAGAGTCTGCTAGGTAGCACAGGTGAGAGTGCTCAACTTGAACTCAGTCTAGTCATGAGGATTAAATGAGATAATATTTGTAAAATAGTTTGCAAACTTAAAGCACTGTGAAAATGCTAGTTATTATTATTAAGGTATACAGGTATACAGTGAGTTAAGTGAATGGTATAGTGGTAAGCACCAGACCTGGAGTTAGGAAGACAATCTTTCTGAGTTCAAATCCATATTCAGGCACTTACTAACTGTATAGTCCTGGGTAAGTCATTTAGCATGGTTTGCCTCAATTTTCTCCTCTGAAATGAGCTGGATGAAAGGTAAATCACTCTGGTATCTTTGCTGAGATAATTCCAAATTAGGTCACAACTGTATACAAATGACTGAATCACCATGAAAGGTTTACAAATTGTTGACTCAAATCTATGAAATAGCCAATGCAAGTTTCATTATACCCATTTTTTACAAATGAGAAAACTGAGACCCCAAGAGGAGCAGATATTTGTCCTCACTTGCTCAATTGGTTACTGTAAGGGCAAGAAGTGGAATCCGAGTTTCCTAACTTTAGAGGGGTTTTTTTTCTTTTTGGTATGATACAATGTAGAAGAGTAGTTGTATTTCAAGTTATCATTATGTCACCTAATAAACTGTGACCCTGAAAAGTAAAAAGAATACCCATTTTGGTAAGTTAAGAATTGCTGTAGAATAAATTAAAACAGAAAAGCTCAAGCTCTGAGGAAACATTATACCAAACCTTGCAGAAAATGGATGATCAAATATGAGAGCAACATAGGGGATGGGGCGGGGGGGGGGAGGGGGGCGGAGAGGAAGAAAGCACCAGCAGAAAGCAGCCTTTATTGAAGAATGCATTGATGTAGGCGGTTTTCCACTGAAGTGTTTGGTCAGATTTTTGTTTGTGTTTTTTTTAACTGCTATATCTTTTTTGGAGGCTTTCAAGAATAAATGGATAATTTTGCTAAAATGCCCTCTGGCTATTTTCGTTTTATAGCCCTTCTTGGGCCTATCTGAGACCATTCCCAACTTCAAAGAAAGCCACAGGACTGAGTTATCATTTAACTGGGATTCAGAATGACATGGGCCTTTCATAATAGGGGGAAAGAAAAGGAAAGAAAAGATTCTTCTAGTTCTTTTTCTACACCCATTAGTGTATTTGAAAGCATAAGTATCTGGAATGGACAGAGAAGAGTTCTGGCTCGTTAAGAAAACCAAACCATTAGTGTTAGCAAGTTAGACTTAGGAGAAAATATCAATAATTATCTTCTTAGCAGTTTTCCACACTCCTCAGGTTGTAGGGGTCAGAGAATGATGATGATCCAGACAACAACAGGCGTAATAGGTTGTTATTTCATTAGTATAACTAATGATGATGATGGTGATGATAATGATGATGATGATTATAGTAGTAGTAGCAGTGTTTTCATAGTGCTTTAAAATTTATAAGGCATTTATATATGATCTCATTTGATGCCCACAAAATCCCAGTAAAGTAAGGGAAAATGTTATTTCCAGTTTTGTTTGGTTGTTTTTTCAGTCATGACTGACTTTGTGATCCAATTTGAGATTTTCTTGACAAAGATACTGGGGTAGTTTGCTAATTCCTTCTCCATTTTACAGATAAGGAAACTGAGATTGTGACCTAAAATGACTTGCCCAGATTCACACAACTGGAAAATATCCGAGACAGAATTCAAACTCAACCCTTCCTCAGTCCAAATATTCCCAGGTGAGGAAATATCCTCTGTCAATTAGATTGGCAACTTCTCTTGAAGAGAAACTCTAGAGAACACTGAAAAGTGAATTGACTTGCCTAGAAGCACATGGCTAGTATGGGTCAGAGTAAGAACTAGAAGCCAGGGCTTGGAGGGCAGCTTTCTGACCACTATAACTCAGTGTCTCATAATGATAACAATAACAGCAACAACCCCACTCCAAGTTCAGTTGTAATTCTGGTCAATTGAGTTTTTGTGATGCCATTGATGATTGTTAGCACCATCTGTGCAATATTCTGTGTGATGAAACTACTTTGAACATAAGAATTAGATGGAGTGGAATACTTCTGAAGACTGACATTATTCATAATCATTATGATTATAAACTTGTCACAGAGAACAGAGGAGTGAGTGGTAATCCATCGTTCTGATGCCATAAAAAATTGGGATACATCAGAACAAATCAAGAATATCTATATTCCACATTGAGAAAAATGTTTCAATATAGCTTGCTAGGGATCTGCTCACTTCAAGTCTCTCCCCACTCCAATTGAGCTTCATTCAGCCACCAAATGATTTTCCCAAGGCAAATGTCCAACCATGTCTCTCCCCTAGTCAATAAACTCCAGTGGTTCCCTATCACCTCCAAAATCAAATGCAAAATGCTTTGTTATTCAAAGCTCTTCCTAATCCAGTTCTTTTCTATATCTTTCCAGATTTCTTATACCTTACTCACTGTCTCACACTCCAGGGACACTAGTCTCCTGGTTGTTCCACATGCAAGAAGCTCCATCTCTTGGCTCCAGGCACTTTCTCTGGTTGTCCATCATGTCTGGAATGCTCTGCCTCCTCAATTTCATCCACTGACTTTTCTGGCTTCTTTTAAGTTCCAAATAAAATCCTTCTATAGGAAGCCTTCCCACCCCCCTCTAAATTGTAGTGATTTCTCTCTGTTATTATTTCCTATTTTTATTGTTTTCTATATAGCTTGCTTTGTATATATTTGTAGGCTGACTCCATTATTAGATTGTAAGCCCCTTGAGAACAGAAACTGTCTTTGTCTCTTTTTTGTGTCTACAGCATTAAATGTTTCTGACTGATTGAAGTGACCCTGACCACCAAAGTGAGAAAATGATCTCAAAGACATGAATATTTCCCTTATATAACATAGAATAATTTGGAAATATCTCACCAGTTATAGGCAAAAGATTCATATTTCTTTTTCCCAAATTCATATTTCTTTTTGTGGCTCCAAGTCACACAATATTGCATTGCTGAGAAGTGAAAGACAATTACAAAAAAAAAAAACCTTGATGACTAAGTCTAGATTGGATGAAATAAGAGTAGAAATTGGAATAATGCTGAAAACTGAAGAGGGGAAAACTTTAAGATCCTAAGGGCATTGAAAATCTTCACTTAATGCAAACTCCAGAAATTGTACCTCCTAATGAATTAGGTGATGGGGCGGCTAGGTGGTCCAGTGGATTGAGCACCAGCCCTGGAGTCAGGAGGACCTGAATTCAAATCTAAATTCAGATACTTAATCACTACCTAACCATGTGCCCTTGGTCAAGTTACTCAATTCCATAGCTTCACAAAAACAAAAACAGAAAAAAATAACAAATTGGGTAATAAGCATGACATTAGCTCAAATAATTTTGAAAAGTATGTATAATACTTAGAGTGGAATTCCAAAAAGCTTTTTGAATTAAAACAACATGAATTCAACTAATAAAGAGGGAAGGGTTTGGAACTATAATTTCATTGGTAAGAACAACCTCTGGATTAAAAATTTAAAAAGCACCTCTCTCTACCAATTGAGGCAAGCACCTTCTTTGCCATTTTTAGTCTTAAAGATTTCCTTGAGCACCAAGAGTTTAAGAGATTTGTCCAAATCACATAGCCAGTATGTGTCAAAGATAAGATTTTAATCCAGATCTTGTTGATGCCAAAACCAGTTCTCTATCCACTATGTAACTACCCCTCCAACTAGCAAGGTAAGTACATGTTCACAAATATAGCATCTTTGTTAACAAAGGTGGGATTGGGCTTTCATCTGAGAGGGATAGGGAAAGTGCTTTGCTAATAATTGATGTACCGGGGGCATCTAAGTGACCAGTGGATAGAGCACCCATCCTGGAATCAGGAGGGCCTGATTTCCAATCTGGCCTCAGACACATTAATAATTACCTAGTTATATGACCTTGGGAAAGTCATTTAATCCCATTGCCTTAAATAAATAAAAAAAAATTAAATAATTGACGTGCCACTGCATTGCTCTTGAGCCAATAATAATTATCATCCGGCTTTGCCTCTTTAGCCTTGTAGAGAAGTTTGAGTTTCAGTCATCTTCTTTGATGTCACAGTTCTGCCAGTGATTATATTAATGGTATGTAAGCATCTGATTTTGTTTGATCCAACTTGTAATTTGTTAGTATTAAATGATCAAAAATTATATATATATATGTATTTTACATATAATATGTATAATATATAAATTTATATTCCATTCATCTACATATATGAAAAATTCTGCAAAAATGACAGTATAGCATACATAAAATATACATATATAAACGTGTTATATATAAAATAACAACTCTTACTACCAAAAGATGAGAAAATCAGCAATTTTTCCAAATATGGACCAATTATATGTTTATGTACTTTATATAAGTACATGGGTGGAATAATGTGGCATGATGTCAGGAAGATCTGGTTCAAATCCAGCCTTATATACTATCTAGTTGTGTGATTCTTGGCAAATCTCTTAACCCTGCTTGCCTCAGCTTCCTCATCAGTAAAATGAACAGAAGAAGGAAATGGCAAACCTCTCCAGTATCTTTGCCAAAACAAAAACAAAAACAAATGGACCACAGAGCCAGATAAGACTGAAATGACTGAACACGAGTGATTTTATATAAATCATTTGCTAAACTCTAGAATAATGTTTTTAACAGATGTCACCTTACCAAATACTCATGCAAGCTTTCAAGATACAAATATGACTAGTAGAAGAAATAAAAAACCTATAGAACAGGATGAGTCTCATCATTCCTGTCAGATTGTCTGCTACTGGAGTCAGACCAAAGATGTTTTCAGGGAATCTACAGAAGATGAGCTTATATCTTTGTGTTTTCATTGTTATCCAAATAAATAGTTTTTTAGTAACCCACACTTTGTAGAACATTAAACATAAAAGAATAAAATCAGACTAGCAACATGTTCTAAGACATGACCAAACCATAATCTATAAAGACTATAGAAGAAAATGGTAGAACCTGTGTAACACATGATTAAAGGTTCAAAAACTTTACACCTACTAAATTCCTAGGAAAACATGATCTGGTGGTTAGAAATGCATATATACATACATATACAATTATAATTAATTGCTTGAATTTGAAAGGATATATTTTGAGATTTATATTTGCAGGTTGGGGATTTGTCATCTCTCAGTCCATGAAAGTTCTTCAGCTTCTAGAATATATACATAATTACATATATATATATATATATATATATACATGAATACATTTATGCATATATATGTAGGTGTGGGTATATATACTGTTAACAGTCTCTACTAATAATTATATTTCTAGGTCTCTAAGAATTGAGCTTGGCAGGTGATGATGATGGAAAGGAATTGAGATGGAATGTCTTGTGGGAGACTAGAGTGAATGAATTGCAGTGAAGGGGTATAAGATGTGAGAAGATTGAAAAGGTAAGAAGTCAGAAGGGTTTTAAAAACCCAACAGAAGATTGTATATTTGATTCTGGAGGAAACATGAAATAACAAGAATTTACCAATTGGGGAGTCTCATGTACTTTACAAAGATCGGTTCGGTAGCTAGCAGTAATGGATAGATCAAATAAAGTTCTGGTTGGGGTTTTTTAAGACTGGGAAAACAAGCTAGAAGTTTTCCCAATAAGATCAGGGTGAAGTAAAAATGTCCATTATCATTACTACTGTTAATTTTGTACTAGAAATCAGGTTTAGCAATAGAACAAAAAGAAATGGAAATAATTAAAATAGGCAATGAGAAAACAAAACTATCACTCTTTGCAGATATGATGGTATACTTAGAAAATGCTAAGAATTAACTAAAAAACTAGTTTAAATAGTTAACAAGTACAACCAAACTGCTGAATATTAAATAAATATACAAAATCATTGGCATTTCTATATATTACCAACTAAGTCCAACAGCAAGAGATAGAAGGAGAAATTCCTTTTAAGTAATTGTAGTTAACATAAAATACTTGGAAGTCTACCTGGCAAGACAAATCCAGGAACTATGTGAACACAGTTACATAATACTTTTCATACAAATAAAGTCAAATCTAAATAAGTGGGGCAATATCAATTAATCATGGGTAGGACAAACCAATGAAATAAAAATAATAATTCTACCTCAATTTATTCAGTGCTAAACCAAACTACCAAAAAATGTTTTATAGAGCTTGAAAAGAATAACAAGATTCATCTCAGAATAGAGGAAACATGGACATCTTTAGAAGCAGCAGGAGAGTAATAGTATATATAGAGAGAAGATTAGTGAGAGAATGAGGATGATAGACCAGTCTTCTAGAGAAGGTCGGATGGAATGGGATCATTTGTACCTGTAGAGAGGTTGGTCTTGGCAAGGAGAAGCATCATCTCTTCTTGTGAGATGGGGTGAAGGAGAAAAATAGTGGGGGAAGGCATCTGAGTGAGGTGAGATAATTAGGAAGATAGAAAAGAGCAACTCAGTAAATGGCTTCAATTTTTTTCAGTGAAATATGTAGCAAGGTTCTCAGGGATGGGCAGAGAGGGAACTATAGGAGGTTTGAGGGATAAAATAGTTTGAAAAAGTCATTTGTGGTAAATGAAATAGTGAATCAATTATACAAGTATAAAAGTATTACTATGTACCAGTGAGGGGTCCAGTGAAAGATTATGTAACATAAATTAATAGTGCACACAGTTGACACAATTATATTATTTTCTCCAACTTCATTGAGCAACATGTAAATAGCAACAAAGGTGGTTGAAGGTGGGAATATTTCAAAATTAGAACTCAACATGGTGACAGTATAAGGGGGCAAAGGACTCAAGAGAAGACAATAGGGTAGAGCTGAACTGGAGTGTAACTAGAACAGGACTGGGAAAAATTGAAGGGTGAAGGGATTACAGGTCATGAAGAAGATGAAGAACAGGGTTAGGGATTATGAGGCAGAAGAAAAAGGAGAGTTTTTTAAAAAATTAGATAAAGGAATTTCTAAGTTCACATACATGGAAATGGAACACTTATGGATGTTATGGATGACTTCAAAACTAAGAGTATGATTATCTTCTTTTTGCAGTTAAGGTGGGATGGAAGAAAGGTCATTGGAAATAATTAATTTGAAAAACCAGGAAATATGATTGAGGTAGCATTAAAATACATGTAGAAGTCCTCCCCTGGGGGAAGAGATTAAAGACACAAGGAAAAAAGAAGCTGGCTTGTGAAGAAGGGACAACTCATTTTCAAACACCAGAAGAGAGTACAAAACAGTAAAGAATGATATCAATGTATTTAAAGAGGGAGATGAGTATTAAGAGAAAAACAAAAGGGGGGAGTGCTTTCAAATAGCTTCAACTTTATCTGTAAAGTCATCAATATAGAAAGAGAGTAGAAAGGGGAAGGAAAAGAGAAGAAAAAGTTTGGAATAGCTTCTGAGCATAGTGAAATGGGGAATCAGCTGGGAAAAAATAAGAGGATTTCCTTGTGAGCCCAGTTGAGTTTAACTAATAAAACTTAGTACTATTTGCAGTCATCATGGTTCTGACTTCCTTCAGATCTATTGAGTAGCAGGTGGAAAGAAGTTGAGCAGGCAGTTAGTAGGAATAATTCGGGCCTAAGATTTGACAGTTGATGATAAAACAAGAAATAGAGGCTTTAGAGAGTAGACGATAATATGAAGTAGAATTGATTAGCTGTAAGATCAATATTGGGAAAGGAGGAAAGTAAAGTCAGAATAAAGGCAACCACACAATGAATTTCAAAAGAACAGAGTGACAGAGTAAGAGTGTGAAAAGGGCTGGAGGGAGCGAGGAATATTCTGATTTCCCTAGCCTTCCTCCAAAAAGGAAGATGATTACATGGAACAAAATGTTCAGTCAGTACTGGAAAGAATGGCCAAAGATGCTGTGTCATCTGCTGAAAATCAGATTTCAGTGAGGGAAAGTCAATGGAAGGAGGATGAGAGGGGAATGAGGGGAAATTTATTCATTATGGGACGAGACCTCCGAAGGGCACAGTGAAGAGAGATGACAGAGTTGGAGTGAGATATGGTAGAATAAGAGTGAGGGAGATGGGTGTTAAGCTGGAAAGTAATAAATTGTAGATTCAGGATTTAAATCTGATTCCAAATCTGCACTGAACAGGCTGGTTTCACTTCCCCACCCTTTCCAAAATGAATAATGACCCTCCAAGTACTTGAACATTTCTAAGCATGAAGAAACTGGCTTTTCTGATGGATTAAACATTACAATGTTATCAGCCTTTGGGGGAAATGACTGTTAATTGGCCGGTATTTGAAGGGGGAAGCATACTAGTCTTGCGGATACAATGGCTTTTGGCCCTGTTCATTAGAGGCAGCAGATCTGAAAATCCATTGATTCAGACATCTGGGTCCACATCCCAAAATGTCAAGGGGAATGTGTTTCTCATTGGCATTTCTGAAGTTTTCAGCCAACTGGAGACTGGCCAGAGAAAATGCTAACCATGCTTGGCTGGGGTATAGGAGAGTTTGTCTTTAATAGGTGAATGCTAAAGTGTTTCACGATTCAGTGACTCAGAATTAATGGGGAAAAGAGATTTTTATCAGAACTATTTCCCAGGCCTTTCTTTAACAGATGATGACACACGAAATCTGAGAGACACTATTTTTCTCCCAGGGATTGAGCTTTGTGAGGTGGTCATTTGTCCAACTCTGTTTTCCACAAAATTCTGTGGATCTTTTCCTAGCACAGATTCCTTTAGTGACTTCTGAATCAATATCAAAGCAAAATTTGAAGAATTAGTTATCATACAAATCCACAAAGTGGAAATACAACATTTTTCAAGGAGAAATTGGTTTTATATTCAGTACTATTATTCTCTGGGTCCTCCAAGTATCAACCCAAGTAGGGCTGAATTTGTAATTTGACACCCAAGTTCACAGTTTTTATTGTTGTTCTGTCATGTCAGTCACATTCAACTTTTCATGACCCCATTTTGGATTGCTTTTTTTCCCCCTTAAAGGCAATTGAAGGGGCAATGGGTGGCACAGTGAATAGAGAACCCGTCTAGGATCAGGAGGACCTTGGCTCAAATCTGGCCTCAGATTCGATAATTACTTAATAATTACTTTGGGGCAAGTCACTTAACCCCATTACCTTGCAAAAACAAAAACAAACAAAAAGATGATGAGACAATTGGAATTAAGTGACTTGAACAGATTCACACAGCTAATTAGTGTCTGGGGCTAGATTTGAACTTAGGTCCTCCTGACTTCAGGGCAGAGGGACTATCCTTTTTGTTGTGCTGCCTCCCATTTTGGGATTTTCTTGGCACAGATATTAGAGTGGTTTGTCATTTCCTCTTCTAACTCATTCTGCAAGGAAGCAAACTTAGACAAACTTTATGACTTGCCCAGTTAGTGTCTGAAGTCAGGCTTGAACTCCAAGACATATAGTTTGTCCATTGCATCAACTTGTACCATCTAGCTGCCCCATTTGGGATTTTCTTGGCAAAAATACTAGAGTGGTTTGGCATTTCTTTCTCTAGCTCATTGTACAGATGAAGAAACTGAGACAAACCAGATTAAGCAGCTTGCCTAGGGTAACACAGCTAGCAAGCACATGTCTTGGATCCGATTTGAATTTGGATCTTTCTGACTTTTAGAATAGCATTCTGTCCACTCTGCCATCTCTCTGTTTAAGACACAGCTATAAAGTCTCAGAACTTGTCTTTGAATATGCTTTCTGATTCTGAATCTAATTTTCTTTCCATTTTCCCTACAGAAATGCTTTTAAAGAGATTACCTAAAATGTGTTATTTAAAATAATTTGTAACATTGATACAATCAACTAAACTTGCTTATTAACTATTTATACACTTAATATTGTTGCAATATCATTACAACAGACTCCCCCTACTGGGAGTCTATTCATTCATTGTCACACAATTTGCCTTTTCTAAAGTTGAGTTGACCCTATATTCTATTTTATGCTTCTGAGTTTTCTACTTTGCATTATTCCATCCAGACCTTTTCAGGTATTTTTACACTCCTCTTACTAGTTGAATTTAAAGCATTACAGTATTCTATTATATGCATCTGGGTAACATAGTAGATCAAGAACCCAGTCTGGAGTTTATAAAGAACTGAGTTCAAATCCAGACTCACACACTAATTGCATGATCCTGGGCAAGTCATTTAATCTTTGCTTTTTCATCTGTAAAATGGAGATAATAATAATGTTGTAGTGAGTATCAAATAAAATAATAAATATAAAGTATTTGTTACCCAGCACATAGAAAGCACTATATAAATGGTAGCTACTATTATCATTAATTTATCCATCCATTCCCTATTGTTGGAATTTCAATTGTTTCCAGTTCTTCTGGTGAATTTTTTTCTCAATTAAACAAAATGTCGCTGTAAAAAATCTTTGAATTAGTACTGCCTTTTTGGTTGTTTTTTTCAATGTTTTCAGAGAATACTACAAACAATAAAATTATTCATTGAACCTGCAGTCATTCTAATAGTTGGGAGAATGGAGCGGGTTTGTTTTTTCAGGAACTCATTCTGATTTTTCTATATAATATTGGGTTGATTCCATCTCTAGTTACTTTAAAATGCCTTAATATTTCAAATGTTTCTCCTTATTCCTTAATTATCAAATCAAGAACCAAGATCGCTTTCATTTTCTATTCATATTTATTCTACTTTGCACAAAAGTCCTACTTAAGCAAATGTTGCCAATTTGGACATTTCCAAGAGGAGACTGTTCTCATCTAAGCACTGAAGAGGAGTAGAAAAATATAATCTGTGCTCTCAATCATCTGTCCCCTGGAATTTCCTGAAATGTTCTGCACCAGATCACACATCCTCCCCGGGTCTGGTGGTTTTAAAGGTTATCTCCTTAATGATAGTATGAAAAATGAGTTTTTTACTGACTCTGATGTAGAGCTTTGGGCAGCCCCAGTTGCCTTTGAGAGTCATTTTCTTTCTATTACTGCATTACTAAAAGCAGCCCCCTCTTTGGTCCTGGGGCTAAGGAACCTGAACTTTCTCACCTGCTCCTTTCTAGGTAAGACTTAGGACTGATTACATTGTCTGGAAACTCACTGGAAAGGTGTCTTTAGTGTGGAGTCATTCTTGCTGCTCCATTGCACCAAGAAGCCTTCAGTTTCAAGTTTTCCTTAATGAAGTTCCATTTTTTTTCCAGTCACTAACCACTGTAGCTATCATCATTGCTCACATTCAGACATAACACTAGCCATCTATCGGTATAAATGGGCCTGAAAAGGTTGACCTGTGAACTGGGGTTTCTTTCTCAACAAGGCCCTGAGTAATTAGCCCTCTGGTGAACATTTCAGCTCAGTTGAACCACCATGTTTCTGAGCAATGACTGGTCACTAAGGGATCTGTGAGAGGAGGGCACTACTCCACCCTTGCCCCCTCCCTTGCCCAGGGCCATCCCAGAACCCATCTAGAATGGCCAGAAGATACCTACCCACCAGCACCACCTCTCAGTTCCACACAACCCCATTTAGCTATATTGATGTTGCTAAATTATTCCAGTAATGGACAACTCTTTATGATCCCATGATTAATCTGGATACCTGGATAGATCTATGACCAATGGAAAAGTCCTCCTCCTTTGCCCTGTCCTTTTGCTCTGGCTTTATATCTACTCACAGGTCTTGGATGAGATGGAAATGAATAGCTCCATTCCTTCAGATGAGATATTTGCCCTTCTACTGCCTTCTAACATCCCCCAGACCTTAACAGTGTTCTGAAAGTCCTAAGGACTTCTAGGCCTTGCCATCAGCCCTATCACTATACCATGAGGAAGGGTTCCTAGCCATTCCATTGTAATTGAAGCTGAACTTTAAAATCTTGTCTCTCCCCAGTAGGGTGCGAAGTCCTTGAGGATAGAAATTGCCCCACATTTTCCATTTTTTCCCCAGTGCTTTCCACAGTGTTTGGTAGAGTAAGCATTTAATAAATGCTTTTTTCTTTTATCCATCCATTTGATCAGTGTTGCATAGAGCTGTGGCTAGAGAACTGGATTCAAAACCAAGAGGACCTAAGTTCAAATCTGACAGTTAGCCTCCCAGTGCTCTAACCAATTTCCTAAGTACATAATTTGTAGAGAAGGTGCTAAGATCTTTCAGCAGAGACCTCACCCAAGTATTCCCATACCAATAAGATCACTTATTTTTTTGCCAGTTGGTTGAGTTTATCTCTTTGTGACCCCATTTGAGGCTTTCTTGACAAAGATGCTGAATTGGTTTGCCATTTCCTTCTCCAGCTCACTTTACAGATGAAGAAACCTTAAGGTTAAGTGATTTGGCCAGAGTCATACAACTAGTAAGTATCTGAGTCCAGATTTAAACTCATCTTCCTAACTCTAGGTTATGTGTTCTATCCACCTACCTGCCTTATAGTTATATAAAATATGGTAATCGGTTCTTTTGTTAGTTTCAATCGTATTCAACTTTTCAGTGACCCTATTTGGGATTTTTCTTGGCAAAGACACTGGAGTGATTTGCTTCTTCCTCAGAGGACCTGAATTTAAGTCCTGCCTCTAATGCTTAAAAACAGAGAATTGACATCTCTGGTTCTCAGTTCCTCATTAGGAGGTTGGATTAGATGATCTCTGAGGTCCCTTCCAGCTCCAGAGCAATTACCCTAGAATCCTATGTCTAGAAAGCATTCAAAAAGGAAATCCTTGGGGCGGCTAGGTGGCAATAAAGCAATGGCCCTGGAGTCAGGAATACCTGGGTTCAAATCTGGTCTCAGACACTTAATAATGACCTAGCTGTGTGGCCTTGGGCAAGCCACTTAACCCCCATTTGCCTTGCAAAAAACCCTTAAAAAAAAAAAAAAGGAAACCCTCTACATTCCAGTTGTCTGAGATGTTGAGTTCTAAGAAAACTAAAGAAATGAGTATTCTTTAGGGCAAAGAGAACTAAATCAATTCAATTCAACTGACATTTATTGAGCTCCACTACCTAACAAAGAACTGTGTTCTAGGTTGTAAACGACTGTAGTCCTGTCCTCAGAGAGCATACACTCCACTTGGGAAGATGCCATTCACAAAACCAAATGGAATGGATATAGTACTTTTCAGACAATAAGCTCAGGTTTTTTTAAGCATAACCCTATTACTTTTGAACTTGTATGACCTTGTCAGATTTTTAACTTCTCTGTAAAATAAAGTTAGCCTAGGGGTTTTCTGGAGTCCCTTCAGTTCTAAGTCCTATAATTTTCATAAAGAGGACAACAAAAGCCAACAAGAGAACATATTGCACTGTCCTTCTAAGGTGACATTCTAATGTCTCATAATGTCATCAAGGTGACTCTGGACTCACAGAGGTCACAGTGGAACACAGTGGTCCTGCCAAATTGGAAAACGTTTGAGTAAAACCAAGAAATTATTGTTTGTCCAAAGAATAGCTTCATTGTAGAAAGAGACCAATTATGCCACATAACAACTCATGAAACCATCTCTTAAAACAAGGAGAGGTTACCATTTGTGTCAATGGAAGGAGTTCCCACAATCCAGTGGAGCCATGGTACTTTTCAATGATTTTTTTAAAATGTTATTTAAGGCAAAGGGGTTAAGTGACTTGCCCAAGGTCACACAGCTAAGTAATTATTAAGTGTCTGAGACTAGATTTGAACTCAGGTCCTCCTGATTCCAGGACTATCCACTATCCACCTAGCTGCCCCTGCCAGGGTACTTTGCTGAAATCAAAGAAGCTATTAAGAGGTAACTGGTGGTTCAGTGGATAGAATAATGGACCTTAGGAAGATCTGAGTTCAAATCTAGATTTAGAAATAAGTCTGTGATCCTGTACAAATCATTTAACTTTTCTTTGCCTCAGTTTCCTCATCTGTAAAAATGAGAATAATAATAGCACCTACTCCACAGGGTTGTAGTGAGGACCAAATGAAATAATAATTGTAAAATGTTTAACACCAACTGCTATATAAATGTTTATGATGATTATTATTATTAATTACTATTATTATTAACTGTTGTGTGACTGTGCAAGCCATTTAATCTATGTGCCTCAGTTTCCTCACCTGTAAAATGGAGGTCATTACAGCCTGGAACAAAGTGAACACTTAATCTTGTTTTCCTGTTGCCCTGTAATATTTAAATCTGAAAAACATAAGGTCAGACTGGAAATAAATCAGACTAAGATTGTGAAGTAAAGATATAAAGCATAAGGCTGAGTAGAGTCCTGCATTTCTTTAAACTTCAGATGTTCTTTTCCATTTCCATAAACTACACTATTTTAACATTCCTAAATTTGCTGAGGACTGGTAAATTTTCAAAGCACTAAAAGTGTTTATGATTCTAAAGGCTTCAACTCCCTTTCTGTTTAGACACTACAGAACTTCCATTTTACTAGTGTGGTAGAAGGTCAAATAGGGAGTCAGGAAAATCAGAATCTTTGAACTGGAAAGGATAGAAGCAAAAAAAGAAATGACATTGAGAATTAATACCCAAGATAAATAGGAAAATGGTAAGAGGGAAACTAGCTATTCTTGATGGGTTATAGTCACTTGACCTAACCAAAAGGCCATCATCATGACCTGAAAGAATTGGCCAAGAATTGCTGAGCCATTATCTTTGAAATACAGTATAGAACTATTCTGTTACTGTTGTTCAACCACTTTAAGTCTTGCTGTGTTCTTTCTGATCCTGTTTAGGATTTTCTTGACAAAAATACCATCTCCTTTTCCAGTTCATTTTACAGATGAGGAAAATGAGGCAAACAGGGTTAAGTGACTTGCCTAGGGTTACACATCTGTTGTTCAATCTTAATTTTCAGTGAGCATCAATAACATCACAGGTGATATCTTGACTTGTCCATAAATTAAAGTGAAGCAGAGTTGCATAGTCGTTAGCCTCACTCTCTTCCAGAATCAACCAAGTCCAACGATAGTGCAAGGTAAGTCTTTGATGTCTGACTAAGAGCTTAACACTACACAGTGCCTGCTTTACCTGCCTTCATGGAGCAGAAACATATCATTCTCATCTACCCATTTCACAGGAAAAAGTCATGAAAAGTCAAGTCATACAGCAAGTATGTGTCTGAAGCCATATTTGAACTCAGGAAGATGCATCTTTCTGATTCTAGACTGTCATTCTATCCACTGTGCCACCTAGCGGCCAGAACTATAGGACTGGAGAAAGTCAGAAAAATAATTTCCTTTTACAAAAATAGAATCTGCAAATAACAACCCAGTGACCTTAGCAAGGATTTCTAGAGAAATTCTGGAATTTATCCTAAAAGGATAGCTAGTGAGTCTCTAGAAAAGGGGAGCAGGGTTCAATTAATCAACCAGTACTTACTAAATACTTACTATGTGTCAGACTAAGTGCTAGGCACTGTGGAATCAGAGACAAAACGGAGGTGATAATCACAAAAAGAAAAAATTTTATTAAAAAAGTCACACTGAACTAATCTCATTTCTTTCTCTTTTTTTTTTGACCAACAACTATACTGATCAAGGAGGGGAATGACATAAATTACATTGATCTAGATTACAGCATAGCATTGCTATGTTATAAGTAAATAGTATCAAGAACCTTCTACGTGCTAAATGCTTTACAAATATTATTACTCAATGTTCTCGTGAAACAACTATCCCAAAGTGAAATAGAAGAAGCAGAGAGCTGCTTTTCATTGTAGTTTTCAAGTAAAAGCTCAATGGTCCATTGTCATTGGACATTCCATGAACCATTGTCATACTAACATTAAAAGTTTTCTTGTTCAGGTATGGTTTAGACTAAATGACCTCTGAGATTCATTCCAACTCTGATATTTTATGTAATTCCATGAACCATCGATGTGTCTCTTAGTAACTGAGTTATCAAGGTTATATCATCTAACCTCCTGAACCTCACCTCTCTCTTCTATAAAATGAGGATAATAATATCTATTTTCCAGGATTTGTTGTGAGACTCAGATGAAGTGATGTATGCAAAATACTTGCCAAGTTTAAAGTGTCACATAAATGTCAAATATCATGATCTTTGACAACTCACATTATTATGTCATTGGCTTTTTTTTTGGACAACTCTGTAAGCTTCCTCTTCTTTCCAATCCCATACCTGGCCTTAGCAAAAGAACACTGATTTCTCATTTTAGAGAACTTCAATATGTCTTATTCCTGAAATATGATTATGAAATATGAAATAAATCTTGTCTCTCCCACCCTGGTGTCGGGAACTCTGGTCTCTGATTGCCTACCTAAATGTGACTTACTCTAGTGTTCTAGAATCCTTAGATAGCCTTGAATATAGATAGATGATGTACTTTTTAACCACCGCAACTTATGTGACCCCGGACAATCCACTCAACCTCTACTTGCCTCAGTATACTCATCTGTAAAGTGAAAGGGTTGACTCAAATGTCATCAGGCTTTAAGTCTATGATAATCTACTAAGGAATTCAAAAGGATTAGAAAGATAACTTCAACAACAGAGAGTACACATTTTGACCAAGTCACAACTCTCTTAAAGTATTATAATTTTGTAGACTGTAAACTGCCGGCAGGCAGACTAGTTCTACTGACATTTATTACCTGGTTAAGACAGTAACATTGGATTTTAAATCTTTCAGCTGATCTATTATGGATGACTAGGACTTATCTCTTAACTCAGTTTATGTAGACAGGGTCACCCTTAATATTAGGTCATCTTCTGGCCTAACGTGACAAGAATGACTTTAAATCATAGCTCTCATCTATATATAATTCACAATTTATAAAGCACTTTTCTTAGAATAATCCTATGAGGAAAAGAACCCAAGTATTCCCCATTGCATTTAAAACTCCTAGAAGCTAAGACACCTTCCCATAGTCACAGAGCTAATAATTGTTGGGGCAAGAACTTGACTGCTGATGTCTCTAGAAATTACATTCTATGTGGACCTGTTACAAGAATCATGGCTATTGGGGTGGCTAGGTGGCATAGTGGATAAAGCACCGGCCCTGGAGTCAGGAGTACCTGAGTTCAAATCTGGTCTCAGACACTTAATAATTACCTAGCTGTGTGGCCTTGGGCAAGCCACTTAACCCCGTTTGCCTCGAAAAACCCTAAAAAAAAAAAAAAAAATCATGGCTATTTAGCCTAAAGTAAAGAAGGCTTCAGGGGAACATGCTTAAGAAACTTTTCATATTTGAAGGGCATTTGCTATGCCTAGCTACAAATGACAGAATTAGGATGAATGAGTAGAAACTGGGAAAGGGCAAGACTTGGACTTTCCTGCACCTTCCTAACAATTAGATTTGTCTAAAAACAGAACAAGATGCCTCAAAATGTCAAGGGTTCCCCTTCCCTTGAAGCTTTTAAAAAAGCAGTTATATTTTTTAAAAGTAGGAATGAAAAGGCCCTAACAGTATCAGTTTAACAAAATAGCAGTCATCAAAATTATGTGACACTTGCTAAAAATGAATATCACTTGGTCCAGATTAGATAAGCAAGACCCCAAAATAATTAAAGAATAGATCAATTTTTGAAAAAACAATAAAGGCTAGACCTAGAGTGCAGTGGATTGGGCACCAGTTCTGGAGTCAGGAGGACCTGAGTTCAAATTTAACTTCAGAAAATAACTGTGTAAGCCTCACCAAATCACTTAGCCTTGTTTGCTAGAAGAAATAATGAAGGAAAGGACTTCTGAGAAAGCAGGGTAGTAGAAACCAGACTGTATTTCACAATAAGCTGATTCTGAATGGTAACTTGATTTTAGTAAAAAAAAAAATTTGCATTACTAAAAAAAATTAGAAGAATATGGAGCCCAGTGCCTTCAGATATATGGCATGGGGAATTACCAAGGAATAATAACATATTAGATATGATCATAAAAAATAAAATACACAACTTTGATTATGATCATCAGTGGAAAAAGTATGAATATCGACAAAGTCAATATGTGTAATCACATAATAAAAATCAATTTTTATTATGTGATTACACATAATAAATAAAGTGAAAATCAGTTCTTATTATGTGATTATACATAATAGAAAGCTTTTATACTAACAAATTCAGTGTAATTAGAATAAGAAGAGAAGCTCTAAATTGGGAAAATATTCTTCAATCAAATATACTAGCTCTGAGGCTATGTTGTATAGTAAAGCACTATGGATTAGGAATCAGAAGAGTGGGGGTCAAGTCCTGGCTCTCTCATTTGCTACCTGTATGAATTGAATTGAATGATCACAAAGGTTCTTTCCAACTCAAGAGTTACGATCTTAATATAAAAGTCTGATAACCAAGATAAATAGGTAATTGATGACTAAATTCTTGAGCCCTTCCAAAAAGAGAAATGACCAAAGGATATGAACAGAATTCCTTTTAAAATAAATTTTATTATTGTCTTGCATTTTTGGTTTGAAGATAATCATAGTTCCAACTATAAACAATGTCACCTAGCAATACAGCAGCATTATTGCCATGACCCTCCCGGCAGCATCTAGGAACTAAAGACTTTGGGTTCTGGGGGAGCATGGTTGCAGAACTGAGTAGAGCACTTTAATCGCCTTATTGATGATTAGACCATTGAGAGACAGGTAAGCTATACAGTGTTAGCACCAATTTATTATCAGAAAATCACTCTGGCACTTTGCCTGGCATTGTTGGAATGTCATGGTACCTCACTGACAAGAGAAGGAATTATATTCAGAGGGGGGGCTCCCACAGCATCCAGACCACCACTAGAAGTCCTGGGGACTATCAAAATAGGCCATAGGGTGAATGAAAATGGTTCAGGAAGTCTTTGCATAATATTCCCCTTTTTATAATAAACATTGCACAAGCCATGCCATCATTCATTTGAGAACATGATCTTCTTTGATTACAAAGGACAACAACAAGCAAGGTCATTTATAGTTTCCATTGTATCTCTTCTCCATCTACCCCCTTCCTAGAGAACATCCTTCATAATGAAGAATTTTTTAAAAGCTGAAGGACATATTGGCAAAAATGAGACTGATGAAAAACTCTGCAAATGGGCTACAATGTAGTAGGTGAGGGGGTCAGTTTCTGAATCCACTTTTCAGTGAAAATGTAGTGTCCTTCAAATATCTTACTCTTTTAAAAAGAAGAAAAGTGGAGCAAGCCTCATTAAAGCAAATACAGCTTTAGGTACAATACTATGCAATGAAACTGAGTCAAAACCCATTTGTCCTGTCTTGCTAGTGAATTACTAGCTGATATTTTCTCCTGGAGATGTAATCAAATGAGATTATTTCCCGACAGCACAAAAGATAAAGTGGAAAACTTTCAAACCTTGCTACCCCAAGACTAGTATTCCCTGCTGTATAATGTATAATAAGACTAGAATTCCCTGCTGCTAATGTATAATAAAGTAAATGAACTTTTCATCAAAGAGATTCCCTAAGTCAATATCCCATTAGGAAAGCACCCTGGTTCATCTGCTTCGTCTCCAAATCTGAAATTGTGATTTGTATGGACCGCATCAAAGGACAGACTCTAAGTCCCATAAAAAAAAATCCTGATTGTTAGGAGAATGTGTGGTGCAATAGAAAGAATATTAAAGTCAGAAGACCTGAATTCCAGTTCTAACTCTGCTACCTACTGTCTTCATGAATTTTAGGAAGTCATTTAGCTTTTCTGGGTCTCAGTTTTCTCAATAGTAAAACAAGGGGTGTGAGATTAGATTGCTTAGATCCTTAAATGATTTTTTGAGTGTTGAAATCTTTTTTTAATTACAAGCAGAGATAGTTTTCTATATTCATTCTTTTTTGCAAGTTTTTGAGTTCCACATTTTTCTACCACCCTCCCTTCCCTCCCCCCTCTCCATGGTGACAATGATCTGTTATAGATACTACATGTGCAATCATCTTTTATCTATTTCCATATTAGTCATGCTGTGAAGGAGGAATTAGAACTAAGGAGGAAAAAAACTGAGAAAGAAAGAAAAAACATAAAACATTTTCAAGAGCAAACACAGTATGCTTTAATCAGTATTCAGACTCCATAGTTTTTGTTCTAGATATGAATGTTATTTTTCATAACAGATCTCTCAGGATTGTTCTTGATCACTAAACTGCTGAAAGGAGCTGCATCCATCATAGTTGATCATTTGATGTGCCACTGATAGGATTGCTATTCCTAGACATCCAAATTGACCAGTTTGGTAAACAGAGAGGCAGAATAGCAGAGTGGACACACAATCAGCCTCAAAATAAGAAAGATCTAGGTTCAAGTTTCCCCTCTGATATGTTCTGATTGCACCAAATCATTCAACTCTTCAAAGGTGGGGGTTAGGATTGGAAAGACTAAATCATCTAGACTTAGTCTTTCCAATCCTAACCCTACCTACCATTCCTTTCTTGATTTTTGTTGCTTTAGACATGTCAAAAGCCAGAACTTTCATTTTGGGGGAAATCATTCACTATTCTGAAATTCCATTCTTCCTCCTTTCATTCTTATAACAAACTTCTAAAAGTCTCAGCAAAGCAGTGGACTCGTGTATAGAGAGCACAGAGGTTGTTTTTTAGTTATTGTATACTCCCTTTTGTAAAGTGTTTCTTATCATGCCTCTACTCACTGAGCAGCTTCATAATTTACAGAAATATAATCTATATCCTGTTAAACTTGAGATAGCTTTTTTATCACCATTCTAAAGAATGGTCTTTTGAAATCTTTCAGCTCCTTTATTTGAAAGCTACATTTGTGGAATAGGATAATTAAATTCCCATAGTTTGGTAAAGTATTATCTCTGCTGTTCTATCCTGTAAAAGAAAATCTCAATAATTGTATGCTTGCCTTTGTTCAAAACTGAATTAGATAAATTCTATTAATCCAAATGTAAGCAAGATTGCATCCTATGGGGTATGTGCACAGTGCCTGGTCTGCTTTTCGATGACCACCCATGCTGACTCAGCTGACTTCATCACTTTGAGACAATGAAGAAATTGCCTTATTGGTTCCTTAACCCCATGATAGTGGCAGGAAGGGAGCTGAGTAACTTCATCAGTTTGGAGAGAAGAGGCAGTTTCCATCTCTCACTTTCCTTGATTTTCACTTGATTGCACATAGCATTATTTCAATAGATTTTCTTTGAGGGGTAGGGAGAGAGATAACACCCTTTTCCCCCCACTCAGTTAGCTTAAAGAAAGATAGGGATCAATTAGGTAAGCTTTGAGTCTGAGCCTCTGTTGCCTCTTCAATTTGAGGTTTCTTTGCCTGAACCTGATACCAAACAGAGAGATCCTAAGACAGCATGTCCAGACATGGAAGTAGCCTCATGATTCTGAAAAGTTGGAGATCCTAGGCCCCTTTATTGAAATAGACTAGCAGCAAAAAAGAATTTCTACTTTGGTGAATACGACACCTATATTTGACTGAGTCCAAGTCTTTGCCTGACTTGCCAGAAGACGTTTACCTGAAGGGAATTGTTCAATAGTGCAGAGCCAGGGAAATCTCAAGTTTCTACTCAGAGGAATACTTAATATTTTATGTGTTGATGGCTTTAATTCTCAATCTTCTGGAAAGGTATAACAATTATTACAACTACTTGTTAGGTTAATTTGGGGGCTAAAAGGGGCATATTGAAGACTTCAACTATTATAGTTTGGCTACTTCCCTTTGAAATCTGATTAACTTTTCCTTCAAGTACTTAAATAAACTAATTGTTGCATATATGCATATATATACATATATATGTCATGTTGAAATTATTTCAATATATATGGTATCCAGAACTCAGCCAGTCAACCATATCTACTTTTACCAATGCCTTACATCAGATCATTATTGCCATTCCTATCAGTTTTTTGAATTGGCCTAAATCACAATGAATTTTGTACCACCCTAGAAATTCTTTTCATTTTAAGAGTATTTCTGTAAACAACATAATGTTAGATTCTACTTTCTAATCCATTCTATTGTCCTCTTCCTTGTTTACAGGCGGTATAATCAATAGTTGATAGTCAATAAACATTTATTAAGCTCCTACTATGTGCTAGATATTGTGCCAAGGCCTAGAGATAAAAGAAACAAAAAGAAAAACTGGGAGTAGCTGGGAGGTATAGGGGATAGAGCACTAGTCCTAGAGTCAGAAGGACCTGGATTCAAAGAGACCTCAGATATTTTCTAGCTATATGATGCAGGGGAAAGTCACTTAACCCCAATTATCTCAAAAAAGTGGGGGGGGGAGGAAAAAGGAAGTCAGTTCTTGCTCTCAAGGAGTAACTCTCTAATGGAGGAAGACAATACACAGAATGAGGCTAGAAAAAGGGAGCCTGAAGGTACCCTGTACAGGTACATGATTTTCATGGAATTAAAAACTAAACAAAACAGCTAGGATGAGTTGGCTAGAAATTTTGAGTCCTCTATAAAGGGAGACTTTGGGAAGAGTTTTTTGCTCCACCCTCCAATGAGAGAAGTGAAGCAAATAAGAGTTCTGAGAAAGTGTTAAATACCAAAATCAAAATAATCTCCCCAATGAGA
Organism: Macrotis lagotis; assembly: GCF_037893015.1. Classification (NCBI taxonomy): domain Eukaryota; kingdom Metazoa; phylum Chordata; class Mammalia; order Peramelemorphia; family Peramelidae; genus Macrotis; species Macrotis lagotis. Next base: position 268,071,492 of record NC_133659.1, on the reverse strand, counting down.
TTTTTTGGTAATTAATATCTTTCACATTCACTTTAATTATTAATACTTTTTACTTCTATCATACCTTCTTATATTTTTCCTCTTCTTTTCATTTTGATCTTTCCCATGAAGAAGAGTAGAGAAATAAAAGGAATCTAATCAATACTAGTAATCTTTAGTTTAATTGGGTTGTATCAACTCCTTTGTTCCTCCTCTCTCCTCTAACCCCAGATCCAAACTCTGATTTCTACACTTTGTTTCTCTTTTTAATCCCCCTTTTACCATCAAACCTCCAAAACTGAAGGGGTTGTATCTCTACCTTGCCCCACTATACTTTTTCCTCTTATATGTCTCTCACACCTTTCTGTCCCTCCCTGTTTTCTTTTTGAGTTAAATGTATTTCCATAAAAAAAACAAACAAAAATAGCCTATATTTGGGTATAGGATTATATATTTGTGAGTTTGTATTCAACTTTCTTTCACCAAGTTCAGAAAAGAATGAGAACACAAGAGACCTGCTCCTATTACTCCTTCCATGTTCACACTTTTTTTTCTTGCATATCTTATTTATGTGAAAAAATAATTTTGTCCCCTTTTTCTTCTTTCTTTCCCTAGTGTATTCCATTTCCCTCCTTTCTTCTATTAAAACCACCATAACCATACATAGGACCTGCATTTATCCTATTTAACCAATTCTGCAGAATTGAATTGGATAATAAAAGAAAATAGAATTATAAAAGTATATTTGCCTCTTCTCTTTCTATTGAAAGTTCATTGTTGAAACCATTCCAATAGCATAAATGTCTTTAACTTTCTAAGTTTCTCTTGATACCTTTGTTGCATTTTAATATTTCTACTTAGCTTAGTCTTTTCATCAGAAATGTCTTCTATTTTATTAAAAATCCATCTCCTCACTGTGAACTCATCCAATCTTTCTGGAGAGCAATTTAAAATTACACCCAAAGGGCAACAAAAACGTGTATACCCTTTGATCTGGCAATACCACTACTGGGTCTATACGCTGAAGAGATTATGATAAAGGGTAAAAACATCACTTGTACAAAAATATTCATAGCAGCTCTGTGGTGGCAGAGAATTGGAAATTGAGTGAATGTCCATCAATTGGGGAATGGTTTAATAAACTGTGGTGTGTGTATATATATGTGTTTGTGTGTGTGTGTGTGTGTGTGTGTGTGTGTGTGTGTGTATGTGTGTCATAGAACACTATTGTTCTACTAGAAACCAGGAGGGATGGGAATTCAGGAAAGTCTATAAGGATTTGCATGAACTGATGCTGAGCAAGAGAAACAGAACCAGAAGAACATTGTACATCCTAACAGCAACATGGGGGTGATGATCAATCTTAATGGATTTGCTCATTCCTTCAGTGCAACAATCAGGGACAATTTGGGGGTATCTGCAATGGAGAATACCATCTGTATCCAGAGAAAGAATTGTGGAGTTTGAACAAAGACCAAAGACTATTACCTTTAATTTAGAAAAAAACACCCATTATCTCATTATGTAATTTTGCTCTTATACTTTATTTTTCTTCCTTAAGGATATGATTTCTCTCTCATGACATTCAACTTAGATCAGTGTATACCATGAAAACAATATAAAGACTAACAGACTGCCTCCTATGGGGAGGGAGGGGAGGGAAGCAAGATTGGGGGAAAATTATAAAATTCAGAATAAAAACTTTTTTAAAAAATCCATCTCCTCCTTTCCCTTCACCCCCCCCATCAAGATTAAACTCAGTTTTTTAGTATAAAATATTTTTGAAAAATTTTTATCTTTTGTCTTTTAGAATAATGCATTCAAGTACTTTTGCTTCTTATAATAATTATGTGATCCTGTCTGTGATTCCTTTGCTATTTAAACACTTTCTTTCTAGTTGATTGCAATACCTTTTCTTTAGGTTGGAAGCTCTGAATTTTAGCTTAAGCCATGACTGAGTGTTTTTAGTTTGGGGTTTCTTTTGGATGGTGATCTGTGAATTCTTTAAATTTTTCCTTTCCACTGTACTTTGTAATTCTATTAGAGCTGGGCAATTTTCTTGGATGTTTTCTTGAAATATACTCTAGGGGTTTTTTATTTGTTTTATTGGTAATGGTTTTCAGATAGTCTGATGATTTCTAAATGATCTCTCCTTCAGATATTTTCCAGTTCAATTTTTTTGAATGGTTGGTGCCATATATTTACTTATTTTTTCTACTGACATTATTCTATTTTTTTGGTTGTCTTCTGGCATCATCAAGTTCTGCTTTTCAGTTGGTCCACTATTGGCGAAATATTTTCCACCTTCTATTCAAACCTTGTATGTTCCTTTAATTTTTTTCCTCCTGAACTTTCATTTTGCATCTATTTTTGCATCTTTTTAACTCTTGCTTCTAGACACTTTTAGAATACTGATAACATATATGTTTTCCTCTGAGGTTCTGCTTATAGTTTTTGTGGAATTAATAAATTTTTTATTTTCCCTTTGGCTTCTCTAAACATGTAGCATTTCTTCCTTGTTTTTCTTCTGGGTATTCATATTTTTATCTTTGGTTCTTGGTTTGGGATTTTGTGCTAAGACTAGCTCTCCTTGGTACTCCTGGATGAGCTGGGTAGGTCTTACCCACTCTACAATCTGAGTGTCATTACCGTCATCATTCTGGATAGGGTAGCTAGCATTAGGTCTCACCCTCTGCCTAAATCCCTGGTTTCTACCTCATTTTCTGATGTTCTACCATAGAGACTGACCTTAGCAATTCTTTCTCTTCTCTTTGCACTAATGGTTCCAGCTTTTTCTGTGGTCCTGACAGGTCCCAGTAGAATATTGGAGATGATATTGGTCATATACCTCCTGATCAATGCCCTATTGCTGGTGCCTAATTAATTAATTATCCCTATCCCTATTTCTTTCTATGGTTCACAGCACTCCAAAGCAGTAGTGCCAAAATTCAAACTCAAATAGAAAAATGGGGTGGGGGGGAAGGGTTGGCACTATACTTTACATAAGAATCCCTGAAAGTTGAATATTGACTTAAAGAATATTCTATTATATTTTTTATTTAACTTATTAAAATATTTCCCAATTACATTTTAATATGGTTCTGGCATTAAACTTAGTGTTCAACATCTCTTTTCCAAGTCTCTACACACACACACACACACACACAGACAAACTGTAGAGACTGGTTCTGTCCCCTGCTTTTGTTCTGATTGACCAGAGTCCTAATCTGGCCTGGGGATCTCAATTTTTGGAGTTTTAACAGAATTGAAGCTCTTCCCTTTACAATGAGGATACCAAATGACTGTGGGAGCTAATGCCAACTTCCCTGGCAAGGTTCTGCTCCATATTTCCTAGCAACCTCTGGACAGGTTTGTTCTGGCTTTCTTGGTGTGACCCTTCCTAACCTTCCTTATTATCATTTTATGTTTTGCTGGACTGTTTGGAGGTGCTTACTTCTCTTTCTTATGGTTTTCTTTATTATTAGTCATCATGGGGACTTTTCAAATAGCTATTGGAATTTAGATGGGAAAGCTACTACTTTTCCATCTCTACTACTTCTCTACTATCATCCTAATCAGAAATCAAACATGCATAGGATTTTGAGAAAGGTTGCCTTCTCAAACCAGAGTTCTTTTTTCCCTTTTTTCTATTTTTATGGAAATTGAAATGACTCTGGGACTCTTTTGTATTCCTTGACAAATGTGGCTAACATTTTTTGAGCAGGAAAAATAGAAAGAGTTCAGTGTCAAGATTTTGATCATATTAGAAAGATGACAGCTCAATGAGGAGAAGCAGAGGTTTCAGAAATTTAAAATTATTTCACAAATAAAATAAAAAGGTTTTCAGGTTCATGTGGCATGCCTAGGATTTTCACATCCAAGATTTCATTTGTTTTTCACAACAACTCTCATGAGATAGACAGGGTCAAGTTTACATATGAAGAATATACATTCTTTTATAGCATCACATAGTCAGCTGCCTCTCCAGCCAGTTCTTTTTTGCACTAGAACACAGCAGCTTTGATGTGGTTCCCTTGAGGACCTGATAGATTTGACAAGTGAATCATTCTTTCCCTTAAAGAGACAGCTAGTAGCAAGCATATAAAATCCTGGCTTTTGAGTAAGGAAGTCCTGAGTTCAAATGTGACCTCAGGTATTTACTTGCTGTGTGACCCAAGGAAAGTCACTTAGGCTCATTTTGCCTCAGTTTCCCCAACTGTAAAATGAGGATAAGAATAGTACCTACCTCCCAGAGTTGTTATGAGGATCAAATGAGATATTTGTTTCTTAAAAATTACTTAGTACTTTTGTACCTTGACCTCCTTTGTAAAAGTGTATTACTTTTAAAGTATATTTCATAAATAATCTCCCTCCACACAGCCCGTATACACTAACCTGGAATTCTGTTCTACCTGATAAGACTGTCTTCATCCTTCAAGGATGGTACAATACTTTTTTTCCAGCTGACCTCTCTAAATGCACATGGATAAAATGTCATTCAGTCATTTCTGACTCTATTTGACCCCATTTGGAGTTTTCTTGGCAGATATACTAGAATGCCATTTCTTCGTGAACTCATATAACAGATGAGAAAACTGAGGCAAACAGGATTAAGTGACTTGCCTTGGATCACACAACTTGTAAGCAACCAGATTTGAAATCACTAATGGATCTTCAGACTCCACACCCCACACTCTATCACTTAACTACATTCCTAAGGCATAGCTACATTTAAAATTCCACACTATTTAGATCAGGTAAATAAATGAGGTTTAGTTTGAGTTTTACCTTTCTACAGTCCAACTAGCTGACCTCTAGGGTCACTATTCAGATCTAAGGTTCTCTCATTCTATGTGACCCTGGAAAGAAAGTATGATATAATGAATAAAGTACTAGCCTTGGAGTAGGAAAGACTTAGGTTCACATTGACACATTCTATCTTGGTGACCATGAACAAGTTTCTCAGCTTCTCATTCTTCAACCCCATCTCCCCTACCCCTGGAAGCTCCCTAGGACTGTGAGTTGCAGACAAGTTGCCAATCTACATCAAGGAAAAACACTTAAACAATTGGAGTTCCTACACAGATGAAATCACATGCCTAGAGCAAGCAACAATAATAGTAATGTTCTTCTTAGTTGGGAGGATCCTAGAGATAGCCTGGAAAGGTTCTTATCCACAGGCAAGGTCATCACAAGTTAGTCAAATAGTTATCAATGTGACTTTATTTTGAAAAATTTTCAAATATTTAAAATTTTTTGCATCTGCATTTATGTGACTTCTCCCTGAAGCCCTGAACTACAGTTATAAAATATAAAGATTTGAGAATCAAAAATACATAACTGATCCAGACTGAAAGTGTATCTCCTTCTAAAAACAGCACGCAATTATAATTACTCTAATTCCAAAAACCTTTGTCATAATCAACATGCTTCAACAGGCAACAAATACAAGTAAAGGGAACAACAAATACCAGAGGCTGAACATACAGAAACTAATATTGCATTATGTCCTCACTTAACAGCATCAGGGCTAACAGAAGAGAATTGCAGTCAGAAAAGTTAGGACCACTAAAAAAAAAGAAGAATGGCAAACAGTGCAAGTAAGTCAATGGAAATGAAAGAAAAAGGAAAAAATTATAGTTTAAAAAAATACTTTTTAAAGGATACCTCTTTTCTTTATTCACAGTGTTCATTAAATTGAAAACAATAGATTAGGATGCATGGCAGTAACTTTTAAACTGTTATATAGAAATAACACATCTAATCAGCTGCCCAAACCTCTCAATTAAGGATGAATGACAGCTCCTTTGGGCACTTGTTCACTTTGCATCCAATGTTCCAAATATCTAAAATAGTTCAAAAGCAGAAGCATTGAGTAATTAAGCCTGGGACTTATTGCATGCTCTCTTGTTGAGCTACCAAAATGATCACCTATACTCAGAACTAGCTAAGTAAGCATCTTTTGTCCTTGTAAAGTTTCTAACCCCCTGTCAAGAAAGGTGAAGGCAAGGACAAGTGCAATTATTAAAACTTATTAAACACTTTTTTCTAATGCAATGTTAGTTGTTTGATTTCTAGTAGGTCCTAAGACAATTAACAATGCTACCTTCTCAAAGACCTTGGAACAAATTTGAACATGGATACAAACTCACATACTTGGTGAAATTTTTCAAACTTGTTGATTATGACTCTTTCCATCTTTTCTGCCCATCAAAAAAGTTGGGAATTCCAAATGAGTTGAAACCTCAATTTCTTAAGGGAAAAAGCAAAAAAAATAACTGGATGAATGATTTTTCCATATATAAAAAATTCCAACTGGGCCACAGGCTGATTTAATGAGTTTGCGAAACATCTGTGATGTATTCATGCTGATTGCTTTCTCCTAAAGATGATATACAGCTTTGTCTGATTCAAATGCCTTTATGAGGGGAGAAATGAATGAACTGAATTGATGCCATCTGCATCACAAGATACTTATATGGCTTAGGAAAGCAGTCCCCTTAAATTTACTTAAATCTGGGGGGGAAATCAGCATATTTCCATGAGTAAGTTACTAAATTCATCTAATCAGCAAATTTCTATTCATGTATCCTGTGCCTATGACAACAAACAATGCAAATAGTAGAATGCCACTGAGTGTAACAGTGTAGATTCATCAAGAACTACAAGATGATGAACTCAACAAGCATGGTGCCCACAATGCAAAGGTGTCTATTTGAATCAACCATCATGTAAAATATGCTTCTGAACTCAATCTCCTGATTCCTACCATAAAATCCCTGTCTATACTGAGTAATTGAGTAATTCTTTCTCATGAAAGATATTTATCAAGAGTTCATTACAAGCACAGTGGGTAGAGCACCAGTCTTGGAGTCAGGAGGACCTGAGTTCAAATTTGACCCCAAGTCACTAAATTATTACCTAGCTGTGTAACCTTGAGCAAATTAACCCCACTGTCTTGCAAAACAAACAAAAGAATTCATTACAGAATAAGCCATCAAGAACCCTTAACCAAATTAGAACTCAGTTCTATAGCACCTCTCTTCAATTGAGCAAACCTACTATGAAAGTGTTGTAGTTTTACTATTAAACATAGTATCTGCTATATGTGTGACACTCATAACTAGAGATACAAAAATTAGTAGAGATACAAAAACAAAGATGAAGCACTCACCTCCCTCCAGAGCTCACATTCTACTGGAGAATGAGGAGAGAATCAAGTTGATCATGAATAAGTGAATACGATGTTTGGACAAAATAATATAAATAAGGGAAGTCAAAAGAGAAAGGATGTCAATAATTGGTCAGATCTGGGAAGGCCTTGTGAAGGAGGAAATTTGATCTGCACTTGAAAGGAAGTTAAACAAAGATGTTCTTCTCTATAATGATCTTTAGCTTACCCTTATCCTTGGTTTGGGAACTATTTTTATATATCACTAGAGCATAGACCCAGACAGCTGATGATTAGTATGGAAGAAGCAGAACAGCCACAACCAGAGTCTTATTCATTATGCACCAGAGGGCAAATTATTTACATTTATAACAATGAGTCAAGACATCAGCATCAATTTTCCCAAATACAAAAGTGCTTCATTTAAATAGTTTTCTGGGCATGGAAACCAGCACCCAAATAAAACAGCAGAAATTGCTTCATTTCCCAACCAAAGCGTTATTAAAATGTCAAAATAAATATCATGCAGAAATATGGCAAAGAGCTGCAATAGCTACTGGCAATAGGGTGGTAGTGTGGGAGAAAGATCCAGAAGTTCAAGTGGAACATTGGACAAAGCAATGAAAGTCTTCTGGTATCACTTAATCCCTTGGGGCAATTACTTCTTTCTTTCTTGGACAGATTTGTTGACAGTACATCCAAAGTAGTTATGAAATGTAGCTTCACTGAGTATGCTTAACTCCTTTCTAAGTATTCAAATTTACTCAATAAAGAAAAACAGGTGTTATATAAATATCATTAATTCTGTAAATCTCACCTGGTGCAAAGAGTCTGTTTCATCATTCTACATAATCAGTACTTTCTAGGATTTTTCTTCTATCAGTTTTCTTCCTCAGTCTATGCTATTTATTTCTTCCTCTGGCACATTACTTAATGGAAACAAAGTTCAGGAAGTCCATTAATGATGCCTTCATTTCTGGTATGAATTCCTAAAAGGTTCATTTCTTTTCTCTCCATAGGCATTTTCAACCCCTCCTAGCAAAGCTTTTGTTGTTAATCTCTCTGTGCTTGGAAATGGGTCATCTTAATGGTTTTCTTACTCTGGCATGTTGCTTAGGGCTCATTAATATACATGTTACCCGTCAGCTCATTTGTTTTCATATTTACTTTGAAGCTGCCTAGCTAGAGTCTTAGCACATTTTCCTTCTCAGAGATTTTCCTGGCAAGATTCCATTCACTTTGTTCTTTACCTGAGAGACAGGATATTGTGCTAGAAGTCAAAAGTAGCTCTGATGTCATCTCAGGAAAAGTCTTCCTAACTCTTTATGATGGTACTAATAGGAAACATGTCATTAACTTTCTATGCTCCAAATATCACTTGAGATCTTTCTTAACTTCTCTCAGTCTACAAAATATTCTTCAAAATAAGAAGGACTAACAAGCCAGGTAGTCTATAAAACTGAAGATAGTTGAAATGTTAATGAGCACAAAGAATTGAAGTGAAAGGGAGTCACTAAATACTGGGAAAATAAGGAAAAGGAGTTTTAGTTAACCCAATGCAAATTTCCTCTGTTAGAAATAAACATTATTTTTAGTGTAGCAAACTGTTGTACTTATTTCTAACTACTAACACAGTCACAAATGTTGGACTGATCATCATTTTTCACCCTTATTCTTTCCTAAGTTGTCTATGGTTCCTGACCATTGCCATTCCCCATGCTTGGAACAACTCTCTAAAGTCATTGATCTAGTGTTGGAAGGGACCACAGATAATTTGTGGTCCAACTACTCCAATTTACATATATAGAGATTCAGGTCTTTCACTAGTCAAAATATAGTGCCAAAGTAATTAGGCTTTGCTTTCTCTTTTTTTATTGTGGGGTAATGGGGCTAAGACTTGCCCAAGGTCACACAACTAGTGAATTTCAAGAATCTGAGCAGAATTTGAACTCAGCTCCTCTTGGTTCCAGGGTCAGTGCTCTATCCACTGAGCCACCTAGCTGCACCAGGACTTTACTTTCTAACATATACATCTGTCAATAAGCATTTATTCAGTACCTGCTATATGGAAAGCACTGTGCTAATTGCTGGGAGATGCAAAGGCAAAAGATCTAAAGAAGTCCTTGATCTAAAGGAAAGCAGATATGAAAAAATAAAGATAGGAATGAAAGTCAAAGTAAATAAAGAACCCTGATATTACTGAGCCACCTTTAGTCCAAGTTTTATTTCTGCTTAAACCAGAGATAATCTTGGGAAGCTAGATGACAATTGAATAGGATTGTGGTCAGGAACACTAATAATCCTGCATTTAAATCTGACTTCGGACACTAGCTGTGTGATTCTGAACAAGTCACTTAACCCTCAGTTCCCTCATCTGTAAAATGAGATGGAAAACTATTCAATATTTTTGCCCAAAAAACCCCAAAAGGGGTCTCAAAGAGTTGGACAAAACTAAAAATGACTGAACTACAATAACCTTAAGCCAGAGACAATCCTGGGATCATAAGAGTAACTTATGACAGTAAGGTCATTCCTTCATAATAAACAGCTTTGATCTCTTATTCTGATATAAGGACTAAAACAGAAAGACCTATTCTTAGCCTGGGTTAGCTGTGTGTGGTGGGTATGAGTGAAGAATTAAGAATATGCCTTTATCTGAGCAGATTGGAACTGCCATGCTCTAGCCTGTTGAAGTTCCAGCAAATCAATAATTCTGGGCCCACGAGAAACTCCACAGCATCCAGTGAAAAATAAGACCATTGTGATCGAAAGAGAAGCAGGTCAGGTAGAGATCCCATATTGCTCAGCAAGGAATAGGCCCAGAAAACTCCACAGAACAATGACAATGGAGCTGCCAGGTTTAGTGAGGAAACAAAGTTTGAACTGAAAGGAGTGTGATAGCATCATTATAGGATACCATCCTGCTGTGCAAAAGATGTGTTACCCCTTCACATGTATTCCCCAGGTGGGGCCCCTGATGCCTCTTCACATATAATTCTTAGCTATGCCTACTCATTCTCATTCTTGATGATGTCATATGTGATACAGTGACCCTATGTCTATTGGAAGAATGTATTATTGTAAATCTTACCATGTTTTTCCATTAAATGCCTTTTGCTTTAAACTAATTTTGTCCTCTGCCTTGCTAGAGAAAAACAAGACCCATTAATGGAAGCTCATGAGCTAGCCACCATGGTGAGCAGGTATGGACCTAGGGTAAGTTCCCTATTTGTTAAAATATGGGGTGACAAGTGCTAAGTACAAATGAGGAAATTAAGGCCCAAACCAGTTAAATAACTTACCCAAGACCATAGAATCAGTAGGTATCAGAGGTAGAATTAAAACCCAAATCATCTGATTATAATTCTTTCCATGCTTCATGGCCTCCCAACCTTAATTTCAACATTCGATATTAGAAGATAGATGACAGTTGTATAAATGGATAGATGGAGAGATACAAATAAATGAATAGATAGACAATGGAAAGATAGAGACAAGTGAATAGATGATAGATAACAGACAAAAAATAAATGAATAGATAGCAAATAAATGAATGATAGGCAGAAAGGCAGATAGGCAGGTAATATGCCATAGAGTACTGGTCTTGGAGTAAGAAAGTCCCAGGTTCAGATTCTGCCTTTGACACATAATAGTTGTATAACTATTTTCATACCTTCTTAATTCTAATGCCTTCCCTCTCTTAATTATTTCCTGCTTATTATATCTATCTATTCATATATGTGTGTGTGTGTGTGTGTGTGTGTGTATGTGTGTGTGTGTGTGTGTGTTTGTATGATGTCTTTCCCGATAGACTGAGAGTTCCTTAAGGACAGATACTGCTTTTTGACTTTTTTTGTATCTTCAGCACTTTATACATGGTAGGTATTTAACAAATGTTTATTAATTGATTAATTGATTGATTATGAACAAATCATTTTAGCTCTTTGGACTCCAGGACATCCTCAAGAATATAAATTGCAGAAGAATTGATCTATGAATAAAAGTTACAAATCCTAACCAAAAAAAAAAGTAAATATTGAAGCAGCAATATGATAAACTGGTCACATCTGAATATTGTAAAATATATTATGCTCAAAACAGCACAATCTATAAAGTAATCAATTCATTTGATGGATGAATAAAATGGGTACAATAGTATAAGCATAAATGTATCTAAATTGTGTTCCATGACAATACTATAAAACATTAAGCATATAAACTAAAATTGAAAATTAAAAACATGTAAGAAAACTATCTCAAAAATATTTATTATTATTTGAATATATGAATGTCACCTCCCTGACATGTGATCTTTCTTCCTGGAAGAGCTAACAATGCCCCATAATGTAGCATTGCATCATCTATCCTGCCTCTCAGTGCTACCTGCTCATCTTTAAAATGTAGTTTTGCTTTCACCTTTAATAACTGTAAAAATCTTTTTTTTTTCTTTAGTAACCTCAGATGAACAGGAAGATCTTTTTTTCAGTCTGACATAAGACCACAAAAGACTCACCGTAGCAAGCTTCTGAACATCTTCATCAGAGGCTCCCAGGGAGGCCAGGCCAATTTCTTGTGAGAACTGAGCAAACTTCGGATCAGCGAGAAGGGGAACGTGTCCCAGAAGTTCATGACATGTATCTCTGACAACAATTAACACAAAGAAATGTTAGAGTTAGCACAAAGTTGAGAAACTTCATGCCACTCATAGAACATGACTAAGAAATCTGTAGAAGTTCTAGCTACCAATTATCCTGTCATATTATGGCATTTACAATATAGGAAATGATAGGAAAAGTCACCTTGATGTAGTAGTTAGAGAACCAGTCTCAGAGTTAGGAAACCTGGGTTCAAATCCTGCAAATAGCATATGTTATGGGACCCTAGGCAAACTACTTAACTTCTTTTCCTTGGATAACTCTAAGACTATACAGTTATCTCTTTCATATTGCAGAGGTTAGGGGCACAGCATCCTCATAATCTGAAAAATTTTCATACAATTTTTTTCACTCTCCCTTCATACTGGAAAAGAAGTCTGAATTATTATGCTATTAAATGATTAAAAAGTTGATATTATACAATATTATAGATAATTTTATACATTCCCATGTTTCTAAACTTTTTCTGTGTCATCTGCTAGTCTTTGCATAGCATCTGCAGCTTCTGCAAAATTCCCCCAAATTCCTATAGAATTCCTTAAGCCAACTCATGAGATAGTAAAACCATGATAGAGAAAGTTGAACTCTGAAAAGGATAACTTGTTATTTTGCATTGGTGGAAGTAGTTTCCTTATGGAGGAATTTTCTTTCAAAACAAAATATCACAGGATCAGACCAAAAAAAAAAAAAAAAGACCACTATGGAGAAAGAGATTCATACAAGTAATCAGTGAGATAGGGAGCTAAAAAAATCATGCAATCTTAGGCTGCATCAAGAAATGGAGACTGTTAGGAATTAGAGTATGGCTCAGTTTGGGTGCCACATTTTAGGAAAAACATTAGTAAGGTGGAGAGCATCCATAAAAAGACAACCAAGACAGGAAAGAACTACCAGGGCTCTTGTGACAGTCTGGTAAAAGCCTCTAGGCTCTTTCTTAAAATCATGCTTTTAAATGCCTAAAATAAAATACACAGGGTTACAAATTTTGAAATACAGTTATCAAAATGTTTAAAATGTTTTTTTAAAAAAATAAATATCCAGACCCCAGGTTAAGAATCTTTCTTCTGGGAACAAGTGGCACAGAACACTGGCCTTGGAGTCAGGAGGATTTGTGTTCAAATCCAGACCTCAGGTACTTGATATTTAGCAATGTGACCTTGATCAAGTCACTTAACAACACTGTCTCATTAAAAACCAAAAGAAAAAAATATCTCTCTTCCATAGGATACCATACTGAAGATCATTTATACGGACTGAGGAGGTGTAGCCTGGAGAAGAGAAGGCCTGGAGGGAGGGGAGATGTGAGAGCTCTTCTAGTATTTGAAAGGATGCCACAAGAAAAAGAAAATAAGACTGATTCTGCTTGGCCCCAGTGGACAAAGTTAGGAATAATGGATGGAAATAAGAAGCCCATTTCTGCTTGGTGACAAGAAAAAATTTCTAATGGTTAGAGAAACCGAAACTGAAATGGGCTGCCTCATCACTAAAGGTATTCAGTCAGAAGCTTGGGCAGACATGAGTGTAAGCTGGAACATTGGTCATTTTAAATCAGATGTCCCACAGATTTCTCAAACTTTTTTCCAAAACAGCCCCACTTTCAAATTTTTCATACATTTTGAATTTTTTCAAATATTTCTACTTCTGTTGAGGGCACTACCATTTCTCATTCCCCTTACACTACATATCCAATCAGTTGATAAATTTTGCCATCTCTGCTTCCACAATATGTCTTGCATTCACCCTCTTCTCATTATTTGCCTTACTATCACCTTTCAGTGTAAGTTTCCTGAGGGCAGGGATTATTTCATTTATGTCTTTAAATTCCTATTGCCTAGAATAATGTTTAGAACATCCTTAATGTTTAATAATAATGCTTAATAAATATTTGTCTATTGACTAATCTATAGTGTTATCTTGTCTGTAGTTCTAGGTGGTGCAGTGGATGAAGCACTGGCCTTGGAATCAGTGGGACAAGAGTTTGAATCCAGCCTCAGATACTTGACTCTCACTAGCTGTCTGACCTTGGACCAGTCTCTTAACCCTGGTTGCCTCACATCCAGAAATATGTCCAGTCATCCTGATTCATATCTAGCCACTGGACCCAGATGACTCTGGAGGAGAAAGTGAGGCTGATGACTTAGCACAGCCCCACCCTCACTAAATCCAATTTATGGTCTTCTTCAAAAATGAAGGACAAAATTATTATTAGTTATATGACAAGAAGCTATACTGGACTGCTCCTGCTAGAATGTCCTGGGAAATAAGAGAATTACCATGGATAATACTGAATAGATGTATGAATTTAAAAAAATTTTATTAGGCACTTAGTATATTCCAAACACTTGGCTAAATATAAATTAGAAGTATAAATTTAAAAAGTAAGACAGTCCCTACTCTCAAGAAACTCACATTAATTGAGGAGATAGCATATTAAAGAGACTTCATCTTCAGGACAGACAGAAAAAAAATCCCAGAACTCCCATGGGACCAACAGTGATATGGATGGCAAGGTCCATAAACACTAATTTGAACATATGAGCTGATCAAGTCTTTCTTGATATTTTTGTGGATCCTATGGAAGAATATAGCTGGATGACAGATGTTCATAACTCACTGAAAGTTATCCAAGGGTACTCATCATGACTAGGTATTTTCAGTAACAGACTGAAGGTCACTGTTCTTTGTTGCTGTCATTATTAAATAATTTTATCAATAACTTAGTTGAAGACTTGAATTAAAAGAATTCTTCTAAAATATGCAAATGACCCAAAATTGAGAGGAATAGCTAATATACTGAATAGTTGAATCAAGATTCAGAAATGTTTCAAAAGGCTGATACCATTGACCAAAACTAATATATTAAATGCATGAGATGAATATAAAATCCTGAACTTAGGTTTAAAAAAAACTACATACACAAGGACAGAATTGAGCAGGGATGGGAGGATGGGAAGGGAGCTGTTAATCCTGGTTTAACAAGAGTAGAGGCAAAAGAGATCTAAGATAGAATCTCTATACTTATCTAGCCATGGAATACTTCAGGGGCTGAAACATATTGATTGAGGCCTTAAGTGATGGTAGACACTGTTTGATGGCACTAAATGAATATCTCTGAGATAAGGGCAATTGAGAAAGTTTGGGAACCAAAGAGAAGAAATCAAAACTACTCTGTACAAGATTCTCTCCACCTCCCAGCTTTTGTTGACTTCCTACCAGGAGCTGCTGGATTGAGTATTATTAGAATGTTGGATATGCCCCTATAAATGCCTGAAATGTTGTCTTGTAGAGGATGGGAATTGGAATAACTTCAGAGGGAAAAACTAGGACTAATGGGTACACTCATAGTGGACTTCCTTCCCAAAACCCTCTGTGGACTTTCCCTTCCCCTTTTCAGTTTTCTATTATCTGTTACCTTCTCCCCATTATATTGTAAGCAACTTGAGGACAGAAATTGTCCCGGGTTTTTTTATTTTTGTATTTGTATCACCATAGTTTAGAACAGTGTCTGATACACAAATTAACTTGAGGGCAAGAACTATTTTTTTGTCTTTTTAATTGTAGTCATCAACACATACTTTCATACTTTTATGAAAAAGTAGTCTCATCAGTGTGGCTATTCTTTCTAATGATGTAGATATCAAACCCTCTCTGCTTCTCATTTTGTAGGGCTGTCAATCATGCTACCCAACAAATACATCATGATAGCAGTGGGCAGTAGGGCCTGTATCAAGGCACCTTCCTGAAGGTTTGACTTGATATTTCATGCATGTCAATGGAGTGATCCACTGATTCTCCTTTGCTCTTTCTATATAACCATCACATAGATAGATAGATAGATAGATACATACATACATACATACATACATACATACATACATAGATATGAGAGGGAGAGAGAGAGAGAGAGAGAAGATGAATGAATGGATAGATAGGCAGGCAGGTAGAAATAGAAAAAAGATAGATAACTAGATGATGGATGGACAGATGGATGGATGATAGAAAGAAAGAAAGAAAGAAAGAAAGAAAGAAAGAAAGAAAGAAAGAAAGAAAGAAAGAAAGAAAGAAAAAGAAAGATGACAGATAAATAGATAAATAATTAGATGGATGGATGGATGGATAGATAGATGATAGATAGATAGCCTGCCCTTTGGTGATCTCTAACACTTCAGATAACTAGAATTCCATCACTTGCAACCTTGCTTAGCTGGTTCTTGTCCTTTGTTTTTGAAGAAGACCAAAATGACATAACTATGTCTGAGACAAATGACAGTGTGTCCAACTTGGCTGATCAGAACAGTAAGAACTCTGAATGTTCTACCACAGGTTGGGTACAAATAGTCCATGTGCACACCTAGGGTGAGTATTCTAAACTTACAGAAGTCATGTTTCCTTGGAGCTGCTTCTATTCTGCTATCCTTATAGAGCACTGCCCCCTCATTGATGAGGGCATGCCATGCTGGGAGGTCCTATGTCAGTGTCTCCCATGCTACACAATCAATTCTAAAGTTCTTAAGAGAGACCTACAGAGTGTCTCAATATTGCTTCTCCTGACCCCTTTGGAAGACTTGCCCTGAATCCTTCTGGCATTCTAACAACATAGCTAGCCCATCATAGTTGTACTTGTGTTGGACTCAGTGTCTGGTATCTTCTCCTGCCAGATGATCTTCAGAATCTTCCTAAGACAATTTAAATTTATCTTGCAGTCATAAAAATTGCTGAAAAACTGCAGGTACCAAAGAGGTCTTTTTGTAGATAGTAAGTGCTTAATAATTTTTTTAAATTAAATTTAGCCCAACTCCCTTAAAAAAAAGTGATTTGAAGCCAGGCTTTGTATACTTCCCTCTCAGTTCTACTCTTTATTCTCTGGACATCTCTCTATCTTCTTATCTGCAACTTTGCCTTAAAAAGACATTCTAATCATCACCCCACCTTTCGAGTTTCCCTTCATGTGCTGTCTTATCCCCATTTAAAAAACTGTTAAGTTAGGAACTATATTTTTGGTTATATTAGTTTTCCTTGCTTGGTGCAAGGCCTGAAATGAAATAAATATGAAATAAATGCTTTTAACTCTCTGTCTGGGCATCTAGGTGGCACAGTAGATGGAGTGCTGGGTCTGAAGTCAGGAAATCTCCTGAATTCAAATCTGCCTTAAGACTAACTGTGTGACCTTGGACAAGTCATTTAACCCTGTTTGCCTCAGTTTCCTCATCTGTAAAATGAGTGGAAGAAGGAAATAAAGAATCACTCCAGTATCTCTGTGAGAAAACTCCAAATGGGGTTAGAAAGAGTCAGATATGTCTGAAAAGACTGAACAATGAATATCTCCATCTAATGGATAGCTCAGTTGCTGGGACATAAAATGTTTTCTGGTGATTGATTGCTACTACATCAAATCGCCAGAGTAGAAAAGAGCTTGGCAAATAACTTTAAAGTTAAGATTTACGTAGAATATTTACCTAGAATATTTTGGGGGCAGGTAGGAAACAATTCATTGCAATAGTGTAAAAAACTGATTTACCAATACGCAGGCAGAACAATTAATTCTTTTTTTTTTTAAATTACTACTTGAGAGGGATTGTCAATTTAAGAGGATTAGAAATTAGGCAAGGCCAGAAAGTGAGCCGGGTACTTTTAATTGAGTCTAAGGGCCCAGAGCAATATGTCCAACAGACAATTGTAATTGGGGAGAAAAAGATGAGTTTCATCTTATTGTTAGTAGAAATGGTGCCACTTTATTTCCACAGCCCTCACATTCCCGCTATTGTCTCTCTATGGGGCAGAGGGCTGAGAGAAAAGAGTTTCTGATTTGGAAAGCGAGCCAGAGAGCAATATTTACAGTAAACTCTCCTCTCATGGGGCAAAGGCTTTGAGTGCTTCTATTTCAAACCCAGGAACGAGGTGATTATCTTTTATGACTTCAGTGGAACAGTCACAAAATAAAACCAAACTGCTCTGTATTCCATAGCTTTTGCTAAGTTCTACAAACAGGTTAAAAAAGATAGCCGTGCCTAGAAATATTCTCACCCAAAGTGAAAGGTGGAGATTTCAAAGGCTAATAATGAAGCTATTAATTCTGGTATTTTAATTTCCATAAAATCAATATGGTACCTTGGCATTTCAGACTACTCCCTGCCTATTGGTCCCTCTTTAGCATCATCCATCATCCTGTGATTGAATACCCCCTGTGACAAGGAACTTACTTCTTGAACAGATAGCCATTCCATGGGCTTGTTTCCTTATATAGCAGAGATGATTGTGAAAACCCTGATTCTTTGAACATTTCCTTCCTTCAGGAAGGAGTTGGACATGCAATCCAACCATCCTTTAAATACATATCTAGTTCTATAGAAGAGTAATTTAGTCTATGGGGACAACTAGGTGGCACAGGGGATACAGCACCAGCCCTGGAGTCAGGAGTACCTGAGTTCAAATATGACCTCAGACACTTAATTACCAAGCTGTGTGACCTTGGGCAAGTCACTTAACCCCGCTGCCTTGCAAAAAACAAAAGAAAAAAGTGATCCATCTAGTCTAGCAAAACAAGTTTCATTGTTTACTCCAAACAATGCTTAGAATCAGTCAAAAATTGTTGCTTGTTTCCCACCTTAGGGTCAAGTCTACTCCAAGGGTTCTTAACCTTTGCTTGTGTGTCATAGATCCTATGGAAACTTAGTGAAGCCAATAGACCCCCCCCTTCTCTGAACAATATTTTTAAATAAATAAAATACAAATGATTTCATAGGAAACTAAATTGAAATAAAGACGTCATTTTCTTCCTATCCAAGTTCATAGACCCCACTGAAATATATTCAGCTACTCCTTGGGGGTCTATAATTTCCAGGAAGAGAACCCCTGGGAGGGAAGGTGTCTATTCCTTTAGATCCATTGCATAGTAGCTTTGCAAATAAACATGACAGATGTTTATAAATGGGGGGGGGAGAGAAACATTAAAAATACCCACAAAATCACATTCAGAGTAGAAAAGGGATATCTATTCAAGGCCAAAAGAGCCATATATTTGAAACCTTGGACTGGCTTCACTTGAATCCATTGAAATGAATACAACTTGTTTAACCCCATTTAGCAGAGTGCCAGTGGCCAAGCTACTGGTCACTGCTCAGTAAGTAGTCCATTGGCATTATGTATGTGGTATCCGTCACAACTGGACCATTGACTATCTAATTAGAAATGCTTCTGAACGGGGAGATACTTTTGCTGCTTTATTCCTCTAGATCTTCCTTAAAAGATTCAATTATTCAGCCATAATTACACCTGTCAGCACAATCTGTCC
This sequence comes from Macrotis lagotis, assembly GCF_037893015.1. Lineage (NCBI taxonomy): Eukaryota > Metazoa > Chordata > Mammalia > Peramelemorphia > Peramelidae > Macrotis > Macrotis lagotis. The sequence continues at coordinate 268,052,396 of NC_133659.1, read as the reverse complement.
CCGATCTCTACATCGGCAAACTTTCCTTTTTTCAATTCCACTCAGCTTTTATGCATTTTCCCCTGAAGAATGCTTCGATATCTCATTTTTTCACACAAAAACATTCTTGTTCAGTGAAAATGCAGAACCTTTCAAAATTGTTAACACAGTAAAACATCATGTCTCCTTTTCAAAAAAGAAATCTATGGATCATATCAGACATCCAACCTTTGCTGCTTTAAATTGGAATCTTTACTGATAAGACCCGTGTTTAGGTTTCTAAAGTCTACCAAAAAGAGACTTTTTATAAGTCTAGGTAGAACACCTCAAGCAATTGCCTGAATCATTTGAAGAAGGATTGTGCTAAGTTGGTGGCTAACAGATAATGGACCTGGTTGTGAAGTTCACATTAAAGACAAGTCTGGCATTTTCTTCTTCTTATCATATTTCAAAGATGATTTCTCACACTGTGTTGAGTGACTTCTTCATATTTTTGTAGTAAATTAAAGCCTTTAAAAAGCATTAGACAAGCATCAAGCATGTGCTTCCCATCCCAAATATTCCCATCTGTCTTTTAAGACATATTTCTATAGGTTTTGTTTGTTTTAAATGACACAGAAGCTGACAGTTTAGATAAATCATAAAGAGGAAGAAAAGAAAAGATATGGAGGGGAGGGGAAAAGAGAGTTTGTGTAGATGAAAAGAAGCAGGAGGAAGGCTCTGGGAGGGGTTTTCTGCTTTAACTCACATTCGGTATACCTAATGGGGGATAATATAGAAGGAAACCTAACAAGGGAATGACTGGATTTGCTTTCATTATACTGACTAAAGAACTCTCCAGTAGTTCATTTAGGATTGAAATCCATTTACTTACATTTTTGCTTTTTTTTTTTATTTTTACCAATACCCATTTCACAGATGAATGTGGAATTTGTTCTGTTTGTATTGAGGTCGGCATGCTAGAACATCTGGCCCTTTTGTCTTTACATGCAACATTGGAATTGAACTGGTCTTTGAATTCATCATTATTGGAGAGTTTTTGGGCAGTTAGGCAGTACAGTGGATAGAGCATCAGTCCAGGAGTCAGGAGTACCTGAGTTCAAATCTGACCTCAGACACTTAATAATTACCTAGCTGTGTGACCTTGGGCAAGATACCCCCCTTTTCTAAAATCCCATTACCTTGCAAAAAATATATAACTTGGAGAGTTTCTGAAAATACCAATGCAGATCTGAAACTGTTTTGCAGCTAGTACCTGGGTAGCATAATGGATTAAGTTCTAGGTCTACAATCAGGAAGACTCAAGTTCAAATCTAGTCTTAGATACTTACTAGTTGTGTGACCTGAGGCAGTAGCCTCTGCCTGCCTTGGTTTCCTCAACTGGAAAATGGGATAAGAATAGCACCTACCTCCTGGAATTGTGAGGATGAAATGAGATAATAATTATAAAATATTTAGCATGAGGTTTTTGTTTTGTTACTGTTCAGTCCTTTTATGACCCCATTTTGGGGTTTTCTTGGCAAAGGCACTGGAGGGATTCATCATTTCCTTCTTTAGCTTATTTTACAAATAAAGAAACTGAGGCAAAGAGAATGAAGTGACCTGTTCAAGATCACATAGTGTCCAAAGTCAGATTTGAACTCAAGAAGATGAGTTTTCCTGGCTTCAGTCCAGCACTCTATCTACCATAGTATCACCCAGCTGCCTTTATATGACTAGCATATATTAGGTGCTTAAATACATGCTTATTTCCTTCTTCAACCCTCTTCCCTTCAATTTAACATTCTACAGAAAGGTCCCAAATTCCTCTGTGTGTGTGTGTGTGTGTGTGTGTGTGTGTGTGTGTGTGTGTGTGTGTGTATGAGTCGAGGGGGGTTATGTATGAGTGTGTGTTTATGAGAGAGAAAGAGAGATGGATCTCTTTGACAATCTTTTTTGTATCATTTTAGAAAGATGTTTTTAAATATATAAAATAAAAATAACAATAGCTAGCATTTATTTATTGCTTTTAAAGATTTGTCAGGTGGTTTATATATGTTGCTACATTTGACACTTGCAACAGATACTTGCTACCATCCTCCTTATTCTTCATATGAAATGGAGACAAATACAGGTTGTGTGACTGGTCTGAGGTCACACAGCTATTATTAAGGCAAGATTCAAGCATGGGTGTACCGGAGTTTAATTTCAAGACTCTATCCATCACTTCCCCTGGGATTATCAAGGAAACCAATTATGTTGAAGAATGGTTATCAAACGATGCTTTACAAACAAGTTCATGAGGCCCCAGGTTAAGAACCTCTGTTTTAGAGAATTGCCTATGAATCTAAGTGACTTGCCCAGGGTCACACAAGCCTGTTTTTTTCAGAGGTAAAACTTGAATCTCACTATTTCTGCCTCCAAGGCTATCTACAAATTATACAAAAAATACTCTTGCAGATGTCTTTACCAGTATGTGCCCTTGAGAAATGCCATTGATTTTTATTGTCTGGTCTCAACCTGGACTTTGTGAGGAAAACAGCAGCTGCTGACTCTCCTCTATCTAATTGACATGTCCCTGCCTTTCTCTACAGCTCCCACAGAAAGATCTCAGTCTGACCACATATAATGATGATGATGATAATGTTTGCCCTTAATTCTCAAAGAAGATCATGACATCAGGGAGATGATGCCATGACAAGCACATGAATTAGATTTGAGTGAGGGGTGCTGTGCTAAATCACCTGTCTCACTTTCTCCTCCAGAGTCATCTGGGTCCAGTGGCCAGATATGAAACAGAATGACAGGAGATGGCCATGGATGTAGGACCATTAAGTGACTTGCCCTCAGCTATTAAGTGTCTGAAGTTGAATTTTAACTTAGATCCTCCTGATTTCAGTGCTGGCACTCTACCCACTGCACCATGTAGGAACACGGTTGGTAGAGGTCCAGCTGCACAGGATTTCAGAGAAATCTTACAATGAATTCTGTAGTATAACAAAAAGAGTGCTCAGAGTCTGAAGACTTGAGTTCAAAACCTGACTCTCTTATTGAGAGAAATGATTGCTTTTTATTATATTAATAATCTATTATCATTAATTAGGATCCAGGTTTTTTTAATTTCCTCATTCCCCATAGGTCAGCAGTCAATCTCTGAAGGACAAGGCTGATAGATGAGATTAATCTAATCCTCGGGGTGCCATGATCCTTGATCTTGGACAGGAACCCATCCAACTAAGAGACTTTAATTCTGGTTGAAGAATAAATAGAAAGTAATCTGGATAAATCCTTGCCCTGTGAGAGTAATACCATGCCCTTGTATCCCTTGTTTGGAGTTTAAGGTGACCCAGCTCATGAAGGAGAAAACAGGCAGATAGGTGTAGTACAGATGGATTCCTTTGTCCAAATTATTGAAGACTGCTGAGTCTCATGATCAAGTCACATTCTCCAGAGGAAGAAGACATCCAGGCCACCCCACATTCATTGTTCACCAATCAGGGTTGCTTTTCAAGATACCCCCCTTTTCTAAAAGAATTTCCAGTCTCTTCATATCTCTAAATTTGGTTACCTAGAGATACCACTAACTATCAAATAATTAATTCTTAAATAGTCTAATTAATAAATTGATTCATCACCCAGAAAAGGTTTTTCATTTGTCACATTACATAAATATCTGGGTGTGTGTGACTTTGGGCAAATTTTCTAATTTCTCTAAGTCTTAAATTGTAAGATGAAGGGGTGGGATCAGTTGGACTCTAAGGTCCCATCCAGCTCTAAATCTGTGACTGATAAAGTAAAAGCTGGTAGGTTGTTTGGTTTGTTGAATTTTCTTTAAAGTGCACACACACACACACACACACACACACACACACACACACACAATCCCAATTCCATTCAATGCCTCATCAAAGACATTTATAATTAGTCTCCATATTTTTGGATTTACTGCCCAAACCCTGTCTCTTTTATTAGTACTTCACCTCTTAAAGAATGGAGAGAGCATATATTATGTGTATGAGTATTTTTTAATAAGATCTGTTATTTTATTAGAGTAGAGAATTGCCGACATGGAAGCTTTCAATGCAGAATAATGCCTTCTACCTGCTCTGCAATTTATAGGCTGAGAGAGTATTTTCAAGTCATTGAGAAGTTAAGTGAATAGCCCAGTCACCCAGCAAGCATGTATTTAAAGATTTAAGCCAGGGTCTTCCTTACTCAGAAGTCAGATTTGCATTCTGAGGTGTCAAACAACCTCTGCAGGGAGCCTCCTGAGTCAGAGTCCTGGGGAATTATTTAACAAAATAAATAATAAACCAGAGTGTCTCAGCTTTATCACAAGGATTAAATAAGGTCAGGTACCAATATTATTGTTGCCTTTCTCCAATCTTTATTAAATTTAGACCATTCATACTTCTTCAAATGATCCCCCAAAAATTTATCTCACCAGTACCAGAGAAAGGACCTGACATTCTCTAATCTAGACCTCATTCATGATTTCACTCACTCTCCAGGCTTCTCTTCACCAGTTGCCTTCCCAATCTGCAACTCACTTCACCCCCTACCTCCCACCCCTAGGTTCCCCTTTCCTGATTGCTGACTCCCTTACTGGGATCATTAGAAGAGGTTTCAGCCATGTTTACTTTATTAAAGCCCCATTTCACACACAGGACCTCTCCTACCAACCATCTTGCCCCAATGTGGATATCCTGCCTCCCTTTTTTCCAATTCCCCTTCATGGGTCATCTTTTTCAATTAGAATGTAAGCTCAAATGAGTAAGGAGTGTTTTATTTGATTACATTTATATCCCTAAGCTTAACACAGAAACTAGAAAAGAGATGCTTGTCCTTCATTCTCAAAAAGGACTAATGGCATCAGGAGGGTAATGTTTTCACATGCAATGAACTGAATTTAAGTGAGGCAGAACTGTGTAAAGTCATCAGCCTCACTCTAGGCTCATTGGAGTCCAGTAGCAAGACATAGGTAAAAGCAAGACTGGTGATGGTCAAGGATGCAGTTGGGAGACCTTGATCTTTTTAAGATAAGGCCTTTCTCAGATCTCAATTTGCCTGAGACAACTCTCATTCAGCAATTAAAAGCTAGCTGAGAAATGAGGCAAAGGTGACTTAGTTTGTCTTCATGAAAGAAATGCTAACATGCAACTCAAAATCTTACCAAAAACTTTGAAATAGAAAGAAAGCTGAAAACTATCTTTATATGCAATTGGAAAAAATAATTTAAAAAATAACAACAAAAAAGAAAGAAATTCCAGTGTCAAATAGAAACATAGCTTTCACATTTAAAAATGTTTAATAGGGGAAGCCAGGTGGCACAGTGGATACAGCACCAGTCCTGGAGTCAGGAGTACCTGAGCTCAAATCTGGCCTCAGACACTTAATAATTACCTAGCTGTGTGGCCTTGGGCAAGCCACTTAACCCCAATGCCTTGCAAAAACCTAAAAAAATGCTTAATAAATGTTCTATCAATCTAATCATCTTCCTATCATCATCTACCATCTATTATTGATCTATCACCAATCAAATACACTTACTCCTCATTCAGAGGTTTAAAATCATAATAACTGGAAAAGTCAGTGAAAATTAAACTTCTAAATTAGCTTGGGAAAACTCTCACCACTCCATCCTACCCTTCAGTATACACACACAGACACAGACATACAGACACAGTCACAGACACAGACAGATACACACACAATTATTGATATAACAATTAATGATATAACAAGTTCTTTTAATTCCCATAGATTGAGAACTGGAAACATAAGTGAAAGTCATGACAATTTTTTGCATAGATGGAATAACCAGTAATCTCAAATTTTCAAAGGGATATGTGATCTTGTCCATCTAGATGTTGCTTCCAATGATTTAGATTACAATATATCCATTCTTCTAGATGGTATTCTACTTCTAGGTGGAGTAATGGATAGAGTACTGGTCTTTGACTCGAGATCACCCGACTTCAAATCTGTCTCACACACTTACTAGCTGCTAATCCTGAACAAGACAAGTAGTTTTAATGGCCTCAATTTCCTGCCCATCTTATCTAACACTTGTTGCCATAGAAAGAACCCACCCAATGTGGTGAAGGTCTTCAACACATTCTCCCACTAATGGAGGCACCAGTGGAATACTTAGCCAACCTACCTGTCATCTCTCACTTTTGACATAACTAATCCATCTTCTCTCCCTATTAAACATTTTCCCTGATTAAGCTATTTTATAATTTGAAAAATGTTAGAAAATTCCACAATCCATCACTTTGGATTAACAAATGTTCAATTTTTTAAAATAATTCTTTAAAAGGGGTAATATTATAAGCAGTTACCAGTTTGTCATACATTAATTTAAAATAGTAGGTCAAATTGACATCCTCCTGACTGCAGAGCATAAAATGAAAGCTTGGATTGGAAAGGGTGAGAAAGAAAGACAAATTTGGAAGCAAAAGGTTCTGCCTAGGTAATTAGATTTGGTTAGATAAGGTCCCATTGGGGAAGAAAGGTCTACATCTAATCCAGTTGAGGGAAGCATTACCCAAAAGCATTGTTGAAAATAGAAAAGAAATTTCAAAGATGGAGAGAATTTCAAAAGGTCATTTATACCACACCATATCTATGCAGGTATACTCTAAGTAGGAAAGGAAATATATTAGAAGCCTTCAGTTTCAAACCATATAGGTTTTAAATAATTTATTATACTTTTTTCATATATGACATCTCCTGTTAAGGGATTTTGAATTCCTTAAAGGCACTCAAAAAACCCAAGGCCTTATCATCATTTTTAAGAACTTCAGAGAATATTATGGCTGAAAAATAGTTTGCCTATATAACTAAGGCATCTCTATGGCTTTATGAGAAACATCAGCCTCTAAACTGAGTTTAGCTGGTGCTGAGTAAAAATGGATCTATTTTGTATTTATATGATGCTTTTCTTCAGGGAAGATTGAAGCATTATTTCATTAATCCTCACACTGGGAGGCTAAGTAACTTGCTAACAGTGGCACAGAAAGTTAATGGCAAAGCCTGAATCTCCTTATGTTCTGTCCATTAGGTCTCTTGGCCGGAGGTTATGAGATCTTCCTTATACCCAATAATAACAGTTGGCTAGGGGAGAGTCGCCTACAGTGAAAAGGCCTTGGTGCTTCTCATGTCCAGGATGTTACTTGAATTAGGCATAGCCAGAGTTTTTTTTTTTATATTTGTTGTTTTTAAAACATGCCCAAGCACCACCTTGGATTAAAGAAAACAAGTTATTCATTTACATTAGGGAAATGTTAAAGATAATTTCATCCAAGTTTCCTCATGTTCTCCTTGGGGATAAAATAAAGGTTCCTCATGGTCTCCTTGGGGATAAAATAAAGGAAGGTAGGCTAGACAATAGATTGAGGTAGGTAGATTAAAATCTGATTAATTAGTCATGAATAAATTAATGTCAATTTGAAGGAAGGTCTCCAATGAGAGTGTCCCCAGGATTTGTTCTTCTTCCTGTACTGGGTCACGTGTTTATCAATGAGAGGAGAGCAAGCCAGTTTTGTAATGAAGAAGACCTGGGTTCAAATCCTACCTGTCATACATACTGACTGTGAGATCCTGGACAAGTCATTAACTTCTTTGTGCTCTTAGCAACTCTCTAGGAATATAAATTGCCATGAAGCTGCTAACCTGTCCTAGTCATGGGAGTTCCCTATAGCAATGAAATTATAGGTCTATTTTTGCCACTATTCCCATCCTATCAATAACTCAAAGAGGCAGCATGATACAGTGGCTAAAGGTTCCCCCTTAAAGTTAGCAAAAGCTGGGTTCAGATCCCACCTCTGACCTCTATGGGTTATATGACTCTAGGCAAGTCTCATAAATTCTCTTATTCTAGATAATGCTTTAAGACTCATGGAAGAGCTGCTGGTCTGTATTGGTAGGAGGAGTTTCCTTATTGGGAGTTCTTGATACCAATGAAATCACAGGTCAAATCTATTTTTAAAAATTGATGACTTGAATGAAGAACTAAATGGGATGTTTAGCATGTTTATACAATGGACGACAGAGTCATGATATGAAAAAGATCAAAGCACACTACAACAAGTAAATGAAACTTGCTTGAGAAAATTTAATAATATAAATAACAAATCTCAAATTGATACCATTCAGGGGCAACTCACTTAAAACTGTTTGCCTTAGTTTCCTCATCCGGAAAATGAGCTGGGAAGGAAATAGAAAACACTCCAATATCTTTGCCAGGAAAACCCAAATTGGGGTCATGAAAAGTCAGACATGCAACTAAACCAAAAAACCTATTTTCACAACTCCATACATTGAAAGCTTAAATAACTAAAAAATATTCCTCACAGATTTGAAAGAAGAAAAAGGAAAATTCAATTTTAATATGATGCCAATTCATTCCTATTATTGTTACTGTATCATTCCATTCTCACCTCTCTGTCTTTTGTGTTCCACTTTGCCTCAGTTCTGTCTACAAAACAAAAGCTCAGTGAGATAAGAACAAAAAGTAGAACACAGTAGTCAGTTATAGGACAATACATAATGGACCTGCATTCTTATTAGTGTCAAACTGAGAAAATGGAATTTAGTCCTAGAGATAAAGCTTATGAAAGTCTTTGGGCAGGGTTCAGCCCAGAACTAAACATATCAAAAAGACTAGTAGTAATTGTCTCTAAAGGATCCATGGGAGTCGAAAGTTTTTGAGTTTTACTACAAAGTTTTAAGTAGGTGGGTAAAAATGTCTTCCTCTTAAAATTGTATATGTTTGTTTCCAAAAAAAATTTTAGTTCTTAACCTTTTTTTTCCATCTTCCCTACAGACCTGCTGGTATAATCGTCCATTCTTACTGGGTTCCAGTTATTAGGAACTAAATAACAAAGCACTTGCTATTTGTCAACAGAGTTATTTATAGCCTCCTGGCTTAGATTTCACGGTTACCTCTTCCTTGCTCTGAGAAGTCCTTTGAATAGTCTGCCCTAGGAAACATTTTTTTCTTGGAGTGTCTTAGAGTCCTACAAGTAACTTTTATTTACCATGAAAACAGTTCCACTAAAACTGAAATGATTAGGAAGCAATGTTGTTTGTGGCAGCGATCTACCTAGCCAGTGAGGCTTATATTATTTAAATACAGCAGGAAAAAGGAGATTTGACAGACAAAAGTTCTAATCTAAAGACCCACTTCTCACTGCCATCTAACACTATGTTAAAAACCAGACTGGAATCAGAGGCATTCAATATTAATATTTAAAATTAATTAAATTCAAAATAATGAATAGTGAAATGAGTTTAGTTACGTGTCAAATATTCAAGTCAAAGGAAACTCACTGAGGCAATGTAGTACACTGAAAAGATTAATGGATTTAGAATCAGAGGATCTAGGTTCAAATCCTGATTTTGCAACCTCTGGACCTGTAGGCAAATGAATTAACATCTTTGGCTTTCAGTTCTTCAACTGTAAAATGAAAGAATTGGACTAGATCATCTCTAAGGTCACTTTTAGTTCTAAATCTATGATCCTGTGGTCTTCTAAAAGCCCAAGGAAACAGTGAATGACATGATAGTATCTCTATAGGTCATATTTATCTGGCTTCAGGCTGGTAATCTTAGAATTGCTTAGTTTTCATAAACAAACCCAGAAGTCTAGCCCAAGGATCTGATAGGACAGTATGTCATTTGTGAATGAATAACTAACTGGTTTTGTCTATCTATGTAAGAGATAGTTTGATGAGATTTGCTGTTCTCTAGCTAAAAGAAAATTATTTAAATACCCTTTTAAGGATGATAGTAAATTTTAAGGGTTTTTAAAAGCTATATTTAAATGGAGAAGAAAGTATTTACCCAGCTTAAGAGCAAAGAGGATCAACTGTCAAATAATGAGCACAAAACCATTTTCTCTGAGTTGTGTTTATATATTGCAAATTCTTGGATGGACCAACAATTAGTGAATTCTGTAGTCCAAAACTGTAAATGAACCTAAGCATATGTTTTCCTCTCTCATATGCTTTCCTTCCAGAGATTTCAATGACACTAACTTAGAGGTTGAGGTGGAAATGTTGGAAATGTTTTCCATGGCTCCTAGAGATCTGAAGAGTAAAGTCCAAACTACTTAGCCTTACTTTCAAAGGCTAAGTTTCCTCATCTGTAAAATGAGCTGGGAAGGAAATCAAACACTCTAATATCTTTGCCAAGAAAACTCAAATGGGGTCATGAAGAGTCAGACATGCCTAATCAACTAAACAACAAGACCTACTTTCATACCTCCATATAGTGAAAGCTTAAATAACTAAAAAATATTCCTCACAGATTTGAAAGGAGTAAAAGTAAAATTTACTTTATATTATGCCAATTTATTCCTGTTATTGTTATTGTTATCATTCCATTCTCATCTCTGTCTTTATATTCTCCTTTGCCTCAGCTCTGTTTCCATAACAAGATCTTGATGAGCAAAGGACAGTCACCCAAAATTAGAGCACAGTAGCCAAAGTTATAGGACAACTCAAAATGGACCTACTTTCTTATTAATGTCAAATCAAGAAAATAATCTGGCATCAATTTATTTCCTCTCTCACTAGAGGTCTTCAAGCATCAAGCAAAAGCTGGATGACTACTTTATGGGACCATGAAAATATTTCCAAGAGCCATCTCAACCTTCTAAGTGAAGCCTTAGAGTTAGGAAAACCATCTGCTACTATAGAGACAGGACTTGGCCTCCCAACAGCTTCAAAGATTTCAAAAATTCCAAGCACTTCACTGTTGGAGGAGTTGCAAATTGATCCAACCAATATGGAGAGCAATTAGAAACTCTGCCCAAAGGGCAAAAAAACTGTATATACCCTTTGATCCAGTATTACCACTTCTAGTTCTATATCCCAAAGGAAGAATAAAAAAGAGGAAAAGATTCATATGTACAAAAATATTTATATCAGTCCTTTTTGTAATGGCAAAGAATTGTAAATTAAGGTCAATTGGGGAATGACTGAAAAAATTATGGATATGAATGTAATGAAATACTATTGTTCTATAAGAAATCATGAACAGGTAGAAAGATTTGCTTGAACAAATGCTGATCAAAGTGAACAGAACCAGGAGAATACTGTATACATTAACAGCAATATTGTGTGATGATCATCTATGATGGACTTAGCTCCTTTCATTAGTTCAGTGATCAAGGACAATTCAAAAAGACTTGTGATAGAAAATGCCATCCACATCCAAAGAAACAAATTATGGAGTCTGAATGTAGATCAAAGCATACTATTTTTACTTTTAAATTTGTTTTATGTTTTTCTCTTTTTCTTCCTTGAGTTCTGATTAGTTTTTCACAACATGATCAATATGGAAAAATGTTAAACATGATTATGCATGTGGAGAGGAGAGGAAGGAAGGGTGGGAAGTAGAAAAATGTGGAACTCAAAAGCTTATAAAAAGATGAATGTTGAAAACTATTTTTGCTTGTTATTGAAAAATAAAATCGCATTAAAAAAGAATACTAAGTACTGATTATCATCCTCTTTGATGGTTTGATTATTATCCCCTTTGATGGTTCAAAAATCTAGTTCTAGTCTTAAAATATAAATACTCACGGTTCTGGAGTGTAGAGTGGGTCAGAACCATGTCTAACATACTGAGTACAGTGAAACACTCGATAAGCCAATCCAGCTAGAAAGTCTCGAGGAGAGAGGTACCCAGCCACTGGTCTCACAGTAAAGCCAGATCTTTCTAAGGAAACAATGAAAAGAACGAACCAAATATTAATACAATAACACTTAATAACTCAAGAAAGTGTTCTAAGCTATTCATAAAGATGTTATAGAGATCTGTTACAGTACAAAATATGTCATAGGGAATAATACATGTAATTTACAGTTGCAAAAATGAAGAGGCCTTTAATTAATCAAATGCAATCATGATAATTTGTTTCCAGAAAAGCAGAACATCTATTGATAAAGAGAGGTCAAAAAGTATTTAAAACTTCTCCAAAGTCAAATCCAGAGAAGAAATCTGCAAATGCAAAAGAAGTAACAATCCAAAATTATATTTAGAGCAGAAGTAAGAGAACGATGTACACAAAGGCTATGATAATTTAAATGAAAAGAAAGCTAAAACAAAGTCAAATGCTGAATAATTACAATTATTGATCTCAGTCCTAAAGAAGAAATAAGGAAATGTGTCTTCTTCCTTTCAATAGATAAGCGAAAGACAGAAGGCATCAGACTGTCACTGTGCCTGTTGGTTTACTTAATTGTTACAAGAAAGAGCTCATGGCAATGGGGGGGGGGGGTGTGAGTTGGAGAGATCTGGAAATGATTATGATAGAAAGACAAAAGGCATTAGCAAAATACTTAAATGATAGTTACAATGTATCACATGGAATTTTTATTGTTGCCTAAATATACATTTTTCATGTATATTTATATTAACACAGAAGTATTACAAATTTTTTAATGACTCTGTAGCAGGTTATAGGTTACTCTCAATTCAAAGTGATAAGAACCAAACCCTTCTCATCTTCTGCTATTACAATTTCTTTGATACTTATGAAAACAACCCTCTTTATTTACACATCTATTATTGCTATTTGCTTGGTTCTAAGCATAAAAATCAATGTGACTTCTTTAGTTTCAAGTTGGAAAAGCAAAACTATCAGAATATAATTTTAGAACCCTATTATAGAGTACCTCACTCTGCTGTTATGTCATTATCTAAGACATATTCAAGTCCTCCATGTGTACAAAAAAAATTTCTCTCTCTCTCTCTCTCTCTCTCTCTCTCTCTCTCTCTCTCTCTCTCTCTCTCTCTCTCTCTCTCTCCTCCCCCATCCCTCCATCTCTCTGCTATCTTTCTCTCTCTCTGTCCTGCCCTTCCTCTCTTTCTCTTTCTCTCTCTTCCCACACTTCTGTCCCTGTCTGTCTCTCTGTGTCTCCCTCTGACAGTCTGTTTCTATGTCAATCAGTTTCTCTCTGTCTCTCTGTTTCTCTCTGTCTCTGTGTCTGTCTCTGTCTCTGTTTCTCTCTGTCTCTCTTTCTGTCTCTCTCTCTGGATCTCTGTTTCTCTCTGTCTCTGTCTCTGTGTCTGTCTGTCTCTGTTTCTCTCTGTCTTTCTGTGTCTCTGTCTCTCTCTCTCTCTCTCTCTCTCTGTCTCTGTTGCTATCTCTCTCTGTCTCTCTCTCAACTAATTGTTATTTTCATACCCTGATACTTTGGAATAGGCCTTCATTCTGAAAACTTACACTCATTATGAAAGAACCTTGGAAGAGCAGAATGTTGGTTAAAAAGCAAAATGAAAAATTAAGTTTGAAAAGAAAGCCATTTCCAAATCTCTTAGTACCAATATCCAAATAACCCCAATCTTCAATTCCAGACTTTATAAAAATTATTTTTGGATTTCCTATGATCCCCTCTTTGACAAAGTGTGGTGCAATGAAAAGAACACTGGATTTAGAATCAAAGGACATGAGTTTAAATCCTATCTCAATCTCTTATTATTTGTAGTCTCAGGCAAGTCACTTCACTTAACTGGGCCTCAGTTTCCTCATCTGTGAAATGAAGAGACAGTACTGAATGACCATTCAGGCTCCTTATAGTTCAGTATCTATGATTCTATGAAGTATCAAATGAGGTTTAAAGACTCACATTCAAATGCTCCAAACTCAGAAAATGAAAAAAAACTCACTGTGGCTAGAGTGGTGAGAAAAGTATTTTTAGAAGACATGAGGGCTGAAGAAGGTTTTGAAACATGGGAAGAATTTCAACAAACATAGAGGAGAGAGAAAGACAGCAAACACAAAATGAAGAAAAGTGTGGAAGTAGGAATAAATAAGTCTTGCCTAATAAACAATGGAGACTGTCTCAAGCAGGTTTATGTTGGGAAGTAGTGAGAGAGAGAAAAGTTTAATAGACTGTTGTGCCAGAGGGGTCAAGAGTGAGGGGAAAGTTTTTTAAATAACTTGAATAGGAGAATGATAATACTAATAATAGAAAAGTTGACCAGAAACAGAAAAAAAGTTGGAAGAGGAAGATGAGGCAGCAAGGTAGAGCAACAGTTTCAGTGCTGGACTTTTCAATCATTTTCAGTCCTGTTTGAGTCTTCAAGACCCCATTTGGTGTTTTCTTGTCCATAGAGAAGAAATCTATTAGAAACCTATTTCTAGGTGGTGTGGAATGGTTTGCCATTTTCTCTTCCAACTCATTTTACAGATGATGAAACTAAGAAAATTATGGATAGGTGACTTTGCCTAAGGTCATACATATAGTAAGTACCTGAGGCTAGAGATTTGAACTCAGGACTTCCAGATTCCAAGTCTGGTACCCTATCCTATGTGTTGTATATCTACCCTCAGTGCCAGACTAGGAGGTAAAAAAGACAAAATCATTTTCTGTTTCAGCTTTCTAACTGTGCAACATTAAAATAAGATATGTAATCTCTATGTACTGAAGTGTCCCCATTTATAAAATGACAAGTTTAGACTTCATGACCTCTAAAGTAACTTCCAGATCTAAATCCATAATCCTATGAGCCATGACTGATATATTAGAGAAGTTCTTCCCAGTGGAAAGAATACTGGATTGGGTATCTAAGGACTTGGGTTCAAATTCCAATCATGCCACTTACTCCCTGTGTTACCTTGGGCAATTTACTCTCTGGGCCTCAGTTCCCTCATCTGTAAAATGAAGACCTTGAATTTAGCTAACTACTTATAGTGTCACTTCCAACTCTCAATCCAGGATCACTTGAGCTCAGTTTTAGAAATATTGACTCTGAAATTATGGCAATGATGGCCCATCCAAATGGAGGGACCAAATAACTGGAAAATGAGACTAAAGCTTAAGAGGAAAATGGATGCTAGATAAGTCAGCCTGTTAGATATGCAGTTTAGAACAATAAAGTTGGATAAGTTCTATAAGTAAGAGAGGATAGGAAGGGAAGAGCAAAAAGTCAAGGACAGAACTATGGGACATACCCATAGTGAGAGAAAGTAGGAAGCCAAAGAGTCATTGTGAACTGGTGTCTGAGTTCTTCCCTTGTCCCTCCCCCAACCATAAATTTGAATAAACACTAAAAGAATGAAAGTGTCTGGTGATTCTTGATGCACAGACAAGTCACTAAAGTTTAAGTTTCCTTTATCCAACTACCAGAAAATAATGTACCATAAATACATTGTACTTCTCTAGTCTAATCAGATAGATCTTTAAGTTGGTTTTTTCTCCTAAATCCTGAACGTAATTGAACCTACAATTGCAAAGGTCTTTTGTGATTTAACCTTTGAGCTACCAACCATGGAGATACATGTCCTTGGCTTTGAGATAAGTAAAAACACAAATCAAGTTTTTTTTTTTACCATATTGATAACCTCTCAATTTCATGGCACTATGACCCACTCACAATTGCACACTTAATGTTCCTTTTTAAAATTGTCATTTGCAGGGGCAGAGCCAAGATGGCAGCAATTCCCAGAAACTCGTTCCCCAAAAAACTTCATAGGCTGTCAAATTATGACTCTAGCCAAAATCTAGAGGGGAAGAACCCGCAGAAAGACTAAATGATACAATTTCCCAGTCCAAGACAACTTAGAAGATCTCTGGGACAGGTCTGTTCCACTGGGACCAGGGGTTGGAAAAAACTGCAGCACAGCTACAGCCATAGTGCAGCAGAGACAGATGGGGTGCCTGGGTCCATGGCAAAAGGGGTGCTTTAATCATTGGGAACAGCTGGAAGGGGTAAGAGAACTCTGCCACACCAGAGTAAGTGTGGAACTCCGTCCTCAGAGCAGCCCTGTGGTGAGAACTTGCAGTGGGAGTCAGCAGAGCCATCCAGCACAACTAGAGCTGGCAACCCATAGACAGGGGATCAGGGGAGACTGCAGAGGTCTCTTTACTCTCCCTGGAACAAGACTCAGCTGTTTTCCCACACTTGGATACAGGGTACAGTTTGGGCTCCCACACTACCATAGTGGAGCAGGGACCCTCCTCACAGCTCTAGGGCAGAGGGGAGGGCATGAACACAGGTAACAGAGCAGTCAGGGCCTCTCATAAGACCTTGGAGGAATTAAGAACTCTGTGGGTTATCCCAAAAATTCCTGGGGTGGCTAGGTGGTGCAGTAGATAAAGCACCGGCCCTGGAGTCAGGAGTACCTGGGTTCAAATCCAGTCTCAGACACTTAATAATTACCTTGCTGTATGGCCTTGGGCAAGCCACTTAACCCCATTTGGCTTGCAAAAACCTAAAAAAAATTCCCTAAAGTTTTGGAAGTGTGGTAAATCAACCACAGGCTTAGGAAATGAGCAAACAACAGAAAAAGAAGAATCTGACTATAGAAAATTACTTTGGTGCCATGAAGGATCAAAATACATACCCAGATGATGACAAAATCAAAGCTCCTGTATCCAAAACCTCCAAGAGAAGTAGAAAATGGGCTCAAGCTATATGAGCTCAAAAAAGACTGAAAAGTAATTAAGGGAGGTAGAGGAAAAAGTGGGAGGAGAAATGAGAGCAATGCAAATAAATCATGAAAACAAAGTCAGAAACTTGGTGAAAGAAATTCAAAAAAAAAAAATTACTGAAGAAAATAATATGTTAAAAACCAGTTTAGGTCAAGTGGAAAAAGGAAACACAAAAGGCAAATGAGAAGAATGCCTTAAAAAGCAGAATTGGTCAACTGGAAAAGGAGATTAAAAAAAGCTCTCTGAAGAAAATAACTCCTTAAAATGCAACACTAAAGGAAGCTGATGACTTTACAAGAAATCAGGAAGAAATAAAACTACCAAAAAAAAAAAAATTAGAAGAAAATGTGAACTATCTCATTGGAAAAACAACTGACCTTGAAAACAGATTCGGAAGAGATAATTTAAAAATTATTGGGATACCTGAAAGTCATAACCAGGAAAAGAGCCTGGACTTCATTTTTCAAGAAATAATACAGCAAAATTGCCCCGAGAGCCTAGAAGCAGAGGGTAAAATAGAAATTGAGGGAATTCACTGATCACCTCCTGAAAGAGATCCCAAAAGAAAAACTTCCAGGAATATTATAGCCAAAATCCAAAACTTTCAAGTCAAAAAGAAAATACTAAAAGATGCCAGAAACAAGCAATTCAACTACTGTGGCTCTATAGTCAGGATTACACAAGATCTGGCAGCCTTTACATTAAAGGCTCATAGGGCTTGGAACATGATATTCCAGAAGGCAAAAGATCTTGATTTACAACCTAGAATCAACTACCCAGCAAAACTGAACATCCACTTTCAGGAGAAAATATGAACTTTCAATGAAACAGGACTTTCAAACTTTTCTATTGAAACAACCAGAGCCAAACAGAAAGTTTGATCTCCAAGTACAGGACTCAGGTGAACCATTAGAGAGGGTAGATGAGAAAGACTAACCATGAGGAACTTAATGACGTTGAACTGTTTGTACTCCTGCATGGGAAGAAGATAATGATAACTCATATGAACCTTATAAGAGCAATTAGAAGGACCATATATAGACAAGACACAGAAAGGAGCTGAATATAATGGTATAATGTAGTAAAATGGGTGGTAAAGGAAAGTACTGAGAAGAGGAGAGGAAGAAGGGGCTAAGATATTTCCACATTAAAAGTCAAGAAAAAGCTTTTACAATGGAGTGGAATGCACGAAGGTGGGGGGGAATGAGTGAGCCTTCTTTCTCATCAGAAATGCCTGAGAGAGGAAATAACATACACATTTAACAGGGTATAGAAATCTATCTCATCCTAGACAAAAAATGAGAGGAAAGGGGGAAAGGGGTGGGATAAGGCAGAATGGGGGGAAGGGGGAGTAGGTGGTAGAGGAGAGAAGATTGTGGGAGAGGGCACTTGGATACAACACACTTCTGGACAGGGACAGGATGAAAGGAAAGAGAGAATGGAATATATGAAAATGGTGTGGAATAGAGTGGAGGGAAATACAGCTAGCTAGTGATAGCAACTGTGGGAAAAATATTGAAGCAACTTCTCTGGTGGCTATGATTAGGAAGGCAACTCATCCCAAAGACAGAGCCATTGGAATCTGAACACAGACTGAAGTACACTTTCTTTTTTCCTGTCTCACTATTCTTGAGGTTTCTCATCCTTTGGTGGTGGTGGTGGGCAGTTATGATTACTCTCACAACAATATTATTGCAATAATATAAAATAAATAAACAAAAAACTTTTTTAATAAATAAATAAAATTGTCATTTGCTTTGAAAGGAGTCACAGCATCAACTTTCTTTCTTAAAGGGGAAAGAAAACTGGTTATAAAGGGATGATATACTTAAAGTATTACCTTTCAAAAAGATGGAGACATCTTCAAGTTGGGGCACATTATCTTCTCGGTAGCCACAATATTTTGTCAACAAAGGTAGATTCTTCAAATACTCTCGACAAGCATGAGTAGGATAGAGTTTGGTGAGCTCTCGAAATACAACTCCCCAAGTTCTAGTCTCTTCTTCTGTATATTCCACTCTGGGAATAGGCTGGCCACTGGTAAAGAGAACAGAAGATGACTAAACTCTATTTATCTACTTATCAAGATCAAGTTCAGTCTGCCTCTTCCCCCTCCTTCCCCCCACTCCCATTTAATTCCATTTTAGACTTGCTGGACCTGTGATTTCATTGGTACTTCATGGGAGCTCTCAATGAAAAAATTTCCTCTGCTACTACAAGGATAGTCTTAAAGAGGTTGTGTGGAGTACTGGAAAGTTAAATGACTTAACCAAGAACTTGAACCCAGTCTTACTGACTCTCATGGCAGTTTCTATCATTTTCTAAATATTGTAATTAACTAAGAAATCTGGATATATTTCTAGTTCCTATCAGTATAGTACTATATAGTTTATAAGATACTTTGCTGGCAGTAACACTGAGAAATAGATGATTCCACTTCACACAATTAATAAGAAGTGGTTCTTAGCCCTTGATCTGAAGGCTTTTAATTCTAAAGCCCTTGGTGTTTTCCATTAGGCAGAAAGAAAATAAGAATGTATCTTATCAATCAGATTGCCTCCTCCTTCTACCAGAACACCTAATTCACAGCAATCTCATCATCAGGATGTTTTCTGTTTAATACTATTGTTTTTGTTCTGCCCGACCGTGTTTCTTACTGCTCACAAAGCAATCTAAAAAACAAAATAAGATAAACAGCTGAGCTAGGTTGTGCATGAGAGGCATGGGGGTGGGGGTAGGGGTGGGGGAGAAAAAACTGAAAAAAGAATAAGAAATTACTGTTCACCTTTTCCTAAGTGGCAGCACTGAGATCTATGCAAACCAAATTAGAATAAGATTAGCGTTAGTTCGACTTGGATGCTTGTGATGAGAAAATTACAGCCTGGCAAGTATTATTGGTAGTACCGAAAATGTGCTAACTCCAAGGGATTGTGATGAATTTAGAATGAAAACTTGAATTGGAAAGATTTTTTTTTTAGTAGAAAGGGGGCAAGGACATAAATATATCAAGGAAAGCCTACTTCTACTCAAGAAAAAAAGCACCAGATCAATCTGAGATGATAAAAACCGATAAAGATGCTGAGCAATCTGAAGATAGAAAAGCCAAGAGTCTGAAAGAGTTGATGAAAAGATTTAGAACTTCATGAAAATCATTATGAGGACAAACTTTTTGTGACTTCCAACATCTCCAATGGTAATTATGTTCATTTTTCCATTTGCCAAACAGATAAATGAATATTAGTATAATTCTGATCACTACCTTTTCTCTAAGGACAGCAGAGTGACCAGCCTCTGGTGCCAATTTCTTGTTTTTCCTCCTGGCAGAAATCTGGGAGGGAAGAATCTATTTCATTTATGTACTTGGTTCTAACATGGCCAGCATTACTATCCTCTCTCCCAATAGCCTTTCTATTTTAATTTCATTTTATATTCTAATTAAATTACAGTTGATATTGTAATCCTTTATAGCTTCAAATTATTCAATAGGTAGTAATATGTCCCTTTATCTGCCTATCTCTAAATGAACCAATTATTCAAATACAAATGCAAAAAATGGAATTATTGATACGATTTGAAAAAAAACTTTCCATTTACTCGTTAGAGAAAGAAGCTGAAAGAGAGAATGGTAAGAAAGGAAAGAAGAAAAGGAAGAAAAGGGAATGAGAAAAAGGGAGGAAGAGAAGAGAAACTGTGAGAGACAGAAACAAAAAACTAAAGGGGAACAGAAAGCGATAAAGAGATAGAGGAAGGAAAAGGAGAAAAAAAGACAGAGACAGAAGAAGAAAGGAGGGGAGAAAGAGCCAGGGACAAGAGAGGACGGGAAGAAAGAGGGGAGGTAGAGGAAGAAAGGGAAAGAAGAAAAAAGGAGGAAAAGAAGGAAGGAAGGAAGGAAGGAAGGAAGGAAGGAAGGAAGGAAGGAAGGAAGGAAGGAAGGAAGGAAGGAAGGAAGGAAGGAAGGAAGGAAGGAAGGAAATAAAGAACCTCTTAGGAAATTATGGGAGTCATATATTTTCCTAGATGACTTAGTTATCCCAAAGAACATGTGAATGAATTTGTCACTTCAGTTTAGTGTCACAGTAGCGAAAAGCAAATGAAATAACACAACTGACACTAAGATACAGCTAAGAATGGGGACTATACCTATAATTTCCCTAATACAACCTCAGGATGAAATTTCTCTACCAATACAAGTTAGCATCTCCTCTGCAACTTTTGGTCTTAAACTGTTGCCTAGAGCATTGAGAAGTTAATTGAAGAAGTTAATTGATTTGCCCAGGTCACAAAAACATTCTATGTAAGATGCAGGACTTCTTGAGTCCAAGACCAACTCTCTATCAATTGTGTCACACTGTTTCATAAGGTATAGATAGATACAGATTCTTTATGTAAGTTCTAAACTTATTATAACAAATTTCTTTTTTTTTCAATTTTGTAGCCTTGGATGTGACAAGCAAAAATCCAATAACACATCCTCTGCAAAAATAAAAACATCCAATATTCTTAGTTTGGTCTTTTGTTAAGTAATAAGTATAAGATTAGTTGCCAATGGCAAAGAAGATTATTTTTAACTGATTCATAAGAATCCATGACCAATAAAATAAATTTATTTGATACTCATCAAAGGACAAAATGTTTTACATTTTCTCTTATATTTTCTGTTTTTAAAAAAGCACTCTTTTGTAACTTTAAATCTTTTAAAATCTTTTTGCTCAATAGTGCATAGGCTTCCATTTGCTATTCTTTTCTGTAGGACTTTTATCAGTTTAGGAGTGACTTGAGGAGAGAGCTTCCTACAGTGAGATAAACAAGCAACAGTACTTCCGTTTCTTTCAGATGTTTGTTCCATCTCTTCCTCTTCAAACTAGAGAGTCTCCCTTGTCTATTTTTCTTACATATTTGTTTTCAGATTTAGGGACTGAAAATATTTGATCATGATGGTAAGTCCAAATCGTCTCCTAGTGCCCTGTTGCTAGAATTCATAATTGAGATACAGCCTTCCCAACTAAGGTTATTAGAGCAGCTCCCATTAGTACAATGGTGTTTCACTCATCCAGTGGAGGAAAGAAGGCAAGAGATGAGTGATACTTTCTGTTTAAGATAGTGTGACAGGCTGAAAATATAAAGGAATCTGATTTTGGAGGGATTTTGTTTTTAATGTTTACAACAGCAGAATTTCCATCCTTAGCAAAAAACAAACAAGAGTAAAAGATAAGCAGAGAGTTTAGTTAAGGGATTAGGAGGGAAACAAAACCTTAAAGGGTTGAACAATTCTAATTTATTTTATTATAAGCTCTTTCACTGTAATCAATTTTTAATTATTTCATATCTGATTGATTAACCAACCTATAGGTTATATTGAACCTCCTCATGTTCTCCCCATCCACAACTTTTCAACGTTTCTTGATTAGTACTTCTACCAGAAGTTTTTGTATGTTACCTGTCCTATTCAAAAAGAAGCTCCCTGAAGGCAGCAGCTATTTTTAACCTCTCTTTATATCTCTAACAATTAGCATAGTGCCCAACACTTAATAAGTATGTATTTACTGACACTGACTTTAAGCTGTTGCTTGTGATTCTGGTAGAGAGGGGCCAATCAGAAAAAGTGTAATCACTTCTCCTCCCCCTTACAACCCTTCAAGTTCTATTCTCCCTCCTTTTATATTTTCTCTTCAGTTAATTGAACTAATCATAAGTTCTTCCACCACCTTGTCTGTCCTCCTTCAGATGCTCTTTAACTCATCAATAACTTTCCTAAAATATGGCACTACAAGTAAACACAATATTCAAGACTCGGTCTGACCAATGTAGGCTAGGTCAGAACCATAATTCCCATTTACTAAATACTGGGTCCACTTTAGTGAAGCCTCAAGTCACATGAGTATTTCTGGCTGCCATGTCCCACTGTTGATTTATACTGAGATTGTGGTCCATTAAACTCACACAAACTCACATACATACGCAATCTTTTTCACAGAAAATATTGTCTAATCATGTCTTTTCATCTTTAACTTTACATCAAAAGTAATTTTCCTCTTTCTATTTTCCCCATCACTGTGCATCCTTACCTCCTTCCAGATGCATTGACTAAAGTTTGTCACATTTTCACAAGAAAAGATGACCAATTAAACATCAGGAGCCTGAAACACCCCAAACTTGCTAAACATGGATTTATTTCCCTGAAATTATAATTCTTTGAGTATAAACCTCCATTCATATGTCTACAAGACACCATGATTATATTCTCCTTTCTAATACAAGGATTCACAAATAAACGAGGCTCATCAATCAACCATCTGACATTAATAAATGAGATTCAGTCAAGTCAGTTCAGTCAAACATAATAACAACTAAATCTGTAAAGAAACATATCGTCACTCAAATAAGGAAAAAATATAGAATCAGAGCAAAAGTAGAATAGGTTGCCAAGGGAGTCATTTGGTTCCAATTTATCAGAAATCTTCAAATTAAAACTGAATAGTCATTTGACAGAGATATTGTAGGAGGAAAAGATTGATCTAGATGATCACCGACATCCCCTCTAACACTCTGAGATTCTGAGATTCCATAAGCTCATTTGGGGTTCCTTTGATGCCCAAATCAAGTAATCCCAGAACTATTAGTCTATACCAGTGGTAAAAACTGGAATTCTGCCTACATTTTAACCCATTTCATATTCTAGCCAGGTAAACTACATCCCTGATCACATATTTTATTTGCTTTTGCAAATGAGTTTTATACCATCAAGTTTTCCTAAATGAGTCTATGGACCCTAAAGAGCTTTCCAAAGGTAGCAAACAAAAATGTTTGTTTGTTTTATTCACATTGTTATTATCAAGGCTGTCTCTACAATAAACATAATGAAAATAAACGGCTGGCACATGCATAGCCTCAGAGGGGAGTGAATACATAATAAACTCCTGGAAATTTTTTGCTCTCATTTCTCCTAAGTATCACAGGAAAGGGATTCTCATCATTTTCTCATACAGCAAAAAACCCTCTTCACATTTTAAAGAAGTAATTTTCATATGCAATCAAAGCAATGGAGTCGGGGTGGGGGAAAGATCTAACATTAACATGGACATAGCTAATATATGCAATCATAATTATAAAGATGACAACGATGATGTACAAGATGATAGTATTTATAGTGTTCTACGGTTTCCAAATAATACATTATCTCATCTAATACTCATGACTACCCTGTAAAGGATGTTCTGTAGTTGTTATTAGCCCTAAGATGAGGAACCAACCTCAGAGAAGATAAATAACTCCAAGAGGAAATATGACACAGGATATAGAAGGCTGGACTTGGCATCAGGAAGACCTGAGTTCAAATTTGACCTCAGACACATACTATGTAATTCCCAAAAAAATCATTTAATCTTTCCAGGGCTTGGTGCAGTCTGACACATAGTAAATATTTAATAAATGCTTGTTGATTGATTGGTCTCTGCCTTAGTTTCTCTATGTAAAATGGTGATAGTAACAGCCCCTACTTCCAAAATTGCTGTGGGTTTAAAATGAATCAATATGTGTAAGATACTTTGCAAACCTAATAGCTGTTGTTGTTCAGTTGTTTCTTCATGATCCCATTGGGGGTTTTCCTGGCAAAGATACTGAGGTGATTTGCCATTTCCATCTCCAACTCATTTTACAAATGAGGCAAACAAGATGGAATGACTTGCCCAGGGTCACCCAGCTAATAATTCTGATTTGAACTCAGGTCCTTCTGACTCCAGGCTTGGTTTTCTTTCTACTTTGCTGTACCTTATAGAGCTATAACCATGAAATATATTATCCTGGGAAAATCACCTAGCCTCTACAATCCCCCTGGCTTTTAGGAAACTGAAAAAATAGAAAGGAAAATTCTATTCCACATAAATACCAAATGCATAAAATATCTGAGGATTGATCTAGAATGGCACAGAAAAGACATATACAGATTCAGTTATAAAGTGCTCCTTAAAGAAACAAAGAACTTAACTAGAGGAACATTCAGTTTTCATAGTTAGATTGTGTCAATAGACTAAAAATTCAAATGCTACCAAAATTTATGTATACTTTTGATGCTATACTCATCAAATTACTAAGAAGATACTTTATCAAATTTGATAAAGTAATAACAAAATTCATTTGGAAAAACAAAAGATCTAAAGTATCAAGGGAAATGATGAAAAGAAGTCTACTTTGAGTTATAGAACTTCAAGATTTTACACTATATTATAAAACAGCAGTCATCAAAACAATCTGGTATTGGTTAAAAATAATAAAGATAAATCAATCGAATGGACTAGACAAGGGAGAATCAGAAACAATAGAACTCAATAACCTAGTATTTGATAAAGTGGAAAACATATAATACCTAGTTTTAAAAAAAAACTCAGCTCCTTATTTGATAAAAACTGCTAGGGAAACTGGAAAGCTGGCTGGCAGAAGTTAGTTCAACACTTTATATCACACTCTATAATACATTCTAAATGCATATATGAGCTTTTTATTAAAGGTTATACTATTTAAAAAATAGAAGAGAAATAGATCACATACTTCTCACAGCTCTGAATTAAAAATTATTCTTAACCAAACAAGAGATAGAGGGCAAATATGAAATATAAAATTGATAACTCATTACTTGAAACTGAAAATATTCTTCATGGACAAAATTAATGCATGTAAGATAATAAGGAAAGCAGTTCTGGGGGGAAATCTTTTTATTAGTGTTCTCTGATAAGAGTTGCTCTTCAAGACATATGAAATATAGATTTCTCCAAAGAAGAATAGAAAGCTATTCACAGACATGAAAAAAAATGTTCCAGATCACTAATAATAAAAGAAATACATATCAAAATAATTCTTTTTGTTTGTTTTTTGTTTTTGCAAGACAAATAGGGTTAAGTGGTTTGCCCAAGGCCACACAGCTAGGTAATTTCAAAATAATTCTTTAGGTGTTACCTCACACCTTGCAAATTAGCAAAAATGATAAAATGTGGCAAGTTAACATTAAAGGAAATATGGAAGGATAAGCACACAATAATACATTTTTTGATGGAGCGTGAAAGGGAACAACTATTTTATATAGTAATTTGTGATTATGTAAAAAAGTGACTAAAATCTCCATAACCTTTGAGCCAGGAAGTGTATTACTTTACTTATACATATCCCAAAGGGATTTCAGGAAGAAGAAAGTCTTCACAAATACCAAAATATTTAGAGCAGCACTTTTTGTGGATCAAAGAATTGAGAACAAAGTCATCTCATGAATTGAGTAAAGGTAAACAAATTGTAGTACATGATAATGGAATATTACTGTGCTGTAAGAAATGATGTGAATGATGAAAAATGAAAAGAACTAAAGAACTAAAATGAACTGATGCAGAGTGAAGTAAGAGGAGTCAAAAAATTCACAATAATTACAGTGTAAATGGAAAGAGTAGAAACACACCAAAAAATCAAAAATATATGTAACAAAATTATAAAGATCAAGCAGAACTTTAATAAAGAAGTATGAGAAGATGCCCATTCATGGAGGTGAGAGGTTCACAGATAGTACACATTGCCAACGTTTTGATCAATTGTGCTAATATTTTTCCCTATAAAAAATATTATTTGTTATGTGGGATGTCACTGTGAGAGGAGAAGAGGGAAGAGTACTTACTTCTACAATGATATAAAAAAAAGAAGATATCAATATAACTTAATTTTTAAAATTAGGAAATATTCAACAAAATTAAAACAGATAATGGTAATTTGTGATTTTCTAAGTCAATATACAACTGGAGAAATACTTATGTACAGTTTTGTGCTCTGATTTCTATTTGAGTTTGATATCGCTGATCTAGGAAACATTTTAAAGCTGTAAGTTACAGAAAAAAAGCTATTCTACATTGATAGAGGTTGTTTCCTCTTCTGAAGTCCCCTATACTAATGAAATCACAAGTCTACCCCCTATAAACACTTAGAAAAATGGCACATTTTATAAGTTAAGAGGTGAATAACTTGGGGAAAACATCTGTAGTTAAATTCTATCATAATTATTTTCAGCTATTGATAATCTGAAAATGCTGCTGTTGGTTCATAAAAATATATGATTCTTTGGCCAAAGGCTGAACTCTGTGGGAGGTTCATCTTGGAAGTCTCTAATACAACTTTCCATTTTGAGCAATCTGGAAAATGGCCTCCACTTTCCAAATGTTTAGTTTTGTTCTGCTTCCCAATTTACCACTCCATTTCATAGAAATTAATGCATCAGCAAATGCTGTTTATGGGGGAGTCACAAAGAACTCCCACAAGCTACATATTATCTTGGCTTTATTCAAAAGCCCAGAAAGCAAATCAATGTGGAATAATGGAACAGGATAAAATTAGTTCAGTCAGAAAGAAAACCTATCTTCCCTCTGAGGTGGCACACTTCAGCAAGGAAGAACTGGGGGAGGGAGAAAAAAACTTGGTCTCCTATCATAATGGATTCCATGATCCATCACAATGACTGCCTGGCAATGGGACTGATGGGAGAAATATAAGTGAAGATACATCCATTACAGTGGCCAATCCATTTTCTTCCAAGTTAATGAAGAACAGCCAACCCCACCTCATTCATCCTCCACCTCTAATTTATAATGTTTCCAATTAAGATTAGCCTATCTAAAGGAAGTTAAAGTAGCCCTCAGTATTCCTTATAATAGTCTGTGTTCCATAATCCAAGATCCATAAATCAAGTCCACACTACCACAAAATGAGCAATGTTAAAGTCAACTGGAAGTTTAGAGGTGAGCCCACTTTGGCTATACTTTTGAGTTCTTTCATGATTGCAAATATCTTCCAAAAAATAATCATAGGTAATTCTCAAATGTAGAGATAAAGTTGAATTTTCTCACATGGATCTATAAGAACTTCCAACACAGAGACTAGAAATCTACATGGGAGCCCCCAAACTAAGTACCTTATAAAAGCACTGATTTCAGAACAAGGCAATATTTCATAATTGAGCCCTCTAGGGTTTCAAAAAAAAGATTTTACCTTCACTGTAATATATGATATAACCCCCAAAAATTATTGAGTGCAATTTTCTAACATTACAAATATGTGCATTTATTTTTTTGAAAATTGATCAAAACAAAGGGTAAAAAAGCAAGATAGCATAAAATTGCTCACAAAAAATAAATATTTTGATAGCATGAAATGGTAGTTTTTACACAAAATCAATATTTCCATGAATTATCTTTGATAAGAGTCTGCTATCACAGATATGAGTAACAAACAGAAATATATAATATCAGGAGTCATTTCAAAGTGAATAAATGGTCAAAGGCTATGAACAAATAACAACTCTCAAAAGAATTACAAGTTAATGGGGCAGCTAGGTGGTGCAGTGGATAGAGCACCGGCCCTGGAGTCAGGAGTACCTGGGTTCAAATCTGGTCTCAGACACTTAATAATTACCTAGCTGTGTGGCCTTGGGCAAGCCACTTAACCCCATTGCCTCGCAAAAAAAAAAAAATTACAAGTTATTAACAGCCACTAGAAAATTAATTCCATATCACTAATAATAAAAGAAGTATACATCATAAGAACTCTGAGCTTTAACCTCTCACCCAGAAAACTGACAAAGACAACAAACTTGAGAATAGTCTATGTTTTAATTGCTATGGAGTTATGAATTGATTCAACCATTCCGGAGTCTGGAGTTATGCTAAGAAAATGATTTCAAATGTCTAAACCCTTTGACTCAGAGATCCTAGACCTAAAAACTCAAGATCAGATACAGAAAGGTCCCATATACAGCAAAAGGTTCAATAAAGGGGTTTTTTTTGGTAGCAGCAAAAAAACTAGATGCAAAATAAATGTTTATCAGGATACAGCTAAACAATGAATGTAAAGAATAATATTGTATTATTTTTTAAAAAATAGAACATGTAGGTGGCACAATGGAGAGAGTGCCTAAGTCTAGAGTCAGAAAGAATCATCTTACTGACCTCATATTTTACATGAACATGATCAAGTTACTTCACCCTCTTTGCCTCAGTTTCCTTATCTTTAAAATGAGCTGGAGAAGAAAATGGCGAATCAATACAGTATCTTTGCCAAGCAAACCACAAAATGGGTTCATAGTTTGTTCAGACATTATTGAACAAAAAGAAATATGATGAATAAGAAGAAGAAGAAGCATGGAAAGACTTGCATGAATGGATAAAAAGAGAAATAAGTAAATCCAAGAAAACAATATATATCATTGCTACTCCAATGTTAACAGAAAGAACAAACAAAATCCTAAAGATTGTTTAATTCTGATGACCAAATTTAACCCCAGAGAAAAGATGATAAAATACATATAACATTGAATATGGTTGGTTGTTATCCCTCCTGCTCAAATAGGACCAAAATGATATCACTATGTCAGGGTCAAGGTATAGTATGCCTTATCAGACCAATATGAGTGCAAATAATATATATGATCATTTGGAATGGAGTTATCTCTAATAGTGAATATATCATCAGATTCAGTTGATTTTACTCAATAATTTCTAATCACTTCCCTCAGCTGCACCCCTACAGTTATTTCTTTGTACAAAACATCAAGAAAATAATGTGTAAACCATCTGATTTTGCTCAAAAACTTTTCTTTCTTTTTTCAATTCTTTGTTTCTTTTTTTTTTTTTTTTTGGTTTCTGTGGGGGAATGGAGTTAAATGATTTGCCCAAGATCATGCAGCTAGTAAGTATCAAGTGTCTAAGGTCACATTTGAACTCAGATCCTCCTGGCTCCAGTGTCTATGATCTATTAACTGTGACACCTAGCTGCCCCTAATTCTTCATTTCAAAGAACAGTTCACTGGATAAGATAGACAGGAGGAAATGAAGAGGATATAAAAATAAAAGATATCAGTAGAAAATTTAATTATTTTTAATATGAGAACAATTTAGGTAGTATTTGGAGTAAGGAAACCTCTGCTTGAAATCCTTTCTACAACACATTCCCTGGTTCTGTGACCTCAGAAAACTCTCTAAAACAAATTGTAGAGTAAGTGCTAGCACAATACCATGCATTTGATAAATGCTTAATGACTTTGCTCATTCATTTATATGTTACAGGTGAATTGCTGACCCATAATAGTTGGAGTTTGCAAACCAGGAGTTCCACCACACCAATAAAATCATGAGTCCTATCCTATAATAAAATATAAATAGGATATGCAAAGCCCTCTTCTGTGTCCTTCTAAATGGGTGTGCTAGACAGCCACCCACCTTGCTCTGGTATATACTGATCTAGTTCTAATCTAGTGTCTACTATTAGAGAATAACTTTAGCCAAATTATTTACTCAATGGCCAAACAAATCACATTGCCCAAAGCCTAGAACTGACACTCATTTTTATCTGACAATGCTTTGTCTTCATTTTCTGTTTACCGACATGTGGCAGCAATGACTCCAGGGGCCATTCTCCTGCAGTGCCAACCTGTGACCAGGATGACAGCTGTTGAACTCACCAGAAGCTTAAAAGCCTTCTTGAGACAAGGGACTTTTGTCCTGAAGCTTAATATATTCATTGTAAGGTCTATGAATTCCATATTTAGACACTATCTTGTGTTTCAGAGATCTTTATTGTGCCCTTAAACTGGATAGGATTATGTGGGATCTCTAACAAATATTTTTCCCATATGTCAATTTTTGTTTGGGGCTATGAATGAAAAGAGGGGATTCAAGACATGTCTTTCTCTAGCATGAGAAGAGGGACCTGGAATCATCACCCCAATTTTAATGAGATATTGATCTCATCTATAAAATGGGCTGGAGAAGGAAATGGAAAACTATTCTGGTATCTTCGCCAAGAAAACCCTAAATGGCATCAGAAAGAGTAGGAATCAACTGAAAAATGACTGAAAAAATTGATCTCTTAATGAATATCAAGGAGAATTGGTTGCCCCCCCTAAAATCTTGTCCTGTGCTATAGCTATAAAAGTTTATTGAAATAATCATAAGATCATAGATTTGGACTCAAAGTAGTATCAAAGACCTTTAGTCCAATCCTTTAATTTTATACATGAGGAAACTGAACCCAGGGAGGTTAATGGGCTAGATTCACGTCAATAGTAAGCATCAGAGAAAAGATTGAAATCCAGGTTCTGGGGCTCTTAAGACCAATACCCCCCCCATATCAAGTCAGGATATAACTTGAACAAGATTGCTCTTTTCAAATATGCTTATGTTAAGTAATAATAATGATGATGATAGCTTGCATTTATTTATCTCTTAAAAGTTTGCAAAACAATCTCATTTTATTCTCACCATAACCTCAGGAGGTAGGGAGTATTTATCACCCCCATTTTTATAGATCAGAGATTAAATGACTTATTCGGAGTCGCACAGCTAGCAAATCTCTGACATCATATTTGAACTCAAGTCTTTCTGACACTAAGTCTAGGGCTCTATTCTGGCTTTACAAATAGAAGTCACCTGGCTTTACAAACTGAAAAATCAAGAACGAAGGAGGAATGATTTATTGGCAGTTGCCATTCGAGTCTGAATCCAACTCTATTGGTATCATTGACCTTTGCAACCTCACAAGGGGGATCAGGCTGGGTTTTTATGGGACATCTAGCAGTTTCTACCCATATCCTAGCTACTATACAATCTTAATTGGGTCACAAAGTCGAGTAGCAGATCTTTGTATTGGGCTGATCATTGTATTGGGCAGTTTCCAGGTGCTGCTATGCAACTTGAGCAGAAGTATCTATTCATTGATAGGTGACAGAAGAAAAAGGGAAGGAAAGGAAATACATTTTTATTTGAGTCTACTGTGAGCTAAGTATTTTTTATAAATTATCTCATTTGATCTTCACAGCAACCCTACAAGGTAGATATTGTTATTCTAGCCTTCTAGACTTAGCCACTGTGCCAATGAGGACATTTTATATTTGAGGAAATTGAGGCAGAGGTTTAAGTGATTTGCTTTGACAAGAGCACTTGTTCAGTATTGCTAGAAGATAGAACTAAGAGAATAGATGAAAGCTAAAATGACAGCTCTCTAATTGACCTAATGGGTTGCTCCTAAAATACTTTAGAATATTACTGGGGCATTTTAGGTAGAAGTTGAATTATCAATTGCCATGTAACTTATACAAAAGACTAACTTACTAGGAAAAATGTATAGACTAGATGAATTCTAAAGTCCTTTCCCATTCCAAGAGATTTACCTGATAATTGGGAACTGAAGAAATCCAGAATAAATTCAAATATTAAACCATTAATCTGAACTTTGGAATGCTGGAATTGTCTCATTTATCTTACTATCCATTGATCTAGCTGCTTATACAACAGATGCCCAAGAATAATACTTAATAACTTAATATATATTGAATATATATATAGAATAATATTCAATAATTCAAATACTTAGAGTGGCAGCTAAATTCATGTTATGGGGGAAGAAAGTAAAGTTTACCTTAAATTAAAGTAATAGAAGAGTCATGATGAAATTCAAAATCAATTTAAAGAACCAAGAAAAGTCTGAACCCCTTTTTTAAGCAACAAGATAGATTGAGAGAAATATTGAATCCCCCACTACCCATTAAATGTATAGCTGTTATTGTTTTCAAAGTTATGATAACCAAAGTCCAAGAAAGTGCCAGAAAGTGGGTCCCAAGGTTAACACAAGATGGTAGCAGCTAAAGGAAACAGGATAACTTCAGATAAAGTTTGATTCCTATAGGAATCCCTCCAGCACCAGTGATCATCTTTCCTATCATTTTCTGTTCTTCTAAATGCCTTCCCAATGACCTTCCCTCAGAACCAGAAAGATATTTTCCAATCATGGGGTTGACTTGTGTGTTGAATTTTCACTCATTAGAGGAAATACATGTGACATCTGTTTTCTATGAAGAATATTAGTGCCAGCGAATAGTCCCTCAGTTATTAATGAAGCAGTTGAGTCTTTCAGAACTCATGGTATAACATCCTATGGACATCTTAGGTAGGGTAGTTAATCACGTCTCTGTAGAAATGTCAATCTTGAAACTCACCAGTCGTATCTATTGACAGCTCTCAGCTGTTTACACTTCTCCATTTCCTCTTCTTTTTCAGACTCACAGAAACATAGATTTTTCTTAACTGATTTTCCACAGAGGGAGATTTTTTCATTTTTCTCTGCTTGTGTTGATTCCTATTCTCATTTTATCCTTTCAAGACTGCCACAGAAACACTGCTATTCATCACTAATGCTACAGAAGGGGGTTTCTTGGTTACTGCTTCCAGATATATTATGTTGAATCTGTTTTCTTCATTTTCAATCACTTTCAGATAGCTCAATCTGAATCTCATTCATACTTTCCTTCCAAATCTACAGGTAGTTTGAGTGGATTGGTGAACTTCCCATGGACTCTTTGATATACTACCAAGCCCCTCTCTATTTTATGTCCATCTCTGCTGCTTAACACCACCACCAACTACACTCAAGATCTACTCAGGGTTCAGAAGAGAATTTAACTCTTCACAGCAAAGAGTAGTGTGGCAGCACCAGCTGAGAATATTGTCAACTCTTTGTTCAAAATTGCGAGCAATCCTGATTATGTGTGCATGGCTACACTAACACTCACACACTCACACACATACACATACATATGGCATGTATGTCATCTGAGTGTGTTCTCCATGAGCATTTCTTGGTAACATGTTATGTGTGTATATAGCCTCTTTCATTGGTTATATGGTAAGTTAAGGGAAGTCACACATGAGAATATCAGGAATATTTTCCAGTCACTCCATTTAAGTCTTTTATCTTGAATGAATATATCTTCTTGCTGACTAGTGAAATCACGCACATCATTGAGGACTTATGAAATATTATCATAAGTGGGTGCTAACCCAAAGTGTCTTCATCCTGGGGTACCTTTTCTGAGGACTCTTATAACAGGAAATGTACCAGAGACCATACTGAGAGACTTTCATTTTTCTTCCCTCTTCCTGATAGCCCCTATCATATAATTATCAGGTTACAAAAGAGGGCTCTTTTTAATTTGTGACTATTAATTCATTTATTAATTTACAAAGTTACTTAGGGCATCTTTAATTTGTGTGTCTGAGGTATGCTTCAAACTCTTCCCAATATTTTTCCACCTTCTAATTCACCTTGCACTAAGAATGATGATAATAGTTGATAATTATATGTTTTTTTAAATATATAAAGCTATTTACATGGATGCTTTCCTCTAAGCCTCACAATAACATTAAGTAGTTGCTATGGGTGTTATTATGACTGTTTTATAGATAAGGAAAAGGTGCAAGGAGAGGAAATAACCTGCTTCTACTCTACTAAGTGTCAATATTGGGATATGAATTTAAATTTCCTTGGACACCAAATTCAGCTATTTTGTCATTAAAAATACTCCAGGGGCAGCTAGGTGGTGCAGTGGATAGAGCACTGGCCCTGGAGTCAGGAGTGCCTGAGTTCAAATCCAGCCTCAGACACTTAATAATTACCTAGCTGTGTGGCCTTGGGCAAGCCACTTAACCCCGTTGCCTTGCAAAAATATTAAAAAAAAAAACTCCATTCCTCCTTCAAAAGGTATTTGTCGGGGCAGCTAGGTGGCACAGTGCATAGAGCACCGGCCCTGTAGTCAGGAGTACCTGAGTTCAAATCCAGCCTCAGACACTTAATAATTACCTAACTGTGTGGGCTTGGGCAAGCCACTTAACTCCATTTGCCTTAAAATGTCTCTACAGAGCACATGTCGCTGGTCTCATAGAATAGAAGAACCTAGGTCCATAAGCTGCATACAACCTTCACCATGCAAAACTCCAGTCAACATCAACAATAACAGCAATAACTTTAAAGGAAGTGATAAGATAAAGATCCCTTTCTGTGTCCTTCTGACTCACTGCCTGGACCCTTCCTTTCTCTTAATTAGTCTCCTCTACTAATTCATTGCACTCCCTTCATAAGAATATTCCAAAGTTCGGTCATGTCTTTCTGTCCTTAACACCCTATCCTTCCACTGACCAGTCAAGGAAGACCGGAAGACTAAAACACAAAGTCATTTATACCATCTCAAAGTATTAAAATTGTCTGTTCCTTATCCTCTCATTGTAGAATGGATATGTGCTCAGATCTGAATTCTAGTTTTGCTACTTATCTCTATAACTTGGATAAATCACTTCATCTTTCATTTATCTCTTAAATACAAGAGTTGGTCCACATGATATCATTCCAACTTTATAAAACACTATGCTTTTCTCCTCTCTTACCCTTGAATTCACTTTCATTAAAACTTGGAGTGTAGGGGTGGCTAGGTGGCGCAGTGGATAAAGTACCAGCCCTGGAGTCAGGAGTACTCGGGTTCAAATCTGGTCTCAGACACTTAATAATTACCTATCTGTGTGGCCTTGGGCAAGCCACTTAACCCCATTTCCTTGCAAAAAAAAAACAAAAACAAAAACAAAACCAAATAAAACTTGGAGTGTCTTTCCTTCTTAGTCCTCTGTCTGGTTTTAATCTATGTAATTCCCTCATTTATAAAAGGAGAGAGTAGCATCAGATGACTTCTAAGTTCATTACAACTCTATGATCTCTAATATTTATACTATCATACTGTTTCCTTCCTTCTAGACTTTACCAAGAAGGGAAGCAGGGAAAAGAATAAGTATTTCGATAGCTTCTTATGATGGGCCAGGAAGTGTGTGAAGTATTTTACAATTATTATTATTATCTCATTTGATCCTCACAACAACATGGTGAAATGTTATTATTCATATTTTCAGTTGATAAAACTAAAGAAGACAGAGATTAAGTGACATGTCCAAGGTCACACAGCTTGTTCAAAGCTAGTTTTTACCTTAAGTAATACTGTTCTCCTTAAAAGTCTCCAAAAAAATTAGATTCTACAATCCAAATCTTTTAAGATACTTAAAAATTAGGAGCAGTTAGGTGGATAGAACACCAGCCCTAGAGTCAGAAGGACCTGAGTTCAAATTTGACTTCAGACACTTAATAATTGCCTAGCTGTGTGACTTTGGGCAAGTCCCTTAACCCATTGTCTTAAGTGAGAAAAATTTAAAAATAGATACTTAAAAACTCATATTCATTATCTTCTTCCTCCTCTAAAGTCTGATCCTGATGATTCTTGATGATCTGGAGGTCACCAAGAGTCTCAAAAACTATGTCAATGAAGCAGAAAGTAGATAGGTCTTATTAAGCTAGAAAAATTTTGACAATAGACTCTGAGACAGAATATTTATACTTATCAACCAAGGACAAGGAATGAGATGTTCATCTTCATAAAGTTGATCAGTGCTTGATGAATTAGTTTTGACTGAAGAAACTCATGAAGAGTCTCTACTAAGGCATATAGGAGCTATGTTGGTAGAGGGAATAACCATACAGATTAAATCAGGATACTTAAGTATACAAGATAAGTCTTTTTCTCATTGCCCCTTTATAGAATTTAATCCCATTGCTAGATGTTCTTCATTAAAGACTTTTTGGTATACATAACATTATCATGGGCATTTGCTTTTCAATAAGCAAATCATTATTTACCATTTTTTTATACTTATAGTTAGCAGGACCTGATCTTAACTTCTCTTTTACAAATTTCAACCAGGAATATTGAAGGTGGAGATAAGAGGAACCAGTGATAGAGACAAAATATAGAATGGTTAGAAGAATGAATTATTACTATGGCTAAAAAAATTCATCATCCAATGGCTAACTTTCATAGAATCATGGAGAGAGAGGGCTGGAGGGGACCTTAGAGGCCACTGAAAACAGGTCCTCAAATGTTATAGATAAGAAAATTGAAGTTTAAAGAGATTGTGACTTCCCCATGATCACACAGCTAGAAAGTATCAGTAGCAAGAGTGGAATCAAAATATTACTGACTCTAAGTCCATTCTCCTATGCATAATGATGGTACCCTGGCTACAACTGCTGGATTGGAGAATCCATGGAGAGGAAAAGGGATCAAAGAAAGTGTTGGATGAATAGAAGTTGTTGATAGACAAAGGGCTGAGTTAAGATTTCTTGACCTTCTGTCCAAAATAACAGTTATCTCACATAGACAAGTGTCAAGTTCTCAATGGCAACAGAAAATGCTATGTTACTATGTTCTTGCTTTCTATCAAAGAAAGAATGAACCTTCACTATTTGTATTATCGATTTAAATGGTTTCTGTAATCAGATAATATAGGTCTTCATCCATCATATTGGAGAAAGAATATTTTTTCTTGTGATCTGCACATATGCAGGAAAGAGTTCAATTTTGTTTAAATTACAAAATAGATGATTTTCCTCCTTGCTATGACCTTTCAAGAAAACTCTCTAAAAGATCTTTCCTAGTCACAATTAATGACCTTATCACTGAAGAAGTTATACTAACTTTATCCCATATCTAAGACTCCCTATTTAGCATAGAGTAATTCTGTAATAGATAATGGAAGAGTGCATTGTTCCATACATCCTTGAACAACCACTACTTGCCCTAACACTCCTCCTCATAGGAATTTCTCCTTTTGATCTAAGGGATCAGAAATTTTGTCTTCTATTCTGTCTATGGATCTTTTCACCATCTTTGGAGGGAGAAAGAAACTTTCCTTTGGGATAGTCAGGTCTTTCTTGGAAAGAAAAGAAGGGGTTAGGAGAAAGAGAATAACTAAAACATCTATGCAAAAAACAAAAGTAGACCTATTTCTAGAGCTGCCTATTCAAACCCTCCATTAAGTGCCAGGGGAGGGCAAGAAAATGATGGAGAGTCATGCAGAGGCTTACAAAACACCTTGCCTTAGAGAAACTGGGAACACAATGTTGAATATGTAGCATCTGGCACTTGGCCCATAGCCCTCATTATTTTACAATTACTCCAGGATGTCAAACATCAGTGTTGGCACTTACAGTCTCCATGGAGCTGGCTAATGTGTAAAGGCTCACTTCTACTTCTAGAAAACTAAAAGCTAAGAGAATCCAGTTCTCTTTTAACACAGCATGGTGTGTGTGTATGTATGTGTATGTATATGTGTTTCTAACTAGCCAGCAACAAAGCCACAAGAAAGAATTATATGGGTACTTACTATTTATAACTCATGGCCACATCCACGAAATATTTTCTTCTCTGTCGATAGACATTGTCCTTAAATCCCTTAAGCAAAGAAAGAGATCCATTTATTTAACAATGTACAAGAAAATTAGCTATAGGAAGACTAAAAGGAAATAGTCAAAGGGTTACATAATGAGTGATCAATTCAAATTTCAACATTGTGTTTTGATGGCTACCATTGATTCCAAAAGGGCAAAACTGAACTTCTAGCAAAATCTGTGCAATTTGGACTCTGCTAATTTGGAACATATGTTCAATCAAACTGAAGTTGACTTCCCCACAATCCATAAACACTGCTTTAACTGAGTAACCAATCATGAATTCAGAAGACTGATGATGAAGCAGACCTCTTGCCTCCTGCCTCTTGGCAAAGAAGAGATTGAT
Source organism: Macrotis lagotis (assembly GCF_037893015.1). Lineage (NCBI taxonomy): Eukaryota > Metazoa > Chordata > Mammalia > Peramelemorphia > Peramelidae > Macrotis > Macrotis lagotis. Next base: position 268,014,527 of record NC_133659.1, on the reverse strand, counting down.
GGACTAGCAGAGGTGTCAGATTAGAGATCTACAAGGACAAAGGTGGCTTCCAAAACTTTTGATAAAAGTTCAAACTAGATTAAAATTAAATTGGACAGTTTTAACAAAATAAAAATATAACATAGATAATGCTAATTTATGATTTTCTAAGTCAATATATAACCCTCAGGGATTCATTTCTATCTGAGTTTAACACCACCATACTAGAGGAGAAGCATGAGATATATTTTTAAACTTGGTCAATATGTTGAAAAGTTTTGCTTCATTTGACATATTTGTTACAAGTGACAACTTCTGTTTGGCAAAAAAGGAGTTAGTGGGCAGTGATTAAGATATCAAAAAAAATCACCAATATAATATTTTAAATATTACAGAAGATAAAAGAATCTCAAAAATGAAAAGAATATTTTTGTTGCTCTTGTTAAATTTAACAGTCTTTTTAAAAATTACAGCAGTAGTTCATTGTTTTAGGTTCAATTGTCTCTTTTGTTCTTTCTGAATTGAAATGTTTGTTTATTGATTAAGTTCATTTATTTTTTAAAAGAGTAGCTAAATTTAGTACCTTGATGAAAACAAGATTTCAAGAGCAGAAGAATGTTTAGACTGATTCAAGAAATTTCCATGCTTTGGAAGCTTGATTTACAAATAGTCATATGCTCATTATACTATTTTTATTTCTTCATAAAATAGGTACCCTGAAGAATTATCTTTGGGTAATTCATTTCAGTTACTTTTGTGTGCTGGAAAGTTATAAGATTGCTGCTACTTCTTCTTTAAAAGTAGTTTTTTTTAAGTCCCTCATTCCCCTAAATTAGTTAAAATGGAAATTTCACTGTATTGAATGATCACTTCTACAGACACCAAGATTACTGACATCTTTCCTGTTTTTAAGACTTAGAGAATTTGAATGCCTCATGCTTTCTGCCTCTTTGGCGGAAATGAGAAAGATTTTGTTTTTGTTAAATGTACCATTTTCAAGGAGTTCTTGGACACATGAACCTTTTAAAAAAAAAACTCTAAATTTAGGAAATTCACCACCTGCACCTAGAGGGAATTCTATTAGATTTCTGCAAGAAGAGACTTCTGAGAGGAGAACTCCCTCCTCTCTCTGTAACTGTCTCCCTGTTTTCCTTTTCTTTAGGTGTTCTCAGCCACTTACAGATAAGAGAATTGTTTCTTTATGCTATGAGCAAAGTACAAGCAATTTTTTCTCTCTCCTCCACATGCCAGATACCTGGAGCGATATTAAGGAAGCCTCCATACAACCCTGAAAATGGAGTCAGAGTAAGGACTGCTGTTGTAAGTAATGGATCTCCTCAGGAGTTTGAGCCAAGTGTAAGGAATAATTTCAAGAGGAAACATGAGAGTGGGAAGATGTCTACAAGCCAAAATAAACTTGGTCTAATTCTGCTGTCACAAATTCACTAGAAAATGGTCAGTTGGCCCTGGGGAATTGACAAGTTGAGGTTTGAAATCTTCACAAAATGAACTTGGTAGGAAGCTGGAGAAATATATACTCCATAGCCTTCCTCTTTCAAGAAGGTCATAACAGATAAAAAATAGTGTTTTTTACACAGTGACAATTATACAATAATGTAAAGGTATACAAATGTAAAAGATATTGAAACTCTGGTCAACACAGAGACCAATCTTATCTTCAAAGGACTGACAGTGATGTCCATGACCATTCTCTTGGCAAAAGGATGTAGAACAATACATACTTTATCAGAGATGGACAATGTATAAGTTTGTATGCTTAGTTGTTCCTCTTGGAATGTTGTATAGTAATAGAAATGGAAGCCATTGGATAGAGACAGTAATTTTTAGGAAATATAAGGAAAAAGAAAAATCAGTCTCAGAGTAGTACTTTTTAAACATCCAGAGAAACAATCCAAATAAAGGAAGCAGGGGGTTAAGATTTGGAGACATAAGATAAGACATGTAGTTTTGGACAAGGCTTATGTGGGAATTTGTTTTCCTTAACTAGCCGTATTTATTATAAAGCTTTTGTTTTGGTTGGAGGGTTTTTTTCCTCCCAAGATAGTAAGGGGGAGGAGAAGAGAGAAAAATAAATATTAGTTCATTGATATATTTTAATTAAAAAATGAGCAGAGTTCTCCCCTTCACCACAAAAGAGTTATAAGTTTTGAGATGTTCAAAACTCATGGATAAAGTCATTATCTCAGAGGGTAAAACTGAGACCTTCCTTTGGGATCCCTGGATTTTTCAAAATGACAAAGATCATGGCAAAAGAAACCAGTTTCCTGGCCATGGATTAGTCCACATCTGTTCTTCTTCTCTGAGGTGTGACACCATCCTAATGGCATCGCACTCCTGTGGGTTTTCCAGAGAAATCTTGCATACTCATTCAAAGTATGCACCTGCATCATCCCAGAGTAGCTGAAATAATGAATTACTACCATTCCTCATTTACCAACTGTGGTAATTATCTAAAAGCTTCCTGTTAGCTCTAGTAATCCAGACTGTCCTATGTGGCAACATGAGGTAACTGAAAACTGTTAAGAGAAGAATTTTGAAGCAGGGCTTTCTTTTACAACCATCCAGCCTAAGTTGGGCTGAGACTGGTCATGATGTCAGTGTTTTGCTGCTATTGCTGCAAACACAACAGTAAAGAACCTCTACCCTCAATTGAACACTGGTATTTTTGTTTTATTAAATATTAACTCAACAGTTAAAATGTTCTAGGAACCATGGTATGGTGAAAAAAAAATAGATTTAGAGTCAGAAAACCTTCTTTCAAATTTCCTCTCACCTTCCTAAACTTATGATACTCTGAGGCAGCTAGGTAGCACAGTAGCTAGAACACTAGTCCTAGGATCAAGAGGATTTGAATTCAAATCCAGTCTCAGATACCAAATGCATGACACTAGGCAAGTCACAACTCCAATTGCCTCACCAAAAAAACAAAAAAAAAGAATACCTCACCTCTCCTAGATACAGTCTATGAAGACTTTGGGCTAAATAATGATGATAACTTACTTTATTTATCCTTTTAGAGCCTGTAAGCATCATATGTATGATTGTGGTATAGATATAACATCATTTGTAAATTATGTATTTTATATCAATATTTTAATGATACATGTAATTAATTGCATATCTAATTTCATTTTATCTTTCTAAAATCTGTTACAGAAAGGTGCTATTATTCCCCTCATTTTACAAATGAAGAAACTGAAGCTAAAAGAAGTTAGGTGACTTGTCCAGAATCATGTAGCTAATAGATGCAGGATTTGAACTCTGATTTTTCCTGACTAAAAGTCTAACAGAACCAGAAGAACATTTTACACCCTAATGGCAATATGGGGGTGATGATCAGCCTTCAATGCAATAATTAGGGACAATTTTAGAGTACCTGCGATGGAGAATACCATCTATATCTAGAGAAAGAACTATGGAGTTTAAACAAAGACCAAAGTCTATTCCTTCATTTTTTTAAGTGTCTTATGGGGTGGCTAGATGGTGCAGTAGATAGAGCACCAGTCCTGGAGTCAGGAGTACCGGCCTCAGACACTCAATAATTACATAACTGTGTGGCCTTGAGCAAGCCACTTAACCCCATTGCCTTGCAAAAACCTAACAAAAACAAAAGCAGAAACAAAAAAATTGTCTTATGTACTACATAATTTTGCTATATCTAATATTTTATTTTCTCCTCAAGGATATGGTTTCTCTCTCAACACATTCAATTTGGATCAATGTATACCATGGAAACAATATAAAGACTAACAGACTGCCTTCTGTGGGGGTGGGGGAGGGAAAGGGGGGGGGATTGTAAAATTCAAAACCTTACAAAAAACTATGATTGTATGTAACTGGAAACAAATAAAATATTAATTAAAAAAGTAAAAAAAAAAATAAAAGCCTAAAGCTCTATCTACAATGAGACAGCAAGGAAGTACAATGGATAGAGTACTGAATCTGGAGTCAGGAAAACTGGATTTCAAATCCAACCTCAAAGACATGCCAGTTATGAAGCCCCCGGGGAAGTCACTTAACTTCTTTCTGATTTGTTTCCTTATCTATAAAAAATTAGGAACAATAATAATAATAATAAACCTACTTCCCAGAGCTGTTGTGAGACTAATGTGAGACTTTACATGCTTTAAAGCACTATGAAAATGCTGTTGATGATGATGAAGATAATGATGCCACCTAGCTATCTCTGGCACACTTTTCTAGGTGACATCTGAATCTCTTCTACCTCTAATTCTAATTCTCTGATTCTAAACCCTCAATAAGGTTTATTTCTCTAAATCTCCCCTTCTAAGTCTCTTTTGTGGTCAGCTAATTTCTCTTTGAGGGCTTCAAATTAATGTATCTCAGGGACACTATCCCTATTTCTATACCTAGTCCAGATTTGGGTTTGTGTATGCTGAGAAAAAGCATAGCATCCCCTTTCCCTTACTTACTAAATAATAATAATACATCAAAATTAATTTTTTGCAAAATGAGCATTTGGTCTATCTGTAAAATAAATATATGGTGGGAAAAACCCAACACCAAAACACTTGATTGAGGTGGGGAATTGCTAACTACTTGCAATTATTTCTAGTGGTTGCACATCAAATAAGAGAAGGCCTCATAAGGTGGATATAATTAGGAGTAATGGGATGAAATTAAGTGAAGAAAAATTTAGGCTGGATACCAAAATAAAATTTCTTCACAGCAAGGTCAGTGATGCTATAGTCATTCTGGGAAAATGGCCGACCCCCTGCTATGGGCTGAATAATTTTCAAACTAGCCTAAGTGGAATTTAAGATTGGAATGAACTCTTTCACTGCCTGAGAGATAGGTGAAGTGATGTAATGGATTACTTGAAGTTCTGAGATTAAGCCCCATGATCTCCAAGATGCTTTCCAATTGCTTTATTGGCAAGTCTTTTCTATACCCCCTTTGAGGTCCATTAGCATCTTAATTTCCTCTTTGTATATATAAAAAAATGGAAAGTGAGATGGCACAATGGAAAAGTAACAGACCTGGAGCCAGAAAAACTCTAGAATTCAAATCCAATTTCAGACTCAAGAAAACCCCAAATAGGGAATTTCAGACACAACTGAAATGAATGAACAATATTTAAAAAAAAACCTTTAGGCTCACAAGGTGAAAGGCCTTACCTAAGATCAGTTAATAACCTGTCTCTGCAATGCCCTAAGATAGCTACCTTATTAACAAGAATAATAGTTCATATTTCCACAGAATCACTGGGTTTAGAGTTGGAAGAGATTTCAAGTGATATGTTTGTTTACACAGGATCATATTTAGAACTGAAAGGTCGCCTTTTACAAGTGAGTTAACTGAAGCCCCAAGAAATTAAGCCACTTGCCTGAGATCATATAGTTAAGTCAGTAAATTGAAGTCAATTGAAATTAAGTCACTTGCCTGAGAACACATAATAAATAAGCAAGAGGCAGGCTTTGAAGTCTGGTCTGTGACTCTAAGTTTTACTTTCCACTGTGCCCTGATTCTTCCCTAACCTAATCCTTCCCCAGACTTGGGACCAGATGATCTTGGTTTGAATCCCCACTCTGCCTCCTTCTACCCAATGAGTGTGTTGGACTTTAAGGCTTCTATGTATGAATCTATGAAGCATGACCCTATAATCTTTTGATGCTAAATAATATTTTCAAAGCACTTTCCTCCCAACAATCCCATGAGGTGGGTGGATAGGGCAACTATTATTATCCCTGCTTTATGAAGAAACAGAGTCTCAGATATATAAAGTGATTTGTTCAGTCATTTCAATTGTTTCTTACTCGTTGTGACTCCATTTTGGGGTTTTCTTGACAAAGTTTAGGGGCAATTAGGTGCCATTTCCTCCTCCAGCTCACAGATGAGGAAACGGAGGCAAACAGGGTGAAGTGACTTGCCCAGAGTACACAGATAGTGAGTGTTTGAGGCTGGATTTGAACTCAGGAAGAAGAGTCTTCCTGACTCCAGGTGCAGCAGTCTATCCACTGTACCACCTAGCTACCTCAGTTTTGATCTACTTGATAGTAAATAATAGATTGAGTTTTTCCACTGAATTTGTCACTTAGTGCATTATAGTCATAGTCACACTGGCTATGATTTCAGGATTTTTACAGGCTTCACAGAAGGACTAACCATATCAAATGTCAACCATAAAGCTCAGTCAACAATGAACATTTCAGATTAATTGTTCAATTTTTTCCCTCTTTAATCTTCCTGTTTGACTTCTGCATTATCATTGCCCTGGTTCTAGTCACTGGGCCCAGAAAAAAATAGACAAAATACAATAACCAACCAAGCTTCCAGAGGATCATGATGAAGCATGCTACTCTTTCCTTGCTGAGAAGTGATCATTTCAAGAAACAGAATTTTGGACCAAGTCAATATGACAATTTGTTTTGCTTGACCATGAATATGTTTTAAAAGGGTTTTGCTTTTCTTTTTTTTCCCCAACTGTGTAGAATAAGAGAGAGAAAATAAATGTTTTTAATTGCAAAAAACAAAATTAAATTTTAAAAAGATGTTTGTATGTGAGTGGTTGGGTTCCTTCCCCTAGACTATTATTATATACTTTCACTGGATTTGAAATAGGTATCCAAGTCTCGTGTTAAAGAAATAGTGATGAAAAATACAAAGAAAAAAATGAAAAATCATTATCAAAGGTCCATATTGCTTTAAAAGAAATATTTTTGGACAGATTTGGGAGAATAGGGGAAAACAGATTAGACTGTACCAACAGTACATTTTTGCATTTCCGTTGAGACTAAAGTTTGTATTGCTGTATCCTTACCTAATTATTGACCAAAAAAGATGTCAGAGTAGCCTTCTTTAAGTGTGTTTCCATAGGACAAGAGCTCTTAGTCTTTTTTTGTGACATGGACTCCTTTGGAAATCTGGTGAATCCTAGAGAGTTCTCAGAATTATGTGTATATACATATATATATATATGATAATTGAAATAGTTATCAAAAATATGTTTTTTAAATAAATTCATACCTCCCCTTTCCCCTATGTTAAGAATCATTGACACAGACCAATGATGTGCCCTCTTCAACTTCCCCAAAATGTAATCCAATGTGGTTAATTAGTATTCAAAAGACCACCCTCTGTGACTAAAGAAATTGACTTAGAAATAGCTTTCTACAGTAGATTTCAGGAGTTTTGGAATCTCCGCTTTCCCTATCCAATTCTTTTTTTAAAAAAATGAAATAATATGTGTACACCAATATGAAAATGCCATCCCTCTAGCCAGGGCTTATTAATCCTGGGGAGCCATAACTGATGTAGTATCATTGTATGACTATAGAAAGATAGATGAATGACTTTAAAAAGATGGATGGATAGTAGATTGATAAATTAATAGATAACTATTTCATGTAATTAGTTTCCTTTGTAATCTTATATGTTTCATTTTATGCACTTTTAATATTGCTGAGAAAGGATCCATAGGCTTCATCAGACTGCCAAAGGGGTCCATGGCCCAAAAAACAATGTTAAGACCCCCTAATCTATCCTGACTATGGTAGGTTAGAACATATTTTAATCTGAAGAACTGCTCTCATTGACTTGATATCAATATCAATATAGCATTATCCCATAATAAAATCTAACCATACAAAATATCCTCACTGGGTTTTTCCCTCTTACTTACTGGGTGATCTGCATCCAGTTCTGAGCCATACATAAGAACTCGATGAGAACATTTGTCTAATTCAGCAATCTTCCGGGGAAACCACAGGACATCCTCCAGATCTGTTAGAAACAGAGTGTAAGGTAAGAGATATTAGCTTATTCTTCCAAAGCAACATTGACTAGAGAGTAAAAGCAAGAATGCAAAAGAAGCCTTGCCTTCCTCCTCTGTCCAAATATTCTCTGGTGGGTTCAGGGTCACAATGGTAGTTTGAAATTTCAGCAACTGAATGAGCTCATTAAATTCTTTCTTACTGCAGTCACAGTCCACGAAGATTTCTACCTCAGAACTTCTTCGCCTGGATTTTCTAGATTCGATGTGGACCATGTTCACATGCTTTTCCTATGAAGACATGACCAAATGACTTTTTTTTAGAAATTATTTTTCCCTGCTTTGGGGATTTTTGTCATCACCACCTGGTTATCAACAAGTTACCTTCCTCAACCAGAAACAAAGTTAAGAATAAGTTTAGAGGCAACTAAACTTAGATAGAGCACTGGCCCTGGAGTCAGGGCTACCTAAGTTCAAATCTGGCCTCAGATGCTTAATAATTACCTAGCCATGTGGCCTTGGGCAAGCCACTTAACCCCCTTTGCCTTACCAAAAAAAAAAACCCTAAAAAAAAAGAAGTTTAGTTTTTTACATGTAGCAAACATGATTCATGAAATGCATTTTTGTTACATTTTTAAAAATTAATTTATTCTTAGCTTTGCTGAATGAAAGGAAAAAAATATATACAAGCTAATCTACTTAGTTATTCTAAGCAACATTACAGTTTTAGTGGCGTCAATGAAATGTCAAAACATCCAACTGTTAGATTTAAAATAGCCAAAGAATAAGAGTAGTTGTTTGGCATTATATAGGCCAAACATTTTGTTGTTTAGCTGAATCTTCTCACCTTTCAGCCAGTAATTTTGGTGTCATATAGACATAGTTTCACTCAAGGATTCATTGAAGTGACTAACTGGATTGAAAATTTAGATGGTCCCATAGTCCAAATCTGGACCTGACCTCTACTTCTAGCTTCCCCTCCCACTTCTTCCATCCAAATGCTACTTTATTGTCAAACTAGGCTACTTATTGCTACTCAAATAAGCCTGGAATCTTCTTGCCTCTGAACCTTGCCTCTTACTGCCAGACCTTTTCCACCTCTATGTATTCTCCTTATCCTTTAGGGTCCAACTTAAATATTACTCCTTCTTCTTTGCTCTTAGTTCTTCTAGTCAAAAGATCTCTTCTCTTTTCTAAATTTCTAAAATATTTTCTTTATATCATTTTGCATTTCAATTACTTGCTATGTCATATATATATATACATATATATATATATATATATATATATATATATATATATATATATATATATATATACCCAACACCACCTTGAACAACCCCTTGGTCATATAGTAGGCACTCAAATATTTGCTAAGTGAAAGAAATTAAATAAATATAAAATCATGCAGCTTTAGATTTAGAAGAACCCTTGAGTGCAATTATTTCAAGTTCCTCAATTTATAGATTAAGAAATTGGGACCCAGAGAGGTTGTGATCACATTGCATTATGATAACATAGCTAAATATTGTCAGGCCACATACTAAGTCTCTTGATTTTGTGTACTGTGCCCTTTCCACCATACCACTCCAGATGATCAGATTTGAGTTTTACTTTAAAAAATTAATAATAATCCTCCCCTAAATTCCAATTTGGGGGTCTTATTGTAAAGTGAAATTACTCTGGATTCTCAAAGGTCATATGTGAGGATTAGTTTAGGTCCTGACAGATGAAACTCCATATTTGACCACTAATTGACCCACCTATATACCGAGAAGTTTCTATGTACTCGGTAACTGGCTTGGTCAGCTACATTTGGCAATGAATGCAAGCTTAGCAAATTTCATTCCAAACCAGGCAAACATGGTTAGCAAACTTTCCTAATCACAATGACTTTATAGTCAATAAGGGGACTGTACAATCCAGACCGCTGACTAATTGACTGTCCCTGAGGTCTCCTTCCCACTCAGTCCTTGTGAATCTATTTGGCAACAGCAATCAATTATAAGGGCAGAGATCTGTGCTCTTGATCAAAATATGCACCCCATACTTTGGTCCAAGCCACCATTTGAGTGTCAGTGGTAGAATGAGTGGGCTAGAGAGTCTCATGTTGGCATGCCTGTGAGTAAGAAATTTGCCTAACTCATGATCCTTTCAGTGCTTATGTTCTTTCATTGTATCTCTTCACCCATTATTTCCTCAAATATGCCAATAAAGAATGAACTGTATTAGAATCTACCAAGCTAAAAGCTAAAAGGTTTTGAGAAAGGGCATAGTGACAGATAACACTTCCATCATCTGAGGATGAATGATACTATATGTAACATAGAAAGACTCGCTGTCAGAAGATGGACCACCAGATGCTAGACAATTTGTGTGAGGGGGTATAGCAATTTTATCAAGGTGTGAAAGATGTTAGAAATCTCTGTTAATGGAGGGAATACCTAATCACAGATTCTTAAAATAAGTTAATAATAATAAATCACATTACTATAGAGATTTACTGTTTTAGCTACATCAAGCTACCATTAATAATCATACACACCCCGTGTATACTTTGTACAAATCTCCAATTTCTACACATCAGAATTACCTGAAGATAATTACCATTCTGTATCCTTGTATTACAGCCATATTCACCTGGCAATAGAGTTACATCATTCCCCAAATATTGTTTGGATTAAAAAAGCATGTTTTACCTGATCTTGTTTATTCTGTTGCTCAGTGAAATCTCATAAATTTCTATCTTTGTATATTACAATACTGATAATTATACCATTCCCAAAAATGAACTCACTCCCCTACAGATTACAGGTCCAATGTTAGTACATGGCTACACTAGAAGGTTTAACACATACCTGAAAGAGTCTTAAGGCTTTTACCAATTCACCAACTTCATTTTTCAAAGAAAACACAACTGCAGTCTTTCCACTTTCCCCAGCAGTTTCATTCTTGCCACTACCTTTGTTGCCTTTCTTATCATCATTTGCTTTGTTCAGCTATAAGGAAGAAGGGACAGAAAATTACAATCAGTTATGGAATATTTGAGAGGACAGGCACCTTATCATTCAGAGATTACTCACTAAATACTATCTTGTATTTATGCAGCACTTTAAAATCTGTAAATGGGGGTGGCTAGGTAGCATAGTGGATAAGGGGCGGCTAGGTGGCATAGTGGATAAAGCACTGGCCTTGGAGTCAGGAGTACCTGGGTTCAAATCTTGTCTCAGACACTTAATAATTACCTAGCTGTGTGGCCTTGGGCAAGCCACTTAACCCCGTTTGCCTTACAAAAAAAAAATCTGTAAAGGATTTTACATGTTATCTCATAGGATGTTTTACAATAATCCCATGATTCTCCCCTTTTAAAGATGAAAAAACTAAAATGGGGGAGAGGTTAAATGAATTGTCTAGGGTCACACAGGTAGTGGGTGAGGAAAAATTAGAATTCAAGTCTTTCTGGATGCAAGTGAAGCAATCTATCTTCAAGGCCCACAAACATTTATTAAGCATCCACTATATTCTAGACACTGTGCTTAATGCTGAAATAAAAGTGAAACTACCTCACTCTCAAGGAACTTATGTTCATCTAATCTAATCCTGTCTCTTTCCTCCCAATTTTATAGCTCAGGAAACTGAGGCTCAGAAAAGAAAGTGTGAGCACAAGTTCACACAATTGATATTTAGCCTTTGTTCTCAAAGAAGACCGTGACATCAGGAAGATGATGCCATGATAAACAAGTGAATTGGATTTGAGTAAGGGGCAGCTGTACTAAGTCACCAGCCTCACTTTCTCCTCCAGAGCCATCTAAATTCAATGACCAGATGTGAATTAGGTTAACTGTAGATGGTGCTGGACTTAAAGCAATCAGGGTAAAGTGACTTGTCCAAGATCACCCAGCTACATAGTTAAATGATGGAGACAGAACCCACACTTAGAACTATCAATTCCCAATTTAATGATTTTTCCACTAGACTATACTGTAGCTTATTATTAAATTAAAGATGATATAGATAAGCTTCCCATAAATTAACTTATCAGAAAGTCTTTAGATTACTGAAAGACTAATTTATCATGAGCAGAGCAATCAAACACTGTCAAGATATTCTGTTGAATTTCTCAGAAACGAAAAATCAGAAATGTGACAGGAGGCTATTTTAAGACACTAGTTTTGACTGCTTTCAACGTATCCGTTAATGATGCAAATTTTTTTTAAAAAAGTTTTTGTCCAGTCTATAATAAAAAAAAAATCTGAGGGGCGGCTAGGTGGCACAGTGGATAGAGCACCAACCCTGGAGTCAGGAATACCTGAGTTCAAATTTGGCCTCAGACACTTACTAATTACCTAGTTGTGTGGCCTTAGGCAAGTCATCTAACCCCATTGCCTTGCAAAAAAAAAAAAAATCTGTCAAGAAGCATTAAGTATTTTTTATTAGCTAATGTGTTGATTTGTTTCCTTGGCTATACTTATTTATTACAAGGGAAAGATGGAGGCGGGGAGGAAAGAATAATAGGAAGTGAACAATGTTATAAAAAAGAAAAGAACAGAACATCAATAAGATAGGAAGAGTGGGGGGGATTACTAATTAGTAATCCCCGCCTTTAGGTTTTCTATCCAGCTTGTTTCTCATATTGATATATCTCAGTCAATTATATAAAAATCTTATATGACATTTTACATTTACAAAGCATTTCACAAACTTCTGATTTATTCCTAAAGAAAATACAGAGTAAGCATAGTGTCATAATATCCATTTTATAAATGAAGTTACTGAATTTTAGAGCAGTTATTATATACTTCAAGTCAATAAATATTTGCAGGACAAAGCTAGGTCACAGACCCTGTGCTCCAGGATCTTTGGATCTTAGGGGACTGGAAAAAAAGGAAGATAATTACACAAATAACTATAATAAGAGAGAAAGAGGCCAGCACAGAAGAGAAGTGCTGAATAAAGGTACAAGTTATTTCATCTGAGGGCAAGAAGGAATCAGAGAAGGCTTCATCAAGAAGGAATCAACTGAAATAGAGCTTGAAAGAGATTAGGGACTTCAATAGATTAAAAAAAAGAGTGTGGATCAGGATGAGGGGAGAGCAAAGAGACAGAGGAAGACAGGATAAGAACAGGGGACAGAGTGATCCTATTCAGTTGAAATGCAGGGTACATGAAGTATCAGATAAATCTAAATAGATAATTTGGAGTCAGGTTGCACAAGGTATTGAATACAAGAATAAGTAGTTTATATTCTATCAGATAGGCAATGATGAATTACAAAAGATTTTCCAGTAAAGAAGTGACATAATCAGAGAAGAATATTAGGGAAAGGATTCAAGCTGCTTTAATTAGAAGAGTGAATTAAAGAGAGGAAAACCTGGAGACAGGAAGATCAATAAGGAGATTCTTAGAATAACCTGGATGAGAAGATGAGAGCTCAAATTAGGGTGGGTTGTATAGGAATAGAGAGAAGGAAACAGATGTGAGAGATATGCTGAAACTGGTGGAACAAGAACATAGAAGAGACCAAATTGGATCAAGTCAAAGGTACAGGTAGAGGAGTTAGTTTCAGCCAAGGGAAGGAGAACAATATGGGTAAGGTTGATTGGTTGAGGAGTGAAGAGGCATTGTGTCTGGTGGCTTCAATTGACTATGTAGGAGGTAACAGTTCAAAGATGAAGAGGGTGTTTAGTTCTTAAAGAAAAGTGAAAAGTAGGGAGGGACCACTATGAGGAATCAAATAAAACTATAAAGAAAGTCATTTAATTTTTCAGCTTTTGTCTTTGTTTCCTTCCCTAGCTATCCTCAACAGAATACCTTGCATTTCTATATATAGAAATAGGAAAGAATCCATGATCTTTTGTTCCTCACTTGGAGACAATTCCCTCCATCATTGCAGATTGGTACTGGGGCACTGAGATGCTGAGTGACATGCTTAGGATTACATAAACAGTATATGTCCCATTTTACTTCCTGTCTCCAAGGCCAATTCTCTTCTATCATGGTTGCTTTAAAAATATTTATTGAATTGACCAAAGGATTTCTCAGATGAAGACAGAAATCCAGGTCTCCTGACATCAAGCTCAGTTTTCTTTTCACTGCTTCAGTTTAGTGCATGAATTAAATATCCTACTGAAGCAAATTCAGAAAGATCGAAGATTCATTATTCCTATTTTTTATTTTTTCCTACAAAACTTGAAAATAAATAACCATTTTATATTCTTCCCTCTGATTATGTATGTGCCTAAATCAATAAAACTACCATTTTAAACTTCTGATTCTAATTTTGTGCTGTCAGTGGAGATCTAATTGCTACAATGCTGCAAAGAGTATATCATCCAGACCCACCTAAATTGTGTCAGTAGATAACAATTGAAATGAAGGTTAAAATCTAGACATAAAAAAAAAAAAACTAGCTAACTAATCCTCATGAGCAAATAGAGGCATCTGTGGAACTGAAAGGGATTAAAACTTCATTAGCCATGCAAGATATTACAGTATGTGATTAAGTAATGACTAGTAGCTGGAATTTGCTAATGATAACGATGACAGATTCTTAGGAGTCAGAGTGCTGTCAGAAATGAGGAGAGCATGAGAGAATAAAATAACTTGCAAATTGCCTTTGACAGATGATGTAAAGTTATTGTAAAATTATGAACTGATGGTGCTTTCATCCAAATGCATACTGTTATACAATATACTCACTAAGATCTGACAATTAGGCAAGGAGAGTGCTTCCCCCTCTGCAAATGAAGATATTAAAGCATTTACATTTCTCTACATTTTCTGGAACTAAGAAATGTGTCTGTGATAGGGAATTCAGCAAAAATAATTTGCTGTGCCCTCCCTTTTTTTTTAATATTTTCACATTGACATTTCTTCTCAAGTCATTCATACTTTTTTAATTCATCAAAAATTTTTAATAAAAAATTTGTAGAAAAAAGATATGTTGACTTCATTATTTATTATTTCACAAGTTAAAAATGTATGCTGACTTCTTGTTTAATAGTGATAGTCGGTTTAAAGTTATTTTAAACTACAATTTCCTAATACTTTCAACATCTGCCTCCTTACCATATTAAAAACATAATCCTAAATATTTAAGCTTTATTTTGTACATGAAGAGATATGATTTTCTGCATTTTCTAAATTTAGTATTACATTCTTACTTTACAAATTCTTGACGTACTTGCTAGCTCATTTAAAATATCTATATACTATTAAAATGCAAGGAAACTCATTTACATTTATTTAGAATTCTTTAAAAATTGATTTAAATAGTTCTACAAAAACACCATGATTACAATGGTAAATTTTCCTTGCTTTATCAACTGATTTGATGGAATAATGTGTAAGTATAATAAAACCCTCTGGCTAATGCATAGAACTAAGATATTCAAACAGATTTTTTTCTCTCCCCATAGAATTAGAAACACTTAATAAGCTCTGATATTGCAATAATGAAACATCATTCAATATTTTCATTGCATGGCAACCTGGATACATCTTCTTTCACTGAGTTTTCATCTCAAATTGAGACCTAAAAACATTTTACTTTATTATATTCTTTTTTTATTTTAATCAACTTTAAAACTAATCTGAGGAAAGGGAAGCACTTTCAAAATGAATCCATTCTTTTTCCCCCAGTTTTCAAGGAGTTCTAGATCTAGCAATGATTACTGAAGATCCTTTGTGGAATATAAAAATGAAAAATAATAATTATGAACTTTAAAATTGGAGAGGCAACAGCAGGGTAGTAAAAGTTCAGAAAAATCTAACTTTCCTCTGTTCCTCCTCATCAAGAATATCCTTCCTAAATCTAATATATATTTTCCTAATCCATTGTAAGAAAGATTTCCTTAGAACTTCTTTCTCTTATTTCCTATAGCTTTTTTAATCTTTTACAAATAGCTTTCTGAGAAGGAATCTGGAAAGACAAGAAGATGTATTTCTTTAGTAAATTAATGAATGTTTTAATTCATTAAAGGAGGAGGTCTACATATGCTTTAAAAGGTGTGTATGTGTGTGTGTGTGTGTGCATGAGTGTGTGTGTGTGTGTGTGTGTATTCTATTAACCTGCAGATAGATGATGTTAATAAAAAGAGAGTTACCAATCTCAGAAACACTCTCTTGAAAGTACCAGTCCCTTGATACTCACTGTTAAACTGCTGAGTAGCTGATGCTCTTCAGGCACTGCTGAGTCCAAAGAGAGCCCCCTCCTTGCCCAATATTTACTGGAAAACATCATCATGGCTGGCTGCATGGGGAATCTGTGTAATTTTCTTTCTCTACGAAAGAGGGAACCAGCGGACTGGTGGCTAAGGTTGAGTCTTCAGCTCTAGCTGCAAAGTAGGAGAAAATACAGAAGAGGCTAGGCAGGATGCTCAGAGCACTGTCCAGAGTTCGGGTGCTGAGGAAAGAGCAAGTGAAGCTTCTCTTCTCCCTGTGCTCTTTATATGCGTAACTGGGAACTGATGCAAGGCTGATTAGACAGAGACTCATTTCTGGTTGAGATGGCCACAGCCAGATTATGGTCCTGTGCCTTTAGTTTGTCTCCAACATGGAGATTTTTTTATTTTATAGTGACCTTTTCACACATACTGGGGAAACTACACATAAGGGAGCTTTCTTTTTACAAGAAAATGCCTTGGCCTGAGCATCTTACTCATCTTTCCCCTCAAAGAATATTTGAATTCCTTAAGCTATCATATTCAATTTTTTTCACACATTCACATTTTTCTGCCTTAATGTCCTTTATTATTTTAGTGTGAAGTTCTTATAATAATATACACTCTTATTCAGTAAAGAAAATAACTGAAAATTCATTGATATAAATACCAGTGTTTTTCACATTCCATACAGGGTAGCTTTATTGCAGAAAAATTGGAAGATTTGATTTACCTACATGTCAGATACTACAAACATGTTAAACTTAAGGATTCCTCTACATGCTGGAAAAGAGGAGGGAATGTAAGATGTTTAAGTATCAGTATATCATTCATCTGTAATGATAATAATGCTCTCACATTTTTTATAGCACATCACTTTTACAGTTTTCCCATAACAACCTTGTAAGATACATAATGTAAGTGTTGTTATCTTCATTTTAGAACTAACAGAAATGAAGTTCATAAGGATTAATTGACTTGCCCATGGTCTTTCAACTAATAAAAGAATTAATCTATGGACTCAAACCCTTTCTATTATAAATATTATTATTGTTACTATTATCTGATAAATATATTGCCCCAAGATTTTCAAAAAGAGGAAGGGGAAGGAAAGAAGCATTTATTTAGCACCCATATGCCAGACACTATACTAAGAATTTTACAAATATTATTTTATTTGATCCTCATGACAACCAGGGGAGGTAAGTATTATTATTATTTTTATTATTCCCTTTTTACAATTGAAGAAACTGATGAAGTCAGTCTAGGATCACAAAGCTAGAAAGTATATGAAACTGAATTTGAACTGTTTTCCTAACTGCAGTACTATATCTACTGTGCCACCTAGCTGCCTAGATGCTGTAGATAAAATGTAGTATTTTACATCAAAAACACTATTAGTGCTACAATTATTACTAGTATTTTACAGGAGAAGGAGGCAATCAAAGATGTAAATGGACAGTCTCCTGAAGACATGTTCCTTTGATAATAGTATGGGTTGTGGCACCATCTTTGATACTGAGAGTTGTGCCAGCTAGGCATGATCCTCTTTCTTACTGCATTTCAATCTATTCTCACTCTAAAAGCCCAGCTAATAGCTTGGAAAGTAATAATTAAACTCCAATCCACATAGGTAGGACTAATACTTTCATTATTTCTTTTTCTTTCTTTGCAAGGCAATGGTTTTAAGTGACTTGCCCAAAGTCACACAGCTAGGTAATTATTAAGTGTCTGAGTCTGGATTTGAACTCAGGTCCTCCTGACTTCAGGGCCGGTGCTCTATCCACTGCACCACTTAGCTGCCCCTAATATTTTCATTATTGTCAATACTCTACATTTACCTAGGTTCATCAGATTCATATTGGTTTTCATTGACTTTTCAATGGACTAATATCCTTCAAATATTCTTTTAAGTCATCTCCCCTATTCTTTACTTCTAAAATTGATTAAACTTAAATGCAAAGATTTACATTTATACCTATTCAGTGTCATTTTTTATACATAGGCTCATTATTCTCAACTGCCAAGACCTTTCTGAGTCTTGATTCTATCATCCAACATATCTATCCCTTCCAGCTTTATATCATCTGGAAATTTGAAACATTTTCTGTGACTTCATTCAAATCATTAAAAATGCTGAAGACAATAGGAGCTAGAAGAGGTCGTCTAGCATCGCACTAGGAGTTACTTCCGTGTTAACATCCTTATTAATCAAAACTTGGGGAAACATTGTGTAACATTGTAAAGATTCACCTAATAGTACTATCACCCAGTCCACATTTCTCCATTTTTTCCCATAAAGCTCTCACAAGAGATTTCGCTAAATGCTTTGTTGAAATTAAGACTATATGTTCCTTTATGAATTGATATGGTTAAAGTAACACTATTAGAATAGAAATTGAAGATACTAAAGATTCTTCGTGAGCCCAGTGCTAGCTCCTAGTCCCCATTTTATTTTCTAAGTACTCAAACTTTGTATATACATAATTAATGAAATAAGTCATCTATCCTGACCCTTAAAAAATAGAAATAAACATGAAGGTAGTTAGATGGTATAGTAGATAGGGAACTGGCCTTGGAGTTGGGAAGAGGAGTTCAAATCTAGATTTAGGCACTTACTATGATCTTAGGAAAGTCATTTAAACTATTTTTTTTTCAATTTTCTCAACTATAGGGGGCAGCTAGGTGGTGCAGTGGATAGAGCACCAGTCCTGGAGTCAGGAGGATCTGACTTCAAATCCAACCTCAGGCACTTAATAATTACCTAGCTGTGTGACTTTAGTTAAGTCACTTAACCCCATTGCCTTGCAAAAAACAAAAACAAAAAAACAATTTTCTCAACTATAAAATGGGGATAGTAATAGCCCTTATCTTTCAGGATTTTTGTGAGTATCAAATGAGATGATATTTATAAAAAGACTTAGCACATACCTATCACATTGTAGACAAAACATAAGCTAATTATATTATTATTATTATTATTATTATTATTATTATCATGATTATCATTACATGAAGGCAAAAAGTAGCTAGGTGCAATAGGTAACAGACAGGTTCATTTGAATGAGTCAATACCTCTAGTTCAGGGGTTATTTACCTGGGATCTATGAATTTGGTTTTAGATATTTTTATAATATATAATAATAATTTTATCATAATAGTTTAATATAATAGTCTTTGTAATCCTAAATATTTTATTTTATTCATTTAAAAACATTATTCTGAGGAAGTATCCATGGGCTTTACAATACTACTAGGGGGTCCATGGCACAAAAAGATGCTAAGAATCCTGATCTGGTTATAAGTATCTCTTCTATCTTTTGATCAAACAACCAACCAGTTTATAAGCATCCATAGTACCTACAATGCACTGGCACAGCATCTTGCAAGATTTTGAAAGTAGTTTCAAATATGGATGAGTATTATTCATGATAATTATTATGATTGAAGTTGTATGAACAAAGGAAAAAATCTATACATACTATATAATTTAAACAAAAATGTAATTTATTGTTCAAGGATTAAAGGACTTTTTTAAAGGAAAGTTGAGACCATGACTCATTCATTCAGTTAATCTCCTTTTATTACTTTATATATATGTAAATATATATTTAATTTTTGCAAGGCAGTGGGGTTAAGTGGTTTGCCCAAGGCCACCAGCTAGGTAATTATTAAGTGTCTGAGGCCGGATTTGAACTCAGGTACTCCTGACTCCTTCATTAATTATGTATATACAAAAACACACAGCTATGCAATAAGAAGAGATTGTGTATGACTGTGACCATGTGGTCAGTTACTCCAAGTCTTCAAAGAATCATGATTTTTATCAGTGTCCACTCCCATAAATCACAACTCCCATTTACCATAGTAGATTAGCTCTCAACATTGGCTGTGGCTAAAAGATTCATAACTTGTAGCCAGACGGATTATGAACTTCTCCAACTTAGATTGATCCTTACACAAAAGACAAATGACCAGTTTCAAAAGATTTCCCAGTCTGATATAGCCTGTAACAGCTATTGCTGGAAAAACCTTTGCAAACCTCCATTCTACTGTGAAGCATTAGAATAAAACATTAATGGAGATTTACATCCAATTCAATTCACTATTGTGATCTAGTCAAACAATTAGGTCAACCAGTTTGACCATATTCCCCATTGCATTTGATTGAATTGAGGACTGTGTTGCTGGTACTGTATAGACATTTCATTTTGGGTATGACATAGTATAAGATTGTATTACAGTTTACCTAAATGGGAAAGAATTTGTCAAACTATAGCTGAATCTGACCTACCATCTACTTCAGAATGACCCATGGGCTAAGAATAGCTTTTGCATTTTCAAATACTAAATTTATTTTATGTCATAAAATCCAATCTTAGCTCATTATTTTTCACACACACACACACACACACACACACACACACACACACACACACACACACACGGGCATTAGTCAGATTTGACACAGGGTCCATAATTTGCTGACTTCTGACCTAATTCATTGTTTTCATTTGTTAGGTCAAAAAACAGTACCAGAAAAACTAAGTGACTTATCCAAAGTCACATAGTTAAACAAAGATGATGTCAATATTAGAATTCAGTCTTCCTGCTTCCAAATCAACACTTCTTTCCACATATTGCTTCAAATTTAAAAGTTTAAACATGAGGATGTTCACTGAAAAATTGTAAGAATTGATTTAGCCATTTTAATTTCAGGAAACAGTGCTTTGGTCCAAATTGCAAAAGGCTAGAGACAAGTCTAGACTTAAATGCTAGGCATAAAAAAAGTCAACTGTTAACCCTATGATCCACATAGGCACTATGGTTATTGGGGGTCCAAGTAAACCCAAGATCTATCATCACAAGGATACCCCAAGCAAACTTTGATTCAATAACTGTTTTTAAAGTGTCTACTGTGACCAAGTTACTGCCCTAGGTCCTGAAAATATAACAAAAATTAAATAGTCTGACCTCAAGGAGGTGCTCAAGTAGGTGCTAAAATACCAAAGACCTGGCATAGACCAGGTGTAATGACATTTGGAAGAAGTGGCAATCTATGAACCATTATAGTCTTTATCTTCAGAAGAGAACCAAGATATATAGAAAACTAACACTAAGATACAGAAATCAGTTTTTAGCACAAAAATGCTACAGAGTAAAACTTTTATTACTTAGGTGACACATTCCCTAGTGTCCAATTTAATACTCAACAATATAGGAGATATTTGAACATCTTAGCATTCAATTAAGATTATATAGAAAAAATAGCTATGCAAAGATTGCTAGTGTCAAAAGTAGAATTATGACATAAACTAAAGAAATTATGACAAACTAAAGCTGAAGAACCTCATTTCCTAGAAGTGCTAAAAATAGGTTAGATTCCTATATTTTAGTATGTATTAGTAATCTTGCCTAAAGAAGTGAATTAAACTAGGTGAAAAATTATTCCAACTCTGTCTTTGTTAACTAGCTTCCTCAGTCAATCAATAAGGATTTATTAAATTCCAACTCAGCCCCTTTTCCAAATCCAATTCACTGTCCAAATCACCTCCCTGATGTCATGGTCTTTTGAAGGACAAACATCATTATTAAATTCCTACTATATCCCAGGCTTAGTCCACAAAAGTACATTACCTTATGCAGAGAAATCAACAAATTTAAGAGCTAGTTAAAGTGCAGCAGATATAAAAAAATGAATATTTGTTGCTGGCAAATATGCCTAATAATAGAATTTAGACTAGTTTCACCTTGCTTTGCTCTTCTCCCTTTGCATGTCAGTCAGGGAACTGGAGGTAGAGGGGAGGAAGGGAAGTTGGGAAGAGCAATGGGATAGGAATTTTTCTAACTTCAAGTCAGATAATTTCCTATAGTCAGCACCAAATCAAGTCAATCACAAAAATAGCCTTAATCTCAAAGACTTGGGTTGGCTTTTGTTGGTTGCCTAATTAGGAATGGTGACGTGTAGTCGTGGCCATGCACTAATATGGTTTTAGCCTGTCCTTTAAAAGGAAAGACTTTCTACTACTAGAATTTAGTGGTTGGGAGAGAGAACAGCATAGTCCTGAAAACCAGAGACCAAGGAGACCAAGAAGATTGCAAAAGAGAGCAACCACATGATCAGAAGAGATGCCCACCAAAGATACTATAAACAAATATCTAATAAATAATAAAGCAATAAAAATTAGTGACATCCAATAGAAAGTAGAAGCAGAATGTTCAGTAGAAGCAAATAAAGAGCTGGCTAATGGATTAACAGTGGACAGGAAACTCTGAAATGTTAGAGAAATGGACTATACCAGTCATGTGTAGTCCCTGGTCACTTATCTCTCATTTGTGTCCTCCATGCAAGTTTCCTTCTCACTTTTTTCTGGTCAGGTAAGGGCCCTACCTGGATGTGTCCTAATCACATCTTTTCTGTGGGTATATCCTGCCAATCAGTAGTATTATTGATGCAGGGAAAAGGTGAAGAGAATTGTGAATACAACAGAAATTGGGCGGAGATATAAATTGACTACCACCTACTCTTGAGATGTAAATTGACTACCATGGAAAAGATTAGAAAATTATGATTGTTAACAGAAACAAAATTTGTAATCTTAAAGGCTGCTAGCTAATCTTGTCAAATTGGGTGAAGATCTCCATTCCTGATGTACCATTGATTCACTGTTTAATGTAAAATTTCTCTCTCCCCCCCCTTCCTATGTATTGTAACTTCTTTTAATAAATTATTTTCTTTCCACCCTTGCTTTCCCAAGTCTGAATAATAATTCCTCATAGGCAGAACCGAGGTTTATGTGTTACAAATGGGTGCTGACCCAAATATACCTAGTACTGGGGTAGTTTTTCTGGGGCTGGTGGGGGGGGGGTGGGAATCTGATGTTTTATTTCAGTTTCTCTCATGCTCATTCTCCAGCTTAGAAAATTCTCTTCACAAAGTGATCATATTTTGCAAATGTAGAAGCAAATAAAAATTAAGCTCAATTTTTTATTTCATGACTCAAATTCTATTTTTAATGTTAATCTTCTGAAGAAGGTGGGAAATCATCTATTCAACCTATTTTCTATTTCTTTCTCCCTTTTCCTTGCCCTCCCCCAACCAATTTCCTTTACTGTACTTTGTGTTCTCCACCTAGTTTGATCCACATGATAGATTCTTTACTAACTGATCTATTTCAAGCTTTGGTCAAAAGTTTTGATTATTTATATAAGTACAAAGGGGGAAAAACAATCCTTTATCCTGAAATTTCTTAAGAAGGGCAACAGTACAAACTAGTGAGTGCTATGAATTAAAAGACAAATGTGCTCAACTAAAGAAGTTGTCTTCCTTAGAAAATAGGGGAATAGGGGTGGCTAGGTGGCGCAGTGGATAAAGCACCGGCCCTAGAGTCAGGAGTACCTGGGTTCAAATCCAGTCTTAGACACTTAATAATTACCTAGCTGTGTGGCCTTGAGCAAGCCACTTAACCCCATTGGCCTTGCACACACACAAAAACAAAAACCTAAAATTTAAAAAAAAAGGGAATAAGAAGCAGCTCTAATTGGCAGCATTTTGTCACAACTCTCACATAAACACCCAGAATAGTAATTCCTAAATTCTGGGCACATTATGGGCATGCCATTCAAAATCATAGTTTATAAACCTCAACTTTTTCTTTCATCAGCACAAACCACTCAAAGAGCACAAACTGCCACATCCTGAAATGCCTTACATCTTCACTCTCCATCTTTCTTCCTATTATCTCAACCTCTTGTGAGATCAATTATGCTCATTTCATAGGTCTAATCATCATTCCCAAAACTGTTTAAAACCTTGGCCCTCCGGGGCGGCTAGGTGGCACAGTGAATAGAGCACCAGCCCTGGAGTCAGGAGTACCTGGGTTCAAATCTGACCTCAGACACTTGATAATTACCTAGCCGTGTGGCCTTGGGCAAGCCACTTAACCCCATTGCCTTGAAAAATCTAAAAAACAAAAAAGAAAAAGAAAAACCTTGGCCCTCCCAAGCAGAATTTTATAGAGGTCCCTCTCCTTAGGTCTCTTGAAATGTTCTATTTAGCCTGGAGAACCCTTCCTCTTGTTGACCCCTGTTAGTTAAGAGGAACTGATTCAATGATGGTTATCACATTAACTCACTTAAACATACTTTTTCCTTCATTTCCTAGAAATAACATCAATATATTCTGAAAAGTGAAATTTGTTCATTAAAAACCATCAGAAAATTCCCTCCCCTCCATACACAATGATGCCATTAGCTTAACAAGAATTCTATTTCCACTATTTTCTCTTGTATATTCAATAAATGTATATTAGCCATTTGCTATAAAATATGCAGTTTGACTTGATTACAGATGACTGGAAGATCCTAATATTCATACTTAACTCTTTTATTAATTCATCTCTATTCTCTTTCATTCCAAGTCTGTGGCACAAGTTTGATTCTAAATCTAAGTAGTCATGCTCAATATATAAATTCAAACAATCTAAAAGATGCCACATTTTTTTCTTGCTAGCAGGACACCATTTTTTTGCTCCTAGGGTGAATAAGTAATGCCTAAGACAGACAGCTTTGCCAATATAACAACTCCTGGCAATCTGGGTTTCCACAGTATTGTGCTAATATACCTTAATTTGCTAACTAATTTTTGTCCCTCAAATAATGTCTTTTATTGCATTGTCACAGCAAAAAAGGTAAGTAGTAGAATCTAATGGAAAGGGGACGAATTTGGAACCAGAGGAAGTGGTTTCACTCCCTATAGGGAGATGGTGACCTTGTGCAAATAACTTAACCTAGGTCTTGATATATCTTTAAATTAAGGGAGTTGGAAAAGATGGCTCCTTCCAGTTCTCAATCATGATTTTATTAACAAGATCTAGACAACTTAGTTTTCCATTTATATTACATGAAGCACTTTAAAAAATTAAGTTCATTGATCCTAACTGCATTACAGTAGAACCCTTTTGTCATTTTACATTTTCCTTAATATAACAAATGAAAAAAAGGGAGGAGAGATATGCCAAGTTATCCTGGATGATTAAACTAACTGATCAATCACTTCCTTCATCATTCTTACTTAGGGATTTTGTTTGTTAGGGATTTTCCCTCTTTTTATATCCAAAGTGCTTTAGTCCTTTTTAAGTGCCCATTAATTGGATGGGTGTTTAATAACAAAAAGAAAACAGCAAGTTAGTTGTAGGTATCTGGGAAAATGTTTTTTTGCTTTTCCTTCATTTTAGGTGCAACAGGTTGAAGAAATTTATAGGGAGTTTGGAATAATTGCATCCCTCTAATAATCACATCCCTCTAAATCTGATGTATCTTAAGAATTAGTTAATATCTAAAAAATGCTTTAGAAATGCCAAGGTTAACAAGAATCACCATCTTTTCTAAAATCCTATTCAAAGTTTTCAGCCAGTAATTTTTTGTTTTCCTAAAATGTTTTGTTAACTTGTTATTTTTGATCACCCCTCCACATTTTTACATTGTTGGTCTTCAATCCACATTGAATAGACTCTTTTAAATGGGGCAATTTTGTCATATTACTTTGGGACAAGTCCCTACTAGGTTTAAAGTCCCCCTGCTCTTAATAAGGAAAAATTTTAAGACATGAAATACAAACCAATTATTATGCTATTAAAATGGGGGTTCTAGAAGTAAAAAGTACCTAGTCACTCGAGAGAATTTTTTTAAAATCAAATGAACTAGTTTCACAGAAGTAAAACTAATATCCTACTTTAGTTCTCTAAATTATTTCCCATTAGTATTGGACCCTAATTATAAATAGTTTTTGGCAAATTATTTCATATTATTAAAGCCCTGTTTTCAATTAATTTGATTGATATTTTCTAATCCTTCTTTATCTATATGGTGCTTTTGAGGTTTTCAAAGGGGTTTCACAAGCATCATGTCATTTCTTTGTCACTATAAGCTGATGAGGTAAGCAAGAAAGTCATTCTTATTTCCTGATTAGGAAAGCTGGGGGGATCAGACTAACAAAAAAGCTTACAGCTACATATTTAATGACTAGTAAAAAAGGTCAGGATTGAATTAGTAGCTAAGTATTCTAACTTCTAATTCCTGGGTTCTTTTCATTTTGTCATTTAGATCCCTCTTAAGCATGTGCCTATATATCGTATTGTTAGTTAAAAACTGGAACTACTAAATCATTCCAAAACATAACTCAGATTCAGAATCAACTTGAATTTTGTCTGTCTATGCAGTTCAAAATGACCAATATTTATTCTGCACTTTGCTTTTTGTTGTGTTGATAACTTAGTCTTGGTCAGAACCTACTAAACAAATTTAATTACATCTTAAATGAAAAATGAAAGCATAGTTAAAATGTGTTTTAACCAAAAAAGTTTATATTCTTTTAAAGTGTCTTTAATTTTACAATAGTTAAGCTTGCAAAGTGTATAAAGGAGTAAAAACCTAAGTCAGATGGTAAATTTTGAAGTAAGTTCTCCACCTACTCAAAGATAGAGACAGACAGACGGACAGACAGACAGACACAGACAGACACACACAGACACACACACACACACACACACACACACACACATACAAACAAAACCCTCTCTCACACTCTTTTCTCCAAAAAAAGCTAACATTCAGGCAGGAAGAACAAGAAGGGCATCATGATGTTCTAGTAATTTCCTGGATAACAGGAAATGAAAGACTGGAGATGCTGAGCTTTAGATCAGTTTGCTTTTTCTCTGAATAGGCTTATTCATTATTAACTGATAAAAGATAACACACATGTAATATTAAAAGCTAAAATATAATGGTTCCACTGTGATGATTTTCAGTATCTATTCAACTAGAGAAGAAAGTTTACTCAGCTTCTCTAACTTCCTGAAATAATCTATCTTCTGGCTCATTTTAGCATCATGGTAAAAACTTTTTCTTTTTACCCTGTGAACATCAGTTCAATAAGATGCCTTGAAAGGGCAGATAATAATCTTCTTCATAGTCAACACCACTCACTGCCTGTTCTGGACCTGGTGATTAAGAAATTTTTATGTTGTGAGGGAGCAGATTTCATTGTCACTTTCACAATTCACTCAAAAGATTATTTCAAGCACACAAAAGCTAAGCTACACTGAGGTCCAGTTTGGACCCCCCCTTGTTTTCCCTCACTGACAAGAGACTTTCCTCTTAAGTGTGATTTAATTGAAAACACTAAATCAACTTCAGGTTTATTTCATAATATGTACAGTAGTTAACAAATTACAATACAGTGAATCAGTTATGTTAATTCCACATAACTTTAAAAAGTCATGCAGTACATAGTGTGGTATAAACAAACATCCTTTGCATTACAAAAAAAATGCATTATTATGAGAAATGTGATTACTATCATTGCGATTTTATACATATTTTAAGGTTCCCCCTCCCAGGAGTCCTTCATAAAAATTTAAAGAGTTTACTAATCAGTTAATGCATTATTAGGAAAGAATAAACATTAATAAAGTTAGATTACTAACAATTAATTTTAAAATTACACCAGGAACAGGATTGAATGTATTTTCATGAAATAAATTTTTAGTTAAGAAAATAGTTTTGAAAAAAGAGCTCATACTGAAGGTATGCATTAGTTTTGTCAAATTAGTTTGTACAAATGAACAAATTTATTATGTGAATAAAGAAAATATGCCTATCCTTTTAATACTCATAAATAAGTGCTTATATATGTAGTATTTATATGCACAAGTGAAGAGATGTTAACATGTAAAAATATACTGTTCCTCCGCTTACAGGAAAAACAGATCATTATGTGGACATCAAAAAGAATTTTAAAATGTCCAATTCAAATCTACATTCAATCAGCACAAATACTTAAGCAGAGTATTTTTTGTAAACAGTTAAGAAACATATCCTTTTTTTTTTTTTGGTCAAATCATCTTTATTGGGAAACAAGCTACTTTTTAACTTGGCTTCAGTCTTCAATTTTAATTCCAACAAATCCAAAAACCACCAAGACTTCTGGTAAACAAAGTGAATGCTTTTAAAAGTGCATAATTTCCAACTCATCCACTTAAAATATTATGCAATTCCAGTTCATCAGCAAGAAAAGAAAATGCACTTGGCTATAAAAATATTAAGGAATGTTATTGAAAAGAAAAGGCTATTTGGTAGAAGTAACTACAAAAATAATTAGTTTAAATCTTTGTAAAGCTTTAATGCAAGAACATCACAGTACACTTTCTTTCCAAAAACCTTAAAGCATAATCAACTCCAAATTATAAATATCCACCTTTCAAGTACTTGAAAAAGAATTGCAGCAAAGTGTCTCTTAAAAAATTAAGTAAAGAAGACTGATCATGCAGGTGTTAATCTGCTGACACTTTGTGACATCCCTAACTGTCTCGTGTTGTCATCTCTGGTTCCATTGGTAGTAATTAAAGGCAAGGAGTTATTCTGAAATGCAGGTGTAGAACAACTAATCACACCAACATTTTCATCTTCCCCAGTGTCTGAATCTGGTGTTGTGACTTCACTGTTCTGGAGTCCCAAAATGTCACAGACAGCTTGAGGCAATTCCTAGGTAGAAAAAAAAATTAAAGAGTCATATGAAGAAAAAAAATCATAACAGCAATTTTTGTAGTGTTTAAGAAAGCATATTTCATTCAATACTACTCAAGCAGACTGTTTTATTTACTAGCTAAAATTGGTGTTTAGATCCATGAAGAAATAAAAGTATGACAAAACAAGAATTTGCAGAAGAAATATACTAGGTAAAAATACAACGCAGAATAATGATCTGGTTTGAACTCAAACTGCTGAGCATTAATTTTGCTTTTTAAGAAAAAAAGTAACTTTACTTTGTAAAATGAATTAAAAGTTCAATTAGTAAAATTTAATAGAAGAACCAAAACACTATTCATTTAATTATTTCTGATCATCATCTCTATTTCTCACTACTGCAAACTTAATAGAATGCCCTAGTCTGCATTTACTAATTCAATTGGATAATTTATCAAGGCTTAGTTAAATTTTGTAGCCTCTCAAGTCCTCTTAAATGGTTTCAGTAATGTTTGCTACATTGTTTAAGTATGCGATATTTCCTAAGTGGCAATTTTTTCAATTAAGGGAGATAATCCATAATAGTAGCCAAAAAGCTGGCCAGCACTTTCCCTAGCATTCCTAAAACTATCATTTATTTATTTTTGCCTCAAGCTGCAATCTCAAATTCTTCCAATTCTTAAAATTACTATGGCATACCTTACATTTGGCCATCTGTATAGAAATTGCTTCTGCCTTGCATAGAACATCTTCCACATCAATTTTCATGGACAACTCATTGATATGCTAAAATATATTCCAAAAAATTACTATCAGAAATAAGACATATCATACAACATGTTACTATAAAAATGTTATCAGTTCTATTTCAATGGTAAAGTATTCATACTCTATAAACAAAAAATTAAATATTCTTTCCTCCACTTTTTATTCTAAAGAATAGCATTTAAGTTTATGGGATTAGCTCAGTAATTGTATAAACAATGTACAACCTATAAGAAGAGAAAGCTCTCATTTAGATTAATTTTTTTTAGGGCATTTTTTTTTTTGGCAAGGCAAATGGGGTTAAGTGGCTTGCCCAAGGCCACACAGCTAGGTAATTATTAAGTGTCTGAGACCGGATTTGAACCCAGGTACTCCTGACTCCAGGGCCGGTGCTTTATCCACTACGCCACTAGACGCCCCTAGATAAATTTTATAATAGGTTCTTTGTTAAATTTAATTTTCTCTGATTATCCAAGAAAAAGCACATATTTGTTGCATTCTCTCCTGAGTCCAGAACTATTTCACTGATTCAAATATAGGTTAAATTCCTAAAATTAACTCTTTTTGAAATGAAAAAAGCACATAGGGTAAACACTGAAAAAGTAATCACTTTCCATCATTATCCTGATTTACAAAGGATTCATAGACCCCAGAACTTCCAAATAGGCTGGGAATGTGTCATTTTCAATTGCCTTCTTTAAATCAACTGTTATTAAGGCACTTCCCTTGTCCAAAGCAATCTTTCAGGCTCCAGGAATTCCACTTCAAAAACCACATATTCCACTGGAGGAATGCAATAGGCACAGAAGTACATACAAAACAATTGAAGAACTACAAGGGGATACATAAAAAAGACGTCATGGAGGAGCTATCAGCTAAATTAAGCCTCAGGATTCTGAGAGGTGAAGCTGCAGATGAATTAAAAGTCTAGGGAAGACACAGGTCAAATTTATTTGAAGAGCAACAAAGGTGGGAAAGAGAATGCCAAAGCATGTTATGGTTTAGTTTGGTGAAAGGAATAGCATGAAACTTTTTGGACACAAAATGTCTTGCTTTGACTTTTCTTGACCATGTATATTTGTTATGGGGACTTTTTCTTTTTTTTTTCTTTTCAATGGGAGTAAGAGGGAGAGAAAATTTGCTTGTTATTTGATAAAAAGAGAACAGAATGAAATAAGGTTAGTATAAGACAGATTCTAAAACATTTTTAACTTCAGAAAGTCTAAGGAGCAAAAATCTTAAGTGCAGTTTTAAGCTATTAAAAAATTTCAACCTGAATATCCTGTATCATCCTCAAACCAATAGATGAACCATGAAAGGTTTCTGAGCAGATGAGTGGCATGATTAGAGCTATAATTTAAAAGCCAAGTTTCAGCGTTACCACTCCTATGAATGACTGAGAAAGAATAAAAATGTAGGTCATACTTTGAATATTAAAATCTTACAAAAATAAAGGTAGGGATTGAGAGATTGTTTGAAAGAGGAGCAAGGGAAGCCTGGTAGAAACCAGTAGCTTCTTGTAAAGTTTGAATGCTTCCCGATTCCAAGAGCTCCACAAATGCAGCTTCCTGCCTACTTTTCTGTCAACTTCTCTGCTCTACTACAAAGGGACAGAGTCACCTCTACAGGTGCAAGAAGTAATTCCAAGATCATCTATCTAATAATGATATCCAAGTTCCTTTACAACTCTAAAATTCAATCACGATAAAAAATCAGCTATAGAATAAACCTGTCAATTCCTACCACTAATCGTACCTGATAGTCATTTTTTTTTTTATAAGAATTGCAGTTAGATCCCTACTGCTATTCAACTCTGGGTAAGGTTATGTGTAAACAGTTACATACATATGAAAGTGATATGTCTCCCTTTATTCATAGCACCAGAGGCAAAAGGCCAGCTCTCTCAACAAGTGGCAGAGGATAGGGAGAAATTTTGTCTACTGTTTCTGCTGAGGAAACCAGTAAGCCTCTCTCTGATAATGAGATCACAATTAGCAGCTCCATTCAGATTTCCTGTAATTCGTATTTGGGGAAATGAATGTGGCATAAATTTGAATCAATGAGCATATACTATTAATATACCTTGAAGTCATTCAAGAAATATAAATGTTCTGTATGTCAATGAAGCAAAAGGAAACAAAGGAAAATACTAAATACAAAAAAGTCAAGAATGTGTTGATCTTAATAAACTATCGCATACCTTAAGTATTTCATTAAAACCATAATGTTTTTCTATAATTTGCTGCTTTTCAGATTCCAGAATAGCACAACAAAGAAGAAGATGGAAATTCTGACAAGGTAATTCAGTCCACATTACCTATAAATAGAAATACTTAAATTATTCCTGAAGTTCCTAAGATACATTTATAAAATTTTGATTCAAGCGAAACAATGTTAGGCTTACATTAATCACAATGCTAAACACAAGATAATTCTCTCTCACCTAGAGTAACCCGGAATACTAGTAGGGAAGTAGAGAAAGGGCTTCTTTGTTATCAAGCAAATGAACTAAAGAAAAATAAGAATCATTCAGGGAATATCAAGTTGTGGTATACTGACTGAAAGAAGATCTTCAAGACATGACACATAGTCAAATCTGGCAAACTTATTTTGCCTAATGTATAAACTGACATTCTTTAAAAAGTTCAAAAGACCTGTGACTGTGACCAGGCCAACACTTTAAATATAATTTTACAAGATTTCTTCAGACTCCTCAAATTCTTGATTCTAATGATTTCTCCTAATAGGGACAGGCAAAGACTTGGGATTATGAGTTTCAACTACAGTTTCACAGAGCAACAAGACTATAGATGATATGGCTGCACTATCAGTCAGAGTGATCTGTCTAATCCACCCCATTCAATGAAACAGGAGGCAGTATGATGAGTGGGCAGTGCTGACTGAAATCAAGACAAACAATGACTGTGAAATCTTGGGCAAATCACTGAACCTCTTAGTGTTACAGACAGCTCTCTAAGAGCATAAATTACAAAAAGAGTTCATAATCTACCCGAGTCTAGTCAGAGGGAGTATAAAAGATGAAATAGTATATTTGACTTGCAATTCTACTGGAATATGGACAAATAATTCTTAAGTTCAGTTCAATGATATAATCTTTTATTTTCCAGAGTGATACAATGACATGTATTTTAAATAATTTTTTTTTTCAATCACATATAACTACTATAGCCAGGTATCTACTGTTCAGTAGATAAGAGTCCTGAGGCTACAGTCAGGAAAGTCTAATACAAATCTACCCTTAGTCACCTAATGTATGACCCTGAAAAATTCACAATTTCTATTTGTCTTAGTTTCCTCAACTGCAAAATGAAGATAATAACAGCACTCAGAGTTGTTATGAGAACCAAAGGAGATGATGATGATGATGGTAATGCTTTCAGCTGAGTGCCTGGCACATAGTAGGAGCTCTATAATGCTAGTTATACAATTTTCCTCCTTGCTGCCATTCCTCCTTGCTAAGTCTAGCCCCTCAACTTGTACTCTAGTCTCTGGACTCTCCCATCTTTACAGAGACACAGCCCACAATTATTCCTTCTATCTCTCCCATCTTTAAACTAGCCCTTTCGACTGATGACTTTGTCTCACACAAACATGATCAGGTCTGCCCAAACAAACCACAAAAAGAATAACTTTTTAAACACTGTCATCTGCTCACACGATCAGTTCCCTCCAACCTTCACTAGTTTCAAGCCAAGTCGAGAAACATTCAAAATAAATTTCATTTTAAAGCTTAATGCATGCAATTAACCTCAAAATTTCACTTAAAATATTTTATTCAGTTAAGGCAGATTTAGAAGCAATCTCTAATACATAGCACTTCCTATGTATCAATAAGCCTTAATCTTTGTTTAATGAAGTTGACAACTCATGAAAAATAACTGGTAAACATGAAAAGTAACATTAATTCTATTTCTGATATTGCCTAAAGCAGTAAAAATCTTCTCATGCTGACCGTGGTCCTCTCATCACCACATTATAGGGTTATTAGATGCTTGTTTTTCCTACTCTCATAATGGCCTTAATTTCCCCACTTTTTGCTGAAGACACCCTCTATGACTCCTTTTGGTTTGCTTGTGATTTAAAGAGAACCTGACATGATGCCATTTGTTCAGGGTAAAAAGATGAATGTAAAGAAATGTAATCTCCTGGACTGTAAAGCCTTCCTTTCAAATAAACATCAATCATTCATGCCTCCTCCTCTGCACAGCTTAACAAGCAGCCCCCTTGACTTAGAGGGTCAATTATGATCCCCTGAGCTCATTTGCTTCCAGTATCCAGGCTTCCACTCCAGGTCAGATTTGCTAAACTTCTTTCTCTAGAAGCTCCTGGTCAGAAGAGATGGCTTTAGAATGGACCTGATGCTTCCCCCTCCAGTCTCTGATGGATTTGGATATATTCCCAGGGACTCAAAAACTTCTTGGATGACTCTTAGCCATACACTCCTATGGACAGGTTAGTGAGGTAGCAGGAAAGATCACAAATGTGATCTTAATACTTTAAAATACTTTAAAAACCACGAGTAATGCTCTCTACAGAACAAAGTTTGTTTCTTTGCATAATAGAAGTGAAGGTCCAGTAAGTATAAAATACAGCTTGTTACCTCCCATAATCGAAGAATATCTAGAAAACTAAATTCCCTTTTGAATCTAATTAGAAGCCAACGAAAACAAAAGTAAAGGTATCCTGAGTCTTGAGATTCTGAAAAGAAAGGAAAAAAGATAGTTTAAAAACAAAAAGCATGCTGTTGTGACATGTGTGAATCTCTAACTCTGTATAGAAAGTTTTCTGAACTTACATATTTAGTCCAGACCATTAAAAGTAGTGTTTTTAAATATATATTAGTAATTATCAAATGATGAAAATTTACAAGTTAAAACTATGAAGGAGAAAAAATCAGATGCATACCCATATATATTTACACACACACACACACACACACACACACACACACAAACACATTCCATACAGTGAACCATTACATTTTTCTAGACCACAATTATTATGAAAAGATTATATAGTTTCAGCGCATCATTTCTCAAATATATCCTTAAAATTATTATAGCCTTTTTTTTCTATTTTTCAGTCCACTATTTCTCAAAGGTATCTTTAAAATTATTACAGCCTTTTTTTCTATTGGGGGGGGGGGTGTTGCAAGGCAATGGGGTTCAGAGATTTCCCCAAGGTCACACAGCTAAGGGTATTAAGTATCTGAGGCCAGATTGTAACTCAGGTCCTTCTGACTCCAGAGTCAATGCTCTAGCCACTGCACTACCTAGCTGCCCCTCTTTTTTTTTTCTATTAAGAACTACTTAAATTTTCTAACTGTGAATGGTCTACCAAAATTTGGAATTAATTTTGATTCCTATACATACCTAAATAACTGCAAAATCCACTATCCAGCAAGCGAAGTAAGGTACTTAGCTGAATTAGCTGTGTCTTCATGCCTTGCATCTGTTCTTCAAAATTCTGGTGCTTTAAAAGGAAAGAATTATTATGGCTCTACAGGAAACAAATACTTTATTCTACCAAGATAATCATTTCTTATAAAAATGCCATTTTATTCATTCAAACCTAGACTTATCACTGTTCAGTTAATATCTGGGATAACATTAACTCTAAAACAGAACCTACAAAGATGGAAAATTTTTGGTTTGGTTATCTTGGCAAGGCATTTTTTTCTCTTATTCTCTTCTTTTTTTTTTTTGATAAGGCAAACGGGGTTAAGTGGCTTGCCCAAGGCCACACAGCTAGGTAATTATTAAGTGTCTGAGACAGAATTTGAACCCAGGTACTCCTGACTCCAGGGCTGGTGCTTTATCCACTACGCCACCTAGCCACCCTGCTTATTCTCTTCTAAAACAAAATGCAGACACTTCATCTCTGAAGTGAATAATTGATATGATTTCCATCTTGAACAAGAAATTTAATGTTAAGAAGTAAAAATTGGGCAAAATATATATTACCAGAAATAGCTTTAAAATATCATGCTATTGCATATAGGAACATTAAGGAAAACAAATAATTGTCAAATCATTTCCCTTCATTCTATATCTCAAAATGAAATTAAATCAACTTCTAACAAAGTACTTCTCTTTAAAAGAATACAAATAATTTACTGCATAGGTGCATTTCTGAGATTTTAACAATTCCTTAGATCCCTGGAAAATATTATAATAAGCTTTTATCATATCAAACTTATGTTTATAATGGTAGCATTAAATTTTTGCACTTAGAAAAAGAACAGGAGATCACTACCAGTCACCATGGCATCATTAAGAACAAGGCAAACCATTCTCCAAAAGACAAATGGTCCAAGGATATGAACAGATTTCAAAAGGAAAAAATACAAGCTATCAACATCATATGGAAAAAAAGACTCCAAATCACTAATAATACAAGAAATACACATTAAAACATCTCTGAGATTATACCTCACATACACATCATACTAGGAAAAATGACAATTGTTGGAAGGACTATGTGAGGATAGGCACATTAATGTACTATTGGTGGAGCTATGAACTGGTTCAGACATTCTAGAAAGGAATGCAGATAAAAGGAAACGTTTCAGAGAATGGGGAAATCTGCATGAATTGAAACAGGGCCCTAGAGAGCAACTTAGACCATAAATGTCAAAACAATGCCAGATAAGCAATGATGAAATAACACATGAAGAACTCAAGATATAGAATGAGATATAACAGTTTGTTTTTTCAGACCTAGATTTTGGGACAGAGAGAGAGAGAGAGAGAGAGAGAGAGAGAGAGAGAGAGAGAGAGATCATATGCTTTCGTGAGAAAGATTTTCCTTATTTTTGTTAAAAGGAAATTTAGGGGGGAAAGCAGGGAAGCAAAGGGCAAGATAGCAAAAAGAGTTGCCAAAAAGAAAAAACAATTTTAAAAAGAGGATCATTAAAGCATTTTTAAAATGCAGAAAAGGAAGTCTGGAAATAATCACAAAAGCAGAAGAGCTCTGAAAGTTACATGGGAAAGTTTTTGGATTTTAAAAGAAATACAAACTGTACATAGAGATTTACAAATGTAAAAACCTCTTTTTCTGTCCTATTATGTACTATAAAAGTGTTCATTTTATTCCTTAATTATTGCAGGGAAAAAAAATTTAAAGCAAAAATACCAGCCTTCAAATAATTCAAAAGCATATTAATAGAGGAAGCTAGGTGGTGCAGTAGATAGAGCATCAGCCCTGGAGCCAGGAAGATCTGAGTTCAAATCCAGCCTCATATACTTAATAATAACCTAGCTATGTGACCTTGGGCAAGTCACTTAAGCTTACTGCCTTGCCAAAAACAAAAATAAAACAAAAACAAAAAAAGAGGCAAAGATCTAACTGTACAAAAATATTTTTAGCAATTCTTTTTGTAGTGGCAAAGAATTAGAAATTAAATTTCCTACAGGAAAACAAAGCTGCTATGAATATTTTTGTACAAGTGATGCTTTTACCTTTTTTTCATCATCTCTTCAGGGTATAGACCCAGTAGTGGTATTGCTGGATCAAAGGGTATGCACATTTTTGTTGTCCTTTGGCCGTAGTCATTCTGAATGCTTTCTTATATAAAATTCTGATTCTTTCTGCTATTTACATCCTAAAAATATCCTTTTCTCCTAGTAAAGAAAATAATTTCAACATTCCCAAGTATTGAGGGACGACTTAAAGGGGAAAAAAACCTGGGGCAGCTAGGTAGCACAGTGAATAGAGCACCAGCCCTGGAATCAGGACTACCTGAATTCAAATCCAGCCTCAGACACTTAATAATTACCTAGCTGTGTGGCCTTGGGCAAGCCACTTAAACCCATTGCCTTGCAAAAACTAAAAAATTAAAATTAAAAATAAAAATAATAAAAAACCCCTACAGGAAAACGTATATATAAATATTTTCTCAAGTCATCTAAAGTTTTATCATTAAAGCTACATTTAGTACATCCAAAAGTAAATAATATCTTCTTACCATTTGGCCCATGTACGATACAAAGCACCAAAAAGCATCCACTTCATTCTCCATCACAAACAAAAGAGGGGAAAGCAAGTCACTCATTCCCTGAACATATCCTGCAAGAAAAAGGAAAAGACATTAATACAACATGAACTTAACAGGTCCCAAAATTTAAATATTGGTTTGTACACACACACACACACACACACACACACATGCACTTTTAACAATGGCAAAATTTTTAATACTCTTGCATACTCATAAAGACACATAAATATCATACATTGAATCAATGAAAATTAATTAAACACTTTCTATGTAAAAGGGGCAGAGAAGCAGGTAGCAGAGCATAATGAATAGAAGGCTGAACTTGGAATAAGGAATAGCTGGTTTGAAGGACTGCCTCTAACACACACTAATTATATGACCATGAGCAAGTACTTAAAGCGCGCTCGCTCTCGCTCTCTCTCTCTCTCTCTCTCTCTCTCTCTCTCTCTCTCTCTCTGACAATTCTTTAAGATTTACTTATTCTATTAGATGGCTTATTCAATTGTAATGGAGGAAGACACTTCCACATCAAGAAGTCTCTATAATAATTAAATAGCAGACACAGACCAAAAACTGTATGAGCACCATCTTAAGAAAACTGTATGAAAATTCCATCAAATCAGGTATAATCATTTGAAATATTTTCTAGAATATGGTAATTAATAAAATACTCTGAAACAGCTGGATTTAAAAGGTAGGTTCAGTCAATATTTCAGAAAACTATATGGATATCTATTTTATCACAAAGAGCTTTCTTAGAACACACAAAAAAATACCTTCTTAGTAGATATCTAAAAAGGTTTTACTTTTTCCAGTCTATACAATCAATAGTATTAAAAGAAAATTCTCCAAATTATCATGAGTGGATCTATAAGCAAGTTTTTAAAAAAAGAATAAATTATCTCTCTAATGACCTGGCAAAATGTTATTATTGTCATAGCTTTCACAACATGAGTGTATGTGTGTATGCATGCATGCATGCATGCACAGAGTCAAGAACATACAGATATAAATACATTTACTCTGTCAAGAACTATAACTAAAAATGACTTCTCTAAAATGGTAAGAGATTTTTAAAGACTATTAATGTACTAAAATGTTTATGAAAAATACTATAACAATAGTTCTCTATAATTATCATCTCATTCCTCCAATGAACTGTATGATCCTGGGAGAAAGGGATTAATCTTATCTAAATACTGTATCTTCTATAGCATAGATTCTAGCATAGTGCTCAGCCACAGGAGCAATAAGCATTTTTTTAGGTTTTTTTTGCAAGGCAATGGGGTTAAGTAGCTTGCTCAAGGCCACACAGCTAGGTAATTATTAAGTGTCTGAGGCCGGATTTGAACTCAGGTACTCCTGACTTCAGGGCCGGTACTCTAGCCACTGTGCCACCTAGCCGCCCCTACAATAATCTTTTTATGAGAGCAAACATAACCCTCTCTCCCCACCACCCAAGAAGATGAGAAACCTCAAGAATAGTGAGACAGAAAAAAAATGTATTTCAGTCTGTGTTCAGATTCCAATGGTTCTGTCTCTGGGATGAGTTGTCTTCTTTATCATAAGTCCATCAAAGAGGTTGCTTCAATATTTAGCCCACAGTTGCTATTACTAGCTGTATCTCCCTCCACTCTATTCCTTCCCATTATTTATTCTATTCTCTCTCTCTTTTCATCCTGTCCCCATTCAGAATTATATTGTGTCTGAGTACCCTCTCCCACAATCTTCCCTCTCTTCTATCACCTATTTCCCCCCTTCCCTCCCCCCACTTCCCCTTATCTCATCCCTTTCTTAACATTTTTCTCTAGGGTAAGATAGATTTCTGTACCCTATTAAGTGTGTATGTTATTTCATCTCTCAGCCATTCCTGATGAAAATAAAGGCTCACTCATTCCCTCTCGCCTTCCCCCATTCCACTCATTGAAAAAGTTTTTTTCTTGACTCTTAAATGAAATATCTTAGCCCCTTCTTCCTCTCCTTTCCCTTCCTCCCAGTACTTTCCTTCATCACCAATTGACAGCATCTTTTTACTATATTATAGCATTATATTCACCTCCTTCTTATGCCCTGTCTATATATGTTCCTTCAAACTGCTCTTATGAATGAGAAAGTTCATATGGGTTATCAGAATCTTCTTCCCATGCAGGAGACACAAACAGTTCAACATCATTAAATTCTTCATAATTTGCCCTTCTCATTCACCTCCTCTATGGTTCACTGGAGTCCTGTACTTGGAGATCAAACTTTCTGTTTGGCTCTGGTTGTTTCAATAGAAAAGTCTGAAAGTCGCCTGTTTCATTGAAAGTCCATATTTTCAACTGAGCAAACATCAACTGCTCATGGATAGGCAGAGCTAATATAATAAAAATGACAATTCTACCAAAACTAAACTACCTGTTTACTGCCCTACTAATCAAAATTCCAAAAAATTACTTTAATGAGTTAGAAAAAGTGGTAAGTAAATTCATATGGAGAAATAAAAAGTCAACAATTTCCAGGAATTTAATGGAAAAAAAAAGTGCAAAAGAAGGGGGCTTAGCCCTACCTGATCTAAAATTATATTATAAAGCATCAGTCATCAAAACTGTTTGGTACTAAGAAATAGAGCGGTGGAACAGTGGAATGGACTAGGTGTAATAGCAGGAAATGATTTATAGTAATCTGCTGTTTAATAAACCCAAAGAGTCCAGCTATTGGGATAACAATTCTCTCTGATAAAAAAACTGCTGGGAAAATTGGAAGTTAGCATGGAAGAAACTTAGATTAGATCAACACCTCACACCCTATACCAAGATAAGATCCAAATGGATACAGGATTTAGACATAAAAAACAACACTATAAACAAATTAGAAGATCAAGGACTAGTTTACCTGTCGTATCTATGGAAAGGGGAGCAGTTTATGACTAAGGAAGAGATGGAGAACATCACCAAAAACCAACTAGATGATTTCGATTACATTAAATTAAAAAGCTTTTTGCACAGATAAAACCACAATAACCAAGATCAAAAGAAATGTAGTGAATTGGGAAACAATGTTTATGACTAATGATTCTGACAAAGAACTCATTTCTAAAATATACAGAGAACAGAGTCATATTTTTAAAACAAAAAGCCATTCCCAATTGATAAATGGTCAAAGGATATGCAAAGGCAATTTACAGATGAGATCAAAGCAATCAATAGCCATATGAAAAATTGCTCTAAATTATTAATTATTATAAAAATGCAAATTAAAGCTTCTCTGAGGTAGCAATTCACACCTCTCAGACTGGCCAATATGACCAGAAAGGATAATGATCATTGTTGGAAGGGTTGTGGGAAATCTGGGACACTATTACACTGTTGGTGGAGCTGTGAACTCATCCAAGCTTTCTGGAGAGAAATTTGGAACTATGCCCAAAGGGCAACAAAAATGAGCATACCCTTTGATCCAGCAATACCACTACCCTGGAGAGATGATGAAAAAGGGTAAAAACATCATTTGTACAAAAATATTCATAGCAGCCCTGTTTGTGGTGGCAAAGAACTGGAAATCAAGTAAATATCCTTCAATTGGGGAATGGCTTAGCAAATTGTGGTATATCTATGTTATGTAACACTATTGTTCTGCTAGAAACCAGGAGGGACAGGAATTCAGGGAAGCCTGGAGGGATTTGCATGAACTGATGCTGAGTAAGATGAGCAGAACCAGAAAAACACTGTACACCCTAAAAGCAACATGGGGGTGATGTTCAACCTTGAAGGACTCGCTCATTCCATCAGTGCAACAATTGGGAACAATTTTGGGCTGTATGCAAAGGAGAGTGCCATCTGTATCCAGATAAAGAGCCATGTAGTTTGAACAAAGTTCAAGGACTATTCCTTTTAATTTAGGGGGGAAAAAAGATATCTTATTGTCTGATCTTGTTATCTCTTAGACTTTTTGTTTCTTCCTTAAAGATATGATTTCTCTCTCATCACACTTAATTTGGACCAATGTACAACATGGAAACAAAGTAAAGACTGACAGATTGCTTTCTATAGGGGGGTAGGGGGAGGGAAGTAAGATTGGGGGAAAAATTGTAAAACTCAAATAATATCTTTAATAAAAAAAAAAAAAGTCCATATTTTCTCCTGAAAGTGGATGTTCAGTTTTGCTGGGTACTTCTTGATTCTAGGTTGTAAATCAAGATCTTTTGCCTTCTGGAATATCATATTCCAAACCCTATGAGCCCTTAATGTAGAGGCTGCCAGATCCTGTGTAATCCTGACTATAGAGTCATAGTAGCTGAATTGCTTGTTTCTGGCATCTTTCAGTATTTTCTTTTTGACTTGAAAATTTTGGAGTTTGGCTATAATATTCCTGGAAGTTTTTCTTTGGGGATCTCTTTCAGGAGGTGATCAGTGAATTACCTCAATTTTTATTTTACCCTCTGCTTCTAGAATCTCAGGGCAATTCTGCTGTATTATTTCTTGAAAAATGAAATCTAGGCTCTTTTCCTAGTCATGACTTTCAGGTAGCCCAATAATTTTTAAATTATGTCTCCTGGATTCATTTTCAAGGTCAGCTGTTTTTCCAAAGATATTCCACATTTTCTTCTAATTTTTAGTTTTTTGGGAATAGTTTTAGCTCTTCCTGAGTTCTCACAAAGTCATCAGTTTCCTTTAGTTGCATTATGCATTTGAAGGAGTTATTTTCTTCCGAGAGCTTTTTTATCTCCTTTTCCAACTAGTAAATTCTGCTTTAAGGCATTCTTCTCCTTATTTGCTTTTTGCGTTGCTTTTTCCATTTGACCTAAACTGGTTTTTAACATATTACTTTCTTCAATATTTTTTTTTTATTTCTTCCACCAAACTGCTAATTTGGTTTTCATGATTTATCTGCATTGCTCTCAGTTCTCCTCCCAATTTTTCCTCTACTCTATCTCCCTTATTGCTTTTCAAAGTCTTGTTTGAGCTTATCCATAGCCTATGCCCATTTTCTATTTCTCTTGGAGGTTTTGGGAACAGAAGTTTCAATTCTGAAGCTTCCATGAAACCAAAGTAATTTTCTATGGTCAGATTCTTCTTTTCCTTTGTTTGCTCATTTCCTCAGCCCATAACTGATTTACCACACTTCCAAGATCTTTTGGGGAGGATGCTGGGACACCTCACTGGGACTTTAATTCCTCCAAGGTCTTATGAGCAGCTCTGACCCTATGAGAGGCTTTCTTGCCTGTGCTTTGATATGTGAATAATCACAGGCTCTCGCCTCTGCCCTGGAGCTGTGAGGAGAGTCTCTGCTTGGCTATGGTAGTATGGAAGCCCAACCTGCAACCTGGATGTGGGTGTGGGCAAACAGCTGAGTCCTGCCCCCAGGGAAAGCAGCAGAGGGACCTCTGCAGTCTCCCCTGCCTCCCCTTTACTGTCTGTGGACTGCATTCTAGAAGTGCAGGCTGGCTTCCCCAATTCCCGCTGCAGGTTCATACCACAGGGCTGCTCTGAGGCCGGTGCTAGCTCCACACTCACTCTGGTGAGACAGAGTTCTCTCACTACCCCTTCAAGCTGCTCCTGGTGATCCCTGGGCCAGGAGATCTGGAAACTGGACCCCTCTGCCACAGACCCAGGCATCCCCAGGATCTAGGTACTCAGCCCAGCTACACCAAGCTGTGGCTGCACTTGCAGAGGCTTTTTCCAACCCCCCAGTGCCAGTGAAATAGACCTTTCCAGCAGAAATTCTATGTTGTCTTGGACTAGGAAATTGTATCACTCAGCCTTTCTGTGGGTTCTGCCCCTCTAAATTTTGGCTAGAATCATAATTTGACAGCTTTTGGAGTTTTTTAGGAAATGAAGTTTCATTCATCCCATCATCTTGGCTATGCCCAAAATAATATTCTTAAAACATAGATCGGGGCGGCTAGGTGGTGCAATGGATAAAGCACTGGCCCTGGAGTCAGGAGTACCTGAGTTCAAATCCTGCCTCAGACACTTAATAATTACCTAGCTGTGTGGCCCTGGGCAAGCCACTTAACCCCATTGCCTTGCAAAAAAAAAAAAAACCATAGATCTAATGAT
The DNA here is from genome assembly GCF_037893015.1 of Macrotis lagotis. Classification (NCBI taxonomy): domain Eukaryota; kingdom Metazoa; phylum Chordata; class Mammalia; order Peramelemorphia; family Peramelidae; genus Macrotis; species Macrotis lagotis. Next base: position 267,971,285 of record NC_133659.1, on the reverse strand, counting down.
CAATAAATTCCAGTGCCTCCCTATTACCTCAGAAGTCACATAAAAAATTCATTTTGACATTTAAAAACTTTTACATACTGGTTTTATGAGCTCTGTGGCCCAAATGGCTAGACTTAGAGATCTTTCCTTATCCCCTCAATGACTACAGTCATACTCCCTAAAGTTACCTTCTATTTTATATACATATGTGTGTGTGTATATACATACACACACATAAATATGTGCATGTTGTATCAAATATAATAAGTTTCTTGAGAGCAGAAACTTTTTTACTTTTGTTTTTGTTTTGTCACTTAGTATCTAACATAGGGTATTTAGAAGGTACTCATAAATGTTTGCTAATTGATTCTAATCAAGCAGAGTTAGGTTATCACACTGGGTTAAATTTACCTAAAAACAATAAAATTATCTATTGGTAAATATTTGCTCTGGTACTTACCAGAGGAATAAGATTTGGATCTTTTATTTCATTGGTATCAGGGATCCCTGGATAAGGAAAACTCCCTCCATCAAAGGATCATACCTTATCTGAAATTTATATCTTAAGAGATTTGTCTAAAGCACAAAGAGTTTAAGTCCATGGTGACCTTTTAAACATATTTAGACACAGACACAAAGACACACACACACACACACACACACATGAACACAGACACACTCAGAACAAACAGATTTCAATTCATAGGAAAAGGGCAAAAAGTAGCCTTAGCTATTGGATAAACAAATAATACGTGCTTCATTCCATTAATAAACTCCTTGATTCTTTTTGGGACTTCTAAATTAATTATATAATTGTACTCACTAATCTTTTATAAAAAGCAACCACTTTTTACTATACAAAGCATCCTTCTAAAAAGCTAATTTTCACTAGATATAAGAACAGCAAAATAGCAGATTTAAAAGTTAATAAATACAAAATTATGTAGTCTTTTTTTCAAAAATCTATTTTTCTTCTTTCATGAAATTTGTGTTAACTCTTTATCTTCCTTCTCTATATAATCAAGCAACACTGTCTCCAATCCAATTTCTCTAATACTGTTTCAACTTACATGTCCTTTCTCCACATTTGCTATAATTTCCACACTAGAATAATATAACTGGGAGGCATTTCAGACAGATGTGCCAATACAAAATAGTTACTAATTCTCAAAAACAAATAAAATCCTAGTCTTACCCTTTTTTTCCCTCAGCAATACCTCCATCTTCCCTTTCACTTTCTTTTTTCTTATCTTAATATTCCCCTGAATCCCTGTAATCAGACTTAAATATCCTTAAACAGACTTTTGTAATCAGGGACTTTTACTAAAGAAAAAAATTCATACAGGGTCACATCACTTAATATATTAACAGTAGCTGTTTTACATTAGTGTTCAATTTTTGCATTTTTATCAATATTAAATAAATTCTTAGAAGGGTGAAGTTGTAGTCTAAATTGGGTTATAAACTAGATTCTTTAACCTGACCAAATCACATCCTTAAGTTTTAGGTTTCTCAACTGTAAAAGAGGGAATTTGACAAGAAAGTCTGAGGTCCCTTTTAGCCACTGAAAAATTATAAATTCTATCCTCTTAATGGTTCTAGAAGTTACTTCTCACTTAGAGAGATCTAAAGTTTTGAAGACCCCAATTATTCACTCTAATTTCCTTGAATTTGGAAGGAAGAGAGAAGATAAACAAAATCATTAGTTATTTGTGCTAATAGTGACATTCAAACATCTCATTTTAATAACTTGGGTTTTCTCAATATTTACACAACACAAGTTAAAAGCTAAGTAAAAATTAATTAACAGCTCGACTGCAATAAGGTAAACTGTTAAAAATACTGCATTTGGAGTCTGAAATCTGAGTTTGAATCTTAGATTTTCCACTTCTGTGACCTTGAGTAGGTCACTAACTCTTCTGAATTTCAATTTCCTCAAGTGGTCTCAATTATGATGCTATTAATGGAGTGCTCAAGGACATATCTCAATTGCCTTGGGACCAGAAATGAAGCAGCAAGTGACTGGGTAACTCTGCACTGGATAGTTACACTTCAGGGACAACTAAATCCAGAAGTCTAAATTCTCAGAATAGTTCTAGTTCATTGTAGGGTTTGTCTCAAATATAAAAAGTTTGAGCTAAAAGCGGGGATATAGCCTGGCAAAAGTGCTTAGGCACTATTAAGAATTTACTCCCAAATCTGAGGTACAAAAATTATTATTATTATTACTATCACTATTATTGACAATACAATACAATTCTATTAGGAATTACTAGAGCAAAGGGTATGATTTATTATTCCTGTGTGTTTCTAAATTCCTTATGTTTAATTGGTCAGGAGGATATAACTTTGATGAATTTACTAACAATAATAGTGATTTTAAACAATGGATTGCATTCCAATTTTGACCTGCAATATTACTGATGATACCTGATGATTAGATTTTTGCAGATATGTAGTTTAATTTGGATTATGAATGAGAACACGAAACAAATGAGATTAAAAAGAAAGAAGGAAAATCACTAATTATAATCAGTTTAATAAACTTAATCTAATTCATGTATGCAAGATTAGTCCTTTCCTAATCACAATGACCAAAATCATTGAGACTAGGGCAAAAGGATGGGGGAGGAAATGAAGTCAAGACTGAGTGACTACCCCTAAGGTCTTTTTTCAGACCCTATGAATTTGCTATCAACAGCAGTCAGCTATAAGGCAGATACCCCAAAAACTGGGGTCTGGATTTGGGTAGATAGTGTCACTGTTCATTTGTGTGCCTATGGGTCTAGGGAGCCACACACTTGCATGCCTGGGAGTACTGCCTAACTATATTAACATGTTCCTTCTTGGTATCTCATCCACAATCTCTTCATATCACTCTAAGCATGAATTAATTTATACATTCCAGGGAGGAAGTTATGTTTAACTTCTGACTGAGAACCTCTAATAATCAAGAACTCATTGGTTCCTAAAGTAGCCCAGTGTATTCTGGAAAACTCAAGTATCAGAAGTAATCCTTAAAAGCAGGAAGCCTACTTCTCTGTAATTTTAATCAACTGGTTCTACTCTTGTTCTCTGGGGAATAGCAGAACACTTCAAATCTAAATAACTTTTCCAGGTTTTAACTATTCAGATACTAAAAACAGCTACAATCCTTGCACATCCTTGGCCCAGCTAACCTAAGGCAAACTGAAAAACTATTTTTTTTTCCTGATAAGGTTACTAGAATCACTTGAAATATTTATCTAGTTTTCATATCAACTTAATGTGCATATTACTCTTGCAATTGAGGTGCTAATTAAACAAAGCAGCCTAATTTAAAAAAAACCCAATGATTGGGGTAGATAGGTGGCATAACTGATTAGAGCACTGGCCCTGGAGTCAAAAGGACCTGAGTTCAAATCTAGTCTCAGACACTTAATAATTACCTAGCTATATGATTCTGGGCAAGTCACTTAATGCTACTGCTTTGCAAAATAAAAAAAAAAAATTAAAAAAATTATCTTCTGTTACTTGATGGAACAGAAAGCATTAATGTAACCATACTGATATGAAAGGAGGATTTGGGAGGCAGACCACACCTTGATTGCTTGGTCCCTGAGACTTGCTTCCTTGGATGAAAAGGTACCTGTGGAGTATAGCTAGGTGTCCAAAGGTTGGGACATTATTTTAAAGATTCATTCTACTCACTCCCATAGTTTCAAGTCCCTGACTATATATCACTGTTAGAAATCCAGTAATAAGCATGTATTAAATACTTTAAATTGCAAAGCACTGTGTATTTCCTCTAGAGATGATAAAACTTACTTCCCTCTAGGAAGTATCTTCATGATATCACTGATCCTCTTCAAGAACAAAGAACCAATAAGATTTCCCACTGTAGTGGGGTAATCCAACATATAAACAGGTATGTGTATGGTCCCGATTATTTGATAAGGTAAGGAACATAAAAGTGGTACACGACATGATCCTTAGAGGAAATCAAAGCTTAGAAGAGGTAGGTAGAGGTGGAGAAGATTGGTTAGGAAAACTTATTTGGTCCAATGCCTTCAGTTCACAGATGAAGAAACAGCATCACTATCCTGTCCACATTACATGGTTAGATAGTAGCAGAATTGGATCTAGAACAATTCTGTGAGTTTTTCAGTAAATCATGCTGCCTACCTCAATGCCAACTGGAATTAGAGGAATTGCAAAAAATGAGAAAAAAAAGTTTAAGTTCTATAAAAGCAAGACCTTTTCAAAGGTTTTGTCCTTGTCTAGTACCTTAGGTAACTCTTGCTTAACAGCAAACAAGTACTAAGTATTGGATTAAATTAGAAAAACCAGATGCTTGGCTCAATAGGATATAGTGTCAAAGAACTGCTATTTTAATCCTAATGTTGATAGTAACATCTTTGTATAGTGAAACTTAAGTTAGATGGAACCCTGGTATATGAGTCATCCTTGGCTATCTGGACCTTTCACGAATTTGTCTTTTTCTACCTTAACCACTTTAGATGAACAGCTTTATAAAATTTATTACATGTGGTCCTGCCTCCCTTAAACAATATATGCTGAGCCTAATTTAATTTTTTCTTGATTAGGATCATGATTAGAAATATCAATTTTGTACTGTTTGTTAATACAGTAATGTTCTTGGATTTATATCAAAGTATAGACAGTTCTCACTTTATATAAAGTGGACCATCCTGTAGACTTCTAGGTAAATCAATCTTTATGCAATACAAATTTGCCTACAGATCTGGAGAAGGGAGGATAGGGAGGGAGGCAGGAAGAGGACTCTACACCCATGGAGGGAGAGGACCAAGAGTAGGTTTAAGGATACCTGGAGTCTAGTGCCAGCAACAGGAGGGCCTGGCTGGAACTGAGAGGAAGAACACATAATGGGGCAGACATGTGGGAGTTAGACACAGACATGGGATGACAAATGACTAGAGCCAAGGCCAGACATGTGACACCCAAGCTCAAACAGACAGAAGACAAGTCACAAGGGAGCCGGCCATATAGGTGGGTGGTCACAGCAGAGAAAGGTCTCTTTCAGCAAAGGAGGTCTTTAGTCAACCAGCTGCAGAGATGATCTCTCCACTTTCATTCTTCTACTTTCACTACACTTGTTTCTGGTATTGGGTTTTTTTGTTTTCTTTTTTTGAGGTGGGGATAAAGAGAGGACTGCAGAGGACAGAGGCTTTTTTGGAATGTGGGTTTTCTTCAGAATTCTATCTGTAAAGTCAGATTTGTGAAATACAAATTTACATAAAGTGAGAATTTTCTATATTCTAGTTAGGAAGGGGTAGTTTACCCCTACAATAAATGGCTAACTGGTGCAATAAATGGTGCTACTCTTGTGTCTATTTTTTTCTCTCACTTCAAATCAGCTATCACTTCTTGCTGTTGTCAGGTTGCCAACCTTCTTCCCTATTGTCTTCCAGTAAAATTCAAATTGCATAGATAACTAGATTAATCCTCTAGCAGCACCATACCTTTTTAGTCTCATTTCAAACTTCTCTCCTCCCGGTGATCTCTGATCCAGAGAAGTACTATGCATGCCGCAAGTTTTCATTTCTTTGTTCATATTTTTTTCCTTGCTTCTAATATTCTTCTACCGCCTACTTGAAACCTGAGTTTTGACTACCTCAGCTTTCAGCTTTAAACCTTTTTTCTCTAATTTAACTATTTCTGATGGTGGGAATAATATTCACACATTTTCTCATGATCAAAACTTAGGTGTTGTGTTTAGTAAGTTTACAAACATATATACTATCAGTTTTACAATCTATTTTCTATCTTGTGTGCTTTTTAAAACTTTCACTTCCTTACAATCTGGTACCTGTCAATGGAAACTAAGATAAAATTTATATATAAAATTATTTTAAGTAAATTATATATAAATAACCCCCCAAAAGAGAATCATTTTACTAGACTATATTTTCTCTACTGCAAAATATTACCATAAAAATGCATCACCTGCAAATGTAGGATTCAGGTTTGTTAAGTAAAAGATTGACAAATTCCCTTTCAGTTGTGAAAGATATCTTTAAAAGTAGTTACAGAACAAAAAATTTTTGAAGAGTTAGTTATAAACTTGAAACTTTCAGGCAGGACCATTTTTATACTTCTAATGCATACTATGAAGAGCAGTACAATTAATCTTGCTTTTCTGATGAGTTTTAATGTATTTTATACCTGATGTCCTTTGAAAGTATGTCATGAGTTGCAGAGGCAAGAATTAATATATAAATTCCTTTTAATTAAAAAAGATTATGGTTGATTAAATTAGCATTCAATAACACTTCAAATTCTAGAGTAGTGCTGACCGATACACATATTAACAAGCACAACTGTAAGCCCTGAAGTACTTTCATCAAAACTGTTTTCATAGAAAATTAGCATGTAGTAGAGGGGGAGAGATGGAAGAGGGTATAAGAAGACTCAACAAGCCTAATATACTCCTTAAAATGAACAGAAAATTTTGAAGGGCACATTTTATAACAATAACAATAGCAACTGAAGACAGATCTTTAGGGTTTACAAAACTATTTCCAGTCACTTTGTCACTCACAAGCCTGGGAAGTCAGCATAACAAGTAGGAAGACCCTGAAGTTCAGGAAGTTAAAGAATTTGCCCAAGATCTCCCAGTTAGGGTCAGAGTTGGATTTAAACCTTGGGCTTCCTGTCTCAAAGTCCAGAACTTTATCCAGAAAATCCTAATATCTATATTAATGGAGTGAAATTAAGAAACTTTTTTTTTTTAGGTTTTTGCAAGGCAGATGGGGTTAAAGTGGCTTGCCCAAGGCCACACAGCTAGGTAATTATTGTCTGATGAGTCCAAATTTGAACCCAGGTACTCCTCACTCCAGGGCCAGTGCTTTATCCACTGCATCACCTAGCCGCCCACCACTGCACCACCTAGCCGCCCCCCACTGTGCCACCTAGCCGCACCGAAACATCTTAATTTAAGCAGCATCATGAATGTTTTGTAGCCGTGTGGCCTTGGGCAAGCCACTTAACCCCATTTGCCTTGCAAAAAAAAAAAAAAATGAATGTTTTGTTACAAGACCATTTTCCAGAGAGCTAAAATATCAAAATTTAGTTTTCTATTTAATTATCTTGGATAGAAATCTTCCTGGTACACATTTTCCATATTCCTTAAATAGGAAGAAAATCCTTAAATAGAAAGAAGATCCACAGCCAGGTTTCAAAAAATTTGAAACACATGTAGTTTAGGGGCAGCTAGACACAGTGGATAGAGCACCAGTCTGGGAGTCAGGAGGACCTGAGTTCAAATCCAGCTTCAGACATTTAAAAATTACCTAGCTGTGTGACCTTGGGCAAATTACTTAACCCCATTGCCTTGCAAAAAAAAAAAAAAGGCTAGTTCTTTTTGCCAAGAAAAATTCAAAAATGTCACACAAATGTTACAAGATCTCTAGAGAAGCATAAGAAAAGAACTTTCCTCCTAAATTATAGCCACAGACCTTCTCAAAAAGTAAAATAAGTTAAGGTAAACATTTGCTTGGCACTGATGCTTCAATATTCACATGAGTATTTGCAAGAATGGACAAGGGCCAGGAGTCAGGAGTACCTGGGATTACCTAGCTATGTGGCCTTGGGCAATCCACTTAACTCCATTTGCCTTGCAAAACCCTAAAACAACAACAACAACAACAAAGAATGGACAAGGGAGAGGGAAAAAAAGCAACCAGGGGGCACAGTGGATAGAGCACCAGCCTTCAGCCTGTCAGGAGTACCTGGGCTCAAATTATGTGGCCTTGGGCAAGCCACTTAACCCCATTTGCCTTATTATCTAGCTGTGTGGCCTTGGGCAAGCCACTTAACCCCATTTGCCTTGCAAAAATAAAAACCCTAAAAAAAAAGGTGACTGGAATTATTTTTAAACTGTAAGCTTCAATTTCTCATTTGTCAACTGAAAGCTCCAAATTTACTTTCTCCAAGAAGCCTTCTTTGACTAATTCTACCCCCATTTTCTTCTTTCCTTGATTCTTCATCTCTAGAACTGTGCAGTATTTATATTAATCACATAGCACTAAGGGTCATAAAGTAACTTTGTACAAGTATTTCAAGAGCATATATCTGCCTCCCTAACTAAATTGTCTACTCTTCAATTCTTCTATTTCTTGAGTGCCTCTCATCCCTAATCCCTATGGAGCTATGCTCACAGTAGGGGTGGTCAAGAGTCTTCATTAGGTCAACTGAAAAGTCAAACTAAATATGAGGTAAAAGTTGCACACACTATGTCTATGTGCTATCATCTGGTGCTATGAACTACACTGAAGTCTCCACAACATCCCTTAATCTTCAAACTTTCATAACCCCCACCCACAGCTGCAGAATGCTCTTCTCTCCCCACTCCCCCATCTAAACCATACCTTAATCTCAGAGCTTTGGGAAAACTTTAGTAAAAACAAACTCTTCTAACACAAAGTTTGGGAGCATCAATAATAGCATATCAACAAATTCTTTATTAACTATATAACAGATTTTGTTGATCTTGAATACAAGTAATGATTCCTTAATATCTCAAAAATTACAATATCACAGCAGGTTATGATTTTTTTTAATGAGCAAATTGTTAGCCAAGGACCTGTCTCAATGAACAATGTTTCTACACTAACCTCTTTAATGCTTCGGTTATTTTTCAGTCATGTCTGATTCTTCATGAACCCATTTGGATTTGTCTGGGCAAAGATACTAGAGTGGTTTGCCATTTCTTTCTCCAAGTCATTTTAGAGATGAGGAAACTGAGGCAAAAAGGGTTAATTAACTCGACCAGAGGGTCACACAGTGTCTTAGCCCAGATTTGAACTCACAAAGATAGGTTTTCTGACTAAACCCAGCATTCTCTTCACCACCATCTTTAACGCAAACACACCCAAATGCAAGTATAGCTATTAGTGCTTTCATTTATAAATTGTTTTCCTGTAGAAATTCTACACAAATACTCATCCCCATTTCAGAGATAAGGAAACTGAAGTTCAGAGAGGTTAAATGACTTGTCCATGATCAAAAAGCTAAGCATCACAGTCAGGATTTGAGCCCAAGCCTTCTGACTTAAAAGTTCGATATCCTGTACATTAACTAAGATGCTGTGAAATCCTAATGTATTATTAATCTTTATATATATAGATATAGATATAGAAATAGATAATTCCTATGGAACTATCTCCTTTAAAATCATAAGTATTATATTCAAATCACACTCCTTCATTGCCAAAGTTGTAATTCAATAATAAACTATATTTATTTATCAATAATGTTTTATCCCTAGCAGCTGTTCCCAATCTGGTACGAGAATCTTTAGAAGGCTTAAGCTCTGTCCCGAGAGGTGTCAGTCACTTAGACTGTATGGTAGGGCATATGCTATTCTAGGGATAACTGCCATAAAGCCTCTCCAGCTTTTCCAATCCCATTTGAGAACTACATAATAAAATGTCAAAGGGGTCTTAGTTTAGGTCTCATTAAGCAGGGATGGGAAAATATAATAGCTCTGAGAAATAATATTTCTTCAAAGATCTATCTTATTAAAAGAAGAAAATGTTTTTCATATCAAATGTTAGGAAAGGGATGAAACTTCTGTGATTTGCTGACATAGCAAACTGTTCTAAGTTCCCCCTATCATTGCTCACCTTATCTTAAACTTCTAGTCTTAGAAAATTCCCTAAAGTACTGAGATGTTAAGTAGCTCAAGATCATATAGTCAATATATATCTCAGGCAGCACTTAAACCCAGGTCTTCCTGGCTTCAAGGCCAGTTCTCTTTCCACTACATCATAGTGACTCTCATCAACTTTTAGGGTACCAAGACTATGAAGATATAAGATATAAAAAGAAGCTGAGAATATCTGAATTAGAATTACTAGGTCAAATTAAAATTTTTGCTGGAAGACACTGGAAGAAACGGTGACTTTGTACTATTCAGGAGATAAAGTTATTGATTTTTTTTTTTTTTGCTTCAACTGAATGAATCATAACTTTAAGGAAGGAGAGCTCTGAGCCTACCTTTTTTTTTAAATTTCTGCAAGGCAATGGGGTTAAAGTGACTTGCCCAAGGTCACACTGCTAGGTAATTATTAAGGGTCTGAAACTAGTGCTCTATCCACTTTGTCACCTAGCTACCCAGCCCACCTCTTAAAAGGAAGAAACAATCTGCTAAAAATTTAGAATTATAGCTTGCTTGAGTTGCAAATCAATCATTCTCTTGAAGGAAAATATTGTGGGGAAAGGGGATTTCATTGACCTTTCTAGCCAAAAGAACTATTTTTCAAAAGAAATTTTCCAGAAAGGGGTTTGAGAAACCAAGGATCATAAATAATGAATGATCTATCTATTAAGAACCAAAGAGTCTAATGGAGCATTTTAACTGATCATTCCCTTCAAGAAGTGAGAATATGGGGAGGAATAATAGAAAAGTTTTGCCTAAGTAGAAGTGGGAATTTTAAGTGGCAATGATAAACAACTGAGTCTTGAGATCAAATAGTTTTAACTAAGAAAGGATATGGGGATATTTGGGATATCTGATATGCAGGGTTTAATGACTCATTTCAAAGATCAATCTCCCTAAAGATCTCTCTCAGCTAAGAACCTTGCCACTTAGCTTACTTAAAAATTAAGGTTATTTAACATAAGCTCCTCTTTTCCCCATTCTCTTTATCACAAAAATCAACATACACTCTCTCCTCCTTTTCCCCCACCAAAGATGACTTTTCTATTTGCCAAGGTCAACCATTCTAAATATGTACTTGTATTCAATCCCTTCCCATCTTCTCTGGCAGAATGTATACTCAGCTATCCTCCTCCTTATCTCTCAAACCATCAATTGCTAAAAAAAAAAAAATCTACTTCTTCCCCACTTAACTGTGAGTGTTACCTAAGGTTCTGTTCTGGGCCTCTTTTTTTTCTTCTTCCTCCATATTCTCTTGGTAACATGATCAGTGTCCATGGATTTAAGTACTATTGCTATGCATAGGACCAGCCCTATTCTCTCCCCCAAGATTCAGTCCTGGATCAACAATTTTTTATTGTACTTTTCAAACTGACTGACCCTGAAAAAATTAAATTCAACATGTCTAGAATTGAATTCATTTATACGCCCTCTAAAACCCTTTTCTCTCTCAAACTTCCTAATTTGTATTGAAAGCACTGTCATCCTTCCAGTGACTGATTTGTAATCCTAGCATTATCTCCAACTCTGTTGCTTCCCTTACCCTACATATTTAGTTGACAAATCTTACCAATTCTAATTTCACAACTTCTCTTATATCTAACCTCTTCCCTTCTCTCCATTCATACAACTACTCACCTTGGTTTAACTCTTCACCTCTTCTTGCCTAAAATAAAAGCCTCTAACTCAATTTCCCTGACTCAAATCACTCACCACCCCAGTTAACCTATACAATATAAAGTAAACTTTCCTTAAGTTCAAATCTGACCACATTACTTCCCTCTTGATCCAACACCAGTGGCTTCCTACTGCCTTTAGGATAAAAATAAACTCCTTGGGGCAGCTAGATGGCACAGTGGATAGAGCAACCAGCCCTGGAGTCAGAAGTACCTGAGTTCAAATCCAGCCTCATACACTTAATAATGACCTAGCTGTGTGACCTTGGGCAAGTCATTTAACCCCACTGCCTTGCCAAAAAACAATAAACAAACTCCTCTATTAAACTTTTAAAGTATTTTACAACATGATACCAATCTACATTTGCAAAATGGCTAAATAGTAAATCCCCTCTAGGACTGTATGATCCAGCTAAACTGGTCTTCTCTGTTCCTCACTCAACCATACTCCATTTCCTATCTCTATGCTGTTTAACAAATTATCTCACATGTTTGGAATAGACTCCTTATTTATCTCTAACTCATAGAGGCACTCGTTTTCTTTAAGATGTCACTTAGAAATTCTCAGACAAAGAAATCAAAGCTATCTATAGTTACATGAAAAATTGTTCTAAATCATTATTGATTAGAGAAATGCAAATTAAAGCATCTCTGAGGCACACCTCACATCTCTCAGATTGGCCAATATGATCAGATAGGACAATGATCAATGTTGGAGGGGATGTGAGAAACTGGGACACTAATGCATTGTTGGCGGAGTTGTGAACTGATCCAATCTTTCTAGAGAGCAAATCCCAAAGAGATCATATTAAAGGGGGGAAAGACCCACATGTACAAAAATACTCATAGCAGTTCTTTTTTGTTGTGGCAAAGAATTAGAAATTGAGGGGATGCTCATCAATTGGGGAAATGACTAAACAAGCTGTGGTATACAGATGTAATGGAACACTATTTGTTCTATAAGAAATCATGAGGGATGGGATTGCAGAAAAGTCTGAAAAGACTTACAAGAATTGATGCTGAGTGAGATGAGCAGAACCAGAAGATCACCTCGCACAATAACAACATGATGGACTTGGTGATGATCAACTATGATGGACTTGTTCATTTCAGCAGTACAATAATCAAAGACAATTTTAAGGGACTGATGATAGAAAACACCATCCATACCAAAAGAAGGAAATGTGGAGTTTAACTGAAGACCAAAGCTTATGATCTTCAATTTTTAAAAGTTGTCTTATGTAACTGTCATCTCTAATTTTTTTTCCTCTGTTTGGATCTGAGTCTTCTCTCAGAACATGTTCAATTTCAATCTATGTTTAGCATGGGTTGCAAATGTAAAGCCTGTATCAGACTGCTTTCTCTTGAGAAAGAGGAAGGAAGGGAAGGAGAAAAATTGTAAACTTCAAAACCTTGCAACAGAAAAGATCAGTAAAAACTACCATTGTATGTAACTGGAAAAACAAATTAAAATATTTATAAGAAAAAAATATATGTCACTTAGGTACCAACTTCTGCATAAAGACTTTCTGGTTGCCCCAAGTTACTAATACTTCCCTTTCAAGATACCTTACACTTAAGGTTTTTTTGCATAAAATTGTATTGGCTAACTTTATATTTATGCTGCATATATTTTCATCTGTGTTGGTTATCTTCCCCATGAGAATATAGCAATGACAATAGGGACTGTTTCATTTTTTTTACTTGTATATCTAGGATCCAGCAGCCTACATAGAGAGTTATTTATAAATATGAGTTGACTGCTTATATGACAAGCCAGGAAGATTTAATGTTACCCTCTTTAAAATACTCTTAAAACCAGAAAGATTTTTGAATAGAAGAGAGCAGACTTTAAAAGTCCCCAGATAAGCAATTCTAAATTAGTTGGGGCATAGGAATATGTACTATTTGGCAAGTTATGATTGGGGATCCCTGGAATGGGAATAAAACCATTTTAAGGATCTGGGGCAGGGGCAGGGAACTTGCAGCTCATGGGCTGTGTTGCTCTGGCATTGCCAAAAAAGTCATGGGCAGGACTCTAAATCCACTGTATCTAGTAGCTTTTAGGGATAAATTAAATGTTTGACCAAATAATAGCCTGGAATGATGTTATAAATACCCAAATGGTCCTTAGTAAAAAAGTTTCCCACCTCTGTCCTACAGAAATGTAAATATAGTTGTTACCTAACCTGAAAAAAATCTTGGCATTTTCTGAGAAACAACATACAATAGAAAACAGGAGGATAGGACAAAATTTTAAAAAATAAAATCATCCAGGTCCTAAATATATCTAAAAATATCAGGTATATAAAACAATTATATACTTACCCAAATCAAAATCATACATACAATAAGTCATCAAAATGTCATGAAGTAAAATCAATCCTGGATTATCTTTGCCTTCATAAAACTTGTTTGTTCGGTCTGTTCTATTAACATCTTTTTCTGAAAAGAAAAAAAAATTGTTACATACTAATTTAAATGCTTCCCAAAACCAATTTTATTAAGCCAAATCTTACAAACTGCAGCATTTTTTCTTATCATTGATTTTACATTGTTGGGGCAGCTAGGTGGCGCAGTGGATGAAGCACCAGCCCTGGAGTCAGGAGTACCTGGGTTCAAATCCGATCTCAAACACTTAATAATTACCTAGCTGTGTGGCCTTCGGCAAGCCACTTAACCCCATTGGCCTTGCAAAAAATAAAAAATAAAAAATAAAAAGATTTTACATTGTTGCCAGGCTTTCAAGTAAAGACAAATGAAATTATCAAATGCCATTTTAAACAAATGTTTTGAATTAACTTTATAAAAAAGTAAAATATAATAAGTTCCTTCAAAATGAGATGAGTCACTTGAAATTAATTTTTTGACTTTTTTTATTTTCTATATATATCTATGGAAACCTTTTAATTAAATTTTAGAAAACATTTTCAATAAATTAAAAGCAACACTGAAGAATATGACATTTAGCAATAAAATACTGTGATACTTAAAATAAGTAATGAAAAAAGCTATTATGCAATCAAGTTTCATCAAAAGGATTTTGTTTCATTCATAATTACTTGGTTTCTTTTGAAAAATGTTATAAATTTCTAATTTGTCAAGTTTCATAATTATTCTCAGGCATCATCATTCAGTCAAAAATTTATTACAGATTTTTACTGTGCCAAAATGAAAAACAAATTACAAGTTCTCTCCAATAATTATTCTATGGATTTAAAAAGATATTTGATTCAGTATAATTGGATGTCTATCTTCTGAAGTATATAACTATTTCTCTCTTTCAATTCAATACCGAATCACCAGCAAAAAGGAATTTGAAGAACTTCCAAATTATAAATTTATTATTCTATAATCAACTCAATTGGGTATATCTCTATCTTTCTACCAAATCCCCAACTTATAAATATGTAAATCCCCAAGTGATAAGTATGTGAATTGAAAAAAACTGATGCTACACTGGAGGAGGGCTGACTTTTCACCAATCAATAATTAATCAAACTAAGTAAGAAAACATTGGTTTAAATGTTCTACAAGGTTGTTGAACAACCTAACAACATCTCCCCTCTGTTAACACCCTGTTTTTAATACAACAATATCCCAAAGAAGTAAAGCTATAAAAGCAGTTAGGTGGTGTACTGGGTAGCACACTGGCCCTGGAGTCAGGAGAACTTGAGTTCAAAATGACCTCAAACATAGTAATATTAACTATATGACCTTGGACAAGTAACAACCCCATTGCCTCACAAAAAAAAAATCAAAACAAAAAAAAATCAGAATTAAACCCATACCTCTTAAAGTTTTAAAATAACTATCATATGTATGTGAATCTTTTTTGAATTATAAAGATTTTATTATTTTGAGTATTACAATTTTTCCCCTAATCTTACTTCCCTCTCCCCACCCCCCCACAGGAGGCAGTTTGCCAGTCTTTACATTGTTTCTATGGTATACACTGATCCAAATTGAATGTGATGAGAAATCATATCCTTAAGGAAGAAACATAAAGTATAAGAGATAGCAAAATCAGACAATAAGATATGAGTTTTTTCCCCTAAATTAAAGGTAATAGTCTGTCCGGGGTCTTCTTCCCCGGACTCCCGAGTGAGCTCCTCAGTGGGCACTGCTTCAGGCGTCCCTGGTGTTTTCCCTCCCCCGGAGATCAGCGAGGAGGGACTCAGGCAGACACTTCTTCAGGAGGCATATGTTTTATTAGGTGCAGAGGGATCCCCCGAATAGCTCAGGGTGATGGCTAATATAGGGAGTTCGTTCTGGGCTGCCACCCCGATCCGCCCCGAGGGCAGAACCTACCACCCGATTGGAGCAAGCGACACAGGCCAACCAGGTGAAGCCACTGCTCCCCTTAAGGAACCGTGTCTTCTTTAGATTGGCCTGACCTCACTCTCGGGGAGGTCCTATCCACTCAGGCGGTCAGGGCCGACCCCCGACAATAGTCTTTGGTCTTTATTCAAATTCCAGAGTTCTTTCTCTGGATACAGATGGTATTCTCCATTACAGACAGCCCCAAATTGTCCCTGATTGTTGCACTGATGGAATGAGCAAGTCCATCAAGGTTAATCATCTCCCCCATGTTGCTGTTAGGATATACCGTGTTTTTCTGGTTCTGCTCATCTCACTCAGCATCAGTTCATGCAAATCCCTCCAGGCTTCCCTGAATTCCCATCCCTCCTGGTTTCTAATAGAACAATAGTGTTCTATGACATATGTATGTGAATCTTAACAAAAATAATGAGTTATACATTTAACAGTAGTTTTTTTAATCAAAATGTGTCAGAGTCTATCTTCAACTGATAATCCTATACCCAATGAAAATTTTTGTAATCAAAACTACTCATTATTGACTAAATGAAACTATAGTCTCATATACCCCAGCTACTTATTGGTTGGTTCTGCAGACATCTTAAACTCAATCATCCATAAGTGAATTCATCTTTTCCCCAAAACCATCCCCACTTCCAAACTTTTCTATTGCTGTCAAAGGTACCACATCTTCCTAGATATCTAAGTGTACTTCTAGGCATCACCCTCTAATGCTCACATTCTCTTCTTACTCTCTACACCAAATCTGTTGTCAAAGTCTATGGATTCTATCTTCCCAATGTCTCCTTCTCTCCTCTGATACTGTCACCAGTACTCATCTCTTCATGTCTGAATTATTGCAATAGCCTTACGGTGGTCTTCCTGTCACTCTAAACTACACTCTACTCAGTTATCAAAATGATCATCCTAAAATAAAAATCCAATCAGATCACTTCTCACTACTCTATAATAAAGTCCAGCTCAATACACAATAAAGTCCAGCAGCTCCCTATCACCTCTAGGAACAAATGTAAAATTCAGTTTGGCATTCAAAGTCCTTCATTACCCTCCACCCATACCTTTTCAGTCTTCTTACGCTTTACACCCCTTAAACCTTTAATGTATTCTTTGATCCAATGACACTGAATAACTTACTATTCTTTAAATAACA
The DNA here is from genome assembly GCF_037893015.1 of Macrotis lagotis. Classification (NCBI taxonomy): domain Eukaryota; kingdom Metazoa; phylum Chordata; class Mammalia; order Peramelemorphia; family Peramelidae; genus Macrotis; species Macrotis lagotis. The sequence goes on along the minus strand of NC_133659.1, from coordinate 267,954,457 downwards.
GGCCATTCTCCTGATTCCAGGCATTTTCACCATTCCTCAAGGAATGTTTTTTCCTTCTTATCCTACCACCTCTTTCATCCCCCTTCCTTAACTTCCCACAGTCCTAGCAAGAATCTCATCTGCTAAAGGAAGCCTTTCACAATCTCTTTCAATTATGGTACCCTTTCTCTGTTGCCTATAGCCTATATTTATTCTCTATCTAGCTAATCTGCATAGAGTTGTATGAATATTTTTCTCCCCCCATTAGACTATGAGTTCCTCAATGCTTGATACATAGTCGGCTCTCAAAATAGTTGAATGATTTGTAATATTATCCATTAAGAGATAAGAAATTGCAACCAAGATTAAAAAGAATGCATTAAATTGAGAAACATTTTTTTTTTTTGCAAGGCAATGGGATTAAGTGACTCGCCCAAGATCACACAGCTAGGTAATTATTAAGTGTCTGAGGATGCATTTGAACTCAGGTCCTCCTGACTCCAGGGACAATGCTCTATTCACTGCGCCACCAAGCTGTCCCCTGGTAAACAATTTTTACAACTAGTGTTTCTGACAAAAGACATTTCAAAAATATATAGAGAACTGAGTGAAATTTATAAGAAAACAAGTCATTCTCCAATTGATAAATGGTCAAAGGATATGGAAAGACAATTCTTAGATAAGAAATTAAAGCTATCTATAATCATATGAAAAACAGCTCTAAATCATTACTGATTAGGGAAATGCAAATTCAAACAGCTCTGAGGGACCACTTCACACCTATCAGATTGGTCAATATGACTAAAAAGGAGGGAATGTGGGAAAACTGGGACACTGATGCATTACTGACAAGAGTTGTAAACTGATCCAACCTTTCTGGAGAGCAATTTCAAACTATGCCCAAAGGGTAATCAAACTGTGCCCTTTGATCCAGTAATTCAGGAATGTTCATCAATTGGGGAATGATTGAACAAATTGTGGTATATGAATGTGATGGAACACTATTATTCTTTAAGAAATCATGAGGGACACAATGTCAGAAAAAGTCTTGAAAGACTTGCACAAACTGATGCTGAGTGAAGTGAGCAGAACCAGAAGAATATTATACTCATTAACAGCAACACTGAATGATGATCAACTATGATGGACTTGTTCAATACAGCAGTATAATAATCAAAGACAATTCTAAAAGACTTGTGATGGAAAATACCATCCATAGCTACAGAAGGCACTGTAGAGTTTAAATGCAAACCAAAGCTTGTCATCTTCAATTTTTAAAACATGTCTTAGGTATTATGTCTTTTTTTCTCTTTTTTGTTCCATTTGGATTTGATTATTCTTTCAAAATATGCTTAATATGGATCCATGTTTAACATAATTACACATGTAGAGTCTACATTAGATTGCTTTCTGTCAGGGGGGAGAGAGTAGGGAAGGGAGGAAATGAGGAAGAAATACTCAAAACTCAAAACCTTGCAAAAATAAATTAGTGAAAATTGCCATTGCATGTTGTTGGAAAAACAAATAAATAAAAATATTTAAATTAGAAAAAAAGAAATACAACAATGCTTAATAAATCCTTGTTCCCTTTTCACCTAAAAAAAAATGGAATGGGGCGGCTTGGTGGCGCAGTGGATAAAGCACCGGCCCTGGAGTCAGGAGTACCTGGGTTCAAATCCGGTCTCATTAGACACTTAATAATTACCTAGCTGTGCGGCCTTGGGCGAGTCACTTAACCCCATATACTTTACAAAAACCTAAAATAAAAAATGGAAGTAAAGAATTGCATGCTACTTATGAAGTACTACTTTGCCCCAGGAGGGTCTGTCTGCCCAGTGTGCTGAGGGGGCTTTCTCAGATTCTCCTTACATCTCAAGAATATTAATGAAGCACAAGGTTAGCCATCTCTCATCTCAATATTTAACAGAGTCCCTTTTTTCCCCTGACTGCAGGCTTCTTATAAAAGTTTTATTAAAAATAAAACCTCTTCATAGTTAAATTTTATGAAAGTTATCTATGCCCAATACTTCAAAACCCAATGCCTCTGCAAGGTCTCTAAACAATATACTGAAGCAACTCTAAAGACAATGACAATCATTCTCTTTCTGGATACTGTCTCTCCTTGGCTTTCAAAGTTAACACTCTTCCATTCTCTTCCCTCTCTTCACGCTCCTTTCCTCTACATTTTCCAACTGCTTTTACTGTTTCTTCCTAATAGTGTTTACTTTCACTGGGTCCTCACAATTTCTTCCCAATTGTGATTGTTTTCAAGGGCCTGATCTTAGACCTCTTCCTTCTATATATTCTCTTCTTTGGCAATATCTCTTCAAAGGCTTTAAAAATTCCACCTCTATGTAAATGATACCAGATCTCAATTTCCAGTCTTGACTTATCTACTGAATTGTCAACTGCCTATAAGCACTAAAATAACACCACTAAAATATCACATCAGCACTTCTAATTCAATGTCAAAAATCAAACTTGCCTCAATTCTTCCTTTTTTGATTATTCACCTATTCACCAAAATTATATATCTTGACTCTTCCCTTTTCAAACTTAATTATGAAGTCTTATTCATCTTTGTAATACTCCCTGCATCCAATCCATTTTCTTCCTAGTCTTCATAACCACCACAATAGTAGAGGCTTTCATTTACCACCTTCAGACATTATAATAATCTAGCAGGAATTCTTGCCTTTATTTCCCATACTTCAGACTCAATACAAATGCTAGAATAATCTCACTAAGGTATAAAAATCTGGTCTCATATGCTTAAAATTTTTCAGTGGCTGCTTATTACCCAGCAGCTAGGTGGCAAAATGGATAGAGTGCCAGCATGGAGTCAGGAAGACTTCTCTTCTGTTCAAATCCAGCCTCAGACACTTATTAGATGTGTGACACTGGGAAAGTCACTTAACCTGTTTGCCTCAATTTTCTCATCTGCACATTGATCTGGAGAAGAAAAGGCAAATTATCAAAGAAAATCCCAAATGAGATTACAAAGAACTACATTAGATATACAAAGAACCAGTCACAACTGATTAAACATCAACAACAACAATTTAGCCACCAAGAAAAGCATTTAATTCCACTTGATATTTAATGATTTCCATAATCTAGTACTACACTCAACTTTCCAGCCTGCCAAGTACTATGTTCTAACCAAGTTTTCTACACCATAGTCAAAATAAACCAATTTCCCCCACCCCCATCTACCTACTCCCAGAAAGCACTTTAACAAAAACTGCCTGACTTTGACCCTCCTTTTTAACTGGTGAATTCTTACCCATTTAAATTTAAAGTTCAATTCAAATGCCATCTCATCAAACCAGCCCAGTCCCATGATGCCACAAACTACCTCACCATATTCTTCCTACCCAAGCATTCTATCATCTGCAATACTCTGCACTCTTCCCCCTTTTCTAGTTTTCTTTCATGCATTATCTTCCGCCACTAGAATATAAGCTTCTTGAAGACAGGGATTGTCTTTCTTTTCACTTGTATTTTTATTCCCAAAACAGTAAAGTGCTGGGCATTTAATAAGGGCTTAATAAATGGTTCCTTTATATATCCATCTATCAGATAGAATATGGGTAATTAAAAGTAAGAAATTATAAAACAGCTGCATTTTTAAAAAATAAGTATCTTAAACTTTTAAACAATTTAGCCTAGCATTATTCTAATAAACATACCTGGATCAAAAAAAGAAATAAATATAAATAATGAAATAGGTACACCTAGGTGGCAGAGTGGATAGCTGCCAGGCCAGGAGTCAGGAAAACCTGAGTTCAAATCCAGTCTTAGATACTTACTAGTTTTGTGACCCTGGCCTGGTCACTTTACCTTGTCTCAGCTTCCTCATCTGTAAAAGGAAATTTACCAAGAAAAACCCAAAAGGGGTCACAACATCTCACTATTTCAGAAACAGATTTATCCTCATTTTTCTGACTGCTAAAAAAGAGTTTAGTAATATTTGCCAACAGATAAGTTTATAACAGCTGTGGAAAAGGTCAAAAGAAGCAAAATTATTTCATGCAACACTTTTATTAGGTATATTATTTTATTTTATAAATTTTGAAAAGTAAATTAATTGATATACTTATTATTCACAATTGTATAGTTCTTCAAGAAATAAAGAAATATGGAATTGGATAGCTGGAAGATACCCCATCAGTAAATAACAGGAATGTCTGACAACTCAGCTTCTGCTTGAAGACTTACAGGAAAGTCCAGTTCATGTTCTCATTCTAGAATTGTTAGAATGCTTTTCCTGGCATCAAGGCTGAACTTGCCTCTCTGCAATTTTTATCCATTTTATCAATTTTATCTGGCCCTCTGAGAACAGAATAAGTTTAATCTCCTCAAACCCTTCAACCATTTGAACCAGCTATCATGCCCACTCAAAGTCTTCTACTCTTGAGAGCCTTTTCTTCTCTCCAGGAAACATATTCCCAGTTAAGAAAACTAATCCTCATATGACACAAACTCAAAATTTTTCATCATAATGTTTGCCCTGCTCTGCACCCTTTCCAGTTACCAATCAATCAAAAAATAGTGACTTGCAAAGAGAACAACTCTCAACCTTGGCATTTTGAGCACTGTAGTCTAAACTAACTGGGCTAATCTACTTTCTGAAAATCTAACAAAAGGCTTTTCCTCACAACAAAATCCTGTGCAGTGGGTAATATAATTATTATCATGGCATAACAAATGAGGAACCAGAAATGATTAGAAGTTAAATGAATTTCTTATAGTAGTCTGACTAGCAAGTAACAGAGATGAAATTCAAAACTAAGGTCTCCTGTCACCAGGTCTAGCACTCTTTCCACTGTACCAAGTTACTTTTAAATTCATATAATTCCCTAAATTAGAGTTAGAAGTTAAACAATATTTTCTCAATTAAAAATAGCATGTACTGTACCACTAGTTTTGAACAATTCCAGGTTGTTTTATTTAAATGTTTCACATATATTACCTTTCTAACTAGAAAATAAGTCACTTAATAGCAGTGACCATGTCATATCTTGGGCTGCATTAAAATAAAGTGCTCAAGAAAAAAACAATTAGAATAGTAAAGCCTCCTGAAGTCAGCCTACATTAAGTTGATGAATCTAGGCACAATTAGCTTGGAGAAAACTTCAGCAAGGACAAGATAGCTGTCTAAGTATGTAAAAGTCAGAAGAGGGATCAGCTTTGTTCTGGACAGAACCAGAAGCAATGGTTCTAAGCTGCAAAGAACAAATTTAAAGTTATAGCAAAAGGTTTACATTTTTGCTTTAAAATGCTTAGATTGCCGTGGCTAGGTGGCAAAGTGGATAGCGCACCGGCCCTAGAGTCAAGAGTAGCTAAGTTCAAATCTGGCCTCAGACACTGAATAATTGCCTAGCTGTGTGGCCTTGGGCAAGCCACTTAACTCCATTGCCTTGCAAAAACCTAAAAAAATAAAATAAAATAAAATGCTTAGATTGTTTTAATAATAGTAGCTAACCAGTAAGCAATCAATTACTTCAAGAAGTAGCTATTTTCAAGAAAAGACCATATGTTCATTTGTTAAGTATGTTAGAGAAAGGATTCTCTTTTAGGCTGAGATGGCAAATGAAATTCTGCAATTGTATAATATGCTTTTTTTTTAGGTTTTTGCAAGGCAAATGGGGTTAAGTGACTTGCCCAAGGCCACACAGCTAGGCAATTACTAAATGTCTGAGGCCGGATTTGAAATCAGGTACTCCTGACTCCAGGGCCAGTGCTCTATCCACTGTGCCACCTAACTGCCCCCTATAATATGCTTTTAAAAAATGAACTGATAGAAAATTGTTTTGAAACAACAGATACTTTCCATACAAACTTTTTCAGTATCCCTTCATCTCCCCCTTACTTGAATATACTGCTTTACATAAAGTCACTCTCTCAGTTCCAAGTAACAATGAGAAAAGATCAATATTCTGAAGTCTAAAAACTTATGGGCAATTTTAAAAAAAGTAATTGAAAACAAAAATCTAGGAAAACTCTATAGAAGGATCCAGCTAGGGTTAGAAAAATAAAAACGATGATTGTTCAGTCAACACAAACTTCCCATATAAACTTCTAAATCCTTGTATGTTCCCCCACCCCATACTGCCTTAAAGATAGTAGTTTACTTGCTAATTATATTCAGTGTTTATTAACCACACACACACACACACACACACACACACACACACACGCCCTGATTCACCCTGAAATGAGCTATATATAAAAAAGGGGATAAAAAGACAACAAAAATACAAAACCCTATCATGAAAGAAGCTTTAACATTGTAAATGACTATTTCATTTGATTGAGCTATCTTTTTTCCATCTGTTGTTGCCACCTGAGTTGCTATAAACTCTTGAAACATGCCATACTAAGTATTCAGTAATTAAATACTAGAGCTTATCTCAATATTGCTTAAGGGCATCATCCTTCTGAAATTTATAATGATAATACTGAGTCATCAAAAAAAGATTATTTTTCTATTTATCGTATTTCCCCATGTATAAGATACACCATTTTGCCAAAAAAAGTAGGGGCCTAAAAACTGGGAGCATCCTGTACAGTGTCTGCAGATTTTTTTATTTGCATTTTCCGCTTTTTCTCGCTTGGTGTCTTTATGCTCATCGTTTCTCATTTGTTACCAGTATATTAGGTTATATTTTGCGTTGTTCTGACCAGAAATGGCTCAGAAAAGATTTTCATACAGTGCTGAATTCAAGTTCAAAGTGATCCAGTTTGCAAAAGTGAATGGAAATAGTGCTGCTGTCCTTCTCCAATTGAAAAAACAATCTGAAACTGGTGATGGGAAGAAGAAACCCTACTGAAAATACCAGGCAGAAGAAGGCCATGAGAGGAAAGGCAGTCAAATGGCCTGAGTTAGAGAAGGAATTGATGAGATGGATTGAAGAGCAAAAGACAATTGGGATTCCTGTGTCCACAAAGATGGTTCAGCAGGAGGCAAGAATAATTGCTGATGGAAAAGAAGTGACTGACTTCCAAGAAGGACACAATGGGTGCTTCAGGTTCATGAAATGGAATGGGCTAAGCCTGCCTCCACACACCAGACTTGCCCAGGAAGTGTTATGGTCAACCACAGACCAGAGCACAGGCAGGAGAACAGTCAGAGCCTCCTGAAACAGAGCCGTAATTCGTCATCAAACACAGATGAGGACAAGCTAATGGATGGGAATTATAACTTTATTCAGACCCAAAAATTAAGGTGCATACTATACATGGGAGCATCTTATACTTGGGTAAATATGGTACTCTATACTTTTTTTTTTTTTTTTTAGGTTTTTGCAAGGCAAATGGGGTTAAGTGGCTTGCCCAAGGCCACACAGCTAGGTAATTATTAAGTGTCTGAGGCTGGAATGAACTCAGCTACTCCTGACTCCAGGGCCAGTGCTCTATCCACTGTGCTACCTAACCACCCCATTCTATACATTTTTTTTCATTCTATACATTTTTAAGAAATTTTAAAAAGGAATAGTATAAAATAAAAAAGGACAAGTCACTGTAGAAAGTGCTTTGGAAAAACAATCATTGCAATACTATGGGAAAAACAATCATTGAAATACTGTGGGCAAAACTGTAATATGGGGACGGCAAGGTGGCACTTAACCCCATTGCCTTGCAAAAACCTAAAAAAAACAAAACTGTAACATGATCAGTCAGTTATTATATATGAGAAACTATTTTAAGCACTGAGATGAAAAAAAGTAAAACATGTTCCCACAATCATATTTTAATGGAAAAGACAGCATGCAAAAACAACTACATAAATACAAGATATTCAGTGTAAATGAAAGGTTCTCTCAGAAGGAAGGTATAAGCAGTAGGAGGAGAACCAGAAAAGATAGGTGATATTTAAGTTGAGTTTTAAAGGAAGCCAAGTGATCTAGGAGGAAGAAATGAAGAAAAGCATTCTAGAAACCAAGGGGGGGTGGGGAGGGTAACCAATGAAAATGCACAGAGCTGAGAGAAAAGAGTGAAGGGTCATATTTGAGGAAAAGCAAGGAGACCAGTGTCACTAACCATACTGTATATGAAGGGGAATAAATATTTGAGCAAATAGGTAGGCTCTGGAACTTCTTCAGCAGAGGGCTAACATGATCGATCAGAACTGTATGCTTTGGCAGCTGAATGAAGGCTGTACTGGAGTGGGAAAGAGCAGTGAGGAGTGGGGAGAGACTTGAGGCAGAGAGAGGTCACTAAGAAAATTAACAGTCCAGGCACAAGGTAGTAAGAATTACATCAGTCTGGCAACTGTGTGACTGGAGAGGAGACCCACATAAGAGATGTTGATTAGGCAGAAAGAACAAGACTTGGCAACAGACCAAAAACATAGAGTGAAGGAGAATCCTGAAGCCCAACACTGAATCTACAAACTTGAGTACCTGAAGAAGTTAGGTTTGGCTAAGCAAATCTGACAGCCACCTGCTTAGAGATAAATGAACCTATAGGGGCTGATGAGATCACCAAATGAAACAGTTTAGAGGAAGAAAAGAAGCTGACCAAAAATGGTCCTTACCATGGTTAGTGGGCAGGATGTGGATGAAGACAGACCAAAGGAGGCTGAAAAGCAGGAGCCAAGTTGGAGAATCAAGAGAGGGCAGTGCCACAGAAACCCAGAGAGAAAAAAGAATTTTGAAGAAGGGAATCAAAAGTGTCAAAGGCTACAAGGAGTTAAGAAAGGTAAAGACTGAGAGAAGTAGATTTGCAATTGAGAAATCAATGGTAAAGAAAGCAGTTTCAATTAAATGATGAGATTACAAATCAGACTCTAGAATCAGAAGGGGGAGAAGTGGAGGCACCAAGTATAGATATCCTTCTAAAGTATAGCCATAAAGGAGAGGAAAATACAGGATGATAGCAGCACAGCATAGTAAATCAAGAGAATATTTTTTAAGGATGGGAGGCACAATAATAATAATAAATAGTATCTATCTGCAACCATCAACAATCATTATATTCAATGGGGCTCTAGAGGCTAGAAGCATTCCCAATAAGATCAGGGGTGAAACAAGGATGCCCATTATCACCACTACTATTCAATATCGTATCATAAATGTCTGTTTCAGCAATAAGAGAAGAAAAAGAAATTGAAGGAATTAAAATTGGGAAGAAGAGAGACAAAACTCTCACTCTTTGCAGATGATATACCTAGAGAATCCCAAGAAATCATCCAAAAAAACCACTAGAAACAATTAGCAACTTTAGCAAAGTTGCAGGTTATAAAATAAACCCTCATAAATCCTCAACTTTTCTATATATGACTAGCAAGATACAGTAGGAAGAGCTAGAAAGAGAAATCTCATTCAAAGTAACCTCAGACAATATAAAATACCTGGGAGTCTATTTGCCAAGGCAGACTCAGAAACTTTTTAAAAACAATTACAAAACACTTCTCACACAAATAAAATCAGATTTAAATAACTGGGCAAACATCAATTGCTCATGGATAGGTTAAGCTAATATAAGAAAAATGACAATTCTACCAAAATTAAGCTACCTGTTTAGTGCCCTACCAATTAAAATTCCAAAAGATTAATGAGTTACAAAAAGTTGTAAGTAAATTCATACAGAGAAATAAAAAGTCAAGAATTTTCAGGGATTCAATGAAAAAAAAGTACATAAAAAGGTGGCTTAGCCCTACCTGATCTAAATATATATTATAAAGCATCAGTCATCAAAACTGTCTGGTATTGGCTAAGAAATAGAGTGGTGGACCAGTGGAATAGACTAGGTGCAATAGCAAGAAATGATTATAGTAATCTGCTGTTTGATAAACCCAAAGGATCCAGCTATTGGGATTAAAAACTCTTCCTTCCATAAAAACTGCTGGGAATATTGGAAGGTAGTATGCAAGAAACTTAGATTAGATCAACACCTCACACCCTATACCAAGATAAGATCCAAATGGATACAGGATCTAGATATAAAAAACAATACTGTAAGCAAACCAGAAGATCAAGGACTAGTTTACCTGTCAGATCTATGGAAAGGGAAGCAGTTTATGACGGAAGAGATGGAAAACACCACTAAAAACAAACTAGATGATTTTGATTACATTAAATTAAAAAGCTTTTGCACAAAATCACTGCAACCAAGATCAAAAGAAATATAATAAATTGGGAAACAATCTTTGCAACTAATGTTTCTGACAAAGGGCAGAGAACTGAGTCAAATTTTTAAAAAGAAAAAGCCATTCCCCAATTGACAAATAGTCAAAGGATATGCAAAGGCCATTTACAGATGAGGAGATCAAAGCAATCCATACTCATATGAAAAATTCCTCCAAATCATTACTTATTAGAGAAATGCAAATTAAAGCGCACACCTCTCAGACTGGCCAATATGACCAGAAAGGATAATGATCATTGTTGGAAAGGTTGTGGGAAATCTGGGACACTATCATATTGATGGTGGAGCTGTGAACTCATCCAACCTTTCTGAAGAGAAATTTGGAACTATGCCCAAAGGGCAACAAAAATGTGCATACCCTTTGATCCAGCAATACCACTACCGGGTCTATACCCTGAAGAGATGATGAAAAAGGGTAAAAAACATCACTTGTACAAAAATATTCATAGCAGCCCTGTTTGTGGTGGCAAAGAATTGGAAATAAAGTAAATGTCCCTCAATTGGGGAATGGCTTGGAAAACTGTGGTATATATGTATGTCATGGAACACTATTGTTCTATTAGAAACCAGGAGGGATGGAAATTCAGAGAAGCCTGGAGGGATTTGCATGAACTGATGCTGAGTGAGATGAGCAGAACCAGAAAAACACTGTATACCCTAACAGCAACATGGGGGTGATGATCAACCTTGATGGACTTGCTCATTCCATCAGTGCAACAATCAGGGACAATTTTGGGATATCTGAAATGGAGAATACTATCTGTATCCAGAAAAAGAACTGTGGAATTTGAACAAAGACCAAGGACTATTAACTTTAACTTAGGAAAAAAACTGATATCTTATTGTCTGATTTTGTTATCTCTTATACTTTATGTTTCTTCCTTAAGGATATGATTTCTCTCTCATCACATTTAATTTGGATCAATGTATACAATGGAAACAATGTAAAGACTGGCAAATTGCCTTCTGTGAGGGGTGGGGGGAGGGAAGTAAGATTAGGGGGAAAATTGTAAAACTCAAAATAAATAAAATCTTTAAGTAGGGAAAAAAAGGATGGGAGACTTATGTGTAGGCAGTATGAGGGAAACAACTAAAAAGGGGAAAAATATAGAGATTAATGACAGAATTAGGACCAAAGAAGATGCAATCTGCTGGAAAATATGGGATGAAAGAAGATCCTGTGCATGTAGTGGGGTTTACTTTGGCAAAGAGAAGAACCCACAACTTTCTTTGAGACAAGGAGGAAAACATTTGAATGAAAAGAAATAAGAGTTTAAAAAAAGGGAATATTCAGCAAATGTCCTCAAATTTTTTGAAGTATAAGGTCTCAGCTGAAGTAAGGAAAGCAGATGGGAAACTGAAGGGATTTAAAAGTTTGATCAAAGTCTTCTGGATTTCCATATGGAATTAAGCCATAAAAGTGGCAAAATGTGCATATTCATTAATTAATTTCAATATGACACGTATATACCCCAAGAAAGTCAACGACAGAAAAAAAGATTTAATGTATATCATAACAGCAAATAAAAGTAACTTTGAAAGAACAAAGAAATGAGAAAATAAGTGCCCAGAAAAATCAATAGTACATAAATGTAAAGGAATATAATCATATAGCAAGAATTAACAAACCTGAACAATTTATACAATAATTATAACAGTGTAAGAAAAAAAACTGAAAGATTTAAGAATTCTGTTCAATACATAAACAAGCAAAATTCCACTGGTACTATTTGTTTTGCTTGACTATGTTTAAATGTTACAAAGGTTGGGGGGGGGTAATTTATTTTTGTTGATGTTATTTAAGACAGTGAGGTTTGAGAATGTAAAGAGCAAGAGAGAGTCAGTGATAGTGATGCCCTACCAAAAAAAAGCTAAGAAAGAAAAAAGTCATTGAAACATTTTTAAAAACAAGAAAAGAAAATAGGGGCAGCTAGGTGGCGCAGTGGATAAAGCACCGGCCTTGGAGTCAGGAGTACCTGGGTTCAAATCCGGTCTCAGACACTTAATAATTACCTAGCTGTGTGGCCTTGGGCAAGCCACTTAACCCCATTTGCCTTGCAAAAACCTAAAAAGAAAAAAAAAGAAAATAGAACAAAGTTCAGGAGGAGGCTCAGATAAGTAGGATGATTCTAAAGGATATTAAAAGGAAGTCAAACTCAGAGTAATGGAACAAATAAATGAAGGTTCCAGCGAGCAGAAAATTAAACATAACAACTTCCTCTTTGCAGAAAGACAGGGATCTCCTAAGGCAGAATATTAGTTATACTATCAGATGTGGTCTCTGTATATGATGTATTTGCTTAACATTTTTTGTTTTGTTTTGTTTTTGCTGATATAAGGGAGGGTTCAGTAGGGAGATGCAGAGTTTGGGAATAATCAGTGTAAAGGCAAAAAATAGTAATAAAGTATATTTTTAAAAGAAGGGATGTACAATATGTTTTAGAAACCTTTCTATCACAAACAGCGAAATATTTTAAGTTTAAGCACATGAACAGGTGAGAATCAATTATGTGCAAAGTTCATTTAATCAACTGCAGGATGAGCACCATACAATGAAATATATATGTAAACCTTCCTCTATCTTTTCAGTTTTTCATTTCTACTTTCTGAATTACATCTCCAAGCACCTTTTATTTTTATTGTTATTGTTTAATATGGTGAATTTCAAGAATGGAAAGAACAAGAGAGGGTCAATGATGGTGATGCCCACCCAAAAAAAGTAACAAAGAAAAGTGAACTAATTATACCTCCCATATGAAGCAGAAAAGTAACTTCTCTAATCTTTTAAAACTATTTTAAGTTAGCACCTTCCTTCCCCTTTCAAAACAAAGGAAAATTACCTATCAGGTTCCTATAATCCCTCAATCTTGAGTTTCTTTTCTCTTGCTCCTCGCTGACAGATTTCCACTGTAGTTTCATCCGGAAGTATTCATCACTAAAGAAGAAAACAATTTTTATGCCAAAGGAAGATTTTCCATATAGTCTACTTTTATTATTTGAGAATTCTAATTTTTCTATAAAAATGAATTATCAAAGTATAAAGGAATTATTAAAGATATTTAAGATGCCACAACGGGACACAATTTCATAATAATACCATCATGGTGATATTATTTAAGTTATCATCATCACACTGAAAATAATAATTCAAACTTGTATAGTATTTTATGGTTTTTCCTCACAAAATCTGAAGGATAGATGGTAATGGTATTAGTGTTCCCATTATACAGATAAGGAAACCAGCGCTCATAGGTAAAGTTACTTGCTCACAATCACACAAATAATAAAGTTTCTAAATCAGTATTTGAACTCAGGACTATCAACTCTTAATTGTTCCATTACATCAGTTTCTCAGGACTATCAACTCTTAATTCTTCCATTACATCAATTTAAACAAACAAAAAAATTTTTAATTGCCTCTAAGCTAGGTCCTATCTTGAACACCTGAAAAAAATAGCCTCATATAGGCAACAGGATCTAAATAGAATAAAAAAAAATTAGATTAGTTCTTGAAATCTAATTTTTAATCATAAAATGCATTGATCATATACATTTCTAAAACAATTATGAAAGAAAACCTTAAAGTTACTTAAGAGCATTTACCAATCATGAGAACACTTCAGCATACCAGCATCAAATAGGAGAGATATTATTACATCTGAAGTGAGGGTTTTGGTGTTCAAATCCTAGTTTAATACTTTGTGGCCTTGAGCAAGATATTTCACTTCTATGGCCTCAGGTGTCTCAGCTATACAATGAGGAGTCCGAACAAGCCAGATTCAATGATCTTTTAAACACCAGCAAAATGTACAAAATATTAATGGAATCTTATACTATTCAATTCAATATGATGATGTCATTGGCAGAAAATAAATATGAACCACTATCAGAAAGAACAATTTTGAAATCCATAGGAAATCTGACCTGAAAAAACCTTGAATTATGCCTACTTACACATTATTCTCTATCAAAAATGTAATGCAAAATGATAAACTCTTAATTTTTCATTCTAAAAAGGAAAAAAGAGTAAATGAAAAATGTTTTTCTAATTTCTTTTAGAATTTAATGCTAATCCCATTCAAAATATCTGTAAGTCTCCTAGACAACAAATTTGTAAAGAATATAGTATTTTATTTTAACCTGTATAAAGCAATTCTCAAAAGGCTACTACCTTTTTGTAAAATTCTTCAAATTTCTGAAGGATTATGAATCAATAATACACATGCATATCTTCTTAACAGTTTTTAAGAATTTCCTCTCACAAAGATATCAATCACATAAGCAGCAAAAGAATTATCACCTCTATACTGCAGAGGAAAAAACTGAAGAATACAAAACTTAAGTATATCATCTTGCAAACAACTTGGTAGAACAGGGAACTAAACTAAGTCTCCAAGATCCAAGGCCACTGCTCTTTCCAAATGATTATCAGTAAGAGATAATGTTTTTCCTAATCCCCAAAACAAGCACAAGGCCCTCTTACAGTTCACAAAGTCATGAGAGTGTATCTGATGAAAATGAACACCTGAGTCTTATTACAAAGCAACAGTTCTTAATGGTATTTCTATTTTTTAAAAAATGTTCTCATCTGTCAACAACTGAAATATTCCACTTCCTAAGATATCATCTCTACACTAATTTATATGGATGTTACTTATTTTTTAATAAAATACTTTATTAAATTCAATAAATGTTTATTAAATACTTACTAAGTATGGCAAATGATGCTAATACTTACGTTTTTAATTTTTGCAAATGAGTTCTTTCTTCCTTAGTACTATCCCAAGGAAAATATCCCAGAAGAAATTTCCATGCTTGTTTTCTCAAAACATGACTGAGTCCCTGAAGGTAAGCACACATTAAACAAATTAGTAATAATGAAAGACTAAATAGGATATGCTTTTAACCTTTAACATAGTGAGTTTACATATTTGTGGAATTTACATTAAAAGTTATCAATTCAATGAATATTATTTTTTCTTTATATCTACTGAAACTGAATTTCTAATATGTGGATTAAAAAGATCAATTTCACTGATACCAGTTACTGTACTGTCACTCTGCCCCACCTTTAGGTCATGGATATTTACAGGGGCAAGAAACTCTTCTGTAGCTCCCAGTAACTCCTCCCTCTGAGGAGGGCTAAAGAGATTTCAGCATCAACACCTCATTCCATGAGGAAAGCTTAGCATTTCAGGGAAATATAATAGCTTTCCACTTGAATAATCAATGATATAATAGTTAAATTACCCCTCTGAATATCATCTGTTTCATCCTATCAACATTTAAGATTCTTCCTTCGGAATCCATGTTCTTAGACCACTCATCCAGGGATACAGGATCTCTTCTCTGAACAACAGGCCGTTCTCCTAAATCAATCTAAAATGGAAAAATAAATTATAAACTGTACACCATTATACAATGACAGAAAATAACTTCTGAGTACCAAAAATGAAATAACAGTATCTGTTGGACATCATAAGTACCAACACTTTTGAAAATATTCTTTCATTGATTTTTTTTTATTTTGTAGACTTATTTTAGTAAGCAAGATCTAAATGACCTTAGTAGGACATAGTTGGTATCAAACATTTTCCCCCTGCTAACAATAAATAAATGTGGGGTACTAAAGCAAAAAAAAAAAAAGAACAAAAAACAAAGAATCCTAAGTTAAAAGTTATAAAGGATCTGAAAAACATCTAGATACCAGGAGTTTTTAATTTTTTTTTTTTGGTCTTACAAAAGAACAAATGATGTGTGGGTCTCATTCAATCCACATACAACAAAATCAATCTTTTCAGAAAAACCTATGGAATTCTCAGAATAAATTTTTCAAATAAAATAAACTATTGGAAGATAAGGAAATCAATTATGCTGAAATTATTATCAAAAAAAATTTTTTTAATTCACAGATACAAGATTAAGAACCCGTGATCTTTTTTTTTTGTTTGTTTTTGCAAGGCAAATGAGGTTAAGTGGCTTGCCCAAGGCCACACAGCTAGGTAATTATTAAGTGTTTGAGATCGGATTTGAACCCAGGTACTCCTGACTCCAAGGCCAGTGCTTTATCCACTGTGCCACCTAGCCACCCCAAGAACCCCTGATCTTAACCAACTTCCTTCTTCTATAGATGAAGAAAACTTAGGGAGATGAAGTAATTTTTCAGGGCATTCACACACAGGTAGCAAGAAAGAAGATTAGATGCTCTAACTCCAAGACTAAATTCTCTCTGTAAAAGACTATGATAAAAATCTTACATGGAATAATTTAAAAAGTGTGCAACCAACTGTTCAAACCAATATACTACATTACATTTTTTTTAAAAAATTTGGTTATAAAATTATTCTATGAATTAGTAGCTAGAACACATTTTTACTCATCATTAAAATATTTAGGTAACTAATCCATGATCCCTTAAGCAACATTAATAATTTTACACTACACTTAGTTTGGCAGTTGTGGATGATTTAAAAGTATTCAGATTTGTAAAATAATTCATTTTTGCAATATTATCTAAATATTTGGAATGTTTTATATATATATTCAAACATAAAATTTATCAAGAACCCAAGAACTCTCTGAGCAGGTATATGAGTATGTCATAGTTCAGAACTTAAGGCCAATATTGAGTAAAAACAATGCTCTATTTGGGGAAGAGAGGTGAGAATAAATTTAGTCCACAATCAGTTATTTAACAAGAAAACAAAGACTATTTATATGTTTAGGTTCCATAAGTAGAAATGGAACTAAGAGTTTATTGGGTAGAAGTTACTTCCTTCAAAGTTACAGAACACCATGGCAATATATAGTTCATTAATAATGAGAAGGAACTCAAAAGGGAAAAAAAGCTGTTTAAGTTAAAATCAAAAGGATTTGATAACATAAAGTGCACTATAGTTAGGGAATGCTAAACAGAGAGGAAAAGAAGCTTCAAGAAAAAGAAGCAGATGATAATAATATGCCACTATAAGTTAAATCAACCTTCTAACTTTTATGCAGTCAGTATAAACGGTAATTTTTTTCTTTTCAATCAATGAAAATTATATAAATACATATTTCTACTCACTCTAGTGATGACTTCAAATCCTGGCTCCTCTTGTTGGTTTATTTTTAAACCTGGAATAGCATCACTAAGAAAATCTGCCATTTCTGAAGGTGGTCGCTGATGAGTTGAAGGATCATTGCCTCTCAAACTATCAAAAATGTAGTTTGTGACTTTGGAAAATCCTACAAGAGTTGCTGTATATGGGTCCTTTTTGATTTTCTACAGAACGGAAGACAAACATAACTTCAATAATACTACAGCAAATAGAGAACAAATGGACATTAATAGGAGGGTCAAACAGAAAAAAAGAGGAAAATTAAACTAAGACAAAGAAAATTTTCTAAGATTTTCTCTAAAAGATTCTGTTTCTTTCGGAAGAAAAATTTGAATTTCTCTAGACTAATCTTTTAATTGTGTAAAAATTAAAGAAAAGTGATTCTATTATAAGTATCAACTTGCTGCTATTGATTCAAAATGCAAAAGAATTAATGATGTATAGGTCTCATTCATTCCATATACAACAAAAATACATAGTCTTTACTTTCCAATGGTGAAAGGTCCATGACAAGTTTCTTCTGTCTAGTAGTCCTGCCTTCACAGAAAAAAATAATTCTTGAAGCAAGGTATACCCTAATAAAAATCTTACAAAAAAATCTGAAAAACATTATGACTTAAGCAATTTTAACATTGTTTGTAATTAAGCTAAATTATATTTGATGCTCTAGAGCCACAAAGGACAAAAATTTATGGGCAACACTATGGACTGTAAATCAAAATATCCACCTACTTCCAAGTTGAACATTAATCATTAGAGAAAATAAGGATCTGACTCATAAAAATCTTCAGTGAAATATTCTTATGTAGAAATCAGCATATCACAAGTTAAAAAAATAATTAAATATTAAAAAGTAGTTGGTTATTTAAGTGGAATACAAATAAGTTAGGACTAAATCCTTTGGTATCCCGGCACTCTCTAACCATGTAACCATGATTCCAAAATAGTCAATGAGTCAATGACAAAGAAATTAATCCAAGCAGGTATTTATCTGAACTAATGATTTGACTTGGTCAAATGAATTAACCCAATACATTTCTATACAGTTGAATGATGCTAAATTTATTCAATATTAATAGGAAACTTAATAATTTGCATTAACAGAATTATGGTCATGAGGAAAAAATGTCAATACCCTAACATTTGCTTAAGACAAAAAAAAAAACAAGTTACTAATGACTATGAGAGTTTCTTACTCTAAAAATTCAAAGTATATGACTTGTGACTATAAAATTATGCCTGGTTCAGTAACTCACATACAATGTCAGCTCCTTTAAATTATAGACACAAGTTAAATTGTATTTGGGAAAAGAAAGGTAAAAGGGTTAGAGGATTTTTGAAGGTATAAAGATTAGCCCTACAGATACCTAAAAAAACATACTTGAATTAAGCCATAGGCTGGTTCATCAAGGAGATTTTCAAAGGACTGTGAAAGACCCTTATTCTGACAGTTCACAAGAAGAGTTCTTTTATCTTGTTGAGATCTGTAATAAAATGAAGACTGTATTTTTAATTTATAGAAAAAGTGACAAACTGAAGTAACTACTGAATTTTTGAATAACAAATGCATTAGTATTTGTCTTAAGAAAACTCTTCAATCTACTAAATAACATTAATCCAATAACAACCTTAAGGTTACAAAGCAATTTCCTCACAACAACCCTTTTAGATCAGTTATTATAATTATGTATCCCTATTTAAAAGATGAAGGCACTGGATTCAAAGTGGTTACATGGCCAAGTCTTCATAAGAATATCAGTCCAAGAAATCAAACCCAGGTCTCTTGATTATAAGTGGGACCATCTTTCCCATTATACCATGCTTCCTCGCTAATCTAAAGCTAATATGCAGTGATAATTGCTAAGAGGGTTTAGTTTTCCTTTTTGTCCCAATGGGGAGAAGGAAGTGGGATGAAGAGAAAATAAATGTGACAATTAAAAAATGAAACTCATAAAATTCTTAAAAACAAACATGTAGGGGCAGCTAGGTGGCAATAATTACCTAGCTGTGTGGCCTTGGACAAACCACTTAGCCCCACTGCCTTGCAAAATCCAAAAAAAATAAAATAAAATAAAAAATAAATATGTAACAGTCAACTATAATTAACTTTAGAACTTCAAGAGAAACAGAATTATGATTATTTAAGAAGCTTAAAAGAAATGAAATTCAGAAGTTGCTATACCAGTGAAATCACAGGTCTAATCACTATCCCTTTCCCTATTTTTTTTCCAATAAATCTTTTAAAAGTTTATGCCTTATGCTATTATAAGCAACATATAAAAAACATGAGCAATTTCTGGCTATTCTTGTCATACAAGTACATAACAATCAGTTAAATATAAAAGGTGATGTTATTTATTATAGTAAAAAATATTGCTGTTAGGGTTCTAATTAATTACCTAATGGGTTAATCTAGATAGATTTTCTAACTCTTAAATCCTGTATTCTACTCCCTTTTCCCAAATATAAACAAAAAACATATAACAATGTTAATCATACAGTTTTTATATTTGTCCAAATTCTGGTGGTAATTCTTTGTATAAATTTCTCTTTTAACTAGCTCACATAATAAAAGTCCATTAAGAATATCAACAGCTGACTAATTTTAAATAACCAAATATTTTTAATTTCTAAATTAATAAAAAAATTTATTTTTTCCAACCTCTAAAGTTTTTAACTCAGAAGGGTGATTGAAAGAAAGCCACAACTCTTAAGTCCTTAAAACAAAAAATTAATTTGTTTCACTGCTACCTATACCACCTACTTTGTCATAAATGTCTGAGATAAGAACTTTAATAACAGTTATCTCTTTTCAATTCTAACATGACAGGATGCAACAGTAATGCTAGGGGATATGAAATTCAAAATAGAATCTTGCTCGGAGACAGAGAATGTGCAATTCTCATACTTCCTAGGGAAAAGCAGTTTCAAAATCTTCAGTTTTGCTCAAAGCAGAAGTAACAAAGGTTAAGTCAGTTGATCATGTAAACAAATACCCTAAAGATACTGCTACATTTTCTCTGGGCACCTCTTTGATTGATGTTTAATGTGGGGACTCATTGAAGGAACTTTACAAGTCAGCTATTCAAAAATTTAACTTTTAAGAGGAAACAAAAGAAAAAAAGGAAATAGTAACATTTAAGCAAAGCATTTTCAGTACCAAAAATATTTCAATATTTATTCCATCTTCATCAAGGGTATTTTTAAATAATTACTTTTTTTAAAAGTTCAAACTTAAAAAAAAAATCATGAGGTATTAAATGTTAGAATGGGGGAGCAACTGCATTTACAGTAGTATTTCTCTACCCAGTGACTTTTCTTTTTATTCCCAGAACTAAGCCCATTGCCAGACTCAGAGTAAGCACTTACTGCATGCTTGTTGAGTGACGACCATACTCAGAAGTAACAAGAGAAAAGAAAAACTCCCATCAGCAAAGAAGTGCTAACCCCTAAGCATCCTCCACCAAAAAGTCAACAAAAGCCTAAACCACTGGAGAGTAACTGTGATTTTGCTTATCAAGCAGCAGGAAAGAACAATCTCTACATGGATTCAGAAAGAAGTCAATTCCATATGACCAAGATGGGAGAAATATGGTCAAACAGCAGTTTTCTGATTTAAAAAGAAGAAAAGAAAACTGGAGGGTTTTAGTGGTCCAGAAACATGCTTTGAGTCAACAGGATCATCTGAAACTGCATTAATAGAAAAAAACAACCAGGAGGTAACAGGCCTACTATATTTGCCACAGTCACTCACTTCTGTCTTCAACTCTAAACACCACATTTTAGGAAAGACATCACTATGTTGGGCAGAGAAGAGCAAGAAGATGGTGAGGAGCTTCAAGTTCATGACACAGGATGGTCATTTCAAGGATCTGGGGATATTTAACTTTAGGGAGCATGACTGACAATAATGAGGTAATAAATAAGTAGTCATTTAAAGAATTGAATTTAGGTTTGATATAACAAAATAAAATTTTAATTAAAGTGAGGGTTTTCCAAAAGTAAAACAAGCTGCATTTTTGGGAAGTAATGGGCTTCTCGTCATTGGAGTTCTTCAAGCAACAGCTGGATGACCTTTTGGTTTTAGAGTTGCTTTTTAACTAAATGATCACTTTTAGGTCTCTTTTAACTCTGAAATTTTGTGATTTAATAAGATATGAAATAATAGTAATCAGATGCAGGAGTAAGCAATAGACCCACCTGCCAATAAAAAAAAGCACCCGTTTGGAAAGTTAGTCAGTGACAGAAGATATTATCTTAGTAGCTCCTAAAGCTGTACTGTTGCCAGATCAAAAGCACCTGTACAAACCCCTGAACAGCTCCAAAGAAGGTGTCAATGTATCATGCTAAAATACAACAGACATTAAATGATAAATGGACAGCTATAAAGTTCATTCTGAAGTGAGAGGTTGATTTCTTGTGATTATTCACTTCTTTTCAAACCTTTGGATGTTATACATTAATTCAGTTAATAATTCTTTTTTGTTTGTTTGTTTGTATTTGGGGGGGTGCAAGGTAATGGGGTTAAATGGCTTGCCCAAGGCCACACAACTAGGTAATTATTAAGTGTCTGAGGCCGGATTTGAGCTCAGGTCCTCCTGACTCCAGGGCCAGTGCTCTAATTCACTGCGCCACCTAGCCACCCCAGTTAATAATATTTTACAAAATTTCAAAAGAAAGTTAGTATGTGATACAAATAGTATATATAATTTTTAAGTCCAACATAACAGTATGCTGTTTGTCCTTAAAATTCTGTATAAAGTACAAAGGAGAATTCGGAGAAAAGTATGGCCTAGTAATATGTCCACAGAAGGCTTATCTTTTCTGAAGAAGTTACAAGTTTTGGAGAAAGTTATCCCCTAATAGCCTAGCACAAATTATCAAATTGCTCCTTCATACCCCATGGACAAATAAGTTGCACACAAGTTGCTGGGGATGTGCCTGTGTTAATTTTTTTCAGTGAGATATAAATTATAGATAATACTCAGAATGGTGTTGACCAAAAAAAAGTCCATAACTGATAAGAATTTAATTTTCTGAAGGGTAAAAAAGATACTTGGGAGATGGCTCATTTTACTTCACCTTCATAAGATGGAAACAAATGACCAAAAAGAAAGATAACAATTTTGGATCAATGTATACCATAGAAACAATGTAAAGACCGACAAATTGCCTTATGTGGGGGGTGGGAGGAGGGAAGTAAGATTAAGGGAAAACTGTAAAACTCAAAATAAATAAAATCTTTAATAAAAGAAAGATAACAACAAGGGATCTTTTCAAAAAAGCAAATTCAAGAACCAATTTGTTCTCCAACTATATAATACATAAAAATATTTTAGAAATTATAATATTGACCATTAGTCATCAAGAAAAAAATCATGTGTATACATATGTGTACATATATATAAACATATACATGCTAACTATATATACTCATACTTCCTCTCTGTAAGAAGGAAAACATTCTATTATATTTATAAAACTTTATGTAGACAAATCATTAAAATATTAAGAATTCTGATACTCAAAGTTAATCCCCAACTATTCTGAAAATCTGGAAAATAAAGGTTACTTACTCTCCCAAGGGAAAGAAGAAATTTTAGACATTAATCATCAGTTCATCTAGCTCAATTTACTAAGGAGAAAACTAAGGTCCCAGGAGGGGAGAAGATTTGCCTAGTTTTCAGAGCAAGAGGTAGAGTTCAGTTCTTACCCTAGTCCTTCTAATTCCATGCTATTTCTATTAAATCATACTGCTATGTTACTTTAAAAAAGTCACTCAGCCTCTTGGAGCTTCACTCTTCATCTATAAAAGGGTAATTTTAATAATTTTACTACCTAATGCCTAGGGATTACAAAAAAAAAACTGTTTTGTAAACCCTCAAAAGTGCAATGTAAAAGTGGGTTACCTACAAACAAAAAGTTATCTCATCTCTTTATCAAAGACCCAAAGTAATTTTTAAAATCTGAATTGTTAAAATAGCTACTTCTCTTAAATATCCTTACATCTCATAATGTATGATTCTAAACATCAGAAAGTAATTTTATTTTGGTACCTTTTTCCACCAATGACATAAAAGGGAAGCAACATATAATTATACATTAATAGCAATGCTCAATTATTTATGCTAATATTTATGCTGGCAGCTATAGATGATAAAGTGGATAAGCGTGCCAGGTCTGGAGTCAGGAAGAATTGAGTTCAAATCCAGCCTCAGACACTTACTAGCTGTATGACTCTGGGCAAGTCAAGTAATCTTGTTTGTCTTGGTTTCCTCATCTGTCAAATGAGCCGGAGAAGGAAATGGCAAACCACTCCAGTATCTTTGCCAAGAAAACCTCAAAAGGGGTCATGATGAGTCAGATACAACTGAAAATGACTGAAGAACAATAATATTTATGCAGCACTTAAAATTTACAAAATATTTTACATATTGTCATTTGAGTCCAATAACAACCCCGAGAGTTGTATCAAGGTAATTATAAATTAAGAAATGAGACCCAGGTAAGTTATATGACCTGCCTGTGATAATACAGCTAACAAGTGTTGGAGAAAGGAAAGAATGCAAGTCTTCCTAATTTCAAGTCTAATAACATACCCATCATGAGATTCTGTCTCTCTCTGAAAGCATTTGGTGATTTCTTGGGGGGGGGGGGGGTGAGCAGGGAGAAGGTAGGTGTGATAAGGACCTGCCTCTGTGATTTCATATATGTAAGAAATTATCAATGTAGACTCCCTCCTCCTCTGAACCAAATCTACACATCACTTGTGGCTTTCTGTCTTCAATAGCAGTCTGGTCCACAGTCATAGTACTGATACCTGTGTCAAAGGCAGGGCTTTCCCCAACATTCCTTCTCCAAGGACAGCTCTGTAACCATCCTGCACTTAGTACCTCTATGTTTGTGAGACCAGGCACAGGATTTTTCTAGTATTAAAAACACCTATGACAAAACTCCTACAAGGGAAGGTTGGCACCCTACTCAACTTAAAAGTGCTTAAGTGACTAGTTCAGACTAGCTATGAATTTAACTGAACATCCTGACTCTTAAAATGGCTCTCTCTCTACTCCTCCTGTTCAATTTCTGTTAAATTGAAGAAACTAAAGATATAAATGGGTCTCTAACACTGCTTTAGTACCAGCATATAGAGAACTAAGAAATAACAATTTTCCCTCATTAGGTCTTCCATATTTATCTAATATTAGATGTTCCTGTATACACTAATCATTTTATGTCACAAGTTAATGATAAAGAGTTCTTACTTATAAGGAACAGAAGAGTATAGCAGAAAGAGTACTGAAGTGGAGTCAGTAAAGACCTGGGTTAGAATCCCACCTCTACAATTTGCTAGCTTTTGTGAGAGTTAACAAATCTTTCTAAACCTTGCTTTCTTTGTAAAATGAATATAATTAATTGCTTTAGTAATACAAACAGCATTATTTTAAGGATCAAATGAAGTAATATTTGAAAATCACAATACCATATGTCAATTAATTAATTCCCAAGTTCTAGAATAGACATATATTATCTCGTTATTTCTTGCTTCTCTAGTTCCCACCCCCTGCCCTGTCTGGCTCCAAGCTCAAGCCTCATCTCACTCATGAATTCTTACTCAAAAGTATTGACCACATCTGACCTCTTTGCTGCTAACAATAATGAGTAGACAGAAGTTATGATAAAGAGTTATCTCAGACACTAATGGAAAACAATATTAGAGAAAGGTACACATACACAGTCCAGGATACTAATATGCTATCTAAATTATTTCTAAACCCATGTAATCCTATTAGACAAGGTTCTACTACATAGATTAATAAGTTATTCCTCACATTGGAAACTTTGATATTCTATTTCACTTATAAAAATAAGTTTAAGATTTCATATTTAATAAAAAATGTAATAAAAGCAAATTCAATAAACTATGGCACTGCATTTTAGTCATAATAAGCATAGTGTTATTCTTTTAAGATGTTTTAATTTAACATCATTAAGTTAATAAGCATAAAAATACAAACTTGCCAAGATATGATTAATGACTAAATCAAGGTCATAGGGGAAAAAAGAATACAGCAGTGCTTAGACAACAAAGACTTCAGATAATAAAAACTGAGAATACTTCATCTGATAATTATTACAAGAGCCCAATTTGAAAAAATATAAAATGATGTAATACTTACTCACACAATACCACATATTTTTCAAGAGATTCAATCAGTAGTTTGCTATCTCCATGATGAAAATGAAGAGCAGGGAGAACGACGTCATCCTTTAGACAGAATACCAAATAAGACCAGCCCATACCCTCTTTGTTTTGCTTGATTGACTTCAGGTCTGTCAAACTGAACAGGAATGACCATTTGCTTTTCCCATTCGTATGACTTGGAGCATCTTAAAAACAAAAAATCATGCCATAATATTTTGTTCACCTTTTTTAAAAAAGGTATTCATCAACCACCTCATGACTGCCTTACAAAAATTTTCTGCATCTACATGCATTATAACAAGAACATCTATGTTTTCCCACCATCTATACAGGATATTTGCTTTGATGTCAATTTTCATAATAACCACTCCAGGACTTAAATTCAAAAATTTATTCTTCATTTCAAATAATTTCTCATCCTTTTCATATACTACTACCAAATCACCCAGAAGCTAGAGCCATATTTGCACATCAGTTGCTGGCACACTGGTAAATCATTAAGTCCTCACCTGGAATTAAGATTCCTTAGTCCCTTGAAAATAACCACACTAATATTGGTTAGTCTGAATTATACAATACGAAGATATATAAATACCAAAGAGTGATAAAGGATAAAGGCAGGGAAATGACTGAACCTAGGACTGGGTACTAGTAAACACTTCACTATTAATTAAGTATATGACTTTGAGAAAGTCCCAACCTCTTGGGCCTCAGTATCCTTTTAAGGAAAAGGAGAAAGTGAACTAGATAACCACAAAAGCTTTTACAACTCTATATTATTCTATGATAAAACATGATACTACCCCTTCATTTCAAATGTACCCATGTATTACTAAAAAGGTGGGAAGCATAAGCATGTGGAACAAAGACTGCAACACATACACATATACACATGATTATATACACAACTTTAAATATTTATTAATATGAGAAGTACTAAGAAATGTAGATAATCACATTCTAATTTTGATTCTATTGGGAAATAACTTGCTATGTTATAGTTTTTTTAGATCACTGATTTTATGAAAATTTTGGGAAAGTGTGAATAAAAAAAGCATGTACTAAGTACTTCCTCTGTATCATGCACTGTAAATGCTTGGAAACCAAAAAAAGAGGCAAGACAGTCCCTACTCTCAAAAAGCTCATATCCTGAAGTTCACAGATCTGAGTGATTCAAGGGTCAGAGGGCAATGCTAGGCATAGCGTGTGTAAACAATCCCTGGAGGTCTTAAGATAAAAAATGCAGGGTCCCTAGGATGTCTCATAAATCTTCTAGTAACAGAATTTCTAGATGAACCAGTGGCTTCTTGCTCATCAAAATAGTATGAGTAGCCACTACCGAATGGTAGAGTTAAGTGTCAGTGTAGAGAAAGAAGAGGAAGGCACTGGAGGGAAATGTGAGGGAAAAGTGTAGCTGTTCATAAATCATTTTCAGATTCTGAGGGACTAAGGGGAGCTGAGGAGAGGGATCCTGGGGAGAAAGACTTCTCTGTCATTACTCAGTCCTACAGCTTCATACGTAGTTTAAGGGCTTGCTAAATGCTTTTTCATACTTTTATTCATTCCCTCTCAAAATTTTCTTAACAATGATATGGAAAATTTTTTTATCAAAAGGATGTAAATTAAAGAACTTTCTGATAGTTTCTTACTTAAAAAGTAATACTAAGTTTCACCCAAGAAATGAGAAATGTGCAATTGACATACTAAGTATCTGATATTCAAAATATCTCCTACTTATATGTGAAGCAATAAATCAAGACCTTAGTCCAAAACAGGTGAAACAGATGCATTATTGTGACTGACAAAAAAACTTTCCTAAAAGTTGTTTGGTTTATAAATATCACCACCAGGGGCAGCTAGGTGGCTCAGTGAATAGAGCACCTGCCTTGGCGTCAGGAGTACCTGGGTTCAAATCCAACCTCAGACACTTAATAATTACCTAGCCGTGTGGCACTGGGCAAGCCACTTGACCCCATTGCCTTGAAAAATCTAAAAAATAAATAAATAAATATCACCACCAGATATACACCCCAAAACAAGGACTCAGCCAAATCATTAGGAAACACCCTCACACTGTGCCAGAAATTGAAGTCTTATTCTTACTCAACAGATGACACCAAAAATAATCTTAAAACAACCAAAAATAATCTCAATTATTATTTCAATAAATAAAACACTGATTTAAATAAGTTCAAGTTTCAAAAACCTTTTGGTTTGGGGCAGCTAGGTGGCACAGTGGCTAGAGCACCAGCCCTGGAGTCAGGAGGACCCGAGTTCAAATTTGACCTCAGACACTTATTACCTAACTGTGTGGCCTTGGGCAAGTCACTTAACCCCATTACCTTGTAAGAAAAACAAAAAGAAAAAACCCTTTTAGTATATGACTGCTGTTTCCTGGTCTGGATTCTAAAATTGATATTTTACTTGAATAAAATCTTAACTATTCATGTCAAAAATAACAAAAATTTGCCAGAATTTGATTACTGTTGACAACACTTTGCAGAGTCCCAAAGTCTCCTCCATTTCAAAATAAAGCAAAGGAAGTCTTTAGTAGAGATTTAAGTAGCTTTTATATTTTAATTTATATATGTTCCTATACTATCCCTACTTCTAAAATTAATCTCTTTATACCCTTTGTATTATTCTTTTTTTTGCATCTTCTAGAACTTTCTTCTGAAAGAAATTAATAACCTAACTGGAGAATCCAATAGGCTCATTTATAGTCTTCTCAATATCTTGATACTGTTAACCATTCTGTTTCTAGACACCTCCTTACTTGGCTTCACAAAGATTCCATTTTCCTGCTTCTCTTACCTCTCTCACTCTAACTCCTTTGAGATTCTCATTTCATTCCCAGTTTATTAATGGAAGTGTGGTTCAAATATGCTCTGCTCCCTGAGCAATCTGATTCATTTACACTGCTTCAACCGCTAAAATCTACATGAATGACTCCCAAATTCCTATTTGCTGTCTTGATTCCTCTTCTGATCTCCAGACACAAAGGTGCAACTATCACCTCAAACTTGAACTATCCCAAACCAAGCATTTTCTGTTTAAATTCATTGTTCTATTTCTGTCAAGGACAACCACTCATATTCAAAACTCAGGTGCTATATTTTAGCCTCTCAAATCCAACTAGACTTCAAATCCAAACAATTTCATCTTTGTAGCACTTTTCTACTTGCCCAAACTCTCTATTAACATAATCACCCTAATACAAACCCCCATTACCACTGACCTAGGGCTATGGCTTTTACTTACTCTCTACTCCAATAGAAGGGCACCTAGATGCGCAGAGGATAGAGCACTGGCCTTGGAGTAGAGAGGACTGGAGTTTGAATCCAGACTCAGATACTTGATACTCACTAACTGTTTGACTTTGGGTAAATCACTTAACCCTGATTGTCTCACATCCAGGGCCATCTCCAGTCACCCTGATTTATATCTGGCCACTGGACCCAGATGGCTCTGGAAGAGAAAGTGAGGCTGGTGACTTAGCACAAGCATCCCCTCACTCAAATCCAATTCATGTGCTTATTGGCATCACCTCCCAGATGTCATGGTTTTCTTTGAGAATGAAGGACAACACATCATCATCATCATCATCATCATCATCATCATCATCATCATCATCATCATCATCATCATCATCATCACTCCAATAGCGAGAGCCCTTATACAAAAGCCAGAAGAATCTTTCTTTATGAATGCAGCTAAGCCATGTCATTTTCTACTCAAAAATCCTCTTAAGCTTCTTAGTACCTATCTGCCAAGGTTTAACAACTTTGCCTGGCTTTCACAGCTCTTCCTAATCTGATACCAACCGACTTTTGTAGTAGCCTTAAATATTATTATTCTCCAATTAATCAACAAGCAATCATAAAGCACCAGTCAAACTGGAACTATTGCAATTCATAAATAAGCCCTTCCCTTAACCTATTTCTGTGCTTTTGTTCAAGTGATCCCCTATAACTATAATGACTCCCTCATCTGTTCATTTTCTAGCTATTCTCTAAATCTCAACTTAAATGACATGGAAGCATTCCTTGTTTTTGCCTCCTGGTAGTGTTCTTCCAGACTTCATATAGTCTTTAACCTTGCATTTATGAAATAACAAAGATATTAAGCTGGAAAAGATCTTAAGGGTAATCTAGTCTTACCCACTTTTTTACATAGCAGAAAACTCTCGTGCAGGTTGTTTAAATGATTTGTCCAGAGTTACAGAGGTTAAATTTAAGAGGTATAATTTCAATACAAGTCCTCTGTTTCTTGAACTATCACTCTTTTCTTTTTTTTTTAATTTTTTATTTAAGGCAATGGGGTTAAGTGACTTGCCAAAGGTCACATAGCTAGGTAATTATTAAGTGTCTGAGGCTGGATTTGAAATCAGGTCCACCTGACTCCAGGGCTAGTGCTCTATCCACTGCACCACCTACCTGCCCCACTATCACTCTTTTCAATGAAGCACTTCTATTTTATTTATCTGTATATGTGATAACCCTTTATTAAACCGTATTGACCATGTGATTAGAAACTACAACTTACCTAAACTCTATAACTCACTCAACACCTAACACAGTTCTAACATTAGGAACTTCAATAACTGTTTCTTGCATTTACCAGCTAAACTGAATGAAACAATAGGTGCAGTTCTAGGAAAATTAGGAATACTAAGTGCCATAGATTCTATAATTAACATAAGAAAACTCCTGGAAAGTCATGATGAAATCCATATATTTTTTCATGCACAGAGATTATATATATAGACATAATGTAAAATTACTATTATTTCAATCAATCCCAGTCAATGTCAAACTCCAGAAAGGTAAACATGTCACTAAATAATGACTTCATCACACTGACTTAGTAAGTCTAATTTTCAACTCCAAAGTCTGAGTTGTAGACACAAAGGAAATAAGTTTCACATAATTCTGTCTGAAAAGTATTTATAAGAGAACACAAGGCATAGAAAAGGATAACCACCCTCTCCCAATAAGCTAACATCATGATCTCTTGTTAAAAGAAAATTTGAAACTACCTGAAGGAAAGGGTTAACAAACTGAAAAGTTATATTGTCTAGATTCATTATTCAAAAATGCCAGGTGTCAAAATAACAAGAAAGCTAAAAATATAATGCATTTAAATTCATAAATATCCAGAAGGATACCTAGTCAAATTAAGGAAACAAGGCTAAATTGAAAATATGTGGTTTTATAACCAGAAAATATGAATAGTTTACTTCATGTTTGAGCAATATAATTGCAGGTTTATTTCTCTAGTGAATGGAAGAAAGACAAATGATGTAATAAATAAGGGAAAAAATGCTTCATTATATTTTATTACATTAAATTAGGAATAAAAAAGAGAACAAGAGGAACAGTTAAGTATTAGCACAGCATAAGGTCAATAGAAAAACAAATCTGCAATCTAGCAAACAGTTGAAAGAACAAAAAGGAAAACTGATAGTACTTTCAAGATCATAATTTTTATTGCTTTTCCCATGAAGAGAACCTGAAAAAGGAATTATTTTTCTTTTCCTTTTGCTACTATTAACCAAAAGAAGTAGAGAAATATTGACAATTATTTGCAATGGATTAAATATGTCATTAGGTCTATGTGACACTCTAAAGAGCTAACATAGGAAATACAATAGCTTTTTATGTAACACCAAAAAAAGTTAAGGTTAAAAAAATACTTTTATAAATAATATATCTTTATATGAAAAAGATTATTCTTAGTGTTATCAACAAATTCTGGGCCCAACCTACCATTAAGCTATTTTTATACAGGGTCTCAACTTCTATTAATTACAGAACAAAGATCCTTCTCACTGCGATTCTTAAATGGTACCTTCCTAAATTATATATCTAACAAAAAACTGCAGTCTAATTAATCTCAAATCTATTTCAAAATCTTTTCTTCTCTTCCAGAGTTGAAAAATAAGGAATGATTAAAAATAGTTGACTTAATCTCTCCGTCTTTGTTTTTAATCTTTCACATTATCTATCAAAAACAGTCAACATAAAAAAATTTAAAAAAAAAACAGTCAACATTTTAAAGCACTACTTAATTTCACACATATAATCAATTCCAATGTCTGGTCCAGAGAAGCTTCTATTATCTCATGGATCACATACCAAAATCCTATCCTGCTGTCTTTTCTCAGGATTCCAAAATTCGAATAATAGTCTCCTCTAGCATTAGAGGTAGATTGCTGCAAAAGATTATTAAGATTAGATAATATTCCTTATTTCTCTAAACAAGAGCTTGACTATCAACCAAAACCTTCAAATTCTTATTAAATTACAAAAACTATTTTCATCAGAATTAATTTTGTCTGCATTTTGACTAAATAGCAAAACATTCTATAACCCATGTAAAAAAAATTCTTAATTTCTTAATATTTACTAAATGTATATGCATAATTATTGTAAGACTATCTCTCATAATTTAGTCCATTTATTCATGATCGAATAATGAAATAGACAAAAAAAATCTTAACTATTAAAAAAATATTAACAAGAAAAAAAAAGTACTTTTAAGTTTTAAAGACCCAGGGGATAGCAAATGAAGCTTGAATCAGGAAAACCTAAGTTCAAATCCAGACTCAGACACTTACTAACTGTATGGCCCTAAGCAAATCACTTAACCCAATTTACCTCAGCTCCTTATCTGTAAAATGAGTTGGAGAAGAAAATGACAAATAACTCCAGTATCTTTACCAAGAAAACCCCAAATAGCATCACGGAGTCATATACAATTGAACAACTTAAGTTCGGGAAAAAACAAAGACAATCCAACAATGTTAATTCAATTTTTAGTATTGAGAGTTTTTATAGTATAAACTACTATAGTTTTGCTGAATTGTTCTCTACAATCCCCTTATTTTTTATTACTAAAAGGGAAGATTATTTTAAAAAAGAAAAAGGAAAGTAAAATGTTTTTTAAAAAAAGAATAGATATAGTATTATAAATTTAGAGCTAGAAGAGATATAAGAGGCCATCTGAGCCAATGACCTTGATTTTATAGATAAGAAAATTAAGGTAAAAAAAAGTTAAATGATTTTCCCATGGTCACAGAGTTTAGGAAATTAAGTTGAATCCAATTTTTATTGACTCTGAATCCACCATTATGCCATCTTACTCAAAATATCAATACAAATTTTATTTATAAATAAAATTTGTATTGATATATATGGGTTCAGATATAATGACTTAAACAAACACTAAGGTCCCTTCTAACTCTCAGATTCAGTGGTTCTGTGACTTTTAGAATAAAATATTTTAACTATGCTTTTCCAGATCATCAAAAAAAATTGTACAATTTTTTAAAAAACTGTTAAATTTCTAATTTCCTTTCACTTTTTCTTTAGTCTGTAAGTCTGTAAGAAAATTAAATTCACATAAATAATAGTTGAGAGGTATAGCAAAAAATACAGTGATACTATAAGTATTATAGACATCATGTACCTCTCTAAAACTTTGAGATCTCTCTTCTCCTGAGACAGTACCTTTTACTTGCCTCAGTATATAAATTAATGCAACAGAGGTACTGGACAATTTTTCTCTAGTGAATTTTTAAAAATAAAATAAATGTAAATACTGATCTTATTGTCTGATCTTACTATATCTCTTATCCTTTATGTTTCTTCCTTTTTTCTCTCATCACATTCAATTTGGATCATGGAAACAATGTAAAGACTGGCAAATTGCCTTCTGTGGGGGTGGGGGAAGGGAAGTAAGATTAGGGGAAAAATTGTGCAACTCAAAATAAATAAAATCTTTATAATAAAAAATAAAAATAAAATAAATGAGACCCTAAAAATGAAAATTTATATTACAATTGTAATACACATCTAAAACTAGATATAGATAAATTTCTATGATTATGGTCCTGGTTGGGGGACTAATAAAAGCCTTCTGCCTAAGGAACATATTTATTATTTTAATTTCTAAATAAAAGAGGATTAAGTATAGTCTCTGGAAACAGTTTTCAGTTTTGAAAGAGTTCATTTATACCTCCATTAGTATGTGGTTTCTTTTTAAATGAAACTGTGTTGACCATGTCCCACTCCGCTTCATAACTGTTCAGATGTTCTGATCCCCGAAAAACTCTCTCTTTAGGGGTCTGAGTCCATTCCACAACTGAACTGGAATCCTAAAATAATTTAGAAATATTTTTATCAGGGTTTAATTTCAATCCATAAAACCTATTAACACACAAGAAATACTAATAATAACTATTTTTAGTATTATATTAAATTCAAGTCTCCTTTATATATTTTATTGTATTTGATCTTCAATTCAAACCAGTAAGGTGAGAGAAATCAAGTATTTTTCTCAGTTTTACAGATGAAGAAATTGAGGTTCAAGGAGGGAAGGTGACAATCAAAGCTGAAACTAGTTAGTGACAAAGTGGGATCAAATTCAGGTCTTCCCACTCAAATCTAGAGCTCTTTCAATAATACCATAATGCTCTATTCCATACAAACATGAGAGCTCTGTGAAACTTAGAAATTTAAAGGTCAAAAATAAATAGTTCAGTTTTCTTTTGTTTTTCAAGTCTGGAAACTAGAATGAAACAGAGGACTAGAAAATCCAGTGACCAAACCAAAAGTCACAGTAGCTCCCAGGGCAATACACTGTCCTTTATCCTATCTGAAGACATCAGACACAAAATCAAATGATATATGTATATGCACTTTCCAATCAACAATATCAAGTAACAAACATTTACAATATAATCCCTTATAAATGATGAGCCTTTCTTTCATAGTGAGGAATAGGGTATGCCCTCAAATCAAGGACCAAACCAGAGAACTGGATTTGGAGTCAGTGGGTCAAAGTTCAAATGATAACACTGATAATTTATTACCTGAGTGATCATAAGCAAGTCATATAATAACTACAAGACTAAGTTTCTTCCACTGCAAAATGAAGAGAGTGGAATAACTGATCTCTATAACTAGTTCCAACTTTAAATTTTATAGTATTTCATTATAACCTGCATTTCAGAATAGATTATTCACCCAAACTCTCTTACTTATCTGATCATTCCTCCAACATCTTCCTCAGTGTTTCTGTAACAAATTTATTCCTGACAACAAGAGCTAACTAAGCCTCCATTATTGCTTTTCATACTATATACATCTGTCCAAATTCAATGAAATCTATGAAGTCCTAGATTTGGAATCAGAAGACCTGCCTCTGAGTTCTCAATTGACACTTATTAGCCATATGATTCAGGTTCAGTCATTTAACTCATGTCTCAGTTTCCTCATGTGTAAAAGGGTGATTAAGAAATATATGTGATCATGCATATATGATCTATATCATATTACATAATATCCTAGAATGAGGAGAGGAAAAGGGTGGGAGCAAAGAAAATTTACAAAAATGAATGAAGAGGACAAAAACATTCCTAGCAGCTCTTTCTGTAGTAGCAAAGAACTAGAAATTGAGAGGATACCTATCAATTAGAGAATGATTCAACAATCTATGGTATATGAACAATATTATGGAGTACCATTGTTCTGTAAGAAGTCATGAGCTACCTGACTTCAGAAAAGTCTATTAAGATTTGCCTGAACGGGTGCTGAGTGAAGGGAGAAGAACCAGGAGAACATTTTATACAGACTAACATCAATATTGTCAGATGATCAGTCATGATCAGTACAACTCCTCTGAGCAGTTCAGTGAACAGGGACAATCCTGAGAGACCTGTTATGGAAAACGCCATCCACTTCCAGAGGAAAAAACTACAGATTCTCAATGCAGAGTAAAGCATACTGTGTTCACTTTTTTAAAACTTCTTATATGTTTTTTCTTCCTCAAGATTTTCCCCCTTTAGTTTGAGTTCTTTCACAGTTTGACTAATATAGAAATATGTTAACGCAATTTTACATTTACAACCTATAACAGATTGCCTGCTGTGATGGGGAGTTAGGTGTGAAGGAAGGGTAGTGAAAAATATGGAACTCAAAAGCTAACAAAAGGATGAATGTTGAAATTATCTTTGCATGTAATTGGAAAATAAGGGGGGAAATGAATAATAAAATTTACCTTTACATAATTAGGAAATTAAATTTATAAAAAAGAAAATATACATACTACCTATCTGAAGTAAAATGCCTTAAAACTGTTAAATAACTTATACACAGGAGTTGTTAATAGTATCCTGGAATTTATAGATCTACTACTATTAATACATGTCAGATTCAACACTCCATCAACTCAAATTGAACATATGGTGAAGAAATACCTATTTTCTCAATGCTTTTACTTCATTGAAACATGATTATCTTTTGTCCTAGGCCAAATCCTGACCTTATATTGTTCTTTACCGTTTTTCCTTGTTCCTAAAAAAGGTAAATCAAGTTGCCAGATTCTCTTTTGTGCAGTATCATTACATTCACCTTAAACTCTTAGTTGAATTATTTTAAATTTTCAAGAAAATCTCTCAATTCCTTAACTTCTTACAATATACTTTAACATTACTCTCAAAGTTTTTCATTTCTTTTTCTCAGTATCCTGAGATACTGCTCAGTTATTGACTGAGCTCAATGATAGATTAATAACATTTTATAGTCTACCATTCACACTAGCTGTAAAAGCTCTACACATAGGTATCCTGAATTACCTTACTTTCTCTTTCCTTGTTTCATTTCAACTTATCTCAAGTAGATCTATTCAAAATTTTTATTCTGATGCTTGTTCTGAATCAGACATAGAATGCATTAATGTGTTTAAGATTCATTAGAATTTGTCTTTTATACTGCAGCACTCTTAGAACTTCTAGGTCTGTCCATAGTTAAACTATTTTTTTCTGTGTTGCTTCCCTCAATTAAAGAGTGAATTCTTTAAGAATAGGGGTTGTTGTACTTATCCTATTTGTACTCCCAGTGCTTATTATAACATCTGGCACACAGGTACATGGTATGTGTTTTAATAAAGGTTTTGCTATTCATTCTTTCATTCATTTGACTTCAATTGTACTCCCTTTAGGACCTATGAAATCTTCTACCCCACACAACTCCAAAAGGCATCCAGAGAGACTACAGAAATATAACATACAGAAAACAAGCAAAATTTTAACTTACAGAAATATATGAGTCCCTTCTACGTGCAAGGCACTTTTCTAGGTTCTGATTCAAACCCATTAGAGTCCTCCCATGGATATTTAATGATTTTTGGTGACAATGAAAGCAGCAATTTAAAAAAAATGAAAAGGGAAGTTAAGAATAAATGAAAAACAAGATATGGGGAAAAGGGAAAGAGGAGAGAAAATACAATAAAAGTAAAGGAAAATCAAGGAAGTGAAATTATTAAATATTAAATATAAATAAGAAACAGCGGAAATGAAGAGAAGAAGGAAGCAAAACATTAAGAAAAATTATAAGATGATGTACAATTCATGAAGGAGAATGCTTGGTGGCAAATATACAAAAGGCTGACTATAAAAGATCTAAAAAGAAACTGAAAATAAGAGGCAAATATATAACGAACTAGATAAGAAAATAAGAATTCATTTTCTCTGCTTTAAAATGGGAAAAGTTTAGGTAATTTTTTAAAATACCTTTCCAGCATAAAGAATACTAGAAGAATCTAACGTATCATCCAATGGCCTCCAGTCCACTATTACATCAGCATCCTATAAAACATAAGTTACATAATATTAATACTTGTTACATGGTACATTCTAGAAGAACCGTAACTTATAACTGGCTCTAGTCAAATATTTTGACATTCAGTAGAACTAAAGACAAATTCTTATGTTTAAGAATTGTTTTAAATAAAATCCTTGAAATTGACTACCTTTAACTATGAAAAAATATGTAATATTTGTTAAATACTAGCTGCTGAAAGAATCTTTGTCTTTTTCTTTCAAAAAGTAAAGTGAAATTTGCCAGTTGAAAATAATTTTAGGAATATAAACACAAGCCAATAATCAAACCTTTAGAAGTTACATCTTTTTTATTATCTGACATTCTACTAGTTTTTCAAACCATCTGACTTCAAAGACCTCATTCATTTTTAAATTCAAGATTTACAGAGATACTAAGGTAGTAAAGAATACTTAGGATAATTTATACTTAAGCAGGCAAAGGGCACTGAGCTCTACCAGTAAGGAGAAAGTCCCACACCAATGGGCTCTAAGACTTGGGTTATATACATCTGCCAAGTTCACTGTCAGTCTTATCTGTGACATTTGTCAAAAATTTTCCAATATTTTTATAGAGGCTAACTATAACAAATTTTTGTGAAATACATTTTTAGTATGTTAATACCTTTTCTAGGACACGCAATATTCCTGAAATCAAACTGTCTTGATCATTGATCTTTCCACAAGAGGAATGAATGAAAACACCCTCCTGTTCATATATAATCTGTAATCAAAAGAAAGAAAATTTTTATTTTTATTTATCAATCACAATATTTCAAATATAAACATATAAGCAATATTCTTATACTATCTAGGCAGAGAGAAGGTTATGTTTATTAAACTTTCTAAAAACCATCATAAAACTTGAATGTTAACAGAGTAACAATAGCAAAGTTCTGATAAATACTGAACCAGGTACCAACCAATCTTTCATTATCTGGTTTTTACTAAAACTGCATGAATAATAAATCATAAAGTATAAAATAGTTTGGGAAAACATGATAAAATTTGCATATATCAAGGCATTTGAGTAGATGGCTAAGTTGTGATTTTCACTGGTAAAGTAAATCTAGACTTGAGGAATCATAGATCTATCATAATATCAAGATAATTGTATTTCCAATCAAGATGGCTGACTGATTGGAGGTCAAAGAGTAGCTCTCTTGTACTTACTCCAGCAAAAAGCTTGATAGCAACTAGGGTGAATAATGATCAAAAAAAAAATCTAATGATAAACTACAAAAAATTATTTCACCTATAACAGAACCTCACAAAAAGAATACTAATCCAAGGAACAATTAAAAAAAAAAGGAGTTTCCCCCCCTCCAAAAAAACCAATGCCAGCAACAGGTGAATTAAATGAAAGGCACCCAGGATAACCCAAGGGGGACAAGAGACTTAGGGAATCAGAAGGACTCATAGTTGAAGGTAGTTCCCGAGTTCCCATAAGAAAGCCCAATGATGTTTGAAAAACTACAGTGTGATCCTTGGAAGCTATGGCAAAGGCAGGGGGAAAGGGGGGGGGGGGAGGGAGATGAGCAGGGTAGGATTTGATATTAATCCCAAGATCCATGATATCTTGGGGAGATTCTGTGCTTTGAAATTCAAAGAGTCAGTGAGACTTAAACTCACCAATGTCAATAACTTAAGCATACTTTGGGGAGGTGGAGATCAGTGCAGGAAGACCCTGGTAAGGACCAAAAAAGGACAACCACCTGATCTAAAAGCACAAGAGGGAACAAAGCTGTCATAAATTCAGAAACTAAGGTTGAAGATAGGAGTAAACAGAGTACACTTAACAACTTCTAAGACAAGACTTTCAAAATAACTGCAAGCAGAGACTTAAGGGGGGGGGGCATTGGATTTTCCACAAGGTCTACATACATATCTAGAAGAATGATGCAAACTAAATAAAAGATCTGAAGGGGAAAAAAATTACAGGATTAAACAATTTATGTGAATTGAGCCAACCATTCTGGAGAGCCCAAAAAAGCAATACAGCTAATCAAACTCTTTGACCCAGCGATAGAAATACTAGGCCTATATGCAGAAGAAATCAAAAAAAATGGGAAAAGTCCCACAGGTTCCAAAATAGTCATAGCAGCTCTTTTTGTAGTGGCAAAAAATTGAAAATTAAGAGAATGCTCATCAATTGGGGAATGGATAAACAAGTTATAGTATGTGAATGTTTTGGAATACTACTATCCTGTAAGAAACCATGAGTCAGACTCTAGAGAAGCATGGAACAAATTACAGGAACGCTAAGATAAGGGAACAGACCAAGAGAACAATTTACACATTAACAACCATACTGTGATGGAGGCAGCTACTCTCAGCAGTTCAGAGAGCTATGACAACCTTGGGAGACCTCTTATGGATAATGCTATGCACATCCAGAGGGGAAAAAAAAACCCTACCTAATTTGAATGAACACTACATTCACTTCCTAAAATTTCTCTTAAGTTTTTCTTTCCTATCTCATGGTTTTCTTTTCCCTTAATTCTAATTCCTCATGATTAATCTATGTTTATGTTAAAACACAAAAGTGGGTGTACTATATTCACCAGACTGTTAATTGCTGAGGGGAGGAGAGTGGAAAGGGAGGGTGAAGGGAAATTTAACTTAAAAATATGCATATGCATATGGATAGATGTTGAAAAACTTTTATAACATGCAATTGGAAAAATAAAACAAAATATGCATAAAAATAAAACAACTTAAATCAGTAAATAGTAAGCCATGTCTAAATAACAGACTCCTTCAAAAAATTAGAATAAATCAAAAAGACTCTAATGCATACAAGAAAGCAAGAAACATATAATAAACTCAGGTAAAAACTTGAAGAAAATGTAAAACATCTACTATAAAAGAAAACTAGGGAAAAGTAATTCAATTCAGAGCAAAAAATACTATATTCACTTTTTTTTTATTTTGTTTTTTGTTTTTTGCAAGGCAATGGGCTTAAGTGATTTGCCTAATGTCACACAGCTAGGTACTCCTGACTCCAGGGTCGATACCCTATCTACTGTGGCACCTAGACCTATATTCCCTTTTTAAAAATTCTTTTTTTAAGTTTTTTCTTTCTTTCTCTTGTTTCTTTTTACCCTGTAATTCTGTCTTCTTTTACAACATGACTAATATGGAAATATGTTAAACATGATTGTATGTGCCTAACCTGTACGAGATGGCTCACTGTCATGGGGAGGAGGAGAAGTAAGAAAAGTATGGAACTCAAAAGCTTTCAAAAAGATGAATGTTGAAAACTATCTTTGCATTTAATTGGAAAAAATAAAATAAAATAAAAAAGAAGAGTAATTCA
The DNA here is from genome assembly GCF_037893015.1 of Macrotis lagotis. Lineage (NCBI taxonomy): Eukaryota > Metazoa > Chordata > Mammalia > Peramelemorphia > Peramelidae > Macrotis > Macrotis lagotis. Next base: position 267,914,039 of record NC_133659.1, on the reverse strand, counting down.
AGAATCATCAGACTAGTTCAATGAAAGGCAATGTAAGTCAAGATAGTTTATTTCAAAAAAATCATAGACTAAAAAAAAAGCCAGATGACAAAGGAAATATATAAAGAATTCATCAATCACCTGCTTAACAAAAAAACAAGAAAGGAAAAGTCCCTGGAATGTCACAGCCAAGCATCCAGAAAGAAGCAATTCAAGAATAAGTAACCACAGTCAAAATCACAAAAGACCTGGAAGCTTCTGCAACAAACAACTGGAGATGTTAGAATATGTTACAAAAGGCAAGGAATAGGTTTATGACTAAGAATAACTTACCCTGAACTGAGTATAATCTTACAACAGAAGGATTTTCATGATGAAAAGGTCAGGGCTAAGTAGTAATTTTGAAAAACAAAATAAAATAAAAACTCCTCTGATTTTTAAAGCACTGAGTCTCAACCTGACCCCAATTTCCAATCGTACAGTCTTCTCCCATCAAACTCTGAAATCCTGCTAAATGGGTCTTCTATTACTCATTCGCCATACTTTATCTACAGTGTCTCTGCCTTTTCACTGATTCTCCCCCTCATATCTGGAATAGACTGTCTTCCTAAGCCTCACTTCACAGAGTAACTCCCTTTAAGATGAACTCAGGCACCACTTTCTACAAGTCTTTTCCTGATCCTTGAATGCTACAGCAAGAGGATGCTCTCCCTTCCAAAATAGTCTATTTATAACTATTTCGTAATGTGTATATACACAGACATACGAATACAATTTTATTTTGCTATTCAGTCACTTCAGTTATATCCAACTCTTCATGACCCCATTTAGGATTTTCTTGGCAAAGATACTAGAGTGATTTGTCATTTCCTTCTCCAATTCATTTTACATATGAGAAAACAGGAAATAGAGTTAAATGACTTCTCCAAGGTCATACTAAGTGTTTAAAAACAGACCATATTTGATGCTCAGGTCTTCCTGATTCCAGACCCAGCACTAATCTACTGCACCACCTAGCTAGCTATCCCTATATATTTTGTACTCGTCATCCATTAGAACATCAACTCATTGCAAATAAAGATTATTTCATTCTTTGGACTCCTGGGTCTAGTAGAGTGCCTGGGATACTGAAGGCATTTTAATAAATACTTGCTTGAATGAAAGAAATGTAATAAAGTCATGCAGAGAACCAAAGAGGGAATTCCCCAATTTCACAGAAAACTATAGAATGCAGATCTAAAACTGGAAAGATACCTGAGAGCTCATCTAGCCCAAAAATGCTCTCATTTTACAATTAAGAAAAGTGAGGGCCAGGAAAATTAAATTATTTGTCTATGACTACAGGTAATTACTAAAAGAGATCGTATCTGAATTCAGTCCCTCTTACTTCAGAAGCTGTGTTCTTTACTCTAGGCCTGGATATTTTCAAACCATAACACCCCTGCATTCCTCTTCATCACCTTCCCTCTGGAATTTATACTCTGCTCTTGAAACCCAGAGTACTAAGAAGTGGGATTTCAACTTAATCTTGCCTGATTTCTAAACCATGAAATTGAGTGCTCATATCCTCAATTCCTCTTCTAGTTTCTTTCTCTATGAACTATTTTCCCCCGCTAGCATATCAGCTAATATTAAACTATCAGACAAGAAAAGAAGCAGATCATATACCTTTCAGAGTTAGAGGTAGAGAATAGATCATTAAACAAACAGGGGATAGTGGCATTACAAAGGCTAGAACAGATATGGGCAACTAATAGAAATTTACAAAAATAAGAGTCATTCATCAATTGATCATTTGAACAAAGGAAATGAACAGACAGTTTTCAAAGATATTAATTAGAAATAAATGAAAACAACTTGACAAAAAGTAAAAATGACAGATACGGAAGAGGCTATGGGGAAACAGGCATATTAAGAAACTGATGATAGAACTGAACTAGTTCAATTGTTCTGGAAAGCAATTTGGAAATTGGATCAAAAAGCTATGAAACAGTATTAAAATCCTTTGATGCAGTCTCTGCCACAGAGATGAAAGAAGAAAAGGATCTATACATACAAAAATATTTATAGCTGTTGTTTTTTCTGGTGATGGAGAACTAAAAATTGAGGAATGGCTGAACAGATTATGGAATATGAATATGATGGAATACTACTGTGCAATAAGAAATGATGAAGGGGGGAGCGGCTAGGTGGTACAGTGGATAGAGTATGGGCCCTGGAGTCAGGAGTACCTGAGTTCACATCTGGCCTCAGACACTAAATAATTGCCTAGCTGTGTGGCCTTGGCCATTTAACCCCATTGCCTTGCAAAAAATATCCTAAAAGATAAAATAAAATAAAAAGAAATGATGAAGGGGATAGGGTTAAGAAAAACCTGGTAAGACTTGCTTAAAATGATTCAGAGTGAAGAAAGTAGAACCAAGAGAACAAATTATATCATAAAATAATAACAATGTTGAAAAGATAAAAACTCTAAGAGTCTTAAGAATTCTTATCAACATACTGACCAACTTCAATTCCAGAACACTTACAAGGAAAACATGCTACCCATTTCCTTAAAAACAAACTCAGAGTGAAGACCATGATATGCATGACTGTGCATATACAAATGCAAACACGTATGTGTATCATGGTCAATGTGGGAACTTCTTTTGCTCGACTACACATTTGTAACGGATTTTTTTTTCTTGCTTTCTCTAAGTTGAGGACAGAGAATGGAGATAGGAAGAAAAGGCAGATTTTCATATAAATATATTTAATTTTCTTAAAAGATAAAACTACTTTGATTATACTGAAAAACTAACAAATAAAATTAATGCATCTGGGATAAAAAGAGAAGCAGCTAACTAGGGAAAAAATCTTTTTTTATCAAATACCTCTGATAAGGATTTGATATTACAAAATAGCAAACAAAACTATAAGACCAAAAGAAGCAAAGGAAATAAAGAGAAAAAAAATTTAATAACCATATGAAAGAATAAACACTAATAATAATAATAATAATAGAAATGTAAATTTAAAAATACAGAAGTTTTAATTTCACATAAGGCAAACTGGCAGTGAAAAGATTATTAGCACAAGGGGACAGCTAGGTGGCACAGTGGATAGAGCACCGGCCTTGGAGTCAGGAGTACCTGGGTTCAAATCGGACCTCAGACACTTAATAATTACCTAGCCACGTGGCCTTGGGCAAGCCACTTTAACCCCATTGCCTTGAAAAATCTAAAAAAAAAAAAAAAAAGATTAGCATATATAATATTTTACTGCTGGTAAAACTATGAATTAGTACAAGAATTTTGGGAAATAATTTGGAATTATACAAAAGTAGATAAAATGTCCATACCCTTTTACCCCAAAATTCCACTGCATTAAGCATATAACCCAAGAAGGACAGGACAAAAAGAAAGGCTCCACATAAACCAAAATACTTATAGCAGTACTTTTCACGGTAGCAAAGAAATGTAAATAAAATGGATGATCATGGATTGGGGAATGGCTAAACAAATTATGGCATGTGAAAGTTAATGAAAAATTATTGTCCAGGGCGGCTAGGTGGCGAAGTGGATAGAGCACTGGCCATGGAGTCAGGAGTACCTGAGTTCAAATCCAACCTCAGACACTTAATAATTACCTAGCTGTGTGGGCCTTGGGCAAGTCACTTAACCCCATTTGCCTTGCAAAAACTAAAAAAAAAAAATTATTGTCCTATAAAAAACATCAAACATGAATACAAAGAAGCCTGAAAAGACTTACATGAAATGATACAAAGTAAAATAAGAAAAGCCAGGAAAATATTCCATACAACTGCAACAATGTAAATTGAAATAAAAAATACAAAACTATTGAAACAAAATGTTAGAAAACAATAAAGAATGATCTAGCCTCCAAAGAAAAGATATGGAAGAATACTTTCTCCTTCTCCCTGGTCAGAGGGGGAATCTACAAAATCTGGAATACTAAATAAATCATCAGATTTTTCCAATAGGTTTCAATTATTTGTTTTAAGAGATAGCTCTCAGAGGGTAGGAAAGGACAAAGGAAATCTGAATGATAAAATCAGAGAAAACAATCAAAAAAATAATTTTTAAAAAAAGATAAACCTCTAGTCAAATGAGCTAGGTATTAAATACTATGATAAGCCAAGGAGAGATGAACAAAGGAAAAAAACAATCACTGATCTCATGGAGTTTGCATTCTAATGACTGAAGACAACATATAAATAAATAGGTACATACAAGATATAAACAGTATAGACAAAGCAAAGTGAATGTGAAAGGCATCAGCAGTTGGGTCAAAGAAGGGCATAAGCAATTTTGAAAGAAACCAGTGAAAGTAAGCAACAGAGGGATGAGGCAAAGTATGGGATACAGCCAGGACAAAGGCATGAAACCAGGAAATGGAATGTCTTCTTTGAGGTTCTCCAAGTAGGACAGTGTTACTGGATAGTAATATGTGTGTGGAAGGGAAGGGAAAAACATGAAGAGCTTAAAATTCTAAACAAAAGAGTTTATATTTGATCCATGATACAACAGGGAACTGTTAAGAAATAGGAATTTACTAATGGAGGCGGGAGGCAGGGAGAAGTTTTGCACTCTGGTCTCAGATAAAAAGCCCAAATTCTCCTGACCAAGGTCAATATTGCTATGAGCACATCTGATCTAAACCCCAACAGATTGGAGGAACTGCTTCCACTATCATCCTTTCTCTCTTTGATCTTCAATCTCTCCCTATTTCTTGGTTCTTTCCCTGCTAACTACAAATATGCCCTTCTCCCCCTCCCCATCCTTATAGATGAGAACATATCTCAAATTAATCAAAAGACCTTAATTATTCCTAGGATTCTTAATCTGGGACCCATGATTTTAATACCTACATTTCAATATAATTGGTTTTGCTTGTAATCCTATGTTTATTTTATGCATTTTACAGCATTATTCTGGAAAGCCTTCATCAGACTGCTAAGGGGGTCCTTGGCACAAAAAAGGGAAGCACAAAAATTTTTTTAAAAAAGGATTAAGCAGTTTCACCTTATACAAGGTGCAAAAATCATTTTAAAACCATTTGATGAAGTGAAATGATACCAGACAAGAGATCTGTTCCAAATAGCTGTGGAATTTCATTACACCCTCTGGGTCTTATATAAAAGCAATGAGTTAAGTTAGCTAGAATGGAAGACTTTTTCTAGAAATTGGATTATGGTTTCCTATCAGATCAAGAGGATCCACATAGGAGGGGAATTAGTTTCAGTCTTGGTCAGCTCTCCTATCCCTTGAGCAGAGAAAGATCATCCAGCTCTGATGGGTCCAGTGAATAACAGACTTCCATTCTTCCCAGTGCTGTACTTGTCCTGGATGGTGTCTCCAAATGAACTGGCAACAGGTCTGCACAAAGAGACTGTATTCAAGGAACTAGCAATAAAACTATACAAGGTCTAAGGGGTACTTCTTGAGGACCCTATAAATAGCAAAAAAAAAAACGATTCTGAGCAACCAGGAGCTGACTATGCCATCTATATTCTCTAAGCCTGAGCCCACTATTCTCTGAATTCTGTCTTTACTCATGGGAAAAGTATTTGAGAAGATATAGCAAATATTATCATATTATTATAAATAAACATAGTTCTAAAAGTTACTCAAGACTCAATGACTGGGGGGTGGAGCCAAGATGGCTACAAGACGGGATCTAGTCTTAGGAGCTCTCTGATAAAAACTCATAAACTAAGGACTCTAACTAAACTTTCGAGAGACAGAATCCACAAAGGGACCCAGTGAGGCAGTTCTCCTACTGAAGGTAACCTGGAAAAGAGCAGAAAGGCTCTGCTCCCCGGGATCGGAAAGGCAGCCTGCCAGAGGGGTGGCCCGCCAGAGCCAAAAAACTTCAGTCTCCGGAGGCAGCCCCAGGGTGCTGGGAGCCACGGCTAACAGCAGCGGGGGAGTCTCCAGAGAAGCACCCCAAGGAACATCGAGCACAAAGTGGGGGAACAGTGGGGGACTTAATGAGGATGAACTGCATGTATAGAAAAATGATACTGATAATATTCATATGAATCTTCTCAGTTAATAGAGCAGGTAGAGGGAGCTTTTATAGTTGAAGCACAGGAGAAAGCTGAATTCGAAGATAAAATATGGTGTAAAAATGGAGTCAATAGGAAAAAAGGGAAATGGAATGGGAGAAAGAAAAAGGAGAGGGGGAATAGTCCAAGATATTTCACATAAGTTTTTTTTTTTGGTACAATGAGCTATTGCCATGATATGGAAGGGGGGAGGCAAGGGGGAATGAAGGAACCTTTGCTCTCATCAGAGGTGGCTAGGAGAGGAAACAGCAAATATATTCAATGGGGTATAGACATCTGGAGTAAGAAGGAGGGGGGGAGCAGGGGGAAGGGGTGGGGATGTGAATAAAGGAGGAGAGGATGGACCATGGGGGGAGAGTGGTCAGATATAACACATTTTCTTTTTTACTTCTTGCAAGGGGCTGGGCTTGGAAGGCCTGCCCAGGACCATAGGGCCAGGTGGATTCTGGGCCTAAGGGGTGGTATGGGGGCTCAGGGCTTCTTGACCCCAGGACCAGGGATCTGTCTGCTGAGTCAGTCAAGGACCCTACAGCAGAGTCAGAGTGAAAGGAGAGAGAAAATAGAGTACATGGTAGTGGAGAAATAAGAAAGGAGGGAGTTGCGATCAGCAATGGCAACGTTGGAAAAATATGGAAGTAACTTTAGTGATGGACTTATCATAAAGAATGTGATCCACCAGTGACAGAGTTGTTGGTGTTGGAACAAAGACTGAAGCACATTTTTTGTTATTATTATTTAGGGGAGGGTGCAGGAGAAGTGGGGCTGGGTGGCCTGCCTGGGGCCACATAGCAGGGTGATCTTTGGGTGTCTGGGGCTGGATTTGGACCCAGGTGCTCCTGGCTCAAGGGCCAATGCTCTGTCTGCCACCCAGCCACCCCTGCTATTATTACTATTTTATTTTATTTTGGGTCTTTTTTTTTCTTCTTTTTGGTTTTTGCAGGGCAGTGGGGATCAGGTGGCTTGCATGTCACACGGCTGGGTGATTGTTGGGTGTATGGGGCTGGATATGGGCTCAGGTGGTCGTGGCTCCAGGGCTGGTGCTTCGTCCATTGCGCCACCTGGCCATACCTACAATTATTACTATTACTTTTTTAATTTTAATTTTTTTCTCTCCCCTTTACTTTTTTCGCCCAAGCAAGCCTATCTATATTCATGGGGGGGGGGGTATTTTGTTTACTTGTAAACAAGAATATTTTATTAATGTAAAAAAAATTTGTACAAAATGAGAATAAAAAAATAAAATTTAAAAAAAAAGCACTCAACCCCTCAACTTCCAGGGTACCCCTAGAGCTCTTGAAACAGAGATGTAATAGCCAAACTCTTGAGACCTAATCCCTCTGTAAGACTGGGAGTTGGAATAAGAATCCTTGATTTTACATGGGCTAAAATTAACAACAATAATCATGACATAATGATGATATAAAATAAGCACGATTATATAGTGCTCTAAGATTTCAAAGCCCTTTTTTTTTTTACCAAATATGACTTCATTTTAACCTCAACAATACTGAAATGTAAGTACTATTATCCTTATTTTATAGATGAAGAAACTATAGCAGACAAAGTTTAAATGACTGCCCCAGGGTCACAAAGTGTTTGAGACTGAAATGAACTCAAGTCTTCCTGACTCCAGATTTAACACTCTCTACTATCCCAGCTAGACACCATCCTCAAAAAAAAAAAAAAAATCCTCTGATCCTCCCTCTCCAGCTAGCTATCTCTCTGTAAATCTCCAACTCTTCCAGATAAACTGTTTACATTTGGTCAAGCTGGTCTCAACTTCTCCTCTATCATCTATTCTAAACCCTCTATAATCTGGCTTCCAAACTCATTGCTCAAATGAAATTGCTTTTTTCCAAATTTACCAATGATCTCTTAATTGCCAAATCTAATGATCCTTTCCCAAGTCTACTGGAAACCTTAACAATTGGTTCTATTGATTACCTTCGCCTGAATAGTTTCTCTTCTTTTGGTTTCAGGACCACGATTTCTCATAGTTCTCTTCCTACCTCCTAATCTCATTTGTTAACTCTTTACCCAGGTCATGCCCGAAAGAGCTGCCCTGATCTCTCTTTCTCTTTTCACTCTATACTGTCTTATTTAGTAAATACATTCTGCAGTTGATTCTCAGAGCTATTTATCCAATCCCTGACTTCTCAACTGACCTAAACTTACACCTTCAATTGACTACTGGACATCTCAAACTAGATGTCCCATACGTTCAATTTGAATATGAGTTTAAGGTATTTATCAGCTTTCCAAAACAACTCTCCCCTTTTCTTACTTATTACTACTTCCAATATCCTCTGCAAGTCATTCAAGTCTTAGAACTTCATGCCATCCTCAACTCCTAATTCTCTACTCAACACTAACCCCATTCAATCTGCCAAATTCTATCTATTCTTCCTTCTTTCATCTGACACTGCCATCATCAGATTGCCCCTGTCACCTTCTACCTACTGTACAGATTGATATTCGGTCTCCAAGTTGCCTCAAGTCTCTACCATTGCAGTGTATCACTCATCAAGCTATCAATGTGATCTTTATAACAAAGCAGTATACACCTCAAGCATCGAATATTAAAAGTTCTGTTTGACTTTTAAAACTCTTCACTACCTGGCTCCTCACTAGTTTTCCAATCTTTTTACATCTTCTACATAATCTTTATTATCACTGTCTCTGGCTTCATCCTGTTCCTAAAGTCATTCAGACCAATTTCACTAGCTGTCTCAGGTTGAGTTTGGTTAAAAAAAAAAAAAATGGGACACCCATTTTTTTCTGGAATTCTCTTCTCTCCTTGTCTCTAATTCCTGATTTCTCTGGCTTCCTTCAAGTCTCAGCTAAATCTCAGTCCAGGAGTCCAGAGGTAAATTCAAATGTAACCTCAGACACTAGACTTACCAGCTGTGTGACCTTAAGTAAGTCATTTATCCCTGACTGCCTCACATTCAGGGCCATCTTGATTTATATCTCGTCACCAGAACCTGATGGCCCCAAAGGAGAAAGTGATGCTGGTGACTTAGTACAGTATGCACCCCCCCACACACACACACACACACTTTGCTATCCTCCTTCCCCCCCCCCAGGACCAAATACAAAGTCCTCTTTTAGATAGTTAAAGCTCTCAATAACCTAGTCCCTTCCTGTTTTTCCAGTCTACTTGTACTTCAATCTCCTCCATTCTATGGAGGAGTTCTATGATGAAGCTGAACTGGTCTATTTATTCCTCAAATATCACATTGCATCTCAGGTCTCTAAGTCTTTATATGCCACATTGTCCCTCCTCACTTCTCCCTCTTCTTTTCTTTGGTAACCTTCAAGATTCAGCTTAAAACCCATCTTCTGGAGAAGGTCTTTTCTGGGTTCTCCCTAGTTACTAAAGACTTTCCCTCTCACGTTATCTTCTATCTACTATGTAGGCATTTTTCATATGATCTGGTTACTTAATCCTAGTAAGATTAAGTTAAATCTGCTAAAACTAATGCAGATATTTAGAGCTCTGAAAGATGACTCCATGATAACAGCACAATGAGCACTCATAAATTTACAGTTCCTACCCTCCCAAATATGAAATAGGAGAAACAAATAAGTGAGGTGGTAACCACCACTACTACTATCAGCAATTTTAGATCAACAATTTACAAAGGGGGTGGCTAGGTGGCACAGTGGATAAAGCACTAGCCCTGGAGTCAGGAGGACCTTGGTTCAAATGTGGTCTCAGACACTTAATAATTACCTAGCTGTGTGGCCTTGGGCAAGCCACTCAACCCCATTTGCATTGCAAAAACCTTAAAAAAAAAAAACAATTTACAAAGTAAAAGATTTTGGTTCTAAATAAGGGAAAAAAAAACAATTAGAAATTGTCCAAAAATGGAATGGACTGCTTCATGAGGTAGAAAGGTAGAATTGAGCCCCCAATAACAAGAAGTATTCCATCATTCATTCTATCTCATTTCAATATTTTGAGCTAAGATTTAACTAATGTGATTCCTCTAACTATAAATATCACAACCCACCCATTCTTTCTCATTGTATATTTTTTTGTCTGTTCTTCCATAAATCATCCAAAAATGATTCATCCAACTAATAAAGTGTCTTCCTTGACATCTTTTAATATTTTGTGATGCAGTTATGTTGGGAGAAATATTTACCATTATCACCTAAGCTGTGGGCAAACTAGGTAAGTTTTTTTTACTTAAAAGGTACCAAAACTGTCCTTGAAACTTGATTGGCTCAAAGAACTATAGAAGTGAGTGGGCTACCAGGTCACTCAAGTACCAAAAATATGGAGGAGATACGTAGGAGCCTGAGGTCTGACAAGAGAAACACTATGGGTAACAGGAAGCAGAGAAGCTGTACTTAGCTGAAGCAATCCCATATTCTAAATATGCTTTGTCTGGTCTAGGTAAATCAACTTTTTTGTTAACTGCTAGATGGATAAGTGTCTCATTTTTTACCAAAATCAACCTGACATACTTGCCCTGGTCTACTCTTCCTGAACAACATCCATCTCTTTCTCCTCCCATGACTGCCCTATCTTCTTTTCTGGTCATACACATCCTTCATAAAAAAATTTTCAAGCGTATAAATCATCACCAGTAATAAGATGCAACATACACATACAGACAAAATGAGTCTTTTTTTTCCTATGGATCATCAACAATTTAAATTCTTCTATAACCATGTGCCCAGTAACAAACTCTTATGTCTGATCCAAATTTGCACAGATTCATCACTAGAAGAGGTAATGATATTATGGAACATGAATTTAATGGCATATTGTTACAGTGTAAGAAATAAATAAATGTGAATAGAGGGAAGCATGAGAAGACATACAAACTCATGTTATGTAAATTAACAATAAAATAATATGTACAACACCAACAAAGGTAATTTTTTTTTGAAAACTGAAAGTGAACATTATAATAATGACAAGCTTTGCTCTCAATAAGAGATATGAATGAGGACACACTTCCCCTCCTTTCTTTGCAATCATGAGGACACTATGGATGTGGAATACTACATATATTGTCAGATGTAATGTATTGGTTAGTTTCTTATTATAAAAGATATCTCCCTGTCATAAGGAAAATGAAAGATGTATCAGAAAGTGAAAGAATGTAAAAACAAGGATGTCAAAAAAAATGTTTAAGTGTCTGAGTCCAGGGTTATTACAGTTCTGAGTTAATAGATGGAGTATCTCAACTATGCTTCCAAGTGGATGTAAGAAAGAAATTAGTATGACTAGTTTTTTTTTTAGGTTTTTTTGCAAGGCAAATGGGGTTAAGTGGCTTGCTCAAGGCCACACAGCTAGGTTATTATTAAGTGTCTGAGACCGGATTTGAACCCAGGTACTCCTGACTCCAGGGCGGGTGCTTTATCCACTGCGCCACCTAGTCGCCCCTAGTATGACTAGTTTTAAGAGCCCTGAAGCACCACAATAAAAACTTGAGAACCATTTCAAGAACCTCTAATTTAGCCAGGAGGTTAAGGCAAGCATTCAGTTAAATATAAATGAAGGTATTTTTTCAAAAAGGAAGTCTATAAAGAAATTTCGTACTTTACAATCAAATGTAAAAAGTACAAATCTCAAATGTCTCTATGCTCTGCCATCTGAAAGCATACTCATAGTGTCAAACTGACATGTCATAGTACATCTGTAGGACCCAAAACAAACCCTGCCTAAGAGGTTTGAACAAGTTAATTGCCAAAGGTAGTATTTCCAAGTACCAACCATGATAGTTTCATCTCTTCCACTTTCTAGATATTGCTTCACTAACACTATTTCTATATCCCTATCATATGCAGCTGTTCCTTTCTCTCTTAGAAAGAACAAAAAGATATAGGGTATGTGTCATTTTTCCCCTCTACTCCAAATCAATGCTCCTCAGTCTGATTGATTCTTTTATATGCCACTGAGTTCAGACACTCTGCATTCTAATTCTCTATGACAATCTCAGGTTAACTTTTACAGTATGAATTGCGGTCACCCTAGAAAGAGGGGCGGCTAGGTGGCGCAGTGGATAAAGCACCCGCCCTGGAGTCAGGAGTACCTGGGTTCAAATCCGGTCTCAGACATTTAATAATTACCTAGCTGTGTGGCCTTTGGCAAGCCATTTAACCCCATTTGCCTTGCAAAAACCTAAAAAAAAAAAAAAAAAAAAAGTATCTCCCTCCCATTTATAACACTTTTCCTAAGAAACTAACTCCAGTCCCCATTCCAACCAATAACACTATGGTGGTGTCCCAGAAGCAATGAATATTAGGTAGGTGAAGAATACTTTAAACTTTTAGAAATACTTGTTCTCTTGGAAACATAAAACTACATACTGTACAGTAATAAGTGTTCCTATAATTAAGGTATCTAAAGTTTTTTTGCCATAAGCATGCATTATGTTTCCAAAAACTAGTAATGAAGTGAAAAACCCTAAAATATAAAACAAACCTACTAAGTTTAAATAAATCACTGGTTCAATTCTCTCTGTAAACATGAACACACAAGAATCAGCATTCCTGAACTTCTACAAGTCAATTACAACCAAACAGTAATATATGTTTTGATAACAAAAAACTATTTTGGTACCTAAAAAGAACATATGGAAGAGTATCAAAAAAAAACCCTTTTTAAAGAAAAAAACCATTAACTAAAATAAGATTTCAGCTAACTGGTATCTAGACTTCTGGAATAGTTCCAAACCCAAGAACAACTGACAAAGTCTCAAGGATTTACAGCTACAATGAACATAAAAGAAAAATGTAGAGAACTAAGGATGTGTTATGATTAGGTTAGAGATACAAAAAAGTCAACATTTCCCCCCCAAATTTAAGTATTAAGAGACATGATAGGAAATACAATTAAGAAAAAAAATCAAATTGTGATACATGAATAGAGAAAAATGAAACTTATGAGTTGATCCAATGCGAAGCAGAATCAAGAAAAAAATATGCACATGTAAATGAAAAGAACAACAAAAAAGAAAACTGAATTGGTGTGCCATAATAACTAAAGCTTGGTACTTAAAAAGGAAAAAACTTACCTCCAAATTTTTACAAAGGTAGGTAGCTAAGGGCATAGATCACTGCATATTACTGTCAGGCCCAGTGGATGGAACTGAACTGGGTTTTTTTTAATTCATTGTTACAAGGGAGGGAGGTGGAAGGAAGAGAGAATACATTTCTAAGTTAAAGTGTTATTTTTTTAAAAAGATCCAGCAAAATCTATAAAAAATAAAATGAAGAAAAGGGCAAAGAGGACTATGGATCAAAAAGAGGCAGATTAAAAATAAATTCAATACTGAGTTGCTTCAAGTAAAGCCAAAAAGTACATATTATGCCCAGCAGAAGGTATTCTAACTATCACTATTTAGGACAGCAGGGTATAAGTATAAAATGAACTAGCCAGCAGTTACTACCCATAGAAGACAGTCATTGTACATACTGAGTAGTAGAATGACAGCATCCCAGAGGGAGAAGGGAGCTCAGAGATCATTGATACTTACTCAGAGTAAATTACATCATTAACACCAAGTTTCACCTTAAGACAGAAAATTCTATTTTCAAAATAGCCTATACATTTTTAAGCAGCTCTAATTATTAGTGAATTTTCCATTTTTTTTTTTACAAAATTTCAAAATTCCAACTATTACAATTTTCCAAGTAATGGTAAATAGTTGTATTAATGTCAATGGAACATTACAAATCTATCTCAGTGAAATCCATAATTATTTGGAAGAGACCAGTATAACCATACACACTGATAAAACAAATTGGAGGGAAAATATATTTTCCCCCTTCCCAATTATTACAATCCAACTGAAAAAAAATAGACTCTGCCTATCACTGGGGAAGAAGAGAAAGGAAAGAGGGGAGAGTGTCAGTCAGTCATAGTAGATATTTACAGTCTATAAGTTGGTCAAACTTTTAATTAATTTATCCCTAAAAGGCTACTATAATATACCTATGGCTGCCTTGCCAATTCCAGACCAATATGGTGCTCTGGAAGTTGTCTGCCCCTGATCCTAAGCTACTTGTTGCTTCAAAAAACTATTCTTTAACAAAATATTCTCCTCCCATTTGACTCAAGAAAAGCTATTATCTTTTCACAAAGTTAGGAGGATCAAACAAATTAAAATATGTAAAGCACTCTGTAAACGTAAAAACACCATATAAATGTTGACTTATTATTAGAACAATAGAAATTGCAGGTCACCCACCAAGCAAAAACAAAGATCCATGTCAAATCACCAGGGGAGAAAAACCAATAATGGACTACCAAAGCACCAATGTACTCTGAAGTTACAGTAAAAAGAGAGAAAATTACCCGGAATGATGGGAGGATACCAAATGGAGGATTTAGAAATCCAAGAATGACAGAGTCAAAAGTGATCTCAGAAGACAAAATCATACCTAAATATTAATGAGAATTCCAAAGGACTAAAGAGTTTGAAGGTGTTGGCATCTGTGCCAAGGAAGGAGGTCTCATACCTAATGAGATCATAGAGCTAATCATAAGAATCATAGTGTTGACATGGAAACCCTAGGCAGAAAGCAAATAGTTAAATTATGTGCCTTGCTATAGTAGACTACAGCATGAGCTATGCTGGCTTTGTTATTGTGAGAAAAAATGTTTTTGTAATATTCCTTGCTACTCTCTCTCTGAGAAACAATCTTGAGAAAAGTCCTTTTATATCAGACCTTGGACTGTCTCTCCTATGCACTGTCTCTGAGCCTCTGTAGGAAGCATCCCCTAAGAACAGGAAACAGAGACAGGAGTCTTAATATGATTAACAGTCTGAACATGGAAACAAAAGTAAAGACTGACAGGAGTGCTATCTGTGGGGTGGGGGTGGGGGGAGGGAAGCAAGATTGGGGGGAAATTATAAAACTCAAATAATATCTTTAATAAAAATTAAATAATTTTTTAAAAAAAAGAAAAAATCCTGAGAGCCTTACATCCAGGGCCACCTCCAGTAATCCTGATTCCTATCTGGCTACTGGACTCAGATAACTCTGGAGGAGAAAGTGATGTTGGTGACTTAGTACAAACCCCTCTCACTCAAATCCAATTCATGTGCTTGTCATGACATCATTTCCCCTGATGTCTTCTTCAAGAATAAAGGACAAAATCATCATTGTCATCAAAAAAAAAGTCTGTTTCCCAAAATGAGTCTTTGTTACCCCCTGAATACCTTGTCATAATCCTCTTCACTATACCTGCCTGACCCCTACATCTTTTCCAGCACAGAGGTCATCCCCTATACCCCTATATAAATCCTAGCTTTTACCCCTTCTAGCTATTTATCTTTTAGGGAGAAAACCCACATGCAACAAACTTGCTCCTTCAAAATAAAAGTTATCTATCCTTTATCACCCCAAGTTCTGAGTCCATGTGAAACTCTTTCACCATTTTAACCCTAGCACATCACTGGTACCTCAAACTGCTTCAATAGTACTACAGGAACAACAAAACCCAAGAGCAAGAGATAGCAAGAGAAATTCCATTTACAATAACTATATAAAACATTAAATATTTGGTAACCTACCTCCCAAGACAAACCCAGAAACTGTATGAACACAATTATAAAGCAGTTTTTACTCAAATAAAGTCAAATCTAAGTAACTGGAAAGATGTCAAATGCACATGGATAGGCGGAACTACTATAATAAAAATGACAATTCTATAATTCAGTGCCATACTAATGAAACTACCAAATAACTACTTTTCCGAGGTAGAAAAAATAGTAACAAAATTCATCTGGAGCAACAAAAGGGAAAGAACAGCAAGAGAATTGATGGAAAAAAAAAAAGTAAAGGAAGGAGGCCTAGCTCTACCAGATCTAAAACTACACTATAAAGCAGCAGTCATCAAAACTGCCTGGTACTGGTTAAAAAACAGAGTAAAGGATCAGTGGATTATGACAGCTTTAAAAGAAGTTGCAATAAATGTCTACAGCAATCTACTGTTTGACGAACCCAAAGACATCAGCTTCTGGGATGAACTCACTATTTTGACAAAAATTGTTGGGAAAAGTGAAAAATAATAATATGGCAAAAACTAAGCATAAATTCACATCTCACACCCTATACCAAAATAAGATCAAAATGGGTACTGGATATAGACATAAAGAGAAATGTGATAGATAAATTAATAGACCAAGAAATCTATGGAAAGGGGATAAATTTGTGACCAAACAAGAATTTCAGTACATTATAAACTGCAAAATGAACAATTTTTGATTTTAAATGAAAAAGTTTTTGCACTAATAAATCAATGGTGCCAAAATTAGAAGGAAAGCAGAAAGCTGGGAAACAATCTTCACAACTAGGAGTTCTGATAAAGCTCTCATTCTAAAATATATGGAGAACTGCATCAGATTTATAAGGTAACAAGTCATTCCCCAATTGAAAAATGGTCAAAGGACATGGACAGCTTTCAAATGAAGAAATTAAAGCTATGTGTGTGTGTGTGTGTGTGTGTGTGTATATATAAATATATATATATGTGTGTGTGTGTGTGTGTGTGTATTTTTTTCATATGAAAAAATGCTCCAAATCCTTATTGATTATAGAGAAATGCAAATTAAAACAATGAGGTATCGCCTCACACCCATCAGGTGGGCCAAGATGAGAAAAAGGGAAAATGATCAACATTGGAGAGGTTGTAGGAGGTTTGGGACATTGATACACTGCTGGTGAGTTTCTGGAGAGTAATATGGGAGTATGACCAAAGAGCAATAAAACTGTTCATACTCTCTGACTCAGCAATTCCAATTCTAGGACTATATCCAGAACAAATTATTTAAAAAAGGGAAAAGTCCTACATGTTCCAAATTATTCACAGCAGCTCTTTTTTGTAGTGATAGAGAATTGGAAACTGAGGTGATGCCCATCAATTGGGGAATGGCTAAACAAGTTATGGTACATGAATACTATGGAATAATATTGTTCTATAAGAAACCATAAATGGTCAGACTCTAGAGAAGCATGGAATGACTTATGGGATCTGATGCTGAGAGAAGGGAGTAGAGCCAAGAGAATAATGTACACATCAACAACAACATTATGAGATAAACAATCTTGATGAAAACAGCTCCTCTCCACAGTCCAGAGAGCTAAGACAATTGTATTAGACTGGCTATGGACAAAGTTATCCCCATCCAGAGGAAGAAAAAAACAACAAAAACACAAAAAAAGAACCCAACCCTTCAGAATCTGATCACTTTATTAAAACTATCTCTTATGTATGTCTTTCCCTTAATCCTAATTCCTCATACCAAAAATAAATAATCTGTAAACATTTTTATCTTTTTATGTATATACAATGCTAGCCTGACTGTATACTGCTGAGGGGAGGAGGGTGGGAAGGGAAAGTGGAAGGAAATTTTGTAACTTAAAAATATACATCTGCATATGGATGAAAATAAATAAATATAGTACTAGAAGATACTTTAGAAAATATGTATATCCCAATCTTTTCAAGTAATCTCTTTTTAAATCAAAATATTTCTCAAACTCCAATACAATAATATCTGCACTACTGGCAGTCAGTGAGAAAATTAAAGATGACAAAAGGCTAATAATATTTAATATGAATTTCTACTGTGACTTCAGAAATTTTAAATGCATCTGTACCTTAATTCCTTCATCTAACATCTACATTAATTTAAAAAAACACAAATATAAGCAAAACGTGCTTATTCAATATACTGAAAGCATGTTTGTTTATTTTACCAAGTCATGTAATAAGTTGGATAAAGCATATATGCAGGTATGGACAACTTACAACAATCTATGACCCCAATTCTCAGGTTAGGAAAGATAAATAACATAACTTAACCAAATTCAAAGGCAAACTCTTTGGATAAAGAGTAGTAAAGAGTATATGTCTAACTAAATGCAATAATTTACTATCATTTGCTGATGAGTTTAGAAAAATGAAAACATCTCTGTACTGTGTATTGTCATAATTTTTTCAAAGAAATTAAAATATAATGGCTGGATGTTATCTGAAAGTTGTACAGGTAGCTATGCCCAATATGTAACATGGAACTGGAAAAGAAAAAAGGGGGTGAGGAAGGGGAAGTTCAGCCAAAACTAGAATCCCCAATACCTGACTCCTCTTCTGAGGTGACCTACCTACTACTACTACTGCTGCTGCTGCTACTACTACTACTACCATTACTACTACAGGTTCTAAGGATAGCAAGTGTTTGATTATATCAAAAGCTTATTGTATTTACAGATTGCTGCAATGAGTTGAAATTCAATGCAGTTAAGGAAGAGGCTGAAATAGAAAGGGAACTATACACACACATACACACACACACACACACACACACACACACACACACACACAGGAGGGTTCTGAGTTTACCTAAATTCATTTTAACTGTTTTATGTAATGATCTCATGGTCATGCTACAGATCTGTTAGTATGGCAATAAGTGGCAGAATTCAGTCAAATTCTTATCACAAACACTATTAAAATCACATCTCCATATAAGAAAAAAATGCCAGTATATGACCTAAATATTTAATCTATCAAAATTGAAATATAACAAAATAATCTGGACAGTGGTTTTGAGTTTAGTATAATGGGAGTTAGCTTCAGTTGATCCCCCTAAATAGCTCAGATCTACCAAAACCACAAGGTTGCTGTGATAAGTGTTTTGTTAAAAAAAAAAGTACTATGAAAATGTAAATATATTGTTCCCTCTCAACAAGTCATCAGATTAATTTTTTCAATTCATTAAACATACTAGTGCAAAGAGTAGATGGATTCCCTTTTGGATCTTACTGTTAACAGGATCAAAAATCTAGAAATGGAAGATACCAGTAGTGACCATCTAATCTAATTCCCCTCCATTTTACAAATAAAATTCTCTAAGAAGAAGAGCCTTAAGGAACCTCAAGGTTCAACCCATATATGACCAAAAATCTCTTATACAAATACAACATACCAAACAAGTAGTCATCAGACTTCCAAAAAAAAATGAAAACTCACTTCTGTTCCAAGACATCCCATTCCATTTTTGGACAACTCTCATTGTTAAGATTTTTTTCTTACAATGTATCTAAAGCCTTTCCAAAGCTAACATTCTCTTTTCTCCTTTCCTCTTCACTAAGACACATTCAACATGCAATCAGCAATTTAGAATTATGTAAGCTTTTCTTTCTTTTTTCACATGCTCAGTTCTTTGAATGCAAACTCTATGAGCCAAGGTACTCATTTACCTACAAAAAAAGCCAATAATAAAAAAAATTTCAAGTAAGCCATCACCATGAGATGCCCTAAGTAAATGCCAATTAATACTTTCTCTTAATCACTTCCTTTTCTACCATTACATTAAAAAAAATTTCATTCTGATACATTATTTCCAAACCAACACTGAACTTCAACATTATGATCATAGCAAAACAATCTCATTTTTATAAACTTTTAGAGTGATTTTTTTTTTAATCACTAAGGTATTCTCCTAGGCTCTCTCAATAATAAGATTACTTACCTTATAGCCAATTCCCTACCTACTCAGGTCCCAAATGAATGATTTGAATTGTGGATGAAGCCTTTCCTGATCCCAACTGCTTAGTGTCCTCCCTTTCAAATGACCTTGTATTTAACTTGTATTCAATTAACTTGTATTATTCTTTGCTATATTTATTTATATATGAACTTCTAATCTCTCCCCTTTAAAATGTAAATCTTTGAGAGTTGTTTCTCCTCTATGAGATCCTTGAAAGCAAGGATTGGCTCTTTCCCCTATTTTTGCATCCCCAGACTTAAAAGCACCTGGAGCATGGACTAACTTAGAGTTAGTACTGTTTTATTCTTCAGAGTCTAAGAAACAGCAGTACAGGACTGATATTTGACTGAATAAAAGATTAGTCCCTTTTTAACTATTCAGGGGAGATTGAATCTGATATTTGGAAACCCTCTTCCACTTTCCCAAATTAGACTCTTTATCATTAAAGATTCCCTAGTTACAAAAATACTGAAAACTCCAGAGGAGGCCCAGGCTCAATTTCCCAGTAACTCTCAAAACTAATGAAGATCAGGAATGGGTAGCCCTCTTAAAAATCTAGTTCAAACTAAAACAGAGGTCTGTGACCTAAGGCATACAAATCAAGAGGCAGTCCTGAAAAACCTTTTGCAAAATAAAATGACAGAAATGAATTACTGAAAGGAAAACAAGGTGAGGAAAATTCATAAAATGAAGCTTCAGTGTATAATACTGTGTACTTGGCATTGTACTTCAAGAAATTTTCTTTTTTTCAAAGTGCTTTACTTACTATCATTTTGAGGAACTTGTATAATGCATTACAGACTGAAAAAAAGTTTTACTCAAAGTGGGTTAAGTAGTCAGTGCAAGTTATTTGACACATTTTACAGACTAAGAAACAAGGTTCTGGAAGCTTAATTGACCTATTAGTGGCCTTATATTCGTGAATGTCTGAAGAGAAAATTCAAACCCAGTGTCCAGATTCTTTACTATCCCCATTTAACAGGTGATCAAAATGGCAAAAGAATACCTCAGAGTCTAACAAGGTTACTACAGAGATCACAATTTTCTAGATTCTTAAGCATAGTAGTCTACATTAAATCACAAAAGTCTCGAGCAATTGAGAGTATTGCTATAAGAACAACTTTAAATCACTTATTTGTCTTTCATTCTCTAAGAGGACCGACAACATCATGATGGTCTCTGACTTGCTCTTTAATTGGTTTTAATAGAGATAGAGTTTGAAAAAAGTCATCATCATCCTCCCTCTCTCCTCCAGAGTCACGGGAGTCTAGTGACAAGAAATAAGTCAAGATGAGGGGGCAATGGTCTTGGATGCAATGGGTGATCTTGGCCTTGCTAAATTAAGTCTTTCCCAGATCTCAGTTTGTCTGAGTCAGTTCTCATTCAATAAAACTCAGGACAAGGTAAGAAATGAAAAAAGATGGTCTAATCTGCCATGAAAAAGTTATCAGTCTGGGCAAAGACCTTCAGAGTTTCTGGACTAAAGAGAAAACCATTGCCATTTACACTCATTCTAAGGTCTAGAATCTAAACCCTCAAAAATGAGCAACAGAGGGGGCGGCTAGGTGGTGCAGTGGCCCTGGAGTCAGGAGTACGGTCTCAAACACTTAATATTTACCTAGCTGTGTGGCCTTGGACAAGCCACTTAACCCCATTGCCTTGCAAAAATACTAAAAAAAAAAAATAAATAAATAAAAATGAGCAACAGAGGCTTGGGCCACTCAAAAGCCAGAGTGATTAGGGGTTTAAAGGTAAAGTCAAATAGCTCCACTTGAAACACAATAGGTTGTTTTTTAAAAAGCCTGTTTTTCCAGATGAATCATAAATGAAAACTACTCAGAACAATAAATCGAATTGTCCCAGTCTTCTGAAAACAAAAACTTTTTTAAAAAAAATCTCAAAACAGCTTATTCAACTAGATCAAAAACGGTATCCTTATGAACAGAGTATCCCTGTCCTAAGAGGAGAAAGGAATCACATGTGTCTAATGAAGAAGAGGAGGAAGAATTCCAGAGATGCAAGGGGAAAGCATGCCACTGTCTCCTCGGGTCATGTCAACAAACTTATTTATGAAGCGGGGGTAATCAGAGACTTATTGCCAAAAAGGAGACAGACTCCAGATGTTAAACGAGACCCGTCCAAGGACGGAATTCCTTTAGCTTTACAGCATGTTTGTTGCAAGAATTGGGGGGGGGTTATTATAAATTATTATTATAAATGGTTCATTGAAAGAAAATTGTAAGTTTTCAACAATAATAAAAGCCCACGACTGGAGGGGTCGGGGCCTGTGCCTACCCCACGCCCCAGGGAGCCTTGGCGGGAGGGCCGCGGGGGCTGCCGGGCCCTGAGTCCCGGGGAGGGTGACAACTTCGGGGCGGGCGCGAGGGCTCACGGGAAGCCGAGGGTCCCGAGCCCCCCCCCCCCCCACACACACACACACAGGAGGGGCGGGAGGGGGTGGCCCGGCGCGGCCGCGGGGACTCACGGGAGGGAGAGTTTGAAGAGCTTCCAACTGCGGGGAAGGGGCGCGCGGGGGCCAGAAGCCCGGGAAGCGGGGTGGGGGCAGGGCAACGGCTCCGCCGCGGAGGCCCACGGGAAGGGAAGGGGCCGGGGCCGCCGCGGGGACGAGGCCGGGGGGGAGGGGGGCAGCTGTCACCGCCACGTCCTCTCTCCCCGCCGGAGTCCCGCAGCCGGCTGCCTCGGCCAGGGTTCGGAGAGGGGGGAGGGGAGGAAGGCAGCGGGGAGGGGAGGGGGGGAGGGGGCCCCCTCTGGCCTCCCCCGGAGCAAAGCAGAGGCGCCTGAGAGCCCCGAGGCCGTTCTTTACCTTCCCGCTCCCGACGCCCGCCGCCGCGGCCGCCATGTTGTCCGCGCGTGCTTGCGATGACGTCGCAGCCCCTCACGTGCTTCGGGCTGACACCACAACATCCGCCGTAACGAAGGGCGGGGGGCGGGGGAGGAGCCTGAAGGAATGAGGGGCCTGCGCGTGCGCCCTGGCGCCTTTGGAGGGGGCTGGGAGGAGACTTACTGGAACACCCCTTTCCCTTCCACTCCTTTTATTCTGCTCTACCTGATTGCCATCTTACTTCGATAATCAATCCAATATCAAAAAAAAAACCAAACTAAAATTATGCTGGTACAGCTTTGGGCTGAGAACAGAAGTATAAAATATGAAAACAGCTCATTTGCATAGTGTACACAGTAGGCGTTTAATGCTTGTTGATTGACAGTTCCATTGAGAGAATGAATGAATGAAGCATTTATAACTCCTGCTATTCAAAGCTCTGTACCAAGGGCTGAGGATACAAAAAGGAAAAAATTCCCTGTTCTAGGGATTTAAATTCTAATGGGGAAAGACATTTTTAAAGGGGAGATAAATTAACAAGTTAAATTGCAGTCAAATGGCAATGCAGACATAATTTTAATTCCACCGACATTAAACCCCCAACTCTCAATAAGGTGTCATAAGTTTCTCAAACTATATTCCTGTTTAAAAAAAAAGGCTGATTTTTTTTTTTAGGTTTTTGCAAGGTAATAGGGTTAAGTGGCTTGCCCAAGGCCACACAGCTAGGTAATTATTAAGTGTCTGAGACCGGATTTGAAACCACATACTCCTGACTCCAGGGCCAGTGCTTTATCCACTGCACCACCTAGCCGCCCCAGACTGATTTCTTTAGACAGGTCTCAGTCTTCAGGTGGGTAAGATAGGTGGGTATCTCCCCTCTCTTAATTACAAACCCTTGAAACTGGTCCTGCCTTCAGAATGCTTTTTAAATCCAGGAAGAGTTAACAGTTCTTCAGATAGTATTGCATAAGAATGATTGGACAACTATTTTGCAACCTTTATAGTTAAACCTCCAAGGAGGTTAACAATTTCCCCATTCTTTGTTTTTTTTAATAACTACTCCTATCTCCCTCTCTCTGACTCTCTCTCTCTGTCTCTCTCTCTCTCTCTCTTTCTCTCTGAATCTCTCTATCTCACTGTCCCTTTGTGTCTCTCTCTCCTTTCTCTATCTCACTGTCTCTTTGTCTCTCTCTGTCTCTCTCTCTCCCTCTGTCTCTCTCCTCTCAGTTGAAGAAATCTTGGACAGATGGCTTCCTCTTATAGGCTTATGGTAAATCTTAGAGAATAAAACTTCATGACTAGCCTATATTTTCTGTCATTTTATTTTAGCCCTGTATTTTTTAAGGTCTACAGAGAATACATGCTAATAAGGAGAAATAACTAGGAGGATTTCAGCAGCAAATCAGTTGAAAATGTCTCATGATCATTAAGATGCAGTGGTAATAGCTCTTGATTCTTATCAATGGAATCCTATTCATTTCTGATGCTGAGCCATTGCTGGTCCAAAGGCTAGTTCAGTTGGAGGTCCTGGACAGTCTTCATCAGGGGTCTCAGAGAGATGGTGCACCTACTACTCTAACAATGCACATCATTTCCCTTTGCAGAAACTGGAAATAATATTGAGATAGGAGAGTTGGAAGGGTTCAAATCCTGGGCTAGATGTGTGATCCTAAGCAATTCATTTAAGCTGGGTTGGAGCTCAGTTTCCTCAACTATAAATTGAGTGGGACCAGACTACATAACCTCTAAATTTTCTTCATGCTCTAAAACTATGATCCTAAATGTATAATCTTTGAAAGTTAAGTAATTGCCCATCATATATCAGAGATGAGATGTAAAGACAATTTTTTCTGGCTTCAAGACAGTTCTCTATTATACTGTATGACCTCTCAAATAAATTTCTGAGCTAGAACAAACCTTAGAAAGTCCAATTCTGAGGTGGCTAGGTGGCGTAGTGGATAAAGCACTGGCCTTGGAGTCAGGAGTAGCTGGGTTCAAATCCTGTCTCAGACACTTAATAATTACCTAGCTGTGTGGCCTTGGGCAAGCCACTTAACCCCATTTGCCTTGCAAAAACCTAAAAAAAAAAAAAAAAAAAGTTCAACTCAACTCTGTTATCTTACAGATGAAGAAACTGAGACCCCAAAGTTAAGTTCAGACTTCGTCACCTTTTTTTAGGATCACTGTAGTAGCACTCAAATAGGTTTCCCTGTCTCTCCTCTTTCCCAACCTATCCTCCACATTACTACTAAAGTGATTTTCTATAATGCAATGGTCAGACCATGTCACTCTCCTCAAGAAACTTGGGTAGCTTCCTTTTACCTTTTTTGTTTTGTCAAATACAAACTTCTGTTTGAAATTTAAAACCCTTCAAAATGTAAATCCAACTTACCTTTCCCCTATGATTTCCATGCTCTGTTCCACACACACACACACACACACACACACACACACACACACACACTGAACCACATTCAATGAGCTTTTGGATAAGCCCTTCCCCATGTATGGAATGATGCCCCTTTTCTCACTCTGTTCCTTAGAATTCCTGCTTTCAAAGCTCAATTCACAAGTCCCTTCTCTGGCACTGAAGCTTTCCCTGACTCCACACCATCCCCAAATGCCAACTACTCCCCCACCTGAAATTTGTTTTTATGGGGGGGCATATATACCACAAATATGTATACATCTATGTGAACTTTGTACATATGCATTTGCGTATTCTATATATGGATGTATATATATATATATATATATATATATATGTTTACATAGATGGGTAGAGATAGAGATATCACACTGGGTGTTCAAGTTGTTCAAAAATAAACAAAAGAGATGGTCTCTGCCCTCAAGGACCTTACAATCTAATAGGAGATCTGAGTGTAAAAATTAAATATACTACATGACAATATGTGGCAAGTATCATTTGAATAATTGAAATTAAATGTTACAGAAGTGTAGAAAGGAGAAACACTTTTGCCTGGGTGCTATGGACCAGGAGGCCTTTGAATTGAGCCTAGAAGGACCAGTAGGATTTTCAGACACAAAGACTGTCCAGGACACATTCCAGACCAAGGAAATAGACTTCCTCCCTCATTCCTCAGGGCAGCAGTCACAAACCTTTTCCTTACTCCACCCATCACACTTAAAGTACATGACTCAGCCTCTGGCTCAAGTAAGAAGATTGAGGCCATCTGTGCCAGTTTGATAAGACCAACTGAATGTTCAGTTAATTCTGTCAAGTACAGAAAAACTTTTTTCTCAACTGTTAATTTGAGCCAAGGAAGGAATCCACACTCACTCTTCGGTCTATCAGGCATGTCTTTTGGCAAGGATGTTCAGTAGGAACATGGGCATTCTGCCCACAGTCTCCTCTGGCTCTTAGATTCCCCCAGACTCTGGGGTAACTGTCTTCTTCAGATAGGAATGAACCAACTTTCATGAAATGGCTCAACATTCAATTCAGAGTTAATAACCAGACAGGGTTATTATCACCACAAATGCCAGTGTACCAAGTCGAACCATTACCAAGATTATATTATTCTTTGGACTTGATCCAGTTCAAGAAAAGGTGATATGGTGACCTGATACAGGTCTGACCACCTCACTTTGCTGCTGAAGAAAGCTTCAGGGATTCTCTATTGCCTCTGGAATAAAATCCAAATCCCTTTTGCATTTGAAGTCTTCATATCTAGTTCCAATCTCTCTTTCCATATTTATTTCCTATTATTTCTGCTTATGTACTCTTCCCATTTCATTAAAACTTGGATTAAACATTCTTCACAAATAAGATCTTTGACTTTGCTTGGAATGAAGGCTTCATCCCAAAACTCTTCTCTATCCAAAGAATCCCAAACTCCATCAAAGGTTCAGTTCTAGTGCCTTGTCCTCCAAGAGACCTCTCTTGATCCCCCCCACCCCCAATTTAGTGTTCCTCTTTTCCCATAATACCAACCATTCCATAGTCTCTTTGGTGGTGGTTGTTTTTTGGAGACAACCCTGGGTTAACGACTTGCCCAGGGTCACCTAGCTAGTAAGCATCTGAGGCTGCATTTGAACTCAGATCTTCCTAACTCTAGGGCTGGTGCTCTATCTACTACACCACTTAGCTCCCCCAGAATCCCTTTATATATATGTTCCATGTACTTTTCTTCCATATGATGTTTTCCCCATTAGAATTTGAACTCCTTTGGGGCAAGGACTATTTTTGTCTTTGTATCTCCAGCACCTAATACAATGAGGTTCTTGATCAGCACTTGTTGAAGTGAATTGAATTTGTATATCTTTTCTAGATATATAGAGTCCCATAGGTCCCAGTGCAATGTTAGCACATTAAAACTTTAGCACAATTTAAACTTGAATAGTTTTAAAATGCAGTAAGACTTCTGGGATGCCCCATAGTTCCCTGAACCAATACACATTTCATATTACATCCTTATTTCTATGTAAAACATTTTGAAGAGTTTTTTAAAAGGGCAAGCATCTTATAATTCTCCAGTAATATCACACAACTAAGGTCATGCTTCTACAGTCATGTTACACATGAATGAAGCATACACATGTGGGGAAGGATAGTCATTACATGAGGCACCATCTGTGTCAGAGTGAGGGTCTTATCTGGAACAGATGAGGGAGACAAATGCAAAATAGAGCTATTCCAGGAAATGGCTGGGTTGGTGCCTGTATTGGGGGGGGGGGGCATAACTAAAGAGTTATAAAATAGAGGTATTCAGTCAAAAGTACATTACAAAGATCCATAAGCAGCTAAGTAGCTCAGTGGATAAAACAATGGGTCTGGAGTCAGGAAGACTTGAATCCAAAAACCAACTTCAGAGACTTAATAACTATGAGACTTTAAAAAGCTAATTAACTGCCTCAGTTTCCCCAACTGGAGTAGAATAATAGCACCTACCTTTCAGAGTTGTTGTGGGGATCAAATGAGATAATATTTCTAAAGTCCTTTGCTCAATGCCAGTAAATACTAGGTGCTTATTTCTTTTATTCCTGTACTGACCAGAATCACTGCCCAACTACATGATTGAATAGGAGCCCCTATACTTTCCTGTCCACGTCTCAAAACCTT
Source organism: Macrotis lagotis (assembly GCF_037893015.1). Taxonomy (NCBI): domain Eukaryota; kingdom Metazoa; phylum Chordata; class Mammalia; order Peramelemorphia; family Peramelidae; genus Macrotis; species Macrotis lagotis. The sequence goes on along the minus strand of NC_133659.1, from coordinate 267,886,539 downwards.
TCAACAACATCAGCTACCTCTTCTTCCCTTCCCTTCTCTAAGGAATTTTTATTCCTTGCTAAAACTAATTATTTAACCTATTTCCAAAATTCTATCCTGTCCTGCTTCCTTCAGATTTTTGCACCAGCAGTCACCCTTTCTCTCTCATGTATATTCCATCTCTTTCCCCCTGGTTTCTTCCAATCTGAAACAGGTCTTCCCAGTCTCTGATCCTAAAGAAATCTTTTCTTGATCCTTCTCACCTCTTCCTTCTTCCTCTTGTTGGTTACCAGATTTCCTGAAAAAGTTGTCTTTGTGATAAAAATCAGGGGCAAGAAAATTATACATAGACGACAATGTAAATGGAAAGAATAACAACCACAAAACATTCAAAATTTAATGTTGAAAAATTACAGACAGCAAGCTTAGCCCCAAAGATGAGATAGAAATCTTTACAAAAAATGAGTAGTCCATGGGTATGAAACCTTGCAAATGTCAGATCTTTTTTCAATGTTTTGATCAGTTTTGTTAATTTTTTCCCTTTTTTAAGTCCTATTGGATGGCTTTCAGGGTGGGGGGAAGGTAAGAAGTTGGGGGGAGGATAGAAAGGAAAGGATACAGGGAAGAAATAAGGCAATGTAAAAAAAATAAACCTTATACAGTTGATTTGACTTTGTTCATACTTTGACAAGGAAGTATTATCTCAGATTGGATGGCCATAACTTTTACACAAACAAAGGAGCAATATCAGGGAGAAATGGTGACATCAGAAGGAAGAAATTGGATTTAGAGAGAAACATGACCAACACTATTTTTTGATACATTGAGATGCCAATGAGAAATCTAGGTAATGTCATATAGGCAGTTAGAAATGGTAGTCTGGGGGCGGCTAGGTGGCTTAGTGGATAAAGCACCAGCCCCAGCCCCAGCCCTGGACTCAGGAGTACCTGGGTTCAAATCTGGTCTCAGACACTTAATAATTACCTATTTGTGTGGCCTTGGGCAAGCCACTTAACCCTGTTTGCCTTGAAAAACCCTTAAAAAAAATGGTAGTCTGTAGCTCTGAAGAAAAGTTGGAATGAAAGACAGATATCTGAAAGAGTTCTGCATAGAGGTGATAGGAAATGAATGAGATTGCTAAAGCAAAGAGAATAGAAAGGCAAGGGCATACTAACAACACCCACATTAAAGAACTGAGAAGAGAATGAATTGATAGGAGAATGAAGAGTTTGGAGTGTCTGAGATGTGAAAATTTTTACAGACAAGAGTAGTCAACAGGGTGAACAGGGCAACAATGGTGAGGACTTGGGTTTGGCAATTAGGTCACTGGTAGCCTTTGAACAGTTTCTGACAGGAACCTGATTGCAAGGTGTGGTAGGAAGTGATGCCTGTTCTACATGGGCTAACCTTGTCTTTGAAGGGGACTGGCTTCCTTGTTCCTCTATACATAAAAGGTTCAGCCCTGAAAAAACTGGAGTCTGTCATAGATTTGATCAGAACTCACTCTGCCTTTGGGGAATGCCTTCCTGACCTAGCTTGACCAGTTTTCTCTGATGACTGTGGAGGCAGAAAAGAATAACATCTTTTTTGACTTTAAAAGTAGTATTTTTTCATCTCTTATCAGTAAAGCTATTTTTATTGCATTTTATGATCCATGAGGGCCTGGTTACATTTTAACTTCTGCAGAAGCATATTAAAACTTTTTTGTTTTTCTAGAAATATTAAGAATAATATTTCTCTAGTCTAAAACTTTCCAGAATTTTCCGTTTAAGAAAGAAGTAGAACAAAAGTTAAGGTATTTCTAAGGGAAATATTTAACTCTCCTCTAAATAAGATCATTCTCCCCTGTTCCCTGGTGAGCTTAAGGTCAATGCCCCTTTCTACATTCCAATTTAAGACATTGATCTCTCTCTGGTCCTTAAGGTAGGATCTGAACAGGCAATTATTCTGGAATATTGCTGTATTTTAGTGTAGTATGATCTTTTTTCTAGTTCAAGATTCCTATAAATGGTCCCTCAAATCATCCTGGAATGGAGCCATGTCAAAAACCATGAATTATAATATCAGTTTGAACATCTTATTCTCCAAGCTAGAAATGACTTGAATATTAGATTTGTGCAGTCAGCCAGTGGGGCAGATTTTAGTCTGAGTGACACCTCCCACCCCTGTTTAGCCTGCAGGAAAGACAAGTTCACTTAGCACTAATCCCATCTCCTCACTGAAACTGTACAAATCAGAATTATCTTACCTTTCTATGGAAACTGTTTTACTCCAGCAAAATAGACACTGTGCTAAGATACAAAGACAAAAGCCCTTATCTTCAGGAAGTATATACTTAAGGGGAGATACCATGTACATGAATAAATAGGTTTACATAAAATGGTAACTTAAAGGGAAAGGTGTGAATAACTAAGAGGATCAGGAAAGAATTCATATAGTAGGAAACACTTGGGCTGAATCTTGAAGGAACCTGTTAGAGAGAAGAGAGAAGAAGGAGGGAATTCTAAGCATGAGGGGTGACTAGAGCCAACAGCAATGAGAGAGGAGTTGGAGTATCTGGACCACAGAGTGAGGAAAGAGGAGTGATGAGCAACAAGGCAAATGAACAAGCATTTATTAAGCCAGGGCTACTGGGTGGCCCAGGGATGGAGCTCAAGTCTGGAAGAGCTGAGTTCAAATGTAGTCTCAGCACTGCTAGCTATGTGACTCCTGAGCAAGTGATTTAACTTCTGCTTGCCTTAATCCACTGGAGATGGAAATGGCAAAATATTCCAGTATCTTTGCCAAGAAAACTCCATAGATAGTAACCATGTGACCCCTGAGGTCACAAAGAGGGGAAAAAATGTGCCAAACCAAGCTGGATCTTTTTATTTTTTTAAAAAGAAACCCCAATTCTTACCTTCAAGGAGCTTCCCTTTATAGACTTGCCCCTCTCTTGCCAAATCTTCAAAGCCCAGGGCACTGATTAAGGGGTCTGCTACCTTCCAGACTTCTTAACTAAAAGGAAGAAAAAGGCAGACTTAAATCTTTGTTTTACACCTCATTCACTAAGTATACTTTGTTTCTGGGGCAGGTAGGTGGTGCAGTGAATAGAGCACAGGCCTTGCAATCAGGAGAACCTGAGTTCAAATTTGACCTCTGACACTTAGTAATTGCCTAGCTGTGTGACCTTGGGCAAGTCACTTAACCCCATTGCCTTGAATAAATAAAATTTTTTAAAAAGTATACTTTGTTTCTTTTGAAATTGTACAGCCTCAATTCTCTACTGAACAAGAAAAAAAGATATTCTTTCTCTCTACATAAAGTTGTTAGGTAATGAAAAGAGACTGAATGAAGGTTTGCAATGTATTTAGCATTATCTGAAATTTCTTCTGTTTGCTCCATGCATAAATTATCCTAATAATAACTACATTTTTGAGGAGCTTTCCAGTTTGCAAAGCAAACATACAGCAAGTAAGCATCCATGGATTGGAACTCAGATTTTCCATAGTTTAAGTTTGGCACTTTATAACCAAGATGCTTCTGCTTCATAAAATGCTTCATAAAATCACTTAAATACCTCAAGTGAAAAAATACTTTTGCCATATTTTGACAGGTTTTTAATTAGTTCAAATATAAAATTTAAAATGAAGTCACTTATTTCCCCCAAAGCCTAACAAATAATTAGCACTGTATAGTGAATGGAACATAAAATCACTTAAAATTATCTCAAAGGTGGCAAATACTAAAGGTCTTTCTTTGTTTCTTAGGTTTATGGAATTAAAGAATCATTAAATCTAGATGTGGAGAGGACCTAAGAGACCAGCTAGTCTAATCCTTAGATGTTAATACAGTTATTCACTAATTATTATAATTGATCTTTCAGGAGTTGAATTATGAATATACTTTTCAGAAGTATTGCTAAGCACATTGTAAATGGGCCTTTTTTTTTAGAGATGACATTAACTTTAGAAATAATTTAGTAATACCTTAATTTTTAAGTGAAGAAATTGAGGTCTAGACTTGTCTGATCAATCAATCAATCAATAAAGTATTTAATTAAACATTTACTAAGTACCAGGCACTGAGTGTGTGTGTATGTATACACACACACACACACACACACACACACACACACACATATATGTAATAAATATATAATATAAATATATGTATATTTACATATACATACACATTTACATATATACATATATAAATATATGTAATATACACATAAATATACACATATATGTTGAAGGAGAAATATGTTTGGTTTTTTAATATTAGGAAAATATTATTTGTGCCTGTCTTTTGGGGACTCCCTCAGCAGCTTGGGCCCCAATCAGATGCAGATTTTCTCCAATTATTCAGTGTAACCTCATTGTTAAATGTAAATTCTCCAAGATAAAAGTAACCTCTGCCCATCCCTCTATCCCTCTCCCAGCTTCCTGTCTCTTAGTTTTCCAAAGTGGGTCCCTGACCTCAGTCACATAGATGGGGTGGGGTCCCCCTTTTACCTGATTTTCCCTTATTCTCTTCTGCGCAGGAACTTGGCAAGACTATAAAAGCTTGGCCTACATTCCCCTCCAGGCTGGACCCCCAAACTCAAGTCTGAGTCCAGTCACTTCTTATGGCTGTATTCCTTTCCCCCTCTCCCTCAGGCATTCTCTTCTAGACCTTTGTTTTTAAACCTGTCCTCAAATAACTTATTGACTCTACAGGGAAAAGGTTTAATCTGTGAACTTTGTAGGCTTATTAAATAAAAAATCCCGGGGCGGCTAGGTGGCGCAGTGGATAAGAGCACCGGCCCTGGAGTCAGGAGTACCTGAGTTCAAATCCGGCCTCAGACACTTAATAATTACCTAGCTGTGTGACCTTGGGCAAGCCACTTAACCCCATTGCCTTGCAAAAAACTAAAAAATAAAAAAAAATAAAAAATCATGAGTCTCTATACTTCTAGGTCTAGTCAAGAATTCTTTGTGGTTTCCAATATGATGACCCAAAATAGGTGGGGCCATCACAAAGAACAGGGTTCTTGGAAATGAAGCACTCATGAAAGCTCAGGATTTTTTATTTCACAAACCTGCAAAGTTCACAGATTAAACCTTTTCCTGGAGAAACAATAAGTTACTTGAGGACATACTGAAAAACAGGCCAGAATGCATTGAGGGAAAGAGAGAAAGGAAAAGTCATAAGAAGTGGCTGAGCTCAGATTCGAGTTTGGGAGTCCAACAGAGGGAAATGTAGGCCAAACTAATAGTTTTCCCTACTACCTGTGCAAGGAAGAATCAGGGAAAAGTGGATAAAGGGGGGGACCCCACTACCTCTACATGACTGAGGTCAGGTACCTACTTTGGAAGACTGAAAGGCAGGAAGCTGGAGGGAATTTACATCTGATTGGGGCCCTTGCTGCAGAGGGAATGCCCAGAAAAACATAGTCACATCTTAAGGCAGATCAAATAGTATTGACACAGACCAAGTCAACAGGTTATGGAGAAGAACAGGTTTTGACATGGCAGAATGGCATTTTCACACACATAGAGAACATTCAGATTTATAACTCTTAATTAGAAGCTGAGAAACCAGTTTTTTTTTCCTTTTTATCAGAAATATAAAGTCAGAGCTTATTAAACTTTGACTATAGATATCTATAGATTTACATATGTAAGATTCAGAAGGAGCTGATAAAAAAAGATATTGCTACATACCAGAGAGAAGGGCTTGTGTCTACCGATTCCTAATTCAATGTTCTTTCTACTATACTATAATTAACAATGCTTTGAACTTCTTTGAGAGCCTTTGAAGTCCTTTTGACTACGCCATTTATTTTGTCTTTATATGCAATCTGGGGTTGTTAGTGATCTTCTCAAAAGTACATTTTACCTGGATCTCCCCAGTTTCCTTCTTACTTTAGCTAAAACTCCATCTTTTGCAAGGAAGCCTTTCCCAGGTCCCTGTTATGCTTGTGGTTCAGTCTTGTCCAACTCTTGATGCCATTAGGAGTTTTCTTGGCAAAAACACTCCTCCAGCTTATTTTACAGTTGAAGAACTGAGGTAAACATGGTTAAGTGACTCACCCAGGATTGTGCAGCTAACAGTATCTGAAGTTGGATTTACATTCAGATCCATGCCTTTCCCCCTTCAACAACCTAGCTACCTTCCTCAAAAAATTCTTCCTTGATTCCCCCAATAGCCATCTCAGCATGTAGATCTCTCCTCCCTACATAAACTCCTTGAAAAAGATTACTACATTTGGTGCCTCAATTTCCTTTCCTCTCACTATTTTACTTTTTTTAATTAAATTTTATTTTTTCAATCATCTAAAATCCACCTTCTTCATTTCCCTTCCCTCCATTGAGAAAAAAAATCAAAACCCATGTTGTAAACAGGTGTAGTCAAATAAAAAAAATTTCCATGTTGGCAGGTCCATCCAGTCCTTTGGGCATTTAACTCTCATGACTTCAAACATTCCTATTATTTTATTAATAGCCTCATTTTCACTTTCAGTCGGTAACCAAACACATTACATCATATTCAGTAGGAAAAAAATGAGGTATGATGTGCAGTTTGTTGAGTGATTGGCTCCAATTCACCCTACCTGTTGAAAAGAGCTCCCCTTAATTCGCTGCCTAATTTCACTGTTTGCCTGTAAAACTCAAGTTTTATGTTGTCGTATGCTCCAAAGCAGGGTCACCTTGGAGCTACTCCTGGGCTAGACAGCCAAGATCTGCTTTGCTCTGTAACCTGCCCCTTGTACCCAGAAGCCTCTATTCCAAAAGCTTTTGTTTGTAGAGTGGACACATGCACTTGTTCTATTTATCCCGATATCATGTACTTCTCCTAACATAAAATAATTCATAAAATATAGTAAACAAAATAAAATTGGAAACACAAATTACATTTTCTTCTTGCTAGTAGTACAGCAATCTAGGGAAAGATTACAGTTTTTCATGTTCATGGGAACCTGATAGCCCATTTCCTATAGAGTCAATATATCAATGTTAATGTTTTTTACTTTCCTGCCATTTCTCTGTCTCTCTCTCTTTCTCAGAAATGGGGTTAAGTAACTTTCCCAAAGTCACACAGAAGGGGTGGCTAGGCGGCGCAGTGAATAGAGCACTGACCCTGGAATCAGAAGTACTTGAGTTCAAATCTGGTCTCAGACACTTAATAATTACCTAGATGTGTGGCCTTGGGCAAGTCACTTAAGCCCCATTTGCCTTGCAAAAACCTAAAAAAAACAAAAAACAAAAGTATCAAGTATGTGAGGCTGGATTTGAACTCAGGTCCTCCTAACTCCAGAGCTGATGTTTTACCCACTGTAGTATGGATGCCCCCAATTATTTCCTACTTACCAAATTAATGATAAAAACGAACAAATTACCAAATCTCAATCCTTTTTAAAAATTATTTTTATTTATTTAAGGCAATGGGGTTAAGTGATTTGCCCAAGGTAAAACATCTAGGTAAAAAAGTATTTGAGGCCAATTTGAACTCAGGTCCTTCTGACTCCAGGGCTGGTACTCTATCCATTATGCCACCTAGGTGCCCTAATCCTGCTTCTTCTTGACCTCCCTGCACTATTTCATCCCATTAATAACCTCCTCCTGAATCCTCTCTCCTTTCTTGGTTTCAGGATACTGCTCTCTTCTAGTTCTCTTCTTATCTTCTCATTCTCTTTGACTGGTTCTTCATCCACTTCTGTGACATTTAAAAAGTTTGAGAGATATATTTTCTGACTAATTATTTTATTAGTAATTCTAGCATATTACCAGTAAAGTGACTCAGTGACACTCTTGAATGCCAAAGACAACTCATGGTAGTTTATTTGGTCATAGTTTATATGGTCTTAGTGAGTATTCTTGAGAGTTGCTATCAACTCTGATTGGTTAATAATTAATGAGAGATAATAAATATAATGAGAGATGGATCTAGCCTAATGAGGGACTGGGAAACATAATTTTAATCATGTAATTTATTTCCAAACCACCTCCAGACTTGGGAAAATCTGTTGCATCTCCAACAACTTATTGAACAACTCAAACTGTGTGTCCCATAGACGTCTTGAACTCAGTATATCTAAAATTGAACTCATTTTATATTCCCTAAATCCCTACCTTCTTCCTAATTTCCTCATTATTGTTAAGGTTACCAGTATTCTCTCAGTACCCCAGACTCACAACCTCAGTGATATCCTTCACTCCACTACCTTTCCCCCTTCTCTCCCTTCTCCTCTGTTACCCTTATCACTTCACACCTAGTCTAGTCCAATAGCCTGCTGGTCAACCTCCCTGTCTCAAGTCTCTCCCTTCTTCAACCCTTCCACTACTCATCTAACAAAAGCCATCTTCTTAAAGAGTAAGTCTAACCATGTCACTCCCCCATTCGATCAACACCAATGGTGCTCTATAACCATCAGAATCAAATATAAAATCCTCTGTTTGATTTTTAAAAATTTTCCCATTTGGTCTTTTTCCTGTTGTTTGTCCTTCATTCTTTTTTTATTTTTTTTAGTTTTTGCAAGGCAATGGGGTTAAGTGGCTTGCCCAAGGCCACACAACTAGGTAATTATGTGTCTGAGGCTGGATTTGAACTCAGGTACTCCTGACTCCAAGGCCAGTGCTCTATCCACTGTGCCACCTAGCCACCCCTGTCCTTCATTCTTGAAGAGGTCTAATGGCATTATGACAAACATATCACCAGACTCCAGGCATTTTCACTGGCTGTGTGTGCCTTCTTTCCTGAAATTCTCTCCCTCTACCAGGCTTCCCTGGATTCTTTCATGTCTCTGTTAAAACCCCATATTCTACATGAAGACTTTTCTGGCTCCCTTTAATATTAATGGTTTCCTTTTAATTATCTTGTATTTATCTTGTCTGTACCTAGTTGTTTCCCCCGTTGCACTACAAAATCCTGGAAGGCAGGAACTGATTTTGTCCTTTTTTTTTTTTAAATCCCCAGGGTTTAACACAGTGTCTGGCAATTAATTAGAGCTTGACTAATTCGGGAGTTCTTGATTTCTTTGGGGTCATGGATTCCTTTGGCAATATGATAAAGTCTATGAACCTCTGAGAATAATATTTTTCAACATACAAAGTAAAAGAGATTGCAAAAGAAGGCAATTATATTAAAATACCGTTACGTGAAGCAGTGCCTGGAGACAGGAAGACCTGAGTCCAAATTCAACCTCAAACATGTATTAGTTGTGTGACCCTGGGCAAGTCACTTAACCCTATTTGCTTCAATTTCTTCAACTATAAATGAGCTGGAGAAGGAAATGACAAATCATTCCACTATCTTTGCCAACAAAACCCCAAATAGGATCATGAAGAATTGGATTCTACTGAAAAACAACTGGACAACAGTGATCAAAACACAAACAGTGATCAAAATTTTTTATAAAGTTCATGGACCCCCAGTTAAGAGCCCTTCTCCTGTTATATAATTGTATAGTCATGAATTGGCAGGGTCACACTTCTTTATTCTCCTATGGAGGAGATTATTATCCTGACACTAGTTCAATATCCTTTCCATTATACTACACTGCTTTTTTCAGAATTATTTTAAAAACTCAAACATATGGACTTCAATTTATGAACCCAATCAGTGTTTTTAAGTTCATTTGTAAGTTAATGGTTTGAAAATCAAAATTATTTGCCCATAAAAAACAATGTCTTAAATAGTGGTTAGGTTCCCAAATGACCCTTGGAACCCCCTCAGGTATAGGATGTCACAAAAGTCTTCATGCAGTTAAAACTTTGAAAGTCTGCACCAAGATTTTGGGACACATTGTATTTGAATTATATTCTAATTTCCCAGTTTTTCTATAGATGGGAAAATGTGTCTCAAATTCCAACAGGTCCACAGGAAAATCTCTCCTACTCTGACTCCAGACTTGAATAAAAATTCTTACCCCCTTTTTCCTTTGTTCCTACAAATGAGAGTAGATTTTCTTCTCTTCCTCCCCTTTTTGTCCTCTAGTTACCACAGTGACCACTACAGTGTATGGAAAATTTCTACATTTAATATTGGTAATACATTTTGTATTTTATCCTCTGATAATAATATACATGCATTTAGAAATAAATGGAAACTAAAGCTCCCCAGACTACTGATTATTCATGACTCTCATTTCCTTCAAAAATATATACCATGATTTTGTGGACTATATAACAACCTGAAGAAATGTTCACGTTTGAATTGCTTGAAAGTTCCCATTCTCTTGTTACTAGAAATTCACTTTTCTCTTTGAGTGCTGACCATCCACATTTTTCTTTCGCTGTTTTTAAAAGCTAAATTATTTTTCATGTACCCAATGACAGAGAAAACCTACTTTTATTTAAGAAAATATGCAGCAGTGCAAACAACAAATTTTAGAGATCATATAGTATATCCATGTAATTTTCCTCTTATTCTCTAAGTTGATATTTCTCACTGAAAACAAAAATAGCTATTTCAAGTCTTTCATTAAAATCAATTCATGAAAATTACAGTTGGTCCTATATAATCATCTCTTCCAAAGTTTGACAGGATATGTTTCCCCACAAACTGTTTAACAAACGTGTCAACTTCACCTATGAAGCAACCTAAGCACAATTAATTAGAAACTTCCAATACACTTTTAGTCAGTATTCAACTTAGTGTAACTAGTCAAGAATCTTTTATTTTGGGATAGCTAGGTGATGTAATAGAGTAGCAGCCTTGGAGTCAGGAGGACCTGAGTTCAAATCCACCCTCAGTCACTTAATACTTACTTAACTATATGACCTTGGCCAAGTCATTTAACCACATTGCCTTGCAAAAAAATAATAATTTTTGAACTTAGCTTTGCAGATTACATTCAGAACCAGTTCTATAAATCTTCTGTATCTTTGTTTCTTCATCTAAGGAAAAAAACTAAAATGCTATAATATTTGGTGATTTCATCAAGATAGAGAATAATCTCCCCCCAGAATAGTCTTAGAAAGTTATTTAAGGCTTTGAGAATCTACCTAAGTGACTATCCCATGGTCATACAACTAATATGAATCAAAGGTAGAATTTGAATCAAAGTCTTTATGACTTGCCCCTTTTCCATGAACTCACAGGACAGGGAACAATTCCCTCCCCCCCACCCCCAAACTTGAGGTGAGACATTTTTTCAGCCCAGGACAATGTAAGAGGTCAAAAAGAGAAGTCTATGGTACTGAAGTAAGGGATTAATTGGAAGCACATATGGTAGCAACACCAACTATGGGTCTTGAAGGCAAAATGGAAGCAGCAGCAATAGCTGGAACACACCTTTGCCCAGAGATGGTAAGAGATTGAACACCTAGTCAGAAGAGATTCTAAGGGACCCCAGGGCTAGCATTTGGCAACTCCATTGCATTTGGCTCAGTTCTCAATTTCAGTTTCAGGGTGATATTTATAGTCACAAGGAAGCAAGGACCAAAGATCCAGGTCACAGTTTCTGACAGGAGAGGAGCTATGATTGTGAGAGAGCAGAGATCTTACCTGGGTGAGGACCAGAGTAGAGACCAAGAGAGCAATGACCACACCTCTTCCCACATCACATGTGGGAAGTTTATGAGTATGTGGTTGTCATTATCTTCATTTAAGCCCCTCAGTAATGCCTATGAATTAGCTACTCCATCTATTATTTTATTGTATATTATTGGACAGTGTCTCATAGATAGCATCTGAGGTAGAATCTGAAACCATTTCTTGACTTTGAGTATGGAACTCTTATCTACTATGACATGCTGCTTCACATGAAAAGAATAAGGTAAGGCTCTTCAAAGAAAGAATTTTTATGACTAGTATTAATTTAACATAAAAATTCTTTTGATCAAAGAATTTGAGTTCATTCCAAATATATGCATTACTCTTTTTTGAACATAGCTTTAAGAAAAAAAAACTCAACAAGTAAGTATCAGTAATAGAAAATCTTGCTTGAATGATGTTTACCTTCTCTTTTCTCAATTTAGTAAATAATTGGTCATATCTACCCTAGTATGGGCAAGTAGGATTTAGTCTTCAGTTTTTGTTAAAGGAATGGAAATCAGGGTCTATGAGGAATAGCAAAAGAAAACTGGAATTCTTTAAACAATTGAGAATTTTAGAAAGTGGATTAATAAAATTCTGTAAGCACACATAAGGTTATTACATGAAGAAAAGTGACCTTCTTTTGTTATCACTACTGAACTCCAAATGTAGAAGAAATGGGCTAACTGCCACAAAAGGAATTTGGGTGAGTTAGAAATTGAAGGGAAAAGTCCCTACTATGGTTATTGAGCACTGGCCTGGATTATCAAAGGATTTTCCTTCTCTGGAGAACTTTGATATTAAAATAGAACTTCAAAATTTGTCTGGAAAATCAGAGGCATGAATACTTCCCTTTTTGTGGCTATGGTTTGAAGATTAAGACTGGCTGATCATAAATTGAAATATGCATTTCCATAAAGAGCCAGCTAGCCAGAATTAAACCAACGGGCAGATGCAAAAAGGTAGATAGTAGAAACAAGTAGGATCAGAGAATTGGCTTCCAATCAAGAAACATTTTACCATTTTGAAATGAAATTTCTTTATTTCTAAGAATTTAAAAAGCCATTCTAAACAACAAATCCTATATCAGGGCCTGAAAGAAATGACTGGCACTAAAATCAATCAACGGGCATTTATTAAGGACCTACTGTACTCCAGACACTAGAATTCTAAGACAAAAGTGGCACAGTTGATGCTTTCAGGGACCTTCCACTTTACTATGCATAGAAAAATGTAATTGCACTCTAATATAATAATCAGAAATCCAGCCAGATCCAAAAATGAATGTAAGGAATTTTCTCTAGATATATATTTCAAGCAGTCCATGTGTCCTAGTTGGAAACTGCTTCTGCGTCGGTCAGTCAGCTACTGTTTCCTTGTCTCTTTGTTTGAACCCTAAATAATATATAACTTATAGGGTTAGTGGACTACCCCTTTTCTAACTCTGTCTGCCAGATGATTTAATAATAATAATATTTTCTAAAATATTTCACTTCTGAGTTTTGTTTACTACTACATCCTTTGAGAAACAACATATGCAGGTTAGCATAGACACAATATATAAAAAAAGAATTGAAGTCATTTGAGGAAGGAAGGCACCAGTAGCTAACAAGATTACAAAAATCTTCATATAGAAAATGTTACTTAAGGTTATGCTGGAAAATGTTTAATAACAAGCTGTCTTCAAATAGAAAATTCTCTACATGAATAATTTTAAGTTTAATCTTCACTATTGACATTTTCTCCATTTTTTCTTAAGTCTAAATAATAACAAAACAATAAATCAAGCCCTAATTTACATCATTTGTTCTTTTCCAAGTTATAAATGCTGACACCAAAAATTTAATAATTGACTTGTGAGCCAATTCAAATTGGATCTAGCATACCCTGGTAGAGAATCATATTTGAGGATACCAGTTTGGCCAACAGGATGTCAATAGGAAAAGAACAATAATAATATATTATAATAATACATATTGTTAGATTAGAAAGATCCAGGTTAAATCCTATCAGAAGTTCTTTTACAAGATGGTGTCTCACATCCATGTGTCAAATATCATCCAAGAGTCTTTGAAAGAAATAAAAGAAACAATCCTGTGACTCTTTGATCATAAACATCAGGTGAGTCATTAAATAGGAAAATAAATGTCTGCCAAAGATGTTTGTCATTTTGATGGAGGTGATCTAGTGCAGAGTCCGAGAATAGGAGAGGTTCCCTATAGATGGAGAGATCCTCCAGTTGATCATTTTTGTAGATGATATTGTGTAGGTTGTATTAAGTTTAGGAGCAGTGTGATACCTCATTTGAAGATATCTTTATATAAACAAAAGATTTGATCTGACCATCAACACAGGAAAGATAATGACAATTAAGAATGTCTATTACAAAAATTATGGTATGTATTTGGATGAGCAAACCATCAAGTTTGTTGTTCAGTATGGTACAACAGTACAAAAGGATAAAGATTTAGTCACAACTTGAACAAGAGTGAGCTTGATTATCTTTGGGAGGTTGAAAAGTTCTTTCAGTTGACCCTGTTTCCCCATGGAAATAAAGACATTTTTAATATTTATTTTCCATCAATGTTGTTAAATGGCAACAAGACATGGAATATCATTGTCTTTAAAAAACAAAAAAATATTATCAAACAATGGAAAGGTGCGTGGTGAATCCTATCAAGCTGTGATCTATAACTAATAAGGAACGTCAGAGAACAGCAGTAAAAAATGTCATATCAAGGAAATTTAATTAGACAGGCTGATCATATGCCAAGGGTTGAGGAATGATAGGTAAATTCAGAGTACTTCACTGTATACCCAACCCCACATATGTCACCAGAAAAAGAGGAGAAAGTGAGGAATGGTTGTGGGATATTGGATGGTGGTAAATATATGTAAAGATATTGGACAAGAATAACATAGGATGGACAGGAGTTGCAATCTGCATCTCTGATTACAATCTGCACTGGAGAAAATTTCCAAATAAATAAGATCTGAGATCCTTTTAAGTATTTTAGTTTTTTAATTCTGAAAAATATTTTTTGTGTAATTTTTTGTGTAAGTGTATAATTTTTAAAATTATTCTTACTTCTCTGAGTCCCTGATGCCCACTATCATCATGTTTTTGATAAGGAAAGGCACTATACTTAGGATTTCATGGAAAACTCCCTTCACGAATGCAGATCAATACTTTCTCTGCAATTTATAGCTTGAGAGCACTGCCTAAAGAGAGCACTGCGAGGATAACTTGCAGTGGTATATGTGTATGTGCAAATACAAGTGTGTATACATGTGCATATGTGTATGCATACATAACAAGGACAGATATAAACACAGATTTCCTAAATGTTCAAATCTCTGTGACCATTTGGTGGATATAAGCTTCTAAATTCTAGTTCCAATTCTGTCACTGATACATTGTGTATCCTTGGACAGATCATTATGTTTTCTGTTCTTCAATAGTCTTACTTGTAATGGCATTCATAATATTGATCCAATTTAAAGAGGGTCTTAAGAGGAATGGGAGCAATTACTGTCTAAACAGTGCTATCCTATGGGTGAAATAAGGGTGAAAGACTCAGAAATAAAGTTCTATCATTTGCACAAAAAACCCACATATGACCCTTGGATCTAAATGATATCTGCCATTATGTGATGTATTACATGATGTAATTTATTTCGATCAGATTAGATGGGAAAGGAAGATAGACCACATTTCTGAATAGCTACTATAAAGAAACTGAGACAACACAGCCCCAAGAAATTTAAGTAGAACTGTGCTCTTTAAGGCCAAACTGTAAAACAATAGAGGGATACCCAATATCTCACTGCCCTTGTCTGTGCAGTTTCACAGTGATGTCACTTTGACATCATCATAAGTATCTACAATGTAATTTACAATTTCCTTATGCTTTTCCTTCTTCTGTTTCAATCTGGGCAATTATATTTCACCAAAACCTGTGCTTTTTGTTTATTTTTCTATTTATTTACATATTTCCAATTACATACAAAAATTCAACATTCATTCTTTTTTTTTTTAGATTTTTTTTTTTTTGCAAAGAAATGGGGTTAAGTGGCTTGCCCAAGGCCACACAGCTAGGTAATTATTAAGTATCTGAGGTCAGATTTGAACTCAGGTACTCCTGACTCCAGGACTGGTGCTCTATCAACTGCATCACTTAGCCACCCCATCAATATTCATTCTTTTGCAAACTTCTGAATTCCACCTTTTTCCACCCACCACCTTCCCCATGGCAGCAACAATTTGATATAGATTGTACATCTAGAATAAGGTTTAATATGCTTCTGCATTAGTTAGGCTGAGAAAGAACTAGAATTAAGGGGAAAATATGAGAAAGAAAAAACCTAAAAAAAATTTTAAAAAAGTGAACATAGTATGCTTTGCTCAACATTCAAAATCCATAGCTTTTCTTCCCTCTGAATGTAGATGACATTTTCCTTAACAAGTCTCTCCAGATTTTCTTTGTTCATCCCACAACGTTGCTGTTAGTGTGTATAATGTTCTACTCCTTCTGTTCACTTCACTCAACAACAAGAACCCATATTTTAGGGAGGCAGCTAGGTGGCTCAGTGGATAGAATACCAGCTCTGGAGTCAGGAGGACCTGAGTTCAGATCTAGCCTCAGATACTTAATAATTACCTAGCTGTGTGGCCTTGGACAAGCCACTTAACCCCATTGCCTTGCAAAAACTAAAAAAAAAAAAAAAATTACCTAGCTGTGTGATCTTAGGCAAGTTACTTAACCCCATTGCCTTCATAAAAGTTTGTTTAAAAATTTAAAAAAGAACCTGTAGGGGGCAGCTAGGTGGCACAGTGGATAGAGCACCGGCCCTGGAGTCAGGAGTACCTGAGTTCAAATCCGACCTCAGACACTTAATAATTACCTAGTTGTGAGGCCTTGGGCAAGCCACTTAACCCCATTGCCTTGCAAAAAACTAAAAAGAAAAGTGGTTAAGTGACTTGCCCAAAGTCACACAACTAAGTAAGTATTAAGTGTTTGTGTTTTTAAACAATCACTTAATGATTTAGGAGAAACCAATCTGGTAACTATTTTTCCAAATCAAAAATTGGAACATGATCTGGTAAAGAGTAGTCCTTTTGCAAAATCCTGTTAGTTTCTTTTTTCAAAGTAGGGATTTCCCCCCAAATCCAGGCTTTATAATTTACATAAACAAGACTCTATATCATTACCACCAAGTGCTAGGAAAGAAAGGAAAGGCAGACTATTCTGATATAAATGAAGAACAAATCAACACATTTGAATGCTTTCTACATGAAAGGCACTATAAGTGGATATGAGATATCATTTTGTGGAAGTTTGCAGCCTAGTTTTTAAGATGAAATAGTAATCATGTGACAAGTTAAATAATATTTTTTAAATTGTGCAAAACAACAATAGAGATGTTTGTAAACAGTATCTGATTAGTTGACAACTTAATTATATAGACAATAATTGCTTCAGAAGTTCAGCAGAGGGAGAGATTACTTCATATTGGGATAGTTAGGGAAGGATTTGCTAACAATATGATTTGAGATGAATCTGGAAAGATGGGTACAATTTGGAAAGTCAGAATAGAAGAAAGAAGGCAGTCCAAGCAGTTGGGATGGCATGGGCAAAGATTTAGAGAGGCAGGAAATTTCAAAGTATTTCCAATGGATATTAATTAAAGTAGTTTGACCTGAACAGAATATTTATAGGCAGAAACAGTGAATAATAATTGCAGAAGGTCTTGTTTAAAGTTTATCCTACTGAAATCTACACTGGGACAGGAAACATGTCTTATATAATTTTTAAATTACCCCAAGCCTTTATTCTCAAAATGTTCTTGATGTGGATGGTGATGTGGCAATTCCATTGACCCACAGATAATGCAGAGACTATTCAGTGAGATTAAAGTCACCCTTGGCCTAATGACACACACAAGAAAAACCTAACACATTAAATATGTATGTTCTCCAGATTGTAATGGGTCATCAAGACTCTAAATTAATCTATTAGCATATGCACCTTGGACAGTTGCTTTACATGGACAATGCCCTGGCTCCAGAATGGAATAAGAGATAAGGCTAGATTGCATTTAGGAAATTGCTTAATGCTTTCAATGATGCCAAGCTGTCTATCACCAATCTTCATTTTTTTATAGATTTATTTTTTTTATAGCTTTATGATTGTGAATCGTAGAATATGACTATCTTGGAAGAATTAAAATTTCAGAGGAATGGAAAAACACTAGTGAGTATAAGGAGACTACAGAATATTCCAACCATGACTCACATGAAGGAAGTAGTAAAAAGAACTTTTTTGAGAATATGTAGACCCCAAAGAGAGTGGGAAATGACCAGTGGTAAAATGAATTGTTTGAGAATCTTTAAAATATTCATTTATGTAAAAGAAGGCCTCAGGTGCATTTGGTGGCTCTATCATGGAATTTTATGAAAGGGCATAGCAGGTACATTCTTAGAATGAGAAAGACTGTTTTCAGTTTCTATTAGTAGTGACAGTCCCCACACTGATTGAAGGGTAAATTCAATAATTCATTAATCACCCCAGTACCTACAAGCACCTTTGAGAAGTGGAAGGAAGCTCCACAAAACTGAGAGCCATTCTCAACAATTAAAAACTCCA
This sequence comes from Macrotis lagotis, assembly GCF_037893015.1. NCBI lineage: Eukaryota > Metazoa > Chordata > Mammalia > Peramelemorphia > Peramelidae > Macrotis > Macrotis lagotis. The sequence continues at coordinate 267,868,411 of NC_133659.1, read as the reverse complement.
CCAAAGTAAATCTCTACTTGTCAGTAATAGTAAAAGGAGAATTCTTCTTCAGGGTCAGACTGAACTAAATGTCCCCAAGGTCATTTTATGTTGGGAGCCAGGGTCTCTAAGCTGTTTGACACAGTCACAGCAAGAAGACTCAAGGCAGTCACACTGCCTGATGGAACAACATTTCCTTCTTCAATATATATAGGGATTTCATGCATACCAATATTTATAGGCTTATTATTGATTACAATATTTACTCACCCTAATAGTGGAATGACTATAAAGGAAGGATTTCAGAAAAATTCCTTGAATAAAACAGATTGTAAACTTTGTCCAAATTTAACAGGACTGCCTCTCTCTGAGGCATACAAAAGGCTTCAACATTATGAAATCTCTGGAAAACCCAGCACTGGGAATTCCAAGGAGATGTCAGAATATATACAGAGAAAACAGATACAAGATGGGTCAGATAGAATTCCAGGGAAATTAAGAGTTTTGCCCCCCTTACCATACACAGGAATATATGGAAAAGATGGTGAGAAAATAGTTAGCACAGGTGACCGATACGTGAACTCCAGCAGCCTTAGTTTCATGGGAAAGAATAAAAAAGTCACAGAAACTGTGGCTTCTACCAACAAGGCCAGAAAGAAAAATTGGTTATTGTAAGAGTTAACAGATGGGTGGACAAGCATAAAGACTATCACTACAGACTGTTAAGGAAGTGTATCAAAAACATTACCTACACAAAAAATATAAAAAACTTTCCATTAAAAGAACTGCTTAATTAATAACTTTAAATGAATTAACAATTATATAATATAGTAATACATGATTAAAACTTGTAACCATATGAACTATATGATTGCTGATGAAAATTGTACACTTTTGTAATCAAGGAAATGATCTCAGCTTGCTTGCTTGCTTGCTTGCTTGCTTGAAACATACATGATTCTGAAACTATAGAAATAAATCCAAGCAGCTGACCGTCAGTCAACCTGCTCCTGCCTTTACCCCTTTACCCACTTGTTGACTCAACTCATTTCGCTGACTCTGTCCCTCCTGTCAGGTTCAGAGGACCCCGTGGAGGCTGGACCCCCGCAATTTTATACATATATATATATGTATATATATATACATATATATATATATATTTGTATATATTTGAGAGACAATGTGGTATTGTGCCCAGAGAGCTGACCTTGGAACTAGGAAGACTTGGATCAATTCAAAATTATTTTTTTTGGCATGACCATGAAACAAAGAAAAGGTACAAAATGAATGTCTGTGCCATAAAAAACCAGGTGAACCTGGACAAAGTCATTTAAATTAGTACTCTAGATCAGAGGTGTCAAACAGATAGCATTATTGCCTCAGCATTTCCAAAGAGCCTGAACCAGATTAAAATATAATTAGGAAAGCTTAACAAAATAAATTAAAATACAACAGAGCAGGGATACTTAAGTATAGTTTAGTGACACTGGCTTCTGTTTGAGTTTTGACTGGACTGGTCTAAGCAATTCTCTCAAATAGTGAGCTGCAAAGAAAGTGTTGACCTAATTGGCAGAGAGTTTCCTTTGTCAATGAAACCATAGGTCAGATCCCAAACCCTATCTTTTCTTTTTACATCACCTTCCTTTCCAGGCACATCTCCCCTGACTTCCCTATGAGCCATTCCTTGTAACAATGAAAGAGAAGGGAAAAAGTAGTTCCACAAAACTAACCAACACATAAGCAATATTTCAAGACCACTGTAACCCATCAGAATTCTGCTCATCAAGGTACAGTGAATGGAACACCAGCCCTGGAGCCAGGAGGACCAGAGTTCAAATCCAACCTCAGACACTTAATACCTAGTTGTGTGACCTTGGGCAAGTCAATTAACCCCACTGCCTTGCAAAAAGAAATTCTGTTCATCCCCAAAGAAACTCTGATTCTGATTTTAGTTTGATTCATAGGCACCTATCAGGGAGTACCTCTCATGTAAGGTAAAACTAGTTTCATTTTTTTTAAGGTTTTTTTTGCAAGGCAATGGGGTTAAGTGGCTTGCCCAAGGCCACTCAGCTAGGTAATTATTAAGTGTCTGAGGTTGGATTTGAACCCAGGTACTCCTGACTCCAGGGCCGGTGCTCTATCCACAGTGCCACCTAGCTGCACCAACCAAGTTTTATTTTTTAAAAAATACTAGTCTTTACTCACTAAATTTGAAACACTTTCGTGGGCAACCAAGTGGTACTAGTAGATAGAGACTCCAGCCTGGAATCAGGAGCACTCATCTTTCTGAGTTCAAATCTTACAAGTTGTATGACCCTGGGCAAGTCTCTTTAATACTGTTGTTTCAGTTTCTCATCTGTAAAATGAGCTGGAAAAGGAAATGGGAAATCACTCCAGTATTTCTTCCAAGAAAACCCCAAAAGGGGGTCATGGGGAGTTGGACACAACTGAACAACAACAAAAACTCTTTTTGAAAAAAATTTCGGTGTGAAGATTCTGGCTACCCTAAATCCCTTTGGCTACTTTAATTTTTTTTGTCCCTGTTCATATTTCCCCCCCTCACCTTAATTGAGCCCTCTTTTGCATTGACTTCACCAAATATGAAGGCATTTGTTGACTTAAGATGAAGAATCTTATGAAGTTATCAAAATTTCTCTTCTTGGGGCAAGTAGGTGGTACAGTGAATAGAACACCTGCTTTTTAGTCAGGAGGACTTGAGTTCATATCCTGTCCTTCACTTATTAACTCAGTGACCCTGGGCAAGTCACTGTTTCATTCCCCCAAATCTCATCTTCCTCATCTGCAGCAGACATTGACAAAGAAATTGCTGTTATCTGGGAAGTTGGAGGGAGTTGATCAGGAGACTCCCGACCAATTCCTCCCCCCCCTTTTTATTCCAAAAGAAACATCAGAATGTAAGGAACATAAATCAAAGACAATTATATATAAAAGTACTAAAATGCAAATAATTTTTTTGCTCACTTTTAAGGCAATAAAAGTGCTTCAATTTATCTTCAAGAAATTAGAGGTCAAAGCTGTAGTGGAAAAATTACCAATCACACAGCTAGGGCCTTGGACTCCCTGGCTGACCAAACAACATAGATCAGTACTAGACTACTTATTGGCCAAGGACGGAGAAGGCTGTGGTAAACTGAACTTGTCAAGCTGCTGCCTAAAGATAGATGACAATGAGCAGGTGGTAAAGAAGATAAGCAGGGATATTAGAAAGTTGGCACAGGTTCCAGTCCAAACCTGGACAAGCCCATTTGGTACCTCTTGGATTAAGTGTTTTACTGGTCCATGGTGGAAACAGTTACTGGGTAGCTTGCTATCGGCCCTAAGTGGGATAATCCTATTTGCCTTGTGTGTCTCCCATGAATGATCCAGTTAATAACTCAAATAGTACAAGATTTCATCAGCAAATTAGGACTGGTGTATGGCTCTAATAAAGAAGAGGTAAAGATATTGATAGGGAAAGTCAGTAGTCCTATCAAGGATGAGGATTGTGAATTAATTTGAGGAAGACACTGCTGGTGTAGTGTAAAGACCAAGTTATTATTAAAAAGAAAAGGGGGGAGTTGTGAGGAATGTAGGGTGTTGGTCTTCACAGGGTGTAGAAGGGAGCCCTGAGGGAATCCATTACAAAGGGGGAATGGCCTAGCCAATCACAAGACTGGAAGAGTTTTCCTGATCCCATTCCAGGGATAGCAAACACCAAACTGGTTCTCAACTAGTCTCCTAGAGATCTTGACCTAATGCAACTGAGTTTGCACAATTAGGTAATTGAATATTAACCCACACATCCCCTGTGACAATTGGAGTTCATTAGCATATCATGCATCGAATGATGTGGGGGGGGATCATATTAGGGGCATGTGATGGAATGGGTGGACCTCTTGGATTGTAACTCAAACTCTGAGAGCTCATGAACATCCAAGAGGGAAGGGAAAGAGTTTCTGAAGACCATAAATTACCTGAGGTTCCAAGACCAATTCTTGCCTCATGCCTAGGTGAGGTATCCATATCTTGTAAAGTGTATCTTGCAAGGTTTGTGAATAAAATGTACAATTTTCTCTCAAAAAAAAAAGAAAGAAAGAAATTTGAGGTCAGTGAGACCATAGTAGTACCTTTGAAAAAGAAAGACCTATTGTAACGATCAGTTGAAGCAGGAGATGGCTTGGAGGAATGGGAGCTTTATGAGTCGAACAGAAAGCCAGCCTTTGAGAGTTAAACAGTGAAGAATAGAAACCAGATTTCATTGGAATGAGCTTCCCATCAGAGAGGCAGCTTCTAGGGGAGCAGCATGAGGGTACCTTCAGAAGGGAAGGAATATAGGGATCCTTAAATACCTAAAGTATGAGCTACATGGTCAATCTATTCCCTATTTGTGAGACTTTGCACAGCCTTCCCTCACTTAAATCCAATTCACTTTCAAAGACATCCACTTCCTAATGTCATGGTGCTCTTAGAGAATGAAAGACAAACAATAACTACAAGAAGAACAGTACCAGGAGGTAACTTGGTGGCTCTATGGTTAGAGTGCTGAGTCTGAAGTTACTAGACCTTGGGCAAATCATTTAATCTCTGTTTGCTTTAATTCACTGGAGAAGGAAATAGCAGATCACTCCAGTATCTTTGCCAAGAAATCCTCATGGACAATACATCCATGGGGTCATGACAAATTCAGTAACTACTTCAATAAAACATTTGTGTCCCCTCCCTTCCCATTGATGCTATATGTATACATGGAAGAGTTTGTCCCAGGTTTATGGAAGGAATGTTTTATTGCAATTGTCCTTACAATGCCATCTCAGCTTTTGCTTTGGACTAATTTTGTTTACTGACCAACTATTAAGGGAAACATCATGAAGGCTCATGTTTGGAATTTGATCTCCTTTGGATACCCAATCGGGAGTGTGGTTATAAATATTTAACAACCAGCTTTCCAAAATAAATAAGTACACATAACTCATATACTTTTAAATTTAATCTGCATTATCAACATTTCTCCATCATTTTCTTAAGTCTAAACAATAAATAACACAATAAATCAAGCTCAGATTTGTAACTTTTGCTGATTGCCAAGGTGTAGCCAGATTGAAAATTTAACAGCTCTCTTTGGACCCAAAGTATCCCAAACCATCTGGTTCCTTATGATTAATGAGAGCTCCAAAGGGTTACATGACTCCATGAAGTGTTTCTTGTTGCCTTGACTTCACAACAAAACTAACTGTATAGATTTATAGAAACAGTGTAGTGAAGTAGGAAAGAAAGAGTCTAAGTTTGAATCCTGTAACAGCTATTTTTGTAGCCATGGATAAGTCTCTTAAACTCTCATGCCCTCTGAAGCAGTCAGGGGACAAAGTAGACAGAGAGTTAGGTGTAAGTCAGAAAGGTCTGGGTTCAATTCTAGCCTCAGATTCTTGCTTACTAGCTATGTGACCTTGAACAAGATGCTTAAATTCTGTGTACCTCAGTTTCTTCATTTGTAAAATGGAGATAATAGTAACACCTTATCCAACACTGTCATGAGGAGGGGATGATTTGTAAAGTGCTTAGCATAGTGCCTAGCAAATAGTAGATGCCTAAAAATGCTTCTTCCCTTTTCAACTGTAAGATAAGGAGATTAGACTAGATAACTATTCAGATCCTTTTGACTTTTACATCGATGAACTTTTAAATTCTTTTCCCTAATGGGAGCCTGCAAGCTGACTTTCCATTTAACTACAGTTTCTTCCTATTGTCTAATTTCATTAATATAAGCAGTCTATATGATAGTGGTTTAATTCTTCCAGAAGTGTTGATTGTTGTTCAGAGACCACACATTAGTACCACCATTTAAATTATTTGTGAAAAGTCTAACAACTATATAATTTTTTAGCAAACAACACAAAAGTGGGAAAAAACTACACAGAATTGGAGACAATATTATTATCCCAAGTTCTTTTGCAGCTACCTGGCAAAGTGCCTGTCTCTTCTAATTTAGACTGTTCCTTGAACAGGCAGTGCATCCTATATTATCACACTCATTTTCAAAGTCTATATTGCTTAGTAGAACCTTCTAGAACTTATGCCACATTGGCACAGTGTTGTCTCCATCTTATGATGAGATATTAGAATAGGACTCATATGGAGATGCTCAATAAATATTTGCTAAAAGTTGAATGAATGAATCCTTTCGGTAATCCAGGGCTACTTGAAGGATTCAGAACTTAGTTGGAATACCATTATCAAGATGGTGTTTTAGGAAGATTAATCATCCAATGCTTAGTAAGATGGATTGAAACAAGTATAAATTTGAGGCAAGGAAACCAATTGAAAAGTACTGCAGTTTTCCAGAAATAATATGATATATGATACAGTAGTGATGAGAAATTTTGCTGTCTCAGCTTTGACAGAACTTGTGTGAATAATTTGGAGGCATACTATTTCTCAGGATGTATATTTGAGTTATGACAGAAATTGCTAAGACTTGTTAACACTACTCAATATTGTTCTTCACAAGAAGTCAGTTGCTAGTTAAGAAACTGATATCTGAAAATGAGATTTAAATTTCTGGCTCGCCTAATGCAGAGAAAGATATTGGCTGGGGGTGGAAAACATCTAATGAGAGACCATTAAAACACACACACACACACACACACACACACACACACACACACACACACATATATACACATGTTTGAAGACTTATGAATCTGCTGAAAAGAGTTTTAAATTTAAAATATATAGGAAAAGAAAAGATGCCAAATATACATTCCAAGATTGAAAAGGCAGAGAATAGAAAGTAAATATAAAAAGAATATCAATGGAAAATAATACTAATTATTTATACATTGTATCCCAAAAGTCTCAGTGCAGTTTTAAACTTTGATACTTTTAAGACACAGTTTCTTAACTTTTTATTATGTCACTGACCCTTTTTAGCAATCTAGTGAAAACTATGCAACCTTTCCCACACAAATAAAATAAATAGGATTACAAAGGAAACCAATTATATTGAAATGTAGGCATCCAAGTATTTAAAAAAAATTTTAAAGCTCTCTATAGACTCCAGGTTTGAAAATATGAATGTAATAAAATATTTCTGTGCTGTAAGAAATGACAAATATGAGGATGGAAAAATTTACATGAACTAATATAGATATACTATGTATATAGTTAGAAGAAGCCAAATATAAGAAAAAGCAACAAAGAAAGTAAAATTTTTGATTGTTACAAATTCTACTTCAAAAATCGAACCTCCATATGTGTTTTGTATGATGGAATGCAAAAATATTTAGAATATTATTTCCAGCATGTAGGAGAGATATTCTGCAAAGAATCTTTGGGAGAATGTAGACAAGAATTTTACAGAATGAGACGATGAAAAGAGAGTGTTGCCTACTCTGATACAGAGACTACTCACATAGCTGAAACCTAGATCCAATGAACTATTAATTTGACCCATTATCCAGGAGCAATTGAACACATCAAGAAGTGTACAGACAAAAATGAAATTCATAATGCCCTTTACCATTTCTGTTCTGCCATCCAAAGAATTGCCTGAAGTCAAAATAATAATTTGATTTCATATGTTTTCATTCATTCATTTTGTTATTGTTTTCTTGCCTCCCTTGCATTCAGCTAATGTCCTATTGTGTATTCTGTATAGAAGTGGGAGTGGAGAGGAAAACAAACAAGAAGGGATATAATCACCTTGAGTTTGAAAGGTAATTTCTCCCATACTTAATTATCTAACTATATTTTAGCATGAAAATGTGTAGCCACTCAGTTAGAACATGTAATTACAGAAGGTAAAGGAATCATAAAATCCTTATTAAACTTGGTGAACAAAATGTGCTATGATAAGCAATAGACAATTTTTCAAGTTCAGTCATGCAGCATTTCAATTTTGTGTGACATACAAATGAAAATACTGAACAATCGAATAAATTTTAATAAAACTTCTGATGAGGGAAAAAAACATCATATGAAATCATAAGCAATAACTATAGAGACCATAATAATTTAGTTTGATTTGGAGAAAATTTTGATATGTTATGTTTATATTACCAATATTTCCCAATGTATACCTCACCACTTATAATGGAGAATTTTTTTTAAAGGTGGGGGAGGGAGAGCTCAAATAAATCAGCCAACTTTTCAAAATGGAACTTTCCTTTGTATTGCTGCTTCCTGGATAATGTTGTTGGCATGTAGAAATGTTTTTAGAGTTTCACTTAATAATTTATTTGTTTTCTCTCCTTTTATTTGCTTAACTATCTATTCTTCCCTTTTCCTCCCCCTTCTCTTTTCCTTTCTCAATTAAAAGGTTAATCTGAAAACCTATCTGATATCCTCCTATCTGTCTGGTTCATTTGTTTGCTCTTTTTCTGCAACTTTTACAAGAAGTTTTTCTTTGTTTTGTTCTCTTTAATAACTTTTTCCTTTCCAGTTAATTCTGAATCTTTATTCACATTTCTTATTCTTACTGTCTTGTCATTTTCCTCAACTGAAAGATTTACTGTAAATATCAAGAGACTGAATTAACAGGAAAAACAGCTAACTTTCAAAAGAGAGATTCCAATTTTCCTTGGAGTATATAAAGTACAATGGATATCATAACACAAGATGAAATTCTTATAAAAATAAATTGGTAAAAGAGGAATTTCCTGGGAGAGTTCCATCAAAGAGGGTACAGATGATATATTTTAAAGTTGTGTAGTGAGCTAAGAAGTAAAGAGATTTGCTTTCCAAAAGATTTATTGTATGTATGAATGAAGATTGCAAATCCGGAAAAAAAAACAATTAGAGAACTAATGTTGGATGGAAGTAGCAATATGCACTAGAAATTATCCAGGGTCCCAAACATGCAGTCTGATTTTTCCATCTGCTTTCTCCAAGATCATTCTTCTTCCTAATGGCTATGCCATCTAATCTTTGGATCTGTCCTTGCTCACCTCCCTGGATGCTGCTGCCTCTAGGAGCTCATATATTCCTTCTCCTGGGGGGAGAATGTTTTTTACAGAACTACAGTACACTCTCAGGAAAGTGAGAAAATAAGTTAAAGATTTGAAACAACAAAAAGTAGCAGGAAATTATAAAGTGACTGCCATATTTATATGTTAGCCACATATTGGAAGCTACTTAGATATTTCTTCCAATGCATTAGAGTATAACAGCCTGAGAGCCTCCACAAGATTAAATGTGTGTGTGTATATAAAATCTTACAAATAAACTTATAATTACTTGTAGGTTGGGATTTGTTTTAAAAAGTTGAGTGATACAATAAATAGTCTGCCTGGCCTGGAGGGAGGAAGACTTATCTTCCCAAGTTCAAATTTGGCCACAGCCATTTACTACTTGAATGACCCTGAGCAAGTTACTTAACCCTATTTGTCTCAGTTTCTTCATCTGTAAAATGAGCTGAACAAAGAAATGGCAAACCATTCTGCATTTTTGCCAAGACAATTCCAAATGGGGGTCCATGAAGAGTTGAATATAACTAAACAACAACAAAGGTTGTTTTAGGAATTGTACACATCTTTTTCTGAATCAAACAATAGTATACATGTAAAATGCATTCTTCAAAAACCAAAAGAAAATTTTTATTTACTAAAAGTTCAAATCTTTCCTTTGGGAATACTATCACTAATTTCTTCTGTCTGAGATGCTTTCTGTTTAGAAAGTGGTATTGAGAGTGTCAATGAAACACATAAAAGTACATAGAAGAGGGCAAAAGGAAATGGGGACAGCAACATGAAGAGAAGTGTTGGAATTACCATGTTAAAATTGGGACAAATTATTTATTTATTTATTCCCCCACACCCACACCCACACACCCACAGAAGGCATTCTGTTAGTCTTTACATTGGTTCCATGTTATACATTGATCTCAGTTGAATGTGATGACAGAGAAATCATATCCTTAAGGAAGAAAAATAAAGTATGAGATAGTAAAATTACATAATAATATAACATTAAAATTGGGATAATTTAAAAAAACAAAGTAAACACATTAGATTCATCACAATCAAATCTTTTTTATTCATATTTAAAGATGAAGATATATGTTGATTGTCAAATTCATAATTTAAAAAAATTAAGCAAAAAACTTATTTTAACAACTTTATTTAAACTAACTTTATTTAAACAAATTTTAAAAAGATAAGCACTGTTGAAAAATTGAATTCATCATTATCTCTCTCTGCCTTTACTACATAGTTAAATATTGGAGTCAGAGTATGCTGAGCCTCTTGCTAGTGGTGATTCTTACTTTTTCTGTAATGACCAGCTTAACCTTTTTATTCAAATAGGAAAAAACCCCTAGACTGATTGCTACATCTCAGCACCAGCTCTTGTAATTATTTCTGAACAATAAGTACCTACCAATCTAGACTTAGCTTTCATTATATACATAATGCTTCGGATTAAGTTTTGGTTTGTTTTTTTGGGGAGGGATCCCCAATAGAAATAATTTACCACTTCCTGTTATTGGTAAAGTTTAGTTGTAGAAAGCATAATTTCACTTCTTGTTGATGTACTTCCTTCTAACTGGATCCATTACTAGAAAGTTTTTCTTGCTTTCCAGCTTCTCCATATACCTTCTCTAATTCCTCTATTTTAGACCTTCAAGAAATATTGTTGTACAATGAGTCAGAAGTCTTGTAATGAAGTTCACTAGTAATTACCAACCATCTCTGTAATGATCCAATCCAGAATTAAAGGCATGGAAGACTTGAAAGCTAGTTTTAGGAACTTAGATCCATAGAATAATTTGAATGTTGAGTAGTAGTCACTCATATGTGTTATACTCATACATATGTGTGTGTGTGTGTGTGTGTGTCTAAGGGACCAAAAATCTTTAAAAATTAAAAGCTTAAAACTGCACCAAGACTTTTGAGACATCATATACATATACATACATATATATATATATATATTATGTGTTACATAATATATATAAATATAAAAAGTGCCTTGCATAGAATTAATAAATCCATATTTATGAATATATGTGTGTGCATAGGCATATGGATTTTGAACCTTCTGTGATATACTCTCTATATAGCATGTGAATGCAACCAACCTAGCCAGTTTTTTTTCTTTTTCATTTAGCTCCTGAAGGTAATCCCTTTCTAAGCCCTATCACACCTGCTTGAGCTGACATGTCATTTAAAGTATTACATCCTTTTCATTCATTCCTGCTACCTTGGTAACATTGTTTTTGCTTTCTAAGGGTAGAACTCTATCCTAGTGATACTGCTTGATAAGTTAATAACAAAGATTTGTTGCAACAACCACAAAAATGCCATCCTATGATTATAAAGGACCAACAATATGAAATTCTTCCTACCTTGCTTTAATAGGAGAAAGAGCCCAATTAGATTTTTGCCTGTTTATCCAATTTGTTCAAAAGAAAGTACTTGTTATTCATTTTATAATCAGTTAACAATTTAATATTCCTGAAGGACAGAAAGGGCAGAGTGGAGTAGTGGATGAGCTAGGATGACTTGAGTTTAGGTCAAAGACAGAGGGAATGGGACTTACCTGCACAAAAGTATTTATAAGAACAGTTTCTATGCTATTAAAGATATACAAGCAAAGTGGTGCTTATCATTTGGTGAGTGGCAGTACAGATAGGCTGTGGTCTCTGAATGTAATGGAATATTTCTCTACTATCAGTAATGATAACTATGAAGAATTCGGAGAAACTTGGGAAGACTTACGTGAATGGAAATAGAATAACAACAAAAAAAGCAAAAGCAAGAGAATAATGTCCATAATAATATCAAGGAAAATGACTTTTCCAGATTTCAGGATTCTAAACCATGCAATTCCAGAATATGAATGTTGAAGCATGCCTCCTGCCTACTTGTGCTTATCTCCTGGCTTACTTTGGCCATCTCTTCTCAGGATCATGGTTATGTATTAACTTGTTGGCAGCCTCATAAATTTCCCTCTATATTCCCTGAGCTATGTGACCTACTCCCCAACTACATGCATCAGTAAACTTGGCTTCTTCCATAAATTTCCATAAATTCCATTCTCTTCCTTGACTTTTATCAACTCATGTGGACTCCTAAAGAAGATTCTTCAAATTACACTAATTTATTCATCAATCATTTATTAAGCCATCTTATCATACATTAGTACCTATAAGATACTAGGAAAGCTTGGGAAATGCAATTATCCCTTCCATATAACATAGAAAGGGGGAAGAGCAGGGATGGAGTGGGGCATGGGAAATGAGGGGGGCTTAGGGATGTAGCTCTATTGTAACCTGGAAAATTCACATAAAATTTTTTGGCCTTATTTCATACCATTTCTTTTGGGGGTATTTAGAGTATTAAAAATAAAATATGTTAATATCATATAAAGCTATGAATACATTTTATGCATTTCTGAGTTTCTAATTCATCTGCTGACCTTCATATGTCATCTGTGGCTTCTTCAAAACTCCCTAAAAGTTCCTATTTAATTTCTCATTCTGACCATACATGGAAACCACAATGGGGACAGTCACAATGTGGAAGGGATAACTTTTGTATAAGTCACAAAACTAAACAGTTCTTGACCCCAAGAGCTTACCTTCTATTGGATAAAACCAAGACCCTACAACGTTGCTCTGAATGCAGCCTCAAGGCCTAGGAGCTACCAGATCAAGTCAGAGATTAACAAATTGTGTTGTTAAGGTCATGAGCAAGTAAAAGATCCAGGAGTCAAGAATTCAGAAGGACAAGGAGATGCTACCAGATCCCAGAACTATCAGCAGGAAGAGGTCAGGTGACAAGCAGGTCAGTTCATTCAAAAAGTAGGGAACTTGGGAACAGAACATGATAAAGTAAGCCTAGTTTTAGGTAGAGATTTCTTTTATTTCAGTCATGTTTTATTCTTCAAATTTAAAGTAGAGGTAATATGCATGTTTGTTGTATATTGCTGATTGTTAAACTTTATAAAAATATTTTTACCTACAAGCTTCTAGTAAAGCTTACAATTTGAGGTACAGACCTATTTGAGAGGAAAATATAACAGTTCCTTAAAAAACAAAGAATCCTTTGGAACCCTCTTTCTCTTTGGTTGGCCCTCTTACAATGGAGTTGGGGGGGTGGAGGAATTAATTTATGCATATATATTATTTGAACAAAGATAGATATAGCATTGAGTTCTATTTCTGGTCCTGGATTTCACTGTTAAGTAAAGAAATTCTTCTCCTTATTTTCAAACAGAATTCCACCCCCCCACACACCTGCTTAAATTACTAAAATGCACTTCATTTTGTAAAGGTCATGGCTCCTTTATTTTTAAACACTTGCTAGAAAATTGAAATTTTGCATGTGTAATCATGTTTCATCCTTAAATGTTATATACATGTTACTTTCTTACCTTCTCTCTTTTCATTTGCTCAGAAATAATTATCTTGGAGCTATAATAGGAAGAACAATACTTGTTCTCCAGCTTGTTACAAGATTGTATTTCCATTGAGAAATTCTTCATGGTATATTAAAACACAAATGAGGTAGCTATAATCAATGGCAATAGAACTCTAGAAATATAATTATAGGACCTCATCATTTGACTGGGGATGACAGATGGTAATTTGGATTACAGTGTATTACAAATAATGCTAAATTGCTAACAGGAAATATTTTTAGCCTCTTCTCACACTTACAATCAGTCAAGCATGAGATAAAGCATATCAGGAAGCACAAATCATTAGAAAGTAAAAAGCAAAGACATACTGAAGAAATAATGCAACATCCATTCTGTTCAAGTCAACTCTTATTTAAAGCTCTGTTACTGAGTTTAAAAGACAACTTTGTTTCCTTGATATATTTTGTTATATTTTATTTTTTCAATTAGCAATTTTCTTTTGGGACATTTAGAGGTCTTTTTTTTACAGGCACCTGTTTATCTAAAAGGAAAATGAAATCATACAAATGTCATTACAATGTTCACTGAAAAAAATGTTACCACAAGTTTTGAAATGAACTTGCGCAAATCCTTCTTAGTATAAATGACTCTTTAAAGTTATTGAAATTTGTTACTGAATGCCATTAAAGTTCATCTTCCATGAGTCTTCCTAGTTCTGGGGTAATCCTGATTTCTCCAAGATTATGTCAAGAGAACAAAAGCTTCCACAGGTTCTATGTACAGATTGACTTGGCATCTAAAGTAAATGTCCATAGTCTGAAGAGCTACTTTCCTACCTAAATCCAGAGAGATTTATCCTCATCAGATTGGCCAATAGATGAGGAACTATTTTGGTTACAGAAATATATCCTAAGGTATGGAAGGGTTGTAATCCTAATTGGTGTAGATAGAAACCACACTGATGAGCTCACAAGGCTTTGAAGCACATGGTTGTGCTTAATCAGATATGAAGAGATACTAAGACCCCAAGTAGAGAGATGATGGACTCAGTGCAAAATGAGACAAACTTTTTAGACATGCTAATGGGAAATGAATTTGTTTTTCTTAAATATGCATATGTGTTACAAGGATTTTGATTTTCTTTTATCCTCTGGTGTGTGGAGGTAAGAATTGTAAAGAAGTAAAATCAAAATGAAGAGACAAAAGGACTCTATGCTTCAAAATTGAAAAAATAAAATGCAACTAAAGTTTATCAAGAAATAAAGGCCATGGGGAACTCATGGAGACAAGTAATGTATAGAATTTATTATATATTTATAAATAAAGCAAGTGATATCAAATGGAGATTCATGGTTTCATGTAGAATCTTCTTTCTTAGGGGTGGCTAGGTGGCGCAGTGGATAGAGCACAGGCCCTGGAGTCAGGAGTACCTAAGTTCAAATCTGGTCTCAGACACTTAATAATTACCTAGCTGTGTGGCCTTGGGCAAGCCACTTAACCCCATTTGCCTAGCAAAAATCTTAACAACAACAACAACAAAAATCTTCTTTCTGTATTATCCTGGGGGTATACAAATACTCTTGGCGGGGGGAGACAGTAAAAAAAATTTCCCCCCAAAAAAAGAACCAAAATTTATGACAGATGTCTTATTATATATTCTTTGATTAACCATATGCCTCTGCCAACAAGTCTACTGTTGTCACTTGAAAAAAACTGCTCCAATACATAGGATGTTTGCTAAGTTCAGTTTTTTTTTTTTTTTTTTTTTTTTTTTTTTTAGTTTTTGCAAGGCAAATGGGGCTAAGTGGCTTGCCCAAGGCCACACAGCTAGGTCATTATTAAGTATCTGAGGCCAGGTTTGAGCCCAGGTCCTCCTGACTTCAGGGCCAGTGCTCTATCCACTGGGCCAGTGCTCTATCCACTGTGCCACCTAGCTGCCCCTAGTTCAGTTCTTTTCAAAGAGTGTGTGCAATAGAAACTCAGCTTCCAGATTTTAGAAATCAAATTGAATGAATAGAGCAAATCTGTCAAAAGGTGGAAGAGTCTGTCTTGAGAGGATATGAGTTTACCCACCTTAGAGGTCTTCAATTCATTGTGAATAGGGATACTTTCATTCCTAGTATTTGTGGCTTCAGTGACAAACACATTGCTAGCTATAAATAAATGCTTGTGAATTGATCGATTGATTCAAGTAGAGCTTGAATGACTCCAGAGTGAGTGGGTTATAAAGCAGATTCCTTTGGGTATGGGTTGAACTGAGAGGTCTACAGAGTAGTCATTTCATTGATAAGAATGAAATCTGAGAAATATTACAGGGAAAATCAGTAGGATTTACTGATGGATTGAATGTGATAGGGGAGGGACAGAGGCCACATATATTTGGGGGAGGCAATCAGGTTAATGGCTTGCCTGGAATTACACAGCAATGAGTCTGAGGTCAAATTTGAACTCAGGTCCTTCCAACTTCAGGGCTGTTGTCTAACCACTGGGCCAACTAGCTACTTCTATGACTAAAAATTTATTCTGTATTATTAACATTTTTCTCCAATAATCAACAAAACAATGAAGCCCTGATTTGCAGTGTTCAGTAATTTTAAGTGTAAATATTTATGCTAAAATTTAACAGCTGTCTCTCCATGAGCCTATCTGAGTTGGCTCCAGCATCTCTTGGGAGAAAGGGTAGGAAAGAAGAGCAGATGTTGAAAATGACTCCAAGCTTATCTGAAGAATGTTGGTGCTTAATAGGAAAAGATAGCTACTTGGCAAAAAAAAAAAAGAAGGGGGAGTAGTGGGGATGGTGAATGATTTTTCTTGTTCATAGAATTAATAGTGGGTAAATCTCTGGGGTTATTATCCTAGGGCCAAGTTCTTCCTCAGGGAGAAAGTCTGAGATGTTGAACTCTCTTCTCTAATTCCATCAACTCAAGCTCCCTGTTAGTTATTGTTAGTCACCTGTGCCCCAGTTTCATTTGACTATTTGACCTCAATTAATTTTTTGAAAGGAAAAAAATATAGAAATACAAATGTTGCCCCCCAGGAACAGGAAGGTACACTTTCCCCAACTTCATTTCCTATTACCCTCTGTTTCAATCAAATTATCCTCCCTGCTGTCCACTATAAACAATTTTTTTTCTAATTCCATGCTTTTACATAAATTTCCTACATTTTGATTGTCTCTCTCTCTCTCTTATCTCTCTTTTTTTTTCAGTTAAGTGACTTGCCCAAGATCACACAGCTAGGTTATTATTAAGTATCTGAGGCTGAATTTGAACTCAGGTCTTCCTGACTCCAGGGCTGGTGCTCTATCCACTGTGCCACCTAGCTGCCCCCTGTTACATTCTCTCTTAATCAAAACCCTACTTTAAAACTCATGATACTACTCACTGCTGGCTCTCCTCTGCATGGCTACCTGGTCCTCTTCAATCTCCTTTGCTGAATAGTCAGTCATACTTTGATTATACAGCAATATTCTGTTCTGAGTTTTTTCCCCTTCTCTCTTTTCACTCTTTACCTTGGTGTCCTTATCACCACTTATGAATTCAGTTATAATCTTCAGATGACTCCTAGATTTTATATGTAACCCTCATTTCTCTCCTGACCTACTTCAATAACTATCTCTTGGATATTTTGAACTAGTTGTCCTGCACAGGCAATTCAAATTCAATACATCCAACTTCTAGACAAGATGGCAGAGAGAAGACAGGCACAGTTCTAAAGTCTCCTGATCTTCCCTTATAAATAATATGAAACAAACCTCTTTTTTAATTTAAATTTATTTTTATTAAAGATATTATTTGAATTTTACATTTTCCCCCAATCTTGCTTCCCTCCCCCCTCCTCTCCACAGAAAGCACTCTGTCAGTCTTTACTTTGTTTCCATGTTGCACCTTGATCCAAATTGGGTATCATGAGAGAGAAATCATATCCTTAAAGAGAAGTCTAAGAGGTAACAAGATCAGACAATAAGCTATCTGTTTTTTTTTCTAAATTAAAGGGAATAGTCCTTGCACTTTGTTCAAACTCCACAGCTCCTTATCTGGATACAGATGGTACTCTCCTATGCAGACAGTCCAAAATTGTTCCCGATTGTTGCACTGATGGAATGAGCAAGTCCTTCAAGGTTGAACATCACTTCCATGTTGCTGTTAGTGTGTACAGTGTTTTTCTGGTTCTGCTCATCTCACTCAGCATCAGTTCATGCAAATCCCTCCAGGTTTCCCTGAATTCCCATCCCTCCTGGTTTCTAATAGAACAATAGTGTTCCATGACATACATATACCAAAGTTTGCTAAGCCATTCCCCAATTGAAGGACATTTACTGGATGAAACAAACCTCTTAACAGAAGTCTGATCAACAAAACCCAGAAAGAAAAGCCAGGAGAAAGAACATCTACCTCAGCATTTGTCTTCCACAATTGTGGGTGAGTCCAGATACAGAGGGTGAACTGTATCCAGGAGCAAGGGATTGAGAGCCTGGGAGCCTGGGTCAGCAGTGGATTAGCCTGATTAGCAGTGGGGCTGGAGCCTAGGAGCCTGAGGGCCCAAGAACTGGACCAGTTTGATTAGTGGTGGGGCTAGAGCCTGGTTGACCACAGGGGCACAGGCCAACTAGGGAGTAGAGGTATTGGTGGTGGTGCTGACCATCTGGAGCTTGCCAGCAGGACTGGAGGGAGAGTTCTGGTGTGGGAGAGCTGCAGACATTGATGCCTCTGGTCTGGAGGAACTCAAAGCCTACACCTCCATTTCAGCTGAAGCCTCTTCCTAGAACAAACACAATTATGACTACTTCTGCCCCAGGCACAGGTGTGTGAACTGCAGAACCACCTCAGCAGACAATAGGGAGAGTGATCACCTCACCCCAGGATATAGCCCATTATTGATCCAAGACAAAATTATTTAACAGCTTCAACTACTCCCTCCAGGTCAATGGAGAGGGCCTCCATCAAGGTCACAGACACTCCAGAGAAAGCAACTAGCACCCCCTATTGGCCATCTGGAGATTTTGCACCCAGTGAGTAAAGACTCTAGGGCTCCTGACACAAAACCTCTGTGAACCAGCCCCTCCCCAACACAAGGTCTTAGGATAATGAAGAAAGGCCAGTCCAAAGGAGGGTCCATAGAAAAATTCTTAGAAGGAAAAGACACTAACTTAGAGAGACCTAGAACCTCTGAAGAGAATATTACCTGCTCTCCAGCACAGAAAGTCTTCCTTGAAGAAATAAGGAAGGAGTTTAAAATCAATTGGAATATTTGGGAGAGAAAATTAACACCTTGCAACAAGAAAGCAAATCATTGGAAAATACAATTGGACCAATGCAAAAAAGAAAATAATACTCTCAAAACCTCAATGGGTCAAATGGAAAACTCTTTCAAAAATGGAATTGACCAAATGGAAAAAGGAGTTGCAAAAGGTAAATGAAGAAAATTCTTCTCTAAAAAAAGAATGGAGTCTGTGGAAACTAATGACTTCATGAGACGCAACAGTACATTAAACAAAACCAAAAAATAGAAAAAAATAGAAGAAAATGTAAAATACCTCATCAGCAAAACCACTGACCTCAAGAATAGATCAAGAAGGAAAAACCTGAGAATTATAAATCTTCCTGAAAATACTGAAGAGAGACAAAAAGTCTGGACTTAATATTACAGGATTTAGTGATGAAAAATTACCCTGATATCATGGAACCAGAGGACTAAATAGTTATTGAAGGAAATAGGAAAGAGATCCTAAAATGAAAACACCAAGGAATGTTGAAGCCAAATTCCAGAACTATCAGATAAAAGAGAAAATCCTGCAAACATCCAGAAAGAAACAATTTAAATACCAAGGAGCCACAGTAAGGATTATACAAGACCTGGCTGCATCAAGGTTAAGGGATTGAAGGATGTTGAACAAGATATTTTGAAGAGCAAGGGAGCTTAGAATGCAGCCAAAGAATCTACTATCTGGCAAAGCTGAGATTTCTCTTTCAGGGGGAAAAAATGGACAATTAAAGAAATGGAGACTTCTAACAATTCGTGACGAAAAAAACAGAGCTAATTAGAAAATTTGGACATCAAACAGAAGGTTCAAGAGACACATAAAAAGGTAAAAAAAAGGGGGGTAAAGAAAAAGGAACTGCTATCCAATAAGATGAAACTGGCTACATCCCAGCATGGGCAAAAGATTCTCATAACTCTTGAGGAAGTAATTCTATCAAAGAGTATATACTTAGCTAGAAGTGATGGACACTCATGACTTAGCCATGAGACTGCTACCCAATGGGATGAAACTGGTTATATCTCTATTTGGGAGAAAGATTCTAATAACTCTCAACAATTGTACCTCTGTTAGAGAGAATATACTTAGCCAGAAGTGATGGATATTCAGGATTTTCTATGACTCAGAATGATTTAAAAGCACTTCCTCCTTAAAAAGGGGGACAGAAAGGAGAAGGGAGGATGGTGGGGATTGAATGGAGTAAATCTCATTACATTAAGAGAAACAAAAGACCTATGGTAATAGAGGGGAAGAAGGGAGGAGATGAGAAACACCTGAATCTTCCTCTCATCAGACTTGGCTTAAAGTTAACTTGCACACACATGCTTAATTAACTTAAAAAATATCTTACCTTACAAATATTAAAAGGGGAAAAGGGGAGTGGGGTACAGAGACAGGGAGGGGGAGAAAAAGGGGGAACTAACAGAAAGAAGGGAAGAGAAAAGGGAAAAAGGAAAGAAAGGGGAGGCGTGGATATAGGAAGGCAAACACACTGAAGGTGGCAGTATTCAGATACAAAATACTGGGGAATACGGATAAGGGGGGAAAAGGGGAAAATACAGAGGGAAGATAGCATGGAGGGTAATAAAGAGTTAGTAATTACAACTTTGAATGTGAATGAGATGAACTCTCCCTTAAAATGTAAGTGGGGGAGGCTAGGTAGTGCAGTGTAGAGCACTGGCCCTGAAGTCAGGAGTACTTGAGTTCAAATCTGGCCTCAGACACTTAATAATTACCTAGCTGTGTGGCCTTGAGCAAGCCACCTAACCCCATTGCCTTGCAAAAACTAAACAAAAAACCAAAAAAAACCCCCAAAACATAAGTGAATAGAAGACTGGATAAAAAACCAGAATCCTACAACATGCTGCTTACAAGAAACTCATTTGAAGCAGTGAGGAAAGGTAAAAGGTTGGAGCAAAATATATTTTGCTTCAACTGAAGTGAAAAAAAGCAGGGGTAGCCATCCTTATTTCAGACAAAGCAGCTGCAAAAATATAGATAAGGAAGGAAACTATATCCTCCTAAAAGGTACCATAGACAATAAAGTGACTTCAATACTGAATATGTATACACCCAATGGGATAGTATACAAATTCTTAGAGGAGAAGCTGAAAGAACTACAGGAAGACATGACAGCAAAACTCTACTAGTGGGAGACCTCAACCCCCTGCTCTCAGATTTAGATAAATAGAATCAGAAAATAAACAAGGAAGAAGTTAAGGAGGTAAATAGATTGTTAGAAAACCTAGATATGATAGACTTATGGAGGAAACTGAATAGGGATAGAAAGGAATATACCTTTTTATCTGCAGTACATGGCACACAAAAATTGACCATATACTAGGGCATAAAAACCTAAAAATCAATTGCAGAAAAGCAGAAATAGTGAATACATCTTTCTCAGATCATAATGTGATAAAAATCATATGCAATATTGAACCAGGGAGATATAGACTCAGAACTAATTGGAAACTGAATACCTCATTTTAAAGAATGAGTGAATCAGGGGCAGCTATGTGGTGCAGTAGATAGAGCACTGACCTTGGAGTCAGGAGTACCTGAGTTCAATTCCAGTCTCAGACACTTAATTACCTAGCTGTGTGGCCTTGGGCAAGCTATTTAACTCCACTGCCTTGTAAAAAAAAAGAATGAGTGGATCAAACAACAAATTATAGAAAGAATTAATTATTTTATTCTAGATAATGACAATAATGAAACAACATACCAAAACCTATGGAATTCACTCAAAGTGGCTGTCAGGGGATATATTATATCTTTAAATGCTTACATGAATAAATCAGAGAAAGAGAAAGTCAATGAACTAAAAATGCAACTAAAAAAATTAGAGAAAACAAATTAAAACCCTCCAATTAAATACCAAATTAGAAATTCTAAAAATTAAAGGAGAAATTAATAAAAGCAAAAGCAAAAACACTATTGAATTAATAATAAATAAAACCAAGAGTTGATTTTATGAAAAAAAACAATAAAATTGATAAACCTCTGGTTAATTTGATTTAAAACAAGAAAGAAGAAAACCAAATTGCTAATATGATAAATGAAAAAGGTGAACTCACCACCAATGAGGAGGAAACTGAAGAAATAATTTAGAATTATTTTGCCCAACTCTATGCCAATAAATTTGACAATCTAAGTGAAACAGATGAATATTTGCAAAAATATAAGTTGCCCAGGTTAAATGAAGAGGAGATTAAATACCTAAACAACCCTATCTCCAAAAAAAATTCAACAAGCTATCATTGAACTCCCTAAGAAAAATCTCTAGGGTCTGATGGATTCACAAGTGAATTCTACCAAACATTTAAGAACAATTGGTTCCAATTCTATATAAACTCTTTGGAAAAATAGGGTAAGACAGAACTCTGCCTAAGTCTTTCTATGATACCAATATGATGCTGATACTTAAACCAGGAAGAGTTAAAACAGAGAAAGAAAATTATAGAACTATCTCCCTGATGAATATAGCTGCAAAAATCTTAAATAAAATCTTAGCAAAATGAATACAACAAGTCATTACTAGGATAATACATTATGACCAAGTAGGATTTATCCCAGGAATACAGGGTTGGTTCAATATTAGGAAAACTGTTAGCATACTCAATTATATCAACAACAAACCTATCAGAAATCATATGATCATATCAATAGATGCTGAAAAAGCTTTTGACAAAATACAGCACCCATTCCTACTAAAAACACTAGGGAGTGTAGGAATGAATGGACTGTTCCTTAGAATAATAAGCAGTATCTATCTGAAACCATCAACAAGCATTATATTCAATGGGGAGAGGCTAGAGGCATTCCCAATAAAATCGGGGGTGAAACAAGGATGCCTACTACCACCACTACTAATCAATATCATATTAGAAATGTTAGCTTCAGCAATAAGAGAAGAAAAAGAAAATGATGGAATTAGAATTGGGAAGGAAGAGACAAAACTCTCACTCTTTGCAGATGACATGATGGCATACCTAGAGAATCCCAAGAAATCATCCAAAAAACTACTGGAAGCAATTAGCAACTTTAGCAAAATTGCAGGATATAAAATTAACCCTCATAAATCCTCAACTTTTCTATATATATGACTAGCAAGATACAGCAAGAAGAGCTAGAAAGAGAAATCCTATTCAAAGTAACCTCAGACAATATAAAATACCTGGGAGTCTATTTGCCAAGGCAGACTCAGAAATTTTTTGAAAATAATTACAAAACACTTCTCACACAAATAAAATCAGATTTAAATAACTGGGCAAACATCAACTGCTCATGGATAGGTCAAGCTAATATAAGAAAAATGACAATTCTACCAAAACTAAACTACCTGTTTAGTGCCCTATCAATCAAAATTCCAAAAAATTACTTTAATGAGTTAGAAAAAGTAGTAAGTAAATTCATATGGAGAAATAAAAAGTCAAGAATTTTCAGGGATTCAATGAAAAAAAGTGCAAAAGAAGGCGGCTTAGCCCTATCTAATCTAAATTTATAAAGCATCAGTCATCAAAACTATCTGGTATTGGCTAAGAAATAGAGTGGTGGACCAGTGGAATAGACTAGGTGCAATAGAAGGAAATGATTATAGTAATCTGTTGTTTGATAAACCCAAAGGGTTCAGCTATTGGGATAAAAACTCTTCCTTCGATAAAAACTGCTGGGAAAATTGGAATTTAGTATGTAAGAAACTTAGATTAGACCAACACCTCACACCCTTTACCAAGATAAGATCCAAATGGATACAGGAGTTAGACCTTAAAAACAATATTATAAGCAAACTAGAAGATCAAGGACTAGTTTACCTGTCAGATCTATGGAAAGGGAAGCAGTTTATGACTAAGGAAGAGATGGAAAACATCACTAAAAACAAACTAGATAGGGGCAGCTAGGTGGTGCAGTGGATAGAGCACCAGCCCTGGAGTCAGGAGTACCTGAGTTCAAATCCAGCCTCAGAAACTTAATAATTACCTAGCTGTGTGGCCTTGGGCAAGCCACTTAACCCTATTGCTTTGCAAAAAAATAAAATAAAATAAAAATTTTTTAAATTAAAAATAAATTAAAAAAACAAACTAGATGATTCTGATTACATTAAATTAAAAAGCTTTTGCACAAACAAAACCACTGTACCCAAGAGGAGAAGAAATGTAGTAAACTGGGAAACAATCTTTACAACTATTATTTCTGACAAAGGACTCATTTCTAAAATATACAGAGAACTGTGTAAAAATAAATAAAGAAATAAAAAGCCATTCGCCAATTGACAAATGGTCAAAGGATATGCAAAGGCAATTTACAGATGAGGGGATCAAAGCAATTCATGGTCATATGAAAAACTGCTCTTATTAGGGGCGGCTAGGTGGCAGAGGCGGCTAGGTGGTGCAGTGGATAGAGCACCAGCCCTGGAGTCAGGAGTACCTGGGTTCAAATCTGGCCTCAGACACTTAATAATTCCCTAGCTGTGTGGCCTTGGGCAAGCCACTTAACCCCGTTTGCCTTGCAAAAACCTAAAAAAAGAATAAAAAATAAATCATTACTTATTAGAGAGATGCAAATTAAAGTATCTCTGAGGTACCACCTCACACCTCTCAGACTGGCCAATGTGACCATAATGATCATTGTTGGAAGGATTGTGGTAAGTCTGGGACACTATTACAGTGTTGGTGGAGCTGTGAACTCTTTCTGGAGAGCAGTCTACAACTATGCCCAAAGGGCAACAAAAATGTGCATACACTTTGATCTAGCAATACCACAATGTACACCTTAACAGCAGCATGGGGGTGATGATCAACTTTGATAGACTCACTCATTCCCTCAGTGTAACAATCAGGGACAATTAGGGGCTGTCTGCAATGGAGAATACCATTCTCTATCCAGAGAAAGAACTGAGGAGTTTGAACAAAGACCAAGGACTATTACCTTTAATTTAGAAAAAATAACTGATATCTTATTATCTGATCTTGCTATCTCTTTTACTTTATGTTTCTTTCTTAAGGATATGATTTCTCTCTCATCACATTCAATTTGGATCAATGTATACCATGGAAACAATGCAAAGACTGGCAGATTGCCTTTTGTGGGGGGGGGGGGGAGGAAGTAAGGTTGGGGGGGGGGAATTGTAAAACTCAAAATAAATAAAATCTTTAAAAAAATTCACTATGCCCAAAATGAAATTCATTATTCTTCTTCCTCACCAATCATCCTTTGTCTGAAATTCCTTATTATTGTTAAGGTCCTGTGACTCTTATAATCATTCTAGTTTGCAAACTCACTGTCATTCTGAATTTCTCACTCTCACTTATCCACATATCCAACCCAATGCCAAATGTTGTCATATTTGATTCCTTCTTTCTATTCACTGAAAAATCCTCCTACTAGGTATCTCTGGCCCATCTTTTCCTTATGATACTACTAATAATAATAATTACCAATAGCTAGCATTTGAATAGGGTTTTTTGTTTTGAAAATGATTTACATATCATTTCCTTTGGTTGTTTGATGTCATATCATCCTTCATCTATGTCATATACACACTCCCCAACTCAATAAATTTCACCATTATTTTTGAGGAGTATATATAAACTGTTCTACTTGACATTGAAAGTTATTCACCACACAACTTCTTCTTGTCTTTCCAATATTCATGTTAGTTTTCTCTACTTGCTATCTATGTTCTAGTCAAACCATTCTATATCATACAAAGGAATTGAACTCATTTCAGTGTCTTTACATTGGCTTCACCCCCATGACTGGAATGCTTCACCTCTATACTTCCACCTCTTTTAATCCCAGATTTAGGCTTCAGATCAAACTCCACCCCCACATGAAACCTTTCCTGATCTCCTTCACCCACTCAAATGTTGGTGCTCTTTCTTCCCAAATTACCTAGCATTTATTTTCCACATAATGTGTAAATATTGAAATATGTATAAATCATCTCTCCCACTGGAATGTTCCCCCAGGAACAATTTCCTCTTGTTTCTGCAACTTCTTCAGTAGTGCCTTGTCCTTAGTAGCTCTTTCATAAATGTTTGTTGGTGAATTGATTCATCTCTATGAATTTTTTTCTGATTAATCTTATACAACTTTATTATTTTTTTTCTGTCTCTATTCTTAATTCACACATTTATATAGTTGTAATTCATCAAAACATCATTTCCTTCTTCGGTCTTGTTTTTTTTGTCCTTTTCAATTGCAGACCTATATATAGTATAGGAATATAATTTAAATATTTATAATATATATTATATATATATATATATATATATGAATCTTAAATCTCCATCAATATTGCAAGGTCTTTGCATTATAGAGAGGATCTATCCTTTTGCAGGCATGTTAGCCTAGATGACCACTGAAGTCTCTTCCAAATTTGAAATTCTGTAATTTATAAAGACAGGGCAAGTAGGTGATGCAGGGGGATGGAGTGCCAGATACTTAATAGCTGTGTGATCCTGGTTAAGAGTCATTTAACCAGGGTGGCTAGGTGGCGCAGTGGATAAAGCACCGGCTCTGGAGTCAGGAGTACCTGGGTTCAAATCCGATCTCAGACACTTAATTACCTAGCTGTGTGGCCTTGGCCAAGCCACTTAACCCCATTTGCCTCACAAAAAAAAAACCCTAAAAAAAAGTCATTTAACCCTGTTTTGTAAAATGAGCTGGAAAAGGAAATCACAACTATGCTGGTATCTTTGTCAAGAATACCCCAAATGGGGACATAAAGAGTCAGACATGACTGAAATGAGTGAACAATAACAATAAATTGATAAAGACAGGGATTGTGCCACTTTAACAATTCCCACAGCAGTGCTCTGCTCAGAACAGTTATTGCCTCATAGTCATTTCCAAAGATTATGTGGATACAGTTCCTAATTGTATATTTTAGAAATAGAAATGGACATATTTTCCCCAAAGTGAAAGGGGGCTACCTTGAGAGGCTAACTGCTAGGAGAAAATCTACCAGACTTCCTTTCTTTATGATTTGCAGACAGACTGGTGCCAGACTGATACTATTCAATGTGGGAAATACTGCAGAGAATGAAAATCAGCAGGACTCAGCAACTGACTGGATATGGGGGGAGAAGGAAAAGAGAGAGAGAGGAAAAAGGGAAAGAGATATGAAGTGGCTCCAAATTTATCTAGAAGATGCTGTTACTATGGATGGTATTAGGGAAAATGGAAAAGTGGCATAAAAAAGGAATAAATTCCATTTTCAAAATGTTTTAGATATTGATAGACAATTTAGTTAGATACCAGAAGATACAAGACTAGAGAGATTGTGAATGATCAAGACTGGAGAAATGAATTAGGAAATTATTGTAAATAGGTAGTATTTGAAATCATGAAATGTTCAGATTTGGGCACTAGCTTTCTAAGTAGAAAATAGTTTCCTTCTCCTCTCTCTCAAACAAGTTCCTAAAAAAAGAGTTAGCTAAGTTATAATTTCCCTCCATGACAGCTAGCAATTATCTCTTTGGTGCCCCTTCGTAATGAAATATACTTGAATTTTGCACACTTTAAAAATTTTTAACTATGTGTATATCTAAGTACAAAGCTAAACATTTTAGTCTTAGGAGTTTGATTAAAAATTCTTGCAGTGGTATCCAAGAAAGGTTTCTGTACTCATTTTCCTATAACTACTTAAACTTTTATTTAACAGCTACTTTTATTAGATATACCTATTTCCTGGTAGCCTTAGGATTCATTTTTACAATTATAATAAAATATGAAAACTTCTATTACAGTTTAAATCTAAAACAACACAGTCTTTATGGCATAGAAGCAATCACTTTGCCCTTGTCCATATATAAGGTATGAGAATTAGGTTGAGCCTAACTTAGATAGGTCTGAGATTCATCATCTTATTACTCTATTGCCACACATACACATATACATACACATACATATAATATGTATGTATAGCATGAGTGGCTCTGACCTCATTATCTGAGGGGCTAGGTCTGTTACATTTCACTCTTTCTCTTTAATTCTCTAACACTCTGAGAGTTTGGAGGGGTCTCTGCTCTCTTCCATTGGCCAGAAAGCCAGAGATTGTACCCCCAATTTTAGGAGTCCCCAGCACTCCAATTCCCAGTTTAACCATTTAACATTGGATTAGCTTTTACAAAGAAATGTTTATTTTGAAGGTATAATAAGAACACACACACACACACACACACACACACACACACACACACACACATTCTCCCCAACATCTTGCAGGCATAATGCCTCCATATCACCTCAATTCCTGAGAGGAAAAGGAAATTAGAGTGGCAGCTTCATTCACTTCTAATAATCAATCCTCCCCAAATGCAGAGCTTTGCTGGGCTAGTGTGTCAGACCCTTGCTCCTCAAGTCTTCCCTGTTAGGATGGTTGCAACATTCAACCAATAATCCGGGGTTCCAAGATTCCCACAGCTTGAGCTTTTAGATCAAGGATCCCATTCCCAGGGTCCGAAACTAAAAAGAACAAAATAAGCAAGACCAAAACCTCAAGTCTGTTTCTCATAGGACCAAATAACCTAGGGGATCAAGAAGATGGCTACAGTCCTTTCCTCTTTGTGCTAGGGAATCTACACTTAATAAGGTGGCTCTCAAGACTCAAACCATTCTGGTTATGGAGCCAATACAAAGAAGCTGCTCCTAAACATTTGGTAGATCAATACAGAATGTCCACACATGCACCAGTTTCTCTATCTTACAGAAGCAGTTGCCCAGTTGCCTCCTCTGTGGGTGACTCCATCATAGATGATATAGACCTTTGCCAAACTCCCATTATATATGTATAAACACAAGTCAACTACTATTGTTGATGTGGATAACAAGTATATCTCTGTTTTATTTTAAAAATATAATCCACCCAAATCTGCATTTTAAAAACTATTAAAAGCTACAGGCATTTTCTCTCACTTAAAAATTTTTTGAAAAGTCAGTTCCCGATTTCTCCCTCTCTTTCCCGAAATATTGCTTTTCAAGTGGAAAAATATAATTTTGGTCTCTTAAATGAATTCTCAGAATTTAGAGTAGGGTTAATAGTAGTAGCAGCAGAGTGACACACAGTGGTATAAGAGGGAAGCGACAGAGTCCATTATAGATAGATATATATCTCAGAGCAACCAACTAAAGAGGTTCTTACACCTGTTTCCTAGGTTTACAAGGTTTAATTATTCTAGAATCTCAGGTCCCTGTTGTCTGGAACAGGTCCCTTATGAGGTCCTTTTGTTATAACAAATTTCCTTATATGAACCCACCTTTGATTTATTTCTACTCCAAATGAATAGTGTTATAGTTATGCAAGGGTAGATGTGTGTCAAGACAGAGACAGATACAGAAAGACAGAGAAAAACAGACAGTGAGACACAGACAGACAGACAGAAACAGAGACAGAGATAGACAGAATGAGATCTGGTCTCAGAATTAAAAATTCTCACTTCAATTCATCAAATCAATAAGTATTTATTAAACAGCTACATTGTGTTAAACAATGGGTATACAAAGAGAGGCAAAAAATGTTCTCTGATCTCTAGGAACTCAATCTATTGGGGGAGACAACTTGCAAAAAACTGTACAAACAAGACAAATATAAATTGGAGATTCTTTTTTTTTTAGTTTTTTTTTTGCAAGGCAATGGGGTTAAGTGGCTTGCCCAGGGCCATACAGCTAGGTAATTATTAAGTGTCTGAGGCTGTATTTGAACCCAGGTACTCCTGACTCCAAGGCCAGTGCTCTATCCACTGTGCCACCTAACCGCCCCCTAACTGCCCCCTAAATTGGAGATTCTTAAGTGAGTGAAAGCCTAGCATTAATAAGGAGCTGAAAAGTCTTCTTATAGAAGGCATGATTTTAGTTAAGACCTGAAGGAACCCAGTGAAACTAGGAGGTACATATGAGGAGTGAGAGGGTTCCAAACTTGGGGGCAACCAGAGAAAATGTCTGAAATCAGGAGATGGGGTATCTTACAAGAAGAATCACAAGGAGACCAGTGTCACTGATTCAGAGTATTTGGACAAATAATATGGAGTTATGAAGGTTTTAAAAGTCAAATGGGGGGCAGCTAGGTGGCACGGTGGATAGAACACTGGCCCTGGAGTCAGGAGGACCTGAGTTCAAACAGACACTTAATAATTACCTAGCTGTGTGGCCTTGGGCAAGTCACTTAATTCCATTGCCTTGCAAAAAACTAAAAAAAAGAGTCAAATGGATGATTTTATATTTAATCCTGAGAGGGAAAAGGAAGCCATTGGAGTTTGTTGATTAGGGGAGTGACATGGTCAGATTTGCACTTTAGAAAAATCACTTCGGAAGTTGAGTAAAGAATGGACTGGAGTTGAACTTGAGGGAAAGAGATGAGCCAGTAGTCTTTTGAAACACTCCTTATAAGGGAATCAATAGGTCTTGTTGATAGAATGGGTATGGAAGGTAAAAGAGGAGAGTAGAAAATGACACCTAGATTGTGGGACTGGGTTTCAGGGAGTATGGTGATATTCTAAGCAGTAATGAGAAAGTTAGGAAGGGTTTGGGGTAGAAGAAAATGTCCTAAGTTTTGGAAATATGGACTTGAAGACTTCTATAGGACACTCAGTTTGAGATGTCTAATGGGCAGCTGGAGATGTGAGAATGGAGATAAGGAGAAAGAGTAGTGTTGGATAAGTAAGTCTAAGAATCATCAACATAGAGATGATCATTGTATACATGGGAGCTAAACATATCACCAAGTGCAATAGTATAGAGAGAAAAAAAGCATAATAGTAATAGAGACGGTCACAGTTTATATATTTGTTCATACAGGGCAGAGCTTTTCTTGAGTTGGCCTGGATGAATATCTAGCAAATTGAATTGAGGAATGATAAAATTGGTAGGAGAACCAGGAGAGAGCAGTGCTACGAAATAGTGAAGAGACTATGAAGAGAAAAGGATGGTCAGTAGTGTCAAAAATTGCAGAGAGATCAAGAAAAATGCGGATCGAGGACAGTCAGTTAGATTTAGCAATTAAGAGATCATTGGTAATTTCAGGGGAGGAATCCAGACTTCAGAGTTTAGAAGGGATGTGACCAGTCTGGCCAATTCGCTTAACATTTCAGTGTTCCAAGCAGTTTTCTAAAACTACAATTTATAGAATAATGACAGTAAGCCTTATCTACCATAAAATGTTTTTCACTAGAATTTCCCCAAACCCATGAGAACATAGGTCCTGACCAAGTTGGACAGATAAAGAATGCAAGCAACATGACACAGTGGACAGAGACAGTCGTGGGGTCAAGAATATCTGGGTTCAAGGTCTGCGTCTGACATATATAGGCTGTGTAACCTGGAACAAGTCCCTTAGATCCTCAAAATACTAGGTAATTCTATAGATTATAAATTGTAGAACAGTTTGGGAATCTGCATTTCTAGGAGTTTTAATGGAATATCCTTTACCAGTGAAGTCATAGGAGTGATCCAAATAATAAATGCATGTATAAAATGACATACACATATGTACAATTATGAACAGAAACTCTACATCTTAAAGATATACACAAATGTAGTTAGTCTAAAAAGCTTTGTTAAAAAATGTTTGATATATACTGAATTTTGGTGGATGGTAGATATTGGTTCTTAAGGTTTAACCAGTAAGAATAATACTTGGATAGGTGATAACTTCTCAATATGACTGGTAGACATCAGTGTATTCAGAAGTTATGCAAGCAAAATCTCTTTCTCTTTCTCTCTGTCTTTGTCTCTGTCTGTCTGTCTGTCTGTTTCTCTCTCTCTCTCTCTCTCTCCCCTCACCTAAAACCCCTTAAGATTTATTGCTTTCTACAGGAGGCATTTCTCAGGTTCCTCAATTATCAGCACTTTCCCCTCTATGGTTATTGTGTATGCACATTTATGTAGCTATCTCTCTTCTAGTTAATACAAAGGATCCTTGAAGGCAAGAACCATTCTTGCTTTTTTTTTGTATCCTTAGCACTTAGCACAGTGTCTAAAACAGAGACTATGCTTTATAAATAAATGTTTATTAAGCCATAATAGCAATGGTAATTATAATACAACATTCACTTAATTGGGTTTTAAATATTTTTGTTAATTTTCTTTTAATATAAATTCTTAATTTCCCTTCAAGTACAACCTCAAGAACAGTCAAGTAAACAGCATAAAAGAAAAATAATAGCTGATAGTACATTTTGATGGTTTCCTTTTCATTAGAAATGTTTATACTTTATGAAAATTTTTCAATACTTTTCAATACTTTTTAACTGATTTTTGTTGCTCTATAAAGTTGTCTTCATTTATACAGTGGTAGTAACAATATTTATTGTTCTTTAAGTATTACTTTGTTCATTCTGCCTAGATTCCCTTTGTAGGTCCTTTTTAAGCATTGAAAATTATTCAAATATCAATCCCATTTAATGATGGAAATTATGCCAGTAATGTCATTTCCTATAGCAAGAAAACATAATTTAATTTCTTAAACAACTTTTGGATTTGAGAGAAAGAAGCTAGAATATACAATTCTATTTTTTGTTCTCTTCCTTTTAAAATTCCATATCAAAGGAATACAAACTTGTGTACTGCTTAGGAAGTTGTCCATGTAGTAGGACAAATATACTTATCCCCTTGTTCTGTGGTACCCCATAGTTTTGTGAAGGACAATGGAAAGGAACTGTAGGCCATGATGTTGTTGAGTCATTTCAGCCCTATCTGACCTGAGTTGTTTGTTTTGTTTTGTTTTTTTGGAAAAGGTAACGGAGTAGTTTGCCATTACCTTCTCCAACTCATTTTACAAATGAAGAAACTGAGACAAACAAGGGTAAGTGACATGCCCAGGGTCACATAGCTAGAAAGTGATTGAGATCAGATTTGAACCACAAAGATAAATCTCCCTGATTTCAAATTCAGTGTTCTGTTCATTGCATCACTTAGTTGATCACTGAAGCTCATACAGAGGACTATTCTAAATATTGAAAGAGATGTAGAATAAGAAATTTTAAAGCCTAGCAATATTCTCCCATTGATAGAATGGCTAAACAAATTCTGGTAAATGAATGTAATAAAGTATCACTGCACTGTGACAAATGATGAATATTATGAATGTAGAATGTGGGAAGATTTGAAAGACATGAAAACTGATCCAGGAGATCAGGGGATTAGAAGTGTGAGTCAGCAGTGTGAAGTGGCACTCAAAAAGACTAATGTGAATCTGGGTTTCATTGAAAGGATAGCTTCTAAGAACAGACAATAATCACACAAGAGACTATTTTGTTACTTCCACTTTTGCCTATATATGTGTGTGTGTGTGTGTGTGTGTGTGTGTGTGTGTGTATCATAAACAGTGTAATTCAAAGGAACTCATGGGTTCATGTTAGATCTCAACTTGAGCATTGTAGTTAGTTCAAATTATAAAATTTCCCTCTCCAATGAATAGTATGTTTTTATAAATGAACACCAGAATTTATCCTGGGAAATCTATTGTCTAGTAACAATGAGCATCCCAAGTAACAAAGTATCAGAGTTTTTATAATCTTCCTCAGTTTTTTCATTCATAAAATTAGGGATCTAGACTAAATATCTAAGGTCTGAGTTTTTTAATTTTATAAGGGTTCTACTGTCATTAAGGCACAACCATCTATTTGCCAAAGTTTACTTTTTGCAATCTACTTCCTTCATTAATTTCAAAATTTACTTTCAGACAATTTGTAACCAGAACAATTTGGCAGTCAATTTTTGATAATTTATTTCCAGAAATGACAATAAATGTGCCCAAAGCAATGTCACAACTTAAGTTTCTCATAATTGTTTATTAGATTTCTCTACAGTGTAAGGTACTAGTCAAAGTACTTACTTAGCATACTCCTGATATTTGCTATATATTTGGTAAACTTCATTTTTTATGAAGAGGCCACAGCCTGTCCCATACTGTCATCTGTATTCTGGGCACACATTGGGCATGACTATTAGTTAATGACATTTGCTACTACTTAGGATTATGATGGTCTCCCTGCATCATGTTTTATGCTTTCTACCATAATGTTCTCATATAGATGGAACAAAACTCCATTTTCACTCAGAATCTTTGCTACTACTATAATAGGATAGTGCTGTCATTTTTTAAAATAGTATTTTTTTTCAATTATATGTAAAGGCAATTTTTAGCATTCATTTTTACAAGATTTTTAACTACCAAATTTTTCTCCCTCCCCCTAAAATGGTAAGCAATTTGATATAGTTTATATATGTGTAATCCAGTAAAACATTTCCATTTTAGATAGTTGTGAAAGAAAAAACATACCAAAAGGAAAAAATATATAAAAAAACGAAAGGTGAACAAAAAGTATTCTTTGATCTGCATTCAGAGTACATCAGTTCAGGGCGGCTAGGTGGCGTAGTGGATAAAGCACTGGCCTAGCTGTGTGGCCTTGGGCAAGCCACTTAACCCCATTTGCCTTGCAAAAAACAAAACAAACAAAAAAAACAGAGTATATCAATTCTTTATCTGGATATGGATAGCTTTTACCAACATGAGTCTCTCTGTAATTGTCTTGGATCATTGTGCTGCTGTAAAGAGCTAAATCATCCGGAGTTGATCATCACACAATGTTTTCCCAGTTCTGTTCATTTTTCATTTTGCATCAGTTCATAAAAGTCTTTCCAGATTTTTCTGAAATTTGCCTGGCATTGGTATTATTGCTTTGGATTGATTCATTGTAAACATCTTTTATAATCACACATATCTTTAAAATACAGTTGATAACACAAAGTGTTTGATATTTGTACTTGACTTGCCCCTTAAAGGATGTCTACTAGGGTTAACATTTGAATGGTTTATTTTCATGGAATTATTAAAGAACTGCAAAGTATATTAGAGGTCTAATTCAGTCTCTTCATTTTCATCACAAAAGTTTTGAGAAGAATTTTGTTTTGAGAAGTTCTGGACACCAGAATTTAAAAGAATACTGAGAAGCTAAGAATGCTCAAAGATGCTACAATATTGGTAAAGAGCCCTGAGCCTTATAATATTGAAGGACAAGGAAAGATTCAAGGTGGGAGTGATGAAGAGAAATGATAGCTGTTTTCAAGAATATGAAAAGTTATCATGGAATAAGGGTTAGGCTTCTGTTTGGTCTAAAAATCAAGAGCATTGGATAGAAATGACAAAAGTCTGTTTAAGCTTGGTGTTTAAAAAAAAAAAAAAAACTTCCCCAAAATTAAAGCCCTCTGAAGAATGGGATGGGTTGCCTCCAGAAATGTTTTTTTTTTACTTACTTCCTCTTTCCAAAAGTTGGAAGACCATTTGTTAGGTATATTATTGTGGGCATTTCATTTATGTTGGACTGGTCTTTTCTAATTCAAATTCTGTTGGTCTGTGACTTACATGAATTAAGTGAACTAAAGTGGACTAAGAGGTTTAAACAAAGCTCGGAAATCAATACGCACAGTGCCAAAACTACAACAATATAAATTGTTGAAATAATCAAAACTGAGTACTGAGAAAGTATAATGACCAAGCTTGTACCCAAAGTAGAGACATTAAGAGGTATCTTCCCCTGCTTATTAACAAAAATGGTGGAGGGACCAGGGACTATAGATGTGGAAAATTGAATATAATATCAAATTAAAAACAAAAAAAGTTATTATGCCTGGTTTAAGTCTCTAATTCTTCTGACTCTACTACACATTGGCTTGGATATGGTGAAAATAACCAATAGTTTTTTGAGTAACTATAAGAGTATCTTTAGATGTTCAGAAACTACCTAAGTAATTTCTGCTATAATGAAAAATTTCAAGAAAGGTAAGTCTTGGGACAAGATTAGATACACTAAGAACTAGAAATAAGACCTTAAAAAGGTGTTTTTATTTTAGAGATTGAATTTTTTTTAACCTTAAAAAAATCTCATAATGACCCAAACAGAATTTCATAGGTTGTTTATTATCTAGTTCATACTAAAAATGAAAATTGCATTTTTCAATTTGCATTAATAAATTACCTTTCATGCCCCTGAGGCAAATGAAGTTATTTCTTGATAACTACCCCTAGAATTTAAAGTTAAAAAGCTGGAAAGTTTCATTTTATTTTCTCTTCAATAAACATTTCTAGGTCATCCTCTTTGAACTTAATAATTATCTACCTGTAATATAGAATCAAGAAGTAGCATCAACAAGAGTTAGTGAACAAAATGTTGAGGAATAAAATTTAAGTTTTTTCTAATTTTCTAACCAGAAATTTTAGTTATTACTAGGAAGGGGAGATTAAAAGCTGACCACTCTTGCATACTACATTCCAAAATTATATACTAGATTAGGAAATAAATGGATTGCTCATAATTTTATTATCACTTTTCTAAGGGCCTATAATGACTCAAGGATAGATTATGTCTGCTGGGGAGGCACTTGGTGACAAGGCAACATCTGTGAAAGACAAAGAAAACATTTTTATGGCTTTTTAAATGCATTTTTCCTAAGCAAAAAAAAAAAAAAGATGAACAGCTGTGTCGAAAGAGGCAGAAAGCATCTGTTTCTATCTTGATATCACTGAGGAAAAGCAAACTAGGCTTGAGGATTACTTAATTG
This sequence comes from Macrotis lagotis, assembly GCF_037893015.1. Classification (NCBI taxonomy): domain Eukaryota; kingdom Metazoa; phylum Chordata; class Mammalia; order Peramelemorphia; family Peramelidae; genus Macrotis; species Macrotis lagotis. The sequence goes on along the minus strand of NC_133659.1, from coordinate 267,832,254 downwards.
CTTTATTTAAGACAGTGAGTCATTGTGATTCAGCCTGGCTTGAAAAATATATTAAAAATTAATTACAAAACTCTAAAAACACTAGTCTGTTTTCTTATCTCATCATTATTGTCTGACCACTAAAATTGTTCTTTACCTAGGTATAATCTCTTTAAATCTTTTTCAAATCCAAAGTTGCCTTTTCAAATGTTCATGGACTTTGTACTCCCCAGATTGACAAAATTGACAAAAGAAAATGGCGTATTGGAAAGGTTGTGGGAAAACAGGGAAATTGATGCACTGCTGATGGAGCTATTAATTAGGCAAGCCATTCTGGAAAGCAATTTGGAGCTAGGGCCCTACCAAAAATTACTAAATTGTGAATAATGTTTAATAGAACTATACCACCACTAGGCCCACACTTGAGGAGACTGAAAAAAAGAAGAGGAAAATAAGAACCTCTCCCCACACACAGATACACATATGCAATATACAAAAATACACATAGATGCAAATATATATATATATATATATATATAACATACATATATATGTATATGCAAATATATGCAAAGAATTGAAAAATCATGAGCAGCCCATCAGGCGAGGGAATAAGCTAAAAATAATATGGCTTATGGATATAATGGAATACTATTGGCTGGCTTCAGGATTTTTCACTGGCCAACTCCTCTGCCTGGAAAGCTTTCCCTCTTCTTCACAACCTATTTCCTTCAAGTCCTACCTAAAATTGCACCTTCCCTCCATTGACTATTCTCAATTTATACTTTATATAGTTTGTACAGTTGCATGTTGTCTTCCCATCAGACTGGGTTCCTTGTGAACAGAGACTCTTTCCTTATCTCCAGCACTTAGAGCATAATAGATACTTAAATGTTTATTGACTAGTGTGCTACCAAGAAATGGTCAAAGAGTTTCAAAGAAATCTGGGGAAACTTATTTGAACTAATAATAAGAGTAAATGAAATATTGTAAAAATGAGGAACTGAAGAACTCTGATGAGTGAAACTGAGTATCTTGAGAGCCAGGTTTTTGCCTTTATAGCAAAGTGTAGGTGCTTTATAGAACATAGTAGAGGATTAATAAATGTTTATTGGTTTTACTTGACCAATACAATAAAGCAAAAACACTTCCTGACATAAAGGTTGATGGATGATACACAAAGTGGGCATTTTTAGCCAACATAGGATTCTGTTTTGCTTGACTATATATATTACAAGGGGTTTTGGTTGCTGTTTTTTTTCCCCCTTGTGGGGAAAGAAGAGTAGGGAGAAAACATAAACATTTCTTCATAGGGGCAGGTAGGTAGGTAGTGTGGTGGATTGAGACAGGGCCTGGTATCAGGAAGATCTGAGCTCTGTGAATCTGGGCAAGTTATCTACTCTTATCTCACCTGTAAAGTGAGGATAGTAGCATCTACCTCTTAGATTTGTTCTGAGTTTTGTAAAGTATCTTACACAGTGCCTGGACACAATAGTAGCTATGCTATTTTAAAATTATTATTGATTTCATTTTAAAATTATTATTAAAATATTGGTTTATTATTATTAAATCAACACATTAAAAATATTGAATTAAAATTATCAACTATTATTCAAATTATACTGTTATTATCAAAATTATTGCTTTATTATTAAATATTGTTAAACTATTAATTATACTTAAAATTATTAAATATCATTAAATTATAATTTAAATTGTTAAATTTTATTAAATTTATTATTAAATATTATTTTAAATATTTTAAAGTCTATAGATACCATCTATATGCCTTTTTATGTTGATTTGTGGGTACAGAATGTGTATACACTTACAACTTTAATCCTCATTTGGTTAATATCCTAATGAACTATTATCCCCAATTTTATACTTCACATAGTGTCTTTTGAACTTCTCAGGCCCAGAATCAAAAACTGAGGCATTTAATATAACCCACAAGTTTTAACAAATTTAAGTGGTCATCCACCACTTAAAGACATCTAGGAAAATGGAATCTATAACCTGCTGAGGCAGCTCACTGGTTTTTGGGGAGCTCTAATTGTTAGAAGGTAGCAGGATGACACAGTGACTAAAGTACAGGGCCTAGAATCAGAAACTCATTTTCCCCGAGTTTAAATCTGGCTCAACACTAGCTGTGTGACCCTGGGTAAGGCATTTATTCTTGTTTTCATCTGTCAAATGAGCTGAGAAGGAAACAGAAAACTACTATAGAATCATTGCCAAGAAAACCCCAAATGGGGTCATGAAGAATTAGACTTGACTGAAAAATATCTAAACATTTATTGAGGCAGCCTGGTAATTGGGTTCTGGGGGTCAGGAAAACTCATCTACATTAGTTCATATCTGGCTTGATACTACCTTTGTGACCCTGGGAAAGTCACTTAACCCAATTTGCTTCAGTTTCCTCATTTATAAAATGGGGGTGGGGGGAGTAATTGACAAACCACTTCAGTAACTAAAATCCCAAATGGGAACCTGAGAGTCAGAAATGAATTAATAAATTGTCTTTTTCATGCCCTTAAGACATGAAAGAAAAACTGAACAAAAATTTATAAACTTTGTCCTGACATGAAATTTCATGCTTCTCTGCATTTATTTATATATATGTATTTATATATATTATTAATATATATTATATATATATTTATATATATTTTTAAAAATAATTTTTGGGGGGTGGCTAGGTGGCGTAGTGGATAAAGCAGCGGCCCTGGAGTCAGGAGTACCTGGGTTCAAATCCGGTCTCAGACACTTAATAATTACCTAGCTGTGTGGCCTTGGGCAAGCCGCTTAACCCCATTTGCCTGGCAAAAACCTAAAAAAAAAAAGAAGTAATTTTTGGCACACACCTCTACTAGCTTATAAAGCTCATGGAGGACAGGAACTGCACCCTGGATATCCTTGGAAATCCCCTTAATCTGGCAATTATTTGTACACACCAAACATTTATATACCAAAATGGTAGATTTAGGAAAACAGTTAGGATTTAATTTTTTCAAGTTCTTTTGGAGGCATTATTACATAATCAAATAACCAGGTACTCTACTAAAAAGTCTTTGTTTTCTATGTTGCACCACTCTCACTAAAAAACAAGAGCCATGCTTCTCCTGTGGCATATTAGTGAATTTATTTTAATTTGATAGTATCACATTCCTTATTTCTTACTCCTATTTTAGTCATAACCATAAAAGGACTACATCATGAGGCAAACTTAGGCAGTAAGGTTTCTGAGAAACCTGCCTCAAGGGAGTCTTGTCACTAAAATTTCTCCAGATCAATTGTTTAGCCCCTTACCTTTCCTACCCATAATACAACTTGACTGAACTTTAACTCAGCCTACCCCTCTACAGTTTGACCAATGATTATTTTAGTAATTTTCCTTCCATAAGATTGTATCACCCAGTGACCTGAGTCAACTTCCACAGGTTTACAGTACAGTAAAATGAATGCTAGACTTCAGTGTTTGGGAAACTTGGATTAAAGTTTCAATTCTTTACATGACTAATTGTGTGACTCTAAGTCACTTAAAACCTAAGCTTCAGTTTCCTCATCTGTAAAATGAAAAAAATTCCTACTCTTAACTACCTCATCTGGGCTATTATGAGGAATACGATTTCTAAACATTAAAGTGTTATAAAAAGGTACTTATTAAACTTCAGTTCATTGAGGGTAATTTATAGTTTAAACCTTAAATGAAAGATTGAGAATTTAAATCTTGGGGCAGTTAGGTGGCACAGTGGATAGAGCACTGGCCTTAAAATCAGGAAGACCTGGGTTCCAATATGGCCTCTGACCTTGGGCTTGTCACTTAATCCCATTGCCTTGCAAAAAAACAAAACAAAAAAGATTTTAAATCTCAAGGACAGACAGCATAAACAAATTAAAATCTCTACCTAAACAGAAATGTAAAGTCTTTGGTACTCACAAGCTTCACCTCTCTGCTTCATTCTTCATTTCCTATTCCTTGATGGCTCCATCCCAAACCCCAGTGGGTACAAGACTCCTACACCCTCTTCTATATTCATCTTAAATCTCTTGACAAAGTAGTCATGGGAGCAGTAATCTAATATACAAATAGAAGGGCAGTATTGTATAAATTCAACTAGGCACTAACCTCCTAGAGGGAATGTTTTATTTTTGTTACCTTTGACAGTAACCTACACATCTAGACACCCAAAATGGTTGAAATAATAAATTCAAAATAAACATTTTATATCCAAATACATTAATGACTTTTTCTTTTAGGATTTTGCAAGGCAAATGGGGTTAAGCGGCTTGCCCAAGGCCACACAGCTAGGTAATTATTAAGTGTCTGAGCTCAGATTTGAACCCAGGTGCTCCTGACTCCAGGGCTGGTGCTTTATCCACTGCACCACCTAGCCACCCCCCCACATTAATGACTTTAAAGAGAATGATTTTCCATGTGATACCAAGAATTCCTTACATAAAGTTCAATGAAGTGTCTATTTTTTGGGTTAACAACATAAAATTTGAATACATATTTGCCTACAGGCATGGAGAGAGTTTAAGAGGGAAAAAAAAAACCGTGTAACTGGAGAGGTCTAAGGAGTTAGGCTAAGAGGTTCAAAAGCTTCATGGAAATAGCACTTGAATTTGGCCTTTAATGACAGAATTTCAGCAGAAAGGAATATTATTGAGGAATTACAACAAAAGCAGAAAAGGTAGCATTAGGTTTAGAATACATTTTCACACCATAACAAGGAAGTTACAAATAGATATGACCTAAATGTAAATGAAAGAGATACTTTTAAAACTACTGATAAGGGAAGAGATCTTAACTAAAGAAATGATCGTGAAAGATAAAATGGACAGGTTTGAGTAGGACAGACATTTTTTGGGGTGAGTCTTAAGTTACAAAATAGGGCTTCTTTTGAAGGTAGCAAAAGTTAGAAGAGACAGTATCATTGAAAAATACACTCAAGAGAATAGAAGTTCAGAAGTGGACACAATCAGAGCAGTTGCTACTATTGTGTTATATTTAATATATACTTTAAAATAACATAACAGAAGTTCACTTTCATATACAATCATCTCTTCTGTTCTTTGTACATCGAAATGTTCATGTTTAAGTTCATATTTTAGTTACTTTTTTAAAAAGTAGCTTAGTTTATGTGAGAAGAGAAAACACTGGAAAAAGGTAGGAACCAAGATTGGAGGGGGTTTTGAATTCATTTAGAAAGCAAGTCACTAAGAATTTCCCAACAGGAGTGTCATGGAGGAAGATGTTTTCATTAACTAAAATGCTATCCAATTTTTTGATATTTTCACCGAAATCAATTTGGTAATAGCCAATGTACAACCCACCAGATCTATTTTTCTCCTTGAAACAAGGAATCCAAGTCTGAAAGTTAATCCTATACGTAGCATAGTTTTGAATTCAAAATATACATCCTTGGTCACTGATTTTTCAGATTAACAGCAACCTACTTTTAGAAAAAACAAATCTGTCCTGTCTTATTGAATTGAAGAAATACATATTCTCAAATGATTACAGTTTATACTTTTTAACAAAATCAAGGAAACAACATACTAAGATAGAATCCGGAAAGTCTGTCGAGAATCTAATTAATGATTCTTCTAGGCATTAAATAAGCACAGATCAGGACATTGCCATTCACATCCCTTTAGGAAGATGCTTTATGATTTTGAGTGGTTAAAAATTTTCTTTTACTTTATAGCTTAAAAATCTATTTAAAGTTTATTTCTTTACTGTTATTTTTTTCCTCCAAAGAGCTGAAGATATTGTTCAATTTTTTTAATTCTAAGATTTTCATATACAAAAAGTAAAAAAATAGAAGTGAGAAAGAAGTATTTAAGAGGTTGATGCTAATTTTTATGCATGCAGGACCCATCAAACAAGTTCTAAGAAAATAAAAATGGTGTAACTCCTTTTTTAAAAAAGATCCATTCTTCATTTTTTACGTTTTATGCTATGATAAATTAGTGATAAAGAAAAAGAAATCCAATGGCAAAATGATATTCAATTTCTAGTCTCCTTCCCTTCTCTAATTTTATTTATATTTGCCTCAAATCTCCTTAAATGTTTTTTGTTTTTCTTAATTCTTTGCCAGATAAAAACAAGAATGGTTATCTAAGCTAATTTTGGATTACAATTCTACTTATATTCCCCCAATGGTTTACATATCCCACAGGGAATAAGAAATTTTAATACATAAGCTTCACATAATAACAAGATCATTCATTCAATTCAATATTGCAAGCATATGGTTAAGTTGAAGGCGGAATTTTTCTATTTGTTTTCAAATAAGAGGGAGAATCTTTCCTCCACACACCATTAGGACATCATAAGTCTTTCTCTTAAGATATCTAAGAAAATTTATAGAATGTATAGCTTACAAGTCCTGCCTATACACCATTTATGATTAGTTCTTTTCTAGCTTCTTCCAGGCTTCAAACATTATGTGGACAAAATGACTTACATTATTTAGAGAGGGATGAAGATATGAATGCACAGATGTGCGCGCACACACACACACACACACACGCACATATATACATATATATTTGTGTATAAGCATGAATTAATTCCTCCTCCTTTAATTTTACATTAGTAAATTTTATGTATTTTCCCATCTTCTCTTTCCAGCCCATCTTTTCTGTAGGACAGAAAACTGGACATTTTTGTTTTTTAATCTGAGTACAATAAGAGAACAGTCTTGTTGCACACCACTAGCACATCTAAAGCACAGGCAGCAGGAAAAAATAAATTAAATGCATTGGTCAGTCAACTAGCTTTAATTAACTGTCCTGCAATGTACCAGGCACTGGGGACACAAAATTAGGCAAAAGAGAAAAGAGAAAAACAGGGAGTCAGAAAAATACAAGAATTCTTTGTGGGGAAAAGAAGAATATTAGAAACTACTAAACACAAAGTGAATATAGGTCTTGATTACAAAAAAGAAATGTCAAAAATGGTTTTTGCTTTACAATAACATTTCATTTGGCATAATGGTCAAATCTGTCTTCATCCAAATTCACTAATTTTTAAATTATGGATTTTGGGGAGAAGGGACATCTCACCCCCATGAAAAGTGCTTCTTGTATGTCTAACTCAGGGAAAGTTCTAAACATCAAGGATGTCTGACACAGGTTGGCAGGAAGGTCCAAAAGAAATTCCCTATAGAAAAGTCATTGTCGGGGCAGCCAGGTGGTGTAGCGGGTAAGAGTACCAACCCTGGAGTCAGAAGGACCTGGTCATTGGCACAGAAAGATAAAGAAATGAAGAGGCAGAGTGCTCTCACCCTATATAAGGTGACAGGTTCATTCACTTCAAGCACTTTCATTTAACTCCCTTTCCCCAAATGGGTTGAAAAAGATAGTGGACCTTGAAATGAATAAAATTATTCTTTCAAGTGGCCACTGGCAAAATCATGACTTCACAATACCAAAGACAGCCTAATCTCCTCAACTTGAGAAGCTGTTAAAGTTTTTATAGAAATCTCAAACTTCAATCATTCTATTCTCTGCTCATCTCTAATTGCATTACTGATTATTATGAGAAGTAAATCCAGGGACCATTCCACTTTCTTAGACATCACATTTACTCATTTTCCAAACATAACAGAAATGGAAAAAATATCAGAACAACAATCAGTTAATTCCCACAATCTGTGTTCCTTCTGTATGCAGTATTGCTTGAATCTATTAAAATAAATGTCTTAATAATTTTATTCCCCATCCAAAAGAAAATCTACTAAAGTGGGATTCATTTACAAAGTGTGCAAGAATATAAATTTTATAATAAATTCTTTCCAGTGTTAATTATGCCACATTATAAGAAACTACCTTCACAAACTCAGGAGACCAGAATAGGAATAAACATTCCTTGTAGAATAATTTGCTCACCAAAAAAAACCTCAAAGTGCTGCCTCAGGAGATGATGAACTACTTATGATTGAGTCTTGGTAGGTTAGTGACTATTAACTGGGAGGAGAAGGAAGAATTACATTCTTGTCCCATGCCCACAAACAAGTTTTATAAAAAGCTCAAGGGGAAGCCAAAGCAAAAGTGACAAGCTCAACATGCTCCACTCAAACACTTCTAGGTAACCATTCTACAGCAGAATCAGCAGAGGCCATCATCCTTTCTTTTCAACAACAGAGCAAAATGCTACTGTTTATTAGAAAGGTTTAAAGAGGCAAAATATGTGGCAACAAACAGCAGCAGCAATTCAAGTAAATTAAAATGTGAGTATTTTTAAAAAACCCTCTTCTATGTGAAGACTTAAGGTGAAGGGGTAAATGACCTATATAGAGACTATAGAGTCAAAAGCTTATGCATATTCACCAAATGTTAATTCACTTTACAATCATTGACAAGACTACTGTACATATGTTTCTGCACCTGCACTTGTAAAAGCAGATAAAATATTTAATATGTAATTTACAATGTATTTTACCAGCTCAGCATACAGGATGAATATAGAATATATCAAAGTAGTTGACAGTTATGGGCTTTTGCTAACCCTGCAAAAATAGTACTTCAGGTATCTGCTAATAAAAAAAAAATCAATTTGCTGTTTAGAAGTGATACAATTCACAACCTACCACAAAATACAAAGGGCTGCAAAAATGTATACCATTCCAACAACAACATATATAAGTTATTAAATAATGATTTGATTTAAAAGAATATAAATGAAGCCTTTAAGTAGGTCTTTTCTACATGCATATTATTATTCCTCATTAAAGGAAAAAAAATATGTAAAAAGGCCATTGGTAATTGCTTTGTTAACCGCTGTAGAAAATGCCAATTCTCTTGTCACACACTCCACTAGTTTAGCACTTAAGGTCTCTGCAGTGTTATAAATGTAAGTTTAAAATACTGTTAAATCTATAACTCCATTGGTAAAAGAATGTGACTCAGAATATGGCAGTCTTCATATTGGGGGTAATGATCCACAGTTTTGTTTTCTTTCTTTCTTTTTTTTTTTTAAGAATTTTCTTTGAGAGAATAGTTATCCAGAAGAACAACATCCTCCACTGCTCTGTCCCTGTGGCTCATCATCAATGATCTGCACGCCCCGCCTGGCCCCTCCTTGCTGACTGGAACCATTGCCTTTTGCTCTCTCATCCACTTGGGCTGTTTCAATCATTCCTGAAATTAAAAAAAAGATAATTTTTAAATGACTTATTCATTTATTAAGTGGCTATGTTGTCCCATACCCAGAAAAACTTAGATTTAGTAGTAATTTACAAATATGACACCAACATGTAATAAAAATTAAATGTCTAATTTCTAGTTATGTGTCTTTAGACTATCAACGAAGATCTATGAATGAGTATCATAGTCAAATGACATTAATAACAGGAAAAAAACAGATTCAAACATTTTGCTTTGAGGAAATGAAAATGTCTAATGTTAGTCTTTTTTTTTTTTTTACAAGGCAAATGGGGCTAAGTGGCTTGCCCAAGGCCACACAGCTAGTTAATTATTAAGTGTCTGAGACCAGATTTGAACCCAAGTACTCCTGACTCCAGGGCCGGTGCTTTATCCACTGCACCACCTAGCCGCCCCTAATGTTAAGTCTTTTAAAACTACTATTCAGGGGGCAGCTAGGTGGCACAGTGGATAGAGCACCAGCCCTGAAGTCAGGAGTACCCAAGTTCAAATGCGGAAAATCCGGCCTCAGACAGTTAATAATTACCTAGATGTGTGGCCTTGGGCAAGCCACTTAACACCATTGCCTTGCAAAAAAAAAAAAAAACCAACCCTAAATTTTTTTTTTAAAATACTATTCAGAAAGAATTAAGACTATAGTTAATGATGAAGGTGAACTTGCTTTGATAGACTTAAAGGATGATTAGATAAAGACAGACTTAAAGGGGGAGAAATGGAAAAATAATGCCATTTTATTGATACAGGGAACTCTAGTTGAGGAAATTCCATCTACTAATAACAATCCCCAACTTATACCTTTAGAGATGCCTGGAGCATTAAGAGTTTGCTTTTAAATTTTATTAACTAAATGCTATTTCTTTCACTTGTATTTTAAATATCTGCCTTCTTCTCTTACCTCCCCCCCTACTGAGAAAGGAAGAAAAACATAATCTCAGTTAACAAAAATGAGTAGTCAAACAAATAAATTTCTGCATTGATGGGGCATTAAGAATTTAAGTGAATTGCCTAGGGTCACACAGATCTTGTCCCTTTATAGGCTTCTTTTACAAGGTTTTATTAATTTATAATTTTTTCTTATTCTTTTTTTATAATTCCCATTATTTTACAAGGGTCTTTCATGATTTCTTTTTAATTTCTCCTAATTAGGAACAGTAATTGAACCTGTAATTTCATTCACAAAGGAAATTCCTTTTGACAATACAGGCAAGCACCAATAGTCTTAGCAGGTCTTCATGACTTGCCAGGGGCAAGGTTAGGTGACTTGCCTATGGTGCCATATTCAGTATGTATCAGAAATCAGGTCTTTCTGATTTTTGAAGTCAGTTTTCTTTATTTACTGTGCCCCACTGACTCCTACTTTTCCTATTAACCTATCTTAAATGAATTATTAATAGTCCCTGACATTTATAAAGCACAACTTCTTCATCCATTACTTAACTGTTTGACAGTTAGGTTCTTTCCAATTTTATAATTACAAAGAAGTATTGCTATAAATATCCAACCAAGATTTTTTTTTCTGATAATGCTCTCTTCATATTCCTAAAAATGTACTTGTATCAAGGATATGATTATTATTATTATTTTTTTTAGATTTTTGCTAGGCAATGGGGTTAAGTGGCTTCTCCAAGGCCACACAGCTAGGTATTTATTAAGTGTCTGAGACCGGATTTGAACCCAGGTACTCCTGACTCCAGGGCCGGTGCTTTATCCACTGCGCCACCTAGCTGCCCCTATATGATTTATTATTTAACCTTTGTAGTGAGCTGACAGATTATATGGGATGGAGGAGGAATGGGGGAATTAAACTACAAAAAAATCCCAATTGGGTTGTGAAGTTCACTAGGATTTTTTTTTTTAGAAAAGAAAATTAGGGGCGGCTAGGTGGCGCAGTGGATAAAGCACCGGCCCTGGAGTCAGGAGTACCTGGGTTCAAATCCGGTCTCAGACACTTAATAATTACCTAGCTGTGTGGCCCTGGGCAAGCCACTTAACCCCATTTGCCTTACAAAAAAAAAAGAAAAGAAAATTAAAAGAAATTAAGATGATATATTTATCTCAAGTATGGAAATTATTTTTTTTGTTTAGCAGAAAAAATATCGTGAAAGAGATAAAAGGATTTAATTTAATAAACAAGCTCTACATAATAAAAAAAAATTATCAAGATTTAAAAAAAAACAAGGGTAGCTAGGTGGCGCAGTGAATAAGGAGCACCAGCCGTGGAATCAGCAGTACCTGAGTTCAAATCCGACCTCAGACACTTAATAATTACCTAGCTGTGTGGCCTTGGGCAAGCCACTTAACCCCATTTCATTGCAAATATTTGTGGCAAACAAATATTAAGTAGAAAAATCGAAAGTGTGTAAAGGAATCAATAAACATTCAAATATTGCACTCCCTTTTCCTTTCAAAGGGATACCAAGCCCCAGTGATTTTTTTTAAATTAGACTTCTTTATAATAGATACATACAATATAAACTGAGACTGCCTTTTGTCTATCCAATCATAGGATATTAATAAGAGAACTCAATTCTAAGCATGCGCAATCTGAATGCACTTACTTTTACAAAGGTCAAGAAAAAGTTCCTCAATTCCTTTGTTTTGTTTGGCTGAAGTATGATAGTGCTTTGCTCCCACTGATTCTGCATACCTAGAAAAAAAGGAACTAAATTATGAGATGCCAAAAAATTTAAAAAACCAAAAAGTTCCATGACTTACATCAAATTAGTCCCTACTTATTTTGAGTTTCTTAATATATACTCCAAAATAATAAATGCAATTCATAGCTGTTATTTCAATTCTTTGTCATATTAGTGGTCTGTTAACTCTATCTATGTGTAAGTGCTTCCTCAGATACAGTTTGAACTAGATGTAGACAGTCCTTTTAGCAGCTTTCAATTATGAAAGTAAGCAATTCCATGAAGAGATTTTTTTCAAAATATTTTCAATCTCACTTTTCATATAACAACTCATTCATAACCACATTTACAAATTCTCATCACCAAAAAGTGTGCTACCTACTAAGTGGCCATCACTGTTGCAAAAACCAAGACCAAAGAATAGACAAGTATACTGATCTGCAAAGCTAAGGCTAGTATCTAGACCAATTAAATCACAACTCCTTGAAGTTTTCAGATATAACAGTAAATTCAAATTCAAATATAGCTGTAAATTCAAATATATATATAAAGTGATGATTAAAAACTTAAATACTAACATGGGAAAGCAGGAAGGTTTGGGCCTAAGACAAACTGATCGACAAATATGAATACACATAAGTCAACTATTTGGACCCTTCTTAGATCCTGTCTCCCCCCCTCCCCCCCTTCAAATAATATGGTTAAGATGGAATTGCCTGGGTCTTCTTTCTTTCCTTCTTTTTACCTTAGTGAGTGTAAAAGCTATTTTGGGCCAGACCAGACCGGACAAGAGGATTACAATAATATGGTCATGTTCATTTCTCAATGTCTCTGATCTCCTGGAGATGATCAACCAAACTCACTACCAGATCCTTCAATCCTAACCCCTTCAACACACCAATTCAAAGTTTCGATCTAACTCTACCCAAACCTTCCACTATGTCCTCTAGAATGTCTGTTTCATAGGCAACAAACTCTTTTTTGATACTAAATTTTTTCCTTTCCTATTCTTTGAATTAGCTCTTTCTAAAATCCAGGGGCAGCTAGGTGGCACAGTGGATCAAGTGTCAGATCTAGAGTAAGGATTGTTGCCTCAATTTCCACATCTATAAAAAGAGATGGAGAAGAAAAATGTCAAACCACTCCAAATGTCAAACCAAAAGAAATCCCAAATGGTATTATGAAAAGTCAAAAAGAACTAAAAATTTCTGAACAATGCTAATAGTTCTCAAATCTATCCAGACTGTTGACCTATTATATCACCAACTGCCTTTCAGACTTCTCAAATTGGACGTCCAATAGATAATTTATTTTTTTTTGTTTTTGTTTTTAGGTTATTGCAAGGCAAATGGGGTTAAGTGGCTTGCCCAAGGCCACACAGCTAGGTTAATTATTAAGTGTCTGAGACCGGATTTGAACCCAGGTACTCCTGACTCCAGGGCTGGTGCTTTATCCACTGCACCACCTAGCTGCCCCCCCCCCCATAGATACTTTAAATAGAATTCATCTTTCCCCCAACACTCCTGCCCCCCCCCAACACACACAAATTATTCCCTATCACTGTAAATGGAAATGCCACATTCTCCCAATCCCTTGCGCTGACAATCTAGGAGTCCCCCTATCTCTTGCCCTCCAAGCTGCTGCCCTCCTCTACCCCTTCTCTCCTCTGACACATCTGCCACTCTAGAGCAGACCCTTGTTCTCATGCCAGGATTATTGCAGTGTCTGCCCTGTTCAAGTCTCTCTCCAATCCAATGCATTTTCCTTTTAGTCACTAAAGTGATTTTCCTAAAGCATAGAGCTGACAAGTCATCCCCCCTACTCAATCTTATTAAACTTCAGGATCAAATACAAATGCTGTTTGAAATTAAAAGCCCTTTAGTCTTTCATACCCTAACTCTTTCTACAAGAAGTCTTTTGGAAATCCTCTTAATTCTAGTGCTTTCCTTTTGTTAGTTATTTTCTATATATCCTGTATACATCTTTTGCTTTATATATATTTATTTGTATATGGTCTCCCTCATTAGGTAGCTTTCTCCTTGAAGACCAGAACTGTTTTCTGCAATTTTTATATCCCCAAGGTATACCACCATGTCTGACCCACAGTAAACACTTAATAAATGTTTACTGACTGACTAAGACTAAAGACTCTTGAACTCTAACTGCCAAATGACATTCCACACTTACAAGTTTTAGCAGTCCTGGAATAAGCCTCTGGAATCTAAATTTACAATCAATAGGGAAAATAACCAGCTACCCAATTTGCTCATGAGGCCTTAAAAACCCAGAGGCCACGCCATTCACCCTCTTTGTGTACCCTTAGCTCTTCAACATCTTTCTACCACCCACTTTTTAATGTATTATATTTCTTTAAATAAATTGACTGAGTTCCTTGACAACTGGAACTCTCATTTTTTTCTATTTGTATCCCCAGAGTTAAACATATAGTACAATTCATGCTTCATTCATTCACTGTCCACCATTATTAGTTATATCATTTTGTATTCTTTTTGTGAAAGAGAAGTTAGATACCCCTTTAAATGTTTCTGGAAATGTTTTGAAAAGACTTATTTTTAAAAGGTTCACTAGGTCAAGTTGTCTTAGATTAAAACACTTCAAGGACGCATAATGGGTTAGAATCTCTAACACAGATTTATAAATCATGTAAGATGAGAAGGTATGTAATCTTTTCCATTAGAATGAATATGCAGAGATGAAAGAATTACAAAAATAATATGTAAGTGCTTGTAAACTAAATAGATAAAGATACCCAATTTTATGGAGTTATTTAAATTATCCAAATACTTTAATATTTCAAAAATGTGGCCAGACAGTGTGAACACTCCCTCTCTTGATGCAGAACACAATTCCTGTAGGGTTAGATGTAGGCTTTCTGACTTGTAAGAACTTGAGTGTGCATCCACTGGCACAGCCTTTTTAGGACACAAGGTCAGTTCCAATCATTCATTTTAAATCACAAGGTTTTTTTTTTTTAACATTTTAAAATTTTCTTGAGATTTCTCTTTTTTTTTGGGGGGGTGGTATTTACTTTTACAGCATGATTATGGTGATATTTTTCATGACTACACATTTTTACCCTATTATCAAGTAACTTGCTCTATCAATTGAGTGAGGTCGGAGGAAAGAAAAAAAATGGAATTCCAGGCTTTGGAAATGAATGCTGAAACTTGGTTTTTGCATGCAACTGGGGGAAAAGTAAAATAAAATAAAAAGGAAATCACAAAGAAATATATATATATATATATATATATATATGTATATGTAGTTCCAAATGTCTTCCCATCCCCTTCCAGTAAGAAAGCAAGGAAAATAGTCTAATGTAAATATGAAGACATGGAAAACAGATTTCCACATTAGTCATGTCCAAGAATGAAAAAGAAAAGGAAGAGAGGCAGAGAGGGAAGGAGGAAAGTAGGAACAAGGACTGAGGGGAAAAAGGGAAAGGAAATGAGAAAGAAGGTAGAAGGGGAAAACGAAGGAAGGGGGGAAAGGAAAGGGAAGAAAAGAGCATATGCTGTGACTTGTACTCTGAGTCATTCCTGTAGTTCAATGTAGATAGCATATGTCCTTTGTAGTTGTGCTAGGTTACTGTGTTGATCATAGTTGCTGAGTCTCTCAGAGATGATTATCTTTACAAAATTGTTGTTATTGTATGAATTGTTCTCCTAGTTCTGCTCACTTTATTCTGCATCATATATGTCTTCCAAGATTTTTTTGAAACCATTCACTTCATTATTTCTTATAGGATACTAGTATTCCACCATATCCATATACTGTAACTTGTCTAGACATTCCCATTGATGGGCATTCTTTCATTTCCAATTTTTTTGCCACCATAAAGACTTACTATAAATATCTCTGTACATATAGCTCCTTTCACCCTCTTTTGATCTCTTTAGAGAACAAGCCAAGTAGCAGTATCACTGGATCAGAAAGTATACAGTGTACTCAACCTCTTCAGTATGTCATTTCCTTTTTTTGTCAATTTAGCCAATCTGATAGGTATAAGGTGATATCTCAGAGTTGTTTTAATTTGCATTTCTCTATTAGTGATTTAGAAGACGTTTTCATATGGCTATTGATAGTTTGAATTTCTTCTGAAAAATATCTATTCATATCAATCAACCATTTATCAATTAGGAAATGGCTCCAATCTAACAATTAATAAGGACCTATTAAATGGCAGGCACTGCATTGAATATTGAGGACACAAAGAACACACTCTCTCCCCACAAGAAGCCAATATTCTAACAGGGGAGATAATACACACACACACACACACACACACACACACACACACAAACACACACGGAAACTTGGTGTGGTGGGAGGGCAAGGGGAAGAAGGCAGCAAAAAAGGTCTCCCATTGAAAAATATACCTGAATTTAGCCTTAAATGAAAATAGAATTCCAAGAAAGCATTGTAGTCATGAGGGCCCAGGTAGTACAAAAGGTCAACTGTGAGGAAAAAGTAAGAAGTCTCCTTTGACAGGCTGTAGAGTGTGTGGAAGAGAACACTAGAAAGAAAGGCTTGAAGATCAGTTTTGGAGAGCTCTAAAATGCTAAATAGAAGTTTCTATTTGATTCTAGAGATAATAACAACTGGAATTTGAATAAGATGGCAAATGTCAGACCTGAGTTTTAGAAAAACCATTTTGGTGGCTAGTTTCAGCAGAAAAGCACGAAGATCAATTAGGAGATCTTTGAAAATGGTAATGTAGAACTGAACAAGGTGAGAGGAGGGAAAGGGACATATAAGAGATGCTGAGAAAATAGGATAGATAACTAGATTTGGTATATGGGTGAAGAGCTGAGGATGACAATAAGGTTATGAACCTGAGTGATCTGAAGAAAGGTAGAATTCTTGATAGAACTGAGAAATTTAGAAGGAGAGAGAGGAAACGAATTCTGTTTTTGTCATATTAAGCTTGAAATAGCTGAAGGATATCTACTTTAAAATTTGAATAGGACATTAATAGAGCTCAGGAAAGAGACTAGGCTTCAAATTTGGATCCTAGAATCATCTGCATAAAAATGAAAACTGAACCCAGGAACTGATGAGGCATCTACTCAGAATGTGGAAAGCTAAGGGAAGAAAATTAGAATAGAGTCTTGGAATATACCATAGTTAGAATCACAGTACACTACAATGAAGTAGGAGAAGACTTTACTTGGGGGGAGGAAAAGGACAGGGAGGGAAGAACTTCACAGCTTTATTTTTTTGGGGATAAAAAATCACAAAGACTTACGTTTCTGCTTCTTGAACCGAAACATGCCTTTCTTTTTCCAAGTCAATCTTATTACCTGGTTAGAAAAAAATTAAATACGAACTTTTAATGGCTCATTTTCACCAACAAACCACAACAATCGCTTTACAATTTTCTAATGTTATAGATTAAAAACTTGACATATACTAAGTTAATAGTAAAACTCCTACAGATTCATAACCAACTGAAAAGCTAGTCCATTTGTAAGAGAAGATTCCTTATAGTTTCTGCAAGATGTTATTTCATAAGGTAGTACCACCAAAAATACCATGATCAATAATACAACTGCCAATTTTCTACTCAAACATAAAGAACATCGAATTATTAATTCTCTTCATTAAAAGGACTTCTAAGCCATTCTACAGCTGAACATTTTGTGCTCTAAATGTCTAGTCCCCTCAGAGGGATCTCTGTTGCCTCTCCTAGAAACCTCTCCCTCATGAAGGTACTTCCTTATGTTAAAACCCAGTTCAGAATCCATCTGGCTAGCACAATCCACTAGGTTCTTACTAAAACTACTTATCTTCATTTTCTTAGGTTCCTTATACCCCAGGAGCCTGCAGCTAAAAGAATAAGTCTTCTATTTCTCTTCCCCCACAGTATCATACTATCATTTTTGATGTTTACAAAGCATAACACAGACAGCCATACAACTGGGACAGAAGACAGATAAAAAAACAAAGAAAAAGGCTTTATCATGCTTGAGGTTCATAAGCCTTTTATTCAACATTAGCCTCAAGGCTCTAGGCCTACTTTTTATTCCTCCTTTGGCCCACCGGGTCTACTAAGTTTGACTTTGAGCCTTGAGGCTACGATTTTGGCTGGTATGTCTACTATCTTAATCCTTGGGACACTTTCTTCTCTGGTGCTTAATTATGAGTTCTGGGGCCTCAGTAAGTATTTCCATTTAATACATCATCTTCCTTCCCACTCTAATTTTATTTTATTCTTGATCCACTGGCTCTGCGCTTTAAAAATACCAAAACTATCTTTTTTTAGGTTTCAGAACTTGGATCACCTCATTCTTCCTTGGCCAATGCAGGGTAGAAAAAAAGGTAACTGCCTAAGTTTGGGGTTTTTGAAAGCTCTTCTCTCCTCTCACCTCATTCCATCATGTTTGTTCTAACTAATGTACCTCATGCAAATATGAAATCTCTGATCCCCAATATGTTTAGTAGAGACTCTCTCCCTAAAACTAAACTTTCCTCCTGAAAATGTGTTCCCTTACTTTAATTGTTGAGGTTCCCCATTCACTAGCAAATCTCAATTGATAAAACATATTCTAGGACCAATAAATACTGGGAGAGGGAGAAGAGGTTAAGTGATAATTATCTTAAAAGTCTAAAGACATAACTATCTTTAATTCAATTTGTTTTTGGCATTTTGTATTGTGGATGAGAAGTGTCAAACTCTTCAAAACTCCACAGTAAAGCTAAACCAGATTAAAATATTTAACAAAATAAATAAAAATACAATACAACATAATCTTAATTTGTAGTTTTCTAAGTTAATGTTACTCTTGGGATTTCATTTGTACATGAATTTAAAACATTACTATTGTAGATGGAAAGACTACTCTCTTCCGAATGACCATGGATTCCTAACACTGAAGAGGGCATGAAATTATCTTATTATAACATTTGGTTAAGACATACAGCTAATCTACCTTTCTCTTTGGGAGAAAATATAGAATATCATCTTGAAAGAATCAAAATTGTAGGCATGCAAAAAAAGAGAAAGATAGATGGTTAAGCATAAATACATTGCAGCATCTAGCCAATAATGCTTCAAGAATGAGTTACTCAAGGAATGTATGAACATGAAATTATACAGACTTGTCATGTGGAAAACAAAATAGCCACAGATGAACAACCCAAGAGCTAGACTGGAATAGGACCAAAATAGTACAAGATTCAGAGGGAGATCTCCAGGAAGCAGGGATTGTTTACAAAGATTTACAGAACGTACTACTCAAAAATGATATCAAATAAAATATAAAGAGGCTGTGATCTGTATCAAAGAACAGAAAATCTCTGCTGATAGGAATATGAATGCAACATATCAGTCTACTTGAATAAAATAATAGATTCGTTCTACTTTGTAGAAGTTAGAGGATCTGCTTTCAGTCACTACTAATAGTTAATATTCATGTAGTACTGAATGTGTCCAGTACTAGGCTAAATCCCTTTACTAATTCTCTCGATGCCCATAAAAACTCCAGAAACAAGGTGCTATTATTTTTATAGACAAGAAAACTGGGGTATAGAAAGATTAAGTGACTTGCCCAAGGTCAAAGAGTTACTAAGTATATAAGGTCACATTTGAACTCAGGTCTTCCTGGTTCCAAGTCCGGCAGTTCTCTTCATTGTGCCACTTATGTGCCCTTCAAACAGTATTAAACACTATTTAGAAGTTTGGACTAAAGACTGTCAAATTCTCTTGTGACTAAGATTGTTTTTCTCATAAAGAAAATAGCTAAGAAATAATGTTTCTAGACCACATCTGTGTTTCTATGGGAGTTTAGATAACTTTACAATGAGAAAATGACTAAGACCAGCACCTCTCATATAACCTACAATCTAAGAGAGCTGCTTTGGGCCATCGAGATGGTAGAGACTTACCTAGAGTCACACACCTATAGCATATGTCAAAGGCAAGATTTAAAGCCAGGACTACTTCACCCAATGCTTTACCAATAAAATAATAGTAATTTATAATGATTTGGTGATTTATATTTACGTAATGCAACACACCTCCTCTTTCAATCCTCAAAAAACTCTGTAAGCTAGGCAGGGCAAAAAATGTCTCTAGTTTTACAAGTGAGAAGGCTCGAAAAGGTTAAATGATTTGCTCAGTCACAAAAATAGTAAATTGGCCAGGCCAGAAATGAAATCCAAGTCTACAAGGATCAGTGCTCTTTTTATGTCATCATTTTGCTGCCTCTTTAGACTAGTAAAAAAAGCAATTTTTTTTCTATTTGAAAAAATGATTCATACTATTTATTAATGCGAACTTAATTAAATGAGGTTGATTTCCTAATTAAGAAAGTTTTGTAAGTCATCTTTTCAAAAATGAAGGCATTTGAAATTAATCATCTGCTAGCTCACTCAAATCAATTTTCAAAGAAAAGGTAAGTCTAAAAGTGTCCTAGGCCAAGTCATGTCTTCTCTCTGTGCTTCAAGATTCTCAACTTTAAAACAAAGTTTATACTAGATAACCTCAATACTTTCAACACTCAATTTCGGATTCTAGGTAGAGCTGTCTTAAAATACTAATCTCTGCCATTTGTGATATAAGTTATGAAATCTGAAATATTGAATAATAAATGCTTCTTTCATGAAATCTAAAGGACACAGACGAAGTTAAAAAAATTTAAAGAAAAAAGTACTTACCAACTATACATAAACAGATTTCATTTCCCAACATTTTCCGTAATTCCTTGACCCAGTTTTTTACCTGTGCACACAAAAATTTATGTATTTAAATACAGGTTTTGGAACACAGAGTTTTATTATTAACATGATGGAGCTATTATAAATAATCTACTATAAGGAAATAACTTTAGTCTTCACTTTTTTTTTAGTTTTCACTTTCTGTATTCAATCTTGAAAGTCACACATCAGACAACAAAATTTTACCTTCAGAAATTGAAAACAAAGTTCCTCTTTTTTAGGATTAAACCTCATCCCCAAGGCTTAAAAAAAATTTTTTTTAAGGCAATGAGATAAATAGGAAGTGAAAACAATCCTGACAGAAAAAAGATGTGTCAAAAGGAAGCTAAATAATCCCTCGGAATCATTTCTATTATGATTCTACAAGCAAAACCTGTCATAATTTATACAAGTGAATTGGGTATTCCAAAGTCTTTTACCACTACCATAAATAAATATAAATATAATATGAACTCCTTTGAAGTTTATTAAAATGAGATCTAATCTAATCAAATCACTTCCAGCTCAGTCAAAATCTACAAAACACATTAAAATTTAAAAACAAGGGGTGGCTAGGTGGCGCAGTGGATAAAGCACCGGCCCTGGAGTCAGGAGTACCTGGGTTCAAATCCGGTCTCAGACACTTAATAATTACCTAGCTGTGTGGCCTTGGGCAAGCCACTTAACCCCATTGCCTTGAAAAATCTAATAAATAAATAAATAAAAACAAAAAAACAGTTTCTTCAACTTCTCCCCAAAAAGCAGTTCAGGTTTCCAGCAGTTCTCTATGTAGGACAACAGAGCACACTTTGAGGAACATCTATAAGGATTACTGATCTATTAAAGAGAAAGGGATATTACCTCCTCCACTTGCTTAACAGTATTTTTCCCCCTACGTTTCTCAGTCTAGCATTGTCTAAGTTTCTTTGTTTCAATTACACATAGATTAACTTTCATCCCTTGTTCTATTTCCCATAAGGAGAATTTGACGGTATTACGTATGACAGAACTCACATGGGTTTTACTCTCACAAAAGTAGCTTTGCATTTACAATTTTTGGGAGGAGTTTTTAAAAGGCAATAGGGTTATGTGACTTGGTCAAGGCCACACAACTAGGCAATTATTAAGTATCTGGATTTGAACTCAGGTCCTCCTGACTCCAGGGCCTGTATTCTATCTACTGCTCCACCTAGCTGCCCCCCACACCTTTTTTTTTGTCCATAATTCCTTAAGTGAGAAGGCAACCAAGCAGATTTTGAGCTGAGTCATTTATAATTTTTTTGGCCTCAAAACATCGATAAAGAGACCTGCCATTAAAATATCATCCACATCTAGAGAAACTATGGCATCTGAATGCAGAACACAGCATAGTATGCTCACTTTTTAAATCTTTTATGCTTTTTCTTTCTTTCTCAAAGTCCCCCCCCCCGTTCTGATTCTTCTTTCACAATAAGACTATAATTAACTATAATTGTCCACGTACAACCTATATCAGATTGTTTGCTGTCATGAGGAGGGAGAAGGGAAGGAAGGACAGTAGAAAAATGTGGAACTTAAAAGTCTGCAAAAGGATGAATGTTGAAAACTATCTCTTCCCACTCTAACTTCACTTCTATTGACTTCCTGAACAATTTCAATTTTTAAAGTTTCTTTACCTCTCAGATTTTATTTTTAATTTAATAAACATTTATTAAGCAATTACCACTACCAGCACTTGCTAAGCACTAGGGATTCAACTAAAACAGTTCAAACTGGAGAAGATCACTCACAAAGGAAAGTGATAAGGATGAAGGAAAGGGGAGACAAGTGGGGAAGGAAAGGTGGAATGGATGGAATCAAATCCAAGGACAGTCGGTGAGACACAGTTAAGCAGTCCTCTTTACACTTTTGGAATTTTTGCTCTGCTCTTTACATAATTGCTTTACATAAAGAGCATGGGGCAACAGTCAAACTAAAGTTTGGCCAAACCACTAAATTATTGAGTGCTTAGAGCAGGTGTCAAAAAGGGCTACAGGAACCAGATTAAAAGATAATTGGAAAATGCTGAACAAAATAAAACTATAATACAAAATTAATGTTAATTTATGGTTTTCTACTGGTTCACAACAATCTAATCCTATTTGAATCTGACACTACAGCTTTAGGAAATAATGGAAGCTTATATGGTGACAAACATTCAAATTATCATGGTTATTTTTTTTTCTAATATATGAAAGTCTAATAGATAGCTTAACAGACTCCAACAAATAGATTTGTATGTTTGTATGTATTAACCCATTTCAAAAAACCTGAATCGCCAGTTATTTGACCATACTTTTTTGCTATATTTAATGAACAATAACTCAATTTAAGAAATATTAAGCACATACTATGCACATAGCATTATACTTGGTCTTGGTGATAAAACAAAAAACAAAAAACTAGATTGTCTCACAAAACAGATTTCATTATAACCACAAAATATTAAATAGTCTTTTAGCAAAAAAAACAAACAAACCTTCTGAAAGGAATCTTCATCTGTTATATCATAAACTAAAATAGCTCCATTTGAATCTCTGTAGTAAATTGGACCCAATGCATGGAACCTCTCTTGGCCTGCTGTGTCCTAGATCAGACAAAAGATTGTAATGAAAATTCTTCTCATTATACATTCTCAAAGGCTCAACCGTTAAAATACAATTGTTTAAAAGATTAAAATTTTAACATAAGATACTCTATAGGAGGAGAATAAAAATATTACAATAAGGAGAATCTAAAATGTTTAAATTTTTAAATTTAGCTTTTATTTCTAGAGCAACTAAACCAGCCAATGCAGACACAGCTTAATTTCCTCTAACTTGAATATCTATGTGCAAACCTTCAAAAATTCAATTCTGTTGTTCAGGATATTTTACTGAAAAGTAGACTGACATTTTAGAAAGTCTTAGATGGTTGAAAAACTGTTTACTGAAAAAACAGAAGAAAAATTTGGAAGGGAAAACTACTATAGCACACTCCAAAAACAAAACTATAAAAAAAGGAAGTTTAAAGATATAAAATCTTTTTGGATTGTGATTATTTAAACACTTGTGTTTATGACTGCTAAAATTATTTTTAAAACATTTTAAACAGAGTCAACAAATTAGCAAAAAACAATGAAACAACACTTAGCTAAATTGCCAATTTCCTACTTATTTAGGCTAACTAATTCCAATTTACCACAAAAAAAAGTTAACTTACCCATATTGCAAGATTTACTCTTTTCCCACCAATATTTAATTTCTTTGTTAGGAAAGATGCCTAGAAGAGAGAGAAATAAATACACATTATTATTGGGTTCTGTATAGAAAAACAGTATTGTATCATACCCATAGCTTTACACTAAGTAACAATTTAAAGATAAAGAATTAAAAATTGATGACGGAAAAAATAAGTGGCTAAATTTCAATTCAAGTTAGTATACAATTATCCTTTCAACATGAAGGGGCTAGGGTCACAGCACCTCCTCAATCAGGAAAATCCAGGTACAAGTTTTTGGCCCGCTCTTCATACCAGAGAAGTTTGAATATTTTTTCTTTTTTTTAAATACACAAAACTATACATATATTTTATACATTTCTGAGTTTCTAAAATTTTTTTTCTGTGTCATCTGCTGGCCTTCATGTGTTAACTGCAGCTTCTGCAAAAATTTTCATTTAATTTCATATGCTGATCCTCAATATATTGAAACCATGATGGGGGAAAGTTGCAATGTAGAAGGAATAACCATACAGTAGAGGGTCAAGTTATAAAATCCCCAGAACTCAGCATTTCAGAATACTTACTGTACAGTCTGCCCTCTGTTTTACATGTATAAAACAATCCTCAAAGTTTATTTTTTTGTTTTTTAGGCTTTTTGCAAGACAAGTGGCTTGCCCAAGGCCACACAGCTAATTATTAAGTGTCTGAGGCCAGATTTGAACTCAGGCACTCCTGACTCCAAGGACAGTGCTCTATCCACTGCACCACCTAGCTGCCCCCCTCAAGGTATTTTTAATCTCACTGGTATCAGACAACAAAAGAATTAGATTTTAATGAAAGTTCTATCTAGAAGCTTCTTTATAACATGGAACTGAAGGATATGTTATCAAAATTCAAATTCCTCTAGATCCTACACCAAGACAGGAAAAAAAGATGGATCTAAGGATGGATATAGCTGTTGTTCAAGGCCCATCAACAGTTTGGTTTCATGAGGACAATTAATTTTTCAGTTACAATATCTCTTGAAGATCATCTATGAAGTCATAGCAAGAATTGTTATCTGTGTTTGGGAAGAGATATCCTACCCCCATAAGAGAAAAAAAAAACGTAGATATGATTAAGTATTAAGTAACAGAACATCTCTAAATGAGTGTTCATTTTTAATACTTTCTCATTAGTTTATAGTCTCTCTTGCCTTTGACCAAAAAACAGGATTATCCAGCTTTGATAAAGAACTTCATTTATCAAATTTGGCTCCAGTAGCAAACATATACAAGATACTCCTTCCAAAATCTAAAGTCATATTCTCCAATCCTATCTTTCCTGTGTAACTTTTGCCACCCATATTCCCGATTCCTCCACAGAAGGACCACTCATTGTGCTAGTAGTCTTCCCACTGACGTCTTGACATTGTGTGAGTATCAGAGAAAAATGAAAGCCTCTATCAGTTATCCCTTACATCCCTTCACTAGAAGACAAGACCATCTATTTTCCTGATCATACTCTCTATTAACCTCCCTTATACCACTCTTGCACAATTCTTGGTTAGTAATAAACTGCATCCTGCACATGTCCACATTTTGCTTTTTCATTGTCTGCAGGAGTCCTTCATTTTCATTTTCTAGAAATGGTGGCATCATTCTATGCTTCATAGTCATAGAGTAATACAAGAAAACATGGCTGTTAATCAGACTGGCTATTATGACAGAAAAGGAAAATGTTGGAGATGTGGGAAAACTGGGACACTAATGTATTGTTGATGGAGTTGTCCAAAGAGCAATAAAAACTGTGCATACCCTTTGATTCAGCAATACCATTACTAGGTCTATATCCCAAGGAGATCCCCCCAAAGGGGTAAAAGACCTCTTGTACAAAAATATTCATAGCAGTTCTCTTTTTGTAGTAACAAAGAATTGGTAATTGAGGAGATGCCAATCAATTGGGGAATGGCTGAACAAGCTGTGGTATATGAACATAATGGAATATTTATTATTGCTCTATTAAGAAATGAGTGGACAAATTTCAGAAAAACCTGCAAAGACAAACATGAACTGATGCTGAGTGAAATGAGCAGAACCAGAAGAAAACTTTAACAGCAACACTGTTGTTATCGTCTACAATAGACTCCGCTCCTCAATAAAAGAAAACTAAAAGATCTGTGATGGAAAATGTAATCCACATTCAAAGAACTAAAAAATATGAATCCAGATCAAAGCATACTATTTTCACCTTTTAAAATTTGTTTTTTTACTTTTTTTCCACTCTTTTTTCACAGCTTGACTAATATGGAAATATGTGTAACACAATTGTATGTGTATAACCTATATCACATAAGTTGCTATCCTAAGGGTGAGGGGAGAAGGGTAAAGAGAAAAGTTTATGGACAGACTAATTCTACGGATTATCCAACCAAGCACACATGGTAATCTAGACAACAGGTTAAGGAGAATGAGATTTTAAGTAAGATAGTTTCCTTATTTTTCAAGGTTAAAGACTAATAGAGGGGATAAGATATCAACACAAATTATATAATGATCTGTGTATAAAATGCCAGGCATGGAGTCAAGAAGACCTGATTTCAAATCTAAACTCAGACACATTCTAACTTAATTCAAGACAAGTCACTTAATTCTGTTTGTCTTAGTTTCCTCATCTATAAAATAAGCTGGAGGAGGATATGATCTAACACCAGTATTTTTTCCTAGAAAATCCTGGAGGGGGCCACAGAGTGGGACATGACTGAAATGTCTAAACAGTAAAACACAATGTGTGAAGACATTGCTTTGATCTCCAAATTGAGACTCAAAGCATCCAACACATCTTATTGCTAAGATACATCAAGCATAACAAAAGATATTTTACCCCTTGAACTAGTTATGGTTTTCAGTAGAAAAAAAAAATCCCAGGACTTCTTGCTAAAAGTATTTTCATTATTAAGGACCTTTTTTAATCACTCAAGAGAAAAAAAAAGCTGTATTGACTCAGTCAATAACTTTCAGCCTATCATTGTCATTTAATTTTATATCAAAGCCATAATACATAAATAAAACAAGCAACTAAGTTTTGACAATACATATCACATTCTATAGCCAATCTTTAACTCCAGAGAGGGAATGTATAAATCTTAAATTCTCAAAGACCAACTCTGGTTACTCTCATTAACAGGAATTCAACTACCTTTTAATGTTAATTTATTTTCATTAAAATAGTCATTATTATCTCCTAATATATAAATACTAGTTAACTGATTCTTGACTTCACTCTACAATTCACTAGTCTTTCTAAAGAAAAGACTTCATTTACAAGCTCAAGCATTCCTCAAACGATTTAAAGCCACCCATATATTGTTTACAATTTGGGGTGATTTTTTTTGGGGGGGGGGGGTTTGAAATTACAAAAAGTGCTGCAATAAATACTGTGAGGTAAATGGAAGCCTCTCAAACTATATTACAAAGTACCAGAATTAGGAATGAAATGTGACTTGTTTAGTGACATTTCTCCCATTACTCCAAACTGTCTAACAGAAAGGTTGCAGCAATTATAACAGTAACTCTTAGTTAATCAGAATTCTTTTGCCCTAGTTTATCTTTTACTCCTCTGCCCTAAACCTAGGTCAATGACTTTGTTCACCTATGGAGTTCCTAAGTCTTTAGGTTCACACTCCTGCAAAAGGGAGGTATGTCAAAGGTGGAATTTTGAACTTAAATTTCTGAAACAAGCTACTGGAATTCCCCTATTTCATATATAATGACCTTCTTTAGATCAAATTACGAAACTGGGCAAGGTCCAAGTCAAGATAACAAAGTACCTCCCTTAGTTAAGCCAACCAGCCTGTGCAAAGGTACTTAAAAGAAGCCTCACAAAACTAAGGGCCTTTGAGGTAGACTTTTGGTTGGGTCTTTAGCAGCATCCTTTCACTGGAATGCCTTCCTTCCCATGTGGACTTTTCCCTCCCCTCTTACTCATCTTGTCCCATCCCATTCCCCCAGCTTCTTGGGGAGCCATATCCCCTCTTTGGCTGTACAAAGGAGGTGACTTGATAGAACTATTTACATCAAGTTGTAAAACATAATTCAGTTTTGCTCCTCCTTTCTGGTGAGCTTTCCAATCTTTCTTTGTAGAAGAAGGAACAGATTTGTTTTGTCTGGTCCTACTTCATGTCTTCTCACCCTGTGCAATATTTCGCCATATCCTTCCACATATTCACCATATACTTACTCAAAGTAAAACGCCAGCTAGATAGAGCAGTGCACCAGCCCTGAAGTCAGGAGGACCTGAGTTCAAAAACTAACCTCAGACATTTAATTGCCTAACTGTGTGATCTTGGGCAAGTCACTTAACCCCATTGCCTTAAATAAATAAAATTTTTAAAAATATATCAATTAAGAAGTCTTCTGGTTCCTTTAATTCTTCCCCTTAAGTGTTTTTAAATTGTGTTACCACCAACATGGATGTCTTCCACATTCATACACTCAGAAACACTGTTCTTAACAGTCCATTTCAGCGTCAGCTACATTTCCATACAAAGCATAGTGGTATTAAGGTAGTAGAATCCAGTTGAGGTACAGCACTCATGCTTTATTTAACATAGCTCTGAAGAGCCCAGAATCATTTCCTTGGCACTTTGAGATAACAAATGGCAGCATGACATGGTCTTATAAGGGTGATTTCAAGATAGGGCGAAGTGTTTAAAATACTATTTATGTGTCCTAGATTATATAATGTAGTTGGGAAGGTATAACAAAAATGCATTCTATATAAAACCAGGTATAAAATATACAAGTACAAAGGGCTATATGAAAATTACAGAAAGGGGAAGATTATTTTCAATAAAGGCTTGAAGAACAGGAAGGATTTCAAAAATGAGAAACTTGAAGGGAATGCATGCTAGGGATTAGGGACAGTAGAGGAAAAGGCAAAAATGGCTTTGGAAACAGTAAATAATTCAGTTTGGAACATATATATATATAAATGTGTGTGTGTGTGTGTGTGTACACACACATATATATGTGTGTGTAAGGGAGACAATTGAGAAATAAAATTAGAGTTAGTCTTAAAGAGAAAAATCAAGTTAAGCTGTCTGGACTTTATTCAGCAAACAAGTATCGGTGAAGATTATTGAGTAGGGAAGGGTTAATGTAAGAAGCTGTGTAAATAGAATAGTAAAAATGTAGAGAAAAAGAGACTAGTTCATCAAGAGGTAAAGCAGACTGGTCATGCTGTGGAAAGAAAATCAATAGAATTTGGCAAATGAATATATTTTTATTGCCCTACACCCACTATAACCAAAGATAACTTCAAGATATCTAGTCTGGTTGACTACAAGAATAGGAATATTATTAAAATACATGAAGTTATGTATCAGTTCAGTTTGGGAAATTATGAGTCTGAGGTTCTGGACACTGAGGTAAAGACAGTTCAGAACTTAGGAATGACATGAAGTGTAATGCAAAGGATTCTGGATTTGGAATGGGGAGATATAGGTTAGAATCCTGGCCTGAAGTATTGTCATTTTACTTCTGAGTCTCAGGTTTCTCAACTGTAAACAGAGGATAATACTTATACTACTTATCCAGCTATGTCAATATATGGAAAACAAATTTTATACTTTTAAAGTGCCAGATAAACATGCTATTTCTAAAGGACAGATATTGAGATTTTAGATCCATCTGCACAACTGGATAACTAAAGGGAAATAAAAAAAATTAAAAAGATAAAATGTGGAGAGAAGACCAAAGAAAGAACTGAGAGAAAGGGGAAGGAAGAATCAGTGAAGACAAGTTAGAACAGGATTAGCCACAAAAGTAAAATAACTTTAAAAAGGAGGTTCATGAAAGCCAAAGAAAAAGGAAGGAGGAAGATGATCATTATCAAGAAAGACAGAATGTTCAAAGAGAATGAGGACTGGGAAAAGGTCTATATATTTGGTAATTAAGAAAACATTAATAACCTAGGGCAGGTCAATTTGTTTTGGCAACTAGGAGGCTACTACTGACTTTTGAGAAATATGGTAGGTACCATTTAACAAAGATGGTAGGGTCAGATTTCAATAGGTTAAGAAAAAGTAAGATTAAGTCTCTAAAAATTCAGCAAGGAAGGGCAGCTAGGTGGCCCTGGAGTCAGGAGGACCTGAGTTCAAATTCGACCTCGGACCCTTAATAATTACCTAGCTGCGTGACTTTGGGCAAGTCACTGAACCCCATTGCCTTGCAAAAAAAAACCCCAATCTTTTCTCTTTAGGGCAGCTAGGTGGTGTAGTGGATAGAACACTGGCCCTGGAATCCGGAGGACCTGAGTTCAAGTCTGAACTCAGATACTTATTAATTACCTAGTTGTGTGACCTTGGACAAGTCACTTAACCCCATAGCCCTGCAAAAATAAAAAAACATATCAGGGTGAATAAAAATTCAGCAAGGAAGAGTAACATGAAACAATATTAAGGGGACTAGAAGATTGGACTAATTCTTTTGAACACAAGGAGCTGTGAACAAGACTATAGACAAGGATAAAGAGATTTGTAGAGAAGGGAATATTTAAACTAAAAGAGATCATTAATGAAGCAAATCAACAGAGGAAGTAGGAATGGGAAATATCAGATCCAATTAAGAGCACAAGTAAATTGCTTAGTCTTGGGCAAGGGAGGAGACAAGGAAAAATTGGTACATTTTGAATAAGGACAGAAGAGAATCAATCAACATTTAATAAGCATTTACTATGTGCCAGGCACTGTCCTAATCAGTGGAAACACAAAAAGGAAATACCTGCCCTCCAGGAGTTTACAATCTAAGAAGCTAAGAAAATTCAGTGGACTAATCTCAGATATTGATGCCTGATGAAATGATACATTTCTCGGGGTGTGTGTGTGTGTACAACATTTTGTTATTAGATCCTCATAAGAACTCTGTGAGGAATATCAGGCATTACCTGCTTATGTTTTATAACTGAAATTCTAGTTCAGGGGCTGTGACTACTAATCAGTCACAAAATTTGCAGTAAACCTAGAACTGGAAACTGGGTTTTTGACTTCTCATCTAGTAGAAATCCCTTAAGGGAAACAGCACAATTCTCTTAATTCCAAATTTAAGAATAAGAAAAGAAAGCAAACAAAAAATCTCAAGGATTCAGGGGTGGATTTTTTTACTGGCTACTTATCTTGTTCAATCTTTTCAGACTCTTCCTTGACACTATCTGGGGTTTTCTTGGCAAAGATAGCAAAGTGGTTTGCTATTTTCATCTCCAGCTCATTTTACAGAAGAGGAAATTGAAGCAAACAGGGCTCTGGGCTATGTGACTTGCCTAGGATCACACAGCTACTAAGTGTCTGAGGTGGAATTTGAATTCAGGTTTCACAGTCTCAGCTGTGGCATTCTAACCATTGTGCCACCTAGCTGACCCCATGGAGCTATTCAACATATATCTGAAAGGATAACACAGCTTTGAAGTTCACTAGCAAGACAATAGGGGAGAAGGAGACTTTTTATATGTGTTTATTGTATTTTATGAACCTGATTTGTTCATAGACTTATAATGGTTTAAAAGTGTTAGGGCAAAAATTCTCAAAAGTTAAAATTAGACTGGTGAAACAGGATATTTAAAAATCTACACATGGTGTAACTAAGTGGTGTAGAAAAATAGAGCACTGACCCTGGAGTCAGCAGAACCAGAGTTCAAATCCAGTCTCAGACATTTAATAATTACTCAGTTGTGTGACCTTGGGCAAGTAACTTAACCCCATTCCTTGCTAAAAAAAACCTAAAATCTATATACAAGGATTTATATGAGAGTACACAATTCATTAAACTTATCTTTAAGATTTCTTTGCTTCTCTATAGTTTTTCAATTTTGACAAGTTTTTATCTTCTTAGCCAAAGTATTTTAGGATATTTCATGCAGATTTACTTATAGCTAAAATGCTTACCAATATTTTGCAGGTACAGTTTTAGAGAGATAATTTATAAAAATGAAACTACAGACTGAGCTCAATCAATAGTCACTTTAAGCCAACTTTTCTCCTTTACTACCTGTGCACAGTTCAGGGTCTAAACAGGTTAGGGACAAAGTAAAAAAATCTTTTCAAATCCTTTTTTAAAAAAAATCAGTCACTTCTGAAGTTCCAAAGCAGTTCTTAAAAATAAAGACTCCACCATTAAAAAAAGAAATATGCCAACTGCATAAATTTGGAGTTATATGACTGCTGGATCTTATTTTGAGTGAGATCAAACTTGCCCCTAAAATTTTCCAAATATTGCATATCTCCAATTTTCTACTTGATAAAACACAAATATAAAGAAGTCATCTATTTCTTTAATGTCAGTGAGAATTTTTTGATCTCAGGGGACATGAATTCTCTTTCTTAGTATAAAGATTGTAATCCATTTTCTAACAGATTATCCCACCCATGTTATCCCTTAATTTCTCCAAAGGACTGGCCCAGTCTGAGAGAGTCCTCAGCCAAGTCCTTCAAATTCTTTTTTGGGGCTAGAGATGGGGTGTCATGGCAGAAATTGAAGATCAGAAACCCTAAGAAATGGACTAGATTACCCAGGAGTTGCCCTGGTACCCACAGAATAGTGGCTATGTATTGTAGCCTATCTCTACCAGTCATGTCTCTCTCAAGGACTGGGCTCGAAAACAGTTAATTTAGCAAAAGTGAAGACAGAGCCAAACAAAGTAATCTCCATGAATACCTCTAACAAAGTACTTTAGATATCCTCAAAAATATATTGACATACTTATTTATAACCCATCCCTTGTCCTACAGACAAATAGGTTACATTGACTTGAATCTAGCTGGCAAACTGAAGAATCAATTTCCAGATTTTATTTTGCTGACCTACTCTCATTTAGAAAGCCCAAAAAAAGGAGGAGGGGAGAAAAAAAGGAGGTTTGGACCTGATTCCAATAGTTTATAAACTATTTTTTGTTTGTTTGTGGGTTTTGTTTTGTAAGGTAAGTGACTTGCCCACGGACACAGGTAATTATTAAATGTGAGGCCAAATTTGAACTCAGGTCCTCCTAACTCCAGAGATGGTGCTCTATCTACTGTGCCACTTAGCTGTCCCAGTTTATGAACTTCTGATGTGAAAATCCTATCCATGTCAGTAGATCAACATCAGCCTAGAGCTCTTTGAGCAAACCCTGATTACAAAAAAACCCCCAAGAACTCAGAAGTAGCATCTTACTTACTATGGGGGTCTAGGGCAAGGAAACTCAAACATTAGCTGGATAATTCTGATGAAGTTAGGTAACTTCTCTCAGTCTCAGTTTCCTCAGATATAAAAGTGGCACCTACCTCCAGGTTGTTTTGAGAATCATACAAGATAATATTTGTAAAAGTTTGTAGCAGAGGGCCTGGCACACAGTAGGTACTTAAGAACTCTTTTCTT
Source organism: Macrotis lagotis (assembly GCF_037893015.1). Classification (NCBI taxonomy): domain Eukaryota; kingdom Metazoa; phylum Chordata; class Mammalia; order Peramelemorphia; family Peramelidae; genus Macrotis; species Macrotis lagotis. The sequence continues at coordinate 267,799,136 of NC_133659.1, read as the reverse complement.
GTCTCTCATCCAATACAATGCAAAGGCAAGCTAAAAACCCAAGTCTTCGGATTCCTAATCTTTCCATAATTCATAACCTCACTGAAAAGGAGTTTTAGAGCATTTCTGTTTTTTACACTGGAGTTTCCCCATATTATGCTCCACTATGTCATAGAACTGAACCTAACATTCACATTTTATCATTAAAAACAGTTTCATCTTTATGCTTTGCTGCTCTCTGGGGCATATGGAAATGTGAAGTCTAAGTAAAAATAATTCAACATCAAAGTAACCTAATATACAGTTAAATAATACATGCGTGTGTATATATATACACACACACACATGTTTATGTAATACACAGAAGACATTTTAATAAAAATATAAATTATATGTGTATGGCCGCATGTGTATACTGTATTCAAGTGTATGTATGTGTAATATGTATCCTTACTGACAGAAGTCCAAGGTTCTCATGCAACAGGCAGACTGTAGAATTCTGAAACAAAACACTCTCCAACTGGAGTTTCACCAAAACTAAAACCTATAACCATAGGGGTTTATAATAAAGCTGGAAATCTAATTTTTCTGTCAAGTCCTGAATAACCTAAAGGTGTCACTTGCTACACAGAAACAAGATCACTATCTCTTCTGTTTAAGTATTTTTAGTGGATGAAGGCAGCTAAAATCAAAGTGCCATTATTTTATGTTGAATGCAAGTCAAATATTCAAGATAAGCTAGAAACTTCAAAGTTGTTATCTTCTGTTTTCACATTAAAACACCAAGCACGTTTTAAGTGTCATGCAAAACATAAGTTTACTCTGAAGGCCTGCTTAACTGGTTAAATTTCTATATTCTTTGTTCTTACTGAGTTTAGTGACCTGTGCACAAGATTCCTATTTGTTACATTGTTTAATATATATTGACACTCTTGCAAGAGTTAATGTATTAGGGGGCGCTAGGGGGCGCTGTGGATGGAGTCACGAAGAAGAGTTCAAATCCAGCTTCAGACATTAATTATCTAGCTTGGTGACCTTGGCCAAGTCATTTAAACCCATTGCCTTAAAAACTAAAAAAGATAAATGTGTTAAGACTATACAGCTACTTTTAGTCCACTCATTTTTTTGTGTCATTAAAGAGTCCCTACCAGGGGTGGCCTGGAGGCACAGGGGATAGAGCATCGGCCCTTAATAATCCAACACTTATTACCTAGCTGCATGGTCTTGGGCAAGCCACTTAACCCCATTGCCTTGCAAAAAAGTTTAAAAAAAAAAAAGAGTCCCTAACTACCAGAATTCAGATTATTTGTTCACTTGAGATTTTTGAAACAAGAGCCAATTACCTGCAATAGGAAAAATAATTGGGACACTGCATCCAATAAATACTATGATATTAGTAGACATATACATACATATGTATACACAGACAAACTTAGGATATATAATTACTTAAGATCTAGTATAACAACGATAGCTGACATTTTAAGATCATATTTTTGAGGTTTGAACATCACTTTACATGGTTTCTCAATGTATTTTTTTTAGGTTTTTACAAGGCAAATGGAGTTAAGTGGCTTGCCCAAGGCCACGCAGCTAGGTAATTATTAAGTGTGTGAGGTGGGGGCAACTAGGTGGCGCAGTGGATGGAGCACCACCCTGCAGTCAGGAGTACCTGGGTTCAAATCTGGTCTCATACACTTAATAATTACCTAGCTTGCTGGCCTTGGGCAAGCCACTTAACCCCATTTGCCTTGCAAAAAAAAAAAAACCTAAGTGGCTGAGGTGGGATTTGAACTCAGCTACTCCTGATTCCAGGGTGATGCTCCATCCACTGCACCACCTAACTACCCTTGGCAGGGACTCTTTAAAGACACAAAAAGATGAGTGGGCTAAAAGTAGCTGTAAATTCTAACACATTTATCTTTTTAGTTTTTGCAAGGCACTGGGTTTAAGTGACTTGCCCAAGGTCACCAAGCTAGATAATTATTTAATATCTGAAGTTGGATCTGACAGCACCTAGCTGCCCCCTCTCACTGTATTTTAAAATTGGATTCTCATTTGAGCATGAAAACGTGATGCTAAAAATCTAACTGAAAAAAACCTGTGGCTGAAAATTGTGTCTGCTTTTGCCTTATTCTCCAATTCGACTATAGTTTGCATAGGATCAACAGCTCTAGATAGAAAGATGTCTGAGAATATCCAAGTCCCGCATTTTACAGATGAGGAAACTGAGGCCCGGGAAGGTGAAACGATCCGGAGTTGTTTGGCAAGGTCTGGCCGGGTGCCTTCCCAGGGGAGGGAACTGTCTATATACATTCCTGCTCTCCGGTAATTTGCTGGAACGCACTTTATAACCATATAAAGTCATTCCAGGAAAAGAACACATTTCGGCAAGTCACGGCGCTGAGTTTCTTCCTAGTGAAGTTTCCACCCCCCCCAAGAGCCAAGGGGCCGCCGGGCCGGTCATTCCCCGGCCACCCCCGGGGTCCGGCTCTGCCCGCCGGGAGGGACAAGATGGAAGGGGCAGAAATACCTCGTCAAGGCCGGGCCGCGATTTCGGAGGGCCTCGGGGCCGCGCCCCTCCCGGCCGCAGCCCCAAGGTGACAGCCCCGCCCCGCCCCCCGGGGGCCCGGCGCACCTGCAGCGTGGTGATGTGCTTGTCGTTGAACTTGTTCTCGCAGTAGCGCAGCACCAGCGACGTCTTCCCCACGCAGCCCTCGCCCAGCAGCACCACCTTGAACGAGTAGGCTCGGCCGCCGCTCGCCCCGGCCCCGCCGCCGCCGCCGCCGCCGCCGCCTCCGGCCGCCGCCGCCGCCGCCATCCTGCCTGCCCGCCCGCCGCTTCCCTCCGAGCCGAGCCGAGGCGCCTTCACATCCGAGGCCCGGCCCTCCCCGCCCCAACGCCGCCGCCGCCCGCGGGCTCAGGCCCGGCCCCGCCGCCGGCAGCGACCACGGCGGTGACAGCGACCGCGCCGGCCCCCACCGGGCGGGCAGGACCGCGAGCGGCCGAGCCGAGGGCCGAGCAGCGAGCGCGGGACACGTCAGGGGCCCGGGGCGAGAGCGCTCCCGCTCCGACTGCCTCTAATGGCGTCTTCTTCCTCCTACGTCACGCGCGGCGCTCACGTGCGCGGGGAGGGGCGGGGCTAGGGAGCGAGCCGGAAGAGCCGCGCCGCCGCCCGCTCCCGGGCCGCCGAGACTCCATGGCGCCGGCCGAGCGCCCGGGACCACGCCCCGGCCCCCGCCTCCGCTCCTTCCTCCGGCCTCCTCCGCTTGCATTCATTTACTTAAATAAAACACAAAAAGTGCATACGTAGATAATTTACGTCTATGCGTACTTACAATTCTTATTCATGTTTACTCAATAAATCCCGTGTTTTTAGATAGGAAATGCTTCCGTTAATTAGCGTTTATTAAGAGGCTGGGCACCGGCATAACAGGCAAAAAACAGTCCTGCCCTCTGAGAACTCACACTCTAATGGGGGCACCGGTGGGGGGGAGGGGGAGGAGGATGTCGGTCCTTCTTTGGAAGAGAACTTGACATCAGCGCCCCTGGATCAGTGTTGGGGGGGGCTGCTAAGTCATCAGCCTCACCTTGGACAAGGGAGGAGGGGCAGCTAAGGATTTGGGGGGCTGCTAAGTCATCAGCTTCACTTTCTCCTCTGGAGTCATCTGGGTCCAGTTGTGGAGGGTCTTGAACCTTAGGCAAGGGAGGAGGGGGCAGTTAAGGATTTGAGGGGCTGCTAAGTCATCAGCTTCACTTTTTCTTCTGGAGTCATCTGGGTCCAGTTGTTGGGGGTCTTGAACCTTAGACAAGGGAGGAGGGGGCAGTTAAGGATTTGGGGGGCTGCTAAGTCATCAGCTTCACTTTCTCCTCTGGAGTCATCTGGGTCCAGTTGTGGAGGGTCTTGAACCTTAGACAAGGGAGGAGGGGCAGCTAAGGATTTGGGGGGCTGCTAAGTCATCAGCTTCACTTTCTCCTCTGGAGTCATCTGGGTCCAGATTTTGAGGGTCTTGATCTTTGGATAAGGGAGAAGGAGGACAGCTAAGAATTTGAGGGGGTGCTACTAAGTCATCAACTTCACTTTTTCTTCTGGAGTCATCTGGGTCCAGTTGTTGGGGTTTTGATCCTTAGACAAGGGATGCTAAAGTCCCTTACCTGAGGGCCCCAATACCTTGATTTGGTGTCTAAGTCTGGAGAAAACACAAAGGATCCCCTGAAGTTGAGTTTTCAAATTTAGATCAGGAGTGATTTGAAATATTATTGGTCCAGCTGAAAATCCATTTTAGGGTGACAACAAGAGCAACAAGCCAGGCCCCCCCTTCATGGGGAGGTTGGGGGTAGATAATGTTAGGCTCTTTGATCTGCAGCTTTCTCAATGGAAAGGGAGGTGGGGGCTGCAGGTGATTCCCTCAGGAGAGGAGAGGGACTATTCTCATTTGGGGGATAGGCTGGGAATAAGGCTGGAACTTGGATAAAGAAAGGCATCTTTATCTATGCAAGGACACATGGGAAGCATACTTTCAGGGTTGCTTTTCTATATCCCTAGACCCTTCTGAGGTATACCTTATCACAAGGTCAAATGGGTAGGAAGGAATTTTCTCAAGCCTGTATCTTAGGCAAGGGGGAGTTTCTCCTAGATTTGTATTTCTATATCTCAGAACTTCTCTCTGGCAAAAGCTCCAATACCAAATAATAGTTTATCCCCTAGTGACTAGATAAGAATCTGGACAACTAGAAATGGCCCTAGATTCAAGGAAATCAGAGTTAAGGGAATGGCCCAGGATCATCCTGCTAGTACTCCATGTTTAGGACAGAGTTGAACTCAGATCCTCCTGACTCCAAGTCTGGTACAATAGTTTTAAGAAGTGATGTAAGGACAATTTGGAACAGAAAAATGTTTTATGATTAATCTATTCCCCCTACATTGACATCCCCCTACTTTACATTACATTAACTTTCCTTACATTAACATTCATGATCCCACCTATACCCATCCCATTTGTCCAAGATGAGGTCTATGAATTTTTAGTAAAATACCTAGCTTCTCCCAGACCAGGCACAAGATAAGCCCCTATTAACAAAACAATGAATCCCTGCCTTAGACTGAAAAGATTAAGTCTTCAAGCTAGCACCTCTTATCTACATATCCTTCCTTACCTCTTCTCTCTGAGTTACAGCCCCCATCAACTATATCTAATTACCTCATTTTCCTGCCCCTTTAAAAGCTCACTCACTCCTCAGTTGAGTTGCTTGTGATTGCCCCAAATAACCTCCCTATACCCTTCTTTACCACATTTCTTGATGGCTTGCCTTCCTTTGGGAAGCTAGCCGGCTCTTGGGGGGCATTATCCACCAATAATCTCTCATACTTCTATATTCCTTATTGTTCATCCTTTCATGGATCTCTCTTTCTCTCTTAGCTTCTTTAACTCAAATGAACCTTTTTTTATTCCTAAATTTCTTCTGGATCAGAGTTTGTCTTTTATAATTCTTTCATGTTCTACCCGATCTTTTAGTCAGCTACATTTTTCTCTGGCATCAGGAGGACTGGGAAAGACTTCTTGAAGGTGGAATTTAAACTGAGATGAAACTAGGAGGGTCAGCCTGTGAAAGAAAACTACTTTTCCTCCCCCTCCTCTCTTTTTTTCTGATTTTTCCCCCCAAAAAAATTTAATTATATTTTTCCTAAATTAAAAAGCAATATTTCTTCCCTCACATTAAACTATGAAAAGAAAAAGAAAAAAAAACAAACTCAGATTTGCAACAAAACACATTTCTAGATTTAGGAATATTTGTCTCATCACTGTGGGGGTAAATAGTAGCAGCTTTAATTTTGATCGTTTGAAATTCTGGTTTGTCCTTTCACTGACCAGAGTTCTACAGTCTTTCAAAGTGCTTTTTCTTCATTGTTTTCTCCTGGTTCTCCTCATTTCACTAAATATCACTTCATAGAAAGATTCCTAGTTTGCTCTGAAACCATCCATTTCTTTATTTCTCATGTAGCACTAATATTTCAGCACATTCAAAGACTATAATTAGTTTAACCATTTTCCCAATAGATGGGCAACCCTGAGAGATTTTTTTCGTTCTTGTGGACACTTCATAGTCTATCCTGGAGTATTTCCCAATTAATTAATGAAAGCATGTTTTACACATACTTTACAGAACAAGGAAAATATTTTTGTTACTCGAAATAAGAGTAGGTATAGAATTGTTGTCTCTAGTTTTGATGTGTTGGTCATAATTTATTTTACCCTAAATCCTTGTGCATAAATCCAAAACCAAAGACCTAAAACCTTGTCCAGAAATCACATTTCTATAGAAAAACAGAATCTACTACATGAAGTCCATGAAGCACAAAGTTTTCAGAGATGCATCGCCTGAAAAATACTGCTACATTTTAGGATCCTTTGATTGCTCCTAAATTCAGATCAAATGCCACCTCTCTTTATGAGACTTTCCCAAATCCCCTCTAGCAGTTAACACCTCTCTTTTCCATTCTATTTACCTAAAATACATCTTTATTAGGAGGGAGGGAGTGCTGGAGTCTGGAGTCAGGAAGAAAATCCAGCCTCAGATCCTTACTAGCTAGGTGACCCTAGGCAAGTCACTTTACCCTCTTTGCATCACTTTCCTCATCTGTAAAATAAACTAGAGAAGGAAATGGAAAATGGCTCCATTTACCAAGAAAAACCCACACACAGAGAGTCTGACATGACTGAAAAAACCACTAAACCAAAAAAAGTTAACACAAGGGTCAGCCAGATAGCTAAAACAGAGTAGGAGTCAGGAAGACCTAGGTTCAAATCAGACCTCAAATACTAGCTGTGTGATCCTGGGCAAGTCATCTGACCCTGTTTGCCTCAGTGTCCTCAACTGTAAAATGAGCTGAAAAAGGAAATGGCAAACCACTCCAGTCTCTTTGCCAAGAAAACCTTAAATGGGATCCCAAAGATGACTCAAAAATAACTCAGCAGCCACAATAAGTTAACACATTGGATAGATCACAGGTCTTTCAGTCAAGACAGACTTTCAGATACTGCTGCAAACATTTACTAGGCAGGGGACTCTAAATTTGTCACATAACCTTTCTCAGCCCCAGTTTCTGCATCTGCAAAATAGAAATAATAGAAGTCTGCATTATGGTGTACGGGAACCAAGGTTAAATTAGGAATCCACTCTCCCTTCAGAAAGTCCCCAAAGACTGAAATAGTGCAAAGGAGGGTAGGGGAGGAAGATTATGCCTTTCACTTATGGAAGCAGTATGATTATCTGTATTTCTGTGATTATCCCTTCTGAAGTCAACATTGCCGTGTAAAATATCTTATGTTACATATCCACAGACAACTTAGAGAGTTGTGAAGAACAAATGAGATAATATTTGTAAAGTCCTTTGCAAACCTTAAAGTACTATAGTTATTATTAGAAAAAGGGACCTGAGCTGTTATATCATTGAATGGGGAAACTCCAAGCTGTGGAAATTCCCCCTACAGACAAAATACTGTTAACACCTTCTCTGCAACTTAAATTCTCAGTTGCCAAAGGCATTCAAAGTCCAATGATTGAAGGTCATATTACCAGTTTGTTCAAGGCAGGATTTGAAGATGGACTTTCCTGTTTCTGAGATCAGCTACTTAGCCACCATACTAAAACTCCTCTTTATTGTTATTGCTATTGTTATTATGTTTTTTTGGTAGATACTAGGTCCTTAATAAATGTGGATGGATTACTTCTTTGTAACCTATGCTTCTCTTGACATGCCTACTTTTAACCTAGAGATTCTCTTGAGGGACCTTTTTGGTTATACCCAGGTTGCCTAACCTGCTGCATCCATCCCCTACCAGGTTGGGGGTATCTTTGGTTGGCAGCCTAAGGCTTTAAAATTGGCAAGACTGAGTCATCCCCCTTTTCTTCCATATTTTCAGTTTCTCTTTTTTTTTTCAAAACTAATCTGCTGCCACATCCAGGGTGGAGGCCAAGAAGTGAATCAGTGAGGGAGAAGTATTATCCTTCCACTGATATGCCTCTTTTACCTGTTCCTCTAAAGAATGGGCTTGGAAGTGTTGTTTTTTCATTGTTTGTCTTCAATTTCTAGTCCTGGACATGATTCCACAGGACTGGAGATGTAAGCTGAGATTGCAGGCAGAGTGGTAGAGCCAGTCAGCTCAACTTGGAAGAAGCCATGAGAAATCAGGGATTCCAACCCAAGAAAGGTTTTGGACCTGGAACTGGATTTGTCCTCTATGGGAACCAGGCTAGGCTCTAATCTACTCTTAGATGTTAGAGACAGAGCTAGTGCAAGTTAGAGGAAGGATTATGCTTCACCCAAGTTGGAGAATATGTTAGTATATTATCATTATGCCTTTTGAAGTCAGTATTTCTTTTTTTTAATTGAAATTCTATTTTGTCAATTATACATTATGAAAATTTTCAATATTCACCATTTGCATATTTATAAGTTACTCACTCTTCTTTCACCCTCCCTTCCTACCCCCCCATTCTTCAGTGGTGAATAGTCTAGTGAACATTGTACATGTACATTTGTGTTTAATATATTTACACATTAATCATTTTGTGTATAAGGAATTTGGACTAAGAGAAAAGAAAGAAAACCATGGGATAGAAAAGGCATAAGAGAAGTGTTTTGAAAAGTAACCACTTTGGGGAGGCTAGGTGGCGCAGTGGACAGGAGTACCTGAAGCTGTGTGGCCTTGGGCAAGCCATTTAACCCCATTTGCTTTGCAAAAAAAAAAAATAACCCTAAAAAAAAGTAACCACATTATCCATTCAGATTCAGTGGTTTTTTTGTTTTTGTTTTTTTTTCCTCTGGATGTGGATGACATTATCTAAAAACAGGTCTTCCAGGGCTGTCCTAGCTTTCTGAACTGCTAAGAGGAGTGGCATCTGTCATAGTTGATCTACTCACAATGTTATTGTAAATATGCTCAGTGTTCTCCTGGTTCTGTTCCCTTCCTTCAGCATCAGTTCATCTAATTCTTTCCATGTTTCTCTAAAAGTCTGACCATTGATGGTTTCTTATAAAACAATAGTACTCTATAACATTTATATATACCATAACTTGTTCAGTCATCCAACTGATGGGTATCCTTTTGATTTCCAAATCTTTACCATTACAAAAATATTTTTGTACATGTGGGTTTTTCCTCCTTTTTATGATTTCTTTGGGATACAGACCTAGTAATAGTGTTGCTAGATCAAAGGGTATGCACAATTTGATTGCCCTTTGGGCATAGTTCCAAATTGTTCTCCAACATGGTTGAATCAGTTGACAACTCCACCAACAATGCATCAGTGTCCCAGCTTTTCCATATCCCCTCCAACATTGATTATTTTCCTTTTTTGCCATTTTAGCAAATCTGATAAGTGTGAAGTCTGAGTTGTTTTAATTTGTTTTTCCTCAAATCAGTAGTGATTTGGGGGCAGCTAGGTGGCGAAATGAATAGAGCACTGGCCCTGGAGTCAAGAGTACCTGAGTTCAAATTCAGACATTTAATAATTATCTAGTTGTGTGGCCTTGGGCAAGCCACTTAATTGCCTTGCAAGGAAAAAAACCCTAAGAAAATAATGATTTGGAACTTTTTTTATAAGACTATAGATAATTTTAATTTCTACATCTGAAAACTGCCTATTCCTATCATAGTTTATCAATTGGGGAATGATGCATATTCTTATAAATTTCACTCAATTCTCTATATATTAGGTGAATATACTATTACTTCCCATTTCAGGTTCCTAGTCTCTACCAATGTGATGCCATTAACCCAAAACCAGCCACTCAGAATGATGACACATTTAAATCTTAAATATAGTGATTTAAAAGATATAATAACACTTCAGTTACTCACATATTAGATTGACTACATGAAGAATAAATACATCAAAATTCAGATATGCTTCTGGATCACACTTTCTCACTGAAGCTCTCAGTATCTTTGTAAGAGAGTGGATACACCTGCCAAGGAATCATATGATGGAGAAAAAGCTATGTGCTTTAACTCAGAATTTTAGTGTCCTCTTTCGGTTTTAAAAACTATCCATAAAAATTCCTTGATTAATACAGATTTTTTTGTTGTTGATATCTTGTTAAATAGAGGTTTCTACTGCTAAATTGAGGTCACTCATGATACGCTTGATCAATAATGCTATATAGAAGTTGACCTTAAGACCTTTGTTAGACTAATTGAACTGAAAAAAAAAGAATAACTTCATCAATAAACTCCAAGCAGGTGCTTAAAGGGAATCATTTTTAATACAGATATATTTAAGCTAAAATAAACATTAAAGGGAAGCTTGAATAGGGAAAGTTTCTAAAGGAGGCTTAATAATATTCAAGCATAGCAGATATTTATAGGGAGGGGACAGGGATGTATCATCAGATTTTTCTTAAAAAATGTGAATGGTTTTTATGTGAACCTCAGATCTTTTGGAACAACCATTTTATCACATCTTTCCTCCTTCTACCTTCTTGAATCACAACTCAACCTTTTGATTCTCATTTGGTAGACTTGGTTTTCAAGATTGGACTAGAAGGAGGAAGATGACTACCAAGGTCTGAGTTTTGACCTGTTCTCTGTTTTTAGTAATAGGAGAACTATAATGTCCAATTATATTACATTTGGCCTCTTTGTAATGTATGGACATTAGTCAAGCATTTCACAATTACAAATGGTCATGTGTATTGAATTACAGCAAAAGTTATGGCTCAATGGGTAAGAAGTGGGTAAGAACCACAATAACAAAGTCTTAATTATATTTCTAACTTTATTTCCTATATTTAATTTAAAAGGCACAGTAATGTAGTAGTTCCATTTCTCTCTACACAGTACTGGTTCACATTCTCAGGCCCTTGTATAGCCTAGTTTTCATATATTAATTACACTTGGAAACTGTTACAACTTAAAAAATCTGATATGTCCCTAAGTACTGAAGAGGCTTGTTTATTTGTTTGTTTGTTTGTTTGCTTATTTATTTATTTATTTATTCATCCATCCATCCATCCATCCATTCATTCATTCATTCATTCATTCATTCATTTATTCATTCGTTCATTCATTGGTTCATTCGTTTATTTGTTTGTCTATCTATTTATCTATCTATTTATTCATTGATTCATTCACTTATTTTTTAAGATAGATTTTATTTATTTTGAGTTTTACAATATTTCCCCCATTCTTGCTTCTCTCCCTCCACTCCCCACAGAAGGCATTCTATTAGTTTTTACATTGTTTTCATGATATACATTGATCTCAGTTGAATGTGATGAGAGAGAAATCATATCCTTAAGGAAGAAAAATAACGTGTAAGAGATAGCAAAATTACATAATAAAATAACGGTTTTTTCTACATTGAAGGTAATAGTCTTTGGCCTTTTGAACAGGTTTAATTAAAAAGAAAAGGTATTCCAATAAAGTACTAATAACCCTCTTCCTTATCATAACCGCATATAGCTTGTTTCCCCCAAAGGTCCTTTTTAAAATATTTTCTTCTCAGGTTAAATATAGAAAGATATTCTGAGATAACATCAGTGCTCATATAACATCAACAATCTGATGTAGGTAATTACCTAAACATATTTCCACATTAGTCGTGTTTCAATCTCTAGTCAGACACCATAGATTTTTTCCCTGGATGTGGATAAAATTTTCCAACATGTGTCCTTTTATATTGTTTTGGATCATTGTATTCCTGAGAAGAGCTAAATCAATTATAGTTGATCATCATACATTGTTGTTATTATTGTATAAAATGGTCTCCTAGTTCTGCTCAATCTACTCAGCATCAGTTCTTGTAAGGATTGGCTGCAAACATTGACTATAAAAATTGTTTCCTAGCCATTTGCCTTTCTTCTAATCTTGGTTTTATTTGACAAAAACTTTTTAATTTAATGTAATCAAAATTATTCATTCTGCATTTTATAATGTTCTCTATCTCTTGTTTGGGTATAAATTCTTTCCTTCTCCATAGATCTGAGAGGTAAACTGTTCTTTGCTCTCCTGATTTTCTTATGATATTGCCCTTTATGTGTAAACCATGTACCCATTTTGACCTTATTTTTGGCATATTGTGTGAGATGTTGGTCTATGCTTAGTTTCTGCGATATTATTTTCTAATTTTCCCAGCAGTTTTTTTTTTATTAAATAGTGAGTTCTTATCTGAGAAACTAGAATCTTTGGGTTTATCAAACAGTAGATTACTATAGTCATTTAATCCTATTTCTTGTGTACGTAATCTATTCCACAAAGTGGAAAAAACTTAAAGCTTGCTTATAGTAAAGAGTGAATCTTATCTGATTTTTTATTTGTTTATTACTTATTTATTTATTACTTACCATCCACATCCAGAGGAAAACACTATGGAGTCTGAATGGGGACCAAAACGTACTATTTTCACTTTTTGAAATTGGTTTAATTTTTTTCTTACTCATGTTTTTTTTTTCCTTTTGTTCTGATTCTTCTTTCACAACATGACTAATATGGAAATTGTTAAACATGGATTTTACATGTTTAATTTATATCAGATTACTCACTGTTATGAGGAGGGAAGAGGGAAGGGAGACAGAAAAATGTAGAACTCAAAATCTTACAAAAAAAATCAATATTAAAAACTATCTTTACAAGTCATTGTGAAAAAAAGACAAAGAAGATTTTAAAAAGATTTCCATCTTGTCTGAGGGGTGAATGGGCAAGATAGTCAATATTTTTCTGGGATTAGGAGTCAGCTGTCATGCGTCCACTGTATTTGTGAAATTTCAGAATATAATTTGTGAATAATGTAGAACTTTGGTGTATGATTGGCTGTTAACTATGATTCTTACTTGTTAATCAATCTGAGTTAAGGAAGTTTTCCCCAATTATGGCTTATGTCAGGTTAGTCTGTGCTCTTAAAAAGACAGTCTTGATATTACTATAACTATGCTCATCCCTTTTCCTTTCACAGCAAATTTCTGTAATCAGGATAGGTGAGCAATGGAAGTTTTTGTTTTTGGAATACTAAATCTGCTGATTAATAGATTAATATTAAAACATCTAAGCTAAAGTAATAGGACACAGATAGGAAAGATCCTATTGTTCTTATTCTGTATTTATCATCAACACTTTATCCTACATATCTAGGTAAATAAGTTCTTTAGCCTGCCATTCACTTGCTGATAGTTATATATTCATATATAAGATTAGACCCTTGAATGAAAATCAGATTTATAATATCTATTTCAATAGGCTTGATATGTTCTGTGATTATACTAATCATTTAAGATTTGTTGGAGATTCCCTACTTTCCAGGGGACCCTGACTTGGAAGCTGAGACTGCAGATGAAGTGATCCAGACCCCTTGATGTGTTTAACAATCTCCTGTGCTTGTAACAGCCAAGTGACCCAGAGCCCCTGCCATGCTAACCCTGGTTGAGGTCTCACTAAACAGCTACAGGGCTCAACGATGACCTGGAAAAATGCTTACTCATGATCCAAGATTACCTATGGTTCAGCCATTTGTGGTTTCCATGCTTAAAAACCCTCCCCCTGCCATAAGTAAGTGTGCCCCTTTCTTAGGAAGGAGGACTTCACTCACAAGTCATTTCCCTCACTATAGAAAATAAACTTCTATTTCCTCACTCTTCTGTCTCTTGTCTGCTCTGCTCTGTCTGACTCCTGTCATCCACAAATTAGACACCATTTCAGTTCTGTTAACATAAAGTTTTCCAATTGAATGGAGTGGGAAATTTTGAGAAAGCAACAGGATCGGATTGCTTTCTCTATGAACTAGGAAATTCTATTGGCTGATTATAGCAGAATTACCTAGGAATCTCTGCAAGTGACTTGGAACCAGAGAAGCAGATCTATTAGGAAGAACTTCCTTCAGAGCTGTCCTGAGGAAGAGATCAGTTCCAGAATGTCCAAGAGGTGATGTTTCCAGAGATGAGATGACTACATGGGACTTCTAGGACTTGAAATGCTCTAAATAAATGGATGTTGGGAGTGGGTTATCAGTTAATAAGGAGAACTGAAATTATTTAATCTCGTTGATCATTATTTCATTTTTTTGACTTTTTGTTTCATGTTTGCTGAGTTTTCTTGGTTACCTTGTTGATATGTAAATTTCCCCTCCCCAAATAGTTAATGGTGAACCCTATAAGTCTGATCTGTAATCTGACTTAGTTTACCTATAGAGTCTATATTACAAGGTTTGTCTCCTTAGGAGATATATGAGATTATGATTTCGCTTGTAGTCTTTGTGCTTCTCACCCCATCCTTTGATGTCTCTTAAAGTAGACTATCATCCAGTCAGAAATCCCTAATAAAGTGTTTAAATGTATCATCCTTGAGGTTGAGAAAACAAGATTAAACTGGGGAGAAATTGTATATGAGAAATGTAACATGAAAAATAACCTTAGTAACTCCATTTTGCCTTTACCCACCATTTTATTTCAGCTGCTTATAAATCACTTGATTTTGAATAAATCAAAAGATTATTATTCCCCTTCCCAAAAGTCACCCAACATAAGGAATGTCAGATTATCCCTCTCCCTTTCACCTCAGCAGTGTCACCAATAAGAAACCTGGTGCTTCAATTCTGCTTTCTTTAGCCTCCAAATTATATATTAACTGCAGAAACTAAGGTTCTAGGAGCTTTTCTACTTGGAGCCTTGGACCTGGTTTATTTCTACAAGTGCATGCATTGCTAAATAAATCATTGTCTGGATGTGATTACTCATTTTTCTTTATTCCACCATAACAAATGTGAGTGCCAATGTTAATGGCAGCATCTAACTAAGGGTTGTGGCTGCAACAGTAGTATCATGATTGGGCTTAAAACAAAGAAAACATTGGCACTGGAGGAGGCTCTTGGGAAAATTATCTCACTTGTTTGGTCAAGTTATGTTTAATGGAGTTGAAATCTAAACTGACTATTTAGCATCCTTGCAAAATTACTTATGTGCTAACCATGCTTGAATAGTGTTCCATCCCCCCCCCAAAATGATTGTGGACATTCAGTCAATAAACATGTGTTACACATTTACTTTGTGCCAAACACTAGGGAACCAAAAAAAAGTAAAAAGACAATCTCTACTCTACAGTACCTAATATTCTAATGGGAAACATGTGCAAACAAATAAACTATAAACAGGATAAATTGGAAATAATCAAAATAGAAAGTATTAGAATTAAGAGGGAATGAGAATGGCATCCTGCAAAAGGTAGGATTTTTGTTTGGGACTTGAAGGAAGCCAAGGAAGTCAGGATACAGAGATGAAGAGAGAGAGCATTCAGGGTTTGAGGAATAATCAGTGAAAGTGCTGGAATTAAGGAGATAGAGCATATTGTTCAAAGAATAGTAGAGACTGGTTTCACCGAACACTTGGAAAGGTGTGAGGTATAAGGAGATTGGAAGAAGGGAGCAAATTATTAAAGGCTTAGAAGGACAAATCAGATTTTATATTTGATCCTGGAGATATTAGGGATCCACTAGAATTTACAGAGTAAGAAGGTGACATGGTCAGATATGTGTTTTAGAAAGATTTCTTTAGAGGCAGCAAGGTGGTGTAGTGGATAGAGCACCGACCCTGGAGTCAGGAGGAACTGAGTTCAAATGTGAACTCAGACACTTAATAATTACCTTACTGTGTGGCCATTGGCAAGTCACTTAAACCCACTCACTGCCTTGCATTAAAAAAAAAAAAGATTTCTTTAACAGCTGAGTGGCAGATGGTCTTCAGTGGGAAGAGACTCATGACAGGCAGAACAATCACCAGGCTATTACAATAGTCCAGTGATGAAGTGATAAGGCAAAATGAATCATAGTGATGCCAGGGTCTGAGAAGAAAAGGGAACATGTATGAGATCTATCATGAAGGTAAAATTGACAGTTGTTAACAACAGATTGAATAAGGGTAGAGAAAAAAGAGCAAGGAATTGAGGTTGTGATCTTGACAGAATGGACGATGGTGCCCTCAACTATAATAGTGAAGTTATAAAAAGGGAATAATTTAGGGGGAAAATAATAAATCCAATTCTAAACATGCTGAGTTTAAGATATCTACATGACATCTAGTTTAAGATGTCCACTTGGCAGTTGAAAATTTGAAACTGGAGATCAGAAGAAAGCAAATATGAGAATCATTAATATAGAGATGATCATTGAATTCATAGGAGTTGATGAGATCGCCAAGTCAAATAATATAAATGAAGAAGAGAAGAGGGCCCAGAGAGCCTTAAAAACACTTATGGTTAGTGGGTCTGAACTGGATGAAATACCAGAAAAAGAGACTGAGAAGGAGTGAAAATAATTAGGAGGAAGACCAGAAGAGAGTAGTGTTACAAAAACTAGAGAAAAGAGAGTATCAAAAAGATGGTGATCAATACTGTCTAAGGTTACAGAGAGGTCAAGAAGGATAAGGGGAATAGATTTGAAAATTATGAGTGAGTAGTTTTAGTTAAATAATAATTGTGTGTAATTATGATGATGAAGGTTGAAGAACAACTGAAAAAATACACCCTCTACCTAATATGCAATAGTGGAGGATTTGGGATTATGTCTGTAGAAGAGTGACTTCACTTGTCAGTATAGTTTATGCTGATGGTATAGCACAACCTCTGAGTCATTTACCTCAATTACTACTTTCCCAGATGTTATTTGTCCTTTGTTCTCATCAGGAAGGTGATGCCATGACAAGCCCATGAATTGGATTTGATTGGAGGCTGCCATGCATGGCCACCAGTCTCACTTTCTCCTCCAGAGATATCTGGGTCCAGTGATCAAATATGTATTAGGCCAACAGGAGGTGTCCCTGGATTCAAGACCAGGGTTAAGTGTCTTGATGAAAGTCACATAGCTAGTATCAAGTATCTAAGTTCACATTTGAACTCAGGTTCTCTTGACTACAGAGCTGGTGCTCTTTTCACTCCACCATCTAGCTGCCCAATGAACTTGCCCAGATGAATAAGTATATGAGAACTCAACTACTATTTTGCCTCAGGACTCTAAGGTGGTGTTGAGGTATTGGAGAGTATCTTTCTAACATCAGACAACATTTTCACCAGCCAACTCATATGATTTACCTTATTTATCAGTTGAGAATCAGTTTAATTAGTTAACAGAAAGTAGCATTTTAGTGTGTAACACATCCTCCCACAAGTAGACAGAGAATCAACAGTGCTGACTCCAGCCCCGCAGGACATATTGGTCTGGTGTTGTCAAGGCAACCACAGGGGAGACTCAAAATTCAATAAATCTAGGTGCTTTTAGGGGTGAATTAATTGAATGTTTGACCAAATATAGACCTCACATGATCTTAAAAAATATCCAAATGGCCTTTGGCAGAAAAATGGTTCTCCACTCCTTAGACTCTAAGGGAAAGTAGGCTCAAGTTTAGAAAGCACATGTAAAGGTGGCAATTCACAGTTTCTGGTTCTTAGAAGTCATTTTCTCCTCTTCATAGAATGTCCAAGAAGTCCCTTTTTGTAGTTTCTTTGCTGGGATCTTGGTGAAATCTATGCTCAGTGTGTCCTTGACACCCAATGGAAATATTAATGCCACTAGGACATAGATGGAATTCCAAAATCCTCTAAACCCTTCATAACTTGAAAGTTCTACTTCTAGCCAAAAATGTGGTGAGGAAGGATTGAAATGGAGATATAAGCAGAGGCCAAGACCAAGACCTCTTGTTCCCCATTTGTTCCCTCTTCAGGGGCTTTGCTGGAACACAGATATTCCAATCTCTGAAATGATTCTCTGATTCCCAATTTACTTGATAATTTATAGATGACTCATATGTCATGACCTAGTTTTTTCAGCCTATCAGAATAGAGTTATTCTAAAACATCACTCCAGTTCCAAGGACATTTTGCACTAAGTCTAATGCCTATGATTCACTGTCTCTAAAATCTATGGTTGAGACTGAGTAATCATTTTTCCTGTTAAGGTACTGGGACCTGCCCTAAGTGGGGGGGGGAGACGCCTTAATTTGTTCAAATTTACACCCCACCCTTACAGTTGTTTTTCCTAAACTTTCCCCCCTCTGTTTTATGCTTGTTATTCTGTTATTCTTTATTACAAGGGACGACTCAATGAATAGGAGAGGAGGAAGGGACATATTTAGTTCAAGTCAATAAGTATTTAAGAAACTATTATGACTTAACCTCATGGCCTTGCAAAAAAAAAACCACCTAAAAAAAAGAAACTATTATGCTCTACTTGGGATACAAAGAAATGTAAAAAAAAAGTTCCTGGGAGCTCACAGTCTAATGGAGGAGACTACATTCAAACAGCTATGTACAAAGAAGACATATAAAGGACTGGAGATAATAGTCAGAGAAGGCATTTGTATTTAAGGGGTATTCAGGAAAGGTATCTTGCAAAAGGTAAGATTTTTAGCTGATACTTGGAGGAGGCCAAGGAAATGAAAAGGTAGAAAATGAAGATAATTACAAAATGAAAGAGGTATAAAAATGAAAGATGTCATTTAAAATATGATAAAAAAGAAAATCAATCAAGAACGAAGAATAGAATTTAGATATTTGGGAACATAATAAAGAGTTTTTACCAAACTTTCAGATGTAAGACTTTTATATTTGCATTTCAACTTTTATTTATTTGGAACTGAAAACTCACTCTCAATTTAGAATGATCATCATCACTTAGAACTGTTTATCCACAGTTAAAATGTTTGTAACTGATATTAGAATTCACTGTGATGTAATTATAACTATTGGCCACAAAGAGGCACTGGCAACTCAGTGGAAAAAAAAAAAACATGTACCTGGAAGAAGCAGATGATTCCTGTATAAGGAGAAGAGAAAGATACATCTGGATTACTAGCTGATTGGCATAAACTGCCACATTAAAAAAAAGGGACAAGATTTCTTTAGAAGTGTTATAAACCAAGATCACTGCACAACTGGCACATCACATTAACAGCAGTTTCAAGGCAGTGATTTAGAGAGGAGGAAGGACCTGAGAATGGCACCAAAGAGTCATTCAATTAGGCACATCCAATCTGCTGGTAATAGCTCACCCTGGAACTGATTCATGTTCTGAGGATGCTGATTCTACATCTGTTTGTATCGACCTTCTGATTCCATACAACATGTTCTCCAGGTTAAATTCAAAAAGAAATAGTTTCTCTAGACCCATTTTAAGTCATTGACAATGCTGAACCTTTGGAATCACATACTTACTTATACCTAATAATTTATATGCCAAGATGTTTAGATTTTTTTTTTTTTAGGTTTTTGCAAGGCAAATGGGGTTAAGTGGCTTGCCCAAAGCCACACAGCTAGGTAATTATTAAGTGTCTGAGACCGGATTTGAACCCAGGAACTCCTGAATCCAGGGCTGGTGCTTTATCCACTGCGCCACCTAGCCGCCCCCGTTTAGATTTTTTTCTTTTAAAAAAAGACAAGGCTACTTCCTTATTTCATCATGCAATGTGTTTGAATGTAGGATTATTGAAAAACAATCTTGTTAATATATCTTTTTTTTTACATAATCTTTAACTTTCTCTCCTTCTCCCATCCTGGATATACCTTCTCTCTCACTCTCTTTTAAAAAATTTATTTATTTAAGGCAATGGAATTAAGTGATTTGCCCAAGGTCACACAACTAGGCAATTATTAAGTGTCTGAGGTTGGATCTGAACTCAGGTCCTATCCACTGAGCCACCTAGCTGCCTCCTACTGGGAGCTTTCTCTCTTTTTTTCTTTTAATATTTTATTTGTTTCCCAATTATATACAAGAGTAGTTTCTACCCAACATTTTCTGTAAGGTTTTGAATTTTACATCTTTCCTCCACCCTCCCTTCCCTCCCCATCCCCTCACAGAAGGCAGTCTGGTAATCTCTAAATTTTTTCATGCTACACATTGATCAAAATTGAATGTGTTGGAAGAGAAATCACATCCTTGGAAAAAAATAAAATATTAGAGATAGCAAAATTATGTAGTACATAAGACACTTTTTTATAAAAAAATTGAAGGTAATAGACTTTGGTCTTTGTTTAAACTCCATAGTTCTTTCTTTGAGTACAAAAGGTATTCTTTGTTGCAGGTACTTCAAAATTGTCCCTGATTATCGCATAGATGGAATGAGCAAGTCCAATAAGATTGATCATTATCCCCATGTTGCTGTTAAAGTGTACAATGTTCTTCTGGATCTGCTCATCTTGCTCATCATCAGTGAATGCAAGTCTTTCAAAGCTTCTTTGAATTCCCATCCTTCATGGTTTCTAATAGAACAATAGTGTTCCATAATATACATATACCGCAATTTGCTCGGCCATTCCCCAAATGATGGACATTCACTCAATTTCCAATTCTTTATTCACAAACAGGGCTGCTATGAATATTTTGGTACAAGTGATGTTTTTTATCTTTTTTGCATGATCTCTTCAGGATATAGACCTAGTAGTATGGTATTGCTGGATTAAAGGGTATACACATTTTTATTGCCCTTTGGGCATAATTCCAGATTGCTCTCCAGAAATGTTAGATGAGTTTGCAGCTCCACCAACAATGTATAAGTGTGGGAGCCTTCTCTTATGTCAAAGATATGCATATATATATATATATATATATATATGAAAGGAATAAAAGCCATGCATCAACCAAATCTGACAATAGATGTCATCCCTCACCTTTGCAAAGAAGGAAGAGAGGTACTTTTCCTCATCTCTTCTGTGGGGTCAAGCCTGGTCATTACAATTAGAAATGGTCTATTCTGAATGTGGATCTTTTAAAATTATATTTTATTCTTTAAAAAATCATCCAAAATTCATCTTTTCTCTGTTCCTCTGTAATCTGGCCCACCACTGAGAATGAAAGAGAAATAAAAGCCCTGTTACAAACATGTAGAATCAAGTAAAACACATATTTGTTTTAGCCATGTCATATATGAATACATCAATAGTGTATATTTGTAAATGGGTGTATATGTATGTATATGGGCTTGTAAATATGTATGTATTGTGTATACATACATCTCATTTTGTATTCTGAGTCTTTCATCAATTATGAAGAACTAAGATTTGTCATAACATTGAACAGAGTTTCTAATTTTTTCAGGTTTCTAATTTTTTATATCATATCATTGTCATTTCATAAATTGTTCTTTAGTTTTGCTTACTTCATTCTCCATGAATTCATATAAACTTCCTAAGTTTCTTAAACCATTCTCTTCATTTTTTTCTTATAGCACTATACCATAACTTATTTAGTTATTTCCCCAATTTGTGGGCACCTCCCCAGATTCCCATTCTTTTCCCCCCTCAAAAAGATATACAAATATGTTTGTACATCTGTAGTTAAAGTTTTTAGATCTAATTCCCCCTTCTCTTTTTCTCTTTCTTCCTATTTTCCTGTTAAGTGAAATATATTTCTGTACTCAACTCTGTGTGTATGTGTGTGTGTATGTATTCTTCCTTTGCAGTTCAAATAAGAATGAGGCTCAAGGGTCAGCCTTCTTCACTCCTTTTTCCTTGTTTGTATAGATATCTATTTATACACTTTGAGTTCAAGAATCTTCTCTAAGCTTTTTTTTCTCCCCAGCTCCCTGCCCTGCTATGTTCTTCCCTTCTTAAGATAATCAAGACATATGGCATCACTTCCCTGACGTTGTGGTCTTCTTCAAAAATGAAGAATAAACATTGTAATAGAACTACTCCAAGATCAATGATCCCTGATGATGATACAGTTCAAAGGGGAAAAAATATATCACTTTCCAATATTTGAATGCAAGCAGTTTATCTTTGTTTAGTCCTTTTATTACTGTTTGTGTTTGCCTTTTTATATTTCTCTTAACACCTGTCTTTGAACATCAAAGTAACTATGCAGTACAGATATGCATTAAAGTCCTCAGTTTCATTAAAAGTTCATCCCCACCCCGACTCCCATAGGATTATAATCAATTTTCTTGGCTATAATCTTAAATCCTTTGCTCTCTGGATATATTCCAAGCTCTCTGTTTTTCTATGTAGTGGCTGCTATGTGAATTAGCTTTTTCTGGCTATTTGTGGCATTTTTTCTTCACCCAGGAAACTCTGGATTTTGGTTATCATGTTTCTGGAAGCTTAATTTTGGGGTTTCTTTCAGGACGCAATCAGTGTGTTTTGTCTTCTTCCACTTTGCCCTATAATTTTAAAAGTCCTGGTAATATTTATTTTAAGATTTCTTGCAATATGATGCCTAGAGTCATTTTTTTTTAAGTCTTGAAATTCAAATAGTCCTTTGATTCTTAAATTTTTTCTTCTCAAACTTTTTATATCAGTTGTTATTTTTTCAGGTTTTTGATTTCCTTTTAATATTTCTTGTTGTCTCATGCTGTCATTGGCTTCTGTCTGGTCTATTCTGATTTTCAAAGAGTTTGCTGCTTGGGCAAGGTTTTATACTTCTTGTGCCAAACTATTAATTTTCTTTCCAATTTTTTCTTCCAGAGTTCTCATTTCTTTTCCAATTTTTTTCTAGCACTCTCATTTCATTGATTAAAAAAAACTTTTAGAACTATTTTAAAAGAAAATTCTTGCTTCATTTTTTTTTTTTTAGCTTTTGCAAGGCAATGTGGTTAAGTGGTTTGCCCAAGGCCACACAGCTAGGTAATTATTAAGTGTTTGAGGCCAGATTTGAACTCAGGTACTCCTGACTCCAGGGCCAGTGCTCTGTCCATTGTGCCACCCAGCCACCACCCCACCACCCCACTTCATTTCTTGTTTTTTTTGTTTGCTTGTTTTTTAGGTTTTTTGCAAGGCAAATGGGGTTAAGTGGCTTGCTCAAGGCCACACAGCTAGGTAATTATTAAATGTCTGAGACCGTATTTGAACCCAGGTACTCCTGACTCCAAGGCCCGTGCTTTATCTGCTATGCCACCTAGCCACCCCCCTTATTTCATTTCTTACATGAATTCTAACTGAATTATTTTTGTGCCTAAACTGTGTTTTTCTCTGAGGCTTTGCTTGTACATATTTTGAAATTGGTTTCTTTTTTTAGGTTTTTGTCTCGAAGGTTCCTGTCACCATAGTAGCTTTTTTGTTTGTTTAGTTTTTGCAAGGCAATGGACTTAGGTGACTTGCCCAAGGTCACAACTAGGTCATTATGAAGTATCTGAGGCTGCATTTGATCTCAGGTCCTCCTGATTCCAGGACTAGTGCTCTATCCACTGTGCCACCTAGCTGCCCCACATAGTAGCTTTTAATGGCATTTTGTTTGTTATTGTGGTTTGCTCATTCTCCTATCTTACTCTTGGACTTGGACTTGATTTTAGGGACAGGTTCTGTGCACTTCTAGAGGGAAGATCTGATAGTCCTAATGCTTCTTTCTTAGGGTTATTGTGTTGTGCTGTGTTGTGCTATTCCAGAATTTTAGGAACAGCTCAGGATGGGACCCTGAAAACCTTCAGTTGTGGTGAATAAAAGATGAAATCACTGAGAAATCAAAGGTTCGAACTTCTAAGCATCAATTTTTTACATAATGTATAATTGTACGACAAATCTGGACCAGGTCTCCTTAGCTTTGATATTGGCCCCCAAGGGGGAGACAGATTGGGGTTTTTTTAGGTGTGTTTTTTTTTTGCAAGGCAAATGGGGTTAAGTGGCTTGCCTAAGGCCACATAGCTAGGTAATTATTAAGTGTCTGAGGTCATATTTGAACTCAGGTACTCCGCGACTCCAGGGCCGGTGCTCTATCCACTGCACAACCTAGCCACCCCCAGATTGTTATGTTTTAAAAATAATAATCAACTAAGTCTAATTAATTAAAAGAAAATTAACAGGATACAAACCAGGATACAAAATTAGGTAATCTAATTTCTAACTGAAGGAGAGATTAATAAATTTCCAAGTTGAGAAGGAGAAAACAAACAGGTGCAATTCCTTGAAATCAGAAAATGAGATTATCTCCCCCTCCCCCCCCAGAGTTTGTATTCAATCAAAGAAACATAGAAACAATAAAGAATTGACTATACTGGGCAAGATTTCAAATGGAACATATGGGTTGCTTGAGATTATAATTATGAAAAAAGCTCCTTGATCCTTTTTTGAATTTGACTGAGTTTTAAGTCAGTATAGTCCTTAGTTAAGGGTCTCTAAGCAACAGGAAGAGTTGGTTTACCTTTTTACATGCAAGTCTAATTCAAACAGTGCTATAAAGTTTTCTCATAACTCCCATAATTGAATAAAGTTTTCTCACAGGACTGAACCTGGACTAGACCTATAGGGGAACAGAAAGAGATAGCTCCAGAAATAAGGCACAAAGAGTCAATATGGTTTACTCTATTTTCTCTCAGTGCTCAGAGCTGTCTAATATAATAAAATATGTGGTTGCACACACACACACACACACACACACACACACACACACACACTCTCCAACTTGAACTCTGCAAACTCTTCACCTGGGTTCAGGTCTGAGCAATAGCAGAATACTACTGATCTCAGTTCCTATCTGTTGGAAACTTCTAATGGCTCAGACACAACAGGCTATCATTTGATTTGAGATTCCTATACTATTGAGGTTATTTCTCTGTAGTCTTCAGACTGGAAGATAAGATGCAACTAAGACTCCACTCTGCTCCTGGAGTCTAAGTCACATATGTGAACCTGATCCTCTCTCAATACACCACCTAGGATCTGTAACTACTTTTTCCTCAAGAATACCACCCCTAGGCACAGGTCTCTTCCACACTTTAATCTGTGCCCTAGAATTCCTAGTAGGTGATAAAGCTATCAGCTGACGCTTTCTCTTTCATGTTGCCCCAGTGTGGGACTAGGACCTCTTCTTGCCAGCCTCTCTCCCTTGCACTAAAAAGTTTTGTATGGCACTCCTGCTCAGACTTCTTCATTGTTTTTCTCCCTGGGATAATGTGGACTAGAAAAATTACTCACTTTAATTTTTTTTTTGAATTTTCCCATCTGGAGTGCTTTCTAGGTCTATTTGGAGTTGTTTGGGTTTATTTTTGTTTTATTTTTCCAGGGGGAGTGAAGTGAGACGATAAATCTTTCTGTTATGCTACCATCTTGATTCAAATTCCCTGAACATTGATTTATTAGCTAAATTTTTAAATAGACTATGAGACTTTGATTCACACTGGAATTTGTGATGCTACTTATTATATATATATATATATATATATATATATATATATATATATATGAACATAGATACATTTTGTTTTTTCAATAGTCAGTATTGGCAACAATAGAACTGGACCACCTACCTATTTTTTACTTTCTTTTGAGGATTTGCTATAGTTTTTGACATGTGTGAAGTTAAAAAGAGAGATAAAAAGTTAAAATTACCATATGATTTTTAAAAAATGAAGTCTTTTCTTTTACATTCTATTTTCAGTTTTAATCTTCTCTCAAGCAGATGAAATGTGACCAGTCCTTGAAATTTGGGCAAGGGGAGTGGAAGAGACATATTCTGGTACCCAAGGACCTACTTCTAAAAGATGGCAAGTAGAGGAAAATAGAAGAAACAAGAGCAAGGGATAAAGGTTTTCTTTTGGGAGAGAAGGACATTCCTTACATTTTCAATAACACTCAGCACTCTGATATATCTATCATCTAAGACTTACAGATCTTCCCTCCAATAATGAAGATGACTATACTATGAAAGTCTATACTATGAAACTTTTGTCCATATCTTACTTTAGTCCTCCACAGGAGTATCACTGAACATGATTTCCATTATCTAGATGTCTTGACATCTCATGGACACAAGTGGAGCACATGGACACTTCATTGACTCTCACTCTTGTTCATTCTTTTTTTCCAGTCACTTATTTCTCTGATGACATGTTTTACACAGATTCTAATGGAGTGGTCTTTTTAAATAATGTTTATACCTTGTTCTTTCTCATCAAACACCCGTCCATTGCCCTTTGATGATTCCTACCTTTAATTTCTCAGAGACTAGAATAGTTCATGACCCAGGGTCAGGAGCATTCACTGATGAATTTTTTTTTGTACATGTGGGTTTTTTCCCTTTATTTATTTATTTATTTATTTATTCTTATTTTGTACAAATAATGCTTTTTTATACATTCCTAAAATATTCTTGTTTAAGAGTAAACATAATACCCCCTCCCTCCCCCAAGAAAATATAGACCTGCATAAGCAATAAAGTAAAGGGGAGATAAAAAATTAAAATCAAATAATAATAATAATAATGATGATAATTGTAGGTATGGCCAAGTGGCACAGTGGACAGAGCCCGGCCCTGGAGCCAGGAGCACCCAAACCCAAATCTGGCCCCAGACACCCAACAATCACCAAGCTGTGTGACCCCCATGCAAGCCATTGCCCCAACCCCAGTGTGGTACAAAAACAAAAAAAAAAGACCCAAAATAAAATAAAATCATAATAATAATAGTAGGGGTGGCTGGGTGGCAGACAGATCACTGGCCCTTGAGCCAGGAGCACACAGGTCCAAATCTGGCCTCAGACACCCAGCAATCACCCAGCTGTGTGGCCCCAGGAAGGCCACCCAGTCCCATTTGCCCTGTAACACCCCCCCAGAAAATAATAATAATAAAAAATGTGCTTCAGTCTGTGTTCCAACACCACTAGCTCTGTCATGGGTGGATCACATTCTTTAGGATAAGTCCATCACAAAAGTTACTTCCATATTTTTCCACCATTGCCATTGCTGATTGCAACTCTCTCCATTCATACTTCTTTATTACCATGAACTATATTTTCTCTCTTCTTTCACTCTGTCTCTGCTGTAGGGTAGTTGAATGGCACAGCAGACAGATCCCCAGGCCTGGGGCCAAGAGGCCTCAAACCCACATACCACCCCTTACCCAGCATCCACCTGGCCCTATGTTCCTGGATAGGCCATCCAATCCCAGCCCCTTGCAAGAAGTAAAAAAGAAAATGGCCACTCTCCCTCCATGGTCCATCCTCTTCCATCATTCACGTATCCCTCCTTCCCCCTGTCCCCCTTCTCTCCTTCTTACTACAGATGCCTATACCCCATTGAGTATATATGCTGTTTCCTCTCCTAGCCACCTCTGATGAGGGCAAAGATTCCCTCATTCCCCCTCGCCTTCCACCCTTCCATATCATTGCAATAGCTCATTGTAATAAAGAAAAATATTATTATATGAGATATCTTAGCCTATTCCTCCTCTCCTTTTTCTTTCTTCCATTACATTTCCCTTTTATCTATTGACTCCATTTTTATACCACAATATATCTTCAAATTCAGTTTTTTCCTGTGCTTCATCACTCCTTCTATCTGCTCTATTAAATGAGAAGGTCCATATGAGTATTATTAGTGTCATTTTTCTATACAGGAATATATGTAATTCATCATCATTAAGTCCCTCATATTTTCCTCTTCTCCTCCACTCTCTATGCTTCACCTGAGTCCTGTATTTGAAGATCAAACCTTCTGTTCAGCTCTGGCCATTCCAAAAGGAACATTTGAAATTCCCCTGGTTCGTTGAAAGGCCATCTTTTTCCCCTGGAAGAGGATGTTCAGTTTTGCTGGGTAGTTCATTCTTGGTTGCATTCTAAGCTCTTTTGCCTTCCAGAATATTAAATTCCAAGCCCTACGAGCTTTTAATGTAGTTGCAGCTTCACGATATTTGAGTTGTGTCCTCCTGGCCACTTGTAATATTTTCTCTTTGACTTGGGAGTTCTGGAACTTGGCTATAATATTCCTGGGGTTTTTTTTTTGGATATCTTTCTCAGGGAGATAGGTGGATTCTCTCCATTTCTATTTTGCCCTCTGCTTCTAAAAGATCAGGGCAATTTTACTGTAATAATTCCTTGAAAATGATGTCAAGGCTCTTTTCCTGGTCATGACTTTCAGTTATTCCAATAATTTTTAAATTATCTTTCCTAAATCTGTTTTCCATATCAGTTGTTTTTTTCAATGAGATATTTCACATTTTCTTCTAATTTTTCATTCTTTTGGTTTTGAAGTATTGAGTCCTGATTTCTCATAAATTCATCAATCTCCCTGAGTTCTATTCTTTGTCTGAAGGATTTGTTTTCCTTATCTCCTTTTCCATCTGGACAATTCTGCTTTTTAAAGCATTCTTCTCCTCAATAACTTTTTGAACTGTTTTATCCATTTTACCTATGCTGATTTTTAACATGTTATTTTCTTCAGCATTTTTTGGATCTCCTTGACTAAGCTGTTGGCTTCATTTTCATGTTTTTCCTGCATCTCTCTCATTTCTTTCCCCAATTTTTCCTCTATCTCCCTCACTTGATTTTCAAAGTCTTTTTTGAGCTCTGTCATGGCCTGATCCCAATTTCTGTTTTTCTTGGAGTATTTAGATGCAGGAGCTTGTACCTCATCTTCAGATTGAGTGTTTTGATCCTTCTTGAGATCACAGGCAAAAGTATTTCTCAATTGTGTTCCTCTTTTTTCTCTGCTTACTCATTTCCCCAGCCTGAGCCTGGTTTTGGGGTGCTTCCTGAGCTTTTGGGACACCCCCCACAAAGATCTCCTTGTATGATGCTCTGTCTTCCCTCCTCGTCTGTAAATGACCATAAGCACCCCCCTCTGCCACAGGGCTGAGGTGGGGGGGCCCTACTGTTCTATGGGGGGGGGGGCCTAGACTACGATCAGGATCTGAATGTGGTCAGAATCCCAGAGTCCTGTTCCAAAGGCAGAGGACAGAGCTCTGCAGTCTCTCTCTACACTCCCCGCCCTAGGCTCAATGTGCTCATGCCCTGGGAGCTCCTGCTTACTGGCTCTGCCTGCTTCTGGTTCCTGGATCCGGGCTGCCCTGGCCACGCTGCTCACTGTGTGCCTTGAGGGATGGGCTTCACGTGCTTGCTCTGGCAGAGGTCCCCTGCTGTTCCCCAAGTTGTGCTTTGTGCTCCCTGGGGTGTCAGTCAGGAAACTGCCCCTGCTGCTGTGAGCTGCGGCTCCCAGCACCATGGGGCTGCCTCAGGGAGGCTGAAGTTCCTTTGCTCTGGCAGGCCACCCCTCTGGTGGGCCACCCCTCCAATCCCATGGAGCCAAGCCTTTCTGCTCTTTTCCAGGTTACCTTGGGTTGGAGAGTTGCCTCACTGGATCCCTCTGTGGGTTCTGTCTCTCAAAAATGTAGTTAGAGTCCTTAGTTTATAAGTTTTGCTCCAGAGCAACTGAGAGAAGGTTCTCTCCTATCACCATCTTAGCTCCCACCCCTATTGATGAATTATTAAATGATTTTATTTGTCCTAATTACACAGATATGTATTTATGACTACTGTGCCAGGCTCTATTCTTCTAAGTAAAATTTCTAACTGCAACTCTGAGTTAGAATTCAAAGAAAATGAATAATATTCATCAAATTAAGTCCTATGACACTACTCCTCAATTTTCATGAGATATTTTAGAGAATATAGAAGTCTCTAAACAAAGAAATTGACTTGACCAGATAATATAATTTCATAAAAGATTTTATTGAAGATTTTTCATCTTGAAGAAGAGGAAGTTCACAATGCTTACTTAAAATATCATGAAGATGTAGAGATCAGAATTCACAGCATTTTTGATAACTACTTTTTTTTGTAGGGAGGGAGGACTACCTTATTGATTATTTCCATTCTAATAACAAGAATATCATGAGATTGACAGATAACATTGAAGATTTCATAGAAAAGAAAATGTGTTTTGAGCTTTCAACAGGAAAAATAGCAAACATTTCAAGAGCACATTGTCAACTGTTTCACCTATCATAGTAAGCCAAAAAAGGAGATGAGTTTGGGTTTCAATACAAAAATAACAACCATTTTTTTTTTGTCCCTAAAAGAGCCCAGGCAGGTTCCTGGAAAGGAATATAATATAATATAATACATTTCACTCATCTTCCTCTATGAGTTCAATCTTTATATAGGACATGTTGTGTCTGTTACCCATGTAGGCTATGTATATCCACATAGCTCTGCCTACATGTGACACACAGAGAGGCATGAATAGAAAACTATAAATCTCCACCCTATAAATCTCCACTCCATTCTACAAAGTAGACTTTGATTCTATGAAGCTATTCTCATTGGGGTAGGCTGGGTAGAGGAGGAATGTTATTGCACTATAATTATATCTATCTCTCCTAAATATTGCTAGTTTAGGGGAAATATTTTTAAGTTCAAACTGTGCTCGTGATTGCTATCTCTTAAAGATAGCAAGTTAGATCTCCAAGCTATATTTCCAAGGTTTGACTTCCTTCCCACCAAAAGACCACACATATTGAGTAGCAAATAAATTCATTTATCTGAAACACAGAGTGATTGAACTCCCCCACTGGGATTGGGATATTTTGGCTTAATCAAGAGAAAGAATCCCAGATCACATCCAAGGAAAAATTCTCCAAAGTCTCTAGTGTGGTTAGCTGAGGATATAGATGTGATTGGGTTGCTGGCTCTTTTATATGCCAGCTTCTTCCTAGAGTTTTTCACTCTTTCCAGGGAATCTCCCTGTCTCTAAATCTAATGCCAAACACTCTATCTCATCACAAACAAGTTCACCCACTCCTGGCTGGTGAAATTCCACAACCCCACCCCAGCCCTAAATTCAGATTATGTAATAGCCCAGGTTTCTTCCAAGACAAGAAGACTAAAAATCTCAGTTCTACTGAAAACTCTTTCTGACCTGTAGAAACTGATCCAAATACACAACTACACATAAATTTGAAACAGACCCAATCTGCTTGGTTGTATAATTTCTTCCAACTCCATTCAACAGCATGTGAATAGAAATGGAGGAGAATTGGGAGGAATCCAGAGTTGGGGTTTGGCAAGGTGTTAGCTTCAATAGGACATGGGGGGGAAGGGATGAGAACAGAGAAAAGTATAGAGATGAATTAGCTAAGGATTGATTTATTATCAGGAAGGGAGAAAAATAAGGTTAGAGGAAGGGTTATAGTTTGGGAGAGTAAGAAGGGATGGGGGCATTAAAAATGTTGATTATGAAGAATAGGTAAGACAGGGAAAGATAAGATAATAGGATGCTATCATATGAAAAAATGAATCAGAGTATTTGATTGTTGAGGTGGAATACTTGTGGGTGATGAGTTTTTTCACTTCACCACACCACACTACTCCAGCTTTGGGAAATCATATTCTACAAGAAGGTAACTCACTAATTAACTAACTCTAATTCAAGCTTCTTCAAATTTTAACCCTATTACTTCTGAATTCTTTTTATATGGGGAGAGGGGAACCTTTTTTTCTGTCAAAGAACATTTGGATATGTATAACATCATTTGTCTGCTATATTTGTTCAAACATTTAATTAATTCACACCTAAAAAGCTCCTAGAATTTAGAGTCCCACCTGTGGTTGACATGGCAACCAAATGGTCCACCATTCTCACTCCTCTTTTAGATGCTTAATGAGACTTTGAACTTCTTATACACTCCAACTTCTTTCAAAGTTTGCTCAAGTGTCCACTCCTCTTCTTTCTAGATGCTATTGTTATAGTCCTGGAAATTACTTTGCATTTAAGTTTCTTAATATGTATTGTTTGATCCACCTGAGGGCTTGCTTTCATTTTTGTCTTTGTAGTTCTTTTGTTCAAAAAAGTACCTGGAACATAAAAGAAGATTTAAAATATTTGTTGAATTAAAAAGCATAGGATAGGGGTGGCTAGGTGGCTCAGGGGGCAGCTAGGTAGCCCAGTGGATAGAGCACAGGCCCTGGAGTTC
The DNA here is from genome assembly GCF_037893015.1 of Macrotis lagotis. Lineage (NCBI taxonomy): Eukaryota > Metazoa > Chordata > Mammalia > Peramelemorphia > Peramelidae > Macrotis > Macrotis lagotis. The sequence continues at coordinate 267,767,506 of NC_133659.1, read as the reverse complement.
AACTACAATCTCAGGCACTTAAGAATTACCTAGCTGTGTGGCCTTGGGAAAGTCACTTAACCCCATTAGCTTGCAAACAAAAAAAACCTAAAAAAACCCCATAGGAACAGTTTCTCCAAAGACCATTGCAGACTTCTGCCTTCTGTTTTATTATGTCTGAACTCTCTTTTTCTGTGAGATTTAGAGACACCTACTGAGAGTGAAGAGTTGGAAATGGTGCCAGCTATTGGTCCAGTTCCTTTCCCTTTGCCACTCCTTTTCTTTCTTTTTTTTTTTTTTAGGTTTTTTTTGCAAGGCAATGGGGTTAAGTGGCTTGCCCAAGGCCACACGGCTAGGTAATTATTAAGTGTCTGAGACCGGATTTGAACCTAGGTACTCCTGACTCCAAGGCCGGTGCTTTATCTACTACGCCACCTAGCTGCCCCACTCCTTTTCATTTATTCTGGGTTGAGTGTGACTCAGTTCAGTCCTTTAGTATTTTAAATTCAATGCTGGAACATGAGATGCTCATAGGCCATTTGATTTCTAAAAGTTGGTTTAAATGTTAGCTTCAGCAATAAGAGAAGGAAAAGAAATTAAAGGAATTAGAATAGGGAAAGAAGAGACAAAACTCTCATCTAAAAAACTACTAGAAATAATTAGGAACTTTAGCAAAGTTGCAGGATATAAAATAAACTCTCAAAAAAGTTAGTTTACTTAGCCATAACACTCCAAATATCAGAAAGTTCCTGAACCATCTTTTGACTACAAATGGGTAATAATACACTGATCTTTTACCCCTTAGCTAATCAAGTCTCAAAGATGATTTCAATTTATTTTTAGGAAAAATAAGCCTCATTTGCATAAGGGGAGATGGAATAGTTTAATATATTGTTCCTATCACACCTCCAAGATCCCTTGAGAGGATCCAATTGTCATAACAAAGAAAAGACCCTATGTCAAATATATCATCTTGTTGCCTCACTTAATTCCATATATTACTAATGTGTTGTCTTTTATATACATTGATATTATTAATTGTACATATGTAGATTATCCATTTTCTTTGTTTTTTTCTCTCCTGCTGTCTCTCGCGAAGCTGTACTTGTTAGCTGCTTTATCAGAAGGCAAATAAGTAAAGAGATCTTAAAATATTAACATTTGGCCTTAGGCATAATCTCTATATTTCAATTGTAGATACTCTGTTTCCTGTTATTGTTGACAACAAATAGTTGAAACATTTGAAGTGTTTAATGAAATTTAATGCAGCAGGGAGGGCAGGTTCAGGGAAGACCCAGGTTCAAGATTTCTCCCTTGATAATTACTATACTAGCTGTGTTACTATATAGGCAAGTCACTTACATTTTGCGAGTCCCATAGAAAATGACAACTCTTTGATGAATTGTTGATTTGTTAACTGTGGAAGGAGTTTCCTAAACTGATGAAATCTCAGATCTAAACCAAAAAATACATTTAATTTTCACATTAATAGCTAACAAAATAGTTTCTGCCAACCTTGTGTCCTTTAACTTTTCTTTTGTATGAAGATAGAATTGTTTTTCATATTTCTTCAAGATGAATGAAGGAGGCAATGTAATAAGATCATTATCTTAAACTGGGGAAATTTAGTGGCAGTTCTTGTACTCAAGATAAATCATTCACCTATGCCCTGGAGCATATTTCATGAGAAATCTTGGAATTCAAGCCATTTTTTTCTGGTGTATTAAGCACAAGGGAGAGTTTGTTCAGCTCTGGGGCATGCCATTCTTTTTGCTTAGCTTACCTTTATTGTTTAAAAACAACATTCTCTGTGGCCATTATAAATAATATTACATCATAAATTGTTTTTGTCTTTCTCAAAACATTTAAGGTGGGTAGTATTATATGAGCATAGAGAAGAACATTTTGACAACCAGTAAGCAATAATGAACAGCAATTACCTATAAAATTGCCTGTGGAAGACAATCATAAGTCACTGCCCATTCCCATAAGAATCTTACTATCTAATTGTTGCAATAAATAATATTTACAAAAGAATAAAGGCTAGCATAAGCCTCTTGAGGGCAAGAAAGAGTTTTCATTTTTATATTTCTATCATCAAGGCCTAACGTTTTACATATGGGAGACATTTAATTAATATTTCTTGGAATGAATAGGGTTTCAAAAAGAGAGATCATAGAGAAGTTGTCAAGTCATCTCTTTAGAGTAATGAACAAACATTATGTTAAATCCAGATCTCTTAGAGTTAAGTTTATATGTCAGTTTGGAAGTCAAAATTTATTTAAATAGGGGGCGGCTAGGTGGCGTAGTGGATAAAGCACCGGCCTTGGAGTCAGGAGTACCTGGGTTCAAATCTAGCCTCAAACATTTAATAATTACCTAGCCGTGTGGCCTTGGGCAAGCCACTTAACCCCATTTGCCTTGCAAAAACCTAAAAAAAGAGTACCTGGGTTCAAATGTGGCCTCAGACACTTAATAATTACCTAGTTGTGTGGCCATAGGCAAACCACTTAACCCCATTGCCTTGAAAAATCTAAAAACAATTTATTTAAATAGTCTAGTATATGGGTTTTTTTTGATGAGATAATATTTTTAAAGCACTTAACATAATGCTGCTACAAAGTGGGCACAATAAATACTTGTTTTGTCCCTTTCTCCCTTCATTCCTTCTATCTTGCTATGAATTTCACTAGCATTAATATTTCAAAATATAAAAAAGCAGAAAAGAATCCTTTACATGAAAATGAATTTTGTTACATACAGTTTTTTAAGTTTAACAATTAAACTTAATAATAACAATAACAACAATAACAACAACAACAATAATAATAGTAATAACAATAATAATGACTCCTAGGTCTGACATAAGCAACAAGATGGATGATTTGACATTTTTTTCTGATCTCCAAGCCCTCTTATACCTCTTCAAAACAGGAATTATATATCAAGATAAAAATATCTTGGGGCAGCTAAGTGGTACAGTGGATAGAGCACTGGCCCTGGAGTCAGGAGTCCCTGATTTCAAATCCAGCCTCAGATACTTAATAATTGCCTAGCTATGTGACCTTGGATAAGTCATTATCATTGTCATAAATAAAAAAAATTTTTTAAAGATAATATATATTAAGATGTCTCCATGGTTGAGGACACCTAGAATCCAAAATGAGGTAAACAAGCTCAAATCACACTCAGTGACCCTGAGTTTACTCAGCACCTTTCCCCCACTTCCCACACAACCTGTCTAAAGGCTGCACTAGCAGAACTAAGGTCACAGCAAAGCCCACCTCCTTACCTTGGTCTCAATGCTATGAGGACAGCAGTTTTAGTTTTCATGATACTGCAAACAATAGCCAGACCACAGCAGTCCTTTAGGAGCAAAGGCCTGCCAGAGACCATAACCTTTCAGCAGCAGCACTGCAAAACTCTAAAATGCTAGTGCAAAGTCAAAGGACTTTAAGATACTGATAGAGCAGACCAAGACAAGAACATAGGACATAGAATGTGGGAAGGTCTATGTAGGACTCCACCAAGCCTGAGGGAAAGACTCCAGAATTCAGCACAGAATCCTAGGCCAGTTCTGACCATTCAAAAGTCAATTGAGGCAGAGATCTAGGTTGGAGAGCTGTGACTTGCCCAGTGTAGGAAGGAGCTGAGAGACTTTGAAATTCAGCCCCTAAGGAAACCACAATTAGGGGGAAGGAGTCAGAAAATGGGTGATAGGGGAAAAATAAAAAATAGGGGAAGTAAAATTACCAAAGATTTCAGGAAAAAAGAACATTTGAAGATCTTAAACATAAACAGATAAATCAATAGGAAAAAAGGAACAAGAGAAGGAGCTATGATCTACATATCTAGTAAACAAGTTCTGCTGCTTATGAATAAATAATATAAAGCAAAGGAAAATGATTCAGCACTTGGTGAAACAGAGCTCTTTGTGGAATTTGAGGAGAACTTGGAACCACAATATGGTGTTCCTGGGTGGTTCAAAAGAAAACTGAGAATCATGAGAGCAGAATTTATGGCCTGCAGCTAAAATAATGAACAGAGTAGAAAAACTGGAATCTATAATGACAACTAATCAAAAAAGCTTTTATTAAATGTTTACTTGGTACCAGTAGTTAGGTGGCACAGTGGTTAGAGTGGGGCAATGGGGTTATGAAGACTCAGACACAACTGAAAAAAATTACTTAATACTTAATAAAGTACTAGGGACTGATATTAAATGCTAGGGATACTGCAGTGAGAATAAGAAGATGGGAGGAATAAGTTTTAGTATTACCAACTCCATTTTGTTTTAAGCCTCCATTTGGGGATTGAAATTTTAAGTAAGTTGTTTTAAGTTTTAAAGACACTGAATTTTTTTCCTATAAGTTGTTTTCCAATAAGATAGACACCAGCATGGTATGATGCAGTAATCAACATGTATATGCTCTTAAAATACTGATAAACATATACAAACCCTCTGATAAAGGAGATCAATACAAAATATAAACAACTTTTTTTAAGAACTATATGTAATAAATACTAATTAAATTGTGTGATGAATGATTTAGGAACACCTAAAATTAGACATTAGTCTGATCCTGTGCCATAACTGGAATTGATTTCTAAGTTTTATCTTCTAAAATGCAAACAGACTCATATTCATATGAGGATAGTGCTGTTTACTAGATGACCACTTCAGAGGAGATACAGGAGCTAAAACTAGGTGGAAAAGGAACCCTATTGTGAAAGACTTTATTGTTGCTGTTGATGTTTCAGTTCTTTCAGTCTTGTCTGACTCTTTATAATCCCATTTTGGGTTTTCTTGCATTAGCTTGCATTTCCTTGTCTAGGTTATTTTACAAGTCCATCTTACAGATGAGGAAACTGAGTCAAAAAGGATTAAGACTAGCAAGTAAGTGTCTGAGGACAAATTTTAACTCAGGAAGATGACTCTTTCTGGCTCAGGGTCTGGTACCACCTAACTGCCCAAGATCTTTATAGGAATTTCCAAAAAAGCAGGTTGCTGGGACTTTAATGACAGAGGGCCTTGTATTGTATTATTTGAACATATTTCTGGCTGAACTTATTTCAAGGATGAATCTGTGGCAGCCCAGCATGGAAAGGATTTATTTTTCTTAAAATATTACTGGAAACTCTGCATGATATTTTGGTTCTTCCCAGGAATTTTATATCTTGTCTTTTATGCTCTATGACTTGACTTTCTTTTTTATTGATATATTATTTTATTTTTCCAACTACATTTTATGGAAGTTTTTCAACATTCATCCACTTGCATATTTATGTTACACATTTTTCTACCACCCTCCCTTGGTGGGTGAATAGTCTAGTAAAAGTTGGACATGTTCATTTCATTTAACATGTTTACAAATCAGTCATTTTTTATATGAGGAATAGGGTTAAGCGTAAAGAAAACCATGGGATAGGAAGGAAAAACATGAGAGAAGTTTTTAAAAAAGTAAACATAGTACCCATTCCGATTCTGTGGATTTTTTTTTGTTTTATTTTGTTTCCTCTGGATATGGATGGTATTGTACATAACAAATCTCTCAGGGTTGTTCTAGATCTCTGAACTACTGAGAGGTGGAGCATCCTTCATAGTTGATCCATTCACAATGTTGTTATGGTGTTCAATGTTCTCTTGGTTCTACTCCCTTCACTTAGCATCAGTTATGACTTGACTTTCTAATACAAGAAGGTGACAGGATATGTAATGTTCATCCTACCCATATGGAGCTTAGACTCCACTCTATGAGCTCATACCTGGACCCTGTTGAACTTTTCCACTTTGTATTCCTTTTTCTGTTCAAGTAACTTTGTGTTTTCAAATGGTCGGAACTACAGTAGGCAACACTCATCGTTGGAGATGTTCCCCAAAGAGGCTGGCCAACAAGGGAATGGGAAACTGGGGAAGCAACTGAGCACAAATTTCAGAGAAGGGTCAGGCTTGGATTTGGAGTGGAGCAACAGTGCAAAGTTGATGTGAAATGTGAAACATTTGATTCACGGCTTGCAAAACTGCTTTATGTTTTGGGTTTTTTTGTTTTTTTGTTTTTGTTTTTTTGCAAGGCAATGGGGTTAAGTGACATGCCCAAGATCACACAGCTAGGCAATTATTAAATATCTGAGGCGGGATTTGAGCTCAGGTCCTCCTGACTCCAAGGCCAGTGCTCTTTCCACTGTGCCACCAAGCTGCCTTTGCTTTATGTTTTGATGAGATGCAGGTGTTAGCAACAAGATCTTTAAGACTTGATCCTGTTGGTTAAGGTTTAATCTTGGGATGATATGAAATGCAAAAGGTCATTGCACAGCTAAAAGTTTTGTTGTTGTTAAATGTTGTCATATTTTTCAGGATCCCATAGACCCATGGCATGCCTGGTCTTTTTATCCTCCATTATCTCTCAAAGTTGGGTTAGTCATTTTATAACACTAGCTACCCATCTTTTTTGTTTGTTTTTGTTTTTAGGTTTTTGCAAGGCAAATGGGGTTAAGTGGCTTGCCCAAGGCCACACAGCTAGGTAATTATTAAGTGTCTGAGACCAGATTTGAACCCAGGTACTCCTGACTCCAGGGCCGGTGCTCTATCCACTGTGCCACCTAGCCGCACCCTAACTATCCACCTTATCCTCTGCTGACCTTTCTCCTTTTGTCTTCAATCTTGCCCAACATCAAATCTTTTTCCAATGAGTGTCATCCTCTCATCATGTGGCTAAAGTATTTAAGTTTCTGCTCCAATATTTGATCTTCCAGTGAATAGTCTGAATTAATTTCTTTAAATATCAACTGATTTGATATACCTGCTGTCCAGGGGACTCACAAAAGTCTCCTGCACAATTCAAGTGTCAATTTTGCAGCACTTGGCTTTCCTTATAATCCAGTCTTCACAGCCATACATTGCCATTGGAAAAACCATAGTTTGGATTACACAGACATCTATTGGCTAGATGATGTCTCTGCTTTTTAATATGCTGTCCAGATCTACCATATCTTCCTAAGGAGCAAGTATTTTAAAAATTTCATGGATGTAGTCATTGTCATTCATTCAAGTACAACAGATTTAGCTTTTCAGTTTTATAATCAGTTAATGACAAAACTTTAGGTGCAATTTCACACATTCTCATACACTTTCCAGTCCATTTCCCAGAGTAATAAAGTAATAGTCTCCATTTTTTTATAAGCACGTGCAAGATACATTATTTATAGAATTTTTACTTCATATTAAAACTTATTACATACCATAGGTGAATACCATATCAAAACTCAAGTCTAATAACTACAAAATTTCAAAAAAAAAAGATTTGAAAGTACACCAAGTACTGTTTAAACACTTGAGAATGACCGCTTCTGTAGAAGTCTATCAAAATAATTGGGAATAACTGATTCTAACTCTTGGCTCCAAAGAGAGGAGCCTTCAACCCTTGCAAAATATGAAGCTTATATTACCATTTATTTTGCCTCATTTCAAATAGAACTTTTATTCTTACTATCATATTCAAAGAATTCACACTTTGAAAACATAGGATCAAGGTCTAAAATAAACATTAATATAATAATACTATTAAATTACTCTACATAAGATAATATTTTGTTTGCTTGTCATCTAATTTTAAACCAATCAGTTGTTCTATGGCTAGTTCTAACTGTTGACTCTGAGTCCCATATAAGGTTCCTAAAGAGCGAAATAAGATGATCTAATATCCCTATCTCTTTGAGGATGCTCTCATTTTGTTGTGATCCATCCAAAGTCTTTAGTGTAGTAGAAGTTTAGAAATAGATGTTTTTTTTCTGGAACTCTCTGGCTTTCTCTAAAATCCAGGTGACAATTTGATCTCTAGTTTTTCTGCCTCTTCAAAAACTTCTGATAATTCTCAGTTTACATAATGCTAAATAAAACCTAGATTGCTGGCATGTGAAATGCCAGAACAGTTATTCAGTAATTTAAACATTGCTTGGTAGAGTCCTTCTTTAGGACTGAGATGTAAACTGATCTTTTCCAGTTCAGTGGCCATTGTTGTATTTTTTCAAATTGATTGATATTTGGAGTATAGCACTTTATTTTATTTTATTTTTTGTAAGACAAATGGGGTTAAGTGGCTTGCCCAAGGCCACACAGCTAGGTAATTATTAAATGTCTGAGGCTAGATTTGAACCCAGGTACTCCTGACTCCAGGGCCGGTGCTTTGTCCGCTAGGCCACCTAGCCACCCCTGAGTGTAGCACTTTAAATCATCATGTTTCAGGGTTTTAAATAATGAAGTTGGAATTTTACCATCTCCACTAGCCTTATTGTTAGCAAGACTTCCTAAGGTCTTTGGGACTTCATTCTCTAGGATATAAAGAATAGTTTTCTCATAACAATCAGTTTCATGCAATATTACTCTTGCAGTAAAAAGAAATTTGCTCAAAGCAGAAGAAAAGTACATACTGATGTTTCTAGATACCTGTTTCAGATATTCTAACAGATATAAAAGGACATTCCCACAAAAGCACAGTAATCTAACAATTTCCTTTAAAAAGATAGGGCTATCTTGAACCAACAGGAATTCCAATATATTCCAGAACCTTCTCCTCTAGGCCATTTGGAAAGACTTCATTTGTGCTATCAGCTACCTAAATTTGCATTTTTTCCCCAAGGACAAAGAAAGCAACAAACATTTATTTTCCCTCTTTTACTTATCTTCTAGGGATATAGGTTGCAAGAAAAAGCACAAGTCTATGAGTAAAAAAAAAAACAATCAAGCAACAATACAGTTACAAACTGTAGTAAAGCCATTTCATTCTAAAAAAAAAGACACTGCTAACAATTCAAAGGACATGCAATGCATTTTTTGTAGCAATATTGCCCTAACAATGCTTCCTTGATTAAAAAAGGAACCTCAACAACTTATGAGTTGCTTTTCCAAGGAGACATGACCCTAAAATAGGGTATATAAAGTATCAAAATATTTTTATCAGTCACAAATACATTTTACATTGTAAAATTGAATTGGATAGATTCAAGGACCTTAATGCCATTTTAATCTGACAGATCTCTGTCTTACCATTGGACTCTGGAGGAAAAAGTAAGACCAAGGACTTTACTGCTACCTCACTCAAATCCAATTCGTGGACAAGTCATGACATCACACTCCTGATGCCACTGGTCCTCTTTGAAAATGAAGGATGGGGGCGGCTAGGTGGCGTAGCAGACAAAGCACCGGCCTTGGAGTCAGGAGTACCTGGGTTCAAATCTGGTCTCAGACACTTAATAATTACCTAGCTGTGTGGCCTTGGGCAAGCCACTTAACCCCATTTGCCTTGCAAAAACCTAAAAAAGAAAAATGAAGGATGAAGAATAACAATAATCTGACAAAAAGATTTGTAAATTGTTGAGAAAAGCACAAATAAAATGGAAAGGAGCATTGAATTTTATCTAAAATTTTCAAAATACATTTAGACTTTTTTTCCATCTATCTTTTCATAATAGTTTCAAAATTTAATACAGTGTTTAAGATTCACCAGAGTTGTAACTAGACCAAAGCAAACAAACTAAAGTTTTGTTCCAGGGTCTTGGAGTCTTTTAGCAGTTAAAAAGAACTGAGTTGAGTATCTAGTTAGCAAATGACTAGTTAAATTAGGGAGTTAACAAATGGCAGCTTCCTCCTTGGTGGTAACACCCTAAGAGATTTGGATTGAAATCCTAGCCCTGAAATCTGCTAAATCACTAAAACTCTGTGGTTCTCAGTTCCTCATTTATAAAATGAAAGGGTTTGGTCAGATCAGAACTTTTCTAAGTTTTTGGTTTCAATCAATCTATCAACATTTATTAAATGTCTAAATGTCAAATATTGTGAGAATGTAAAAAGAGCAAAAAAGAGTCCCTGTTCTCAAGGAGCTGAGAAACTATAGGATTTTTTTTTTTTTTGTCTACTTCTCTCCCTCAATAACAGTTATAGATCCAATAACAAATATAGAGATACCAATCACTTCCTTGGAAAACAAAAGATTACCTTTCTGATGGTAAATCCCCTATTGTGACAGAATGGCATGAAAATACTGTGTAGGAGAAACTTGTTTTATGGAAGTCTATGGCTGCTAAGGTTCAGACATCTTGAGTTAAAATAAAACCATTCTTGCCCCATCAATGGGACCCCTGATGATGTGACATGAGACCGACATCCTGAAATCTGGGAAGGGAACCATATATGCTTTGACTTCATTGGCTTCTATAATCATTGCATGGTATTCTATCTGCTTTCTATAAATATGTGTCCCAAGATCTCAATCTGGGGAGCCCTATCCTAGTCAGATCCCCCATGCATATGCATTTTGCCACAGAGTTGAGAATTATAAAACGTATAATAAACACATAATAAAACATATATGTCAACCAAATTTCTGTTTGTACTTTCTTAAGACTAAACCCTGGGGACTAACAAATTTGGTCTAATATGATTTGTTCCTTGTTATAGTTACAGTTTGTAATTATAAATACTTAGTCCAAAGTGATTAAAATAACTTTTATTAACTTCTCAGCAAAGAAGCACCATCTCTCTTAGCAAGAAAAGGCAGTGAATTATGACAATGTACAATCTTATATATAGTTTAAAAGGCTTGTTCCTCCCCTTCATGCCAATCATTGGTCAGGGTTACAATATAATCAATACATTCACCCCTCTATGTTTTGCCCTCCTGGGTCATTATACTAATGAGCACAGGGGGAGTGTAAAGTAATATGACGAACTTCATTGAGGAGGTGCAAAGAAGGACACAGACCTTAGGCCAACCCCTGACTAGTTGAAGCAATTTTTTGATCACCCCTGGGTAAGGAAGCTTACTGTCAGGTGAAGAGACCTTATTCAACTCAGTGATTGGTCAGGGTCATTTCTTTTGTCTTATACTCACGTACCTGCATGTAGGCACCAACACAGGCAGACCCCACTCTTTGTAATGCTTATATGTATGTATGTATATATGTATGTATATATATATATATATATATATATATATATATATATATATATTTAAACTAACTAACTAACTAACTATATATATATATATATGTATTTAAATTAACAATTTCCTCTTACATTTTTTGGAAGCCAAACACCCTACATTCCTCACAGTTCCTTATGAAGGCAAACTCTGGAAGTTAATACATGTAATTTAATTCTTTGTTAGGGGCCAAACTCATGAAGCTTGTTCAAACTTAATCAGCATCTCTTTAGATTCAAAAATATTTGAGGACCCTGAAAGAACTTTTGTTCTTTGTTGATATATATTTATTGGTAAAAGTTTAACAATGGGCTGGGGTTCCATGTAGCAAAATGTATACATAATGCACTTTTAAATTTAATCTACATTGTTAACAATCTCCATTATTTCTTTATTCTAGAAAATCAACAAAACAAAAGAAAAATCAAACCCTGTTTTGTCACCATCACTGATTTCTAAGATATAATTGCTCACACTAAAATTTTGATAAGCTGGCTCTCCTGAAGTTCAAATTGGTTCCAACACTCCCCTGATTATATCTATTGAAATTTACCATATTATAAATTAAAATATCTTATTATTACTGTAAAAACTAGCTACTATCACTTAAGGGCCTTTTAAAAGGTCTCTGAGCACACTTGGAGATCCACTGGACTGTATGATTTCTAGGGTCCCTTCCCATCTCTAAATTTTAGAGCTTCCTATCTCTCCTCAGAGCCCTCTGTAACTTGTTCTGTAGTCTAAGGATTCCCTGCGTCTTACAAATTTAATCCAAGGGCTATTTCTCAATGTTCCTGTCATTTGTTTCAGATTAAGTAAAAGTCATGAAATGAAAAGAATCAATGATTTCATTTTAGTCTTTTCTTTTTTAGTTCACTGGACATTTTATTTTTATATCAGAAAACCATGATTATATTTTTGTTTCTTAAGAGGCTGTAAAACTGAAAAAATTCTTCATATATATATATATATATATATATACTAAGAAGTTCTACATTAATTATGGCTCTCCTTTCAAATGGAATTTGAGTTTATAAGGAGATAAGGTATGAACACCAGTAACTATAAAAGATGATACTTTGTGAAAATTTGTTCAAGAACAGAAGAAAAAAAAAGTCTGAAGGTTGTTACTAACATGGGAACTCAGAAGATGTTTCTTTTTCCTTTTTTAACTAAGTTTTTATTTACATATTCTATTATTTAATATTCCATGGTTATCCCATATATTCCTTTCCTCCCATATCCCAAAGAGCCATTCTATATGGCAAGCAGTATTTCTTTAAGAGAGAAACAAAAGTTGGCACAACTGATTAATACATTGAAAAAGTCTAAAAACATTTTCAATGTGTAATACCCATGACCATTCCACTTCCACAAAAAGATATATTTTGTATTTGTATGGGTTAAATTAATTAGATTAATAAATTTAAATTAAATTAATTAATTATGGGTTAACTTAAAAAACTCCAAAAAGAATAAGCAATAACAAATAATCAGGGGAATATTCAATGCTCATGATTGGGTTGTATCAATATAATAAATACTATATAAATTAATTTACAATTTTAAAAAAGACATTCAAGTCCTTTTTGATCTTTATAACTTCATTATATATTTTTTTTATTTCTAAGTGTGTCACTATTCTTTCCAATTACCTTGTCATTCCTGTATATATTGTTTTCTTGACTCTGCTTGCTTCCTCTGCTTCAGTTCATATAGATCTTTCCATGCTTCTCTGTATTCATCAAAAAAGAAATTTCTTTCAGCACAATAATCTTCCACTGCATTCATGTAACACAATTTGTTTTACAGTCCCTAACTGATGAGCATCTACAATGCTTCCAATTGTTTGCTCTCATAAAAAATCCTCCTATAAATATTTTGGGGTATGTGGGACAAGAACAGTTTCTGGTTTGAAGAGTACGGAAATTTTAATCACTTTATTTGCATAATTCCAAATTGCTTTCCAAAACAGTTGTACCATTTCATATCCACACCAATTATTTATTAGTATGCCTATCATTCCACAAGTCCTCCAGTATTAACTTTTGCCAATTTTTGTTATTTTTTGCCAATTTGCAAGGTGTTAGATGAAATCTCAAGGCTGTTTTAATTGTCATTTTCTTATTATTAATGACAGAAGGTTTTTTCAGGTGGTCAAAAAATAATTTTGAGGAATATTTATTCATATTCTTTGATGAAATATCTATTGGGGAGTGGCTATTATTTGTCCCTACTTTTCATTATTTCTCTTTTTTTCATTATTTCTCTTGACATTCTAGATCTTTTATTTTTCCAAATGAATTTTATTCCTGTTTTACTAAGTTCTATTCAGTATCCCCTTGATAATTTTATTTCAAAAGTGTGAATTAATTTTGATAGTATTTATTATATTGATACAGCCTAATGATGAGCACTGAATATTCCCTTATTCTTTATATCTTTAAGGAGCATTTTGTAATATATACAAACAATTTATATGCTTTGGGAAGCTGATCCCAGATATTTTCAGAGGCAGTTTCATGGAGAAGGCAGCATTTGACTCAACTTTTAAAGGAGTAGTAGGGTCTCAATGGGCAAAGATTCAGAGAAAGATATTCTAGGGACAGGTGGGTGGCACAGTGGATTATAGCATGCCGGACCAGGATTCAGGAAGACTCATCTTTCCCATTTCAAATCTGGCTTCAGATATAGGCAAGTCATTCAACCCTAAGACAATTCAGTTTCCTTATCTGAGCTGAAGAAACAAATAGCAAAGCACTTTGCCAAGAAAATCCCAAATAGGGTCATGAAGAGTCAGACACAACTGAAATGACTCAACAACAGCAAAATTCTATTCATAGGGAACAAGGAGAAAAAGGTCAAAAGCAGCAAAGCTCAATGTGAGTTTAGAAGGGCAACATCTGGAATTATTTTTTTTTTTAGTTTTTTTCCAAGGCAATGGGGTTAAAGTGGCTTGCCCAAGGCCACACGGCTAGGTAATTATTAAATGTCTGAGGTCGGATTTGAACTCAGGTATTCCTGACTCCAAGGCCAGTACTCTATCCACTGCACCACCTGGCCTCCCCGACATCTGGAATTATTCATAGAGTATAAGATAAAGGCAAAAAAGATAAGGTGCTGCCAGACTGTGAAAAATCCTGAAGACCAGATAAAAGGTTTTACTTAGTGGGCACTGAAGGTTTTTAGAACAGAAGGAGGAACATTCTCAGATCTACATGCAAGAGAGATTATTCCATCCAATACATTGTAATTCTGTAGCGTTTTTCTGAAAAATGGTATAACACTTAATTCCTCCTGCCTAGGGAACTTCTGGCAAAATTGACATTTCTCAAGGTTCATGATAATTAATCTGCTAGGAGCCTTTTAAAATTGGATTTTTACCTAGAACTTTTGCCTTATTAATCGAGGTGCCAGTGCAGTTGCTAGGTAACAACTTGGCTTTGCTCTTGTGCCAACTGGTAAAAATACCAGTTGAACATGCCCTTCTCTTGGGAAATCTCATAGGTGTTGCTGAGTAAGTTTTGTTTCTCAACTTTGCCTAAATACTATCTGAATGGTTTCATTTAATTTAGTCTCTTCTGCCCCCCCCCCCAAAGTTACCAACCATCTCATCTGCTAAATCCAATGAACTATTTTCAGTCCTTACCATACTTGACCTCTCTAACCTTTTTATTCTATTGCCCAACCCCTCCTCTAGGTCATTTCCCCCTCCCTTGACTTCCATAAAATGATTTTCTCTTCATTCTCCTCCTTTCTGACCCTTCCTTTTCAGTCTCCTTTGCTGTATCATTATCCTTCTCCTTTCCACCAACTGCAGGCATCCCTCAAGATGCCGTATTTTCACTCCTGGGGGCAGGATCAGTTTCCTTTTAGTCTTTCTATCCCTCGATAGCACAATTCATTAGTTTTTATAGTTGGACTCAGATCTATGATTTCAAAGGTATAGGGAATTCTAAATGAGGATCTGCAATTTTTGTAGGAACTCATAGTCATAGAGAGTTGCCAAGATCACTGAGAAGATAAATGACTTGTCCAATCATCTAACCAGTGGTGGGATTTGAACCAGCTCTTACTAAGTCCCACATTGGCTCTCCATCCACTATCCCACACTGTCCCTTTTATTAAGTATATGGTAGGGACTTTAAAAATGTTTGTTAAATTGAATTAAATATTTTATACAGGACAAAATTGCAGTAGGAACTTCTATGGGGCAGCTAGGAAAAACAGCCAGTCTAGAGTTAAGAAAACTCATGTCATGAATTTAAACCTGGCCTCACACACTTATAAGTTGAGTGACTCTGGGTAAATCACTGTTTTTACCTCAGTTTCCTCTTACGTAAAATGAGTTGGAGAAGGAAATGGCAAACCAACCACTCTAGTATCTCTGCCAAGAAAATCTCAAATGGGGTCACAAAGAATGGAACATGACTGAAAAATGACCAAATAACAATTGCACTTTAATTTCATTATTTTTTATAGCTTATCTTGTACATTTCTTTATCACAATGATGTGATATGGGGGAATAAATAATGGATTTTAAGTCAATGTCAACAACAATGAAATCATTTGATCATGCCAAGTCTCAGTTTGTCATCTATGAAATTCCATTTCAGAATTCACAGGATTGTTGTCAAGGCTTGTGACCCTTAATACATCAGAGCAACATACACAAGTTGCATTTCAGAATTTAAAAGTAAAATTAAGTTATTTGTTATCTCACCCTGGTTATTGCATTGTAGTTGGGTCTAGAAAATTTGGATAGCAATGTTTATTCAATGCTCATTATATTCCAAGTCCTAAGTGTAGTGGTTGAGAAGAGAAAAGAAAATTGAGAAAGCTGTATAGCTTTCAAATTACTTAACATGGAAATGTATGAAAATGGGAATTGAGAGTCATATACTTTGATTACAGGCATCAACAAGGGAAGGTCTTTGATTCAAAATCTGAAATACATGGAAATTTAAACATATTTTGATTTATTCATGTCCTACTGGAGACATCAGTAAGCATCAACTATTGTACTAATGGCCAACTTTTCCATCTATATCCACTTTTTAATAAGAATAATCTCCATGAACACTGAGAGTATCTTCAATGAGTAGAGACTGAATAGACATTCATAAGCAATAGTACACAGGAGCACACATTTTACCAATACATATTTGAATGAAAAGTTCAAAGAATACCAAAATACCAGAGAATATCATTGTATTTATTACTAGTTAATCATTAAAAAAAATTATACATTTAATTTGACAGAGGCAGATTGGTGATGAGTGCTGGATTTAGAGTCAAGAAGACTTGAAGTTAATTCCAGCCTTAGACATATACTAGCTATATTGACCTTGGGGAAGTCTCTTAAACTTTGTCTTAGTTTTCTCAACTGTAAATGGGTATAAAAATAGCACCTAATTCTCAGGGTTGCTCTGATGATAAAATGATATAATATTTGTAAAGAATTTAGTAATCTCACACATAGAAGTGTTATATAAATGATAGGGATTCTTCTTCTTATATTCTTATTCTTAGAGCAAAATTCTTCAAGGATTTCTTCCAACAAGAATCCCATGCATTTATCAAAATTATTTAAAATTCATGACAGATATAGTTTGTTTGACAGACATAAATAACTGGAGAACCATGAAATGGAGAAAGGCATGTTTGTGAAAGGTATTGAGTACTGACTATGATGGAGGAGATCCATCACAAGTTTAATGGGGATTCTTTACAGATATTGAGGTACTCCCAGTGATCCTATTCACAGATAGCATCATGCTGAATGAATGAAGCCTCAGAATACTGTTGAACTTCATGGAAGCATTTTGTGATCATTCAAAAGGTTCTGGTCTAATTACAACTAATTACTACAAAGAAAAAGTCAAGTAGATGAAAAATATGTAATGTTAATATTGTTACTTATGAGATACAGATAAATGATATCCTGTGAAGCTTGTCCATAGGAATTTATTTCATGGATAGATACTAAAAATGGACAATGAATTGGACCTGGAATTAAATTTTTTATAATTTTATCTTTTAATTATTTAAGGCAGTGGGGTTATGCCCCTGGATCTAGGATTAAATAGGAGAAGAATTATCTAAATTGTCCTCAGGAACATATAAGATATCTTTTCCAGCCTTCATTCAGAAATAAAATTCCAATTTTTTTAAAAGGAAATTTTATTTTATTTTCAGGCTTACATTCTTTCCTTCCTTACCTCCACTGAGAAAGTAAGAAAAATAATGGTCATTAAAACTATGTATAGGGTGGTTAGGTGGTTCAGTGGATAGAGTACTGACCCTGGAGTCAGGAGTACCTGAGTTCAAATTTGACCTCAGACACTTAATAATTACCTAGCTGTGTGGCCTTGGACAAGCCACTTAACCCCATTGCCTTGCAAAAACCTAAAAAAAAACCACACACACAAAATTATGTATAGTCAAGCAAAACAAATTCCTGCATTGGCTATGTCAAACCACACACTTCATCATTTCTTACAATATCATCACATTCCATCACATTCGCATAATTTGTTCAGGTATTTCTTAATTGATGAATAGCTCCTCATTTTTCAAATCTTGGCTACCTCAAAAAGAGATACTATATATAGATATAGAGACAGAGATAGAGATAGAGATAGAGATAATAGATATAGAGATAGAGATAAAGATAGAGATACAGATACAGATACACATGCAGATACAGATGCAGATGCAGGTGATATAGATGATATAGATAGATATAGATATAGATATAGATATAGATATAGATATAGATATAGATATAGATATAGATATAGATATAGATATAGATATAGATATAGATATAGATATAGATGTAGATGTAGATGTAGATGTAGATGTAGATGTAGATGTGATATGGATGTAGATGTAGATATGGATATGGATGTAGATGTAGATGTGGATATAGATGTAGATGTGGATATAGATGTAGATGTGGATATAGATATAGATTAGATATAGATATAGATATAGATATAGATATAGATATAGATATAGATATAGATATAGATTAGATATAGATATAGATATAGATATAGATATAGATATAGATATAGATATAGATATAGATATAGATATAGATCTATTTTTTCCTATTTCTTTGATCTTTTTGGTTTATAGACCTAAAAATTATATCACAGGGTCAAAAGGCATATGCAGTTTAATAGCTCTTATAGCATAATTCCAATTTGCTTTCAAAATGGCTAAATCAATTCATAGTTCTACCAACAGTGCAATAATGTACCTGTTTTCCCACAGCCTCTTCAGCATCTGTCATTTTTCCTATTTGTCAGTTTTGAAAGATTCATATTTTAATAACAATAGTCTTTTGGCTTTGTTGAATGCCCTTGAGTCATAGACCATGATAGCCTCTGAAAAATTTAAGATAAATATGAATCCAAAGACAATAGAGAACCAGATGGTGGATATGAGTGGGTTGAAATACATGAGAAATGGAATTACAAAGGGAGAAACAAAGGAAAGAAAAGCAATAAGGAGATATATGATTTAAAGATGAGGGTTGATGGCATGGAAAAAGCAAGGGATGACCTAAGAACAGCCTATATTTAAACAAATGTTCATATATATATATATATATATATATATATATATATATATATATATATATGTGTGTGTGTGTGTGTGTGTGTGTGTGTGTGTGTGTGTGTGTGTGTTTAGGAATATATGGTGAATTCTTTTTCTGTCATTTAATTTTTTTTCTTCAAATACACATAAACAAAAATTTTTAACTTTTTTTTAAATTTTAAGTTCCAAATTCTCTCTCTTCCTCAAGTTTCCCCACCCCAAGACAGCAAACAATTTGTTATAGATTATACATGTGTAGTCCTGCAAATCATTTCCACAATAGTCATGTTTCAAAAGAAAATGCAGACAAGTAAAAGGAGGAGAATGAGGAGGGAAGGAAGGAAGGAAGTACAAAAAGAGTATACTTCAAGCTGCATTCAGATTCCATCACCAGTTTATTTTGGAGATGGATAACACTTTTCTTATTAAATTCTTTGTAGTTTTTTTTGATCATTGTATTTCTGAGAATGGCTAAGTCATTCACAGTTGATCAATGCACAATATTGCTATTACTGTGTATAGTTCTGGTTCTGCTCACTTCACTTTGCATTAGTTCTTTTATGTCTTCCCTGTTTTTTTGGAAATCCTCCTCCTCATCATTTCTTGTAGAACAATAGTATTCCATTACAATCATAAACTACAGCTTCTTCAGGCATTTCCCAATTGATGGGCATCCCCTCAATTTTCAAATCTTTGCCACAACAAAAAGTGTTGTTAAAAATATTTTTGTAGCGGAGCTAGGATGGCGACAAGAGCAGATCGTGTCTTAGGCTCTCTCTCATAAATATTTGAAACTAAGGACTTTAACTAAATTTTCAAGAGACAGAACCCACCGAGGGACCCAGTGAGGCAGTTCTCCTACTCAAGGTAACCTGGAAAAGAGCAGAAAGGCTCTGCTCCCCGGGTCGGAGGGGCAGCCTGCCAGAGCAAAAGAACTTCAGCCTCTGGGAGGCAGCCCCAGGGCACTGGGAGCCCCGGCTCACAGCAGCAGGGGAGTTTCCTGAGCTACACTTCGAGGAGCACTGAGCACAAATTGGGGGAACAGCAGGGGGACCTCTGCCAGAGTGAGCAGTGAAGTCCAGCCCTCAGGGCACACAGAGAGCAGCTTGGCCAGCTCAGCCAAGTTCCCAGAAACAGAAGCAGGTGGAGCTAGTAAGCAGGAGCCCCCAGGGCATGAGCCCATTGAGCCTAGGGAGGGGAGTGAAGAGAAACTGCAGAGCTCTGTCCTCTGCCCCAGGAACAGGACTCTGGAGCTCTGAACACATTCAGATACTGATCACAGTCTAGGCCCCCCCATAGAACAGCAGGGTCTCCCCCACCTCAGCCTGTGGCAGAGGGGGACGCATATGGTCATTCACAGATCAGGAGGGAGGACAGAGCCTCACACACTGAGGCCCTTATGGGAGTGTTCCAAAAGCTCAGGAAGCACCCTAAAAACAGGCTTAGGCTGGGAAAATGAGCAAGCAGAGAAAAAAAGAGGAACACCATTAAGAAATACATTATCACTCTCTTCCGCGCTCCACTGCAAGGCGTAGACTCCCAGGCGCTGCTGCCGCCTCTGCCTCTCCTGCTCTAGGCCCAGCTTCCCCAGGCCATGGCCAATGCGGAGCGCACCTTCATCAGCATCAAGCGGGACGGCGGCATCCAGTGTGGTCTGGTTGGGGACATCATCAAACGTTTTGAGCAGAAGGGCTTCTGCCTCGTGGGCATGAAGCTCTGAGGGCTTCAGAGGAACATCTGAAACAGCACTATGTTGACCTGAAAGACAGACCATTTTTCCCTGGGCTTTTGAAATACATGAACTCAGGGACTGTTGTAGCCATGGTCTAGGAGGGCTTGAATGTGGTGAAGACAGGCAGAATGATGCTGGGGGAGACCAACCCAGCTGATTCCAAGCCAGGTACCATTCATGGGGACTTCTGCATTCAAGCTGGCAGGAGCATCATTCATGGCAGTGATTCTGTAAAAAATGCTGAGAAGGAGATCAGTTTGTGGTTTAAGCCTGAGGAGCTGGTTGATTATAAGTCTTGTGCTCATAACTGGATCTATGAATAAGGATTTTAAAAGTGGATATAGACTGGACCTACTCCTTTTAGTAGATGTGGTATGCATATGAATATTGTTGTCCCTGAGTGTGAGTGTGTATATGTATGTCTCCATCCCTGAATACAACATTTCATGCCAGGGAATTGAAAGGAACTGGAACCATCATTTTCTACCCCTGTAACCTTGTTCAATAAAGCCTTGGAAATAAGGGGCAAAAAAAAAAAAAGAAATACATTATCTATGATCCCAAGAAGGATCAATATACTCAGTCTGAAGATGAGGAAACACAAGCTCCTGAATCTAAAGACTCCAAGAAAAACAGAAATTGGGATCAGGCTATGACAGAGCTCAAAAAAGACTTTGAAAATCAAATGATGGAGTTAGAAGGAAAACTGGGAAAAGAAATGAGAGAGATGCAGGAAAAACAGGAAAATGAAGTCAGCAGCCTAGTCAAGGAAATCCAAAAAAAAATGGTGAAGAAAATAGCATTCTAAAAACCAGCTTAGGTCAAATGGATAAAACAGTTCAAAAAGTTATTGAGGAGAAGAATGCTTTCAAAAGCAAAATTGGCCAGATGGAAAAAGGGATAAGAAAACTCTGAGGAAAACAAATCCTTCAGACAAAGAATAGAACTCAGGGAGATTGCTAAATTTATGAGAAATCAGTACTCATTACTTCAAAACCAAAAAAATGAAAAATTAGAAGAAAATGTGAAATATCTCAGTGAAATACAACTGATATGGAAAACAGACTTAGGAAAGATAATTTAAAAATTATTGGAATACCTGAAAGTCATAATCAGGAAAAGAGCCTTGACATTATTTTCAAAGAATTACTACAGGAAAATTGCCCTGATATCCTGGAAGTAGAGGGCAAAATATAAATGGAAAGAGTACACCGATCCCCACTAAGAAAGAGACCCCAAAACACCAACCCCTAGGAATATTATAGCCAAGTTCCAGAACTCCCAAGTCAAAGAGAAAATATTACAAGCAACCAGAAGGACACAATTCAAATACCGTGGAGCTGCAATCAGGATCTCACAGGACTTAGCAGCAACTACATTAAAAGGACTTGGAATATAATATACCGGAAGGCAAAAGAGCTTAGAATGCAACTGAGAATCAACTACCCAGAAAAACTGAATGTCCTCTTCCAGGGAAAAAGATGGACTTTCAGTGAACCAGGGGAATTTCAAATGTTCCCTTTGGAATGGCCAGAGCTGAACAGAAGGTTTGATCTTCAAATGCAGGACTCAGGTGAAGCATAGAGATTGGAGGAGAAGGGAAAAATAGGAGGGACTTAATGATGATGAACTGCATATATTCCTGTATAGAAAAATGACACTGATAATACTCATATGAACCTTCTCAATTAACAGAGCAGGTAGAAGGAGCTTTTATAGATGAAGCACAGGAGAAAGCTGAATTTAAAGATAAAATATAGTGTAAAAATGGAGTCAATAGAAAAAAGGAAATGTAATGGGAAAAAGAAAAAGGAGAGGGGGAATAGACCAAGATATTTCATATAATAAGTTTTTTTCTTTATTACAATGAGCTATTGCAATGATATGGAAGGGGGGAAGGCAAGGGGGAATGAGGGAATCTTCACTCTCATCAGAGGTGGCTAGGAGAGGAAACAGTATATATACTCAATGGGGTATAGACATCTGGAGTAAGAAGGAAAGGGGGGGACAGGGGGAAGGGGGGATGTGAGTGATGGAGGAGAGGATGGACCATGGGGGGAGAGTGGTCAGATATAACACATTTTCTTTTTTACTTCTTACAAGGGGCTGGGATTGGATGGCCTGTCCGGGACCATAGGGCCAGGTGGATGCAAGACCAGGGATCTGTCTGCTGCGCCACTCAGCTACCCTACAGCAGAGTCAGAGTAAAACAAGAGAGAAAATATAGTACATGGTAGTGGAGAAATACGAAAGGAGGGAGTTGCGATCAGCAATAGTAACGGTGGAAAAATATGGAAGTAACTTTTGCGATGGACTTATCATAAATAATGTGACCCACCCATGACAGAGTTGGTGGTGTTAGAACAAAGACTGAAGCAGATTTATTATTATTATTATTTTGGTGGGGGGTGCAAGGCAAATGGGGTTGGGTGGCCTGCCTGGGGCCACATAGCAGGGTGATCGTTGGGTGTCTGAGGCTGGATTTGGACCCGGGTGCTCCTGGCTCAAGGACCAATGCTCTGTCTGCTACCCAGCCACCCCTACTATTATTACTATTTTATTTTATTTTGCATCTTTTTTCTTTTTCTTTTTTCTTTTTTTTTGGTTTTTGCAGGGCATTGGGGTTGGGGTGGCTTGCATGTCACACAGCTGGATGGTTGTTGGGTGTACGGGGCTGGATGTGGGCTCAGGTGCTCCTGGCTCCAGGGCTGGTGCCCTGTCCATTGTGCCACATGGCCATACCTACAATTATTACTATTATTTTTTTATTTTAATTTTTTTCTCTCCCTTTTACTTTATCACTCAAATGAGTCTATATTTTTGGGGGGAGGAGGTATTTTGTTTAGTCTTAAACAAGAATATTTTATTAATGCATAAAAACATTTGTACAAAATGAGAATAAATAAATATTAAATACTAAAAAATATTTTTGTAAACATAGGTCCTTTTTTTTTCTTCTTATGTCTTTGGCATGCAGACCTAGTAGTGGCACTGCAGGACCAAACAGTATTGACAGTTTGGTTGACCTTTGGAAATAGTTCCAAATTGCTCTCTGTAATGATTGAATCAGTTCACAGCTCAACCAACAGTTCATTAATGTCTCAATTTTTCCATATCTTCTCCCACATTTATCATTTTTCATTTCTGTTACATAAGGTATGAAGTAGTACTTCAGAGTTGTTTTAATTTGCACTTCTGTAATCAATAGTGATTTGAACATATTTTCAAATGACTATAGCTTTGATTACCTTTTCTCAAATGTGTTCCTATCCTTTGACCATTTATCAACTAGGAAATGACTCATTCTTATGCTTTTAACTCTGTTCTCTACATATTTGCAAAGTGAGGACTTCATCAGAGAAAATTGCTATAAAATTTCTCCTCACTCTAATTTTCTGCTTTTCTGGTAACCTTTTTAAAAATTACAATATCATTTATTTACACATTACTAATATAGTCTTGGTGTAAGAGTGAACATAATCTCCCCTTCCCCCCACAAAAACAAAAATCCTCATGAGAAATAATGTGAAAGAAAGAGGAAAAAAATGTATTTCAGTCTGTGTCTAATACCATCAGCTCTGTCTCTGGGGTGGATCGCATTCTTTAACTTTAGTCCATCAGAGAAATTACTTCCACAATTGATGATGCAGATTATAATATCCTCCATCCGTTCCTCCCCACTACCATCTATTATATTTTCTCTCTCCTTTCACTCTGTCCCTCTTCAAAAATGTGCTGTGGGGCAGCCAAGTGACACAGTGGACAGAGCACCAGCCCTGGGGTCAAGAGGCCCCAAGTCTACATCCCACCCCAGAGACCCAGCAACCACCCAGCCCCTTGGTCCCAGATTTACCACCCAATCCCACCACCTTGCAAAAAAGTAAAAAAAGGAAATGTGTTATACCAAACTATCCTCTGCTATGATCTACCCTCACCTTTATCTCCCACATCCCCCCTCCCCAGTTCCTCTTCTCTCCTTTTTCATCTAGATTTCTATACCCTATTGAGTGTGTAAGCTGTTTCCTCTCTGAGCCATTTCCAATGGGAATGAAGGCTCCCCCATTCCCCCTTGCCTTCCCCAGTTCGATACCATTGCAAAATCTATTTCTTGGCTCTTTCACATGAAATATCTTAGCCCATTCTACCTCTCCCTTCCTTTACCCCCAGTACTTTTCCTTTTCACTCAATTCCATTTTTATAATATATTATAGCTTCAAATTCAGCTCTCTCCTATGCCTCATCTATGAAAGCTTCTTCTACCTGCTCTATTAAATGAGAAGGCTCATATGAATATTATCAGTGTCATCTTTCCATGTAGGAATACATGCAGTTCATCATCATTAAATCCCTCATAATTTACCCTTCTTGTCCACCCTCTCTCTCTATGTATCACCTGAGTCCTGTACTTGAAGGTCAAACTTTCTGTTCAGCTCTGGTCATTTCAACAGCAACATTTGAAATTCCCCTGTTTCATTGAAAGTCCATCTTTTCCCTTGGACGAGGATGTTTAGTTTTTCTGGGTGGTTGATTCTCGGTTGCATTCCAAGCTCTTTTGCCTTCTGGAATATATTTCAAGTCCTTTGAGCTCTTATTATGGATGCTGCTAAGTCCTGTGTGATTCTGACTGTGGTTCCACAATATTTGAATTGTTTCCTTCTGGATGCTTGTAATATTTTCTCTTTGACTTGGGAGCTCTGGAACTTGGCTATAATATTCCTGGGGGTTGGTTTTTTGGGATCTCTTTCTTGGGGGAGATCAGTGGATTCTCTCAATTTATATTTTACTTTCTGCTTCTAGTATATCAGGGCAATTTTCCTATAGAAATTCTTTAAAAATGAGGTCAAGGCTCTTTTCCTGTTCATGACTTTCAGGTAGCCCAAAAAATTTAAAATTTTCTCTACTTGGGGGCAACCAGGTGATACAGTGAATAAAGCACTGGCCATGAAATCAGAAGGACATGAGTTCAAATCCAGTCTCAGACACACAATAATGACCTAGCTGTATGACCTTGGGCAAGTCACTTAACCCTATTGCCTTGAAAAAACAAAAAACAAACAAAATTGTCTCTCCTGGATCTCTTGTTTTTTTTCCAATGGGATATTTTACATTTTCTTCTAGTTTTTCATTCTTTTGGTGTTGAATTATTGGGTCTTGATTTCTCACAAAGTCATCACTTCCTTTATCTCTATTCTATATCTGAAGGATTTACTTTCCTCAAAGAGCTTTCTTATCTTCTTTTCCATCTGAACAATTCTGCTTTTTAAGGCATTCTTCTCCTCAATAACTTTTTGAACTGTTTTATCCATTTAACCCAAACTGGTTTTTAACATGTTATTTTCTTCAGTATTTTTTTGGATCTCCTTGACTAATCTGATGATTTTGTTTTGTTTTGTTTTAGGTTTTTTTCAAGGCAAATGGGGTTAAGCAGCTTGCCCAAGGCCACACAGCTAGGTCATTATTAAGGTCTGAGACTGGATTTGAACCTAGGTACTCCTGACTCCAGGGCCGGTGCTTTATTTACTGTGCCACCTAGCTGCCCCTGATTTTGTTTTCATGTCTTTCCTACATCTCTCTTGTTTCTCTTCCCAATTTTTCCTCCACCCCCCCTTATTTGATTTTCAAAATCTTTTTTGAGCTCTGTCATAGCCTGAACCCAATGTCTATATTTCTTGGAGTCTTTAGATGCAGAAGTATAGACTTTCTCATCTTCAGAGTCTGTTTTGGTCTTCCATGGGACCAAAGTAATTGTCTATGGTCAGGTTCTTTTTTTCTGTTTACTCATTTCCCCAGCCTGTGCCTGGTTTTGAGGTGCTTTCTGAGCATTTGAGTGTTACTGTGACCCCCCACCCCCCACAAGGACCTCAGTTCCTCCTCCCTTATGGGAGTCTCTGACTGCTCTCCTGAACTATGTTTTGGTCTGTGGATGACCCCAAGTTTCCTGCTCTGCCCCAGGGCTATGAAGGTCCCTGCTCTATGGGAGCCCCAGATTGTGACCAGGATCTAAATATGGTCAAAGCCCCAGAGTCCTATCCCAGGAACAGAGGACAGACCTCACCAGTCTCCCTCCACTCCCTTACCTTCTGCAGGCTGAGTGCTCAGGGAGCAGCTGCTTGCTGGCTCATTGCTGGACAGTTCCACAGGCTTGCTTCAGTTTCCTGAGATCTAGGCTGTACTGAGGGCCATGCCCACACCTGGGAGGGTAGGCCTCATGCTCACTTTGGCAGAGGTCTCCCTGCTGATCTTCCAAGTTGTGCTTAGGGCTCCCTGGGGTGGCAGGTCAGGAGACTGCTTCTGCTCTTCTGTCCCGGCTCCTACAGATGCATGCTTTTCTGTAATCTTGACTCTATTAGTTTGTCCCTGGGTTCAAGTCTTGCCTCAGACACTTAATAATTACCTAGCTATGTGGCCTTGGGCAAACCACTTAACTCCATTGCCTTGTAAAAAAAAGTGATTTGTAATTGTGTTCATATTGCTCCTGAGTTAACAATGAGTAAATTATTTTAGTGAACTTATGAGAGCATAAGGAGAAGAGTTCACAGTGTTTACAGTATAGATAGTCATTGTTGGGTTGTTGTATTATTGGGAGAAATATCCACATTTCTGAAATCACAGATGTTTGAGTTTTTGAGTATGTTCTGCAAGTGGCTTTAATAAGGATAGAACATCTTACTGTAATTTGTTAATCTGCTACTCTTCTCTGTTCTAATGGTATTTTTCTGGTCATGATTAATAATAATAATAATGATAATAATAATAATAATGATAATAATAATAACAGATATTTTATAGAGAACATACTATGTGGCAGACCCTGTGCTATGTATTTTACAACTATTATTGCAAAAACCTGTAAGGTAGGAGTTATTACTATTCTCACTTTACAGATGAGGAAACTAAGGCAAACAGAGATGAAGGGACTTGCTCAGTGTTATATAACTAGTCTAAAGCAGGATTTGATCTCAGGTCTTCTTGATTCTAGCCCCAGCTTCCTTTTTTTACTGGACCATCTAGTTGTCTATCTTACTTGTATCAAATGTACAAAGCCCTAAGTAGCAATTTTATCACCTGGGTCAAATTAATTGAGGTTAAGGAGACTTCATTTTAACATCTTTTGGAAGGACAGTTGGGTGGTACAATGGCTTAGAATGAGGAAGACTCAACTTCCTGAATTCAGATCTGGCCTGTGATCCTTACTAGCTGTGTGACCCTGGGCAAGTCACTTAACTCTGCCTCAGTTTCCCTATCTGCTAAATAAGCTGAAAAAGGAAATGGTAAATCACTCCAGGATCTTTGCCAAGAAAATCTCAAATGGTGTCACAAGGGGCTGGACATGACTGAACAGTAACAGATTGGGGAGGAAATGAAACAGGCAGACTTTTAATAAATATTTACCAAGAGCCTACTATGTGGGAGTGGCTTACACAGCAAGGGGATATATATACTGAAATCCAATTCATTTGCTTGTCATAGCATCACCTTCCTATTGGCGAGGTCTTCTTTGAGAAAGAAGGATAAACAAACATCACTAAGTATGAAGCAATCTGTCAAAAAGTTGTAGATCCTAAGAAAGGCAAAGCCTAGTCCCTGCTCTCAAGCTCAGAATGTAATTGGAAAGAGAATATCCAGATTACTTTAATTGATAGTGCTGTTTAATTACTTGGATATAGGTTCATTCTTACTTGTACTCTTCCCAAAGCCTTTTAATTTTGGTGCACCTAGGACAGGACTGTATACTGAGTAAATGTTGACTGAGTTGAATTTATAAAGTATTTTTACTTTTAAGTAAGGAGTTTAAAGTATATAAACTCCAAGGCATTTTAAAAGATGCAATTAAACAAGTGCCTTCAAAATTTTAAGTAGCAAAATCTTTTTTTACAAAAAAATTGGACCTCACTTCAATTTTCATAAAACAATCTCTACAGGTAATTTAGCTTATATTTTATTCAAATAAAGTTTAGACTTTGTTACCATTTTAACACAAAGTAGGGTAACATACATACTGGACGTTTGGGAATACCCTGTACTTATTCATAAAATAATTGACACTTTTCATAGTTTTATGTAGAATAAAACAGATGGAAGGTCAAAAAATTTCTTGAAATGTGTCATTGTTGAGGATAATGAAGCTCATAATCATTTTTAACTACTGAGACAGCTATTTTGCCTTTATTATTTGACCTGCCAGTTTACACAAATAAGATGTTACAAATAGTAATGGAATTTTTTTCTGTGAAAGTGAATTTCTGAGAGAAAATAACAGTCTCTATCTTGTTCTGTATTTTCTTGTATAGATAGATAGATAGATAGATAGATAGATAGATAGATAGATAGATAGATAGATAGATATCCCCTGCATGAACTTAAAGAACAGCTGCAGCAGCTGGCTTTTTTTCAGTGTCTTCTTCCCTTCTCTAACTGGCATAAAAGACTTAATTGGAGGAAAATAGGATTTCAGAAACCCTAGACTGTCTCCTTCCCTTATCTAGTTTGACAGGTGGTTCCCTTTGATTTTAGTGAGCTCACTATGGGAACAAGAAAACTCCCTTATCTATTTCCTGTAGCAAATATAATATTTTTCTTTAACAAGCAAAGTAGTTTTTTTCTTTCTACGACCAGCTGTGTTGTAACAAGCAGTCATTTTTTCTTTGTTTCATATAATGTACAAATATTGCTAGCTGAATGTGAATGCGTTCCCCATCCACTGCTGATGGAGCACCCACACTAAGTGAATAAAGACTATCTCCTCTCTCTCCATCCTTGCTTCCTTTTCTTTTTTTATCAACTCTCAACACTTTTAGTTCTTAATTTTTTTTCTTTCTTTCCCTTTCTTTCTTCTCTTTAATATTAGAGAGTTCTTTATATATGCATAGTCAAAATATTAAACAGGAAGATTTTCAGGTTCAAAGGTTTTCGATATAACATCACAAGTCCATCAACTGTTCTTCCTCCCTCCCTCTTTCCCTACCTCCTTCCTTCCTTCCTTCCTTCCTTCCTTCCTTCCTTCCTTCCTTCCTTCCTTCCCTCCCTCTCTCCCACTTTGATCAGAGCAGGCAAAACAAGTAAGAAAAATTTCTTCTTATAAGAGACATAGACAGAGAGACAGAAACAGAGAGACAGAGACAGCGAGAGAGAGAGAGAGAGAGAGAGAGAGAGAGAGAGAGAGAGAGAGAGAGAGAGAGAGAGAGAGAGAGAGAGAGAGAAGGATGCTAGAAGGAAGCAGTACCTTCTTGACTGGTAAGAACCATGTTGTTCAAACATGTCTGACTCTTCATGATCCCATGGACCAAACTGTCCAAGGGATTTTCTTGACAAAGATAATGGAGATTTGCCATTTCCTTCTCTTGTGGATTAAAACAGTTAAGTCACTTGCCCAGGGTCAGAAAACTAGTGTCTGAAACCAGATCTGAACTCAGTTTTTCTTGGCTCTAGACCCCTTTCTTTCCTTTGTCAAACCAGAATCCTTTATGTATGCACAGGCAAAATATTAAGCAATTAGATTTTGAGTTCAAATATTTTTCCATTATCACCACAAGACAAGTAAGTCTATTAATTGTTCTTGTTCAAATGGAATAAGACCAAACTTTTTGTATCTACTTAGGGCAAATAAGTTCCTTATCCACTCATATCTGGTTCTCTTAATAAAAGAATTTCTTTTGCAGACCGGTCAAGTGATTAATAAGTAGGTTTTTAATCTTCATTTTCATCATATTTTTTAAACTGAGTAACATATCAAAAACATGATTTTATAAATCTAAAATTAGAACCACTTTATAAATGGGTTTGTCTTATTTTTCAAAACTGAGTAGGATTTTGAGAATTTTGAATTGATTTAGAGTACTAATTTTTAAAAAAAAATTCACCAAATATGCACATTTTGGAAAGTTTTTTTTTTTTATTATAAAATCAATGCTTCTTGACTGTTTACTATCTTTAAGAAAAATAACTGGGGCAGCCAGGTGGAACAGTGGCTAACCAGTCCCTGGTGTCAGGCTCAGGTGCCCAAGTTAAAATCTGACCTCCAATACTTAATAATTATCTAGCTGTGTGGCCTTGGGCAAGTCATTTAACCCCTACTGCCTCTGCCCCCAAAAAACCAAAAACCAAAATAAAAATTTTAAAAATAGGTTGGGAACCTTCAAGACACTTTCTTTGTCTAACTCTTCCCAATGAAATTTTATTTTATGGGATTAGACACTGCTCTGAGAGATTATTTTTTAAGAAAGATTTTATTCATCTTTAGTTTTACAATTTTTCCTCCATTCTTGCTTCCTTCCCCCCCCACCCCCACAGAAGGCAGTCTGTTAGTCTTTACATTTTTTTCATGTTATACATTGATGAGATTATTTGAACTTGTGATATATCTGATTCTTTCTCAGCAAAAGTGAAATTTAAGTGAATAGAGTACTTTCCAAAACTTTTATAAAGCTGTTTTATTAAATTCTATTAATTTGTTAAAAGATTTATCCTAGTTACCTATCTGATTAGTCAATGGAAGTAAATTTTTAACATGAAAATCCTAATAGGTAGTTGAAATTATTGCCTACTTTATGAATCTTTAATAGAAAGTTCGTAGAGGAAATGGATATTTGAAAAGTTGTGGAAATTATAGATTGACCTTTAAAAAAATGGCACTATACCATAACAGCGTTATGGCTACGTAAGCAGGTTGCTATCATCACCTTCGATTTACAATTGAGAAAACTTGGGCAAAGAGAATTGAGTGATTGGCTCAGGCACATAAAGCTAGTAAGAATTTGAGGTTGGATTTGAACTCAGGTCTTTCTGAGTCCAGGCTCTGAGCTTCAGTCACAATACCATCAGTCACTTTTAGTATCTATCTCACTGGTTTATTGTGAAATTCAAATGAGAAAAACATTATTTCAATGTTGGCTATTTTTATAAAAAAATTATAAAGTATCCTGTAAAGTAGTCTTGTCCCAACTTTTCAGATGAGATTAAGACTGAAGGATTATGGCACCCGAGAGTCTGGTGAAGTTCCTTTATTTGTCACATTTAGTCAAACTGCTAAGTCTTCTGACTCAGAACACTTCCCCTAGTCACTGTGCTGATTGGTTTTCTCAAGCTATTGAGAGTGATTTTACAAACTGTGGATTTTTGCTGCCCTTAAATGAGAATCCTCAGTGATTGTGAAGATCGGTAAAAGGTTTTTTCCATGGTGCATCTTCCCACTTTAGTAGGTGTATGGGCAGGCCAGGGGTAAAGGAATGATGAAAAATCACAAGATAGTTTAGCTTCTGTAGAGAAAAGTTATAGAAATTATTTTCTGATTAGCATATCTTTATGGCAAAATCCTGAACCTATATGCCACAGCTTTTTAAAAGCTAAAAAACCAAAAAATTTACTATTTAATGCAAAGGTCTATGAAAAAGAACATATGAATAACTTTCATATTTTTAAAGTTGTTTATTTGCAAAAAAATGGAAAATAATTTCAATTTAAGTAACTTGTCTTGACAACAATCAAGAAACTATGTTTGAGCACAATTTTTTTTCCTTAATGAAGTATTTTACAATTAGGAAAAATTCATTTATAACATAAAACATCCACATAACGAACTCTAAAGCACTAAATTAGAACAAGTTATAAAGCAAGGAAATGGTTCTGTTATAAAGATCATGTTTTTTCCTTTTGTTTCTATATTTTATGTCTATGTTATAAGCCTAGGAAGAGTAAGTCACTTGCTCTTCACTTTCTGGACCCATATGTCTTCACCTTTATCTAAGCAAACTGGCATACCTAAGAGGAATTCATTTTACTTCATGGGTCAGTACTCCAGGGGTCCAGCCTCTTTAGTCTCTTCATCTTCTATCAATTATCTCCTTGCCAATTTGGCTTTCCTCTTCAGCTCACAAAATCAACATTATCTTTGCCTCCAGAAAGGGGGAAAATGAACTGCCCTGTTTTTTATCCATTAATACACAGAACTAGACAAGAAAGATTTCAACATCATCAATAACCACAACAGTAAGGTTATTCATCTAGAGCCAGACATCCTAGAGAATAAAGTCAAATGGATCTTAGGATCTGCTTACAATAGTGGAAATGATGGAAATTCCAGCTGAGGTATTTAAAATCCTAAAAGATGATCCTATTAAAGTGCTATATCCAATTTGCCAGCAAATTTGGAAAACTCAACAGTAGTGGACTGGAATTACAGAAGATCAGTTTATATTCCAATTCTAAAGAAGGGCAATGCCAAAAATGTTCAAATTATTGAACAAATGCATTCATTCATTTCACAATCAAGCAAGGTTATGTTTAAGCAATACGTGAACTGAGAATGACCAGAAGAACAGGTTGGTTTTCAAAGAGTCTGAGGAAATAAAGACCAAATTGTCAATGTTCATTGTTGATGTTCGTTTGGAGAGAGCAAGGTAATTTCTGAAAAAAATACACTATTTCTGCTTCACTGACAATTCCAAAGTCTTTGACTGTGTGAACCACAATCAAAATATGGAAAATCCTCAAAGAGATGGTACCATCTAATCATCTTATTTGTCTCAGGAAGCTCAAGAAGAAACAGTTTGAAGTGATCATGGATTGAAAAAGTATGACAAAGCTGTATACTAATGGAAACCTGGATGAATCTTAGCTGAAATTAAAGTTTCTGGGAGAGACATCAGTCACAGACAGATATGCAGACACTATTGCTCTGATGGAAGAATGAGAAGAGGAATGAAGAAGACTCTTGAAGAAGGTGAAAAATTTGACTTGAAGCTTCACATAATAAAAACCACAACTTTAAGATTCTGGCATTTGGTCCCATCAATTCTTGGCAAATAGAGGGAGAATAAATAGAAACAATGTCAGATTTTATATTCTTGGGCCCAAAGACCACTGCAGTTATGAAATTAAAAGATATTTGCTCCTTAAAAGAAAGCTATGAGAAATGTATCCAGCATATTGAAAAACAGATATCACCTTGCTGACAAAGGTCCACCCTATGGTCAAAACCATGTTTTTTTTCAGGAGTATGGCTGTGAGAGTTAGACTATGAGGAAAGCTGTTGCAGAAATAACACTTTTGAACTGTAGTGCTGGAGAAAATTTTTGAGAGTCCCTTGAACAACAGAGGTCAAATAATCAATATTTGAAATTGATTCAGATTATTTATTAGAAGCTCAAATACTGAAGTAGTAGCTTCAATATTTTGGCCACATAATGAGAGGATGGGTCTCACTAGAAAAAGAGTCCAATGTTGGGAAAAAGAGAGGACAAAAGAAGGGGTTGGCAGAGAATAAAATATAGTCATGAAAACAATGAGTATGAATTTGGACAGACTTGGAGAGATAGTGGAGGATAGAAGGACCATGGGGCTGAATGAAGAACAATTTCTCTTCATCATCTAGTTATTTCCCACATCAAAATCACTAAGGGTGTGGTCACTACTCCCCAATGTGGGTGGTCACCTGGAATAAAATTTAAATTTTTTTTGCAAGGCAAATGGGGTTAAGTGACTTGCCCAAGGTCACACAGCTAGGTCTGAGGCTGGATTTGAATTTAGGTCCTCCTGAATCTAAGGCTGATGCTCTGCACCACCTAGCCACTTCAAAATTTAATATTCTTGAACAAGGTTTTTGTTCAGTCATTTCAGTGGTGTCTCATTCTTTGAGGTTTTCTTGGCAAAGATACTGAAGTAGTTTGTCATTTCTTTGTCCAGCTTATTTTGCAGTTGACCAAAGTGAGGCAAACAGAACTCAGTGACTTGTCCAGGATCACACAGCTAATAAGAATTTGATGTGAGATTCAAACTCAGGTCTTCCAGACTCAGTTATGGCATCATTATATCCACTGTTCCATCTAATTGTTGGAAAAGGATGCCTTGCTTTTGTATTCATAGCATGGAATAACGCTTTTCATCCATTCATCTAATCCCCTCAATAGAAAGTAAGTTATTTGAGGGCAGGGACCTAGCAAAATGTCTTGCACTGGTAGGTGTTTAATGTTAGTTGAATGGAATTGAATTATATTTATACTGTTACATGTAATCTATTATAGTTCTAATGTGGTCTTTTCATAATCAGAGCTTATCCTCTTAAGGGGCAGCTAGGTGGTACAGTGGATAGAGTACTGGCCCTGGAGTCGGGAGGATCTGAGTTCAAATTCAACCTCGGACACTTAATTACCTAGCTGTGTGACCTTGGACAAGCCACTTAACCCCATTGTCTTGCAAAAAAATAAAAATAAATAAAATATCCTCCTAAAAAATTAATTTTTCATCTTTTTTCCTTTTTTCATATCACACACCATTCCTATTACATGATTCCTAAGTGCAAAAGAAATGAATTAATTTCCCATTCTTCCAATAAGATTATTTCCTAAGGTAGGAAATCTTTGTATTCTTACATGAATGTTGAAATCCATCATTCTAGGACTTAATAGTTTTACACAATATTTCATTGCTATTGATATTTTCAAGAATTTTACGGTAGTTTTAACTACCTCCATGTTTCCTATTATAGCTGGAGCTTCACTGAGAACAATTCAATTAATTTACTTTCAATTAAATTATTCCATCTCTCCCTATGCTTAACTCTTTCCAGACCTCTTCTTTTTACTCACCAAGACCTGTAATATCTCTACACCTCCTCTCTGCTTACCCATGCTCTGGCTATACTCTCCTTCCTTTCTAATTGTGACACTTGGTAAATCAGTTGAAACTCAAAACTCTACTCTCAAATCCTTTGTTCCCTTGTCCAATCACTGCTCATGGAACCATGATCATTGGGTCCACCACAAATTTGTTATTGAATCTCAATTGGGCCCTTGCTGCAAATCAATTCTACTATTCCTAACAGATTTCCTATTCTACATAGCATAGAAATTGTTCCAAAGCTTTTATCAAACTTCTTATGGGGTCATCTGCTGAGGCCTTCTTCTCATCTCACTGTCTTCTGACAGCGTTTTTCAGTAGTGAGACCATACACTTCCTCTCTCTCCACTTTACTATGGGTGCGGAATACTGCAGTAAGTCTCAGAAGACAGATCAACTATGATGGATATCTCTTTTCAACCATACAGTGATCAAATACCATTCAAAAAGACTTGTGATGGAACATGCCATCTACATAGTGAAAAAACTATGAAATCTAAAGGCAGATGAAAACATACTATTTTTACTTTTAAAAATTTGTTTTGTGTTTTTCTTTCTTGTGATCTTTCCCTTTCATTCTGATTTTCATTCTCAACCTGACTAATATGGAAATACATGCAACATGACTGTGCATGTATAACATATCAGATTACTTAAGAAAGGAGGAGGAAAGGGTAGGTGGAAGAAAACTATACCAAGATTAATTCTGAAAACTATCTTTACAAAGAATTGGAAAAAATAAATAAATTTTTAAAACTGGGAAAAAATAAAAATAAATGTTGGAATAGTTGAACTGCTTTTTTTAAACTTTATAAAAAAACTGTCAAAACAGACAGTTTGCCAGGTAGGGGGGTGGTGTAAAAACAACAGGAATCTGTAAAAATTAGGAGAGAAGTGGAAAAATAAAGAAGCAAAGAGACTTGTTAAATAAAAATTGGAAAGAAAAATGACAAGTAGGGAAGCGACCTTGAAAAGATGATGCAAAAGAAATTATACAGTAGATCTCTATGACAAAAAAAATCACTGTACCTTCCAATGAGTCCCTCACAGGTCATCAGAAAACAGTTAAAGGCATCATGTCCTCAGTAGCACCACTTGCAAGTCAGCATTAACACCTCAATTGGAAACTCCAAGTTGTAATCTTATACCTTTTTTAGATACTCTTTTAAAAAAGCGTCTTTTCTGAAAGACTTTTTCAGAAATAATCTACTGAAATCAATAAATTTCTACACAGCAACTTAAAGCAAAAAGCTAATACGGACATGTGATTTACATTAAAACACATGCAAGACATCTAATTTTTTTCCTTATAGACAAGTGGTATTTTTTTTCCCCTCATATTCTGATAGGACATAAGAACAAGTATATCTACCTATTTTGTTAAACTTTTCCCACTAATTAAACAGGGAGGAACTAGAATGCTCTTACATAGATATAGCTTAATAGAATCTAAAAACAACTTTTAAACTTAGGACAACTATTTATGGTGGATTGATGAAAAACCATGGGAAACTCCAGAGTTTCAAAGACTGTTTATGTTTCCACACATACATACACTTGTTTAAATAATTGCAAATGGATACAGTAAGCCATTAGCAGGCACTGCACTGTTTTGATATCATAGTCAGATTAGATTTCTTCATGCAATTTCTGGTCCCCCAACCTTTGCTGACAAAATTCCAAGATGCTGTATATCTTCAGCTCCAGAAGCCAATAGAAATGGTTTCTCTTTTTGTTCCAACAGTTCTATTCAACTGGAAAACTATGTGCTCAGGTCCTGAAAGATATGTCTGTTTTTGTTTCTTCCTATTGAAATTTCTTTCCTGGAAAGTTTCCAGCTGTGGCATGAGGCTTATGATTATATGGGATGATAAGCTGCAAAATTAATTAAATCCCTACAAGTGGCATGGGTCAAATGATTGTTTTGAGGTTAAATCTTGAAATCACGAAGTTCAACTAGACTCAATTTTGATCTCCAAAGGATGGAAATGGACAACAGTTCATTCTATGGGCCAGAGAGCCCATGCTGCACTAGGAAGCAAAAGAGCAATGAGGATGGAAGAAAACAGGTTCACAGCATTGTTATCAAGAATGGGCTTTCCTGATATGTATTTTGTCTCACCCGTGGGCTGGCTGACAACTGAGCGAGTACTTTCATCCCAACCTGAAGAGAAAAGGAAGGAAACACGGTTGGAGGTTCCATTCACACATCACAGACAGCATGAAATATAAGCTAACAACCTCTTAAAGATACCCCCAAACCATTCAGATCTTTATGCCAAGGGAAGGGGGTCCAATTTAGACTTTAATGGAGAAAATGGTGAAGTGAGGTGAAAGCAATCATTTCATCACCATCCAAGATTTTATTTAGCATAAGGTCTAGCACACTTGCAGGAACTTGATAAGTATTTACTGATTTATTGATTCACCAGGAAGGGTTTTTAAAAACAAATGTTTCTGATGAGATAACTTTGTTGTTCAGTGGTTTCAGTCCTTTTGGATTCTTCATGATGCTATTGGGGTTTCCAGGTCATTTCCTTCTCTTTTGCCATTTCACAGATAAGATAATGTCACCTTATTAATCAGCAGAAATTATCCGCCTCAGGTACTTAACAATTGCCTAACTCTGTGTGACCCTGGGCACTTAACCCCACTGCCTTGCAATAACCCCCCCCAAAAAAATTATCAAGCAAACCAAATGAGAAATAAATTATAAATTCTTTGTTCTCTGTTTTCTTCCTATATTTTTCTATCTATGTTTGAGGGCAGAAGGGAGGGAGGGAGAAAGAAAAGTCTAGACATGTAATTTAGTGATCTAGAAAACTTCTAAATTACAGACTGGATTTTTTTTCTGGCAAGGTAATCAGGGTTAAGTGACTTGTCCAAGGTCACACAGCTAGTTAAGTGTCTGAGGCAGCATTTGAACTCAGATCCTCCTGATTCCAGGGCTGGTGCTACACCCACTGTGCATAGCTTCCCCTATATTTACAACCTTGAATAGTACAAGGGCACCAACATAAGATTTAGATCAAATCCTGCTTCTGATACCTGCCTGAGTGACCCTGGGCAAGTGACTTCCCCACCCCTCAGTCTGTTTCCTCATTGGTAAAATGGTTGAGTCTGAAGTACCCTCTAACACTGGAATTATTCCTTTAGCTACAATTCCAAATTTATTCGGTCATTTCTCAACTGTTAGGTGTGGTATTTAATTTTTCACTTTTATCAGCAAAACTGCTATTAAATATTTTAGTAAAGATAATCTCTTTACAATTGTATTCTTAAAATGTGTTTAAACACAATTATACATGTACAATTTATATCAGATTGTTTGCTGCCAAGGAGAGGGGAGAGAGAAAAGGAGGGTGGTGGGAAAATGTTTACAAACAAAAGTTTGTAAAAGGAGGTATGTTGAAAACTATCTTTGCATATAATTAAATGAATAAATAAATAAATAAAAGAGGGAGTAGGAAAAACAATTCTATCCTTAGAACTAACTCAGTCTTATAAATGGGATCAGAGGTCACAGGATATGATTAATTTTGTAAACTTTCTACATGACTGACATTTCATTCTTCTGCATTTTCTCCCCAATTCCTTATAGAGCAATACAGTTCAATTGAAGTTTCAAAGGTAATGTAAGCATATTTACCAGAGTACTGCATTGTTGCTCCTAAGTATGAGTCAATAACGGATCCCAATAAACCAGCCATTCCTGCAAATGCAACAACTGGCCATTGGGGAGCAGAAGATTCCAAATCATTTACAAAAATAAGCTGTGAGAAGAAGTAGGCCATGCCCACCAAAGACCCACCAAGAAAGCTGGAGAGAAAGCCCACCGCAGTGACCCCTCCATTGGTACCTAAAAAAAAAATAAATAAAAAAATCTCCAATGAATTAATAATGTCATTTGTTATACTGAGTAACGTAAAAGAGAATTTTAACAGCCACTGGGACTAACAATTGCTGCCAACAATTACAGATATAAATGTGATGACAAATAAAGCAGTGAATAGAGCCATGAACCTGGAGTCAGGAAGACTTATGTTCAAAACTAATCTGAGGGGAGGTTAAGTGGAACAATGGAGAGAGCACTAGCTTTGGAGTCAGGAAGACCTGAATTCAAATCTCACCTCAGACATTACTAGCTGTGTGTGACCTTGGGCAAGTCACTTAACCTTGATGGCCTTGCATAAAACCAAAAAAACTAAATAAAACTAATCACAGATACTAAATAGAACTTAACCCTGATTGCCTCAGTTTTTCCATCTGTAAAATGAGTATCTATAATAGCACCTCACCTCTCAGGTTTTTGTGAGAATCAAATGAGATAATATTTAGCACAGAAGATCATCTATCTATCTATCTATCTATCTATCTATCTATCTATTTATCTATCTATCTATCTATCTATCTATCTGTCTATCTATGTTAGCCACTAGTAGTAGTAATATGTAGCCACCTGAGAGGAGCTCTGAATAAAGGAAAAATCATTTATTGAGTGTTTACCCTGGGTCCACTCATCATGCTAAGGGATAGGGGCAGAAAAGAAACAAGGAAGTAAGAGCCCACAAAAGATTATCTGAAGATAGGGAGGAAGACAATACAATAGCAAAAGGAGAGCTGGAGGGGAAATCTAGAGCTTCTAAGAGGCAAAGGTAAGGAGGAACTATATGGGTAAAAGCAAAAAGAAAAGCTATAAGAGAAGGAGAAATGTAAGAAAACATGAAGGGGAATAAGGGTAACCATTAGGAAAAGAATGAATTAAGAAGAGAGAATGACTGTGGGGGAGCCATCTGTTAGAGAATCTAAACAGGGATGGAATCCAATCTACCTAAGCTGGCTATGGTGAGAGGAGTCACTTCTGGAAAAGACATGGGAAGTGGAAGCTCACTGGAAATAGTCTCTGCTTTCCCCAATAAAAGACGATTAGTCTTCAGCTGTCTTAGAGTTGGGTGTTGTAGTTTGTTTAGGTTTCTTAAACTCTCTTTTGTCACTGGGACCCGTTTTTTAATTCTGATTTGTGATAAGAGTTTTAATTTGCTGTGGAAATGTAATATCTGGCTTGCTGAATCCCTCATGCCTTGGTCTCCCTTGACTGGATTTTCTGATAAATAACCATCCCCTTATCTTCAGTCCATACTACCAATCCATAACTGGTTGAATTTAACTAGTTAGATCACTGGTTGGTTCTTCTTTACCCAGGATCTAGAAATATGCCCAATAATGCCCTATCCCAATCCAGGTTGGGGGAACACCCTATAAAACCCTAATGGAGATATGACTGCATTGTTGACTCCCACTCTTGGCTAAAGCACCAAGAGAGTTCCCTCTCTTTCACTTTTCTTATTTCCTCTAAAGATTTTGCCACTTACTGTTGGTCTCTTTTTGCTCACTATTCTCTGAAATGTCAATATGATGCCAATATGACTCTGGAAGTTTTCCTTTTTTGAATGTATCTTTATTTCTACTCCCTTTGAAATTTTGTACATTTGGAGGGGGGGGGGGGGGTTGTGTAAGGCAATGCAGTTGAGTGACTTGCCCAAGGTCACACAGCTAGGTAATTATTAAGTGTTTGAAGCTAAATTTGAACTCAGGTTCTCCTGACTCCAGGGCTAGTGCTCTATCCACTGCCCCACCTAGCTGCTCTCAGAATTCACCTATCTGAATAACAGGTAAAAGCTAAACCACCAAAACCTCTCTTTAGCTTAGGAGCCACTAGCAGGTACATATTCATGAGTAGGACCTCCCTGTAGAGTCTTCCAATCCTTAAGGCTGAAGATCTAAACCTCCTGCCTCAGTGTTAGGGAACAGAATCCTGATGTCTTTGCCACAGTGAAAGGGTGTTTCTTCCCTGTTGGCCAAGATGAAGCTTGCAATCGTAGCAGTATAGGTGTCACTTAGGAAGTCTGACAAGAGAAGAAAAAGTCTATAATGTGAATGAGACAGGAAATCATTCAAAGAAGCTCTGATGGTCAATGTGACCTTCTCTAAAAGTTGAAGAGAAGAAAGTTTGGGTAATTACATAAAGCAAGACTAGTTTTGAAGAAAGGATTGTCTCCTATGGACTATCTAGAACATTTATTCTTTCTCCTTTGGCTCCTGAGATCCCAGGACAGATGCCATCAAGAATTCTAATGTTTCCTTCTGAATCCTTCAAGACAGTATCTTGGTGCAGTGGAACCCTTTTTTTGATCAGGGTCAGACAGCTGGTGCTGGTGCTCTTACCAGTCCTGCCTAGCTGACTCTGATTAACTAGTTTCTAAGATCCTTTCAGCTCTAAATTTATGACCTACCACAAGTGACTCTATTTCTAGCTAGAAATTTTTTATATAATTACAATTCTTATCTTTTATTGATGTTTCTATTTTATAGTAATAAATGTATATTTATTTTATATTTTGTATTAATATGAAATGTTACCTTTCCAGTTTCAACTGATTAAATCTTCATTTTTAAAGCCTAAACATGATTAAACAGATATTAAACCAAGAGATTTAAAAATCTCACCAATTGGAACTCTTTGCCAGGTTGTTATCAGCCTTGGTTGGGTAGT
Source organism: Macrotis lagotis (assembly GCF_037893015.1). Taxonomy (NCBI): domain Eukaryota; kingdom Metazoa; phylum Chordata; class Mammalia; order Peramelemorphia; family Peramelidae; genus Macrotis; species Macrotis lagotis. Next base: position 267,726,041 of record NC_133659.1, on the reverse strand, counting down.
ACTTGCAACAGAGCCAATTTCTGAAGCCCATGTATCTCCTGCAGAGGAGGCCAAGGAAGCCAAAAGAGACAAACACATCCAGGAAGCGGTATATTGTTTGGAAAAATCAATGCAAATTTCACCTGGCCCATTTTCTATCATATAGAGCAATGCCAGCTCTGTAGGTACAGCTCCATTACAGAAAACCTGAATCCAATTTCTCTGTCCTCCTGTAGGAAAAAAAAAATTTAAGACATGCTTTTCAGCTCAAAAAGAATTAATAGAAGCCATTTACAAAAGGGAAGTGCATTTTTTTTAAACTGTGAAAGGCAATGAAAAGTTTGATTGTGGAATCCTTGTGTATTCAGTCTTGAGTAACGTAAGGATTAATAATAAAATGTATTATGGCATTAATTGTGCTGATAGCTGCTATCACAATTAAATGATTGAAAAAGAATAGATTAAATGCTCTAAAAATTCTATGAAAAAATAACTACACTGTGAACTATCATAAATGACTTTCAGATGAATTTAATCATGTCAGAAGAGCCAAATATTTATATTTTAGGAGAGAAATGAAAAGAACCAAGTTCAAGACCGACAGTTTGGGATATTTCATGGTGAAACACAATTTCCTAATTATGATATCATATGATAAAGTCTATTTACCTTCTTTGTATTCAGGATCCATACGCTTCTTTTCTTCTTCTTTCCACTTGGTGAGTTTTGAGGAAGAAATGAAAAATGTCATCAAAGAAGTAAAAAAGCTCAAATTTGCAATTGTCAGGATAAATCCAACAACTACTCCTGAAAGAGACACAATGAAGAAACATGCAAAAAAGTTAGGTGCATATATACTTTCTTTAATTTAGAGAAAGAAAAATAAAACTTATGACCATTTATATTTAGATCTTCCAAAAAAAAGAGAAAAATATTTCAGGTTCATTTGTTTCTTTTCTTTTCTTTTTTGTATAACAAATTTAACACCAGTTTTACTGATTTGCCCCAAAGAGACTTTTAAAATAACTTTAAGAGGCAATAAATTCTTTTATATTTATAGATCTATTTATTACTTTTTTATAATTTTCCTACTATTGAAGGAATCGGGTATTCCTGATTTAAATCAAAGGTAATACATGTATTATTATAGCCTTTTTATTTATATTTTTGCATCAATGTTCACTATAGCTAGCAATCTATAATTTCTTTTTCTGCTTTATCTCCTCCTCTCCTTGGTTTACAAAAAAGAACTATATTCTTTATTCTTGCAAACAGTTTATATTTCATTAGAATTAAGTTTTCTTTGAATGATAGCTGTAATTCACTTGTAAAGTCATGTGGTTCAGGTAAAAACTATTTAATAAGATGTTGCAATTTTAGTAATTAAGGGGGAACTACCAAAACACACCCTTTCATTACTTTAGACCAGAGAGGAGTTTATTAACCAAGTTTGGCAAACTTTAAAGCCTTGCTTCACAAATAGTGATATATAAATGACATTATTGGCTTCTGCCCATAAATAAAAATCATTATACTTTTCAAGAAACTTTCATATTCATTACTTTCATTTTCACAATAACCCTGTGAAACAAGCCAGACCCTTATTATCATTATTTTATAGGTGAAGAAAAAGAGGTTCAAGTAAAATGAGATGATTTGCCCAAGGACAGTTATATTTTATTGGTAGAGTCAGGACTAGAATCTATTTTCTAACTTAAGAGTTAGAAGCAGGTAGGTGGCAGGAAAGATAAAAGTCTAGGTTTGGAATTAGAAATTCTGCCTTAGGCAGATACTGCTTTGAGTGATTCTAGGTAAGTCACTCAGCCTTTGTCACCTCTGTTGTGAAATGGACCTACTTTACAAGGTTGATGTGAAGATGAAATGAGGTTATATATGTAAAAAAACCCTTAAAATACTATGAAAATGCCATCATAACAACAATAACAATAGCCAACATTTATATAGTGTCTACAAAATAAATGGCACTAGGCTCAGCCCTCTACAAATATTATCTCATCTGATCCTTAAAATAACCCTAGGAAATAAGTGGTATTATTACCCCCATCGTACAGATGAGAAAATTAAGGCAAACCGAGGTTAAATGACTTGTCCAGAATCATAAAGCTAATATTAATATTAGCTAGCATTTAGGATGTACCAGGTCCTGTACTTAGCACTAATCAAATATTATCTCATTTGATCCTCACAACATCCCTAGGGGATAGGAGCTATTCTTTTTCCCCACTTTACAGATGAGAATACTGAGGCAAATAACAGTTAATTGAGTTGTCCAGGTCTTTCAGCTAGTTAATATAACAGCTTACTCATCTCCCTGAGTTGAAATATGGCCTCAGAAATTATTTATAAAGTTTATATATTTTAAATATATTTATACATTTATTCTATATTTGTACATTTATGCATCATTTAATGCCAATCTTTATTATAAATAATATAGCAGATTATATACTTTTATATAATAGTAATTATATAAAGAATAAATAAATAAATATATATTAATGGAAGACAGGAGTGGTGAGAGGCCTGGCCTTGGAATCAATATGACCTGCCTGTAACTGAAACATCTTTACACATTCACAGTCAAATTTTTGAGCTTTAAATCCCTAGACAACTTTAAGAAAGCTACAGATGAGTTGATTTTTCTTGATGGAGGTTAGTTTCTATGTAATACAAAAAAAATCTAGACACCCAAAACTTACTAATGGTCAACAAAACAATCAAATGGAATAAACAAGGAGCAAAATTTACCCTTCAGTCTTTGACTCAGTGGAATCAGACAAGTTAAAAATGGTATTCTTGTTCTGTGGTTCCTTGAACTTCACAGAAGTCATCCTCACATTTCACCAAAGCTACCTGTTTTCCTTCCTTCCTTCCTTCCTTCCTTCCTTCCTTCCTTCCTTCCTTCCTTCCTTCCTTCCTTCCTTCCTTCATATCCCCCCAGCTTGTTGAGGACTTAGTTCTGTTTCACCTCCTACAAGTCCTATTTTCTTATATGTTTCCATTTATTTTTTAATAGACACGTAATATTTCCTCAATACATCACAATCACCATTGTCCACTGTCAAATAAATAGATTTCTGCTAATTCTGCTATTTAAAAAAAAAACAGAGCTGCTATGGATAGCTGTTTTTCCTTTCCCAGAGAGTTTTGGGAGAATTTGAACAATGGAAAAACTGAATCACCAGGATACTAGGATTATAGGTAGAAAAGGTTGTTTAGTCTATTTCCTCATTTCCTTCTATATATAGAAGAAGAGGTTGTTTAGTCTAAACCCTCATTTTAGATCTGAAAAAACTGAGGCCTAGATAAGTAACTCAGCCAAAGTGTGATCAATTTAGGACTTTGAGCAGTTAACCATATTGCTTAAGCACAGTATCTGGACAATATTAGGTGCTTTGAATGTTTATTGATATTGTTTTCTCCTTTAATATATTGCTTAACACTGTGTCTGGTGTATATATTTTAGGAGAATATAAGTGTTTTAATGATCAATTATTTTTTCCAAAATATTTCTGCAATCTATAATTCCTTCAACAATAGATTAGTATCTGTCTCCTAATAATCAAGATAACACTGGATTTTAACTTTACTTTTTGCCACCTTATCTATTCTTTAAAGAAAAAAGTAGGATAAGGAGGGAGGAAGGAAGGACAGTAAAGAAAAGTGAAAATTGGAAGAGGGAAAAAAATACAGAACCAAATCTGAAACCCTCACTGGAGACATTTTAAAGAAAACATCCAGAGCAAGAAATAGATTTTTTTTCTTATACTAAAAAAAAAAATCAATGAAATTATACATTTCCCAAGGAGTTTCAAAGCTTTCTTACAAGAAAAAAATATAAGACTAATGTGTTTTGACTAGATGAAGTCTCCCTATAATCAGTAAAACAGAGTGAGAATGATGCTACATCTCTGTATTTACATGTTCTGATAGAGCAGGGGTCTTTAACACAAGGACCCATGAACTTGGGAAAAAAATGCTATCTTTATTTTCACCAATCTCTAAACTAAGCATTTCCTTCAATTATTTTAAAACATTATTTTGAGAAGCCTGTCAAGGGGAATTGGAGGGGGGTTAAGGACACAAAAAGAAATTAAGAAGACAGAAAGGCAAAAGAAAACTATTCCAATGATTCAAAAAAAGAAAAGGAGGTAAATAGAATAAATAGTCTATCAGGAAGGTTTGGAATTTAAGAGTTTGCCTTACTCTGGTTGAGTTAGGAAATGATAAAGAATTCTTTGGCATAGAAAAGGTATTCCCCCTATTCTTCAATCTGCTAGGATAGGCTTATAATGTCACTCCTCCACAAAATGTAACAAATCAAATGAGATAATATATCTAAAGCCTAGTAGGAGCTGAAATAAATGCTTATTGGAGGAAAAAAAAGCCCAAGGATGTCTAATCATCCACTCCAATCTAATCTAGTCAATTCACAAGGTAAAGGTGTTCAGTTTATACATAGGAACATGATCAAGTGGCATTTTGCAATACTGGACCTGGAGTTAGTTAGGAAGACCAAAATTCAGATGCTATAAGACCCACCTCCAGTATATTTTACAAAGGTAAATGGGGCTAAGGAATGCAGGTTCCTGGGGTCACATGGCTAGAAAGTATCTGAGACTGGATTTGAACTCAGGAATATTAGTCTTCCTGATTCTAACAACTGTTCTATCTAGTTACTCCCTGCAGCTCTACCCAGTCACTACCTTTAAATAAGGTCTGAAGAAGTAATTATGTCTTAAAAGAAAAAAACCATAGTTTCCTTTTAGCTCCTGCTAAATAAGAAGTGTGTGTGTGTGTGTGTGTGTGTGTGTGTGTGTGTGTGCATGTATGGATATCCATATCCATGTGTGTATACTTAAAAGAAGTATTGTGATATGCATGCTTACATACACATGAGGTAGTGTGATATGTATACCTACACAGATGAAGTATTGTATTATGTATTGTGATATGTGTATCTACATACACATATGGAGTATTGTGACATGCATGCCTACACACAATACAGATTTGAAGTATTGTGATACATATACCAATATACAGACATGAAGTGTTGTGATGTCAACCTACACACAAAGACATATGAAGTATTATGACATGCACATCTACATAAATATATGAAATACTGTGATATGCATATCTACATACACACATGGAGTATAGTGACCTGAATGCCTATACACAACACACATATAGAGTTCTGTAATCCACAGGGTCCCAAAGTGTTGTATATGACTGAATACCAACCAACCAACCAAACCAATACCAAACCAATTTCATGTTCATTGTTTCCATGACACCCTCTGTCCATCTCGTGTTTTACCAGTCCTTTCTTCTTTTTGCCTTCAATCTTTCACAGTCACCATTCTCCCACTATCAAATACATAGATTGCAGTTAATTCTGCTATTAAAAAAAAACAGGGCTGCTATGGAGAGCTGTTTTTCCTTTCCCAGATATTTTTGGGAGAATTCTAACAATGGAAAAAAATTGAATCACCAGGATAATAGAATTATAGGTAGAACAAGAAGAGGTTGTTTAGTCTATTTCCTCATTTTACATATGAAGAAACTGAGGCCTAGATAAGTTCTGTCAGCAAGGTGATAGCTTTTGCTTTTTTTTTTAAATATGCTGTCAAACTTTGCCAAAGCTTTTTTCCAAAGAGCAAGCATCTTTTAATTTCATGGTTCCAGTCATTGTCAGCAGTAATCTTTGAGCCCAAGAATATAAAATCTGACACTGCTTCTATCTGTTCTTCCCCTATTTGCCAGCTACCAAGATCTAAGTTGTTTTGATGTGAAACTTCAAGTAAGCTTTTATACTCTCTCTTTCACTCTCATCAAGATGTTTTTAATTCTTTTTCTCTTTTAGCCATCAGAGTGGTATCATCTTCCTAACTGAGATTATTGATATTCCTTTTAGATTTTGATTTATCCAGTCTGCCATTTCTCATGATGTACTTTGCATATAAGTTAAATAAAGTGACAGTACACAGCTTTGTTGTATTCCTCTTTCAATCTTAAACTTAATCAGTTTTTTTTTACATTCTGGTCTAGTTGTTGCTTCTTGGCCTGCTTACCAGACAAGTGAGATGATGGCACTGTCATATTTTATAGTGATCCATACAATCAAAGGCTATGTATAGGACAGTCAATGAAACAGAAGTAGATGGTAACTCCTTTGCTTTCTCCATAATCCAGCAAAAGTTGTTGGCAATGCCTCTGCCTCTTCAAAAACTGCCTGTTGTTCTGGTGATTCTATCCTCTGCACCCCTACCTACCCACAAATAATAATAGCTAACTGTAATATAGCCTTTTAAGACTTCGAAGGTATTTTTCATATTTCGTACCATCTATCTTCAATGCTAAGTAGTTCATTTGTATCAGAGGCAGGACTCAAACTCAGGTCTCTACTGATTCCTCTTCCAGATCTCTTCCACTGAAGTGAGCTAAAAGGCAGGTGAATGTACAGGTAAGGCTGGAATTACTTCACCCCTTTGCAAGGTCAGACAGGATCTACCACCTAGATATGGCCTATTCCTCCCTTCTACCCTATCCAACCACAACCTCAAACTGAAATTGAACTTTTTCCAGCCATTCAATAGAGACCAGCAATATCAACCAGAGTCATAACCTTGGACCTATACAAAGGGCTACCAAGAAAAACATGGCTTAACCTGAGAGAGGACAAAGATAATCTATTGGATGAAGAAAACACTCATTGTTCACAAGTGTAAGACTTTGTCCTCCAACATTGCAATCTAAAGGGGATCATCCCCAAATTTCTTGTAGTCTCTCATTTTAACAAAAAACTGCATTCAGAAATTGTTTTAAAAATCAGTGACTTAGGGGGTGGCTAGGTGGTACAGTGGATAGACCACTGGCCCTGGAGTCAGGAGTACCTGAGTTCAAATCCGGCCTCAGACACTTAATACTTACCTAGCTGTGTGGCCTTGGGCAAGCCACTTAATCCCATTTGCCTTGCAAAAAAACTAAAAAAAAAAAAAAATCAGTGACTTACCATAGAAATTTAGAGCCCCCCAGGGACCAAGAGAAGTAAACAAGGAGAAAGATGATGTCACCAAACTGCTCCCCAGCATACACATGACTATTTAGACAGCAATACTAAAGACTTCCATTCTGCCCAGGTCTGAATCCTTGGCTTCGATTCTATGTGTAATGAAAAAGACCTTGGCTCTTCTGTATGTGCAAATTGTTTCCCTAACTAAAAGGACCAGGCCCATAGAGAAAATACAAACTTTTAGTTAAAAGTAGAATCCAGCAGACAAAAAGAGCAAAAATGTAAGAATCAAAGAAAAGGTAAGAAGCAAGTCCCAAGCAGGGGTCAGTCAGGTAGGAAACAGAGGGTCACATATAAATTAAGAATGTAGAATGTGTGAATGGTAGCAATGATTCAGAAGGCTCAAGTAGACTGGAGTCAATATGTAAAGGAAAGGTTTTTAATATTAATTTTGAAAAGTTATCTATAAATAACTTTATTAATAATTGTTTCCCCCAAAATTAATTTGTATACTTCATGATCAGGGCCAAGTTCAGATGAAAACACTTTTAGAAGTTCATTGTCTTCAGTTCCATAGTAATTGATAGAAGAGGTATTGCTATCTTATTCTAGTTTCATTTAAAAATAGAGATGATCTTCAATTAAAGTCCTTAAGAAATTACTGAAACCCCCTAGATGTAGGATTTTAAGACAGTCCAGAGTTTAAGATAAGATTGTTTTGTTTTGTTTTTTGGAAAGAGGGAGTAAAGAAAGAAAGAAACCAGAATAATAAAAGAAAAGCTGCAATATATATAAAGTAGCAACTTTTTTTTTTCTATGGGAACTATAGAAGTTCCAATCAAAAACAATTTTTTTTTTGCAAGGCAAACGGGGTTAAGTGGCTTGCCCAAGGCCACACAGCTAGGTAATTATTAAGTCTCTGAGACCGGATTTGAACCCAGGTACTCCTGACTCCAGGGCCAGTGCTGCCTCCCCAATCAAAATTTTGAAGAAACTCATGGAACCTTATTTCCATAATTCCTCTTTGTCACCTCTCTTGCTATGATTTTAAATTTTACTTTATTTTGAAATTTAAATTTTATTTATTTTTAAATTTAAAGAAACACCATAGATATACTAGAGTGGTCTGTCATCTTCTCCAGGTCATTTTACAGATGAGAAAACTGGATTAAAGTGACTTCACCAGGGTCACACAGCTATTAGTATCTGAGACCAGAACTCTATTGGTTGGGTTACCTAGCTGCCCTCCAAAACAGGGATTTTTGTTGTTCAGTTTTATCCAACTCTCTCTGACCATGCCATTTGGGATTTTCTTGGCAACGATACTGAAGTGATTTGTCTAAAGTTTATTTTACAAAAGAGTAAACTGAAGATGGTGACATGAAGGGATCCAGTCTTAGGAGCTCTCTGATAAAAACTCATAAACTAAGGACTCTAACTAAACTTTCGAGAGACAGAACCCACAAAGGGACCCAGTGAGGCAGTTCTCCTACTCAAGGTAACCTGGAAAAGAGCAGAAAGGCTCTGCTCCCCGGGGTCAGAGGGGCGGCCTGCCAGAGCCAAAGAACTTCAGCCTCCCGTAGGCAGCCCCAGGGCGCTGGGAGCCTCAGCTCACAGCAGCGGGGGAGTCTCCTGAGCTGCACCCCGGGGAGCACCGGGCACAAAGTGGGGGAACAGCGGGGGACCTCTGCCAGAGCGAGCGGGAGCAGGTGGAGCCCAGACCCAGGGCACACAGCAAGCAGCTTGGTCTTTAGGCAGCCTAGATCCGGAAACAGAAGCAGGGGGAGCCAGTAAGCAGGAGCCCCCAGGGCATGAGCCCATTGAGCTGAGGGAGGGGAGTGAAGAGAGAGAGAGAGACTGCCCAGCTGCGCCCTCTGCCCCTGGAACAGGACTCTGGGGCTCTGACCACATTCAGATCCTGATCACAGTCTAGGCCCCCCCACAGAACAACAGGGCCCCCCACCTCAGCCCCGTGGCAGAGGGGGGCGCTTATAGTCATTCACAGACCAGGAGGGAGGACAGAACCTCACACACTGAGACCCTTGTGGGAGTGTCCCAAAAGCTCAGGAAGCACCCCAAAAAACAGGCTTAGGCTGGGAAAATGAACAAGCAAAGAAATAAGAGGAAGACCATTGAGAAATATTTTGCAAATGAGCCCAAGAAGGATCAAAATACTCAGTCTGAAGATGAGGAAGCACAAGCTCCTGCATCTAAAGACTCCAAGAAAAACAGAAATTGGGCTCAGGCTATGATAGAGCTCAAAAAAGACTTTGAAAATCAAATGAGGGAGTTGGAAGAAAAACTGGGAAAAGAAAGGAGAGAGATGCAGGAAAAACAGGAAAATGAAGTCAGCAGCTTAGTCAAGGAAATCGAAAAAAATGGTGAAGAAAATAGCATGCTAAAAACCAGCTTAGGTCAAATGGATAAAACAGTTCAAAAAGTTATTGAGGAGAAGAATGCTTTAAAAAGCAAAACTGGCCAGATGGAAAAAGAGATAAGAAAACTCTCTGAGGAGAATACATCCTTCAGACAAAGAATAGAATTCAGGGAGATTGATGAACTTGCCAGAAATCAGGAATCAATACTTCAAAACCAAAAAAAATGAAAAATTAGAAGAAAATGTGAAATATCTCATTGAAAAAACAACTGATATGGAAAACAGACTTAGGAAAGATAATTTAAAAATTATTGGAATACCTGAAAGTCATGATCAGGAAAAGAGCCTTGACATCATTTTCAAAGAATTACTACAGGAAAATTGCCCTGATATCCTAGAAGCAGAGGGCAAAATAGAAATGGAGAGAATCCACCAATCCCCCCAGAGAAAGAGATCCCAAAAAACCAACCCCCAGGAATATTATAGCCAAGTTCCAGAACTCCCAAGTCAAAGAGAAAATATTACAAACAGCCAGAAGGACACAGTTCAAATATCGTGGAGAGGCAGTCAGGATCACACAGGACTTAGCAGCAACTACACTGGAAGCTCATAGGGCTTGGAATACAATATACCAGAAGCCAAAAGAGCTTAGAATGTAGCCAAGAATGAACTACCCAGCAAGGCTGAATGTCCTCTTCCAGGGAAAAAGATGGACTTTCAATGAACCAGGGGAATTTCAAAGGTTCCTTTTGGAATGGCCAGAGCTGAACAGAAGGTTTGATCTTCAGATACAGGACTCAGGTGAAGCATGAAGATTGGAGGAGAGGGGGGGAAATATAAGGGACTTAATGAGGATGAACTGCATGTATAGAAAAACGATACTGATAATATTCATATGAACCATCTCAGTTAATAGAGCAGGTAGAGGGAGCTTTTATAGTTGAAGCACAGGAGAAAGCTGAATTCGAAGATAAAATATAGTGTAAAAATGGAGTCAATAGGAAAAAAAAAGGGAAATGGAATGGGAGAAAGAAAAAGGAGAGGGGGAATAGTCCAAGATATTTCACATAATAAGATTTTTTTTTATTACAATGAGCTATTGCAATGATATGGAAGGGGGGAGGCAAGGGGGAATGAGAGAACCTTTGCTCTCATCAGAGATGGCTAGGAGAGGAAACAGCAAATATACTCAATGGGGTATAGGCATCTGGAGTAAGAAGGAGGGGGAGCAGGGGGAAGGGCTGGGGATGTGAATAAAGGAGGAGAGGATGAACCATGGGGGGAGAGTGGTCAGATATAACACGTTTTCTTTTTTACTTCTTGCAAGGGACTGGCATTGGATGGCCTGCCCAGGACCATAGGGCCAGGTGGATTCTGGGCCTAAGGGGTGGTATGGGGGCTCAGGGCTTCTTGGCCCCAGGCCTGGGGATCTGTCTGCTGCGCCACTCAGCTACCCTACAGCAGAGTCAGAGTGAAAGGAGAGAGAAAATATAGTACATGATAGTGGAGAAGTAAGAAAGGAGGGAGTTGCAATCAGCAATGGCAATGTTGGAAAAATATGGAAGTAACTTTTGTGATGGACTTATCATAAAGAATGTGATCCATCCGTGACAGAGTTGTTGGTGTTGGAACAAAGACTGAAGCACATTTTTTGTTATTATTATTTGGGAGAGGGTGCAGGGCAAGTGGGGCTGGGTGGCCTGCCTGGGGCCACATAGCAGGATGATCTTTGGGTGTCTGGGGCCGGATTCGGACCCAGGTGCTCCTGGCTCAAGGGCCAATGCTCTGTCTGCCACCCAGCCACCCCTACTATTATTACTATTTTATTTTATTTTGGGTCTTTTTTTTTCTTCTTTTTGGTTTTTGCAGGGCAGTGGGGATCGGGTGGCTTGCATGTCACATGGCTGGGTGATTATTGGGTTTATGAGGCTGGATATAGACTCGGGTGCTCGTGGCTCCAGGGCTGGTGCTTCATCCATTGAGCCACCTGGCCATACCTACAATTATTACTATTATTTTTTTTAATTTTAATTTCTTTTTCTCTCCCCTTTACTTTTTCGCCCAAGCAAGTCTAGCTATATTCATGGGGGAGGGGTATTTTGTTTACTTGTAAACAAGTATATTTTATTAATGTAAAAAAAACATTCGTACAAAATGAGAATAAATAAATAAATAAATAAAACAACAGAGGAAACTGAGGCAAGCATGTTATTCAGTGACTTTGCTCAGGGTCACCTAGTTTTTAAGTGTCTGAGACTGGATTTGAACTCACAAAGAATGAATCTTCCTGATTTCAAAGCCAGTGTTCTATCCACTGCTACATTTCAGAGCAAAGCCTCAGTCTATTCATGCTAGATTCTCAGCTCTGTAAAGTTTATTTATTATCTACTATAATTATTTGTCATTATTTTCTTATTTTTTTAATTTACTCATTAAAGCTTAATAAACTTTCTCCTGACCTAGTAGACAGAAAATCCCACCCTGTGTGTGTGTGTGTGTGTGTGTTTGTGTAAGATCTGGAGTCAAGTCAGCCTTTGAACATTTACTGGCTGTGTGAGCCTGTGTAAGTCACTTTACCTTGGGGAACCTTGAGACAATACTCCTAAGTTGTTGGTTTGGCGAAGGGAATTCCTACAACTGAAGCTCCCTAACCCCAATGAAATCCTAGGTTAGTAAATTTTTTTAAAGGAAATAAGAATTGACTCAAGTATTAAGCTTATTTTTTTAATTTTTTAAAAAAAATTCTCCTTTAACAGCTGGAACATATAGAAATTTAAAGTTTATAGCTACTTTTATTCATCCAAATCACAGTAGGAACACGTCAAAATTAACAACTTCAAATAACTAGGTTTGGAGACTCAATATCTACATGCTATCAAATGAAGTACCATTATCACTGAGCTGAGAACTAGAGTTATGTAGATCTTAGAGGAGACCTGTGTCTGAATTTATGATCTTCAACTTATTACCTACATGACCACGTCACTAAGTCATTTAACTTCTCAGGTTCAATTAACTCATCTGTAAAATAGGAATATCAGTATTACTGAACAGTTGAGGGGAGCAACAAGGTTTTTTTGTTTTTTTTATTCTTTGTGGGGCAATGGGGTTTAAGTGACTTATCCAAGGTCACACAGCTATTAAGTATCAAATAGTCTGAGGCTGGACTTGAACTCAGGTCCTCCTGACATAATGGCTGGTGCTCTATCCACTGCCTTCCCTAGCTGCCCCAGCAACAAAGTTTTTAAAGTGTTTCAACCTACTTTTACCAGACTGGTCATTACCATGTTTTGGGGGGGGGGTGGAGGGGAAGGGAAAGGAGGTGGTAGAAAAATGTCGAACTCAAACTTACTAGTGAATGAATGTTAGAACACCAGCCCTAGAGTCAGGAGGACCTGGGTTCAAATTTGGCCTCAGATACTTAATAATTACCTAGCTGTGTGGCCTGGGGCAAGCCACTTAATCCCTTTTACAAGATGAGTGGAGGACAGACCCAGGGATTCAAACAGTTATACAAGAGAGAGTTATCAGGACCAGACTACAGGCAGGGCCTATGTGAGCAAAAGAAGGGAATGCAATGGAGAAATAAATGATGAGATTTGGCAGCTGATTCAATAATTGAGTAAGTAAGAATGGAAGACTCAGGGATGATACCAAGGTTGTGAACCTGCTGGGCTAGAAGGACGGCAGTCTCCTCAACAATAACTGAAAGTTTGGAAGGGTGGGTTTGTTGGAAAAGCTCATGTATTTTGGACATGTTGAGTTTGAGGTGCCTATAAAAACCCAAAGTAAAATGTTCAACAGATAGTTTGTGATAAGAGACTGTAAGATGCTATGCCTTTAAAATATATATTTTTTGCATATGTATTCCATTTCCTCCTCTTTTATAGAGATGCACGCCAAATTGGGTTGTTTCAATTCTCCCTACCTTCATCTAGCTCAATTTCCTTATTATTTCTCATTCCAAGTAATAAGGTAATGAAAGAGAATGCTTTAATATTTCTACTGATTACTAAAACGGCAACATCTTTCTCATGAATCACTTACCTCTGAGTCCCTACCCCAGCTAATGATATAATTATACTGAAACAACACTCTTTTCCATAACCATTTATTTATCATTCTCTATTCATCAAGTTTAAATGGTAAGTTATTGGATATATTATAAGTATAATAAATAAGAAACATAAATAACTCTTTACAATATATTAGATATGAGAAAGATCAGTCAAAGTTACCTTTAACCATCAAGACAAATGCTAATTTCTCAGTTTTGAAAACACAGCCCCACCACTTGGTTCTTGGTTTGAGAACATCAACTAAAAGTGTTCTAAAAACTTATCCTATCGGAAAGACAGGAATTAAATCCAGTTCTCTCAAGAAATAAGTCCTGTGACTTTCTTTTCTTTGTTCTTTTTTCAATCATCAGTCTCCAAAACTCTCAGTCTCTTCCTAGACTCCTCAGAGAATAACAATTAACCTGACAGTCCAATATTCCATTGTCTCTTAAAGATGCAAGCCCAATATCTTTGGTACCTGTGGGAAGACTTGAAGCCAGTATTACACATTCTTTTTTTTTTTTTTGCAAGGCAATGGGGTTAAGTGATTTGCCCAAGGTCACACAACTAGGCAATTATTAAGTGTCTGAGGCCAGATTTGAACTCAGGTACTCCTGACTCCAAGGCCAGTACTCTATCCACTGTGACACCTAGTTGCCCTTTACACATTCTTTTAAAAAAAATTAGAAAAAGTGTAATTCCTTTTCAGTCTCAGTATGGAACTACTAAACACAAAGGTAGATGAAACAGTTAAGTTGTGGGTTGATTGTCAGTAATGGGATGAAGGGATGCTATAGGCAGAAGAGCCTGTCTCAGGTTCCTTCTCATAAATTCACTATTCGGAATGAGGGTGTGATTTAGAGGTAGTCTATTATATTTTATATTTTTTAATGTATTCTGAATATATCAGTTTATCTTTGATGGGAATGTAAGCTCCCTGAAGGCAAGGATTGCTTTATTTTTGCTTGAGAGAACCCAGAATCTATCAGGTGCTAACCAAATGACTGCTACTGATATCTTAGCCAGGTAAGTGTGTGACCACAGCCCCAAGGTCACATATATGATTAATATTTAAGGAAATTTTAAGGAAATCAAGTCCAGAACCACTCAGAATCTTTGTTGTTTGATAGCTACTCTGGACCTTCAAAATTCCAGCCACATCACTTTGATGACTATTTCTAAGTTTCATACTTTCAGACTAGCCCTGGACTTCAAGCTTATGAGCCAAAAGGGCTTTGTCAAAAGACAAAAATGATCAGTTCTGAACATTTTCTCATTAACTACTGAAAAATCATCTGATTGAAAAGTCAAATTTAATACAATTCTTGAATAGTGAATTAAGACAAATGACTCATTTCTATTGTGGGAAAATAGTCATATTAATAAAACACAAATAAGTTGATCATTAGGAGATTACATGAAGCAGTGGATGGGTAGATTCAGAGTTGGGATGACAAGAAGTTTAAATCCTATTTCTTATTATTTGGGACTCTGAGCAAGTCATTTAGTCTCTATTTGACTCAGGCAACATCCTAGGATTTATATATACTAAGTATTAAATAAATTGGATCTACTTTGGTGGAAGGAATTTTCCATACTAAGGAAATAGCAGATCTTTTTAACCTTCAAGCAAAGTTATTTTCAAAATCATCACTTCACAAAATTAAAAAGTGAGAACTAGAATATAAAATCTAATGACATTTCCATATTGTACATTTGATAAAACACTATATGTTAGTTTGGAAAGATGCTCACTAGAGATACTAATTTGATTCAGAGAGAAGGAAGGATTTAAAATATTATAACGAGCAGACATGAAAAGGTCAAAGACTCACTCCACAGCTCACTGAAATGCTACAAGAAAACAAATACCTCCCAAGGCACCACTGTGGTCCAGACTCTTCTTTTTTAAGCCATTAAATGCAATCAAAACAGGAACTATCACAGAAAATAGCCATCGCCATGGAGAAATAGGGTGCAAGGAACCTGAAAAAAATTCAAATTGATAGTAAAGATCTTGTTAAGCATGGTCAAAGTGACAAAACTGCAATAACCTCCATCACACTTATTAAAAGATTAGTAAGGTTATTAGTTTAAATAACTGACACCAAGCTGACATGTGATTTGCAGATGGATGAGCCTATAAATGAAATGGATCCTGTTCAAGTTTATATTAAATAATTTACCTGATATTACATTAAATTTTACATTTACAATTCAGATGACTCAGTGGAATAGATCAATGGGCCTAGAGTCAGGAAGAAATGAACTTAAATCTGACCTGTGACTCTGAAGGAACCATTTAACCTGTCTATCTCAGCTGACTATAGTATCCATCGACTGACAAATTATTTTAAAAGCTGCCATAAATTCAGTAATGTTTTACAAATTAACATTTAATTAAGCAAAGATGAAAAACAGTAATAGTTATATGTGTAAAACATTATATACATTTGCTTATTTATGGATTTGAGAACTTTTGGAAATAAATCTACATCAGCCTCTACTCCTAGGGGTCCTCAATCCACAAGTTGGGAATCATTGACTATGATCTGGAACAAGTATTTAAAACTTTTTGTGGCCTAGGCAAGTTCTTTAGAATGTAGGGTACAGAGATGTTGACCAGCATAGGTAGTTCAGCTATAATTTCCTTGTATTCATGAAATCAATGTTCTGGTTCTTATCCCTATAACCTCAAAAAAAAATCAAAGACATGCTCCTAGAATATCAAAAACTGATTATATACTATGTAAAATTGTCTTCAGGAAAAAAAAGGCTCAAGTAAAACTATATTCTTGAAAATGACCCTACCCCCCCCCAAAACTCCCAAATTATAAAAATCCAAACCTTCCTTCTGAAATTCCTCTATAATAAAAGGAAAAAACCTGAACAAGAATTAAAGTAGTATAAATCATTCAAAAATAAAGCCTTAAGTCAAAGTCATAAAAATATTTTGTAGTTCACTGGTCTTTAATCTCAACTGATTATACACTAAGAATTTCAAAAGCTATATTAATGCACTCCAACCCCTGTGAAGTTAATGCTTCATTTTTGGAATTCCTGACTTGAGGTCTGCAAGTCTTGCTTCCTCACCAAAGGATTGTAAACTAGCCCTGGGCAGCTAGGTAGATAAAGTGGACAAAACACCAGCCCTGGAGTCAGGAGGACGAGAGTTTGAATCTAGTCTCAGATACCTGACTCTTTAGTTGTGTGACCCTGGGCAAGTCACTTAACTCTGACTACCTCACATCCAGGGTCATCTGTAGTCGCCCTGATTATATCAGTTAATCAGACTCTGAAGGAGAAAGTGAGGCTGGTGACTTTGTCTAGCACCCTGTCACTCAAATCCAATTCATTCACTTGCTTGTCATGACATCACTTCCCTGATGTAAATGGACAAATATCAAACTAGCCTCCTTATGCTTCCTTCTGCCTCCAGGAACAAATACAAAAAACCTCAGTGTGGCTCTCAGAGCCCTCATCCCCTAGCCCCTTAGTCTTTCTACCTTACTGCCCATCAGTGACATACTCCAAGAACAAGACCCATTTCTCATCTCTCAGCCTGGGGCATTTTCTTATCCTGACCTTGCTGCCTAAAATGCTCTCTTTCCTCTGCTTGGACAGTTGACCTCCCCAGTTTCCTTTAAGTCCTGGGAAACTGTCCTCAAACTCTCTTAATTCCAACACTTTCATTCTGTTAATTATTTCCTGTTTATCCCTCACATAGCTTGCTTTGTATATTTGTGTTTGCATGAAGCTTTCACATTAGACTGGAAAGCAAAACTGAGAACATTGTAGATATTTATTCACAACAACATTGTGAGTGGATCTGCAATGACAGATGCAGCTCCTCTCAGCAGTTCAGAGATCTAGAACAACCCTGGGAGACCTGCTATGGACAAAGCCATCCACATCTAGATAAAAAAAAAATACTAACAAAACCATCAAATCTCAATGAACACTACGTTCACTTTTTATAAATTTCTCTTATGGTTTTCCTTCCTGTCCTTTCTTTTCTCTTGGTCCTAATTCCTCAGAAACAAAATGACTAATGCATAAACATGTTAAATATAAATGTACATGCACAACTGTCACTAGACTGTTCACTGCAAAGGGGAGAGGAGAAAGGTGGAAGAAAATTGTGTAACTTATGAGTGTTCAAGTGGATGAATGTTGATAAACTTTTATAACATGTAATTGGAAAAATATTTTTTAAAAAGCAGCTTTGTAAAAAATTTTTTTAAAAAAGCAGCTTTGTGATCATGGGCAAGTCACTCAACCCTGCTTGTCTCTATTTCCTCATCAAGAAAATGGGGATAAAAATTGCACCAACCTCCCAATTGTGGTTGTGAAGTTCAAGTAAGATAATTTTTGTAAAGAGCTTTACAAATCTGTAAATCTACCACACATGTATCTACACATACACTACCAAGAAACCTTGATTTAGTTATTTGAAGCCTCCCATGGGCCATAATATAAGAAATATAGGGAATATATCTTTATTTTTCAAGTTAGTTGACACTGAAGAAAAAATAAATTTTACAAAATTTGTGGAAAAGTCACTGGATAAATGCTAGCTATTATTCTGTTGAATATTGCATTCATTTATAACCCTAACATAATATTTCTATTTTCAAGGACTTATGCTGATCAAGAAAAGCAACAAAGAACAGTAGATAAAGAACCAGCCTTAAAGGGGTTTTTTTTGAGGGGGGGTTGTTTTTGCTGTGGATTTTTACAAGGCAATGGGGTTAAATGACGTGTCCAAAGTGACACAGCTAAGCAAGTATTAAGAGTTTGAGGCTGAGATTCGAACTCAGATCCTCTGGACTCCAGGGATGATGCTCTATCCACTGTATCACCTGGCTGCCCCCATCCTTAAGGTTAGGAAGACCAGAATTCAAGTCCTACCTCTGATAAATTACTAGCTATGTCACTCTACAGAAGTCACTTAACCTGTTGGTGGACTTGAAGATTCTCCAAGGCTTTAAGTGATGAAACAGGTGCAGATTATTCCTGGCAGAATGACTTTATTCAAAGATAATTCATCATACTAATGAAATCATGGATGTGGTCCAAGAAAAAATAAATTATCAAAATATTCCAACTTATAAATGGTCATGTTAGGAAGCCTGCCAATTGTTAGACATGCACTGTGGCGACAGAAGAGTCCTCCTAAGCTTGAAGATGGTTTTAAGGCAGGGGCTTTTAAGCTGAATAGATTTCATAGAACTGGGGTAAATTTTTTTTTTAATTTTTATTTTCATTCTAACTGAAATTTAGCATTTCCTTCAATTATGAAGAGGTATCAAGATATTATGAAAGGAGTCCAGAGGCTTCACAGGCCTGCTAAATGAATCCACCACACACATATCTGAATATACTGCTAATAAGCCTCGATTAAAGATTATCTGGGTCCACCCCTGACCACAATGTAAGAAATACAGTGATTGTACCTTTAATTTTCAAGTTAGTTGACTGAATTAACTACAGGCATAATTGATTAAGAATTAATTAAAAATTCACCAGCCCTGGAGTCAGGAGTACCTGAGTTCAAATCTGACCTCAGACACTTAATAATTACCTAGCTGTGTGGCTTCGGGCAAGCCACTTAATCTATTACCTTGCAAAAAAAAACTAAAAAAAATTAATTAAAAATAATTAGATTGGGGCAGCTAGGTGGCACAGTGGATAAAGCACCGGCCCTGGAGTCAGGAGTACCTGGGTTCAAATCCGGTCTCAGACACTTAATAATTACCTAGCTGTGTGGCCTTGGGCAAGCCACTTAACCCCATTGCCTAGCAAAAAAAAAAAAAACCCTAAAAAAATTAGATCAGAAGGCTAGGTGATGCAGTGGACAGGGTACCGGCCCTGGAGTCAGGAGAACCTGAATTCAAATCTGACCTCAGACACTTAATAATTACCTAGCTGTGTGGCTTTGGGCAAGCCACTTAATCTATTACCTTGCAAAAAAAAAAAAAAAAACTAAAAAAAATTAATTAAAAATAATTAGATTGGGGCAGCTAGGTGGCACAGTGGATAAAGCACCGGCCCTGGAGTCAGGAGTACCTGGGTTCAAATCCGGTCTCAGACACTTAATAATTTCCTAGCTGTGTGGCCTTGGGCAAGCCACTTAACCCCATTGCCTAGCAAAAAAAAAAAAAAACCCTAAAAAAATTAGATCAGAAGGCTAGGTGATGCAGTGGACAGGGTACCGGCCCTGGAGTCAGGAGAACCTGAATTCAAATCTGACCTCAGACACTTAATAATTACCTAGCTGTGTGGCTTTGGGCAAGCCACTTAATCTATTACCTTGCAAAAAAAAAAAAACTAAAAAAAATTAATTAAAAATAATTAGATCAGGGGCAGCTAGGTGGCGCTGTGGATAAAGCACCGGCCCTGGAGTTAGGAGTACCTGGGTTCAAATCCGGTCTCGGACACTTAATAATTACCTAGCTGTGTGGTCTTGGCCAAGCCACTTAACCCCATTGCCTTGCAAAAAAAAAAAACCTAAAAAAAATAATAATTAGATCGTTTTTCTGGAGAGGGATTGGGAAGAGGAGAGAGAAAAATGTAAAATTTAAAACCTTGCCAACACTGATTATGAAAAGCTACCATTGCATGTAATTGGGAAAATAAATTAAATTTTTAAAAAATAATAATAATTTAAAATAACTTGTTAAAAGGCATGCCCTGGAAAAGATGGAGAGGTAGCAAAGGTGCCATTTTAAGCTAATTTAGAAGCTAAGAACAAACCTCTAGACTTACCATAGTAGGTGCTTGCAGTCATGGACATAATCCAGAAAGATAAAGAAATGAAAAGGATCAGGCTCAGGATTACTATATTAGTCATCATTTTTATATATCCTTGGCATATAATGGCCTCACGATCTTTCATGGGATCACCTGGTGAGAAAATACATAGATCGCCTTGTTTTTTTTGAGAAAAGCATTCCTTTAATGGCAAATACCAAAAAACCCTCCCCCCATGAAAGTCCCCTCAAATGACAGTATGTCCTACAGAAAGGGGGAAAGAGGAAGGTTGCTTCTGAGCTTCGGCTCTTATCCTGGAAGCGCAGCTGTCGGTGCAGGAGAAGGACGCAGCCATTGAGGCAGAGAAGGCGGGCGCTCCGACCTGCCCGTACCTGTCACCTGGGCGCTGCCGCCGCTCCCCCCGCCCCCAGGGAGAGGAGGCGGGGGCGTTCCTTCCAGCCAATCAGGCGAGGCTGGGGAGGAGGGAGGGGGCGCGCCTCTCTGCAGCAACCCCGCCCGGAGGCAGGGGCGGCTGGGAGGGGGCCCAGGGGCTCCGGCCGGCGGCCCGGCTGCAGCGCGGCAAGGGCGGACACCTCCTCCCTCCCGCCCGCGCCCGCTGCTCACCCTCACCGGAAGGCCCCGGGCTGCATCGGGGGAGCCGGACAGCCGCCTCCCGCAGCCAGCGCCAGCCTCGGCTCCGCCCCCTCCTCCGCCCGCCCCGCCGCGCATGCCCCGAGCCCAGCCAATCGGCGGCTCGGGCTGCGCGCTGAGCTCACGTGGGCGGGGCCCCGGGGCGGGCGGACGGCGGGGCCGCCAAGCTCCTGCTCCCGCGACCTTGACCGGAGCGCTGGGAGGGCCTTGGAGGCCGTAGAGCCAAACAGCTCCGCTTTAGACAGGGGGGAACTGAGGCCCGAAGGGAATCGTTAACAATAATAATAATAACAATAATAATAATAATAATAATAACAATGATAATAATAATAATAATAATAATACACCTCTATAAGACTTACTTTAGCCAGGTCCTGGCTAGAGCTAAGCTGTTTTACAATTATTACCTCATTGACACCCCCCGACAACCCTGGGTGATAGGTGATATTATTATGGCCATTTTACAGATGGAGAAACTGAGGCCAAGATGAGGTCATTAATAATAATAATAATAATAATACCACTATAAGATTTACTTTAGCCAGGTCCTGGCTAGAGCTAAGTTGTTTTACAATTATTACCTCATTTACTTACACCCCCCCCAACAACCCTGGGTGATAGGTGATATTATTATGGCCATTTTACAGATAAGGAAACCGAGGCCCAGTGGAATAGTTATTAATGGTAATAATAATAATAATACAATCTATATAACACTTTCTTCATCCAGGCCCTGGCTAAAGCTAAGCTGCTTTACAATTATTACCTCCTTTGACATTCCCTAACAACCCTGGATGATAGGTGATAATATTATGGCCATTTTACAAATGGGGAAATTAAGGTTCAGTGACTTGCTCAGCTACAGAGACTGGATTTAAACCGATGACTCAAGTCTAGCTGCCTATCAGATCAGGAGGACCTGAGTTCAAATAAGACCTCAGACACTTGACATTTATTAACTGTGTGATCTTGGGCAAGTCACTTAACCCTGATTGCCTTGGCCTCCAGGGCCACCTCCGGTCATCCTGATCCATATTTGGCCCCTGGATCCAGATGACACCAGAGGAGAAAGTGAAGCTGCACCCCCTACTGAAATCCAGTTCATGTGTTTATCATGGCATCACCTTCCTGATGTCTTGGTCTTCTTTGAGGAGAAAAGACAAACAATAACCACCTAGCAGAGACATACCCAGGACTGCAATAGATGTGGTGGCAAATATTTAATCTCACACCTCTCAGACTGGCCAATATAACCAGAAAGGATAATGTTGGAAGGGATATGGGAAATTTGGGACACTAACATACATTGTTGGTGGAGTTATGAACTCATCCAACCTTTCTGGAGAGCAATTTGGAATTATGCCCAAAGGGCAACAAAAATGTGCATACCCTTTGATCTAGCAATACCACTACTGGGTCTACACCTTGAAGAAATTATGAAAAAGGATAAAAACTTTACATGAACTGATGCTGAGAGAGATGAGTAGAACCAGAACAACATTGTACACCCTAACAGCAGCATGGGAATGATGATCAACCTTAATGGACTTGCTCATACCAACAGGGAAGCAAGCAGGCACAATTTTGGGGTGTCTGTGATGGAGAATGCTATCTGTATCCTGAGAAAGAATTGTGGAGTTTGAACAAAGACCAAGGACTATTATTTTTAATTTTAAAAAAAATGTTGTCTTATTATGTAATTCTGCTATATCTCATACTATATGACTTTTCCTTAAGGATATGATTTCTCTCTCATCAGATCAATCCATACTATGGGAATGATGTAAAGACTAGCAAAATGCCTTCTGTGGGGGGTGGGGGGAGGGAAGCGAGATTGGGGAAAAATTATAAAATTCAAAAAACAATAAAAAAATGCAGAGATCTCTAAGTTTCACCTGCATTATTAACATTTCCTCCATCACGTTCTCAAGTCTAGACATCAGCAAATCTATAAAGTCAAATCTCAATTTGTAGCTTTTGCAGATTTCTGAGATGAAACAATCAATTTGCTTGGTGATCACACCATGACTACTTCAACTTGTGGCACTGTGTTCTGTCCTCAGGATACACAAATGGGAGAAGGATGAGGGAAGAGACAAAAGAACTTTGTCCCAAAAGAACTTGCATTCTGAGGAGGCAAAGTTTCTATAGAGAAGCAAAGTGTTTGTACAAAAATTTTTCATCATCAAGCCAATGATTTCATTGCTATAGGACAGGGATGGGGAATCTCTTTTTTCTGTCACAGGCCATTTGGCTATTTAGTAACATCATTGGAAGGCCATACAAAATTATCAACTTAAAGTTTAACCTGCTACTTTTGGCTTTTAATTTAATTTTAATTTGACTTTTAATTAATTCACCCTTAAAAATCTCCTAGATTTATTGAATTTGAGTCTCAACTCTGGTTGCTGTGGCAGCAACTTCGGGAAGATGTTCCTTGTTCCTGAAGGATCACGCAGTCAAAATATATAGAGGCAGTATTTGGACTCAGGTTTTCCTTTATTCTCTTTATTCATGACCTGGGGAGATTTTATTTTACATATGATGAAGAAGGAAACAGTCCCTGCGTGATCAGAAAGGATTAAGTAGGTGTCTGGATCCAGTCCTTTCTGATTTGAAGGCCAAATAACCAAAATTATTTATTTATCTATCTCTCTATCTTTCTATCTATCTCTTTCTCTATCTATTTATTTATTTTTGTTTTTTTTCCTTGTTTTTTTTAGGTTTTTGCAAGGCAAATGGGGTTAAGTGGCTTGCCCAAGGCCACACAGCTAGGTAATTATTAAATGTCTGAGACCAGATTTGAACCCAGGTACTCCTGACTCCGAGGCCGGGTGCTTTATCCACTATGCCACCTAGCCGCCCCCATTTATTTATTTTAAATCTTATTTTATTTCATTTTCTAATTACATACAAAAGTAGTTTTCAACATTCATCCATTCACAAGTTTATGAGTTCCACATTTTTCTACCACCCTTCTTTCTCTCCTCCCTCCCTATGGCAGTAAATTATATGACAGGAGTTGTAAATGTACAATTATGTTTAACATATTTCCATATTAATTATGTTGTGAAAGAGAAATTAGAGTTAAGGGAAAAAAACATGAGTAAGTCAAGAATATCATGGAATTAATGAAAAGAATTGAAAAATAAGGTAGAACAAACAAATTTGTTAAGCTGTCCTGTAAAACTTGTGCTGTTTTTCTTGTTTGTTTTATCCTATAGATTGTGGAGCCAACTTTTCCATGTTGCATTATTTTTATCTGGTTTGTGTATTGTGAGGGGCACCGTGGTATAGTGGATAGAAAGTCCCACCTTTATGTGACCAAATAACTCACTTTAGTGACGCAGTAAGATTCTAAATTAAAATTCTAATTTTTTTTTATAGTCAATTGGGGTTAAGTGTAGTGTCCGAGTAGTAAGTGTCTGAGATTAGATTTGAACTCAGATCCACCTGACTTAAAGGCCAGAGCTCTATTCACTGTGCCACTTTGCTGCCCCACCTTTTTTGCAGAGGAAAGATTTTTTCCTTTTTTCCTTCATCTCCCTTATAAATACTCAAGTCAGCATGACGGGTTGTTGAATTTCTTATGTCTATACACTAAGCACAAGACAAAATGGTACAGGATGAAATTAATTAGTAACATCGTTATAAATAAAGAAAGTCAAATCAGCCAAAGTGGCTTGCACCCTGCTAGAAAGATGTTGGTCTGTCTTGATAGAGATTTCCATATAGTTAATTCCTTACACCCATGGCTAGGTAGAACAGTGGTTAGAGCACCCAGCCTCTGAGTCAGGAGGACCTGAGTTCAAATCTGGCCTCAGACACTGACATACCGTAGCTAGGTGACCTTGGGCAAGTCACTTATCCCTGATTGCCTTGCATCCAGATCATCCATATCTGGCCACTGGACCTAGATGACTCCGGAGGAAAAAGTGAGCCTGGTGACTTATATTACCTCCCTCACTCAAATCCAATTCACTGCATGCATCTCAGGGTATCACCTCCTAGATATCATGGCCTTCTTCCAAAATGAAGGACAAACATCATTATTGTGTGACCCTAAAGAAGTCCCTTAACCCTTTTCCTCATTTCCTCATTTGTAAAATGTGGCAACTCTCTCTGGTATCTAGTACCCTCAGATGGCATTACATGACTGAAAACCAATGCAACAACATAATAGGATTTTTGTGAAAGAAAAGGGACATCAGAAAAACCTGTGGAAATTAGAGGTTGACTTTAACAAATTTGTGTTAGATAACTCATGTACCTGTAGTACCAAATTCACAGGGTTGATATGAGACTCAAATGAGATGTAAGTAAACTACCATACAAACCCAAAGCTTTAAAGAAAAATCAGCAATTTATTATTATTATTATTATTATTATTATTAAGAATTAGGCATCATACCATGTTTTACAATATCTACTTATAGCTGAATTAACCTGCAAGCAATTGTTAGTCTATACTTTATCAGTCAATAAACATTTGTTGAACACTGTCAAAACTGAATGTTTTAGCTTATATTTCTGTAACAAGTAACTGGAAATTTCCCTATTTCAAGAAATCTTTTTTTTTTAATTTTTGCAAGGCAGGGGGTTAAGTGACTTGCCCAAGGTCATACAGCTAGGTAATTATTAAGAGTCTGGGGTTGGATTTGGACTCAGGTCCTGTACTCTATCCACTGTGCCACCTAGCTGGCCCTCAAGAAACCTTTGGATTAGATCAGAAAGCAGAGGGGTAGGAAAGGCTCCTTCCACTTAGATACATATTCAAATCAATTAAAATTGAAAAGGCCTCTTTCCCAGTGTCCCACTTTTTCCTGGGTTTCCTCCAGTTCTTCCCCCCTTTGCCACTATCTGTCCTTACCCTCCTTTGGGTAGGCCCTACCTTTTGACTAGACAAGACAGAGGTGATGTTTCAGATCACACCTCTCAATGGACAAGGCTATTTAAGCTAAGACTCATTGTGTGTGTGTGTGTGTGTGTGTGTGTGTGTGTGTGTCCCATGCTAAGATAAGGTCTCCATTTAGGGAAATATCAAGAAATTATTTGTATAATTAATTATATTTTGCTCTTCTTTAAGATCAAAACCTCTGGGGGCGGCTAGGTGGCACAGTGAATAGAGAGCACTGTCCCTGGAGTCAGGAGTATCTGAGTTCAAATCTGGCCTCAGACACTTAATAATTACCTCGCTGTGTGGCCTTGGGCAAGCCACTTAACCTCATTGCCTTGCAAAAAAAAAAAAAAACCCTAAAAAATAAAACAAGATCAAAACCTCTAGTAATGTTTGTCCCTAATTAAGTTAACTTGGAAGGTTAACACATATTTATTCTAACAAGCCAAAAATGTCAGTGAGGACCTTTCTTAATTTGGGGTTAACTTTTACAGCAGCTATTATGTACTAGGTACTATGTTACCAAAAAAAGGCAACCCCTGCCCTTGAGGAGCTTTCAATGTAACTAATATGGAAACATGATTGTACATATGCAATCGATATCAGATTGATAGCTGACATAGGAAGTAGGGAGGGATGGGTAGGTAATAGTGAATTGTGCAACTCAAAAGCTTACAAAAAAGATGATTTTTGAAAACTATCTCTGCATGTAATTAGAAAAATAAAATAATATTTAAATAGTTTAAAGAAAAAAGAGATCACTGGTAACTTTAGAGAGAATCATTTTGGTGGAATGAATGATGAGGTTGAAAGTCCAATTGTAAGGAGTTAAGGAATAAGAGAAGAGAAAGGTGAGGCACCTATTTGTCTATTTTTTTTCAGGAGTTTGGCTATAAAAAGGAGAGGTAAAAATGATAACAAGGATGGGAGGATTGAATGAGAGGATTTTGAGGGTTATTTGCTGAACCTGTGCCATAATTATTTATTAAAACTCTTAATTTTCCTAGGAATCAGCATTTAATTTTACTCAAATGGATCAGTGGTCTTTAAAATGTGCTCTATATATTTTTCTCATTGTTATTAATATTTAAAATTCTGATCTTAGTTCTGATGAGTCAGTAGTCTACATAGACATCTAATATAGGAATACCTATCATATGAACTATAAGTCTTTTCTATATGTTTTAAAACCCAAACACTTGTTTCATTCTTCATGGTGCTATTTGGTTTCCCCACCACAATTTCTAGCACATAGTAAGAGCTTAATAAATGTCTATTCACTGACTGACTTAATATACCAATTCTTTCTTCTCTTTTTCCCTTCCTTCCTTCCTTCTTTTTTCTTTCTTCCTTCCCTCCCTCCCTTCCTTCCTTCCTTCCTTCCTTCCTTCCTTCCTTCCTTCCTTCCTTCCTTCCTTCCTTCCTTCCTTTTCTTTTTCTTTCTTCAAAGTATTCATACTTTAGAGCAAGAGTTCTTCAAAATCTATAGACATAAAATAATTCCTTTTAAATACATAAAATAATATTATTTTAAAAATACAAAGGAAACTGATTAAATTGAAATATAGATATCACAATTTTTTTATAAACTCACAGACTCCAGATTAAGAACTCCTGATATA
The DNA here is from genome assembly GCF_037893015.1 of Macrotis lagotis. Classification (NCBI taxonomy): domain Eukaryota; kingdom Metazoa; phylum Chordata; class Mammalia; order Peramelemorphia; family Peramelidae; genus Macrotis; species Macrotis lagotis. Next base: position 267,698,662 of record NC_133659.1, on the reverse strand, counting down.
TAATTTAAATATCTTTGACCACTCTCATTTTATTTTTCTTGAGCCACACTTTTGTCTTCACTCTCACATTTCCCTAATTTTCACTCATTAAGTACCCGAGTGTATGTCGATTTGACTAGGAGGGTTTTATTGAGTTCTCCACAAACTCTGATGCTTCATTGGGAAGAAACCCCGGGTCTTGTGGCTCTTCCAGTGAAACACACACCTCATTGCCAGTCCTGAAATACTGGAAAGACTTTAAGTATAAGCCCCAGAAACAACCCTTATCTGTTTTTCAAGGAACCAACCCGCAAAATTACAGAGAGGTACATCATTGGATGTCTGACCACCTGATTTAAAAGCTTCTTTTGGAATGAAAACCAAAATGCTTGATAATAATAAATAATAATAATAAAAAACATCTCAGATGACTCATGACAAGTTCCTCCTGTGCTCATTAATGGAGCCAAATAGGATTATGCAATTTCTTATAGAACAAATTTTCCTGGATTGTAGGAACTTTCAATTTTTTGTAAGCCTAGTTTTTATCTGCAACACTTTCCATATAGGACTTGCTTAAAAAATTTTTTTAATTGAATGAAAAGGCACTCCCATTACTGATCCCATTTGTTTTCTTTGTTACCATATATTTTCTTTTCTTTTCCCTTTTTTGTTTGGCAACACAATGGGGTTAAGTGATTTGCCCAAGATCATGCAGCTAGGCAATTTTTAAGTGCCTGAGGCTGAATTTGAACTCAGATCATCCTGACTACAGGGCTGGTGCTCTATCCACTACACCACCTACCATATATTGCCCCCTACCATATATTTTCTATGCATGCTATAACAGTCTACAGCTATCTCTGGGATTAGGGAGTAGTACCCCTTTAATCTGGAAAATCTGTTATACAATTTTTGGGGTTTTCCCTATATACCAGAGAAGTCTGAATTTTTGTGGTATTAAAAAAACTTCTGTGTCATCTGCTGGTCATCACGTGTTATCTGCACATCAGCAGCTTCTGCCACCCCCCCAAAATTCCTATTTAATTTTTATGCTGACCAATGAAATATTGAAATCTCAATGGGGAAAGTCATGATGTGGAAGGGATAACTGTATATTCTTATATCTTTCAGATATTTTTAGTTTTTCTCTACTTTGTCTCAAAATGTAACTTACTTGAAAAAATTTAAGTAACCTCCACACCACCACCACCTATACAAATTCTCATAATGCTCTCACTAGGCCAAACTCATCACAAGAAATAGATTGTTGCCATTCTTTTTCTTCATTCTGCTACTCCTTGTTCTGTTCCACTCCTCAAAAAAAAAACAGCTACCAAAAATGCAGATTATCTACAAAAAAGATCAGTAGATGCTAAGGTTCCCTCTAGGGTTAAAGCAAAATACTTAAGAGGAAATAGCTAGAAATTTATTCCAGGAAAACCATGCAACTGAGTGGTAAATAAGAACTAGTCTTTGTTTTATGGTAAGAACACAAAGTCAAGACTTTTTCCAAGAGTGGTGAAGAAGTTTTGTGGCCCAATGAATAATGTCAGACTTGGATTCAGAAAGATCTGAATTCAAATGTCACCTAAGTAGCTGGTTGACTAACACCAAATAATTTAACTACCCTCAGCTCCAGATGCCTTATCTGTAAAATGTGCTTAATTATTATCTAAGTCTCATGGTTTTTTTGAGGATCAAGTAAACCACTGAATGTAAATTGTTTTACAAACTTAAAAATACTATATCAGTTTTGCTATTATTATAAAAAAATTAACTAAATAGGAGACTAATGTTGATTTGTTAAACCCTAGATCATTCCTTAGTCACCAAAGGTCTGCTCTGCAGATTTAATAGATTCACAGTCCCTCCTATCTTAGTTTTTTTTTTTGCAAGGCAGTGGGGTTAAGTGACTTGCCCAAGGCCACACAGCTAGATAATTATTAAGTGTCTGAGGCTGGATTTGAACTCAGGCACTCCTGACTTCAGGGCCAATGCTCTATCCACTGAGTCCCTCTTATCTTAATTGCCATTAACTTGATCTAGCCTGTAGTTCCCATCAGTCCAGGTCTAAAGTGTGGAAGAAGCTTTCGTGTTTTTTTTTTTAAATCCAATTGAGCCATGATATGTTTGAAAAAGCAGCCTTAAAAAATTCACTAGATAGTTAAAGGAAACACAAAAAAATGAGACATTAAAGCTCAAGGTGAAGGGAATGTCACCCTGATATGAGGTGTAATCCTATCAGGAATTAACGGAAATCTGTAGGGTTCAGTATGGCATGCATTCTTGACTGTTGACTCTGGTTATCCTTTTATTATATTTAGGCAATCGTTATTTCTTCTCTGACTCACTGGAAGCACTTAATAAGTGTTTATTGATTCTTTTAGCTCTTGTCAGTTTATTATTAAGCAAACACTGATGGTACCATCTATCAAACACAATGAATTCCAACTTGTAAAATTTTAGATGTGGTTTCTGAAATATATATTTTATTGATATTTTGACATCCTAGTAACTTACCAATGAACTAGTCTGATCTCTTTCCCTATTATCTTCCCCTAAAATGTGTTAAACAAAATTTAACTGGTGCCTTAGAGCAGTGGTGTCACATTCAAATAGAAATGGATCCCCAAAGGCTTCATATTTACTTAAACCATACATTAACAGCCATACTGCATTGTATTTTGAAAATTGTGCTAAATATTTCAGAATTACATTTTAATATGGGTTGGGGAGGGGGGAATTTTTCATGAGTTTTATTCTTCTGCCTTCCAATACATGACTTCCCTGAGTCTGACCTTAAAGAATTAATCTAAATATGGTGTCCTAGTAAGGGACAAATGTTAATCTATAAGAGTTTGGTCTCAAGAAAGAATAAGCAGAATTAGGTTAACATGCATATTTATTACATTTCTCTAAGTTTGCTGATTATGCAAGTGTATGTAGGGGCTGGGTTAGAAAATTAGATCCCCTAAAATGGAGTTTTGAAGAGGAATTCTTTTATAATTCCACTATCAGAAGGCAGGATCTGGAAAAAGCTAGTTAAATCTAGTTTTGTCCATCAAGAGATCAGACCTCAACACAGGATGGAGCTTCATATAAGACATTTCATTAAGTTAAGAGGAATGCCAATTCAGGACCTTATATCTTATCAATTATGCTAAAGACCTCCAAAAAACATGTAAATTGTCTCCCTCCAGTGACTGCTAATATAATGGGAAAATTCATATTTGTTACCAGAGTGGAAAAAATAGACAAAATTTATATTTGCTATTAGGTGACATCAACACTTACCAGTTATATTTATGACTGCCCAGGACTTCTCTACCAAGACCCAATATTCAACAGCTTTCTTATTTTTAAACTTCTTTCAACACCTAGGGTCTTATCCTGGAATATCTTTCTAACCTAGTCCCCCTTTCTCATTGCTGAATTCCTTTGGGAACCTCTGTTTTGGGGACTGGCCATGTTTCATTTCCCTCCTGGGCAAACTTTTGACATCTGACCTTTGCCATCGTGGTCCTCCATGACTACCTTTCCACTATCCCTCCCTTTCAACTTTCTTTCATGTACCATCTTCCCTTATTAGAATGTAAATTCTTTGAGGGTAGGTATACAATGAGAAAATATTTGTAAAGTACTTAGTAAAGTACCTGGGAAATAACAGACATAGTGTAAATATTAACTATTATTATTTTTTTGTTTTCCTTCATATTTGTATATCTTAATTCTTAACTTGCTAAGTATTGAATGCTTATTGACTGTAATCTGCCATTTGTAAATAGAAAGAACATATTTTAACTTTAGTAATTTGGAAGGTTTGTCCATTTGTACTTGAGGCTGTGTTTTGTTCTATTTTAATGCACTTTTGCATTTCTCTAGAGATCTGTATTTTTGTCCTCCTTTTAGTTCTCTTTTCACTCTATTGTTTTGCTGAATTCTTCACACTTGTGCTTCCTTCTAGCATAGTAATACTCTCATGAAACACAATTCTCTAGTCATTCCTTAATCACTGAGCACAGAATTTGTGAAATGGTTTCAGGTCTAAAATGCAGATTATGATCTTTCTTACTGAACTGACTTCTTTGAACTTAAGTTTTTAGTTATCTTTAGTTTTATATGTCTGAAACATCATTGTTTATTTTTGACTGTTCTTTTCCCTTATCTGACACAACTAGTTATTAACTTCAGTTGATTTTAAATCATCATTTTCTACATTTTCACCCTTCCCTTGGGCCATCATGATGGCAAATGGTTTTTACACTTTTGGGGGTGGTTTTTCTGTCTTTCATTTTCAAAGAAGACCATGACAACAGGGAGATGATGCCATGATAAGCCTATGAATTGGATTTGAGTTGGGGTTGTGCTAAGTCATCAGCCTCACTTTCTCCTCCAGAGTCATCTGGATCCAGTGGCCAGATATGAATCAAGATGACTGGAAATGGTCCTGGATGTGGGGCCATCAGGGTGAAGGAACTTGCCCTTAGGTATAAGTCAAATGTCTGAAGCCAGATTCAAACTCCTGTCCTCCTGAGTCCAAGGTCAGTGCTCTAGATTGTGCAGTAGATAGAGCACTGACCTTGGGCTCAGATGGACAGGAGTTGGAATCCAGCCTCAGATACTTATTAGCTGTGTGACCATGGGAAAGTCACTTAACCCTGATTGTCTCACATCCAAGGCCACCCCCTCACTCAAATCCAATTCACATGCTTGTCATGGCACCACCTCCCTGATGTTGTGTTCTTCTTGGAAATGAAATACAAACATTTGGTTTTCTCATAGGATGAGCTGGAGATCATTCCTTCATTCCATTCTTTGGGCTACTTTCAAACTAAATTTCCTCATTTATGAATTTTTCATAATGGTCCTTTGCTTCCTATTGCTAGTTGAATTAAATTCAAATTTCCTTTGTACCAAATCCTTTTAATTGTAGCTTGTCACAAGCCTTCAAGAAGTGTTACCTGATTCCTCTCCTCTTCTCCTCAGATATCTTTCTTCACTTCTAAATGAAGTCATGAATTCTAGTTGAGTGTCATAGCCTTTGTGTGTTCTGAATCAAAAATTTTTTTAGGTTTTTGCAAGGTAAATAGGGTTAAGTAGCTTGCCCAAGGCCACACAGCTAGGTAATTAAACGTCTGAGACCAGATTTGAACCCAGGTACTCCTGACTCCAGGGCTGGTGCTTTATCCACTGCACCACCTAGCCGCCCTGAATCAAATATTTCATATGCAGCCTCCACTAAGGATTGACTAGAATCAGATTAAAATGGAATTGGGAAATATTTAACAAAACAAATAAAAGTATAATCAAATATAAAGAGCAGCCAGATGGTGCTGGGTCTGGAGACAGGAAGTTCAAATCCAACCTCAGATACTTACTGGCTTTGTGACCTTGGACAGATCATTAACCCTGTTTGCCTCAATTTCTCATCTGCAAAATAATCTGGAGAAGGAAATGGCAAACCACTCCAATATCTTTGCCAAGAAACCTAAATGGGGTCATGAAAAATCAGGCACTACTGAAACAATAAAACAGTGACAACAAGGAACAAGGATAATGTTAATATGTGATTTTCTTTTTTTTTAAAGTTTTTTCTAGGCAAATGGGGTTAAGTGGCTCACCCAAGGCCACACAGCTAGGTAATAAGTGTATGAGGCTAGATTTGAACTCAGGTACTCCTGACTCCAGGGCCAGTGCTCTATCCACTGTGCCACCTAACCACCCCAATATGTGATTTTCTAAGACAATATGTGAACAGGCAGGATGCTTATGAACCACTTAGTGACCTTATTTCTTTTTTAATTTGACAATTTTGCAATGTAGGAAATGTTCTAGGACTATAATAGATGACTCAATCAAGATGCTGGCCTTCATTGGTAGTGGGTTTTCTACACATGGAAATTCTCTGTGTTGTAATTTACCCGACCAAAAATTAAGTGAGAACAAATGCATTGAAAGAACTTAGAACAGCATAAAGGAATGAAAATCTAGCTTCTTCCTAGGGTTTAATTTACAAACAACAAAAAAAGAATATGCTCATCCCTTTACACAACTATTAATCTTATTCCAACTTGCAATTCACTTCCCAGTGGGGTCAAATCTAGGAACACATTTGTCCAACTATCTATTTACTTGTTTACTCCATCTTTTGGAAACAATCTAATGGCAGTTCATTTTGCCAGGGATGGGAATTGTACTTAACATCATGCATTAAAAATTTTTATATGTTTTATGCTGACATTACACAAATGTTTTAAAATATTGCAAAATAATGTTTGGGGCAAAAGTATTATAAAATATAAGTGCTGAAAGGGAAGTACTCTTCTGAAAGGAGGTCGGTTTTTTTGGTTACAGAATGATTTAATATTGTAAAATAGAAATTAACAGTTAAGCATTGACAATCAAACTCAAAAATATTTCAAAGAAACATTACCAGAGGACTGAGGTTGTATACCTTGTTTCTCACTTTACAGGGCAGATGATATATGGTTAAAGAGAGGTGGACAGGCAAGGGGAAAGGAGAGAGGGCAATCTAAATTTCACCTTATGGAGAAAATAAATCATGTTTTAGTCCTTGTGCTATAGACCCTGAGCCCACCACTAAAGTTAGAAGAGGTCAAAGGATCAAATATCCATCAAGAAGGCTGTGGATTAAGTTCCTACCAAGTGTCAAACTGGGGTAGCTGGGTGTGGCAACAAATGGAGAGCTGGGCCTGCAGCCAGGAATTCATCTTCCCATGTTCAAATCTGACCACCATCCTAGCTGGGTGACCCTGGGTAAGTCACCTAACCCTGCTTGGCAGAGTGTCCTCATTTATAAAATGAGCTGGAGACAGAAATGGCACTCCAGAGTCTTTGTCAAGAAAACCCCAGATGGGGGCGCAAAAAGTAGGACATGACTGCAACATCTGAACAACAAATGTGCCAAGCTGGGGATAAAAATGAAACAATTCTTTCTCCCAAAGAGGTTACTTTAAAGTGGGGGAAGAGAAATATTTACAAAAACATGTACAGTATAAAGTTAATAAATACAAATGTATACAAAGTAGATAAGTCTAAAGAGTTTGGGAGAGAGGACATTAATAGTTGTGAGAATTTTTAGTTTTCATGCACAAAATAGTTTTTGAGTTGCAACTTAAAGGGAAAAAAAAGTTTTATGAGACAGAGATAAAGAAGTTAGGATAGTGCAAGAGCATACAGAGGGCAGATTCAATGTCATATGAGGATCAGAGACAGTGGTATGGTTGAACAGCAAAGTCAGAGGGGCTAAAAAAACAGGTTGCATCCAGGTTGAGAAAGGCTTTGCAATGTAATCCAAGGAGTTTATGTTTTATTTTAGAAGCAACAGGAAGCCATTAGAGTTGAGGAGGGGCACTAAATGGTCAGATTGGAATTAGAATTGGTTTGGAGCAGCTCTAGAAGTCATTTATTACAATCTCACATTTTACAGATGAGGAAACTGAGACTCAAGAAGCAAAATGACTTTCCCATAGGAGTCAAGGATAGGATTTGAAACCCAGTTCTTGAATCATCATCAGAAGCAGGTTTGGATCAAAGCAGCTGGTGAAGATGGTATAGTGAGGTGTAGAAACTGATTCACAATAGAAGTGATGAGATCACAGATTTTTTCTAAAGTCTGAAAGTTGAACGTTTTGACTGATAACAAGATGATTTGAGGTGATGATGGGGCCAATGTATGATTCTGAGATAATACAATATGCAGTATCTGAGAGGAAAGTCATATCAGCAGTTGTACTGTAGGAATGGGAATTCTAGAGGCCAATCTCGAATGAAATAAAAAACCACATCATGATACACAGGCTTTGGGTTTTCAAAAAGTTTAATGTTTGTAGTTGTTATTTTCCAGAAATATTGCTAATCATTTTATAGCTACTTCAGTTGTCTGTTGTAAACGGGAACTAATAGACGGGAATCAATTGAGTATGACTTTGGTCCTTCTGTGACTATGAGTTAATATTTTAATAGATACACATAATATTTAAGAGGATATACAACCACTGCTAACTATAAGTAAAGATAGTAAACAATCATTCTTGCTGATGATAAACTGTTGAAAAGATGTAAATATGATCCATAACCAAAACATAATTATGTTTAACATATTAACACTGGATAATATTTTTGTAAAAATATTAAAACTTTTTCAATCCACATAGTTTTCCACAAGTATTTCTGATAAGTGCCCATAAAAGAATGAAAACAAACTATTCCTTTCTTTTGCATTTGTCCAATCTACCTCCTATTTTTTTTAAATTGGTTCAAATTCTTTATTCTTTATTTTTTTAGTTTTCTTTTTGCAAGGCAAATGGGGTTAAGTGGCTTGCCCAAGGCCACACAGCTAAGTAATTATTAAGTGTCTGAGACTGGATTTGAACCCAGGTACTCCTGACTCCAGGGCCAGTGCTTTATCCACTGCGTCACCTAGCTGCCCCCCCAATCTACCTTCTTGGAAGATAATGAAAAACAAAATGATGTTAGGTACAATATGTTTAATTCAATAGACTTTTATTAAGTGCCTACAATGTGCAGGATACTCTTCATACAGAAAGGAAAACAGCAGCGCTTACCCTCAAGGAACTTACATTCTGCTTAAATTTGTGGAATTGTTACGTTTTGTCAAAGTGAGCAGTTATCTTCCATTAGAGAGAAACATATTTTCTGAAAAATTAAATTAGCACTCTTTAAGGTTACTAGAATATAAATGAGTATCTGGAAAAAAGAAACTCCCAGATGTAAGCCTAACTTGCTTTTTTTCACATAAAATAATACTCTTATGTGAAAAATGTGGAACCATCTATGGTTAAACATTATATTATATTTACAACACAGTAGCATACATTTCAGTGAAGATTAAGAAATTTGATTTAATAATTTAATGAACTTTTCCATGATTTTGATAAGATATCTGAAATAAAAGATATTGAATAAATATGATTTATGAAATAAGGCAAACCCTTTGAATGATTTAATTAGACAACAGTTCTTGAAAGGAAACATATGCAGATTCATTTTAGAAAAAAATCCTTAAAATCTTCTTTTTTCTATATGTAATATGATGTTTCCCCTGAAGAAAAATGGAGGTGGCAGAGGGAGTGAATCCTTGATGATACTTTATTTTCATGATGTATATATTAATTTAATAGTCTATAAACTGATTCCATTTTAGAACAAATTAAAAGTTGTCAAGACATTACAAGGCTAAGTGCATCTTTGCATTGAAAGGCTATATTGTTTTATGGTGGGGAAAATCACTATGCTCTGAGATGAGTACCTATGTAAATAGCAAAATAAATACTGTATGAACTTTGATATACTAACACACACAAAAAAATCAGTTACTTAAATTATTAGAAAACATTATTTGTTGATTTATTTAATAATTTTGGCCAAAAAAACAGGGAAGGGATTCAACTCTGCTGTTTCACAGCTGCTGTGTGTGTGTGTGTGTGTATGGCTGTGTCTCTGTGTGTGTCTGTGTGTTATTCTGGGACTCAAGGTGCCAAACTCCCTGTTTGAGCAAATCTGAGTATGCTTGGCCTCTTCTCAACTCATGGATTCAATGGCACTTTACATCCACATAATACTTAACATTTAAATTAGTGAAAAATTATTTCAAGTCTAGTATTTCTATGAGATAATTAATCCCTTTTTACATATTAAAAAAGGTAAAGGCAGTAAGTAAAATAATATCTAAATAGCACCCACCACAATTTAAATCAAACTGTACTTTTAAATCAAGAACTGTACATTTCTAAGCTTATATTTAATTCTGGAAAACATACATCAGCATCATATTTAGAATACAAAAGTCCTCCTCTAACACAGTTCAACAAGGAAAATTCCTTTTCTGACAGAAAGCAAGCCCATGAAATGATTTAAACATATTATCTGGCATAGATGATTCCTTCAAAAACAGGTTCTAAAAAAACAAACAAACCCCAAAACTCAATAAATAAATTTGTAAACAGAAGATTTCTTCATGGAGGAAAATTTTCAGCTATATTAGTTATTGTTGTAAGGCACTTGTACTTAAAATGAAATTTTCAGATAAAGTTTACTTTACCCATGAAAATAAGTAATAGATCTATATCAATAATAGTCAGAAAATTATGCTATTTCAAGTAAAACTGTGCTGAGAGCATACTTTTTAGCATAATTCCAGTAAATGTTTACTTCTGAATCTAGTGAAGGCTGGCCACATAATTCAGTTCTTACATCAAAAGTAGGTTCCGTGAGTTGGATCTGTCTTTATTTAGAGAATCTGTAATGCTTGATCTCAACGATTTTGTAAAAAAAAACTTGAAGTTTTGTAATGGAAGATCATTTAAAGCACTTGGCAAGATGTGTTCTGATGTACCCCTGGGCAATATATTATTTGCTTCTAAACTTTTCACCAAGCATGTGGTTTTGAACCATCTCCGTGTTGCTCTCCGTTCTTTCTGCAAGCAATTCTTCATTTTTCTTCTTAAACTTACTATCTCTTTCTCTAGCTGAATTATCTTCTTTTTTGCCTCTGTGGGGCTTCCAAAGGCATAGCTGTGTTCAAGTAGAACCTGCTGATGGTTAAAATTACATTTCATATTCGATGGTCCTGTTGGGATGCAAGGGTTTTTCTTAGGAAGATTTCTTGTCTTGGGTTTCTATACAGAATAAAATGAACAATGTTACACATGAGTTAAAGAATTTCATAAATTAAAAGTAAATTTGCTCAGTTTAGAATGAAATAATTTAATACTATCAACCTCATGCAAAATATACATTAAACAGAAATGTCACATTTTACATGCTGAATAGAAATGTCCAATGGAAGAATTTAAAATAGTTAATTAACTATTAATTCAATGAAATTTTAGATAAGCCACTTACTCTCTTCATTTCTCTTTTAAATACATAGACCCATATGATGTGTATAAAAATAATACTTACTTTAGAAATATTTTAAATATTATGAATACAAAAATTGGGTTATTTGAAGTTTAATAAAACTAAGTATTTTAAACATTACAAGTCTAATATTTCCATGAGAGAAGTCATGATATATCTGCTTTTACAAATAAGAATAGTATTCAACATTGGGTTATTTTCAAGCTTATTTTAAGTTTAATAAACCTAATAACCTGGAAAAAAAGTAGTGTATACCTCTTCAGACAAATATGTGAATAGCTGTCAATCACGTTTCCTTTTCTTCCTTTCAGTCTGAAGGAGTCTCTCCCTGTACTCTTGATGCTTCTGACTTACTTTAGACTTTTGTCCATTGGTCATGTCAATTGGGTCTCCTCTGCCCATAAACATGCTTTGAGGTGTTGCAGTTATACTTGGGTTTAAAGATCCATATATGCCTCTGATTTGTACTAGCTGGGTAACCCTAGGTAAGTCACTTACACTCTGGTGTACTTTAGCCAGTTCTGCAAGACTAAGTTACACAGAATAAAGTAAACTGTGCTGACTGGGCCCACTACAGAATTATGCTATTTAACAGCAACTGGGCCCTCCCTGCTGCAAGGCAAGCCTTCTACACATCCTTAAATAACTGGTTCTTCTAAGCCTTCCAACTCCTCAAACCTCCCCAATTTCTCTTCTCCCACTGTTTCATATTTTACTGAAAAAGTTGAGGCCATTTGTCCAGAGCTCCCTCTTCATCTCACATCACTCTGATGCCTCTTCCATCCTTAACCTCTGTCTCATGTGAATAAGTGGCCCTCCTCCATGCCATGGCAAACTCTTCTACTTACACAAGTGATCTCATTCTGTCTTCTTCAACACACTGCTTCCTGTACCATCTCCACTTTCTCCTTTACCTTCAATCATTCCTTATTTACTGCTTCAAAGCCTACAATTAGGCCTATTCTTCCCCCATCCCCTCAAACCCTCAATTGATCCATTTATGCCCCGTAGCTATGGTCCATATAGCTTTCACCTTTTGTGGCTAAACTACCTGGTTGGCCATAATGGGTTCCTCTACTTTCTTCTCAGTTCAAAGATCTCTCAATACCAATCCTAACAGCCTTTTCTCAATTCTCATCTGTCTTCAGCAGCTCCTGACTGTTAATCAACCTCTTTTCCTTGATACTCTCTATTTTTATGTTGACTCTCCCATTACATTATGAGCTCAAGGGGAGGCTAGGTGGATAGAGTACTGGCCCTGGAGTCAGGAGTACCTGGGAAATCTGGCCTCAGACACTTCATAATTACCTAGCTGTGTGGCCTCGGGCAAGCCACTTAACCCCATTGCCTTGCAAAAACCTAAAAAAAAAAAAAAAAAAAAAGATTATGAGCTCAAGAATAGGGACTGTTTTTTGCCTTGTGTATCTCTAGCACAGTGTCTGATATGGTAGGCTCAGTCTCTGTTTCTATTCATTCACTTTTTTTTTAAGAAAGACTTTATTTAGTTTGAGTTTTACATTTTTTCCCCCATTCTTGCTTCTACCCCCACCCCCCACAGAAGGCAGTCTGTTAGTCTTTACATTGTTTCCATGGTATACATTGATCTAAGTTGAATGGGATGAGAGAAATCATATCCTTGAGGAAGAAAAATAAAGTATGAGATAGTAAAATTACATAATAAAATGTTTTTTTTTTTTCTAATTTGACAGTAATAGTCTTTTTTTTTTTTAAGATTTTTTGCAAGGAAAATGGGGTTAAGTGGCTTGCCCGAGGCCACACAGCCAGGCAATTATGAAGTGTCTGAGGCTGGATCTGAACCCAGGTATTCCTGACTCCGGTACTTTATCCACTGTGCCACCTAGCCACCCCAAGTGTAATAGTCTTTGGTCTTTGATGTCCTCACTTTCTTGATATCAAGATCTTCTTTGGAGAGCAAAGGACTACTACTACTACTACTACTACAAACAAACAAAGAAAATCCCTGCCTTCAGGGCACTTACTTTCAATTAGGGGAAGACCCTTTAGAAAAGGTAGGGGAACATTCATTCTTTAATTAAATGTTTATTGAGGGGCAGCTAGGTGGCACAGTGGATAGAGTACTGGGGCCCTGGAGTCAGGAGGACTGGAGTTCAAATGAGACCTCAGACACTTAATAATTGCCTAGCTGTGTGGTCTTGGGCAAGTCACTTAACCATTTTGCTTTAAATAAAATTAAAAAAAATGTTTATTGACTAATATTCAATAACTATGGTGCTGATTTACATTGGTGGAGAAAGTTTTCTCACCAGAGATTTTCTATATTAACGAAATCAGTCATGTCTGGAAGAACAAAACTTTCTGGATAAAAACTTTGCCCCATTACTGACCCATTTCTCTTTCAAACTTACTACCCTGTAATTTCTTAAAACAATGAACTCGACTCATTTCCTCCACTTGCTCCTGATCTACTGCTTTGTGGATTCCTTGCGGAGTCAGGTTTCTGTTTCTATCACTCTACTTAAAGGTTTCTCTGAAAAATCCCCTGGGGTCTGCCCACAGCCTTCTTGGTCTTTGTGGCCCCTGATCTGGGCATCATTTCATTGTTCTTTGCTCAGTCCTCATTTGTCACTTGGCTTCCACTTGTTTCTTCTTCTGGCTGCCAGTTTCTTCTCTGGCTCTGCTCTCTCCTTTCATCTGCTAAATGTGTACACGCCAAATGACTGAAGTTCTTAACTCATGGGGGGGGGGGGGGGATTAGTTTTCCTTTTGAGGGGAGTGGGGAAATTGAATTTTGAAGGGTTGCATGCCTCACAAAGTTATCTTATGTGGTATATTTAAAATACAGTGTATATAATTACAAACTTATAGATGTTTCAAATTTTTGTTACAAATTATACTCTAAGTAGCTACATTATAAGTTAAAACTAAGAAATAGGAGACTCCTTAATTAGAGAGGCAGATAGAATTAGAGAACAGAAGAAATTTAAGACAAAAGAAGTTCCATTTTCTGAACTTAGTGTCCATTTATTCTTTGGTTGGACCTAAATTTTTATGATGTAGGAAACATTTTCTGAGGAAGTTTCCTAGAATGGCACAGTTCTGCAAATGACCATCAACTTGGTGCAGTGGTGGCCTTGGAGTCAGGAGGACAGGAGTTCCAATCCTACCTCAGATGCTTGACTCTCACTATGTGACCTTGGACAAGTCACTTAACCCTGATTGCCTGACATCCAGGCTCATTTCTAGTGGTTCCGATCCTTATCTGGCCACTGGACCCAGATGACTCTGGAGAAGAAAGTGAGGCTGGTGACTTAGCACAGGCTCCTCCCACCCCCTTCCCCAACTCAAATCCAATTCACATGCTTGTCATGACATCACTTCCCTGATGTTGTGGTCTTCTTTGAGAATGGAGAACAAACATTATCAGGGTTAACCTGGGACTTTCAGTGCAGGGGCTATCAGAAGCCTGGAGGGACAACTTTCTATCCCTTTAGAAAGCCAGTGCTGATGTTCAATGTCCTCCAGAGGGGCAAACAAATACAGAAAACAAAAGACCCCCCCCCCCCCACAACTTGTTGAGCTAATTAATCTCTGTCATACAGAACTCTGCACAAGAAATCTCATTTCTTAATTTCTGCTATGAATAGTTCCTGTGTCTCTGGTGTTTTGTTTTTAAATTCTCCTAGATTTCTGAAAACCGAATATTTGCTGGGAGGGAGACAGATTTCTCTACACTCATTTATTTTCTGGTTTGGTTAGAGTACTTTCTGTCATAATAGGCCAGTTTAAACTTCTTATTATCTCAGGTTCTGAGCCTTCTGAGGAGGGGAAGCAAACAATTCATTGTTTCTAATAATAAAAGGAATAAATGGACATCTTTGTCAATGATCATTCAACCCTTAGGCTTTTAGACATCTCAAGAGGATAAAATGTATTCTCCACCCTTCAGTCTAGACAGACATTTAAAAAAATTTTTTTATTTATTTAAGGCAATGGGGTTAAGTGACTTGCCCAAGGTCACACAGCTAGGCAATTATTAAGTGTCTGAGGCTGGATTCGAACTCAATACTCCTGACTTCAGGGCCGGTGCTCTATTCACTGAGCCACCTAGCTGCCTCTAGAGAGACACTTCTGATATTGGAATTCTAGAAAAAGAGAATTCAAGGAATACTGAATATTTCTTTCCTTTCTTGTTAAAATGATTGGATCTCCAGGGCCAAACTGCATTTTGTTTGTTCTGTACTGTCTATACTCATACAGCAAGAAGTAGATACTTAGGATAATTTCACACAAAAAATAATCTTCCCACAGCACAGTGTTAACTATTTTGAGAAGAGCTAGATAACAATATGTGAATTCAAAAGAAATATTTTATATTCTTTTTAAAAACAGGATACATTAGTAGTATCAAACTTCAAATGGAAACAAATCACTAAACTGGAAGGCAGAGTCCCATGAAGACTCAGAAAACCACAAGTTAGCATTATTTATTTTTAAAATTTATCTTGATAAGTGTTTCCTAATTGCATTTTTTAACTTTCTTTAATTCCTTATTAAGTAATTTTTTCCAATTATATGTAAAGATAGTTTTCAACATTCATTTTTTTTTGTTTTTTTCAAGGCAATGGGGTTAAGTGGCTTGCCCAAGGCCACACAGCTAGGTAATTCTTAAGTATCTGAGGCTGGATTTGAACTCAGGTACTCCTGACTCCAGGGCCAGTGCTCTATCCACTGTACCACCTAGCCACCCCTCAACATTCATTTTTCTAAAGTTTTCTACCTCTCACCCTTCCTTCCCCCTACCCTATGGTAGCAAGTAATTTGATATATATTATATATGCACAAACAAGTTACACATATTTCCATACCTAATTGATTTTAATTTGTTTCCAGCTACACTTACAAGAGGTCCATTCATGCTCTAACATGGCTATTAATTCTTCTGTTGATGTCTCCTCCTAATCTAGTCCTTTCTATTATACTTTTGATCCCCTCATCCAGGCTCTCACCATTTTATTACTGAAATAACTTCCCAAGTAATAACAAAGTAAAATTATAATATGAAGTACAATGCAGAAATTTAGAAAGTGGAAAATGTAAGTCCAAAGACCTTCCATCTAAAATTCTCTCTTTACCATAAATATTTATTCAACATCTACTATGTATGGGGGGTGGGGCACGTGCAGCTAGGTGGCGCAGTGGATAGAACACTGGTCCTGGAGTCAGGAGGATCTGAGTTCAAATAGGCTTCAGATACTCACTTAACTACATTGCCTTAAATAAATAAAATTTAAAAAGAAAAAGAGTCCATAGCTGAGAGATGGAGAGTCTTGTTCATGGAACAGCCAGGAAGTCAGTGTCCCTGCATCAAAGAATATGTATTGGGGAACAAGGTCCAAGGATTCTTAATTTTCTTGTGTGACATGAGCCCTTCTGACAGTATGGTAAAACCTATGGCCTCTGTTAAAGTAATGTTTTTAGATACAGAAAAAAAATCAAGATGTTAAAAAAAACCCATAAGGATATAAAGGAAAGCAATGATACTGAAATACTGTAGACCTTACATTAAAAACAAAATCAATGACCCCAAGTTAAGAACCTCTGGCAGGTGAGATCTGCAACTTAACTTTTAACTAGTTGTAGACTCTAAGACCAGGTACTTACTTAACTTCCCAGGGTCCCCATAGATAAAATGAAGAAGCTGGACCAATGGGGTCAAACTCAGAAATGAAAGTCACTAAGCAGCACCTGATTTAGAGAATCACATGTTCACATTATCTGTGTTCTACTGTATTGTTTGTCCATTTTAAAAGACCAGCATGACATCAGGGAGGTGATGCCATGATAAGCACATAAATTGGATTTGAAAGAGAGGATTCTGTGCTAGGTCATCAGCCTCACTTTCTCCTCCAGAGTCATCTGGGTCCAGTGGTCAAATATGAAATAGGGATGACTGAAGATGGCCCTGAATGCAAGACAATAAGGGTTAAGTGACTTGTCCAAGGTCACACAGTTAATAAGAGTTAAATTTCTGAGGTCAGATTCCAACTCCTGTCCTCCTGACTCTCAGGCCACTTCTCTATCCACCTAAATATTTCTGAATTATATTTTCATCTGCTTCCCTTAGCTGCAGATTGGTGCCACCTTATTCCCTCAGTGTTTGACATCTTTGATCTAGATAATTTCCAAGTTGTCATCTATCTTTAAAAATGAAATTTGACATGTCTAAGGAATAGCAAAGACAACTTTTTTGATCATATATGGAGTTCAAGGTAGTCTTGCTTTCTTGTGTAAAGGATAGTCTCTGTCAGAGATGACAAAAATAGGGAACTGGGGAAGGGAAAAAAGGGAAAAAAAAGAAATATCACCTACCATCAGTTTTAGATGAGGGCAGAAATCAAAAATTGTTGGTACAGCATCTATTTTAAGACGTCTTGTCTGTCCTGTTAGGTCAAAACAGGAAGCTTCAAAGTGTTTTGAGCAAAGAAAAGTATGTTTCCCTGGCACAAAATTTTTGCGCCTAACCAGACGAACCCATTCCTTTCTTCTTTGAGGATCTAAGGGAAACCTAGGAAAAATAATACATCTCAAATGACTAATCTGAAATAAATCACAATAAGAAATAAGAAATCACAACATTTCTGGTAATTCTAGCTGTTAAAGATAATTTAAAAATTAACAATGATTTAATGTTGATTCTAAATACCTAATGAAAATATTAACTGAAATGGTTTACATACTCTAACGAAAATAATTCATGTTCACTTTCATAACAGTGAATAAATAGCAACACTGATGTAGGAGAGACAAATGAATTTTTTTTCCCCAGTCTAAAATCCTTTTAATCATATTCACTTTTCAAGGACATAGAACTATTATATTAGGAAAATTTAGTTGAGCTGGTATCTACTATTGCACTCCACTGATGCTGGTATAAAGAGTGAAGGCAAATTAGACACAATACTAATTTTGTCAAGAAAATTTAGGTAAAATGCCTTGATCTCTAATAATTTTATTTTAGCTTCTAGTTAAATTGTTTATATTTGTAATTGTTGAGATCAATATTTTGTCAATATTAATCATCTTATGAAACATAGTAGAAATATGATAGGACCAATTAGATTTTAAATTCTATTCAGAAAATATCTTACTCTTTTAATATGCTATTTATTCTGAGGGTGCTCAATAAATATTTAGTCAAAACATATAGATTTATATATATATATACATAACTCTCTACATAGTTCAGGAAAAAAATCAGTAGCATATTAGAGAGATTATTGATTTGGAAGCCAGGGAAACACCACTTGGATGTGATCAATTTCATCTCAACTTTACTTTCAGTGAGGTCTAATGGACGTGCTGATCATTATGAACTTGCTAGAACGGGAATAAGAAATGAAACTTCTTCATTTGAGGAGCAAAAAGATTGGCGACATTGAGAGATCATGAAAAGGAGAGGTCCCCTCTGGAAAGCTGCCATAGTCATGACTCCCATTACTTCTATATTCCCTAGCAAAAATTTAATAAAGATTAGCATAAGACCTCTTTTACTTCTTGCAGCTATACCGCCTTGTAAATATCAAGATTTTGGGGCTATGAAAGGTAAAGTTCTTTCTTAACGAACAGTTTAGAGGCATTTTCTACTTTCATGACTGTCTTTCGTTTTTAAAGAATTAGATCTAGGACAAAAATGTAATCTGATTCCAAAGTTTCCAGTTCCAATATTTCATTATCATGTCAATAAAACCTAAATGATTTTCCCCAAGAAAGACTAAGAAATGTTACTATGAAATAAGTTCTGAAGCTAAATAATTCCCACAGTTAAGTCATCCTTTCCACACAAGTATATTTATTTCCAAACCTTTGTCTTTGTAGCTTATTTTAAAATTATAGAGCCCAGACCTGAGGTCTAATCTGTGTTACTTAAACACAGTCACATGGGTCATGGTAGTGATATTGTTAGACAATTTTAAATGGAGAGGCACTGAAGTAGAGACAGGACTGTCCTTGAAATAAAGAAAACTTGGTTCAAGTACTGTCTCTTGGACATTTACCAGTTGTTAGCAGGAGTAAGTCAGTTAATCTTATAGGTTTCCAAGCAATTCTTTCAATTTTTTTTCCCTAATATTTATTTATTCTCATTTTGTACAACAATGTTTTTTATACATTAATAAAATATTCTTGTTTAAGAGTAAACAAAATACCCCTCCTCCCAAAAAATATAGACTCACTTGAGTGATAAAGTAAAGGGGAGAGAAAAAAATTAAAATTAAAAAAATAATAGTAATAATTGTAGGTATGGCCAGGTGGTGCAGTGGATGCAGCACTAGTCCTGGAGCCAGGAGCACCCAAGCCCACATCCGGCCCTGTACACCCAACAATCACCCAGCTGTGTGACATGCATGCCACCCCAACCCTACTGCCCTGCATAAACCAAAAAAAAAAAGAAAAAAAGACCTAAAATAAAATAAAATAGTAATAATAGTAGGGGTGGCCGGGTGGCGAACAGAGCACTGACCTTCGAGCCAGGAGCACCCGAATCCAGCCTCAGACACCCAACGATCACCCTGCTATGCAGCCCCAGGCAGGCCACCCAGCCCCATTTGCCCTGCACCCCCCCCAAATAATAATAAAAAATGTACTACAGTCTGTGTTCCAATACCACCAACTCAGTCGCGGATGGATCACATTCTTTATGATAAGTCCATTATAAAAGTTATTTTCATATTTTTTTCACCATTGCCATTGCTGATTCCAACTCCATCCTTTCGTATTTCTCCACTACCATGTACTATGTTTTCTCTCTCCTTTCACTCTAACTCTGCTGTAGGGTAGCTGAGTGGCGCAGCAGACAGATCCCTGGTCCTGGGGCCAAGAGGCCCTGAGCCCCCATACCACCCCTTAGGCCCAGCATCCACCTGGCCCTATGGTCCCGGACAGGCCATCCAATGCCAGCCCCTTGCAAGAAGTAAAAAATAAAATGTGTTATATCTGACCACACTCCCCCCATAGTCCATCCTCTCCTCCTTCATTCACATCCCCACCCCTTGCCCCTGTCCCCCCACTCCTTATTACTCCAGATGCCTATACCCCATTGAGTATATATGCTGTTTCCCCTCCTAGCCACCTCTGATGAGAGCAAAGATTCCCTCATTCCCCCTTGCCTTCCCCCTTCCATATCACTGCAATAGCTCATTGTAATAAAGAAAAGTCTTATTATATGAAATATCTTGGCCCATTCACCCCTCTCCTTTTTTCTTTCTCCCATTACATTTCCCTTTTTTCTACTGACTCCATTTTTCCACCATATTTTATCTTTAAATTCAGCTTTCTCCTGTGCTTCATCTATAAAAGCTCCTTCTACCTGCTCTGTTAACTGAGAAGGTTCATGTGAGTATTATCAGTGTCATATTTCTATGCAGGAATACATGCAGTTCATCATCATTAAGTCCCTCATATTTTCCCCTTCTCCTCCAAATCTCTATGCTTCACCTGAGTCCTGTATTTGAAGATCAAACCTTCTGTTCAGTTCTGGCCATTCCAAAAGGAACATTTGAAATTCCCCTGGTTCATTGAAAGTCCATCTTTTTCCCTGGAAGAGGACATTCAGTTTTGCTAGGTAGTTGATTCTCGGTTGCATTCTAAGCTCTTTTGCCTTCCGCTATATTATATTCCAAGCCCTACGAGCTTTTAATGTAGTTACTGTTAAGTCCTGTGAGATCCTGATTACAGCTCCACAGTATTTGAATTGTGTCCTTCTGGTTGCTTGTAATATTTTCTCTTTGACTTGGGAGTTCTGGAACTTGGCTATAATATTCCTGGGGGTTGGTTTTTTGGGATCTCTTGATTCTCTCCATTTCTATTTTGCCCTCTGCTTCTAGGATATCAGGGCAATTTTCTTGTAGGAATTCTTTGAAAATGATGTCAAGGCTCTTTTCCTGATCATAACTTTCAGGTATTAAAATAATTTTTAAATTATCTGTTTTTGATATCAGTTGTTTTTTCAATGAGATGTTGCACATTTTCTTCTAATTTTTCATTCTTTTGGTTTTGAAGTATTGAGTCCTGATTTCCCATAAATTCAGCAATCTCCCTGAGTTCTATTCTTTGTCTGAAGGATTTATTTTCCTCAGAGAGTTTTCTTATCTCTTTTTCCATTTGGCCAATTCTGCTTTTTAAGGCATTCTTCTCCTCAATAACTTTTTGAACTGTTTTATCCATTTGACCTAAGCTGGTTTTTAGCATACTATTTTCTTCAGCATTTTTTTGGATTCCCTTGACTAAGCTGCTGACTTCATTTTCATGTTTTTCCTGCATCTCTCTCATTTCTTTTCCCAGTTTTCCTTCTAACTCCCTCATTTGATTTTCAAAGTCTTTTTTGAGCTCTGTCATAGCCTGATCCCAATTTCTGTTTTTCTTGGGAGTCTTTAGATGCAGGAGCTTGTGTTTCTCATCTTCAGACTAAGTGTTTTAATCCTTCTTGGGCTTACAGGCAAAATATTTCTCAATGGTGTTCCTCTTGTTTCTCTGCTTGCTCATTTTCCCAGCCTTAGCCTGTTTTTGGGGGTGCTTCCTGAGTTTTTGGGACACTCCCACAAGGGTCTCAGTGTGTAAGGCTCTGTCCTCCCTTCTGGTCTGTGAATGACCATAAGCATCCCCCTCTGCCACGAGGCTGAGGTGGGTGGGGCCCTGCTGTTCTATGGGGGGACCTAGACTGCAATCAGGACCTGAATGTGGTCAGAACCCCAGAGTTCTGTTCCAGGGGCAGAGCTGGGCAGTCTCTCTCCACTCCCCTCCCTAGGTCCCCTCCCTTATGCCCTGGGGGCTCCTGCCGATGGGTTCTGCCTGCTTCTATTTCCTGGATCTGGACTGCCTTGGCCAGGCTGCTTGCTGTGTGCCCTGAGGGCTGGGCTTCAAGTGCTCGCTCTGGCAGAGGTCCCCCTGCTGTTTCCCCCAATTTATGCCCAGTGCTCCCCGGGGTGTAAGTCAGGAAACTCCCCTGCTACTGTGAGCCACGGCTCCTAGCACCCTGGGACTGCCTCCAGGAGGCTGAAGTTCTTTTGCTCTGGAGGGCCACCCCTCCAACCCCGGGGGGAGCAGAGCCTTTCTGCTCTTTTCCAGGTTATCTTGAGTAGGAGAACTGCCTCACTGGGTCCCTCTGTGGGTACTGTCTCTTGAAAATTTAGTTAGAGTCCTAGTTTAGAAGTTTTATGAGGGAGTGCCTAAGGCAGGATCCTATCTTGTCGCCATCTTGGCTCCGCCCCCACCCCACTGATCCAAAGCAATTCTTTTAAGACTAAAAATTACAGAGGGAATTATTATTATTGGGCAAGTGATAGGTCTGGATTGGATTACTGCCCATCTCCCTCATATCTTTTGATTATTTATGCTGATAGAGAACGTTTTTGTTTTGTTTCCCCCTGTGGAGGGAATTCCTAAAGTAGAAACTCCCATAAGTTATCAATTTAACTTTAAATTACATTCTTAGAGAGTTGCCTGGGTCTTAAATACAGGAATTTCAAATGCAAAGATTAAGTCTTAATTCAGTAAGCCACTTGTATTCAAGTATTGAAAATTAGAATGAAATTTTGAAAAATAGAATTAGAGCTTGAGTGGGCCAACCAGGATTCTCTTTAAACTTTTATGACGAACAAAAATACTTTCAACAAATTCAATTTAACAAATTTTTAATAAACGTCTGCTGTGGTTGTTCAATCTTTTCAGGCCTGTCTCTTTGTGACACCATTTGAGGTTTACTTGGCAAAGATACTAATCTTTTGCCACATCTAGCTCATTGTACAGATGGGATAACTGACTTACTCGGTGACAGCTGAATTCTAAAGTTAGGTGCTCCTGACTCCAGGTCTATCCACCGGAAAAAAATAGAGGCAGCTTTGGTGTAGTGGAGGGAGAGCTTCAATTAGAATGAGAAGACCTGGGTTCAAGTTCAGTCAGAGTTCTGACATATATATACTTGTCTGTTGGACTCTGTTAAGTCACTTAGCTTCTCAATGTCTTCATATAACTCTCCAAGACAATTCTTTGTATTTACTAGCAGCATCTTCTGCTGCTGATCTACTTTAGTAGAGTTTATTCACTAGGAGGTCCCCATACTACCAAAAAATCACAGATTTCCTTCCTCCCTCTCCAGCATCTCAAAGAAGGGGGTTGGTCCTAGTTGATACTCAGGAGTCAATTTTGGTAATCTTGTCACACTATATTATACAAATCTTGAAAGGTCATATTTATTTTTTTAGTAGGCAATTCTACCCAGTTCTTTTGAAAGAGCCTCGCTGTAAAAAAGTTTAGTATTTGAAATAAACATAAAGGAGATGAGGCAGAACTGCAGTAATTTTTGTTCATTTTAAAGCCATTGGCAGAAAAAAAGCAATTCTGCCTTTTTTTCCCCCAGGTTTTTGCAAGGCAAATGGGGTTAAGTGGCTTGCCCAAGGCCACATGGCTAGGTAATTATTAAGTGTCTGAGGCCATATTTGAACCCAGGTATTCCTGACTCCAAGGCCGGTGCTCTATCCAGTGCATCACCTAGGTGCCCTGAATTCTGCCTTTCTTAATCCTAGGCTGATATAGACATCAACTCCTGTTTTTGGAGGCAAAACAATTAAATTCACTTAAATGACTCCCAATTTTCAGAAGAATAAACTTTGGATGTCAAATCTAGAATGAGACTGTCCCCAATTTTTTAAATTAATTAATTAATTTTGAATTTTTCAATTTTCCCCCTAATCTTGCTTCCCTCCCTCTCCCCCCACCCCCACAAAAGGCAGTCTATTAGTCTTTTACATTGTTTCCATGGTATACACTGATCTAAGCTGAATGTGATGAGAGAGAAATCATATCCTTAAGGAAGAAAAATAAAGAAAAGAGAGCAAAATTACAAAATAAGTTTTTTCCCCCCTAAATTAAAGGTAATAGTCTTTGGTCTTTGTTCAAAGTCCACAATTCTTTCTCTGGATACAGATGCTATTCTCCATCACAGATACATCAAAACTGTGCAACATTGTTGCACTGATGGAATGAGCAAGTCCATCAAGATTGATCATTGCCCCCATGTTGCTGTTAGAGTGTACAATATTCTTCTGGTTCTGCTCATCTCACTCAGCATCAGTTCATGCAAATCCTTCCAGGCTTCCCTGAATTCCCATCCCTCCTGGTTTCTAATAGAACAATAGTGTTCCATGACGTACATTTACAACAGCTTATTAAGCCATTCCCCATTTGATGGACATTCACTCAATTTCCAATTCTTTGCCACTACAAATAGGGCTGCTATGAATATTTTTGTATATGTGATATTTTTACACTTTTTTCATAATCTCTTCAGGTTATAGACCCAGTAGTGGTATTGCTGGATCAAAGGGTATGCATATTTCTGTTGCCCTCTGGGTGTAATTCCAAATTGCTCTCCAGAAAGGTTGGATGAGTTCACAGCTCCACCACCAATGTAATAGTGTCCCAGATTTCCCAAATCCCTTCCAACACTGATCATTGTCCTTTCTGGTCATATTGACCAGTCTGAGAGGTGTGAGGTGGTTCCTCAAAGATGCTTTAATTTGCATTTCTCTAAGTAGTGATGTAGCGCAATTTTTCACATGACTATGGACTGCTTTGATCTCATCTGTAAATTGCCTTTGCATATCCTTTGACCATTTGTCAACTGGGGAATGGCTTGTTTTTTTTTTTAAAGTTGAGTCAGTTCTCTGTATATTTTAGAAATGAGGGGACAGTTAGGTGGTGCAGTGGATAGAGCATTGGTCCTGGAGTCAGGAGTACCTGGGTTCAAATCCGGCCTCAGACATTTAATAATTACCTAGCTGTGTGGCTTTGGGCAAGCCACTTAAACCCACTGCCTTGCTAAAAACCTAAAAAAAAAAAAGAAATGAGTCCTTTATCAGAAATACTAGTTGTAAAAATTGTTTCCTAATTCACTTCATTTCTTTTGATCTTGGTTACAGTAGTTTTGTCTGCAAAAGCTTAATTTAATGTAATCAAAATTATCTAGTTTTTAATGATGTTCTTCAACTCTTGCTTGGTCATAAACTGCCCCCCTTTCCATAGATTTGACAGGTAAGCTAGTCCTTGATGGTGTAGTTTGCTTATAGCATTGTTTTTTATGTCTAAATCCTGAGTCCGTTCGGATCTTATCTTTGTGTAGGGCGTGAGGTGTGGGTCTACGTCCCCAACTTTTCCTAGGTGAGGACCGGATTCTCCAAGAGGGGATCTGGGGACTTCTTGGGTCCACCTCGTGGCCCCGCCCGGTCCCCAGGGCCTTGGCTCCTCCCACCTGCTTTCTCATCCCCCCTCCCCCACGCGAGTCGAGGATGCCGATGGAGATTCCGGTCCCCGGGAGGCAGGAGGATGCTCTAGAAGAGGGGGGTGGGCACGCTGGTAAAGCCCGGGGCTCCTTTCCCGTAATCGTGTGGTCCTTTTGTTTTGCTTTGTTAAAGAAATGCTAAATTTCAACGAGTCGTTCTCCTCTTGCCCAAGCTGAAGGTATTCTTAGAGCCCGGCGCGGTGTCGGGAAGGGGGCCGGGCCGGGCCCGGGGCAGCCCGGGCTCGGGCGGCCGCGTCCCTCCCGGCCGGTCCCTCTTACCTGTGGAAGCTGACGTTGACGCGCCGGTCGTAGGTGGCGGCGCAGCCCGCCGCGGCGCAGTTGGTCGGCATCTCGCCCGACGCGGAGCGGGCTCAGGGGCAGGATGGAGCGCCGGGGAGGGGTGGGGTGGGGAAGGGGGGGGCTTATTTTTTTTTTCCCTTTAATAAGATGGCGGGCTCGAGTCTCGAGGGCTGAAGGTCCCCGAGTTTCCGCTGCCCTTGTTCTCCTTCACTAACATGGCGGCGCCGTTCATCCACTTCCTCCGCGCCCCTCCGCTCGTTGGGGCTCCCCCTTCCTACCTTTCTCTAAGAGAGAGAAAGCAAGCACCCCCAAAGTCGCCCAAGGGCGGCAGGCTTGGGGGGAGAATCGCCCTCCAAGGACCGGCCCAATGGGAACCGCACCAAGGGGGGTTTGGGCAAAAGGGGAGAATAACGGGAAGGGGGAAAGGGAAAAACTACAATTCCCACAAGGCTAGGCACCTGCCCATGCCTCACCGCGCGAGCCCCCTTCCACCGCGTGCCGCCTCGGCTTCAGAAAGGCACTTCCGGTTTTCCTCTTTCCTGCCTGCTTCCCTTTCTGCCCTTTCTCGCGAGGCTCCGGCGGAAGATCCGGGAATCTTATCTCCAAAGGGGCACAGAGGGAGCTGGGCGGCCGGCGCTGGCGGCGGGGTGGGGGAAGTTGGAGGACGGCGCCGCCTCGGTGTAGAAAGCGTCCTCCTCGGACTGAGGGTGAGGCCCGGCCGGCGCCGCCGAGGAAGGCAGGCAGGCAGGCGGACAGGGAAGAGCAGCAGGTGAGTTGTTTCTTTTTGGGTGTCGGCTGCCCGACAGACGGTGGGGGCGCGGCGTGAGCCCGGGCTGCTCCGCGGATGGCGGCCTCGGACGCCGCGGCCCCGGCCCCCAGCGGCCTGTCTCCGAAGGAGGAAGGGGAGCTGGAAGACGGGGAGATCAGCGACGATGACAACAGCCAGGCCCGCAGCAGGAGCAGCAGCAGCAGCAGCGGCGGCGGCGGCGGCGGCGGCGGCTTGCCGTACCCGCGGCGGCGGCCTCCGCACCCGCCCCGGGGCGGTGGCTCCGGCTCCGGCCCCGGCCCCGGCCCCGGCGGCGGCGGCTCGGCGGCGGCGTCGGCCTCGGCGCAGCAGCAGCCGCCGCCGAGGAGTTTCTCGTCCCGCTCGCGGCACCCGGCGGAGCGTGGGCCCCTACGCGGGCCCAGCGGCGGCTACCGGCCCAAGGAGCCGTTCCGCCCGCACCCGCCCCCCCTGCGGATGGCGTCGTCCGCGTCGCTGGCGGAGGGCAGCCCCCGGCAGTCCTTCTGGGAGCGCAGCCACCTCGCCCTGGACCGCTTCCGCTTTCGAGGCCGGCCGTACCGCGGCGGCGGCCGCTGGGGCCGCGGGCGAGGCAGCAGCAGCGACCGGGGCGGCAAGCCGGCGGGCGGCAGGCCCCCGGCGGGCGGAGGGGGATCGGGCTTCGGCGGCGGCGGCCAGAGCTGGAGGGAGCCTTCTCCTCGCAAGAGCTGTATCCTTTCCGTGGCTGGGGGGGGGGGCGGGTCGGGGCTTCTCGGGGTGCCGCTCCTCTGCCTGCCCCCGAGCCCACCCCCGGGGGCTGGCGAGAAGGGGCGGCCCGGGAAGGAGCCGTGCCGTGCCTTATTGTTGTGCCTGTTTATTGACTGGTCTGCTCTTTCCCTTCATCCCCTGGAAGGGAAGCGCCCGCGGGCCGTGCTGGGCACCGGGGATCGAGAGAGCGGCCCAAATAACCCCCCACCCCCCAACCCCGAAGCATTGCATCCCGCCAGTGCCCCGGAGCAACAGTGCACCGAAGTAAGTAAATAGGGAGTGTGTGCCAAGTGATTGCTTTGAACGGAACTTTGATTTCCAAATTCCCTTTCTCTGCGTCCTTTTATCTAATGCTGTCTCTTCTTGATGTCTTTAAAAGTGAAGGGGGGGGGAAAGTGCTCCCTATGAGCTCCAGGGAGAATTTGTGCCCTTGATTTTCCCAGCTTTTTCCATCCCCCCGCTTTGGTGTTTCCTGTTTGTTAGAGGGAGAGCTTCATATCTGGGTAAGTATGGACCAGAGATGTGTTTTACTAAGTTTAGCTATTGGGAGAAATTAGGATGGAAAAACCAAGCTTTTTCTTTTTAAAAATGACCTTAAAAATTACCTCCTTCAGGGGTGTGACTGTAGAGTGAGTAATCCGGTGTTCTTAAAAATTGCTGTTCATCATTTTGAAAGTCCTGAGGTAGAATTGCAGGGAGTTTTGGAATTTGGGAAAGCATTAGGACTATTTTAGAGATGAAAGATTAAAGGTTTAGAGGACTCTTATTTCAGAGTTGCCAGGAACCCAAGGGCTGTCCTCTTATATATTCTTTCTTTCATCAGTCAACAAATATTTATTTAGGTGCTAGGGACAAATCCCTGCTCTTAAGGAGTTTACAGTCTGGGGGAGAGGGGGGTCAAAGAAGATCTGTCTGTCTGTGTCTTACACACACACACACACACACACACACAGACACACAGCAAGAATTTCTTCTAAATAACCTGACCTTTGCTTGAGAGACTGGCATAGGCAGCCCAATTCCATCTTGAGTCAACTCATTCATTGTTAGGAAATTTTTCCTAAAGTGAATGTAAATATGCCTGTTAAAACCCCTTACAAGAATTCTTAACTTTTATTATGTCATGGGGCTCTGGTGAAAGCTCCAGACTCCTTTTCACAGTTATTTTTTTAAATTCCTAAAATAAAATACAGGACTGTTTTGTAAAGGAAATCAATCATATTGAAATAGCTACCAAAATAATTTTTTTAAATTATCAGCCCTAATTTAAGAACCTCTGGTTTAAGGTCACACTGAAATAATTTTGCATTTTGAAATTAGATCATATTCCAAGTCCGTTGCTCTTTAAAATAAAATACCCTAAACCTAAAAAGTATATACTAAGCCTTATGGACTACCTCATTTTGTGGTAACTATATTAGATGTAGCTTACTAAGCACTTTCATTTTAACCATTTTGCTTGGCAGGAATCCCATAGTGATTCATTTGTGGGTGTGTAACATTTTACCAATTTTTTTAGTGAAACTCTTTGAAGACTTTTGCAATGTTGCTTTTCTTTAAGTGGATTTTAATAGAATATGATTAGGAGAGACCTCCAGAGATATGACAGGGAGACATTAATTTGAAAAACTTGACACATTTATAAACTTTAGCCACTATGTAAGGGAAAGAAAAGTTTGCATGGAAAATTAATCCTGACATCAGTTTTACACATTGTGTCTGGAAAAATCATTGGTGTTTGTTTCAGTGTAATCAAAAAAAAAAAAAGGAGGTAGAGAACAACTAATTTTGTCCTGCGACTATTTTTTGTGTTCATCTCAATGGACACATTTGAATTCTTAGAAGTAATTGTATAAAACAGATACATTGAAAAACATGGACCTCAAACCTTAATTAACAGTTAGTAGCCTTATGTGTTAGCTTAGCAAGCAAGCAAAAAATTCTGCTTTATGGACTGTCCTGTTACAGATGTATCTGAGGTTTCACTATCTCCTATTTTTTCCTTAATCTTGATGATTTTTTATGATGACTTGGGATCATAGGATCAGAAATTGAGTGCCTGAAGGGGCCTTGGGAAGTCCTCTAGTTCAGGCTGCTGTTTTATCAGAGGCCCAGGGAGTTAAGATTAAATAGGTATTAAGTGATAGAGGACTCAAACCTATCTGACACTAGTTTATAGTTGATGCTAGAATTATTTTCTCATGATCTTATTCAAACAACTGAGATAAAGGGGTAAAAAATGTGCCATGTTCTAAGGTAAAAAATAGCATTGGTTAGATAGCAAAAACTATTTAATTGCAGATAATATTTTGAATTCAAGGGTGCTTGCTTTATAGCTCAAACAAAAGGAAAACTTCCATACACAAGTCCTCCCCCCCAAAACCCAAATCAAAACCAAAAAAAACCCCACCATTTTCAGAACCACCAGTATTGTGGAGTAAGTGGAGATCTGTAATGTCATTCTGGTAAATGATAGCATGCTGCTCATCATTGGAGTCATTTCATTGACTCGAGAAGGTAGCTTTATTTTAATAAACAGTTTCTAGAAAAACAAACTGTATGGAATATAGGGTCTTTCTATACAAGTGGGTAGGAGTAACAGGGACAAATGATATGATAGAGATGATCCTTAAAAGCTGAAGGGGTTCTCACTTAATATGTATATAAAATTATACCCCTTTCCCATTTTTTTCCCCAGACTTTTTTCAAAATGCAGTATTTTGTCATTTCAAGGGTTTAGGGAAATGAAAATAACTTTATATTATAGAAAGCTATATTCTACCTCCCAACTTTTTCAGTTCTTGATGTAGATAATATGCTAAATTTGAGGGAAAAATGGAAAGAAGGATATTTCACTGCTCAGTATGGCATTAATAGTAGAAAATGTTAGGACTAAATGAAATTCTTTCCCTGTTTAAGAAAACCAAGTGTGTGAGCTGAGCTTTATCAACTGGTAATTATAACTCTAAAACAGCAGAACAGTTTTTATAACTGTCACTTTTGCTGTGGTGCTTTTCTTTTCATAGATGCTGTACCTAAAGGAAGATTTTATATGCTTTAGTTTGTGGTTCTTCTGTATTCCTCTTCTGGTGAAGTATCACTAACCTGTCTTAGAAATGGAATTTGTATGTGAGTTTGAAAAGGAACACAGTTCCTAGCCACCTTTGTGAAATAAGCAAACAAAATTTACTTTAGCTCATTGTATTCCTACTCTAAAAAAGTCCACCTTCTGGCATGGAGTTGACCCAAGGTTCTTAAGTCTCTTAATAGAAGAGAAGCACTAGCAGGTCCTTGCAAGAGGCATAGATTTCAGGTTGCCAGAACTATGAGTTTGGCATCTGGGGACCAGCCTAGCCCATGTCTCGAGAGCTGCATCACCAGGGTATTTGCAAGGTGATGGAATATTTGGATGTGGCAATCCTAGTCTAGGAGTCTGCAGTCTTCCATTGGTGAAGGGAATACTCAAACCAACAAATTCTTGTATTTTTGAAGATCCTTAGTGTTTTATTTAGAGGGTTTCAATAGTTTAGTTAAATACATTAAAAGCATTTTCATTTTGCAAAGATTGTATGAAAAGAGACTGCAGTCCTGTTTATGGTTCATTTCCATAACTACAAAGTGAATGTTTCTGCTTTTCACAGTTTCTTATTTCATTTTACTTCTTTTGGTCCTGTTTTATAATTGAGAGGAACCTCAGATTGAGTCTAATCCTTTTAAACAAGGCCTAATGAAGTTAACTTGCTTTTCCAATGTCACATAGAAATTAAGAATGTCTTGTGGAGTCTTGGATATTAATTAGATGAAAATACAGAACTCTTAAATCTTATTCCCTTCTCCCTGTGAATGAGCACCACTGATCCTTCTTGTTGGACCTTGCATGTGGCCTCCATCTCACTTCTTCTGAGAGTCTCCATTCCTGGAATGTCCCCTTCTCTTCTCTGCCTTGAGCTTTCTTCAGGTCTCTACTTCTGTAAGAAGACTCTCTTCATTCCACCTTTAATCCTGCTCCTGCTTTATCTGAGACAACTCAGTTTTCCACCTCAGACTGAGCTCCTCCTGTCCTCTCTTAGCCCAGCCCCAGGCACATAGCTGACTTTTGATAGATGCTAAATGACTGATGGCAATTTTTTTAGTAAGACTTCTTTTTGAGACTAATTTAAATTAGATAGACATTTCTTTAAAAAAATTTATAAACTTAATATCCATTAGCAAGCAGACATTCAAAAGAACAAAAACAAACTCTTGGCTCTTAAAAAAATAGAAGCTAAGAAATTTTAAAAAATGTTCATGTTCCCTTCCAAGTTTTGATGCCTTTGAAATTTTCCTCTCTGTATGTGTATAGTATCAGTTGGGTGAACCTGGGCAAGACCCTTAACTCTGCAATATTCTACAGTTTCCTGCATCTGTAAAAATGAGGGTTTTGGAATCTTTCTAAAGTCTCATCCAGCTCTAAAACCTCTAATCCAGATCTTCTGGTTTGCTTTACATACAAAGAGATCTTTATATACACCTTGCATTTGCATTTTTAAAAATGGTCTGTGGTAGGCAGGCATGTGGCTGCCTAGGATTTTGAAACCAGGCATTGATTAACTTTGATCAAGGCACACTGTATCAGTGTGAAACAATTCTAGTGCAAATTGGAATTTGTAAATTTGAGTTTTGAGTTGTTGGAACAATACCTCCTTTCTTTCTTGTTTGAATTCTACATTTCAAGATGTATAGGATTTGAAGATTGAGGATTTGAAGTATTTAGTTACATATGTGACTTTAGAAAGTGTATTCATTTATTCACTAAATGTTTGAGTACTTAATTTGGTTGCTGTGAAAGAAGACAATTTTTCATAGGCTTAGGGTAGGCTATTACTTTTTTCATAATTTTCTTAATTGGGTTAAGTCCCTGTCCCCTTTTTTTGGTTTATCTTTTAGTCTTGTTTGGTTTATTGAGTTTATTTACTTTGGCTGGTTTGTGAACAATTACTTGTTTATTTTTCATTATAACAATTTCCTGTGGTAACTGATAATTGATATGCAAAAGCAATATTAAGCAATTGCCATTCGTTTTTCTTTTACATTTGAGGAAACTGAGGCTTAGATTAAAATCATAGCTGAACCAATAAATGACTTGTTAAACAAAATAATATTTTAGCAAATGTTTAAAGAAACACTTGACTGACAAATCAAACTGATGATTGACACTTGTAAGGTATTAAAATTTGCTTTGATTTTTAAGGATTTTTTTTGGTGGGAAGAAAAATTTCAAAATGAATGAATACTGTCTTTATGGTCCTATCTCATTTTTGAAAATGACTTTAAAAATACTTCAGTCTTTTTGTTTGTTTCATTACTGGTTATATGGAACCTAAATCTGTTGTTTGAATAGGTTCTAAACCTAAACTTAAGCAGTGTTTAAGATAAACAAATTAGTTGACAAGCACAAACATTTCCTTATACAAAAAAACCCCCCCTTGGTTTACATGGGACCCCACCCCATCATATATTAAATTGAACTTGATGGTTCCACTACTGCCTTTACTTTATCATGTCCCTTTCCAAACTTCTGCCTTTTTGTTATATACTTTTAAGTGATTAATTGATGCTCTTTTTAACGTGATTACTTATTACATTATGATTAATTATTCCCTATTTCTCATAGCTTTTTAATCTCCATTCTCCCATATAAAATAAAAACCCTTGGATAATGCAAGTAGATTCATTCAAAACAAGTCAATACATTGGCCGTTTTTGAAAATGTATGTCTCAGTTTGTACTTTTAGTCCACCTCTCTGCCAAGAGATGGAAGCATGATTCATCATCAGTCTTCTGGAGTTAAGGTTGGTCATTGCATTGATCATAATTTTTACATCTTCTATAGTTCTTTCCCATATAGTATGGAAGTTGTTGTATAAATTGCCTTTGTTCTCATTTCACTCTGCATCACTTCATACAAATCCAGTTAGGATTCTCTGAAGCCATTTTGTCATTTCTGATATTTAAAATATATTAATAAGTGGATAATGTTCCATTACATAAATTTACCATAATTTGTTCAGCCATTCCCCATTTGATGAGAATCACTTTGTTTTCAGTTCTTTGCTACTACCATGGCAACAGAATGCTATAAATATTTTTGTGTATCTTGGTCCTCCTCTAACTCAATTTTTATTCTCTTTAAGGGATATATGACTAGAAGTGGTATTGCTGGGTCAAAGAGCATGTCCGATTTAATGACTTTAGGGTTTAGTTCCAAAATGCTTTTTTTCCAGAATGGAGCTTTTATTTTTTTCTTTCTTTTTTCCTTTTTGGTTTTGGCAAGGCAATGTGACTTGCCCAAGGTCACATAGCTAGGCAGTTATTAAGTGTCTGAGGCTGGATTTGAACTCAGGTACTCCTGACTCCAGGACCGGTGCTCTATCCACTGTACCACCTAGTTGCCCATGGCGCTTCTATTTTATTCTTTTCAACAGCAAAGTTAATTTAGTGTGCCTGTCCTTCCACAGCCTCTCCAATGATTTGAAACATTTTTAATATGGTTGTTGATAACTTCCTTCTTTGTAAATTCCGTAATTTTATTATTTATCAATTGTGGAATGGCTTGTATATTTGTATAAATTCTCTTATATCTAATATATATAATTTGCTTCAAAGTTTTCTCCTGAGTTAACTCTTTCTCTTCTCATTCTAACTGCATTTTTTTGGTCAAAAATTTTTTTTTTTAATTTGTGTAGTAAAGATTGTTCATTTTCTCTCATTTTTAAATTAAGAACTATTTCTCTAATCACGGTTGCTAAAGGAATCTTTTTTCTGTTCTCTTTATGATCTGACCTTGTAGAGCTAGGTCATGTATTCATTTGGAGCTCCTTGTGGTATCATGGAGTGAGTTGTTCCAAACCTAGTTTCTCTCTGACTTTTTTCCAGTTTTCTCAGTAGATTTTGCATAATAGTGAATCCTTGTCCCAGTTGTTGAAGTTTTTGGTATTATTGAACACTGGTACCATGCTTAGTTTCTTCTAGGTTTTGGGTATTACTGACCAATCTTTCTGGTTTTTTTTTTTCCAACCTAGTACTGAATAGTCTTGAAAATTACTGCTTTTACAGTTTAATTTGAGATTTGGTAATTCAACTTAACTGCCTTCCCACTTTTCATTAGTGTTCAGTTTATGTCTTAAAAACAATTACTAAAATTTTCAATTTTGAGGGAAAGATGGGAAAGATAGGTTATTTCTTGATTATTTGTAAGTTTAGTTGTGTGGGGATTATCTGAGGAGGGGTCTAAGAACCATTTTTCTGTTTCCATGTTAATGTATGCTTCTAGAAAAACTTGTCATTGATATTAGGACTAACACTGTAACAACTAGGTGGATTATTTTCAGATAGCCAATATCAAGGTTTAGTTAAGCTTTGACTCTAATAATTTGACAGAGGTTCCATCAGGCATTTATTAAGTGGTGGAGGAAGGGGTGGTTGATGATTTCTTTCATTATCTGATCATTGATTTCATCCTGTACTTTCCCAGCAGGTTGTATTGTATGCTTTGAAAGCACCTCCCTCCTTTTCTTTAAGGGCCTGCTTGGTTGCCACTTCTTCCATGAAGCCTTCCTTGTTGTTCCCAGCTGAAACTGATCTCTCTCAGATTTTCTTATAACATTGTTTTTGGATCTCTGCCAAAGCTCCTTTCCCTTTCTGCCTCATGTCATACTTATTTGTGTACTGTGGCTGCCTTACAACCAATAGTTCTTTTAAGGTGGGGACTAAGTCTTTTTCATCTTGGGATCCCCAGTGCCTAGCACATTGTCTGGAATATTACAGCTACTTAATTCTTGTGTGTTGAATTAATATTTTTAGGGATCACAAAACCTTTTAGGAATTTTAGAATTCTTGTTTAATACAAAATATAATTGAAGAACTCCAGCAAAAAGGAAGAATTCACTTGAAAGTTAAGTATTTTTCTTAAATAGAATTGTTGAAAAAAAATCTGTTGAATCAGTTTTTCTTAACGGACTATTCAGCTAAAAGTTTTGGAAGGTCTCCATCAAGAAAACAGAGTTACTCATCCAAAAATGAAAACTGTGGGGAAGAAAGTTTTGAAGACTTGCTTTTAAAATATAAGCAAATTCAGTTGGAACTTGAATGTATTAATAAGGATGAAAAACTGGCTTTGTGTAACAAAGAAGAAAATATGCAAGATGATGCTAAAATATTGAATTCTGAGGACCAAATAATTACAGAGAATGTCAGTATTATAAAGGACCCAGTAAAAGAAGTACCTCCTGAGGAGAAAAAACAGGTTAAAACTTTTCAGGCATTTGAACTGAAACCTCTCAGGCAGAAATTGACTTTGCCAGGAGATAAAAATAGATTGAAAAAAGTTAAAGAAGGAACAAAACAGCTTTGCCTAAAATCAGAATCTACAGAATCCAGTCAAGGTAACTGAATTGAATATTTCATTTGTATGGTTTTACTGATGTAATATTTTATTTTATTTCAGATTTGATTCACCTTACAATGTTATGCAAATGATGTTGCATGTTTGTTGTTAGAAGATCAGCCTCACTAAATTCCTAGGGATTCATTTTTGTTAAGTAATAGTTTTTCAGCTATATTCCTTTAAGACTGTCCCCTAAATAATAGAAGGTATTGCAATCAGTGTTAGTGGTATTGAAATTGTGAATTATTAGTGTCATTTTCCAACAATTTTTTAAAGCCAAGTTTAGTATCGTAATTTGTTTTGTTTATATTGTTTGTATTAGTATTTAAAAATATGATTTATGGAAAATTGTTTCAATTTTATTCCCCTAAACTTAAAAAAAATGAAGAATACTTTTTAATTAAGAACTTAAAAAAGACTTAACAGCATTATTGGTGATTCCCAGGTCAGTATCATAATCCATGTTTGTATCTGGTTATCATAGGACCCAGTACTGGCTTTTTCATATAATTGCAGTATTTGACAGTTTCCATTATGTTTGCAACTGCTTGTAATCTAGTTTTACAATAGGCAATTTATGTTTATATATATCCTTTTAGAGATGATTTTTAGTAGTCTTGAAGCTGAACTAGACAGGTTGTGAAGGAAAGCCTGTTCCTCCCTGTTCCCTTTACTGCTTAGATTGTTAGCTGATTACTTAGCTTCTTAGAGTCTTAAGCTATGAACATCTTTAGAGGTATTTGTATTTTAATAAAATAAAGGAATGAAGGAATAAAGGAAGGGAGAGTAGAGTTTATTGACTCTTTTTCTGTAGTTACTCTACTTCTCATTTCCTACCCTAATAATGTACACCCAATAACAATTCTATGGAGTTACTGTTGAAAATGTTCAAAGGACTATTTTTCCTATTTCTCCCTTCCTTTCTCCTTCTCCTTTCCTCTCTCCATTTCCTTCTCTCCCTGTCTCCCTTCTCACCCCACAACCTCTTTTTATAGGTCTGAGGTTTGAGTTAGAGTACTTGGAGTAAGACCAACTTGAAGGGTTTTTTAATGACCTCAGTTGACCTCAATGTCTATTCCTCAGTTGATTATTTTAAAAAAAACCTTAAAAATTAGCAGTGCTACTTTATTTCTCACATGGCATTCTTTATGTAGTTCCCTCTTTCATCTCTCTCATGATGCCACACTATATTTAGCAAAAGGAACAGGTTAAAAAATGTAAAGATAAACAAGCTCTTGAACTCATATCACAGTCCTCAATGTGCTATATGAAGAATGACAAAGAATACACGAGAAGAGTAGCTGGAGCTGACGAGCATAGAAATAGAAATTCTTTGCAACACAATTGGGACCACTGAGGGCCTAGTTTTAAAAAAAATTGAAAGAGGAGGATTCCAAACTCTCTGGAGAAAAGGGAGACAAAAGATATTAGCCAAAAAAAAAAAGAAGCTATCAAGAAAATACCAGTAACTACTCTACCCATGTCCCATCTTTGAGAATAAAAATTTTTATGCATTAATGTCATTCTTAATGAGGTTTTGATGAGGAACAGACAGACTTTTGCAAATTACACTGCAGCAAGTCACATCTTTACAGTCATAATTTAGTGAACCGGTAGAGAATACAAATCCTACTGTGCTTGTTATTCTTGATTGTAAGAACCTCATTTTTATTTGATAGAGCAAAAAGTTGCTGTAAAGTCTGTTTTGACAAGCTTTCTTTCATGTAAAAAATCAGTTTCATATATGATTCCTTTAAGATATAGTTACGTAGGGGCGGCTAGGTGGCACAGTGAATAGAGCACCGGCCTTGGAGTACCTGGGTTCAAATCCAACCTCAGACACTTAATAATTACCTAGCCGTGTGGCCTTGGGCAAGCCACTTAACCCCATTGCCTTGCAAAAACCTAAAAAAACCCACCAGATATAGTTACATGGAATTTTTTTATATACTTTTGATTATTATCAGATGAGGCATAAAATAGATAAAAGGCATGCTCACAAGGCATTTGATCCTATCATGAGAATGTCCAGTTTAGAGCGCAAATTGAAGAATTCCTCATAGATGAAGAGCTTCTCCTGGTGTTCTTGTTTGTGGATTAGTTTGTGCTGCTTGTAGCAATGTTTTAATACTGCAGAAAACTTTAATGAGATCCATAATCACTTGTTTGATCTATCTACACTGGAATAATCCAAGATTTTATTGCCCAAATTATGATAGTAGGATGGATAATCTATAGAGATCAGTATTAGATTTTTTTTTTTTAGATAGATATTGCTAATGGACAATGATTAATCAGGAGGAACCAAGGGGGCTGCTTTTAGGAACAAACTTTTCTGGAGCAATCTCAAATTTTTAACATTAACAAGTTTTTCTCTTCGACTATGAGTCTTGGAAACCCTCTGAAAAATCAAAGTTGAGGGATGCCCTATAGGCTTTGGAGGGGCTCTTGGTGGGCATGAGTAGGAACAGGTTAACAACTAAAAATTAAATAGAAGTAGCATAAAGAATCTAACCAAATCATGCATGACTAGAAAGAGTGAGGGATAACTGGTAACTGACCAAATTGTCTGTAAAAATCTATAATATCAAGAGATCTAGAGAAAGGCACATTGCCTGGGCCCCTATGTAGAATCTATGGGGGAATGTGGATTTTAGAGGATTAGCTGAAGTCTTCACTCCTAGATAATACATAGAATAATGCAGTGCATGAGATCACAAATTCATTGAAACATTCATAATGCAACCCTACGAAGAAGGTAGTATGTTATTCCCACTTCCTTAAAAATTTTTGTTGATGCCTTTAAAAAACATTTCTGCCATTCCCAGCCTTGCCTTTCCTGACATAGAAAAAGCAGCATAATGGCCATGGCTGATGTTTTGCCTTGTTCTGCATGTGTAAGTCTACCAACTGAACACTTTAGGGTGGAAGATATACTTCCAGAGCCTTGGAGAGTCAAGATTGGTGATAACACTGAGTTCTGATATCTTTCAGGGATATTTTTCTTTAATTCATTGCAGTAATTGTGTTAATTGATTTCCTAAGTTTTCTTGTTCTGCTCCCTTAAGTAATTTCTCTGAATTTCTTTTCTTACACTGCCACAGTATTATATTTTATTCAAATACTACAATTTTGTTTAGCCAGACTCTTAATCATTACAATAGGTGTTTCTAAGTTTTAAGTTTTACCTAGTCCTCTAATTAAAGCTAGAACTGAGACTTAGGTCCTGGTCTTGTCTCCCAGGCCCCCTACATATTCCATTTTTATCTAGATCCCACAGTCTGCTAGTTGGGATTGTGTAGAATAAATATTTAAATATGGGGAATTAATGGCCAATAATTTATCTTTAGTTCTTGAAGTTTTGTTAAATTGTACATTGAAATTCACTTTCTCAGTTTTTAAAACTTTCAGCAACTAATGACATTCTGAAGTTTTTCTGTAGGATGTCTTAGTTTATTTTTTTCCATTTCTGGGTTTGAAATCTAATGCTACTAGGTTACTAATCCATGTTCTACTTGAAATGTTTGATGGATGTGTTGCTAATGAGCAGTGCCCACATTAGCATTGGAATCATGTTTAGAACACAAATGTTTTACCATCTGCTTCTTTGTTCTCCCAGTTTATCAGAAATTTGGCCCTAATCCTTGAAAATTCAGACATTGTGAATGAATTTAGATTTTTAAAACTTTTTAGAATATATACTTATGTTGTATTTGCTCTGTGGATTACTGGAGGACTTTTCAAGATTTCAACTTAGTGTACGCAGTCTGTGAGTGAATTAAATATTCACATTTTCCAGGTGACAATTTGTCCGAGTTTTGTTTCCCAGGTTTGGAGAATCTATTGTAATGAAGCTAATCCTCTTCCCCCTTCTTTCCTGTCTCCCAATAATCTAAGAGGATTTTGAAAGTGCTTATTTTAAATCATGAAGTAGTTTTAAGGCACTTTTTTTCCTTTTTCAGTCATGCAATTTATTCCTAGCCTATATGTAAAAGCAAAGTTAAAGATCTTAAGAAACTTAGAAATATGCATTAATGGAACAGGATTCTATAATTTAAAACCACTGATAGATTGCAAGTATAAGTGATAAACTATCATAATGGCACTTTATTTTTTTCCCCTTAAAACACAACAAAGTGGATCAACATATTAACATTAAAAAATTGACCAATATGTATCATAGGAATTTTTTTAAACTTTTCATACTAGCACTACCTTTTAAGTAATGAGAGGTATAAGAAAATATTTGGCCCTTTTTATTATTAACATTAACTTTACTAATTCCATAGTCTTAATATTGGCATAGATAGCAGTGTTTTTCTGTAATTTTATTGTGTATAGTGGAACATTCAAAAGTTGCTATCTTGTTTTAAAGGATTGGAAGACAAAGAACAAAGTTTAACGAGAAAGATTAGTACTTCAGATCTCCTTTCTGAAAAGGTAAGGAATTTGCTTTTTGTGGTGGAGTGATGTATAAGCATTATTTACTGGGCTGCTTTTCTTTTGGGTCTTCTGAAAGAGGGATTTGGAGTATCTCAAGTTAGAAAGGATACCTGAAGCCAGATAGCTACCCCAAGTAACTAAACAGGAATCCTCTCTTAATAGCAATGCTGACTACAACCTGTGAACTTCTAACAATTTGTTTTTAATTGCTCAGAAAAACAGATCACAGACAGATCAGTATCTCACAATGTACACTGCACAGATGTGTGACAAATGTTTTGAGAGGAATGTGATTTTATATTCCTTTCCATTAATTCTTCTCGTCCTTGCTTTAACTCCATTTTACTTATTATTTCTTGCTTACTTTGAAATGGACTTTGTAGGAGTCTTGTCTTTTTTTAATGTATCCTTTAAATTTAAGACATTTGCCTGAGATTCTCTAGTTTAAGAGGGAAACTTAGTTTAGGGAAATCTAAAGGAGCTCTATAAAGGACCTTATTCAAACTTTTGTTTTAATTTTGGTTTATTAATAATGTGATACATTTGATGCATATTATTTGCCTTTGGAAATCTCATAACTAAAAACTAGAGCTTCTGTGATTTAGATTGAGATCTTTGAGCTTAGTAACTTAGATAAATGTGTTTTATGGAGCCTTACTTAACTAAGTATAAGATCTTGGGCAAGTAAACCATTTTGGATCTATATTTCTTTTATCTATAAATTATTATTTTTTAATTTTTTTTTTGCAAGGCAATGGGGTTATATGACTTGCCCAAAGTCACACAGCTAGGCAATTATTAAGTGTTTGAGGCCAGGTTTGAACTCAGGCCCTCCTGATTCCAGAGCCTATGCTCTATTCATTGCCCCCAGATGATTATTAAAGTCTTTTTTCACTTAAAAATTCTCTAGGTCTAGGATGGGTAGAAAGTTTTGAATACTTTCTATAACTGCCACTGAAATTTTCCTTCTGATGGACTCATTCTAGCATTAGTTGAGGATTAGATCCAACAAGAAATATTTGAAGATGTAAAGGCCTTAGTAGAGTACCTGTTTGGGGGTTCTGTGTAATTCTCTAGCTCTTGCCAGAGTATGCCAAAACATTTTCATTCATATATATATATATATATATATTTATGATACTTGGCATCTCAAAGGTTAGTTACAGAAAATTACTTGATTTTCAAATGAAATGAAATAATGGCATGCCCTTTCCTTTCAGAAAGGATATTCTTAAGGCTTCTGCAGCAGTTTGCAGAACATTAAAAAAAAATGCAGACCAAGTAGAGAACTTGTTCTCATGTGCTTAACTAAATCAGAGTCTACTCTAATTTATAAAGATTATCTAAAAAAGTAAGATTTGCTATTTTTTTTTTATTTTTGAAAGGAAGAAGTATTAACTCCAAAATTAGCAATAACCTATTGCCAATTAACTTACCGAGATTTTTGGAAGAAAATAGCATAACAATCTGAACATAGGCTGAATTCCCTAAAAGTAGAGGGAAAATTGTGGGTATAAACAGAAAATACCATTCATTATAATACATACTCAGATTTTATGTAAACTATAATTGATTCTTTCTGTATTTGGAATAAAGGCTGAATATAAATATAAGATAGGATCAGAGTTCTGGACCAATATAATCAAAGATATGTCCTGAAGTGTTGTAGGGCAGATCAATTTCCTACATTTTCAGAGTTATTTTTTTCATGAGAAAATTGAATTCAAGAAAAAATAAGTTTTCCAATTGTTCCAAGTCCTGTCAGACAAGAAGATGTCTTAGGATATTTAGGGGGGGAAGAAATACTGTGCACAAATAGAATGATGATGGGTTGGCCACTATTAGTGGCATCTGATTTAAGTAGCAAGACATGCTTCCTCTAGTTCATAGGCCATAAGAGTTTAGCAAGGGACTTTAGAAAAAGAAAAATACCAAACCCCAGAGAAGTTAAGTGACTTCTTGTCATAGGTAGATAATAGTAGGGCTGAATTTGAAATCAGTGTTTGATGTTAAATGCAATGTTTTCCTTATTATAAATTAAGTTTTTAGGCATAAGACAGCCCCTGTCTACAAAACAATGAATCCCTAGCCTGAAAGGATAAAATCTTTGAGCTACTGGATTTACTCCTATCCCATTGTCTTAGGAATTTTTTAATGATATCAGGGGTGGCTAGGTGGTACAGTGGATAGAGCACTGGCCCTGGAATCAGGAGTACATGAGTTCAAATCCAGCCTCAGACACTTAATATATACCTAGCCATGTAGCCTTGGGCAAGCCACTTAACCCCATTTGCCTTGCAACCCCCCCCCAAAAAAAAAAACACCCCCCCCCAAAAAAAACACTAATGATATCAAAGTAGGTATTTGCGTGGAGGGTGAAAATTGATTTATGCAGATTTAAAAATCATATTAATAATTATTTTTTTCTATTATTGTAAAAGTGCTGACTTTCAGGTTGATCCTTCACAAAATTATGAAATCAGTAAATAAGAAATAAAAAGCTGGTTTCTGATCAGTTTTATTTAGGTGCTTGAGTTTGTAATGTAGGTTTAGAAAATTATTTTCTTTTTGTTTTCAAAGCAATGGTGTGTGTGTGGGGGGGGTTAAGTGACTTGCCCAAGGTCACATAGCTAGGTAATTATCAAGTGTCTAAGGCCGGATTTGAACAGGGTCCTCCTGACTCCAGGGCCACCTAGCTGCTCATAACTTCCTTTGAAGACATAAATCTCCAATTTATCCTGTTTATAATTAATATATACATAGTTGATGTCTCCCTCATTAGACTGGGAGCTGCTCTTTGGGAAGCAGGCACTATTTTTTTTTTAATTTCATTATGACCATGAGGTTAAGTGACTTGCCCAAGGTCACACAGCTAGGCAATTATTAAATATCTATAATTAATATATACTTAGTTGATGTCTCCCTTATTAGACTGGGAGCTCTTTGGGAAGCAGGGACTATTTCTTTTTTTTTTTAAAATTTTATTAAGACGATGGGGTCATACAGCTAGGTGATTATTAAATATCCAAGGTGGTATTTGAACTTGGGTCCTCCTGACCCCATGGCTGGTTCTGTCCTTTGTGCCACCTACTGCCCCTGGACTCTTGTTTCTTAAACCTTTTCTTGTATTTGTATTCCCAGCATTTAATGCAGTACCTGGCACATAAATAGGTAATTAATAAATGTGTCTTGACTTCTTAACTATTTCTTCCTTCTAATACTGTATTGGCTATGTTTTTGGATCACCTGGGAAAGCAGAACAAAATTTTGTTCTAACTTATTTTCTTCAGCATTTTTTAAAATTTCTTCACACTTAGATTGAGGGTTTTGACTTTTTTTTTCTTTTCTCCCTTTCTTTTTCCTTGAGTTCATTTAAAAAGCTTGAATCAAAGTGTGAAATATTCTATTGTATATAATTTAATTTTCTAGTTTTTCTTTTATGGGA
This sequence comes from Macrotis lagotis, assembly GCF_037893015.1. NCBI lineage: Eukaryota > Metazoa > Chordata > Mammalia > Peramelemorphia > Peramelidae > Macrotis > Macrotis lagotis. The sequence continues at coordinate 267,655,320 of NC_133659.1, read as the reverse complement.
AGTTTTATATCATACATACAAAATATCCTGAAAAAGCAGATTCTTTGAATTTTGTATTAATGTTGCGTAGACCAGTAGGTTGGAGGATTTAGAAAAATTTTATTACCTTGAAAGAATGCTTTGGGGCAGGGAGGGAATGGTGGCAGTAACATTTTAAGATGTTGAAAGAAATTTTATAAATACATCTTTCTTGTTTTTGAAGAAACTTGGAGAAGATGAAGAGGAGCTCTCTGAATTGCAGCTTCGCCTGCTAGCTCTTCAGTCAGCCAGTAAAAAGTGGCAACAGAAAGAACAGCAGGTGATGAAGGAAAGCAAAGAGAAGTTGACAAAGACGAAAACTATTCAGCAAAAAATTAAAACCAGCACAAAAACCCACTCAGCCAAAAAAGTTAGCACTACAGGTGATTTTATTTTTACACAAATGTATTTTTACTGAATTCTTATGTTACTTGAATTTGTCAATTTACTGACTATGTGACAGATTCACTGGGGCACAAGTAGGTTATATAGGTTATATCCTCTAAAAGGTCACTGAAGTGAGGGTAATGTTAATAATGTTATTTTTTTTTTGAAACTTCCTCTGAAAATTCCTAAGCAAATTTCTATACATACAATCAAAAATATTTTGAAACAATTTTCTCTGTTAAAGCTAAACAGGCCTTGAGAAAACAGCAGACAAAGGCATGGAAGAAACTGCAACAGCAAAAAGAACAAGAAAGACAGAAAGAGGAGGATCAGAGGAAACAGGCTGAAGAAGAGGAAAGAAGAAAAAGAGAAGAGGAAATTCGGAAAATCCGAGATCTTTCAAATCAAGAAGAGCAATACAATCGATTCATGAAGCTAGTAGGGGGAAAGAGGAGGTCAAGAAGCAAAGTAAGGCATGATCAATCTTGGCAAAAGAGGGGTATCAGGCCTTCTCAAGAACAGAACACCGCTACTAACTCTTTAACGTGCCTACTACTAGTGTCCTGCATTTGCAGGTATAGGCTAGCAGGATTAACAATACATTGTGTTTGCTAGACTGCAGGGAAATGGAGAGATGGAAAGGAAGCCTTTTCAAGAAGGGTTAAAGATTAGGATGGGTTTAAGAGAAAACAAGAACTGTTATTACTGTTGGATTAGAATTTGCATAAAGTGGCTTTACTTTTTTGAGTTTAAGAGATCAGCATTAGGGGGCATAAATATGTGGAATGTTTCTATTGCAGAGAATTTTGATTTTTTTCAGTGTAATCTTTTAGATTTATGTCTTAGTGTTTGTATAAACCTCTGTGTGTATGTGTGTATATATATATATATATATATATATATATATATATATATGCTGAGTGCCTACTCAAATTTAATGAAAGCTATTGAAAAACTACCGTTTTATTAAATTTTGGTTGGTGTCTTGAGGAAAACAAATTTCTCATAAAATATTGACAAATGCCATTCATTACTAAAAACTCAGATATAAAGTAACAATATTTTAAAATTATAGATATATGTATATAGCTCTATATATGTGCACATAATTCAGATTTCACTAATGTTTTATTGCTAAGGAAGGAGAATTGATGAAGTTATAATTAGCCTAGGCTTAATTTTCAAATTTTAGTATTTAGGGAAGAAATAAACTTCAGTTTTTAGTTTCTAATTGAACACACAAAGGTTAAAGTCTGAATCATATATTGGGTCATTTCATTGTAAAGAAATGTGCAAATTAATCAATGATTTTTGAGAACTTTGGAGAATTTTATTAAGAAACCTGGTTCAACCTAGAGTCCTTTGTCCTGTCTTTGACACTTAGTATGTTTGTGACCTTGGGCAAGTCACTTAATTTCCTTCAGTCTCACTGTTCCCTGTAAAATGAGGAGACTCAGTAGTCTCTGTTAGTCATTTTAAGCTTTTGAATCATGGTGTCTAACCTTTTAGCTCTTTTGGGCCTCAATGTTCAATAAAAACTTTTCAAGAACCACATGTAGAATTTAATATTTATGACTACTACAGTGTAGCCCATATTACCAATGAGTATAATAATAATAAAATGTAATAATGCTGCATGGATAGGCTTTGAAGGCTGCATGGGCTGAGGGTTACATACCTGCTTAAAATCTATATTCTCATTTAAGGTAGTTCTTACTAATCATGCTCTTCAAAATGTAGCCCACAATGTCCTTGTTATTAAGATGGATTCCCTTTAAATTAAGGAAGAAATGTATGTTTGATGAATTTCCTCCCCTAATATTTGTAGCTATTTCATTATTATTAGCTGAAATACATAGCTATATTTTACATAAGCAGGCAAAGGACATTTTTTTAGATGTTATATAAATTGAGCAAAATTTTCTCTTTGTGTGTTTAGTCTTCAGATACAGACCTAAGACGATCCTTAGATAAGCAGTCTATTGATAGTGCTGGAGGCATCTATCAGTATGACAATTATGAAGAAGTTGCAATGGATACAGATAGTGAAACTAATTCTCCAGGTAAAGACTTCTTTTTTAATTGACTTTTTCTTCACTTTAAAGTACAAAAAAAAATTTAGTCAAAAATTTTGGAAAGAAATGCTTGTTGCTCAGTATCATTCTTCAATGGGTTAGTGTAATGAATAATAGAACTTTTAACACCTCCTGAAGATAACCTAGACGGTCCAGTATTTAATAGTTCCTACTTTTACTTGGGTTTATTATGTTTATACCAAAGGTAAGAAACCTCACAAAGAAGCTAAATTGAATTGCTGTTTAGAGAAGTACTCTAGGAGACACATGTAAACAGTGCATTTTGCTTTTCTTTTTCTTTTAAATTTAAGTCTGTTTTGCTAAATTATATGTAGCAACTACTGTACATTTAGAGTACTTTCTACTTTAGTTCAACAGAAGACAGTGTTCTAAGTTCAAAGCCCATAGGAAAGACAATTATCTGATTGTTTCAAAGTATTTTCCACCTGTAATTTAGGATCCTGTTAGATATTTGGATAGTTGTGGAAACTATAACTTAGAGCCTTATTAAACTAAGTGATGGTCCAAAGTCACATAGCTAGGAGGAAGTGAATTTGGATCTAAAAATTAGTTCTAAAGTTCTGTTCTAGGGCTCTTCTCATTAGATCAAGCTAACTCCTTGTCATCTATGTAATTCTTTGACTTGTTTCAGTGTAGCGAAGGAAGGTATTTGCTCTAGAATACCTTCTAGAATGTTTTTCTGTTATAACTTTCTGGTAGCGTCAAGGTGGTATTTTTGTCTTTAAGTCAATGAATGACTATTGTTGTTCTTTGTTGGGAAGAAGACCATGACATCAGGAAAATGATGCCATGATAATGTAAGTGAATTAGATTTAAGTGAAGGAGGGCTGTGCAAAGTCACCAACCTCCTTTTCTCCTCCACAGCTATCTTGAATTCAGTGGTCAGATAAGACTATTGGAGATGGCTCTGGCTGTTGTGGCTTTTTTTTTAAGCTAAAATTTTTCCCAGGTCTCTGTGATTAAGGCCTTTTACTTAGTTCCAAAAAGAATTGAATCTGGGAGAGGAAGACCTTCAGGGTTTCTGAGCAGTCAGAACCCAAACAGTGACCAAATGGATTTGCCGTAGGACCTATTGTTGACCAGTCTGTGAGAGTCAGAGTGATTTGGGTTTTAAACAGTTTTTCTTGTGTTTTAAAATTTTATTTATTTATTTTGAATTCTACAATTTTTTCCCCTAATCTCGCTTCCCTCTCCCTGTCCCCCCACAGAAGGCAGTCTGTTAGTCTTTACATTGTTTCCATGGTATATATACGTTGATCTAAATTGAATGTGCTGAGAGAGAAATCATATCCTTAAGGAAAAAATATAAAGTATAAGAAATAGCAAAATTATCTAATAAGAACTTTTTTTTTAAATTAAAGGTAATAGTCTTTGGTCTTTGTTCAGACTCCACAATTCTTTCTCTGGATTGGCATTCTCCATCATCACAGATACCCCAAAATTGTGCCTGATTGTTGCACTGATGGAATGAGCAAGTCCATTAAGGTTGATCATCACCCCAGTGTTGCTGATAAGGGTGTACAATGTTTTTCTGGTTCTGCTCATCTGGCTCAACATCAGTAAAACAATGTTTTTAAGAAAGAAATCTATCCCATAAATGCCAAATAGCAATCAAAAAGGGCAACAAAACTGTTTTGGAATTAACTGCTATCATTGTATACTATTCCTTTGATGTGGAATTATGTAGAGAGCTAGTGTTCTTTCATTCAGCATACTTTTTTTTTTTGAGAGCCTGTAATGCTGCATTGATAGATGGATGTAAATAAACAACAACAAATCTTGTCCTTAAGGATCTTAGTTAAATGGGGGCAGTAGAATGATGATTAGAAATAACTAGTAGAAAATATGAATACTAGATTTTGAGAACCTGGGTTCTAATACTAACTGTGGGCACTACCCTTATGATGTTCTTGGTCAGATTATGTTGCCTTCTTGGGCCTTAATTTCCTCTTCCCGTAAAATATATTCATCATACATTTACTGTGTGATAGGATTTGTACTGATCAAGGGATATAAAGAGATAAGGAAAAAAATAAAGGTGTTTCCAAGGATGAGGGTATGCTGCTTTATAACCTTGAGCATCTGCAGTATTCCATACAAACTCTTAAATATCTAAGAGGCAGGAACAAATGAACCCTTGAAAGTTCATTCCTTCCCTTATTACCTCATAAGATAGGTAGAGAAATGGAGTATGTTACCTCTTAGTTGTAAATAATGTATTATTTGCTGGGGGTGGAGCTTAGTGAATTTAGGATGAAAAAGGAGAGGGAGAATATTGATTTATTATTGCAAAAAACTAGGTGGCATAGTGGATAGAGCATGAGTTCAAATCTGGACTCAGATACTCTGTGACCTTGGGCAAGTTACTGAACCCCATTGGCTTACCAAAAAAAGAAAAGCAAAATCATAAAGAGGAGGAGAATATGACGATGAAATAGTAATAGAAAACATAACATTAACCATGCCACTTTTTTTTTTGTTTTTTGAATTTTACAATTTCCCCCCAATCTTGCTTCCTCCCCCCCGCCCACAAAAGGCACTCTGCTGGTCTTTACATTGTTTCCATGCTATACATTGATCAAAATTGAATGTGTTTAGAGAGAAATAACCTTAAAGAAAAAAATAAAATATAAGAAATAACAAAATTGCATAATATAACTATTTTTTAAAAATTAAAGGTAATAGATAATAGTCTTTGGTCTTTGTTTAAACTCCACAGTTTTTTCTCTGGACACAGATAGTATTCTCCATCACAGATACCCTAAAATTGTGTTAAATTGTGCACTGTTGGAATGAGCAAACATTAAGGTTGATCATGTTGCTGTTACGGATATACAGTGTTCTTCTGGTTCTGCTCATCTAATTCAGTATCAGTTCATGCAAGTCTTTTCAGGCTTCTCTGAATTCCCCTCCCTCCTAGTTTCTGATAGAAGAACAATGTTCCAAAAGGTACATATACCACAATTTGTTCAGCCATTTCCCAATTGGTAGACATTCGTTCAATTACCAATTCTTTGCCACCACAAACAGAGCTGCTATGGATATTTTTGTACAAGTGATGTTTTTAACTCTTTTTCATGATCTCTTCAGGGTATAGACCCAGTGGTGGTATTGCTGGATCAAAGGTTATGCACATTTTTTTTTTTTAGGCTTTTTTTGCAAGGCAAACGGGGTTAAGTGGCTTGCCCAAGGCCACACAGCTAGGTAATTATTAAGTGTCTGAGACCGGATTTGAACCCAGGTACTCCTGACTCCAGGGCCTGTGCTTTATCCACTGCGCCACCTAGCGTCCCAGTTATGTACATTTTTATTACCATTTTGGGTATAATTCCAAATTGCTCTCCAGAAAGGTTGGATGAGTTCACAGCTCCACCAAAATGCTTTAGTGTCCCAAATTTCCCACATCCCTTTCAACATTGATCATTGTCATTTCTGGTTATATTGGCCAGTCTGAGAGGTGTGAGGTGGTACCTCAGAGATGCTTTCTCATCAGTAATGATTTAGAGCAATTTTTCATATGACTATAGATCACTTTGATTAACTCATCTGTAAATTGCCTTTGCATATCTTTTGACCATTTGCCAATTAGGGAATGTTTATTTATTTTTGCAAGGCAGTGGGGTTAAATGACTTGCCTAAGGTCATACAGCTAGGTAATTATTGTCAGAGTTCAGATTTGAATTCAGGTACTCCTGACTCCAGGACTGGTGCTCTATCCACTGTGCCACCTAGCTGCCCCCTAACAATGTCATTTAAAAAAAAAAATCAAACCCATGGAGTCTTAACTTTTTTAATTGTCTACAAGATGCAGTTAATAAAGTTTATGTTGAAACTTAGTGAACTTAGGATGTAAAAGGAGAGGGAAAACATTCATTTTTTTTAAGGTTTTTTTTTTGCAAGGCAAATGGGGTTAAGTGATTTGCCCAAGGCCACACAGCTAGGTAATTATTCAGTTTTTGAGTCCTGATTTGAACTCAGGTACTCCTGACTCCAGGGCCAGTGCTCTATCCACTGTGCCACCTAGCCTCCCAACATTCATTTTTTTAAAATTTGTTTTTATTAAAGATATTATTTGAGTTTTACAATTTTCCCCCCAATCTTACTCCCCCCCCCCACGGAAAGCAATCTGTCAGTTTTTACTTTGTTTCCATCCAGCATTCATTTTTTTAAAGCAAAATCATAGAGTAGGAGAATATAAGCAATATGATAATGAAATAGGAATAGAAAACACAACATAAAACATGTCATTTAAAAAAATAAACCTATGGAGTATTTCCATTTTCGTTGTCTAAGATGCACTAATTAACAGTGATAGGCAGCAGAAAGAAATGAGCAAGTAGGTATTGATCTCTTCAGATTCTTTCTAGCCTGTTTGGATTGTGGCATAAGACCAGCTGAGGGAAGCGCCATGGCTGGGTCCAGGTCCATTTTCATCTTGTTATGAGATTGTTTCAGGGAGAGACAGATTTCTTAGTTGATCCTAGAAAACTGTTTGGCAGGGCAGAGAGAAGGAGCTCAACCTCATGTCCAAGTCAGGCTGCCACTGTCCTCTGTTATTTGGAAAAGACTGTAAGATTGTGAAAGGGAGTTCTTGGCTTTTATTAGGGCAGCTTTCTTTGGCAAAAATCTAAATTATTTTATCTTAGTTTTGCCTTTTATTAAGATAAACTTCTTAAAATGGTTTTCTGTTAGAATATTTCTGTAATAAAAATGTTAACAATAACTGAATATGTTTTGTTATAGCTGCTTCTCCAGTACAGCCTCTTTTTTTCCCTGAGTGTTCATTGGGATATTTTCCTCCATTACCACCTATTTCTTTGCCTCCGCCACCTCAGGTTTCAGTAAGTCACCTTTTGGTACGTTTTACTTCATTCCCTTTTTATCTTTTCTGTTAGAAGATTTTCATTAGTGTGGAAAAGTATAAACAAGCAATTAAAATGCCATTTTATAATGAATGAATATTTTAGATGCACTTACTGAAAATAGGCAATGTTTATTCAATGTGTTTATTCTACATTCTTGAGTATGACTTAAGGCAAATTTATCCATATGTCATTCTCAGTTACTTTTTAAGCTTATTCTGGCTTCTTTGTAGCTTATATGCTTTTGGACATCTTTTTGCAGTTTAAACTGATTTGTGCTGAGAAAATTCATAGTGATTTTGAAATTACAAATAATTGTTTTAATAAAATTGTCATTCCATTGAATCAGAATTTTGGATTATTTGAACTTTTACTTGTACTTTGTGCACAGCAAACTGATAATAGTGTTAGAAGATGTTTTCAAAAGTGTTCGACTCATGGAACTACAAGTTTAATCACTTACATCTTCTTTTTTAGGGAAAAAAATTTTGCTTGTGCCTTTGCTTTTCTGTTTCCATTCATGTTCAAATATATTCCTCCCCTGCCCAGTGAGTTAATGTAAAAGATTTTTCAAAACAAAATAGTTTATTGAAATCAACCAACACATTGTTTCCAATGGCATATATGCATATGATACATTCTGCTCTTAAAGTTCTTCACCTCTTCAAAAAAAAAAAAGAGGAAAGTCAATTCTTGTCTTTTCTTCTCTGAGGCCAAGTTTGGTTTTTCTAATTACACAACATTATTTCACTATAGTTGAGGTTCTGCTTATTTCATTCTTCATCAGTTCATCTAAGTCTCTTCAGGCTTCTGAACTTATATTCTTTAGTTCTTCTGGCCCAATTCTTTTCCATTGTATTCATGTACCACAATTTGTTTTTACACGTTCTTCCCCACTTGATGGATATCTACTTTGTTTCCAGTTCTTTGCTTCCACAAGGTGGCAAATGTGAATATTTTGGACTATACAGGATCTTTCTTTTTGGCTTTGACCCACTTGTGGTATATATTCCACAGGGAGAAAGATAAAAGGGTCACTGTTTTCTGCATAATTACAAATTGTTTTCCTGGGTGACTAGACTGTTTCTCAGTCTCACCACAGTTTATTTGTGTGTGTGTGTGTGTGTGTGTGTGTGTGTGTGTGTGTGTGTGTATATATATATATATATATATATATATATATATATATATATATATTCTGTGGCTGCTCATTTCCATCACTGAGTATTTCCATCTTTTGTCTTTGTTAGTTGACTAGGTGTGAAGTGAAATATCAGGGTTTTAATTTGGAATTCACTTTTTAAAATTTTTGTTATTTATTTAAGGCAGTAAGGTTCAGTGACTTGCCCATGGTCACACAGCTAGGCAATTAAGTGTCTGTGGTCAAATTTGAACTCAGGTCCTCCTGACTCCAGGACTGGTATTCTATCCACTGTGCCAGCTAGGTGCCCCCTGCACTTCACTTTTTAGTGATTTGTTGACATCATTCCCACAGTTTCTAATTATTTGTAATTTCTCTGACTTATTTATAGCCTCTAATTACTTATCTTTTGGGAAATGATTTTTGGTTTGAAGGTTTGTAGTTTTTCCCTAATGTCTTATTATTAAACTTATATTAGAAATGATTATTGGAGGGGTGGCTAGGTGGCACAGTGGATAGAGCACCAGCCCCGGAGTCAGCACTACCTGAGTTCAAATCCAGCCTCAGACACTTAATAATTACCTAGCTGTATGGCCCTGGGCAACCCACTTAGCCCCATTGCATTGCAAAAATCTTAAAAAAAAAAAAAAAGAAGAAGAAGAAGTGATTGTTGGGCGTATTTTTACCCTATTGTCAGTTTCCCTTTTTTAATCATACCTTCATTGATTTTGTTAGCATTACTCTCATTACTCTTGTTTTCCTCAGAAATTTGTCATTGGAAGCAGTTCTAGTATTTAGTAATAATTTCCATAGAAAAAGAAAGTGAAATTCAAACTTCTGTTTTCAGGATTTTTAAAGTTACAAATTATTTACAGTTGCTGAGATTTTTTTAAAATTAAAGTATGAGTAATTATGCCAAATTTTTATTGCAATGAGTTTTGTTAATCTAGGCAGTACAGATTTTGCCTTAAATTTTTTCCTGATTTTTATTTAATTCCTGTCATGGCATCTTGACACAGAGAATTGTGAGCAATCTTGTCCTTAATTTGTGTTAAATTCTATCTTTTAAAATTTTGAGCAGTATTGTTTTTTAAAAGTTAAATACTATTTTCCAAAATTGGTCATGTTTTAAACTGTATGATACTAGGACCTATTTGGTATTTTATGTATTCAAAAATTATAATGCAAACTGCACTATTATATAAAAGAATAAGAAAAGAGCAACTATCTCTAGGACAATATAAAACAGTCAGAAGGAAGAGTGAACAAGGACTCCCAATATCACTTACCCTTGTGTGTAAAACATAAGATATATATATTGCCCTCCTCTGCAGAAGATTTAGACATAATTGGTTTAATTTAGCAACATTTATTAACCACTTGATGTATTAAGTGCTAGATTGCTACAAAAGCAGAAATAAAACAGCCTCTCCTCTTAAAGAGCTTATATTCTTTAGGGAACATATATGAATATAGATAAATTTAAAGTAATGACCAGTAAGGAAAAGGAGGACAGGATCAGGAAAGGCTCCATGGAAGAAGAGCCACTGGAACTATTGAGTCCTTTTAAAGCAAACTAAAGAAGACTTTTCTTTTCATAAATAAATTTAAATCTTATACAAGTCTATTGAATACCATTAAACAGATATAGTCTGTAATTAAGGAAGCAAGATCCCTCTGGAGAATTCTTTAGAATGAACATCATTTTTTCTTCTCTTCATGAATATATCTATATCTATATATCTATATCAATGACCATTGCTCCTTATCTCTTTGGAGTGAGTCCAGGCTTTTTTGTTTTAAGCTCATGTATTGTAGCTGGAATCTCTTTATACTCTAATTTTAAACTCCTCTTTTTGTTAGACATTGCTTTGATGGGTAGTAATGTCTTAAATCTGGATCAGGGTTAGAGGGTTCTCCTTATCCTGATTAAGTGACTTCCTCAGAGTATCATAGAGTAAGAGATAATCGTTTGCTTGAGTACTATATAAATAATATATTTATTTAGGTAATGAATTCTTTTAAAATTAGAAACTTGTCTAGGAAAAATCTTGTAGGACCTTTGGCCTTGGGTACATGGAAATTTAAGGATAATGTGGTAGGAGCTTTTGATCCAAATTAGATGGGTGAATGAGAAATTTTTAAAAATTATACATTTAAAATAATCACACCTAGAATAACAGTAGTATGAAGTTTCTTTCTCCATTTGAACTTTTCCCTAATGTTTTTTAATATATTTGTTATTTACTAATTCTTTTTTTCTTTTTTTTCAACATCTTTAGGCTATGCCACCTTTGAACCAGCCTTATGTTGAGAGTATTTGTGTTTCTCTTGAGCTGCCACCTCCTCTCCCACCTCTCCCACCTCTTCCTCCAGAAGATCCGGAGCAGCCTCCCAAACCACCTTTTGCAGATGAAGAAGAAGAAGAGGAAATGCTGCTTCGGGAAGAGTTACTTAAATCTCTAGCTAATAAAAGAGCCTTTAAATCTGAGGTAATTTTGGGCCATGTACCTCTAGATGGCATTATTGAGCTCACCTAGCATGCTGTTCTCATTTAGCTTTTTATTTGGAGTTTACTTTTTTTTCATTGAAATTGGAATGAGGTTAATACTCATAACAACCTAGATGTGTTTAAATATTATGATTTTTACCACTTTAAAAATAACAATTTATATCTTTTATTTCCTTATTTAGGAAACATCAAGTAATAGTGGCCCACCTTCTCCTCCAGTTCCCAACAATTCTCAGCCTGTGCCAAGAAGCAATCTTTCAATAGTCAGTATTAACACTGTATCTCAACCTAGAATACAGAACCCCAAGTTTCATAGAGGACCTCGTCTTCCACGTACAGTAATATCGGTAAAAAGTAGCTTAATCTTTTTAAAAATTACACCCTACCATGATATATGTATAGAAATCTTTTCTGGAATACCAAAAATTGCAGAATTTTGCTATTATTTCATGAAGTTAGCTAATTTATTAAGGTGAAGGTTGGTGGTAAATGTGGTAGTCATGTGCTTTTCTGTTCATCTGTGTAGAAACATTGTTTTGGAAATAATTTTCTGAATAATAAATAAAAGGTTGATACAATTTTGCCTATTAACTGGTCATATAAAATGATTGTGTGAACCTGGAGTGCCTTATAGAGTAGTAGATAAGGTCAGCTTGGGTTTTCAGATTGGGAGAAAAGAATTTTGTAGGGATTCTCCTCTTTTCTGTTTTCCCTTCTAATTCACATATACAACCTTGAAGATTCAAAGACACTTTAAGATGGTTTAAATTGTTTGACTCCTTGCAAAGTTGATTGCAAACAGACTTTTTTCCCCAAATGAATCATCTGTGCGTGGATGTATTAATGTTGGATGAGGTTTTTTTTTTTAAGAAGAAAAATTAAGAAAAAAAGAAGAAAAATAAGAATGATAGTTAATGTTTATATAGTATTTTATAACTTACAGAACACTTTGCATATTTTTTGTCTTTCTTTAGACTCACCACAATACAGTGACTTAGGTACTTAAGGCACTAGTATTCTCATGCCACGAAGGAACAGGTTCAGCAAAGAAAAGGTAGCTTGACTATAAGGTTACACAGCAAGTAATAGTATCAGGGCCCAATCCCAGGTTTTTCTCATTCTTTAAGAGTCTAGCATTGTATCCATATAATGAGACCTCCTAATTAAAATTAATTTAAAATCTTACCTTCCAAGTGTAAAGAGAAAATATGTTTAATAGCTTAAATTGAGTAGAAGCAGAGTATAATAGTCACCTGACTTAGCACTAAGAATCACATTAGCTTTTTTATCTGTGGAGTCAGTAGACCTGATTACTTATTCAGATGATTGTAAGTCAGTTTCCTTTGTCTATTAAATTGTATTTGGCACTTTATAGAAATGATATTACTTGAACAGCCATTGGAGAAATTCAGTAGGAATAAGAGAGACTTTTGATTCAAAAATGAGACTTTATGATGTTCTCAACCATATTACACACACACACACGCACACACACACACACACACACACACACACGAATTCCTTTTTTATCAGTTAGAAACTGGCAAGTTGCATAGTACAGTTTGGTTGTGGTTTGAAATACAAAAGAACTTGGAAATTATTCTATGGTATAGCAAAAGACAACAGTTTTGATTAATTGCAAATCCTTGAAACTTTAGGAGATAACTGATAATTATGTGAAGATTGAACTTCTGTTTAAAATGTGTTAATAATTTTTTGGTAATATATAATGCATTATAAGATTTGGCTAAATCCATAATTGAATAGGAAGGTTTTTAGGGACTGTTACAATTTAGAATAGGATGAAATTTAAGCTCCATATACATCATGGACCTCTGAAGGGCTTAAAATAAGATGAGTGGGTAGGGGGTATAGGGTGGTAGATTTCATCTAACAAGAAGAGCTACCCCAATACAGAATGATTGCCTTGTGAAGTACTGAGTTCTTTGTCACTGATATTCATAAAGCTGTTAGAATGATAGGAATTTTTAAGAGATTATGCCTCAGATATGAGTTTGAGCTGTGTAAACTCTTAGTCCTTTCTAACTTCTTACTGTCTATCTTTTAAAGAATATCTGTTCCTAGTAACAAATATGTTATATTTATAGCTTCCTAAACATAAATCAGTGGTGGTGACACTAAATGACTCTGATGATAGTGAATCTGATGGGGAACCCTCCAATTCAACAAATAGTGTCTTTGGAGGATTGGAATCCATGATTAAAGAAGCACGACGAACTGCAGAAGTAAGTAGGGCAGTAGAAGAAGAAAAAATGATCTATTTGCCTATTTTTTTGTCCTTAATTCTTTTCCTCTGTAAATTAAGTGATCTAATTCTTAAGATATTATTTTTAATGGAATAAGGCTTGGAAATATTAAATATTTGCATTATAAGAAACTGTCTAAGGAAATACCCAGAGGTTGGGATCTTATCCAAAAATTGGATTATATTCTCAAAAGTTAGCAATTTACCTCATTGTTTTCCTGAAAGACATCAATTTTAGGTATGCAACTATTCTGAGATGTGGTGTTTTATTTAGAAAAATTTGCCTTACTTGCATGTCATCTGTTCCTGTTGTATTTATTGTTGGAGTATGTTCTACTTGACTTCAGTTGGTTTCTCCTTAGGCTTCAAAACCAAAAGCACCACCAAAATCAGAAAAGGAAAATGACCCTATGAGAACTCCTGAAGCTTTACCAGAAGACAAGAAGATTGAATATAGATTATTAAAAGAAGAAATTGCCAGGTGAGAGGCATTATAGCTAATTTTTTAAAAGTAATCTATTTTTAAAAAAAAGATCCACTTTAAATATGGAAATCTGTGTGGAACATGATTGAGGAAGCCTTTTCTCTTCCACCTTTGAGGGTAAATGTTATTTATACTCATTACCCAGGAGGGGGAGCCAGATGATCTGAATATACAATTGAATACTTTTTTTCCCTTACCACATAGAACAAAAAACAAATAGGAATGAGTAGCATTTTCCCCAGCCTGCTTACACAGGTGTCAAAAAATGCTTGTTTACTTGATTGTTCAACACACCAAGAAGGCTGACTCAGGTTATTCAAATTTGGATTTTTAAAATTTTTTATTAGTAATGTTCTTGGTTTACTGTTTAAGTATATATGTATACTTGCAGTTTGTGCAAACATAAACTGTTCTAAAATTTTTATATACTCTATTCCCTCACCTTCTAGTTCTGATGGTTAGAATAATGTTGCACCCTTTTATTTTTTACTTTGGTCTTAGTCGAGAGAAACAGCGTTTAATCAAGTCAGATCAGCTGAAGACAAGCTCATCATCTCCTGCCAACTCAGATGGTGAAATAGATGGAGCTGGTAGAATAGCAATGGTTACTAAACAGGTGACAGATGCAGAAGCAAAACTTAAGAAACACAAGTAAGTCTTTTATCATCTCAACCATTCATAACTAGTAATTTGGGAACTACCAGGGAGGAGGTTTTTTGTTGTGGCTAATTGAATTGATATTTTTTTCACAAGCAGAGCTAATTTCATCAGTATAAGGGGCTTTCTATAAGGAAAATCTTGCTGTCAATGCAATTGTTTGCAATTTGATTTGAGATTTGCCCTAAACACTGAGAAACTAAATAATTTGCTGATTATTACAGAGATAGCTTTTGTTAGAAGTAGAGCTTGAACCAGATCTTCTGGTTCCAAGGCCAGCTCTTTATTAAATTCTACTATAATTGTGTCTTTCTGATATTATGTTGAAACCTAAAATGATTGAGGATCTTTTGTAATAATATTGGATTTAATTGAAAGAACAACCTAAAGCTTCATGTAAGTTATGTAATTAAAAAACAAATATTCCACAAATGATATACTGAAATAACTTATCTCCTTAAAAGTAGTCACCTTACAAGACTATGTGATGTTCTCATTTTGGAAAAAGTCTTTGGAACTCCTCTTTCTTTGGAGTTACGTCTAACAACTACACTCTCACTCTTCCCCCCCCCCCACATTAATCTTTGCATATCTTTGTTTATTTAGTTATGATTTTTGTAAACAGCCAGAACTTTTTAAGGGGCAAATTCCTTAAATTAGGTGGGTGGACTATTCTGGGTGATAATTTCTGGTAAGACTTTTTCATGTAGCTATAGAAATTTTCACGGTAATTTCTAAAGAATTTAAAAATTTTGACTTGAGTTAAGTATAGCTTCAGAAGGAGACTACTTTGAAGGATAGCACTTGTTCAGATATAAAAATGTGGTATATATATATTTGGAAATGCTTGGCAGTTTAATTGCTTTGTGATCACTATTTAATTTTGCTTAGTTTTACTACTTTGAAGGATAGCACTTGTTCAGATATAAAAATGTGGTATATTATTTGGAAATGCTTGGCAGTTTAATTGCTTTGTGATCACTATTTAATTTTTCTTAATTTTACAGCAAACTCTGAAATAAATTAATTACTGACAGTCCTTGCTTTATTGTAAATTGGCATCACACAGATTTAACTTAAAGAATTCTGAGATCTGCAATCCAGAAACCCCTCCCCCCAAAAAAACCTGTTAACTCTCCAATACTGTGCACTCTCTCTCTCCCCTCTGTGACTTTTCCCCCAAGCCAACAAAAAATACCCCCCCCCCCAAATCTCTTAAAAGAAAACCTTCCAAGTGCAAACAGAACTGCTATTGAACCAATTGGGGAAGTGGGATGCTTGGCTTAAGACCTCTGAGAGGGAAGACCTTTGCTCTATTCCACTCACCTTGCCCTTGTTCTCAGTTGGTAGGTCTGTCTTCTCTCTGTCCTCTGGGTGCTGTGTAACTAGTCCCAGCCTGGTTTGCCTCCTGTTCTTCTGTACCCTCTCACATATCCCTGGACTATGTGCTATTCCCTCCTGACCTTCTTTCTGCCTCCGTCCTTTTCCCCCATTTGCATATTTGCATTATTTAAAAAGCAGTTTACAAAAAAAATCAGTTTACATATGGAAAAAAAGTTTATATAAAGGTTTGATATAGTCTATTTACATAAAGTGAGAACTGTACCTGAGTTGTAATTTTCATTCACTTTAACTCCTCTTGTTTGGATTTATACCATTTGTAACATTGCACATAGAACTTCACTGAGAAGGTGCAAACTATTTTCTATCCTGGTTCAGTAATTAATTAGATGTCAGAAACATATACTTGAGTTCAATACTTTAAAATGGTGAAATTAATAACTTTCAACTTTCTAAGGTTAAAACAAAAAGGTCCTAGCAGTAGTTAAGTTGTTTAATTCTTAAATACTGAAGTTAATTATTGAGATTGATAGTATTTCTAATAATTCAGGTAAGATTAAGTAAGATATTGTGTGTATTAAGTATTAGATTTATAAAATGAAGGTTTCCTTTTAAATGAAAGACTGGGGTTTTAGTATCATACATGTATATGTATATATTTATATTCAATATATTTTCTTAAAAGTAAATATTCCCAGTGTGTCTTCAGTTTCTAAAGATAATTTGTGATGTTTATGACCACTGGTTAGCCTAAGGTAAAAATTTAATATCCATGTTAAAAATTATATTTTTTATATATATATATATATATATATATATATATGTAGATTTAAAGGTACCCAAGTGATTGTAAACAAATATTCACCACCCATTCTTTTTTTTTTTTGGCATGAATTAAATTAGATAGCTGTATTAGCTAGTGAAACATGATGTTAACATTTGTATTCCTATCCCATCAAATTTCTTTTTGCATATATTGGTTTGGGTATGCTATAAAACATATTGCATCCTTTGAGGATTTTTGAAGACTTGAATCCTTAATCCAAATAGATGTTAAGCTTTTATTTCTTTTTATTATGAACTAGAAAATAATTAACAAATATCCAATCCAATAAACATTTATTAAACTCCCACTATATGTTAGGCTTTATGCTAATTGCTAAGGATACAAATAATAAAAATGAAAGCCTCTGCCCTTCAAGAGTTTACAATCTAAAGGGGAAGTGATGACACAAAAGATGGCAGGTAGAGGAGCCAGGGGTAGGGCAGGACAGGAGTGTGTACCTGTCAAGCTTGAATTCAAATTTATGGAATTGAAACCAGACAGCTTTAGCAGATGCAAAGTGAACTAAGTCTAGTTTCTGCCCTCCAATAAAGGAAGGCATTGGAGGAGTTTAGTTCTCTGCTCCCCACCCCCCCACCCCCCAAAGAGAAGAGAAGACTGAGGGAAGGAATGTAATTAAAGCTTATGAGCTGTATTGAAAGGGGCATCTTGTTCTGTGTAGTTAAAAACCAGGCAAGACAACAGTTTAAGTGAAGAATGTGTATATTTCTACATACAAAAAAAAAAAAGACCAGAAAATGGGATGAACAGCTTTTAAAAAACTGGTTATTAAATTTAATGTGCTATTTCTAGTATTGTTTTGCTTTTTTTCTATCCACTTTTGAATTTACTTATGAATTTTTAAAATGTTTAATTCATGCTTTTTGGGTTTACTTGTTACCACTCTATTTTCAAGCCCTCCCCCTCCCCCCAACAAAAGCCCTCCTATGAATAAAAGCATAGCTTGTGTCCAAAAATATGTATCCTAGGGGGTTGTGGGAAGCATGGTTTATTACCATTCTTTTGGAATGTAGTTATTGCATTGATCAGATTTGTTCAGCTTACTTGACTGTGCATCTGTTCATAAGCCCCCCCCCCCCCCATTCTCAGGGTTCTCTGAATTCATCCGTTTGTAATTTCTTATGGTACAGTAATAATTCTGTTTCATATATTAATCATAATTGGTTCATTTGTTGTTGAATTGATGGGCAATCCAGCCTTTTTCCAGTAATTCGCTGCAAAAAGTGTTGCTTTAAATTCTGTTGGGTTGGGAGCAGCACCGGGTCAGAGATTATGCAGTTTATTACTTTCTGGACGTAGTTCCAGTTAGGTTTCAGAATCATTGTACCAATTCATAGCCTATCAAACACTACTTGAATCCTTTTTGAATAGCCTTTTTGATAATTGCCATTTTTATTTTTATCATCCTTATCAATCTGATGATTGTGAGATAGAACCTCAAAATTATTTTAGCTTGCATTTCTCTTATTAGCCATTTAAAACAATTTTCATTTAGACTTTAAGTCGAAAAGCTTATTTTTGATTTAAGATTTAAAGATTAAGATTTAAAAAGTCCAATATAAATGAGATTATGAAATCTCCATTTTTTAAAAAAAATTTCTTAGTTCATCAGTTTATATAAAATCAGTTTGTGCTTTGTAGATTCTGAGTTCTTTTCTTCTGATGATATTGTTCTAATTCCCCCCCCCCCTTCCTGTTTAGACTTCTCCTGATGAAAGATGAGTCTGTGTTGAAGAATCTCTTGCAACAAGAGGCTAAGAAGAGGGAATCTGTTAGGAATGCTGAAACAAAGATTGTGAAACTTACAGAGCAGCTTCAAGCAACTGAAAAAATCCTTAATGTTAACAAGATCTTTTTGAAAAAGCTTCAGGAACAAGTAATACTGCATTTTGGGCTTAAAAACACCTGTAAATTTCATTTTCGCTTTATGCCCTCAATCTGCAAAAAAAAAAAAAAAAAAAAGCCTTGTTTCTCACCGGGTCCAGAGACTTTTCATGGTTTTATGCAACTTGACCTGTACAGATTTATATAGAATTTACTTGTCTTCATTTTAGAAAAAAAAATCCACTAAGTATATTCAGTCTATATATCACATTTCATTGCATACAAAAATTTTATTTGTAATCAACTTTTAAACATTTCTTGAATTGAAGAGGATATTTCTTCAAAGGTACATTGCTTTTAATAGGTTTTTAGAAGTTTTCTTATACTTTCAGATTCACAGAGTTCAACAGCGAGTAACAGTTAAGAAAGCATTGGCACTAAAATATGGAGAAGAGCTTGCTCGAGCAAAAGCAGTGGCTAGTAAAGAAATAGGAAAACGTAAGCTGGAGCAGGATTACTTTGGAGTAAGTTTTTTATACAGAAAGACTATCTTTTACAAAAAAGGAAATACTGTCTTTTTTTTAATAGATGGGAAGTTTGTAATAATTTGCTCAGTCTTTGCAAGTTTTACAGGCAGTTAGGAATCATAGTGTTTACTTATTGAATTCGGAGTCAGTGACCATAGCTCAAATTCTGCCTCAGACCTTTACTGTAATTGTGACCTAGGGCTAGTCACTTGATTTATACCTGCCTCAGTTTCCTTAATTGGAAAATAGGTATGATGATAATCCCTTGAAGATAAATAAAGTGTGTTATGAATTTAACTACTATTACTTTTATTAGCAAGAGAGAGTACATATTTGAGTGGATTTGTGATAGTACTGCCTGCCTAACTTGGAGGCTTCAGAATTTAGTTTTAAAGTTTTGGACTTGAGTGAAATGGCTGACTAAAGAAAAGTAACAGCCATTTTTTTTTTAAATATTATTGAGATGACAAAAAAGGTAAAAATGAATTTTTCTTTTTTCTAGCCAAACAAAATGATAAAATTAGACAGCTCCCCTGCATCAAGTCCAAAAAAGCATTCAGCGGAAATGATTGCCTTGGAAAAAAAACGTTTACAGCAACTAGAGTATGAATATGCTTTAAAGATTCAAAAACTAAAAGAAGCCCGTGCTCTTAAAACAAAAGAACAGTCAAATACAACCCCTATTTTGGAAGAAGAGCCCGAATTTTCTTTACCTCAGCCTTCCCTTCATGATCTAACACAAGACAAACTGACTCTGGACAGTGAAGAAAATGATGTTGATGATGAAATTCTGTCTACTTCAAGCAGAGAACGAAGGAGATCTTTCCGAGAATCCAATTCTTTCACCAAACCTAACCTTAAGCACACAGATACACCTAATAAGGAATGCATAAACAAACCTAGTAAAAACACTGTGGAGAAACCTGAACTCTTTCTTGGTTTAAATATTGATGAGTTGAAAAGATTGCATGCTAATGAAGATAGCCTGAAGGAGCTGATTTCAAAAAGTACTTCCATCATTTCAGAAAAAGTTTTGCGTGGTCAAGTAGGTTATGGTTTATTTTTGAAAGTTAAATTTTGCCTTCTAAAATATTCTTTGCCATATGAAACATTTTTGGTTTGTTTCTTAGGAAATTTCTGTGGATGTGGATATTGTTACATCACAGAACAAACAAACAGAAGGGAAACCATTTCCATTTGGACCTTACCATAGCCCTCTTCTTGTTTTTAAGTCCTACAGGTAAAAGAGAATTCATTGTTGCTCTTCTGCTGTCATTGATAATGTCAGTTTTTACTGAAAGCAAGTACATTTGTAAAAGTAGACTTTTTTTTTTTACTCTAAGTTAACTCCTGGATCGTATAAAACAGAATTGAAGTCCCTAAGAAATGAAATTGTTTTCAGTTCTCTAAGTCTGTGGAATGAGGGAAGGGAATGTACAAGAGACAGAGTAGACAGGAGAGGGTAGGAATGTGTGATAGTCAGAAAAGCTGTCAAAAGTTGTGATGGATTTTTTTGAATTTGATTATAATTTTTTTAAAACTGGAGGACCAACCCTGATTAAGGTTTTGTGTGTGTAGTTTTTGATTGGTAATCTAAGGCTAAGGTATTGTTTAAAGGTTTCAGATGTTTTCATTAGAGTTCAATGGGATTGGGGCAGCTAGGTGGCTAGTGGATAGAGCACTGACCGTTGAGTCAGGAGGAGCTGAGTTCAAATCCAGCCTCAGACACTTAATAATTGCCTAGCTGTGTGACCTTGGGCAAGTCACTTAACCCCATTGCCATAAATAAAAAAAAATTAGAGTTCAGTGGGATCTTATAGCCACTTTGGTGTACTTCATTTTATTGATAATGAAACTGAGTCATGGGGGGGGGTGTGGGGGTAGGGTTAGATAACAGAGAGTAGTAGGTGTTAGCAGAATTTGAACCCAGACTTTTCATTCCTTTTACTCAAGTTTCTATTTTGTAAAATTATGTTAAAAAAAAAGAAGAGATCAATTACTTAGCTGTCTTGGTGCTATTTTGTAGTACTTTTTGTTTATACTAGCTATTGGCATAATATATTTTTTTAAACTTCACAAACTCCAGTGGTATCCCATATGCCTATCCTGGCTGTCATTCACTCAACTGAGATGATTTCAATAGTTTGTCAGGTCTTTTCATTCTCTTAACCTTTCTTTCCCCTTTCAGTTGCTTTTCACATTATACTTATGGTTAGATCTTTTTAAAAAATTTTTCTTTATTTAAAGCAGTGTCATTAAGTGACTTGCCCATGGTCACACAGCTAGGCAATTATTAAATGTCTGAGACTGGATTTGAACTGAGGTTCTGACTCCAGGGCTGGTGCTCTATTCTCACTGTACCACCTAGCTGTCCCCTATCTTTTTTTTTTTTTTTAACTATTATGCTGCACAAAGTTCTTCAATGTCTCTTTAAAAGACATTTAAGCTCTTGAACTGTCAGTAAAACAGACACCTAACACTACTTTTCTAGTTTTGCCTCATTCTAGTACTATTTCTCCTTTTTATGTGGTATTTTTTTATTTAAAGCAGTTTTTTTGTTTTCTTATGCTTTTCTATCTCCTCTACATTTCCAATGTATTTTTCCCTATAGGTTCAGTAATGTCATGTTATAACAAAGAATTAAAAAAGGAAAAAACAAAACAGTTATACAGAACTAACCAACACACCATTTAAATTTGACATTTATTGTTCCACTTTGAGTTTATGGTAGTATTTTGTTGTAAGAAGTAGAGCTAAATTTAATTTCTGCCAAATTTCCAGTTTTCTTGAGAGTTTTTGGTCTGCTAAGGAATTGGTTCTTTATCTAATTTATGTTCTTAAAGTCTGGATTATTGAATATATCGATTTCTGAATCTTACATGACTGCTTTTCTATTTTTTAACTAATAGCACAAAGCTTTGACCATTACTGCATTATAGTATGATTTGAAGTCTAATATGCTATTCTGTATTAGTACTTATTTCTTTTAAGGTTTTGCATTTCTTATTTCTCCAAATATGTTATTATTTTGCCTAGGTTTGTCGAGTAAACTCTTGTTAATTTGGGATAGCATGAAATCTGCAAATTTATTTATATCAAAGGAGCTTAGCCACAAGTACTCAGTATTTTTTTTTAAGTTATGAGATCCCTAGTGAGAAGGAAACTATTATGCTTAAAAGGATCCATAAAATGAAGAACCACTATCAATACTAAACTTACCCAACAATATAAAAAAGATATTTAAACAAAAATAGAATTAAATATTTCTTATTGAGAGATAAATTTAGCATAAAGAATAAAATTGATATTTTATTTAAATTTCCAGTTACATGCTATGAAAGTTTTTCAATATCCATCCACTTGCATATTTAAAAGTTAACACATTTTTCTATCACCCCCCCCGCTCAGCACGAACAGTCTAGTAAAAGTTGTACATGTACATTTGTATTTAATATATTTACATATTAGTCATTTTGTGTATGAGGAATTAGGACTAAGGGTTGTCCTAGACATCTGAACTGCTCTGAGGAACTACATTCATCATAGTTGATCAACTCACAATAGCATAACCACCAATAGTGGTGCTTTTATTAAGCACCACTTCCCTGTTAGGCCCCCCAAAATTACTAAATGTAAAAAAAATGCTAAACTTATTGCATTTTAGATAATAATGCAAAAAAATAGTAATAATTAGTATAGGGAGTACAAGCTAAAAGTACAGATCTAAGCAGAGACTGAGGTGGGGTAAAGAATATATCAAAGAAAGAATAATCATGAGATAATATAGCAGAATATCTGGAATGACATTTTCAGAAAAATTACAGCTTTGAAAACATAGTAACAAAATAGAAAAAAAGGCTTAATAAATTGTTAAATTAAAAAATACCTAACATGCAAAAAATTAAATCTTTAAAATTAGAGGAGAAATTGTTAATAAAAGATATTAGAATCAGTAAAACTTTTGAAGCTGGTTCTTTGAAAAGACTAGCAAATTGGGTAAAGAAGAGGAAGTAAAAATTTTTAAATTAATCAAATTGAACAATTCAAAAGTGATTAGGGTGAATTAAGAGATAATTTGAACCTCCTTATTGCTTGTATGTTTAATTCAAAACTGTCTTGTATGTATTGATGTCAACATCTTTGGTGACTTGGGACAGTATTAGGGACCCAGGGATGTTTGGAATGCTATGGTACCTTGCTGTCTGCTGCAGCTTTCTGCAGAGCTCCAGAGCTGGTTGGTCACATGTTTTCTGTCTCTGATCTTGCTTCCTACTGACACTCCAAGAGGAACCTTCTTTTCCTGTTGCCCTTGAGCCTCTAGCTGAAGAAAGGCAGAAGAAATAGTTTCCTGTACTGTGGTTGTTTTCATTCAATTACTTGTTCTCTATTTGGGGGTAGTGTAAACTTAAAGCTTTGTTGAAGTGGTGTTTGTTTGCTGGTGGTCTTCTTCTTGTTCAGGCAGTTTATGGCAGTCTCTTTCTGTTATTTCTTAGGTCCAGTAAGATTAGAAAAGCCGTTAAAATTCAGGTGGCAATTTGGTGTTCATATTTTTCCTTCTAATTTTTTCCTTTAATTCTTTTGAGTATATATGTTGCATACCATTGCTACTTATTTTCTGTCACTTCAGCATCCATTAAGAAATTTTTATTGGAAATTAGGTGCAAAATAAAAAGATTGTAAAAGATCAGATTATTTATCTGGCCTGCTTTTTTTAAAACTTGATTTTTTTTTTCTTTTGTTAGATTTAGTCCTTTTTTTCGAACCAAGGAAAAACTTTATCTCAGTTCAGTATCGTACAGTAATATGATTGAACCGAAACAGTGTTTCTGCCGTTTTGATTTAACAGGCACGTGTAATGATGATGATTGTCAATGGTAAGTTCTGGTCTCTCATCAACATTTTGTTTAATTGAAGACAAAATCTTGATGTCAGTTAACTTTGTACATAATTATTTTTTGGTGCTGTTGTCATTTTATTTACAGGCAACACATGCAAGATTGCACTTTTACCCGGAAACAGCTATTCCAGGACATTTTGTCTTACAATTTATCTTTGATTGGTTGTTCTGAGAAAAGCACAGATGAAGAAATTACAGTTGCAACAGGTTTTTATCAGTCACTTCTCCTCTCCCCCCATCTCCAAGTGAAAATATGAAACACCCAAATTTAAACAATTTAATTTCCTATCTAGTTCTGGTTTCCTTTAAATGCATTCAACAGGTTTTCTTGATTTGGAATGTCAGTTTACTTAAAAATAGTAATAGTTGTATTGTAAAGGATTTGAATCTCTCTAGGAAAAACATGGGTGACATTTTTTAAGCTTATATTAGAAATCACTTTTTATGAATGAAATTGGTATGATAATAGTTAAGCAAGGTTTAAGTTTCAGTATACTACTCTGCCTGGACACTGGGTGGTGATTAAGTTGTATGTTTATATTGATGCCCCAAGAAACAATGTGTGAAAATTCTAAACCTTTCTATATTTGTAATCCATTTCATAGCTAAAATTGCTGAATTCACTGACCCAGAGGACTTGATCTCACTTAGCATTACCATGAAAGCTTAGACCTTTTTTTCTCATCTTCAGAATTAGTTATTTAACTGACTGCCACATGAGGACTGGAGAAGCTCTTCAGATTCTGTGACTTAAAGACAGCTTTGCCTTTAAAAAAAACACTGCAAATGCAGCTTCTGAGTTGGGTCCTCACCTAGTAGAGAACTGGATGGGAGTGGCGGGTGATGGGAGTTTTCTACTGAAGGTCTCTCAGTTTTCACTGTGGAGGAGCCTGAGGCCCAGGAGTTGAAGAGAGTTAACTTAGTTAATTACCTAAAGCTAATAAGGGCTAGAGGCTATGTTTGAAATCCAACCTCATTGCAAATCTTTCCTATCTACTGAGAATTGCATTACTTGTGAAAAAAACTTGCCCCTTAGTCGTGGAAGAAATGTAGAATTTAAATTTAATATTTGTCAATTTTAAAAGATGTAAAACAAGAATTTCAATTTATTTTTTATTATCTATAACAGAATGAAACACTCAGATTTTTCAACATATAAAATAATGATAATTATTTTAAGTGGAAAAACAATTGTGGTTATATATGAAAATGAAACTTTCCATGTGGCTTCAATTTCTTTCCATATGACTGACTAGTTAGCTTTTCTAAGGAAAAAAATTCTTCTTATACATTTGTGTAGAGGCAGCAAAGCATGACAAAGTCCTGGACTTGGTATTGCCTCTTGACACTTATTTCTACTTCGGTGATCTTGGGCAGCAAGTCTTTTAGCATCTCTTGAAACTGTTTCCTCCCCAGAAAAAAGAGAGGATTAGATAAAATGACTGCCAAGATTCTTTCCAGTTTTATATTTGTAATCCTAAATTTCATGCTATTCATTATTGGCATTTCTTAAATACTAAGATTTTTTTTAAAAAAATGTTTGACTAAGCTGAGTTACCACTTTTCTTGTTTAAAATGCTGATGATAATGCCTTTAATACCTGAAGCATAATGTTACTGTGAGGGTCAAGTGAATATATATAAAAAAAATGCTTTGAAAACTTCAAAAATACTACATATTTGTCTTAGTTTTTTAAATTAAACTATATTTTATATTTGTGTCTTAATGTACATTTTACCTGACTTAAATATATCCAAATTGATGATAAAATTAAAAAAAAATTTCAGTGGCTCTTAGAATTTGAACAGTATTTAGGAAAATTGCAGTTTCTAAATTGTATGAAAAGGTATTAAACATAAATTTTTCCTGTTGGGAGTATTCTTTTAAATATCACCCATAAATCTAAGAACTGCATTAATCCTTTAAAAATAAAACATTTTGAATTCTTTTAAAATTTTCATTTCATCCTCCAGCTTTGATTTAGAATTGCTAATTTCTGGCATCTATAGCATCTTTCAGTTTTATTTTTCTAGTTTTGAATGGGAGGAGCTACAGAGTTTTTTAAAGAAATTTTTAGATAACGTAGGCTTTGCCTTTCAGGTAGAATGCTAGTGTTACTAAATGACATATAATTCTTTTTGTCCTTGAATTTTTTTTTTTTTTTTTTTTTTTAGATTTTGCAAGGCAATGGGGTTAAGTGGCTTGCCCAAAGCCACACGACTAGGTAATTATTAAGTGTCTGAGGCCAGATTTGAACTCAGGTACTCTTGACTCCAAGGCCAGTGCTCTATCCACTGCGCCACCTAGCCGCCCCCAGTGCCACCTAGCCACCCCCTGTCCTTGAATTTTATTTCCTGTTTTTTTTAACCTTCCCTTATACTTTCTTTGATTTAAAAAAAATTTTCTTCATGTATTTTAGCTCTTAACCATGATCTGTACCTTCTTCATCTTATTTTTTGTGGCATTTGCCCACCTCTCTTGTCGGGAGAATTGAAGGGGGGGGGTGGAGAAATGTGCCTCAGGGCTTTTCTTTCATGAAATAGTATAATACAAATACATGCACTGCTATCCTGTACTTTATTTATGAAGATAGCATTGTTCTAATTTCAGAAAAATACATTGAAAAACTTTTCGGTGTAAACAAAGATCGGATGTCAATGGACCAGATGGCTGTTCTTCTTGTTAGTAATATCAATGAAAGTAAAGGTCATAGTAAGTATTTTCTCCTTATATTGTACTTAAAACATGCTATTTTATGGTATAAAGAAAAATGCAGTTTGTATTATTATTGGGGCAACTAGGTGGCGCAGTGGATAGAGTACTGGCCCTGGGGTTAGTAGGACCTGAGTTCAAATTCTGACTCAGACACTTAATAATTACCTAGCTGTGTGAACTTGGACAAGTCTCTTGACCCCATTTCCTTAAGTAAATAAAATTTAAAATTAAAAGATAGTTATATAGTAAATCTTTAGAAAATAAATTGTATAGATGTGTTATATAGGATAGTTTATATACATACATATACACATCCATAAATACATATACACATGCATATATATTTATATATAAATATAGATATTAAAATTTTCATTATTATATAGCTTATTGCTTTCATTATCTCCCAAACAGAATGCCTCTCAACTTGTTCTTTTTGTCTTAGCTCCTCCATTTACAACTTATAAAGAAAAAAGGAAATGGAGGCCAAAGTTTTGGAGAAAACCTGTTTCAGATAATAGTAGTAACAGTAGCAGTGATGAAGAGCAATCCGCAGGACCTATTAAATATGGTAAGAAAAAAAGATTAAGCTGTAAAGTCAGTTTTGAAGTTATTATAAGAGCTCTGCATAATGATTTGCTTTTTATTGGAATAATCATTGCGAACTTGGGAATAATCTAAACTCTGAAGAAATTTCTGACTTAATTACATTTATTTATGTGAATTTAAGAAACTACCCAAATGTGAAAATGCACTCTGATTAGTTGAACCATGTGTTTTATTTGTATTTCTGTGATTCTCAGAGTTCAAATTTATCTAAATAACATTTAAAACATAGCATTTGGAGTTGAATGTGGTGTGACAGCCACAAAATAAGAGACATGCTAGTTCTATTTATTGTGTCCTTACTTGGTAAGATTGGATCTAAAGTAAAAAACTTCAGTTTTTGACCTTACATTTTTAGAAAGAGCATTGGTAAACTGGAGCACTTCTTAAGTAAGTCAATCATGGTGGTGAGGAACTTAAAAAAGCATGCCAGTAAGGAATTAATTGATCGAACAGGGTCTTTAGAGAAATACTTTGGGGAGGGGGAGATAAGATAATTCATTTATTCATATGAAAGATTGCTGAATTGCCCAGACGTTCCACTTAAACTGCTTGACCTAAGGAAAGAACTAGTTTGAGAGGCAGATTTTTATTGCTTATATCAAAGAACTTAACAATCAGAGCTATATGAAAATGCAAATTACTGATCATGGAGGTCTGAGATGAGAATTTAGTGATTAAAAAGACAGATTCATATTTCAAGCAAGGGTTGTGCATTATGACCTTTTAGACTCCCTCCAATTTGGGAGTCTGTGGTATTTTAAAATGTCATTTTATAGCAAAATTATGATGAATTCAATTAATAGGATCTGTTACTCCCTGTTAAGAGTTAGGTTGCATTTCAATAGATCTGAATCTTGATATTACATAATACTCTCTTTTAACTAATTGCTGAATGTAGCAGATGATATGGAGCAGCTGGTGACAGATGTGTTTAAATTTAATCACAGATATTTAATAGTTTTGTGACCCTGAACAAGTCACTTAACACCCTTTTTGCTCAAGCATTCCCATCTATAAAATAGGAATGTTGTAATAGCACCTACCTCCCTGCTTGGAAATGTACATAAACGTTAGCTATTGTTGTTCTTATACTATCTTTCCTTAGGCATCCGATTTCTGTTCATTAGTATAGTCCTGTGTTTAGAAGATAAGGAGTTTCTTTTTCACTGAATAAAACTTTTTCTTTTAGCTCCCGCTCCTGAACACCAGACTAGTGTTCCAGTTTTGGATACTGTTGTTACTCCTGATGATGTCAGATATTTTACAAATGAGACTGATGACATTTCTAACCTGGAAGCAAGTGTGCTTGAAAACCCTTCTGATGTACAGCTCTGGATCAAACTTGCATACAAGTACTTAAATCAGAATGAGGGGTAGGTCAATCTTATCTTTGTGTAAGCAAATCTGTTATACATTTATATTTTTATGTGTTTGAGGTTTATTTCACCTGTAGTAATCAGGTTTCCTTTTTAGTGTTAAAAGGAGTCTTTGTTTCTTTGTCAAAGCCACAAGCACTTTATTGTTTAAAAGCAGTTAGAAAAGGTTTAAGATTAGATCTTGAGCTGTACATGAGCTTAGTATGAGTAATAAATTATATTGGAGCATTAACTCCAGATGGCTTGGTTCAGCATGGAAGTTGTTGAAATAGAAAATAGTGGATGCTGTATGGAGTAATTGCTGGTAAAAATGTCACATGACAGTCTATCAAATTTAAAAGATGATGGTATAAAAAGAGAACTTTCCTACTTGGAATTCCCTCATGTTTAAACATTTTAGAAGGGACCAGATTAATGTTTTATGACATTTCAGCAGAATTTATGGATTTTGACTGAGTAATTGCAAATTTTGGTGAATTGACTTTTTGAGCATTTTGAGTAGCATTATTTTATTTGGTATCTGTGCTTAAGCTAGATTTTAAATTTGTGTGCTTTATGATGGATGAGCTAAACAAAAGGTGATATATTCACTTAAAGGATTCTTTTAGACAATTAGGGCATTTGATCTCTGTATAATAATGCTAACAGCTTCTGAAACTCAATAACCTTTGTGTCTGTGGCAAGACTAGAAAGAATATTCTCATATCTAAGTGGGTGATGACAACTTAGCACTGATAAAAAGAGAGATGAAATAGTCCCCATATGATAAAGTTCTGCATCTTCTATTCCTCTCTTTTCATTGCATTTCTGCAGAGGTAATGTGGGTGAGTGAATGGGAAGGCCAGATTAGAAATAAAAAATATTTTTTGATTAGAAAATGTTGATTGGTGTGATCACAATATTCTGAAAGTCAATTGTTATTTTGTAGTTGTGAAATCATGCAAATTGTTATTGTGTAATTGAGTCACACAAATGTGATGAATTGTGCGAAACATTTGAGGGAGGTTTCTGATTCTAGAAACTAAAATTGATAGAAATATTTATGTTGTAGAATGTCCTATGGGACAATTTTTCTGATGCAAATGTGTCCAAATAGCTTGAAGTTGTGCTAACTAGTTTTTCTTATTTAGACTTCTTTCGTGCTTTAATGATGTATGTATTAACTGAAATTTTAAAAGAGCTTTCCTTATGGTATAATGTAACAGAGTGTTAATTCAATGCATACAGTTTTGTACTCATTTAGAGCCTTTTATAGATGGCTTCTGTGTTGAAGGGATCAATGAAATGTTTTGTGACTCACTGAGTGAAGGCCAAAACGGTACCTTTTTTTATGAATAGGATCACAAGAGAATTATCTTCTTTAGGAGATAGCAAGTCCTTGACCGTTGAAAAGAACTTTTATATTGAATGCTTTGATATTTTGAGTTGGCAATAGTTGGCCTTGAGACAGTTGTTTAACTTTTCTTGGACTCGTGTAAACCCATAAAAGGCAATGCTGAACATTGGTTTGAAGCACGTTTGAAGGTGATAAACCTGTGACTTTATAATACTGTGTTGTTTTTACCTATGATAAATACCTACTGAACCTTTATTTAAAAAGTAATCTCTTTGTTGTTCAGTTCATTGCTGGAAGTGTTTTAAATTCAAAATACATTTTTTTTTTGTCATTAAGAAAATTGATATCTAATTCATATGAAATACCTAGTAGATAGATGTAATATAAATCATAACCCATTTGCACATGTGGGGTAGGAAGCACACTTTTCAAAAATAAGAAATTAGTAGATTAAAAAATTATTAGATTGGCAATTCTGAGTGTATATATCCTTATCTTATTATTTTCAAGAAATTTTAAAAAAGTATTTAATAGATACATATGCGTGCATGTGTACATAAACTAACAACAAACAATACACAGGTCTTCAGCAGAGTGTTTGGATGCAGCATTAAATGTTCTGGCTCGAGCACTGGAGAACAACAAAGAAAATTCTGAAATCTGGTGTCATTACCTCAGATTGTTTTCAAAAAGAGGAACTAAAGAGGAGGTGCAAGAGATGTGTGAAACTGCTGTAGAATATGCTCCAAATTACCAAATTTGGTGGACTGTAAGTAAATATTGTAACAAATTTTTCTTTTAAGATGATAGGGGTGGCTAGGTGGTTCAGTGGATAGCGCACCAGCCCTGGAGTCAGCACTACCTGAGTTCAAATCTGGCCTCAGACACTTAATTACCTAGCTGTGTGGCCTTGGGCAAGCCACTTAACCCATCCTTGCCAAAAAAAAAAGATGATATACATAAGAAGTAAATATTGTGGTCATCAAACAAATTGATCTGAATAGATGTTTTATTCTGTAGTATGTTTTATTCTGCAAGTAGATTGTCGTGGATTTAAAGACGTTAGCAGTCATCTAATTCACTTTTTTTTTTGAAAAACAGACATTTTTTAGCTTCAGTTTCCTCAATTGAAAATTGAAAAGGTTAAAAGTAGATGACCTTAAATGTTCCACCTCTAACGTGATGGAAATGATGGGAAGAGAGGTTAAATGACCTCTGGTGATGCCTGTTTTTTAAAAATAATCTTAAAGATAAGTTACTTAAGATACATAGCGATTTAGGCTAGGCAAGGAGAAAATAATTTGATTTTCTTACTTAGCCCCTTGAGGAAGAGATAATCTTAGTAGAAAAAAAGAATTTCACACAAGAAATCCATTTTGTATTTGTTAGTTGTATTTAGTCAATTTGTTTAGTAGTTTGTAGTATTAATTTTTGGATCTAACTTACAGTTTCTTGAAACATGACTTAAATGGGTAAAAATAATGCTAGAAAATTATGTTTAATGTAAGATCACTACTTTAATAAAATCAACAATAATCATTTCTTTATGTAAAGTGTGATTTAATTGTATGAATCATTTTTTTGATAGTTTCTGAACCTAGAAACCACTTTTGATGGAAAGGATTATGTATGTGGTAGGATGCTTCAATTCCTTATGGAAGCGGCAGAGCGTGAGGATTCAGATCTTCTGTCCTTTCAGCTATTGGAGTCTCTTTTATTTAGAGTTCGACTGAGTTTATTTACAGGAAGATACCAAAATGCCCTTGCCATCTTACAGGTGAGCATTGACTTCTATTTGAACTTGTTTTGAAGACTTTATTACATAGGTTGAAAAATTTCCTCATGCTCTAGATTTGAGCCTAAGAACAGTATCACTCACCACTAGTGGTAAACCTTAATTATACTTTATTGAAGCAAATTTTGAAAATTGAGCTACTTCTTACATGTTTTTCTTGAATTACTTTATTAAACTTCTATCAGAAAATTCTCTTAATTGATAAATTTTATCAGAGTAATTTCATTGTAGCACATAATTTTTATTTATTAAAAATCAATAATCATTTACAATGTAAATTTCATTTAAAGAAACTTGGCTTAAAAAATACTCTAGGGGCAGCTAGGTGGTGCAGTGGATAGAGCAACCTGCCCTGGAGTTCAAATCTGGCCTCAGACATTTAGTAATTACCTAGCTGTGTGGCCTTGGGCAAGCCACTTAACCCTATTTGCCTTGCAAAAACAAACAAACAAACAAAAATACTCCATTAATTGATACATATTCTTGAGTTTTCTATATGACCACTTCCTCCTTTTTCATTTAAATGTTTTTCTTAGACTAATTTTTGGATTTAAAGAAAAGTTATTTATTTATTTATTTGGGATTTTACAATTTTCCCCCTAATCTCCCTTCCCACCCCCCACAAAAAGTTGAGACAGGCAGTCTGTTAGTCTTTACATTGTTTCCATGGTATACATTGATCTTAATTGAATGCAATAAGAAAGAAATCATATCCTTAAGGAAGAAAAATAAAGTATAAGAGAAAGCAAAATTGTATAATAAGATAATATATAATATAATATAATATGATAAAAAATTAAAGGTAATAGTCTTTGGTCTTTGTTCAAACTCTACAATTCTTTCTCTGGATACAGATGGTATTCTCCATCACATATACCCCCAAATTATGTCTGATTGTTGCACTGATGGAATGAACAAGACCATTAAGAGTGATCATTTTCTTGGACTATTGATATTGTATTCCATATCAAATTTTTTATTGCTTTGGTCAAATACATAACTGCTCAGAGAAATGAGGTGGTTTTGTTCTTCTTTGCCCTTGCAATTGTTATTTTTTTTTAATTTTCATTTCATTTTTCATTTTCTATAGAATGCATTGAAGTCAGCCAATGAGAGAATTATAGCAGAACACCTTTCAGCAAGTGATCGATGTTTGGCTTGGCTGGCATACATACATCTCATTGAATTCAACATTCTCCCTCTGAAATTTTATGATCCATCTAATGCCAATCCTTCAAGGATCGTTAACAAAGAGCCATTTTTAATTCCATGGCAAACAGCTCAAGATGTGAAGACTGATCATGACATGTTAGTTGCTGTTTTTGAAGGTATGTGCATATAAGTTTTGAAATAATTTAGATTAATAATTATAATATTACTACTGTTGACACTTGTCATTATTTAAAGTGGCTTTTACTTTTCATATGTTTCAATGGCTCAGAAGTTCATTTGAATACATTAGAAAGGATGAGTATAAATATTTCATACAGTTGATCTTGCTTTTTATGAAGAAATAAACCATAAAGGATGGGTAAATAGATAAATTTATAGGGTGACTTATTCATGGAAGATTAAAAATTAAAAAAAACTATAAGATACTATATAATAATTTTTGGTGTACTTATTTGAAGATGTTGCCATCTATTAGAAACTAATTAGGAAATACAGGTTACATAATGAAAGATGTTAACCAGGTCACTCCGTTGGTACATACAGTTAACAAGCAGTGTGTCTTAACTATCTTCAATTAATATTTTTTGAGTAGAGCAATCTTTATTATATTTTAGGCTGTCACTAAATTAGGCTGCATCTGATGCAGCAAAGGAGGATATGGATTAAAATCAGTAGGGCCAGAGCTGGAGCAGGATAGAGTAGAGGAGAAGGAACCAATTGGTAAGGTCAGAGAAAGGATTGACTGTCTTGATATTGATGAGATGGCAATGTGATAGAATTAACATTAGGAGTCTGCTATAGCAACCCTCTAAGGGGAAACTGCAAATAAAAAGAGATTTGAATTTCACCTTACCTGTGGAGAGCAGGGAGACTCTTGTGATGGGGCAATGGCCTGCCTGGGTCAGAAGTCTATATTATCTATCAGGGCCAAGTGAGTTTTCTCTCCTTTCCAAGAACAGTGATCTTCCTCCAGAAAAGAAGGTTAAGGGCCTTGAAAAACCCTTTGGTGCTTTCCAGGTGGTCAGAAAGGTTGAAGAAATCTTAAATACCTATGTATAAGAATCCAGAAAGGCTTCAGTGGTGAACACAGAAGAAAAAGTTGTGAGGAGAGATAGGTAGTAATCCTGACCTGACCCAGAAGGATGGAGAAAGGGAAGGAGGACCCCTGAATAATTGAGTCTAAACATGAAGTCTTCTCCAAAAGGAAAGGAACTAGAGCCACCCAAAGAAGAAGCAGCTGCTTGTCTTCCAAGTCATAAAGATGTGAACCTAAAGGTACAGTCCAGTATCTTGGATAAGATGAGAGGAAAAGTGGTGATTGGAGGGACATGTATCTAGGACTTTGTGAAAAACTCCACAGACACAAACCATCCTGCTAGAAGGAAGCATTGCTGAATTCTAAGTAATGTTAGGAGCACAGATGATGTTATATTATCACTGGCAAAGATTTAAGAAAAAAAGCACTATGGACAGTAGAAATTTATCAACAAGGCAGTTTTAGATTTAATTTAAAGGAAAAGCTTTATTGGAGGGGGTCTAAAAGACCAAAATATGTTCTCAGGGAGAGTTTTAATTTGTGCTAATTATGGAGAGTCTTAAAAGCAAAGCAGATTTTTTTTTTTATATTGGAGCAGCATGGTGAGAATAGGCTAGATTGAAGCAATTTCCCTCCTCTCTCTGTCACCCATATTCAGTATCTTTGATTCCCCCCACCCCATGCCTCTTCCATTTCCATCTGTTCTGTTGTCAAGTTCTATGATTTCTCTGGCTCATTTGTTAGAACTTATTAATTCTTCCCACCAATACCAATCTATAGGCCCTTCATTACCACCCACCCTGGACTGTTACTGTGGGTTTTCAACTGGTTTTCCCATCTCTCCATTTTCTGGATTTAAATTCTGCTTCCAGAAAAGTCTTCCTAATGTATCCTTTTATACAAAACCCTTCAATGGCTCCTTAAAAAGTATAGACAGTTGTGGGCAGGTAGGTGGCGCAGTGGATAGAGCACCGGCCCTGGAGTCAGCACTACCTGAGTTCAAATCTGGCCTCAGACACTCAATAATTACCTAGCTGTCTGGCCTTGAGCAAGCGACTTCACCCCATTTGCCTTGCAAAATCCTAAAAAAAAAAAGTATAGACACTTAGCCAGTTATTCAAGATCCTCAAAAATATAGGTTTATTCATATAATATAGTATTACCTTCCAAGCCAAGGGCACTATCTTTGACTTAAGCCAGTTTGGACTGCTGTCCAGATTGTTTCTTTGCCTTTTCTCAGTGCCTAGTCCAGTGCTGGGTATAGAGTAGGCACCTAATACATGTTTAGTGATTACTGGATTTTCTCATGGTATTTCCTATGCCTTTCTAACTTTGTTTCTACCACTACTACCACTATTTGTTAAGTAATATTATCCATTTTCTAATTTTATTTCATAATTAAAATTTAAAAGTCCATATATATGTATATATCTCACTCCCACAAAATGGAAAGAAAAAGATTTTTTGGGGGGGGAAGTCATGTAGCTTGCTTTTAAAAAAAAATCCACAGTGAATTCATTATTACTTTCTAAACTATTCTTTGTTAGTTCTTCCTTCCCCATCTATTTTCCCCCCACTCCAGAAAAAGAGACAAAGTTCTTGTGACAAACAATCTTATGCAAGCAAATTGAATCCATGCATTATCTCAAAATATATATATATCTCATTCTGTGCCTTTATTTCTTTTTTAGAATTTGAGTAGCATTCTTCATCATTCATTCTCAGAAATCTTGGATGCTTATTGCTTTGCATTGATTTCTATTCTGTTTACTCTGCATAAGTCTATACACAGCTTCCAAAATTTCTGTAACAGTCCTTTTTGTCATTTCTTATAGCACAATTTCATTTGTATTCATTTTTTGAGGTGAGAGTAGAGATGGATTTGGTCTCCCTAATCCAGACTGGAAGTGCAGTAGCCAGTTACACACTCACAGAAGATATGACCTACTTCATTTCCAATTTAGATGAGTCTACTGTCCTTAGGCAGCCTACCTTGTTATTGGGTGCTGTACTTAAATTTGGACTCCCAGTCAGTTTAGTATGGAATTGCTCAGAAATCATCCTCAGCTGCTCCAGGAGCAGGGTACCTGTTTGAGGCTGCTTGCTGACACTGTGGGTAGAGCACTGGGCTTGGAGGCAGGGGTTCAAATACAGTGCCAAATACTGTCTTAGTTATTTAATAGTTGCATGACCCTGTGAAAGTCACTTCACTTGTAGCAATCTCAAAATGGGGATAATCAGAGTACCTGCCTTCCAGGGTTTTTTGTTAAGTAGCATATCTGTCCATCCATCTGTATACCCCCAGCAGTTGTGTTATTTGAGTTTATCAGACACCATCCTACTTTGTTTACTTGCTT
This sequence comes from Macrotis lagotis, assembly GCF_037893015.1. Lineage (NCBI taxonomy): Eukaryota > Metazoa > Chordata > Mammalia > Peramelemorphia > Peramelidae > Macrotis > Macrotis lagotis. Next base: position 267,619,067 of record NC_133659.1, on the reverse strand, counting down.
CTTTATGTGGTGTAACTAAATTTATTTCCCTGATTGATCTGTTTTGTAATTAGTACTTAATGATTTCTGATTAAAGACATTGTGGCACTGAATAAATTCATTTAATTAATATTATTATTTTTATTATATTGACATAGCCTAAACATGAGTAGTTAATTTAGTTCTGTTTGTAGTTTTGTAAAGAGTGCTTTATAGTTGTATTTGTATAGTAATTCTCATTCTTTTAGGTCCAGAAACTTTCCCTAATATCCATAGCCAAACTTTCTGGGATAGGACATCATATACTCTATCTTATGACTTTATCAATTTGTCTTAATTATTTGTGTGTATGCTTTATCCTTGTACTGTATTATAAACTCTTAAGAGGTCAGGGACTGTTTTTTATTGAATCTCATTATTCATTCCCTAGTACAGAACTCTGTATATAGTAGACCTGTAATAAATGTTTATTAAAGTAGAAAAATGAACTATGAACTAATTGTAACAAACCTAGGCTAGGATGAATCTGGAAAAGAATAGGAAAGATGGATAAATGGAAGAAGAATTGAAAGAGGAGTTGATGTATTGATTAGATATAAAGGATGATGGGGGTGGGGAAGAATCTAAGGTAACTTGAAGGTTTTGAAACTGATGATTAATGGGACCTAGAGCAGAAATAAGAATAGTTCATTTGGTGGTAAGGAGCATCTTGATTATTATATAAGCTATTAAAAGTAGTGAGGTGACATTCAAGTTTAAATACCTGTCAGCCTTTTGGAAATAAGACTAAGACTTGGGTGAAAACACAATTCCTTTCAAGATGCTGTTTTGGAAGTCATCACCTTAGAATTTATAGCTGAAACTATATGATGTTTTTATGAGGAAATATTGTTGAGAAAAGGCAAGAGATCCAAGTTATAAACTTTTGCCATATATCCACATATTAGGGTGGGGGAAGGAAAGAGACGAGTTGGATGGAGAAAGGGGGAAAAATAGAGAGAATCTGAGGATGAAGAGATGTTAATGTCAGATTCTGCTTCAGAGGTCAAGAGGACCAAAGAAAAAGTCTTTGGATTGGAATGAAGCTAATCATTGATATCATTTAAGACCACAACCACAGAAGTAAAGAGACAAATTAGATTGTATTGAGTAGGTAGTGAGGAAAGCCTGGGGGACAGTAAAACAGGAAAATCCAAGACTGTTGAAGGGAGAAGGAATGAACCTAGTGGAGAAGGAAGGAAAGGCGGGGATTAAAGGAAGATTCCTTTATTTTGAGACTAAAGAAGGGGGAATAGTTGAAGAGACAGATAAGGATCATGGACTGAGAATGATAGATATATATCTACATACAGTTTTTAAGTAAAAAGGTCTATAGTATGTGCTATATAAAATGAGCCCAGGAGTGTGAGAAGTAATCTATACACATGTCCAGGTATTTTAAACTTGTCATTTTAATTGAATTTAAATTTTTTTTAATTTTGCTTGTTGTTACCCTTTTTGGATACAGATGCAATTCAAGCATGTACTGATGAAAGCCTTGCTGTAGCTGAAAAAATAGAAGTTTGTCTTCCACTCTACACAAACTTGATTGCTCTGCTGCAGCTTCTTGACAGGTAGACTTAAATTGTGAACCATTAACCTTTCATTTGCAAATTGACCTTTTTGCCTTATGCAGATCTTGTTTACTTTTAAAGGTGTGAATCTGCTGTGGAGCTCTGTAGGTCTTTATTGGCATCCTGTCCTGGAAACTGCCAGTTGTTGGAAACCCTTGTGGCTTTATATTTGCAATTGGATCAGCAAGACAAAGCCAGTGCTGTGTGGCTCAGTGCATTTGAAAAGCATCCTCAGAATGCAGAAGTTTTTTATCATTTGTGCAAATTCCTCATCTCAAAGGTAAGGTCTGGCACGCAGATTTTGAAAACAATGTGCACAGCTCAAATCTTAAACCAGAACTGACTCGTTAATTTTAAGCATGTCACTTAGTTGACATGCATTTTAGTAAATGCCTACTCTGTCCAGGTATGTAGGGATACCCAAGCTTCTGCTTTTTCTAGGTGCTCACATTCTACAGGGGGAGGCAGATAGCATGTGTACTTATAGGTATATATGTAAACCAGCTGCTAAGTGAACTTTGGGGGGGTGGTGTGCACTAGCAATTGAGGGGTTTGTGTTTGAGGGAGAAGGGAAAAGAGAGTGCCTTCCAGATGTGAGAACAAAGAAGTTTATATTGTGCGTCTAGTTCTTCCATATGAGCTTCTTTTGCACTTATTTATCCTAGAACACTAAATCTCAATTTAACTTTAGTGACTTAATAATGTGTGTGTGTGTCTCTCTCTGTCTCTCTTAATAGGACCGATCTGACAGTATTCTTCCAATGTTACGAGAATTTATTGCACCATTTTTTGAACTTGGGTGTGAGGAACATAATCCCATAGATCTTTTTCGGTAGGTTTTTGAAGAGGTAACTGGATAGCATACTTAAAACAGTGGAAACCATTTGTTGAGTTTATTTATTCATGTAAGATTTGATAATATTAGAAAATTATTTGGTCCCCTCTACTTTGTACTCATGTTTGGAGGGGTTGGCAGTCTTCACCAGGCATTATGTGAGAAAGAAGCTGTATTAATTTTTTTGACCAAAATGAGTTATACCAAGGGACCCTGCTTTTGCTGTTATAAGAAGGACATCTTTTAAAAATACCATTGTTATTCTAGTGCTGCTTTCTTGTTTGCAAACAATGGGATACCCCAATATCCAAAAGAGACCATAAAGATATGATAAATGCAAGTAGACTGCAGCATGTTACCAAAAATGATGAAGATAATAATGGAAAGTGTGTAAAACTGCATAAGGAAATGGGTCAGTATGCATTGATTCTCACAGGAGTCCTTGAAGGGAGAGCACAGTTGGCAGTCAAACAGAACAGCAGTTTGAGTAAGAAGCAGTAAGTAGTGAGGGTGTGCTGATAGCCAAGTTCATAAATGCCAGGTTCTCTGAAGGAATGAACCCAGGCAGATTGCAAGAATATCAGAGCTGAAAGGCAGGAAAAGAGGTTGAATATTTTGGAGATTCTAGTATATCAGTAGAGCTGAACTGAGATTGAATTTGATTCTTAATTTTAAATCATATAGTCAGTAATAAGTTCACTATTGGAAGAAATCATCTGAAAACTTCTCTTTTTAGTGTGTAAAAAAAAAGTCATGCAGTAGCCTGTGTACTATTGTGATCTTGGGCTATTTCCTAGAAAATTGTGATCTTGCAGCAATAAGGAGGTAGGGATGGAGGGGTGGATGGTCAGCAAGATAGAAAACAAGCACTTATTTAGCATCTTCTATGTGCTAACTACTTTGCTAAGTACATTATTTCATCTGATTATTATAATAACTGGGGCTAATTTGTTCCCTGTTTTACATTTGGAGAAACTGAAACAGATTGAGATTAAATAATTGACCCAGGATCACATATCAGGAATATAAGGAATAATAAAATTTGAACTCTGGTCTTTCTTCCTTCGAGTCCATTTAGCTGTAAAGGAAGTAAATATTACCACATTGTACTAATGTGATAGGGCACAGTTGGAATATTTGTGAGGTGGGTCTAGAGGATTGAGATCATTTTAATAGTGGACTCAATGACATATCCCACTTGGGAGTAGTAGAGAGAGTTCAGCTTGAGGAAGTTAAGAAGCCTCCTCTCCTCATAGTTTTTTAGATTTTGATTTTTTTTTTCCTGTTTGTTAAAACAGAAGGGCTAGACATCCTATGGGTCTTTAGGATAGAAGATGGGCCAGTGAGGGAACTTGGAGTCAGATTTCTATTGTTATACATAAAGAACTTTATGAATTATAGCTGGAAAAAGCTGGAAATGGAGAGATTTCTTTTTACCTGGAAGGGAGTTGAGGTTCAAGGCATTGTGGAAGGAAGGAAGCTTTAGGAAAAGGAGAGATTTTTGTTACAGGTAGGGAGAAATTCTTTCTTATGTATGAAAGGTATTATGATTAAGGACCTATAGATGGGAATGAAGGAGGATGGAAATCTGAGAAGTGAGGGTATTCTTGTTTCATTGAAATGTGGAATGTTTGAAAAGTGAAGGTCAAATTTTAAAAGGTAAGTTGGGAGGCAGATTGTATACATCCTTTAATGTGAGGATGAAGAGTTGATAATTTTACACAGTAAGAAGTCACTGATGCTTCAAGCCAGTGGCATGATCTAAGTGTAATGTATTTGAACTTGAATTCAGCACATCTGTAGAATTTGCACATACATATATACACACAAATAATATAATATGTAATTATAAGATAAGTATGGTGAGATTCCTTACTCAGACAGAATCCAGGAGACATATACAAAAACTTTTTATTTATTTCTATGTTTCTATAGAACTGTTTGACAATAATCCTTTGAAAATTGTAATATTTTGGGATGGCTAGGTGGCGCAGTGGATAAAGCACTGGCCCTGAAGTCAGGAGTATCTGGGTTCAAATCCGCTCTCAGACACATAATAATTACCTAGCTGTGTGGCCTTGGGCAAGCCACTTAACCCCATTTGCCTTGCAAAAACCTTAAAAAAAAAAAGAAAAAAGAAAATTGTAATACTTTAAAGTTTATAAAGAACTTTTACACTCGTAATTTCATTGACATTTTCAGTAGCCTAGGATATAGAACAATGATTCCATTTTTAAAAGTTTTTTTAAAGTAATCTTTAAACAATTCACTATATGTGTTTTTATTTTGATGTAGTCATAATTGTGAATATTCTAATTCTTTTTTTCCACTTATCTTCATGTATAAGTGTATTTTCTTTTACTTTGCAATAATATTCTCTTATATTGATAAAAATGTATTCAGCTATTCCTCAGGGTAATTGACATAAATTTTTGGCATTAGCAACAGCACCTATGAAGAATGTTTTACAGATTGGTCTTTTAAAAAAAATCCTTGAGATCTAAACTCATTTATGTAAAGTTTCAAAGTTTAAAAAACACTTGATTCATATCCCTGTGAGGTATGTATTGCAAATAATATTTTTGATACAAGGGTGGCTAAATTAGAGAATATGGCTTGTTTTATAATTCCTCTTTGTATACTAATTGCTCTTCAAGAAGAATGTCTTGGCTCAAAAATAATCTATTCAGTCTAATAAAGTACTTATTTTTTTACAGCTCTATTAACATTTGTGTTTTATTCTAATTATTTTGGCCAATTTGAAGTTTAAGAGATGTTATCTAGGTTTATGTTATTTTATGGTCCTGATTGGTAGAGAGTTTGAGTAATTTCTACTTTGATTATTTCATGAATTGCTTGTTCAGATTGTTTTTGAATATCTTTCAATAAATTCATGTTATTTTCTTATAGATTCTAAATGTCAGACTTTTATCTCAAAATTATTGCAAATATTTTTCCTTAAAAAGTGTCACCATTTTTTCTTGCATAAAGTCCTTTTATTTTCATATAATTCTTCTATTTTGTTTCAAAATGTTCATTTGTTTTTTACAAATGGACAAAACTGGATCTCTTCACCACAATTGAGTTACCTTGCTATTACTTTTGTCAAAAAATTAGATTGTTGAACCAATTGGAAATCATGAATATAAAGTACTTGCTTTTTAGTTCATTTTTTTACCTCAATTTTCTCAGTAATGTTTTTTATTTATTAGTTTGCAATTATAATGTGTATTTTTAAAAGTTTTTCCCAGGGTTTCTTAATTGTGAGTTTGCTCCCAGTCGAATCTCTTGATTTACAGTTCTAATGTCTTTGACTTTTAGTTGATTCTAGTTCTAATATCTTTTCCTTAATTGTTCTGATTTTTTAAAAGATTGTAACATTCATCTCATAATTTATCCATCTTCATCTTAGTTGAAACTAAGATTTTAAAGAAACACAATAAAGTTACTTTTATGTAAGAAACTATTTCAAACAGTAGTATACATTCTTGTTTTCAGATATCTGTTGAATGTTCCTGGGCCATTTGACTTTGCATCACCTTTGTGTAAAGGAAATTTTGATGATGAGATGTTAACCCATCAAGTCCCGTATTTGTGGCTGATCTACTGGTGAGAGATTATCTAGTGTGAGGAGAAAGATGTATTACATACCAGGCATGCATTCAACATTTATTAAATTACATTATGAGAAATTAAAGTGAAGTTAAGAGTATAATCTAAAAGCAAGCTTAAGGAAATTTGGAAGTAAAATTTCAGTTTTTATTTATGCTTTTTAATAATATACAATATGAGATGAATCATTTAGCAAATAATGGTTAGCAATAAAGCTCAAATGGAAAATTCCTCTGTAATAATGTCTCTAATGTAAAGACTGCCTTTCCTTCACTTTAATACAGTTATGCAAATTAAGGAGGTGATCTTTAGAAATTAATATTTATCTTTTGTCAAAATAGCCTGTGTCAGTCTCTTCAGACAAGTATTGAAGAAACAGTGGATGCTTATGAGGCAGCTCTAGGGGCAGTCATGCATTCTGAGATGGTACAGAACATCTGGATGGAGTAAGTTCTGTTCTTATTGTAGAAACTGGATTTTCAAAATGAAGAAATGAATATAATTTAAGCGCATAGTTCAAAAGTGATGAAATTTTTAAAAATAGTTCCTTTTTTTTCCCCTCTGCACAGTTATCTTGTCTTTGCAAACACTAGAGCTGTTGGATCCAAAAATAAAATCCAAGAATTTAAAATTTTTACTGATTTAGTGAATAGATGTTTGGTGACAGTTCCTACCCGATACCCAATTCCTTTTAGTACTGCCGATTACTGGACCAACTATGAGTTTCATAATAGGGTAAGATAATTAACCTTTTCTTGCTTCAAAAAAATGTGTACTGTTATTCTCCAATAGATTTCCCTTCCTAATTTCATTGTCAATTTTGATTATTCTCAGGATCAAAATTTTTGGACCTAGTTTGTCTTAGGCAACTGATGTCTCTTTTTATTTTGTTAGATAAAATACTGAAAGGGAAAAAAATTGAAAATTAGATTAGGACTAGATATTTGCAATTCAAAAATTATTTTATATTACAATTACTTTATAGTTACTTGACTTCCACTTATTGAGATAGGAAACCATGATAAAATTAGAAATTAAATGGTTCAAAAGAAAAAATGGTTACTTAAATTAAATGTAGCTGCTTTTGTTAATGTTTTATGATGAAAATATAGTTAATGGAAAACTTAAACTGAAAGTATTGACACCTTTTCAGATAAAGTAGAAAATACTTACTGTTTAGTTCAGATTTGTTTCATAATAATTTTAAGCCATATAAAATAATGGCCCACTGCAAAATTGTTGAAACTTCTCAGTTTAAAAAAATAAGACTCTCTGATACTATTTTTAGGAGATATTCTTGCTAATCAGGCTACCCCAAGAGCTTTCTATGATAGTCTTTATCCCAGGGATTCAACCACTTCTAAATGCTAGACCATTTAAATACAAGCATTCCATGAACAAGATGTCTGCTGACGTTAAAATGTAGTTGATTTGATCAAGGATCCATAATAAAATGAAGATAGTATTTTGGAGTACATGCTTCTCTCATTACTTGTTCACATTTCCTAATTCATATTTGGAAAATGACTAATCAGTAGTAATAATATCAAACTCCATATATCCTAATAATTTATGCATACATATAACAAAATATTATTTTGTTTCATAGGTGGTTAGTATGTTTTTAGTTACATTGATTTTCCTTTCTTCATCCTTTGCAGGTTATTTTCTTTTATTTAAGTTGTGTTCCAAAGTCTCAGCATTCCAAAATCTTGGAACGATTTTGCTCAAGTATGCCAACCAATTCTGGACTTGCGCTGAGGTAAGGAACATTATATAAATATTTTCTTTAGTGGCCATTATTCATTAAGAAAACATTTTTTTGAAGTTTAAGAAAAACTTTTCAGACATTTTTTCATTGCTTTCTGCAACTTTAGACTTAATAAGGAAATCATTTACATTAGAGCATTCACATGAGGATCACAGAATTTTTAGATCCTTCAAGGATAAAAGAGTAAAGGTAAAAGCATAAGTAAATCTTACTAGTACAAATAAAAGTGTTAAACACTATTATATAGATTAGTTTTCTTTAACTTGGAACTTAGTATAGTTTTTCTTCAGGAAATTTTATCTTTTAAAATCATCTTGGCCCAGGATTATTGTAAGAGATGTTTTTACATAGTTGAATGGCTTTTGTCCAGGATCTTTTTCTTACTTAGGGCACAACAACTTAGGAGACTTCTCTTTGGTTAGTTCTTGTGATCATAAAAGTGATTCTGCTTCCTTCCCTTCTCATATTGACTCCAAACCCTTGATTCAAAAAAGTTATCCTGGGGCAGCTAGGTGGTGTAGTGGATAAAGCACCGGCCTTGGAGTCAGGAGTACCTGGGTTCAAATCCAGTCTCAGACACTAAATAATTACCTAGCTGTGTGGCCTTGGGCAAGCTACTTAACCCCCATTTTGCCTTGCAAAAACCTAAAAAAAAAAAAAGTTATCCTGAACAATTAATTAGCTTTTAAAGTGAGTGTTCCTGCTCTACCCCCAATCCACAAGAAGTTAAGAAAATTTCCCTAAGGTTTGTGGTCATCCTAGTGAGTATGTAGAGCTATGGAAAGAGCACTGTATTAGAGTCTGAGTATTAGCATTTGAGACCTGGCTCTGCCTCTGCCTCAGGAAAATCCCTTAACTCCTCTGGGTCTCAATTTTATCTAAAATGAAGGGCTTGGAGGAGATGACCTTTAAGGTCCCTTCAAGCTTTAAATCTGTGATCCTCTGATCTCATAGTCACAGGTGTTGCTGATGGAGTTCAAGATGCCTAGATGTATATCAGGTATATTTCCTTATCTTTCTTTTAAAAATGTCTGTATTTCAGTTAACATGAACATAGGAAGTGGTAAAAATAGGGACAAATATAGAACAATAAAGTCAGGAGGTATTTTTTTTTTGTCCTTAGTCTAAATAGGTTCAAAAGTAAAGGAACTGATCTACTGAGGTAAAGAGCCAGTATTATAAAATAAAACTTTTTATATAAAGCGTGTATATAGCATGGAATATGGGTGACTTTTTTTTCCTGTATTTTTAATATTACAACTGAGGTTTTTGAAAGTGTTTAGTGATTGAATCAGTGGTCCTTGCTGGCAAACATTTTATTGTGTGTGTGTGTGTGTATTTGTCTCTTTGTTTGAGGGAGGAATACAAAAATCAGGTAGTTATGATTTCAGGGACTTTTATATTTTAACTTAAGAAGCCTTAAGTTGGGCATATTTCATTCTCAAATGCAGGATGCAGGAAGAAAATGACAGTAAAATAGCAAGAAGTTGGCAGGATAGTTCTCTTCACATGCTTCATTTTTCTGGAAAAATTTTATGGAAAGAACCCAAATATTGATACAGTAGGAAAAGACAAATCTTAAGTTTATAATAATAGCTCTAACATTTATATAGCACTAAATACCTTATATGTGTCTCATTTGCTCTCATCTTATTTGCTTTTTGGTATGTTTGTGAAAGGCAAGCATTTTATTTCTCATGTGGCAAGACTCTTGACTTGGCTTCTTGCCTTCCCAGGTAGCAAAGATTTTATAGAAGTTGACTTTCTCAGTTGGCATTTGATGAAAATCTCTCTATTTTCTCTGGTGGAGCTGGATTAACTAGATATGGCACTTTGTGTTCAACATGATTCTCTTCATATACTACTTCATATACTATATATGGATTTTCAATGGTTGCAATGATCTGTTCATTTTCCTGAATGTACTTTACAGGCTACTCCAGCAAGAATGGGAAGAAAGCAATGTTCAGATTCTGAAACTACAAGCCAAGATGTTTACATATAATATCCCAACATGCCTGGCCATCTGGAAAATGTAATGCAACAGTCATATACATGTTTTCATAGTTATTACTTTTGTTTATAAGATTTGCATCATACAGGTAAATCTGAAATCCGACATCCTTTTTTCCTTTTCCTGGATACCGAGAGGAAATGTTAATCCTTAAACTTGGTTTAAAAAGTGGGAGACTTGTTTTCCTTGAAGAAAAACATTTTTAAAGTAATCTGGGCACTATTTAAATGACATCATTTAAGTGCCTTTTTTATTATTCTATTTCTTTAGAAATGTCCTCATTGTAGTAGCTTTGTTTTTACAATCTCCTTTTCTTCCCTGCTCCTACAGGTTTTAATAATTTTCCTTATTAAATAGTGAATCGATCTTTTTCATCAACATTGTTTATAATCAAAAACTGGAATGTTGTCTTCTTGTTAAGTTGATAAAAATTGTTGGATTTTTTTTTTTCTTCACTATAGGTTATCCTCATTGGAAGTATAGCCTGTTACTTTCAGGAAGTTTTGTACTCTGATCCCACAGTCACTATTCTGCCAGTAATGGCATCTTAATTATGTTCAGAGATATATAATTTTCTTCCTTTTCTATATTCCTTTTTTCTCAGAGCCATTGCTGCCGAGAGCTTTCTAAAAGGACAGAGAGAGGTAAGCTGGCATTGTTAGAACATTTGTATAAAGTAATTGACTATTGTATTCAATTTCAAGCATTTGGAGCTCATTTTCTAAGTTTAATAATTTAAGCAACCTTTATAGCTTCTTATATATTAAAATCTATTATGTGTAACTTGACTTTTGATCACAAGGGGTTAATGCTATATTAAATGACTAAAGCATGTTTTTCATTAAATAATTTTTGTTAAAATGGGCTTTTTGTCATGTTTGATGGAATCATTTATATCTTTTTTTTGCAGGTCCACCATTTATATCAGAGAGCCTTTCAGAAGTTACCTCTGTGTGCAACACTGTGGAAAGATGTAATGTTTTCACCTTTCATTTCACTGAAGTTTCCTAAAAATTTTCTGCATGTGCCATATCCATTGATGTGGTAATGCTCAGATTTTAGCTCAATCTTAGTTGTTTGCTTCCCTGTCTCTTACAGCAACTCTTGTTTGAAGCATCAGGAGGAGGTAAAACTGATAACCTGAGAAAACTAGTTTCCAAGTGCCAAGAGATTGGAGTCAGCCTAAATGAGCTCTTAAATTTAAACATTTACAAAACAGAAAGCAAGAATCACTGAACACTGCGTGCAGTCAGTCCTAAGTCCTATTAATAATTGCCAAAAATCATTTGAATGATTCTTCAAGATTAGGCTGATCCCCTGGCTAAGGTCTGTATAAGGCAGACAAGCATTGTTGATCATATCAAGTCCCCTACAATCTCCTGTCCTTGAAACCAGAAGCAATGAACATGACCCTCTTCAGTGGGATAAATGGACTTCCTGTTTGGCCTGCTTCTAGGCCCTTCCAGATTCTCATAACATCATGTACGTAAGTATAGTTCATCAAAGTGACTGACATTTATTTTTATTTTATTTTGTTATTTTTATTTTACTTTTCTCCCCTTACGTTGTGCTGTTTCCTGATTCACTTGACACTCTCTGATGCCTGAGAGATCCGTGTTTGGGATTAGTTCCTGGGGCTGTGTTTACAGTAAAAACCAAACAGTCCATTTTGGTTTTTTTTTTCCCCTTGTTTTTTTTTTTTCCTTTTTAAACCTTTTGAGATTCTTCATTACAGGATATAAAACAAAAGCAGTCCATCTTAAGGAAAGTGTAACTGCCATGGCCACAAGTCTGCTAGTGCACTTGAAGGCTCTAAGAGGGCTGTTCACTGCCCTTCTGCATTCTGGACTCGATGCTGAGACTGTTTAACTTGAAGATACAGAAACGATCACAAATGCCAGTGCATCAGAACCCAAGAGTGGTCAATTATTATGTGCAATTTTTTTTGTAAAGAAATTTTAATTTATAATAAAGTTTAACAGTTTAAAGAACAGTTAATATTTGAACTGCTTTGTATTAAAATACTACACTGTAGTATTATAATTGTTTATACAAAATATTTTGAATATAAGTTAACTTTAAAACAAACTTTCTGTCTTTATTATCTATTCACTTTACACATTATAGGCAAGACTTGATGTCATCCACGACATTTACCATACAGTCACATGCATAATTTACTCTTGAACATAGCCTCCCATAGATTAGAAATTCAACTTTTTAATGGGAGATAGTGGATTTAATTTTGCATGGTAAACAAGCCAGTTAGGGTTGATTGTTATATTTGTCTATTGAAAATGTCAACTAGTATCTGAAATATTTTACATTTGTTCAGTACACTAAAGTGCACGTAAGCATTTTTTCATTTGACCTTCACCTTTTTAGGTAGATATTATCATCATTTTAACTCCATTTCATCATTGAAGCTCAACAAGATGGTTCAATATAGTAAATGACAGAACTGACTGGAAAAGTAGAACTCAGGACTTGTCTCACTCCCAGTGTTCTTTCCACTATATCATTATATTGCTTCTCAATGATAGGAGCCAAACTTTTCAATTAGTTTAGTTCATTATGGTATCCTTATCTGCTGACTTATATGATTATAGTTTTAAAAGTTGTCAAGACTTTTAAGAAATTTAAGAGATGATCTCTTCCAAACGTTACTTTGTGGAAAGACAAATAGCTTCTTCAAGGTCACACCGGTAATATTTAAGAAATGGCAAGGTGAGGTTCAAATTCAGGTTTTCTGACTCCAAAGAAAGGACTTTTTTCCACTGTACCAAATTGAAGATGACCACACAACTTAACAGAAATTTCATTAACTTCCCATAAATTCATACAGCATTGCCTTAATCTTGAATTAGAAGTTTAGGATACTTGGAAGATAAAAAAATGAACCAACTCATCATGGAACTGAATAAAAAAAATTGAGGCTTTTATCTTCAAGTTGAGTAAGAAGGTGGTACTGGATAAAAAGATTATATAAAAATATCTTTCACAGCCACAATGCTCCAAAATATAAATTTTGAAGTAAATTGGCTCAGTTACTCTTAATATTGTATCCATGGCTTCAACATGGATGTGTTCCCCAAGTCATTTAAAATGCCTCATCAAGAATGTGCAGGCTCAGTTTGGGAATATGAAATTTAATGGGGAGAAAGGTTTGATGCATTCCAAGATAAAGATGACTTCAGGATTGCTTGATCTCTGATCTACTTACATATTTACCTTTATTTTAGAATACTATCCAATTTATCCAATTGGAACTTGACCAAATTTTCATGTCAGTAATAAAAGTTTCAAAAAAATCATTACTTGATTATCCATACAGCCTCCCTAGAATTGTTTTTGAAATTATCTGATGTATATTTATAACTTTAAACACACTTGATACTTGGTGCAAAATAAAAGCAGAGCAGTGAAGAAAAAGGGAGTTTCTCATGTGTTTTAAGGGTTAGCATCCAATCTGAATGATTTAGTATGGCAAATCAGCCCCAAAGTTAGTTTGTCAGATAAGCAAATGAGGAATGCTGAGGATACATTTGTTCTTCGGAACAGGAACAGGAAAACCTGAAAAGCCTCAGTTTAAAAGATCCCAGGTTTAATTTTTTTCCAAGTCAATTAAATGCATTTATTATCACTTGATATATGAGGAAACATTACCCTAAACTGATTATAAAGAAAGGCAAAAAGCCCAGCTGCTCCAGGAGCTCATATTCAGGTGAAGGGTGTAGAGGTGTAGGATGTGTATACAACACAAACTGTAAAATAAGAGAAAAAAACATTAGAAGACACCAACATTTAGGAGGGGCTGAAAGTTGTTGCACAAGGTAGGATTTTAATCAACACTCAAAAGCTAGAAGGTAGGAGATTAGAGCATTTTAGACTGGGGGACTGCCAGTGAAAGAAGAGATTGGGAACATTTCATGAGAGGAATAGCAGGATGGTTAGTGTCACTATCATGGGGATATGGAGGGGAGTGAAGATGAAGTGAAAAGAATGAAGGGGCTAGGAAGGGCTACAAATGCCAAATAGAACTTTATGCTTGATCCTGGAAGTAATTTGGTTGGGGCAGTGGTCTTGGGGGAGATGAGGGAGAGTTAATGACCATAAAAACCATGGTTTTGACCATGTTGAATTTAAGGGGTGTCTATAGCACATCCTCTTAAGAGAGATATCCAAGTCCATCCTGTTGAGGGAGATCCAGGTCAAGAGAGAAGTCAACTGTTGAGATACTAAAAGGATTGGGGGACAGGGGCTCTTGGATGTTTCAACAACACATCAAGGCAATTTTTACAGCAACGTATTGATGCCAAGCAGCTATCCCATGTTCTCTCTAGAAAACATGCATGAAGCTTATTTAAACAGAACTGGGGGTGAGGTGGGGGGGGTTGGTTGGTAAATTATCCTAGAATGCCTCAAATCTTAACCACTGTGGCCCTTTAACATGCTATAACAATAATAATGTCTCTTTTATTCTCAAAAAAGGCCATGACATTAGGAAGGTGATGCCATGATAAGCACATGAATTGGATTTGAGTAGGGAGTGCTGTGCTAAGTCATCAGTCTCACTTTTTCCTTCAGAGCCATCTGGTTCCAATGGCCAGATGAATCAGGATGACTGGAGATGGCTCTGGATGTGATGCAGTGAGGGTTAAGTGACCAGACCAAGGTCACACAGCTAGTATCAAGTGTCTGAGGTCAGGTTTGAACTCCTGTCTCCAAGGCTTTATCCACCATACCACCTTATAACTATAAAAGGTCAAATAGCAAGTGGTGTAAGGTTTGGGGATGACATTTGGTTCCTTCCTCAATCTTGAGGGTCTATTTTTGGGGTGGGGAGTGAAATTCTTTTTAAAAAAACTTAATTGCTGGGGTGGCTAGGTGGTGGAGTAGATAGAGCACCAGCCTTGGAGTCAGAAAGATCTGCATTCAAATGTGGTCTCAGACACTTCATAATTACCTAGTTGTGTGACCTTGGGCAAGTTACTTAACCCCATTGCCTAGCCAAAAAAACCCCAAACTGAATTGTTAAATGGAATGATTTATTAAACTGTATAATAAAAATCCTTATAAGGCAAAACTGCCATTAAATATGTACTGGGCAGATATGATGTTAAATGCTGGGGATAAAGAAAGGAAAAAGTGAATCCTTGAGAGGTTGACTGATAGGAGAGATTGTGCAAACAGCAGTACAGACAAGCAATACTCAGAATAACTAGGAAATATCAGAGAGATAATAGAATTAAGAGGGATTGCCTTGTAATCAAGACTGAAGAAACTGAATACTTCCATACTTGGGGACAAATGGGAGATGACCCTCTTTCTAGTAAGTGAAGTACAGCAGTGACAGATGGCAGCTTATTTTCCTCATTTTTAGGGAGCATAGCCCATTTGATGATGGTAATTTGTGTGTACCTTGTAACTGAAAATGGACCTTGTAACAGTGCTGTCATTGAATTATCTAAGGCGGTTTGCTTTCAATTAAACAGTACATAAATCTACTACATCATAAAGAATTAGAAAACTCCAGGTGCAACAATTAAATGGGGAAAGAAACTAAACATATAGGCAAGAGGAGGTGATTAGGGATGACAAACAGGCAGTGACTCTTAGAAAATGCAAATATTTACTTTCTCTTTGTGGAGAAAGTCGAGTTATTTGGTGAGAATAAAGTTCAGAGGTAGTACACAAAATTTAAACCCATAGACATAATTTTTTTGAATCTCAACTAAAGGTATTTTGAAATCCTATTGTTTTTGTGATTGGGAGATGGTTATTAAAACCAGCATTTCACTCAGCATTTCCCAAATACTCCTCAAGAATCCTAAAAGTCATAATAAAGATTTATGTAAATAACCAGGAAAACGGGTGATGGCAAAGTCCACCAAAAGGAGAGGGCTGGGCAGATTGGAAGAGAATGGGACTATGGATTGTCCCATGTCTTGAGTTGGGCTCTCCAGCAGACATGAGGTTAAGTCCACAGCATGTAGGAGAGGGTAAGTAAGACATACAGGTATGTCTAAAGCTCTGGAGATGCAAAGGGCAAAGTGAGAAGAGTTCGTTTTGGCAGGAATGGTAAAATAGTCCACAGAAATGGAGCAGTCATGGATAAGGGGCAAACTGGAAAAACAAATGGGGCTTAACTTTGGACATTAGAGCTCTGAGAAGTTAGGGGGTGGAGCTAGTATACATGTACAATGATGTTTAACGTATTTCCATGTTAGTCATGTTGTAAAAGAGGAATTAGAACTAAGGGGAAAACATGAGAAAAAAACATAAAAAGAAATTTTAAAAAGTAACATAGTATGCTTTGCTCTTTTTTTTCCTGGATGTGAATGGCATTTTCCATAACAGGTCTCTCATGATTGTCCTTGATTACTGAACTGCTGAGAGGAACAGCATCCATTGGAGCTCATCTTCACACAATGGTTAATGTGTGTACAATGACTCACTTCACTCAGGGATGATGTTATAAAAGGGGTAGGAGGTGAGGAGACAGGAAAAGAAATGTAATCAGTTAGGAAGGGAACTATGTCAAGGTAGGGTAAATTGACACTGAGACTTGTTAAGGGGGAAGAAAAAGGGAAAAAAATGGATTTTTCAATTAAGGAGGGTTATCAGTAACTTTGGAGAGGGCTGTTTCAGAGTGGTAGAGATGACTGAAAAACATTTATAGGAAGTTGATCAAGGGGAGAAAGGAGTGAATAGGATTCATTAAACTTTTTCTTTTTAACATGTTAAAATCTCAACTCCTGTTTTTTTGGGGGGGGGGTTGTGGGTTTTTTTTTTTTTTTTTTTTTTTTTTTTTGGTCTATAACCTTTACTCTGGCTTCACTTGCCTCAATGCTGAGTTTACTCCACATCCCAGTCTGGACATCATATGATGAGTCCTTTTCAGGACTCCCTCAATCTTTTCCCAGGTGAGTGTTGGAGGGGCAGGAGACAAGGAAGACAAAGATGATATGTTCTCCAAGATCCCCAAGTACTCCAAGTAAATATCCTTCCCAGTCTCTAATCCACTCCCACTCCCATGGCACTTAGTAAAAGAAGGCTCTGGTGCTCAAGGGCACCAGGTGAAGATAATATACAGTGCTCCCACATGCAACAGTCCCTAACAGTCATCCACTAGTGATTCACTACTTATAATTGTTAAATTCTTCTTCCCACTTATCCAAAAGTGCATTCTTTCATTATTTCTGACCTATCCATATTTCTCCATGTATAAGATGCACCTTATAAAGTTATTGAATTCAAGTTTTATACATCATGAAATTCTGCTCATAGCTTTCAGGTGTCTTGGACAAGTCTGGTGGGTGGATACATGCTTAATCCATTCCATTTCATGAACCTGATGCACCCATTGTATCCTTTGAAATCAATCACTTCATCAGCAATTCTTCTGGCCTCTTACTGAACCATCTTTGTGGACACAGGAATTCCAATCGTCCTTTGCTCTTCAATCTATCTCTTCAGTTCTCTCTAACTCAGGTCATTTTACTGATTTGCCTCTCATGGCCTTCTTCCCGAGCCAGTCTTGGATTGTTTTCTCAGTTGGAGGAGGTTCAAACTTCATTCAGCAATACGATTTCCATTCACTTTTGCAAACTTGTTCACTTTGAACTTGAATCCAGCATTGGATAAAAACCTTTCCTGAGCCACTTCTGGGCAGAAGGTGGCAAAATGTCACTGGTAACAAATTTGAAACAATGAGCACAAAGACACCAAGTGTGAAAAAGTGGTAAATGCAAGTTAAAAAATATCTACAACCACTAATATGATGCTCCCAGTTTTTAGACCCAAATTTTTTTTAAAAAAGGATATGTTTTATACATGGGGAAATGTGGTAATCTACAATGTGGGGTAACCTCCCTTAACTATATCTCTCTTTTTTTTTTGCAAGGCAATGAGGTTAAGTGACTTGCCCAAGGTTACACAACTAGGCAATTATTAAGTGTCTGAGGCCAGATTTGAACTCAGGTCCTCCTGATTCCAGGGCCGGTGCTCTATCCACTGTGCCACCTAGCTTCCCCTAACTGTTATCTTTTACTCCAAGGCCACTGTGAATTACTAGTGAAAGCTACAAATTTGTGCTTTCATCCATTATAAATTAATATTTCATAAATTACTCAGCACTCCTTGGCTCTTATTGCCATAAAAAGCTAGTGGCCCTACTTGGATAGAACACTGGACGGAGTCAGGCAGACAAGTTCAGGTCTAGGCTTAGATACCTATTAGATGTATGATCCTACTCAAGTCTCCAAGCTTCTGTTTGAGTCAGTTTCCTCAACTATAAAATGGTAGAAATGATAACTATCTCAAAGGGTTTGTTGTAAGGATAAAATGAGATAATATTTGTAATATATTCCCTTCATTGCTTCCCTGTTTCATTGTGCAGAGTAGCTCTTATAATTTTTAAAAAATTTCTTCTAAAGATTTCATCCCCCCCCCCCCAAGTTGAAGCCAGGTGAGTTTTAACTTCTTTCTAAACTGAGATGGAGTCCATCCAAAAAGCAGCTCCTTTAATTCCCTACCTCCACTATTCCCTATCTCTGCAGTATCTTCATTCATTCTCTTGTTTACTTACTATCTTTTTGAAGATAGATGCCTTTCCTTTTTTTTGTCAGATTGAGTCTATTTGTTTCTGTCCTTAAATCAATTCCTACTCTTTGTTGTTGCTACTCAGTCTTTTGAGGAGTTTTCTTGCAAAGATACTGGAGGTTTTCCATTTCCTTCATCAGCTCATTTTACAAAATGATAAGTGACTTACCCAAGGGTCACACAGCTCCATCTCTAATTTCACATTATTTTTTCCGATTAATAGTATTTTATTTTTTTCAATTACATGTAAAGATAGTTTTGTAATTCCACAATCTTAAAAAAATCTTCTGTTCTTCCCATTTTTCATCCAATCATTGTTCTCATTTCACTATGTTTTCACTGAAGTTATTGGAAATAATCTTCCTGATACACTTGCTTCTACCTCCTCATCACCCACCTATACTGAAACCATTTTTTTTTGCAAGGCAATGGGGTTAAGTGGCTTGCCCAAGGCCACACAGCTAGGTAATTATTAAGTATCTGAGACCGGATTTGAACCCAGGTACTCCTGACTCCAAGGCCCGTGCTTTATCCACTACGCCATTTAGCCGCCCTCTGAAACCATTTTCAAAGATCACTAATGTCTATCTCACTTCATCCCAAAGCCTTTTCAGTTCATAATTATTTTCCTTGATCTCTGAAGCTTTTGGTGCTATCTTACCCATTTGGATAATTTTTCCCTTGATTTCTGAGACAATGCATTCTCTTGATTCTCTCTTCAGTCTCTATGTTGCCTTAATCCCTCAATAGTGGTGTTCCACAAAACATCTTCATTCCACTTTTCTACAATGTTTCTGCAAGCTCATTCATTTTGATGGTTTCTACTATTATAGCTACTCAGATGGCTCCCTAATCTGAACCTCTTGTCCTGAACTCCCAAGATGTAAACCTTCATTGTATATTTGTAGGACAATTCTATTGGTGTCTTGAAACCAAGGTGTCCAAAATTAAGTATTTTTTCTCTAGGTCTTCTCTTTTTCTGAACTCCCTTTTTTAGTAGCACTACTATTAACTAATTTACCTATGTTTGAAGCTTGGTACTTTCTTTGAGCTTTCCCTCTTTATACCCTTACCCCAGTATTCAGTTGTGAAGTCCTATTATATCTACTTTCATATCTACTGTATCCATCCCATACTCTCGATGATTATTACCCTAGAACTTGTCCTTATTGCTGCCCAGATAGTAGCATGCTGATTGTTTTTGCTCTATTTTCCTACCTAACTTCACATAGTACTTGGTTTGTACCCATCTTATATTCTAATCCACCCTTATTTTTTTTAAATTAATGTCATTTATTATGTGAAATAATCCTTGAGAGAGTAGGGAGGAACAATGTTATTTAATCTGTTCTTTCTCAGCTCCTAAAACAGCTGGAAAAATTCTAGATGCTTAATAAACATTTATAGAAATAAAAAGATGATGGAAAAAAAAGTGAACTTTTGTGACTTTTAAGGTCTACCATGATCAAAACTATGAAACATATTTAGTCTTCAGTGTGTCAATACATCAGGAGATCTGTACTTTCACTGATCCCTCCATGTGTGCTCCTTCCCATGGTGTAGTTTGAATCTCCCCACATCTCATCTCATGTGCTTCTTGCCCTTTCATAAATCTTCAGGCCTCTAGATCTAACCTTCTGTGGTTAGCATTGTTACATTCCATTTTATCTGTCATTCTTATTCAATGATTAGCATACCTCCTTTTCTGATGACAAGTCATCTGAATATCTTTTTCACAATGCTACAGAATTCATATTGGAAATAAAAAGATTGGAGCATTCTTACTTATTATGTATCTTTCCATTGCCTTTTCATCCCTAACAATAAAACATTTATTTAGTTCTAAGAACTGTGGTAAACAGTGGATATATATAAGGACAAATGACAAATATAGTCCCTTCCCTCAGGGACCTTGCATTTTAATAGAAAAAGGCAACATAAAAAAACAAAGAAAGTCCTTTGGATCACAGGAGCTGGAAGTGAGGAGTCTTTGTAATGAGCAGGATAAGAGAAAACCATATTTATCAGAGCACAATATTATAAGGGTCAGGGACAGGTCCAAAATTGTTTTGGGGAAGAGGGTACCATAGTTGAGGTTGATGGTTGGAATGCTGGTACTATGGTAAAAGGGTGGAGGGAAAGTGGCCAAATAGCATCTCAGTATGTCAATAATTCAAGCAAAAACTTCCTAGCACCAGAAGGACTAGAAGCATCTTGTGCCATAGTAGAGAGAGCACTGAATTTGGGAATAGGAGAACCTAAGGTTGAATCCTGCCTCAGACACTTACCAGCTGTGGGACCCTGTGCAAATTCATCTTTCTCAGCCTCAGCAGCTTGCTGGAGTATATAAAATCTTCCACTCAGCTATCAAAGCTCAGATCTGATCACAACACTCCCTTTAGTAAATTCCAGTGACATTCTGTTGCTTCCAGGATCAAATGAACAAATCAATTATTTGGCTATTAAAGTCCTTCATCTTCTAACTCTTTCCCACTTTATTTATTTTTTTGCAAGGCGGATGGGGTTAAAGTGGCTTGCCCAGGGCCACACAGCTAGGTAATTGTCAAGTGTCTGAGAGCAGATTTGAACCCAGGTACTCCTGACTCCAGAACTGGTACTTTATCCACTGCGCCACCTAGCCGCCCCTACTCTTTCCCACTTTCACAAGCTTGCACCTTCCCTGCCCTCTTCCCCTTCCCCACTTCCTCCCGTGTACAATACCAAAAGACTTTCTGGACACTGTATAAATGTTAGTTAGCTATTATTATTGTTCTCTTGTGACCTTTGGTTAATTTACTCTTCTTAGCTACCTTAACTGTAGCCATTCAACTTTCTTGGTTCAAGTGAAACAACAGTATCAGTCCTAGGACATCAGGGCTCTTTATTTCATTTCTATTCTCATTCAGTTCTATCCAGATAGCTATCAAAACTAGCTTATCTAAAATTCTATTCAATTCTTTTACTTTTTTTTTTTTAAGTTTTTGCTAGGCAATGGGGTTAAGTGGCTTCCCAAGGCCACACAGCTAAGTAATTATTAAGTGTCTGAGACCAGATTTGACCTCAGGTACTCCTGACTCCAGGACTGGTGCTCTATCCACTGCACACCTAGCCACCCCCCCCTTTACTTCTTTTTTAATTGAGCTTTTTATTGGATTTATCTAGTTCTGAGAGGGAAAGATTAAGGTCCCCCATTATTATAGTATTACCATCTATCTCCACTTGTAATTCATTTAGTTTTTCCTGTAAAAAATTAAGATGCTAGGAGAACAGATTGAAGGACACTTCACTTCAAATAGGGTTGAAGAAAATATCAGAACACTTAAAAATGCCTGACATATCCTACTGTCTGCTTTGTTTGTCATCAACAATAATCATAACAGCAAAACTTCATGGGCAGGGAGTGAGTTGGGTATTAAAGAATTTCATGCAGCCAGTCAATAAGTATTTATTAAACTCTATGCCAAAGAAAGACAAAGGACAGTTCCTGCCCTCAAGGATCTCTCAATCTAATTAAGGAGAGAACATGCAAATGAAAAGCCTTCTTGTAGAAAATGGCATTGAAGGAAACAAGGGAATCCAGAGATGAGGATGGAGAATGTTCCAGGGATTGGGACCAGTTAGCAAAAATGCCCAGAGCTGGGAGTGGACAGTCTTGTTTAAGGAGCAGTCAGAAAATTAGGGTCTCTTGGATGCTGTCTCTTAGCATCTCTGAAGTATCGAATGGGAAGGTGTCCCCATTTCACAATTTAGAGAAATTGTTTTTCTCTTTCCCTTCCCAAGAGTAACTGGATTAGATCTTGAACTATGCAATTTAATGTTTCTTTCAAAAGAGAACTGGAGAAGATTCTCTCTCTCCATATATACCCATGTATGTATGTATATATACATATATATATGTATATATATATCCCCCCAAGAGATAAACATTAAACTAAATGATTTTAGAGGCTGATCATGAAAATGACTGCCCTTATGTATCATAGGCACAAGAATCTAGCTATTGAATAGTTCACTTAGGCTAGACACCTTTAACTTCTGTCCTGCAAATACTGAAATCTTCAAAATGGGAATATGAATATATGTGGAAGATCTCATTGCAATAATAGCTCCTCAAATCTCTATGACCACATCTCAGAAGTGCCCAATTCCTAGATTCACAGGAATACTCAGAGGAAACAAATGCTAACAAAATACTAAAAATTATCCTATTGGGAAGTCAAGTTGATTTTCATACTATTTAGAAGAGTACCATCCAAAGATGATCAGAGGAGTGATTCCAATGACTTTTCCCCTCTTCTTCTTTCCATCCCTAAGGATATATTTTTACCCCAAATACCAGAAATGTTTGCAATCAGCTCGGAACTATGTAATGCCAAGAACAAAATACTTGGGTTGGAGAACAAAAATATTTGTTCAGGCTTGGGAACATGTACTTCCTGGTTTGATCAAGGGAGCATAAATCCCAGAGCATGTGGCTTCTATAGTCAATTAATATTGGCCTTAGCTGGGATGTGACCTTGGCAGAGATACCAGACAGGTTTTTTTTTCCAGACTAAAAACCTCTTTCTGTACATAGAAGCCAACAAGTTGTTTATGTATAGCAGGGAAGGGTGCCCCATAAATACAGTAGAATAACATTAGTCTTTTAATTATTTTGTGCAAGCTGATACAATGACTTTTGGAGCTCATCCAAGATGTAAAAAAGCTCTTTGAGGGCTCTCTTGTGTGAATCAGTGTCTATAATCAAACAGACATATAAAAATATGATTCTATTTACAACCCTTATTCAAGAATATCCTGCGTAAGCAGTAGTTTGAGGGCTCTCTGCCAGAGCTTCCCCCCCCCACTTAGTTTTGTGAAGATCAAAGGTGAGCTTAAAAATACAGTTTCTTTCCTTTTGTGGTCATCCCATTGCATTGTTTTTCCATGGGTTCTTACTTTGTGAAGCAGGCCTATGGAAGTGAAGTGGTGATAGGTAATGGCCAGCCTACAGTAGGTGGTCCAGACCAATTAGGAAGACATGGTGGGGAGAGTAGAGCCCAGCAAGCTGTAGACTTTAACAGGGATGTGTCATATATCTCATAGTACATCCAAAACAAACACTTGGCCTGGCACATCATATTACCAAGTTTATGAGTCTGTCTGAATACAAATCTGGTTTTTTAGTGCTAGTTGAATGGGAGGTCCAGTCAAGAAGAAAAAGGCAAAAGGAGAGTTTGAAGAATTCTAGTCTGATAGCATTAGTAGACATATGTGCTAGATCTACTTCCTTTACAAAGTGACCTAACCAAGTCACTCAAGGGCAGTTATCCACATCCATAAAATGGGGGTAATGATAACTATCTCAAGAGGCAGTTGTGAAAGACTTAGGTTCAAATGCTGTCTTAGATAGCCACTGACTTGTGATTCTAGACTATTCATTTATCCTCTCAGTGCTCTAGATGACTTAAGAATTCAAGTTTCAAAGAACTCTTGTTTTTAAAGAGAGTTTCCTTCTTCATGTGGGGAATTCTTAATCTCACTGAACCCACAGAACCAATCCTTGTCTCTGTCATACCCTAAATACTTTATGAGGATGTTGTAAGGTCAGGTAAGACAATGGATGGAAAATGCTTAGAAAAACAGAATTCCTATGTAATGTTATTTCTGAGATTGGTGGGGAACCTTTTTTTTAAAAACCCCTCATGATCGCAAAGGGATGTGGCAAAATCTTAGCATGCTTCTAAGGGATATAATTTCATTATTCTGAGTTGATAAAGAACACATGCCCATAGCCGTGGCCAAGCCTCCAGCACTGATTCATAATTAGGAAAATACAAAAAAAGAGGAACTGGTCGGTTTCAACTTAGGTTCAGTGGGCCATTCCAAGAGTTACTCTCGGGTGTTTGCACCACCTGAGGCAAAAGAATACATGCATAGCTTTGGCATTAGAATTATAGGTTGCCAAGGATCAGTGAGTTGCAGGAGGAATGCTGGGAAAACCATTCTCCTCAGCACTTAGTCCTCAGAAATCTTGGTTAACAGCATCTTAACTGATCTCAGTTTGTGATGAAATTTAGAGAGAAAGCTACTTGACTCTTAGAGAGCCAGGAACCCAAGATTAGTTATATTTAATCCACTTTCAGTTATCATAAGATCATAGTTCTCAAGCTGGAAGGAACCTTAGAAGTCATCTCGTCCTATCTCATTTTTGCAAGTGAAGAAATAGAAGCCCATTTAGGTGGCATGACTTGGTCATGATCCAGGCATGGGTTTGGGGATTTGAACACTCTAAACAATGTTCTTTCCCTTGTCCTATGTAGGACACTCAGGTAATAAGTGGCAGAGGTTTAGGCACAGAGGAAAACTTACTACCTGCAAGATAGTTAATCATCTAGACTCAGTCTAAATATTCATTTGAAACATGTTTTCTGATTCTTATTGGAGCTGTTCCAAAAGTGGCAAAAGGACTCTTTGGGTCCCTTATCTCCCTGTGACAGAGTGTTAGGAAAACAAGAATCTTATCCAAAGGCAGGCATCTTGGAAAAGGAGTAATGGCTGTAGATAATTCTCAATCTGGATAATCTACCCCAGAGACAGTCTCTTTAACTTTCAAATTCTAGTAAAATGACCTAATGGGGACTTATATGCTAGTGGGTCCTATGAGAGAACTATTAGGGGGGAGGTGTGGATCATTGTACATGGATCATGGGTTCAGTGGATTTACTGGCCATGGTCTAATATTCCATAGTCTAATGTTCCATATGGGTGATTATTAATGGAAGTCATACTGAACATGTAAAGGAGGTGGGGCATAAAAGGACCAAGAAGTACTGAACCTACACATGCCAAGGGAAAAACACGGCCCTTTCAAGTTTGGTGACTCAAGGGAATATCCCGAGCTTAACAATTAGTAAGTATTTGACCCAGGATAGGAATCTAGGCTTCTCTTGAGTCTAAATCTAAGCTTCTTTCCACTAGGAGTTGAAATCTGTGAAAAATACTAAGGACCGCAAAAAGACCTTTTTATTTTTTAAGTCTTCTTAAAAACAGTTTAACGAATTAGGGACTGTTCTCTGATGTGATTTAGGTTATTGTTATCAGTTCTGTTGGACATATTTTAGAAAGGTCAGCTGAAAAACTAGAGTGTATCTTGTGCATATGAGTGGGGATTTAGGAGGGGAGGAGAATAAGGATAGTGAAGGCACTAGAAACCATCATTTGAAGAAACGGGGATATTGAACCTGTAGAAGACAAGAATTAAAGACCAAAAAAAATTTTTTTCTTGATTTGCTCTCCTGGGCCCCAGAGAACAAGTCTAAGAGAAATGAGTACAAGTTGAAGATTTAGACTTCATATAAGAAAAAGATTTTTAACAACTGAATCACATCCTGAAAGTGGGCTGAGCCACTTTAGGAAGAGTGAATTCTGAATTAGGAAAGGTCATGGAGAGTGAATGGAAACTTCTGAGATATACTGCAGAACCAGTTTCTATTCAGGTTTGAAGTTTCATCTAATTCAATTTAAAGTTAAATTTTAAGAATCTCAGTTATGCAGTTCTGTAAACTGGATGTTGAAGCTTCAATCATTCCATCATATGAAAGACCTTG
The DNA here is from genome assembly GCF_037893015.1 of Macrotis lagotis. NCBI lineage: Eukaryota > Metazoa > Chordata > Mammalia > Peramelemorphia > Peramelidae > Macrotis > Macrotis lagotis. The sequence continues at coordinate 267,593,050 of NC_133659.1, read as the reverse complement.
AAAGCAAATGAGAGGATTGTAAATATGAAGGACCATCAAATTGAAGAGATATCAAATTATCCTCTTTGACTTCAAAGAACAGAATGCATATGAAAGAGCAATGGATTTTAAATGGGATGATCTGGGCTCAAATTCCACCTCTGCCACATACCTCTTTTTTTTTTTTAATTTTATTTAAGGCAATGAGGTTAAGTGACTTGCCCAAGGTCACATAGCCAGGCAATTATCAAGTGCCTGAGATTAGATTTGAACTCAGGTTCTCCTGACTCCAGGTCTGGTGCTCTATCTATTGTACTACCTAACTGGCCCCTGCCACACACCTCTTGTGTGACCTTGGGCAAGTCGTTTGATTTGACAACTGATTGGAAGGAGAAATGAAAGAGAGAAAAAAATCAAGGAAGACTCAATTTGAGAATCTGAAGAACTAGGAGAGTAGTTTCTTCAGCCAAAATTGACATGACAATAATACATTATCTTGTGTGGCAAGAGCAAGGAATGACATGTGGATGGCCGGTACACTCCACAGGCACCCTTGCATCATTGGAGCCAAAAAGTCAGGAAAGTCTCTTACTTTTTAGTAGACTCACTTTGGGGAACTTTTGAGAGGGCAAGGATGAAAGTTACAGAGGATAGGCAAGCATGGATGATTTTTGACCTGCCTGGTTGGAGAAGAAAATTGATGAGATCACAAACCCTTTTGAGTATCCAAGTGTATTTTTTTTTATTTTTATTTTTTCTGAGTGGATTTGTAATATTCATGTGATATTGGTATGAATAGGAACTAGACCTATGATTTCATGGGTATTGGGAGCTCCAAAACAAGGAAACCCTTTTGGATTCCAAGGTAGTTAGTCCCACCCTTGTGATTTTATAGATGAAGAAGTTTATAGCCTTATGTGGATGGAAAAGGAACTTCTTCAGAGATGGCTGAGAGATCTGAAAGAGATAGTCTTAATAGAATCTATCTCAAAAGGTAGGTTGGTGGTGATCAATTCTGTAAATTGTTGAGAACTTTAAAGTATTATATCAATGCTAGCTATTATTTTTATGATTATTTAAGGTGTGGAGACTTGCTTCTTATCCATCCCCATGCCCCTCCATAAATCAAACAAGACAAATTCCTCATACAATGCAAAGGTTGACTGTGTAGGATAACTATTGACCATCTCCACAGATCTCAAGATTAGGTTTTTTTGGCAAGCATAAAAAAACATTGCAACTCTTTTTTGTTACTAAATATTACAGTTTGAAAAAAATATGAATGACTTTAAAGCAGAGGGGCACCAGAAATTCTAGTGGGCAGAGATCTGCACAATCTTTTTCTAATTATCCTAACAAAGCAGCATATCAGGAATTCTCATTCTTCCTTTGGGAAAGTTATGCTAATAGGAAACAATAGTACTTGCTTTACCTAAGATCAAAGCTCCTTTCTAACCCTTAATTCTATTCTTGTTAAGGGGGGAAAAACAGAGAAAAGTGCAAGAATGTTTGTTTATGTGGATAATATCCCAATGATTGCTTTGTGACTTGGTTTATCACAACAGTTGAACAGCTAAGTGAACTAGTAAGAATTAGTCATAAACGGTAATTGAATATCTTTCCTCTATCTGAAGAATAGGGGTTTAGACTTTGAGTAAATATATATATCAGAGTTATTCAAAAAGTAAATACTTAAAATGAAAATAAACTATCTTTAATAATAAAACTACTGGGTTCTATATTTTTTGTTCTTAGTTTTATTTGATTTTTATAGTTAATTTCTAGTTCTACTGAACTAGAAAAATCTAGAATTGTTCACGTTTTTTACTCTGTGACTTCGTTTGTGTGTGTGTGTGTGTGTGTGTGTGTGTGTGTGTGTGTGTGTAGGAAACAATGGTGACGTTGACTTTGGAATGTGGTTTTGTAGTTATATTTTTATATGAATGTAATCTAATCTGGGAATTTCCAATAGTGTAAACTAAGTAATGAAGTTGTACTGGGAAGACTTGATTCAAAAAGAGTTGGAAAATCATCCTCTTTCTCTGACTTCATCCCTGCTTGTAGTTCTCAGAATGAGTTTGCTTCTCATTCTTTGCTGGGAATAGATAGCCCTACCTTTCAAACTGATTGATGTCAAACATTAACCTCTACTGTTTCCACCATAAAGTTAGAATGAGAGAATTATGATTTTAAGGCTATCGAATTATGAACAACAAAATTTTGCTTTTCAAACACTAGGACATGAATCACATCTTCAGTTCTGTTTGATAATATTCCTGAAATTGACATGTTCCAAGAGAGGCAAAAAAATTATAATTAAATGTGTTATATTTCAGAGGCATTTTCCAAATTATTCAATGATGATTTTTCCTGGCTCCTTTTGACAATTTAAATTCTTGGAAAACAAGGAATTCTTTAAGGGGTAGGTCGTTTTTGCCCTGATTATTGTTGGATGATAGACATTGCTTTGATTAGCATTATTCTTTAACTTAGCATGAAATGCACTTTATTCAAAGTGTCAAGGTTAATGCCAGTGAACCTTTCACCAGTGTTGTTTTCTGTTAGTCTTTTTTTAGGTGAGCCCACAAAATGTTTCCCTCATTCCCTGCCTCTTCTTTAAAGACTTAGTTCCTCTGGTAATTTTTATTTTAGGAGCTGTAGATGTCTTTCCTAAATGTATTGAGAGACCGAGAGAGAGAGAGAGAGAGAGAGAGAGAGAGAGAGAGAGAGAGAGAACTACAACTTGAAAACAATAGCAATATGCAAAGAGATAAGGGTAAACATGTATTTTAAAACTTTGGAGTACTCGCCCTCAGTAGCTACATATTATGTTGTATCTTTTTTTTATCTCATTTACTCTTTGAAGGATGAGCAATCATCTGAGTATGCCTAGAGCAAACAGTAAATCCTAAGAAATTAACAAAAATTTGTAATTCTAGAAGAAAAATTTCTTCATTGGCATAATATATCAATATATATAACAATCTCTTTGCTGAGATTTTGATACTTGGATCACAGTGCTAACCAGAAATTTTTGATTTTGGTTAGTGGTATCTTTTTTTTTTTGTTAGGTTTTTGCAAGGCAAATGGGGTTAAGTGGCTTGCTAGGTAATTATTAAGTGTCTGAGATCGGATTTGAACCCAGATACTCCTGACTCCAGGGCCAGTGCTTTATCCACTGCACCACCTAGCCGCCCCTAGGGGTATCTTTTTTTTTAAGTTTTTTTTTTTTTTGCAAGGCAACGGGGTTAAGTGGCTTGCCCAAGGCCAGGGGTATCTTTTCTTAACCTCTTTAATTGTGGATTTCCATTAATAATTTTTTTTCCTGAGAAGTATAGACTTTTAATAGCTGTTCATATAACAGTAATGAATTTCTATGTCATGGACACCTCATACAGAAAATATAGTAAATATATTTATTATAATAAAAAAGCAGATTAAACTGAACCATAACCATTAAAAGAAAAAGAAAAAAGATAATTGACTGTGATAAATTAATGTAATAAAATATTACTATGCCATAAGAAATGGGAAAGAAAAGGATGGTTTCAGAATAATATGGGAAGATTTGTATTTACTGATGCAGAATGAAATGAGCAAATCAGGAGAAAAATTAACACAAGGACAACAACATTGTAAGGAAAAGTTTTGAAAGGTTAATAATTCTGATCAGTGCAATAATCAGTCATATCTCCAAAGAATAAGTTGATTACTTACCTTCCTACATCCCAAGGTACATAGAGAGACATATATTTTTGGACATGACCACTGTATAGATTCATTTTGGTTCATCCAGGTCACACCCACTAACTCTGGGTGTCTATAGAGCTCCATCCTGGTCCCCCTTCTGTCCTCACTCAATAGTATTTCATGTAATGATCTCCTTGACTCCCATGAATTAAATTATTATCTTTAGGCTGATGATTCTTATATCTGCTAATCCAACTCTAACCTTTTTGCTGTCCTTTAGTCAGTACCTTTCTAGTCCTCCAGTCTCACATCTCCATCTGACTTCCTCAAACTGGATATCCAGCAGACTTGTTTGGATAAACTAAAGTCCAAAACTAAACTTATTATCTTTCCTTCCCATCCTGGCTAAATACCTCCCCCTTCCTAATTCCATATTACCACCCTCCAGTCACCCAGATTTCTATATCAAATCTATTGCCAGTCTTAAAATCTTACCTTTGTAACAACTCACATCTTGCTTCCTTCTTTCCTGTTGTTGATGTTCAGTCATGTTTGACTCTTCAAAATCCCATTTAGGGTTTTCTTGGCAAATAAATTGGAGTGATTTCCTATTGTCTTTTCCAGCTTATTTTACATATAAGGAAACTGAGGTAGAGAAGGTAAAGTGATTTGCCCAGGGTCACACAACTATTGAGTAGATGAGACTGAATTAGAACTCTGGTCTTCCTGACTCCTTGCCTTGCCTTCTATCCACTGTGCCACCTAGTTGTCCTTCTGATACTATTTTCCTCTGATACCCTGATTCATCTCCTCACACTAGACTTTTGAAATAGACCTTGGGCTGACTTGCTTCAGGTCTCTGGCCACTCCAATCCTTCTACTACTCACCTGTGAAAGTGATCTTCTCAAAGTTCAGTTCTGTTCATGAATCACCCCTCTGACTCAATAAATTCTAGTGACTCATTAGGATCAAATATAAAACCCCTTTTTTTTCATTCAAAGCCCTTTATAACCTTACTCCCAATATCCTTACACACCTAGGTACTTTTCAGTCCAGTGACACTGCCCTCCTTATTGTTCCTGACATTTTTACTGACTATCTTATATCTTGGAATGCTCTCCCGTTTCACCTCTGCCCCCTGGCCTTCCTAGCTTTTAGACCTAGTTAAAATTCACCTGTAGGAAACATTTCCTGGTCCCCATTAATTCTAGTATATTTTCTCTGCTAATCATTTTCCATTTATCCTGTATATAACTTGTTTGAACATAGTTGAAAAGAGAAGGGAGACCAGGATGGAACTCTATGGGACACCCACAGTTAGTGGGCATAGTTGTCCCCACTACTAGCTTAGCTTCTTTAGGGCAGGGGCTGATTTTGTTTTTTTATGTATCTCCAGTGCTTAACAAAAATGACTGGCACATAATATACAATTAAATGTTTATTGACTGGCTGAATTGACTATGTTTATTTGTTGCAAGGGATTATTTTTCCTTTCAATTTTTCATTTTAAAGAAGAGTTCAAATCTGGCTGCAGATACTTACAACTGTGTGAGCCTGAGCAATTCACCTAATCTTTTTATACCTCAGATTCTCATCTGTAAAATGATATTTCTAAGCACTTGTCTCCCAGGGTTACTGTAAGCTTTATAAATTGCTTTATAAACCTTAAAGATCTATATAAATGTTAGCTGGTTATTATTATATTTATTAAAGAATTGCTAAGGGCTGGTCACCATACTAGGAACTGAAGATATAAAGGCAAAACATGAAATAATTTCTATTCTCAAAGAACTGGACAGCCAGATGGTGGAATGAATAGAGTGCCAAGCCTGAAGTCAGGAAAGCCTGATTTTGAATCTGATCTCATATTATTAGCTGTGTAGTCTCATGCAAGTCATTTAATCTCTATCTGCCTCAGTTTTCCCATCTGTAAAATGAGGATTGAAATGGCATCTGCCTCCCAGGGTTGTGAGGATCAAATGAAATAATAATAAAGAGCTTATCATAGCATCTAGTACATGGTAAATATATCATTGTTAGCTATTATCATCAGATTACTTTGATTAGACTTTTCATAATTTTTCCGTCTAGCTCTTGGCTTGATTGAAAATTAAGTGAACATTAAACAGCAAATTCACATAGACACTTCATTTTTGCATCATAGAGCTGTGACTGGAGCAACAAAAAACTTGAGTACTTATTTTCTTCACTTCAATAGGATTTCAGTAGGGTCTCCATTCCTCAACTATTTTCTTCTCCCTTTAGAGAATAGTTTTCCTTATCTTCCCTTTCCACTCTTCCTTTCTAACCTCTCCTGAAGCAGCTCCTTCATTCTCTTGTCCCTTCCTTTTTTGAGGAAAGTCTATTGTCACCTCATCCCTCTCCTTTTTTTTCTCCCGATCTTGCAAGGCATTTGCTCTATTTCTTTTCCTCTTGCTTCTTATTCATTCATTCATTCAATTTGCTATTCCTTCCTTCCTTTCCTTCCTTCCTTCCTTCCTTCCTTCCTTCCTTCCTTCCTTCCTTCCTTCCTTCCTTCCTTCCTTCTGTTAGTCTAAGGGGCCAGAATGACTAGGAAGGGTACTTATAAAAAAACTGATTCAATTTTTTCCACTTGAAGCCTATATTTGAATATTTAAGGGCAAGTGTTAAAAGTGCTTTCTTAATTTATAAGCTCTATTCTTGATAAGATTTTCATTTTTGTTTTGTTCTAGAAATTTATGACAAAAATTCATTGCAAATTATAAACAATCATTGTCTTTCAAAGAAATCAATCTGTGTTTTATTTTGGGGCTTATCCTATCAACTGCTATATGTAATTTTTGGGACAAAAGCCAAGCTGATTGGGAAGGGAAAGGGAAGAATTTCTAAGAACCAGCAATATTGATTAACAAAGAGAAAATAGTATACAAAGAGAAAATACTGTGCTATAGTGAATAGTATGTTAAGTTTGGAGTCAAGGAAGAATTGTGCTCAAATCTTACCCAGCTGAAGTAAATCACTCACTTCATTTGTCAGACCCTCCTTACCTGGAAAATGGGAATGATGATTCTAGTACCTACTGCATGGGTCATTCTGAGATTCAAATGCACAAGTAGCACTGTACACATACAACACTTTGTTAGCTTTCAAGTACTATGTAAATGTCAATTATTATATAATATATACTATAAATGTCAATATATAATATATACTATTAAAATATAATTTACACCCAACTATTCATGATCCCTGTAAGTTTGGGCACCACAGGATCCTAGAACTTGGTACTGGTACTTCCAATAAGATTCTTTGAAATATTACTTGCCCATTACCACTATATGGACCAAGACTGAATGGCAAAGGTGATAGAATAGGCAGAAGCTTCAATAACAATCAACACATTGAAAAGTTACCGTTCACAGTTTTGGGCAAAGAGAAAGTTTCTCAGGCAATTAAGCATTGAGAATTTAAGACTTTCCTGTTATCCTATTTTGTATCTTTAAGAAAAAATTTAAAATTTTGATGTATTTCTACTATTGTGTGGTCATCATAACATAGCAATTGTTTACATGGAAAATTATGACTTTGCTGTATTACATCCTGACTCTCTAAGAATTGGATTTAAAATCTTGATTTGCATTCCTTATCAATATCATTGGGTGGTCTTTATAACATTTGTGTATGACTTATGATTCATTATAAGATTCATAGGACTTTCTCTTGATTATTGGTCTTCCCATACTCTTTTCTCTTTTTTTAAATTTTTTTTTTTGGCAAGGCAATGGAGTTAAGTGACTTGCCCAGGGTCACACAACTAGGTAATTACTAAATGTCTGAGGTTAGATTTGAACTCAGGTCCTTCTGACTCCAGGGTCAGTGCTCTATCCACTGTACCACCTAGCTTCCCCCATACTCTTTTGTCTTTAAAAAAAAGATTCACATTTTTCTTAGGCAGAAATACTCTCTGAAAATAAAAGGAGTTGGAAGAGACATTAGAGGATTCATTCTTTAGCCATGGCTAAATATTTCCAAATATTTGCAGTGGCCACCCTGATAGTGCATTCTGTTGATGGAGAGCTTTAGTTTGAACCTTACATTAAGACAATAATGTCTTTCTTCCTGTGACTTCCCTCCATTATTCTGGTTCTGCCCTTTGGACAGATCAAATACATCCTCTTTTATTTAACAGTCTTTTAAATACTCTAAGACAACTACCATGTCAATAAATCAAGAAAAGGTCCATTTGGTACACTTTATGGGAACATATGGACTAGAGTCTTACAGTATGAGAAGGTGTGGATGAAATGTGTTCTGTACCACTGTGGATGAAGTGTCTGCATTAATGAAGTCATAATCACTAAAAGTCAAAGTCACATTATTTCTTACTTTTCCTTAAGCTAAATATTCTCAGTTCCTTTGTGTTTTCCCCAGTTTCTAAGTTGTTTTTTGTTTTTAATTCTTTTTTTTTTTTGCAAGGCAATGGGGTTAAGTGGCTTGCCCAAGGCCACACAGCTAGGTAATTATTAAGTGTCTGAGGCAGGATTTGAACTCAGGTACTCCTGATTCCAGGGCTGGTGCTCTATCCACTGTGCCACCTAGATGCCCCCTTAGTTTCCTAAGTTGAATCGTGTTAGATTTGAAATCAGTTCAGTAGCTTACTATCTGTGTGACTTTGAGTGTGACTTAATCATTCCTGCCTCAGTTTCCTCATTTTTAAAGTGGGAAAATACACCTACCTCTGTGTCATCAAGAGGATAAAATAAGATAATAGACACAAATAGTTTTGAAAACTCTATATAAATGTTGTCTATTATTATAGCTGCTGGACCCCATATCCTCTGGATCACCTTTCTTTAGTTTGTCTCATGAAATATCCCACTTAAAATGTGATAGCCAGAGCCAGAAACATCTATTCAAATGTGCCAACAGTTAAACATTTATATTCCAAAATGCTTCTCCAGTTAGTCATTTCTATTTTTCATTGATGTCTTCCTATCCAAAAAGATTCATGACAACATTGTATATCAGAGCTTGTATCTGAAATGCTTCTCAACTACATGGTAGGTTCTGAATCAGAATTAAGCAGAGATTTCATTGATGAATGGGGCTATGTGGGAATCAGAGTAAGACATTTTCAGAACCCTCTAGTTTTATGGGAAGAACAGTAAAATAATCAGAGCCTATATCCTAAGTGGAGGTAAAGTCATAACAACATCATTTAATTTTTTTTGTTCTACAGAAATTAATAGACAAAGATTGCCCCAAGTTTAACAAACTTGGGATCATTAAGAACTGAACCATTAATTAAAGTCTTGGCATGTTGAAGAATAGGAATAAAATGAATGAGATCAAAATAAACCCCCTCTTGCCTCTTTTTAAGGTCTCAAATTATTATGCTGGTTAATATTCTCAAGGAAAGAAGCAATGTCAAGATAAAAAAAAAATTAGGTCAACCATAACTTTCCATATATTAGAACTTCTGTAGTTTCAAATGTAAAGAAATTCACTTTTTTCAGTCACCAATTTTATTCACCAATTTGGTAAAATTATATTGAAAGATCTTATTTATTATCCATGAGAACTTGTCCTCTTTGTATGAAGATTCTACGAAATCATTGATGTTTATCTTTATATAAAAAGTGAAAAAACATTTAATTTTTTAAATAAAGAAAGCAATGCAAAGAGAACAGTTGGTTGTTCAATAGAAGAGATTAGAGAAGAAGGTAAAGCAACAAAAAAGAAAGATGGAAAGTTTATTAGTTTAATTGACAGAATTTGGGTATATTTGAGATTTCAAAATATTATGCCTTTCTTTTCTTCCAATGGGGGTATGAGAAAAGTGATGGATTTTGAGTTGCAGGATCTTGCTTCATATCTTTCTTTTGTCACTTTGAGACTTTGGCTGTTACTTAACCTGTCTGGGTCCTAGTTGCCTCATCTATAAAATGAGGAGATTGGACTAGATTATCTCTAAGATTTCTTCTTACTCTAAATCTAAGATCCAATAATAACAAATAACTGAAATTTATTTAACATTTTCAATTTTGCCAAGCCCTTTAATTAATATTTGATTTGGAATTTGCACTTTGGAATAGCCTTGCAAGGAAGGTGCCAGGCCCATTCTTATCCTCTTTTACAGATGAGGAACCTCAGACTCAGAGAGGTTAACTGTCTTTTCCATTACCATATAGCCAAGAGGAAGAAGTCTCAGAGATAGAACTTGAACATGGGTTCTCTGACACCAAGCTAAAACATGGATTTTTTTTTTCAACCTAGTTAAGGTTTTTCACATTAAAAAAAGTTTTGTGATATATTTGCTAACATTTATGAAAACATCATAATTTAAATGTTTCATTTGTTGGAACCTAGATACAACAGAGGATGACAGCTGTTATGAAATTAGTCATTGAACTGAGCAGCAGAGAACCAAGACTTCGGGAGGACATGAGAGCTGTCTCCAAGTATTTGAAGGGCTTTCATGTGCAAAAGGGATTAAATTTGTTCTTTCTGGCCCTGAATGGTAGAACTATTAGCAATAAGGTACAAACTTCAGTGAGCCAGACTTATTCTGAGTGTAAGGGAAAATGGAGTTTTAAGAGTTGGAGCTATCCAAAAGTGGAATGGGTTGACTCATTGGGTACCAAGTTCTCCATCAATGGAAGATATCAAGGAGAGTTTAGGTGATCACTAATTGGGATGTCAAAAAAAAAGAACTTTTGTTTAGATACAGATTGTTTCGGAAGGCCTCAGAGACCCATTTCAACTCAAGAGATCCAGTGATTCCATAAATTTAATGAAAACAAAACAAAATGAAACATTGCTTTAATTTAAGACAAGACAAATTATGGGAGATCATTTTGGGTGTCTTTCAATAGGATCAAACTGAAACATATGGTTTGTGCTCAAATGAAATGGAGAAGAAGGGTAGTTCATTGCTTGATAAACAAATACTGATACTAGTGATAACTAAGCTAGATTAAAAAATATCATTTTTCTGTCATGGGGTTGCTTTATTGTGTCAATCTTTATTGAACAGAAGTGGAAGAGAAATTATTGCTGAGGGAATTATTTTATTTTATTATTTTATTTTTTGGCTGGTGGCCTCCATGGGTTAGCTCGTTTGGGTTTGATAAATGAAGACCAGTCCCTCAGGGATTTCTAACTTGTTTGCTTCTGGGAGATCATTAGATCCTTTGATTTCTTGGCTGACAGGAATTTGAAAGAGAACAGTATGTTTTTTGCCTCTTGTGGGCCTGGAGAATCATATGCCCTCATGCTTTGGCCTTACCATGGTCACATAATGAAACTGCTTAAAAGGAAGAATTTACAGAAGTACTTTGGCTGAACATGTTGAGTCTTTAATAGTATTGTCATTTAGCCTTGTGTTTTTAATCGTGGGCATTTTCTCTCCCTCTTCCATTGTTAAAGCATTTTAGGACTTGGGAAGGTCTTGGTTACAAAAACCCCAACCATCCCCTATAATGATGACCTTTAATAACAATAACAGAATGATTTATGAACCATAATCAAATAACAATAACATCAACAGCAGCAGCAGTCTAAGAAATAACAAAGATATTTCAATTTGATTCTTATTTCACAAGTTATGTCCTAAATACCCATAGTAATGGGGTTTCCAATTTCCAGTTGGCTTGGTTGAGATAACACCATTCATAGCAACCATATTTAAACACCAATAAATAAGAGACTGTACATCTGCTTTTGTGGTCTATGATAAAACTGAAATGCTCTTGGCTTTCAGTCTCACATTTTATTACAAATTCTTTTTGTTTCTTATATACCAATAGAAAAGCAAGTATGTAACCTATTTACAGGCACTACACATTTACATATATTATATACATTTAATAAATTTAGGAAAATAATTGGACAGGAAATGTAATATCTAAAGTAATAGGCTGCAACTGTACATGGTTTACTGTTGTGTCCCTTATGATTATTGTATCATATTGCAATAATAAATACAGTTCTATATTTACAAATCTTATAAAAAATCTCATAAATGTATTTTTTCAATTCCAAATTAAAACATCTGATCAAAATATTTCAAACATGCTTATAAAAATAAACCCACCCAACAGCTATTTGTTTTGGATGCCTGGTGGACTAATAACATTCTGATAAAAGAAGTTATGAATTAATCTTTCAACTTCCCGTGCTTTATTATTTTGCTTCTCAAAACATTTTACACATGTATTAGATGTGGAAAAGTGGAGGAATGCTACTGACATCAAGCAGGGCAGCCCAGATGGAAAGTTGCTAAAAATCAAGCTAAGTAAAAGGATAATGTATCCATGGAGCCAAAGGGATGTCAGAACTTATTCTCTAGCTTCATGTTGTCTTATTGCCATAGCCTTTAGAGTTAGTAGGTTTGAGATTCTCATATATATTGATTTAATATATGTCTGCTACAGTAGATCACTTTTCCACCATGCCTCTGAACTCAAAACATCTAATTGCTATAGTAGATAGTAGCATCCTGTCACTCCTAGTCCCCCAAATCCATTCTCCATCATTTCTCAGGATGTCCATTGCCGGCAATGAACTTTGATCCTGGAACCCCAAATTTGGGCACTAGGGAGTTAAAGATGAATGAAACCACTCAGAAACCATCTTTCCCTTATTTCTTTGATAGTAAGTTCATTTAGCCTTAGAAACGTTCATACAGTTCTGTCATCCTGGCTTTTAAACCAGATGCTAGTGCCTAAGATGGCAAATAGAATACCCTCCAAATATAAACATGTTAATAACATCCTCCATTCTAAAGCCAGGCAGATTAGTGATCTGAAAGAAGCCTATTATAGATATAAAGGCAGAAGGAAACAAAACTCTCTTTGCATAAATCCAGAGAATCAGAATACTCTTTGTTGTATCTTATGTTTAGTAATAAAGATGATTTTCGACTTCTTTTCTTCAACCCATTTTAATCATCCTTTAAAGAATTTTAGGTCTTATGGAGCCCATTTTGTGGGTCAATGTCTTCCTTAAAACTCTGTAGATGAGCTTAGGTTAAAATTGTGGCAAATCCTTGAAGAGTATTTAATTCTTCTATTTGTGCTAGGTTTTAAAAAAATCAATTGTTGATAAAAAACAACAACCAAATTATCCTATGAGATGCCTTCAGGCTCATTCTGATCCTAAATGTCAGTGACTTTGCAGTTTTTTTTTCACACTGACTGAGGGGGGATTTTTTTTTAATCAAGGTTCTAGCTCAACGTTTTTTTTTTTCGATACCTCAAGTGTATGGAACAATTATCAGGAACACTGTGCCCCTGTCCCACCAACTATATCAACCATCTTCCCCTCTGGGGTTTGCAATTTTTGTAAACATTTTCTCTTCATATCTTGCAACTCACATTAGAGACAAGGAACGAATGTTACAGATGAAAGACGATGACTTTCTGTCATTGGATAAGATGGTGGCCCTTTTGAACAAGAGGTCAGGTCATAAGAGCTGTTGCCACTAGCAAAAGAGACCAAAGCTTGGGTTGAATCACAGGACCGTTTCTCCACATCTTCTGAGTTGATAGAGATCAAACTTGAGTGTTTTGATCTTTTCCATAAGAATGTTTGCTTTCGGAAGTTCCCCAAGTCTTCCTTAAAATTTGGATTGAAGAGAATGTAGAGAAGGGGATTGAGACAAGCAGGGAGTGGCACAATCACCAAGAGAATAAACTTAATGACTTCAGGACTGATGAATGTGAGGTTTAGTAAAGAGGAAAATGACAAGAACGCTACAGGGCAATATAGGATGCAATTGGTAAAGAGTAATAGAGCCACATGCTTCACCATTGCGCAGTCCCAAATATTTTCTAGTTCTCCCTTTTCCAAACTGCAATAGAGCTTAGTGTAGGTGATGGTCATCACAAGGAAACAAAGTGAGTTCAACAACACCAGAGCTACCATGTAACTGGTGGTACTAGGTTCTCCAAAAGGCAGGGGAAAGCATAAGGGAGACACACTATATTCACTGCCACTGAGTAGGGGAATTGTAGCGATGGTCAGGGCCAATAGAAAGCAAATCATAACTATCGCTTTCAGACTGGAAAAAGATGCTTTGGTTTCAAATTTTGCAGAACTTTTTACAGAGAACCCACGTTCAAGGGCTGCCAGGGTAAGTAGAAAAACAGACGTCTCTGAAGCAAAAATGGACAGAAAACCGGTGACTTGGCAACCTATTCCACTCTCCCACCATGCACCATATTGAGCAAAGCTGCCAAAAGTTAATGCATCAACACTAGCCAAGACACCACTGGAGACACCCATTAGGGTGTTTACCACTGCTATCAATCCAATTAAAAGTTTTATAGAGGAAATATACAGTGGAGATCTGAAGATTGTTGAGGTCACCAAAGCATTACAAAGGAAAGCCAAAAACGCAATGGTCCACACTCCGATTCTGATTAACCAACTACCAAATAGATTTTCACATGGTTTGAAGGGTCCTGGAATGGCAAGAAAGAGTAGATAAATTTGAGATTTTTAAAGTCATATACATGTGATATTGTCTAGAGTCAGTTGGCAAGTCAGTAGTAAAGAACTAGGACTAAAAATACAGTTCTCCAGAATCCTTTCTAGTGCTTCTTCACCCATACCTCTGTCTTCGAGAAGTTTGAGAGCTCATATAACATGCATGCAGCATGCAACATACAACTCAAATGAACAAAATCAGGACAACATTGTGTACAGTAATAGCAATATTGTCAGGATGATCAACTGTGAAAGATTGAACTTCTGATGATGAAATGATGATGAAATGATCTAAGAAAATCCCAAGGACCCATGATAAAAGGTATCATACTCTTCCAGTGAGAGAACTGATGAACTTTGAATGCAGATTGAAGGAGACTTTAAAAATAAAAAAAAAACTTTATTTTTGTTTTTTCTGTCTTTTCTTTTGCAATATGAGTAACATGGATATATACATTATATGACTTCACATTTATAATTTATATCAAATTTCCTTCTCAAGGTGAGGGAGGGAGAGAATTTGGAAACAGAAATTCAAAAAAATGTTTTAATGACATTTTTATATGTATTTGGGAAATATTTAGCAAAATAAATAAAATCATATTTGGAAAAAAAATTTGATGGTTGAAGGACTAATCATCCCAGGCAAATGTATATAAAAAGAAAGCTACATATAGAGTGAAAGTCTATAGCACATGGAACCTAGATTAGCATTTGATGCTTAGGAGAGAGTAGATTTTTAATATATCTTTTTTAATATTATAAACAAATACCAAATGCCTAGTGCTCATTTGACTTTTTAATAGTCCATTTTACTCTCAGGAATTAATAATAATAATAATAATAGTAGCAGTAGTAGTATTTACATAGAGGTCTAAGATTTATGAAGCACTTTATGAATAATAACTCATTTTATTCTCACAACAACTCTGAGAGCTAGGGACTATTATTATCCTCATTTTACAGAAAGAAAAAGTGAGGTAGACAGAACTAAAGTGACTTGACCAGGGTCAGGCAGATAATAAGAGTATGAGACTGAATTTGAGCTCAGGTTTTCTTGAGTCCAAGTCCAGCACTCTATCAATATTCTTTTAATTTCAATAATTCATTCCTTTTTGTACAAGCAGATATTTGAAAAGTTGACTTAAAATATTTGTTGTCTAATAACTATGTGGTAATATGCTTAATATGTATAAATATTAATAACTATTTTAATATTCAGCTATGATTGTCTTTTAAAAATGTTTTTCTCTTTATATTATCAACTATTAAGTCACTTTTAACCTATATCAAAAGATACCTTCCTACTTAAATATACCAAAAATGTAAAAATCATCTCTTGAATGAAATAAAGCATTGGGGTTAGACACCTATATTTTGAATACAGAAGTGAATTCTGAAAAGAGAAATAGTAATGAATCTCAGTGGACCTCCAGATTTTGATGACCCAAAAAGTTGACATCAAATCATCATTGTATTCAACAGGATAAATCCATGCCATGATTAAATACCAAAGTAGAAGTTCTGAGTTAATTTGGGGGCCCAACAGCAGTTCTTTTTTTTTTTTTTTTGCAAGGCAATGGGGTTAAGTGGCTTGCCCAATGCCACACAGCTAGGTAATTATTAAGTGTCTGAGGCCGGATTTGAACTCAAGTACTCCTGACTCCAGGGCCGGTGCTCTATCCACTGCAACACCTAACCACCCCCCAACAGTGGTTCTTATTTATCAAAATTGTTTCAGGGTCATGTTCATGTAACTTCCTTACCTGGAGGTGGTGAACACTGTACTAAATGATGGACTTTGGTGTCTTCTTCAAAATCAAGAAGGAAGTCCTCTAAATCACGTTCATCTGTGTGGGTGAGAAGTCCCTGAGAGATTAGCTGAGCAATACCATTTATGATGGAACAAGATCATGAGATGAGGCAATGAATCCTCTTATTCACTCTTCTCCCCATTCCCTTATAGAAATCTAAGCATTTCATAAACATCTCATTTTATCCTCAACTTTGAGAGGTAAGAGTTATTATTTATCCACATTGTGGGGATTGATGAAATGAAGTCAGACAGAGATTATATGACTTGACCATTAAGTATCTCAGGTGGGATTTGAACTGAGGCCTTCCTCACTCTAGGTCCATCTCTCTAACCAATTGCTATTAGGTGAGGAAAAGTTCATATTGATGATTAGTCTATCAAGGGAGACAGGTTTGAATTAACTGAGTTGTTGCCATTTTGCCATCATATATCATTTACTGGTACTTTGCTGAAAAAGGAGGAAAGAAGTCATGCTCAAGAGTCAATGGCTCTCGCAGCATCCAGACTATCACCAAAGTTGGTTCTGGGAAAGATCAGAGAAGAATGTTTTTGCATAACACACCCTTCACTATAATAAGGCAAGTCATGCCACCACTACTGTGGTTGGTGTGGCCTTCTTCTAATTGAAGGACAAGTATTATTTGTATAGTAGTTAAATTTTAAAAGCATTTTATCTTAAATCATACATATATATATATACATATATGTACATTATATATATAATATATGAAATCGAATATCAGAAGGTAACTTGTTGATAAGAAACCAGTAGTTGAGATTTCATTCCTTCTTTGAACCCAAGTTCAAATCCAGTCTTAGATATTTCCTAGCTGTGTGACCCTGGTAAATTGCCTAACCTCTGCCTGCCTCAAAGGTATCTGATGTGATACAGCCTGTTGATGGAGTCCCAGGTCTGGAATTGGAAAGACTTGAGTTCAAAGGTGGTCTCAGACACTTACTAACTGTGTGAATCTGGGCATGTCACTTAACCTTGCCTCAGTTTCCCCAATTGTACAATGGGAATAATAATATTATTTACCTCTCAGAGTTGTTGCAAGAATAAAATAAGTTAATTAATTAATTATAATATGCTTAGCACAGCACCTGGTTAATAAGTGTTAGCTATGATAATTGATGCCTTTTTTTGATTCTTCTCATTGTTGTTCTTTCTCTCCTCAATTATCTTGTTTATTTATATATTTCTATGTTATAACCTTCATTAAGATGTAAACTCCTTAAATATAGAGACTTTTTTTATTTTTGCCTTTATATTCCCTAATGGTTGGTAAAATGGTTTTAACATAGGAGATACTCTTTGAATAAATGCTTACAGAATTTAATGAGCTAGCAGTCAACAAATATTTACAAAATTTACTGAGGCAAGACTGGGCAATTACTAGAGGGCACAAAGAAAGCCAAAAACAGCTTCCCCCCCTTTAAGAAATTCACATTCTAATGGAGGAGACATATACAGAGTTAATTGGAGGTAATCTCAAAGGAAAGAACTTAAGCCTTTCAAAACTCCTTGTCTTTACAGTGAAAAATGCTAAATTTGTCTCATTGCAATTTCTGCCCAGATTTCCTAGCTCTGTTCTTTGGGATCATGTCAAGTAGGACTCATCTAATCTCTACTACGTAATAATCCTTGAAGACAACTTTCATCTCTCTCCCCCACAAATATTAATTTCTTTAGCCTTAAAATGCCCATTTTCTTTGGCTGCTTCTGACCTGAGATGACCTCAAGATGTCTAGTCACTTGTCTCTGGATTTTCCCCAGTTTTTCATTGTTCTTCCTAAAAATTTGTGCCCAGAAACAATCAAAATTCCAGATGTACTTGGAGTAGTAAATAGAAGTACCATGGGATAGTAGGATCTGAAGAATTAACTGTATCCTGAAAAGTATTTAATTTTTGGCACTTGAGTTTATAGTCTACAAGACTGAAAATTCAGTGGCCTAGTACTATTAATGGAACAGAAATGAGCCTTGCAATTTTTTGAGTTAGATTCACTAAAAATTAGATGACTCTCTCTCTCCAAATGATATTCTCCGAGAAAAAAAGGAATCCATATTTTAGGATGAAAAGGACAAGAATTAAAATGGTGTAATGACCATAGGAAACACACCAATCACCAACAGAAAGACTGAATTTTACAGACTGCTTGTGAATCAGAAGTAATATTGAGGGTCTTGAAATATAAGAAAAACCAGGTATTTTTGATTTTGTTCTAACTTGCAAGGCTGTAGCTAGAAGGGAAAGTAGTTGTGCTTATGACTTCTCTCAGCTACCACAGGTATGGTGGTAACTGCCTTCAATTTAATTAATGTCTTTCATCAAAGAACACCAAGTCCTTCATTACAGACATTATCTCATTTCCTGCTGTTCTTGTTTGGGTAGGAGAGTGGAGGTAGGTTGTTTTTTAATCAGCTGTTTTAGAAACAGAGATGATAAATTTTTGTGGTCCTACTGAGACATCAGAAATCATTCCTGGCTAGTCCTGTCTGTAGGAGACAGATGGTCAAAACAAATGATGAAAGCAAGTTTGAGAAAGTTAAGGTAAACAGAGTCCACCTGGACAGGATCATTTTAATGTCTTTGGAAATCTTTTATGGGAGATTTCTTTGTAATCTGCACTGAAGACAAAGCTACTTTTTTAGCCAGAGGAATTTAAGCTAAATGGAAAGAATTCCCCTCCAGCAAGGAGCAAATATTAGAATAGGTTCCCCAGGTATTAAAAAAAAAAGATGCAGTTTAGGATATGGATGATAAGGAGATGGACTTTTTATCTCTGACATTCTGTGAGTGAGAGGGAACTGTTCTTACCTTGGAAATGCAGCATTCCAATATCCTTCTTGTGAGATTCATCAACACTATTGTTGTCACCTTTATTCCACTGATTAGAAATTTTGTAGAGGTTTTCACAAGCCCCAAATGCACAACACTGATAAGCATAAGGCATTTCCATCAGCCTGTGGAGAAAGAAGAAAAGAAAAGTTAAGGAAACATACAATTATCTCTTCTACATTGTAACTTTCCCCATCATGGTTTCGATGTATTTCAGGTTGGCATAAGAAATCAAATGAAAATATTAGGGAATTTTGTGAAAGAGAATAGATGATACACAAAAGCCAGCAAATGTATAGTGTTATATATTGTCAATCCAAATTTAATACACTCCACAAATGAAAAAGAAAAAAATTACTTCTCCAGTATGAAGGGAGGAGCAAAATATTTTAAGCAGATTTTCGAGTCTTTTCCCCCCCCCTTTAAAACACTCTCATAGGAAACAGGTGGTTCAGTAGATAGAGCACTAGCCCTGAAGTCAGATTTCAGAAGTCTGAATTCAAATTCCAACTCAGATGCTTCCTGGGTGTGTGACTTGGGCAATTCACTTAATCCTGATTGCCTCCCCTTATCCCCCAAATAATAAAATAAAGCATTCTAGGTGGTTTCTTCATTATCATTCGGTGTGTAACATTTTTAAGAGCATTTCTTTTTCATTGAGGTGTAAATTTACCACATGATTTTAAAAATCCGATAACACAGATATGCAAGCCTAGTACATGAGTGGAAGGAATATCATTTTCTTCCCATAGTTAAAGTTCTGCTTTTGGCACATATGGTCTGTGTGTTCATAGGGAAGTCATTTAAGTTCTCAGTGTTTCAGGAAAAACTCTACAACTATAAATTAGAGATGAGTCACTAGTCATATTCAATGAAGAGAATCTTCACACATTGATGAGATCATGAATATTGCGCTCCCCAACTCCCTTTTCAATAGAAAATCCAACAATTGAAAAATTGTAAATTTTTGCCTCCAAGTCTCTGAAGTGACTATTCTTTAATTAGTTGATGACTTTAAAATGATGGTTTTTCAAAGTGAATTCATGGAGCCCTTTGCATGGAGCCTGTAGAAAGATGCTCTATCATTCCCCCTTTCCTGTCCCAACACTCCACTCAGGATACGAAATACATTTCTGAATGAGTCCATGACCTCTGAATTTTGAGAACTGTTCTTATACATCTATTATTTCACATGAACACAAATGCATCTTATTAGTTTTAATGACAAACTCACTTGAGTTCTGGAAAGTTTTCAGATGATATCAGACTCTTCAAGGCATGATTTCCTGTTAATTTTAAGTGAGTTAAACCATGTAACCCAGTCACAGGAAAAGACGACAGAAGGTTGGATGATAGATCCCTGCATAGCATCAAAAAGAAATTAGGTTTTTAGTCTCTACTTGCATAGAAGTTTATGTTAAAAAACAACTTAAAGATTATTATACTCCTCAATAAAAATCCCCCAAGTAGGGCCCCATTTAATTGGAAACTGTTTGAGAAATCTTTTTATATATTATACCCACATACTTTAATGTATACCACAGTAAATATAACCATTTGGGCTTTAGTTCTCAATGACCTTTCCACTTAAAATTACAATTGCAAAAAGAAAACAGTCTCAATTTCATCCAAGGAATAAATTCTATATTCATTTTCTTTTGCCTTGCAAGTATAAACAAGGTGGTGGGGATGTGAATGTTTAAGTTGGAGACTAGTGCTGCCCAGGACTATGATGGTGATTGGTGATGGATGTCAGAGGGAGAACACAGAATTGTTCTCCTCATTCTACTTATCTTTCTCTGCCTTCCTGACTGATGAATCCTTCCCTCATATCAGACAATAGGAGGAGGACAAGGAGATAAGAAAGCAGTCGATTAATAAAATTTGTCAAGTGTCTTCTACTGTTTTTGGTGTTGGTTATATAAATACAAAGGATGAACTCATTCCAACTTTCAAAGAAGCAAGAAGGATGGGTGAGGGGATTTGTGTGGAAAGGAAATGAGGGAAAATGAGGGAAAGAATTTTCTTCCACTCAAAAACACAGAATGAAATTTAAGTACCTCAAATAAGGAATAAGATGTTCATTTCATATCATTCCACCAATTTTGAGTTTTGAGATTGTCTTGAAAACCCATCCTTATTAATTGGCATTCTTTAATTATCCTTTCAAAGGGTTGATGTGTCTGTTCTTTGAGAACCCTACTGGTATGTGGAAGTGAAGTGTGAAAGGAAGGGACAAATATTGTGGTTAGCTCTGCTATTGAACTGCTGTCATTGGAACTACCAGAATTTTTACTGACTAGAGGACTCCAAATTATCACAATCTATGCAACAGAAGAAAAATGAAATTATGTCACTTACAGCTTTATCAGAGAAGGTAAAGAGGAGAATGCAGTGGAGTGAATAGTGACAATTTTGTTCCAAGCCAGATCCCTATAAAAAAGTGAATAGGAAAATTATGTAAAGTCTTCTCTTTATTTAAGTTTGAAAAACAATCATAGTGCTTCCCCTAAGAATGGATGTGTGAAATTACACCTGAGGACAGTGTAGGTGATTCATAAATGTTATTGATTGACTGATTTTTTTCTTGTGTTTATTTGGTTTTGGTTATAAAGAGCAAGGCTCTTCTGTAGTTCTTAATTTCTATCCTCTCTAGATCTTCCACAGGAAATGCACTCAACATGCTGGTAGGCTTCTTCTAGATAGATCTCTTGATGTAATTAATATACGTCCCAATGTTACCCTTAAGCTATCTACCCTCTTAGCCCTTGTTTTCACTATTTGACAAATATACTTCTCTTTCTCATGTTTCTTGGTGTTGATTTTGCTCTTTTCTTCAAAATGTTAAAGTTTAACTACAAAGACATCTGGGTCATAAGGGACTTATACATCACTAATCAGCTTTTTTTTTTTCTAGGCTGTTAAGATATAGTGTTTCCTTTTGTTTTGTTGATAGTGTTCAGTGCTTGCAAAACCATTTACCTACACACTTTCATATGGAAGACAGAATTCATGTTGTATATATCTATCTGTTTATCTATCTGTACATAGACACATATGTATTTACACATATAGCTATTATATGCATGTGCAACAATTTGTTTAGTTATTTTCCAACAGTTGTACACTGGCTTATTTTCAACTTTTTGCTAGTATAAGTAACACTATATTATATTGTCATATATTATAAATATGCTAGATTAACACTTAAGTATATTTTTGTATGGACTGGTCTTCTTTTCTACCACCTCTTTGATATCCTAATAGGAGAATCACTGTGTTAAAGGATCCAAATAGCTTTGTAGTTCAAGAAAGTAGTTCTTTAAAATAAATTTTATTGATATTTTTATTTTTATATCACCCATATCCCAATCTATCCCTTCCCCCTTCCCCCATGCCATCCCTAAGGTAGCAAAAAATAAAAAAGGGAAAAAATAAGCAAAATTAGCCAACCTATGATGAAATCTGATATTATATGCAAAGTTCCATATTCATATTCCTTCAGCTCCACAAAGAAGGGAAGGGGGGGATGATTCCTTGAAAGTAATTCTAAAAATATAAGTCCAAACATTTTGAGTAATAGCAGGCTTAGTGGGAAAACCATTTGGCATCCCAAGGTACCCACTTTGAAAATGACAAAACCAATTCTGATGACATTTGTTTAAAAAAGTCAGTTTTTTTAGAATATTATACTTATTCTTAGCTTTTTGTCTTTGTTTCAAATTCAAAAATTAATAAAATATTTTTTCTCTACCACCTCTCCAATTAAAAAGAAAAATAAAACCTAAATAACAAATATTCAAATTCAAGCTTCCCACATTAGTGATGACTCCAAACCTCTAACAGGTGTTGTATATATTTAAGCATTATCATTGTTGCAAGAATTTAGAAAGTTGCAAATACAGCATAAAATAATTTTGCATTTTGTGTTGCAAATAATGTTAAAACTTTTTAAAAGCAGACAGCTGCATGGTATAGTGGAAATAATGCTGCCTTTGAAAGGAAAATCCCTGGGTTTTAATATTGACTCTATCATTTTCTAGTCATGGGATCTTGGACAAATCTCTTTTCTTTTTTTTTGAGACTCATTTTCCTCATCCATAAAATATGGACAATAATACTTATGGTATCTCCCTCAAAGCACTATTATAATCCAAAAAAGCTATATAAATGTAAGCTATTATGATTAAAGGCAGCTTTTTAAGTGTTTGAAAGCTTTTGTCGCTTTAGCAAAGCAAAAAACAAAAATAAAATAACAGCAACCCAAGAGTAACACAATTACAGTTATTAGTTGACTGAGCTACAGAAATATTTTCTAATAGTATAAAGGAGTTGGAGAGCAGAGACAAGTTGGCAGAAAATTCTGGAAGGGACTTTTTTTGCCTGTTGTTGCTCATACTAACCTATCACCACCAATTACGAACTACATAATCAACAAATACTGCCAATGACTGAACAACTTTGCTTTTTTTTCTTGCTTGTTAATGTTTAACTTCTTTAGACTAGTAGGTATTGTGACTGCAAATTCACAACTTCAAATTTATTCCTAGAAAATTATCAGCAGGAAAACAACGTTTGATTTTTTCTTTTGGTAAATATATACTTTTGAGTCCAACAATGATAGTATACTATAAAAGAAATGAGGGTAATATGAAAAAAATTCATTTACTTTGGGGGGAAATTGATGAAAAAATGCTAAAACTATTGTGGGTGAGGGAGGGAGCCTCTATTTATACTCACAGTGAGCGTAGCACATTCAGTTGGTGGAAAGTGTCTGCCTTAATTTCATAGATTTCATTATGACGCAGGATTCTGTAATGATAGTTGAGACTCTTTAATCATTTAAAAAATTATAAATATCAGGGAACTTTCAAGCAGTTTTGATTCCACAAAATATATCTGAAGAATGACTATAAGGTATTGTGAGTCATTTTAAATGAACAGAGAGTATGGGAACAGAGACAGGGACTGTATCTGTGATTTATTTGGGGTTGGGAGTTGTCCATGAGGAATTTCCTCTATCATTGCAGGTCAATACCTTCCAGCCTTCAAGAGTTGTTTAGGACATTGAGAGATAAAGTGACGCAGAAGAGGTAACCAGTTCTCCAAGGCATTATTCTATGCTTCTTTTCAACTTGTGCTTTAATAGTTCTTTAAGATTTACAAGATATTTCTAATGACTATCTCCATTTTATAGGTGGAAGAACTGAGACCAAGTGAATTGCCCATGACCATACAACCTAATATACATTTGACATGCGATTTGAACCCAGAGTTTCTGACTCCAAGTTCAGGTGATGCCAAGTGACTAACCCATGGTCAAACAACCTAATCCAAATCTGACATGGGATTTAGAACTCAGAGCTTCTGACCCAAGTCCACTACAACAATAGTATCACTACTTTCAAAAGAGTTACTTAGGCAGTTGATATAACTTATTCCATTGAAATAACCATGGCTGCAAATATTTTGGAAAATAATACTGTGGAAATTCCTTTAGGTCTGGAGCAATTTAGAATATATGCATATACACATAAATGCACACACAGTCATATATTGTTGATGTTAACATTTTATTTTTAGATGTTGGATTTGATTTTTTGAAAATGATCTCTGTTGAACAAGAATTCAAATCTGTTGAATAAGGTTAAGAGTAAGTTGGCTAATAATGGTTTTAAGAACTAAAGATTAGATAAGATCATAAGTTATGACTAGTTTTCTTGAAGTTCTAAAAAAAATTCAAGCAATGATAACAACATTGAAACCAGTGTGTCCTTTCCCCCTTGCCCCAGCACCAGGCAAGTTGAGATTTATTTGGATATTGGCATAGTAGCATAGGGGGAAGAGTGTTAGATTTAGTATTAGGAATGATCTAGCCTCAGATACTGTTTCTGACACTGAGTATCCAAGTCTTTTCCTCAGTTTTACCAACAATAAAATGTAGCTAATTAGCAGTATCTAAAGAAATGAAAGATGGAAAATACACCATTTTCCTTAAAGCAATATAAAAATGTCTGCTATGTTTATTAGATGGAATGGTTGGTGGCATCCTTGAAAGAGAGAAGGTCTGGGTTCAAGTCAGACTGTGACCCCAGGTCACACAGGGACTTAGAGAGATTTAGTATCTCTCAAGACTTTGGGCAACTCTCATAAGCCTATAAATTGCAAAGAATTAATTGCCTTGGTAGAGTACATTTCCTTATTCAGAAAATTCCTTATACTAATGAAACAATGTTTTTTTTTTTTTAAACAACAGGTGAATAGAGCACTGGTTCTGAAATCAGGAAGAAGTGATTTCAAACCTAGCCTCAGATGCTAACTAGTTGTGTCACTTAATCCTGATGGAATTCTGATGGCCATGTCACTTAATCCTGATGGACTACCTCAACAAAATCTATTTAAAAGAGTCATCTATATTGATTAATTAATTGTAAATGTCTTCTCAGTGAATCCCCAGATGGAAGTGTGTGTGGGAATACGTGAGAGTATGTATATATGTCTGTGTGTGAGAAAGCACATTGTGAAATGAGGTTTTTTTGGTTATTGTTTAGAGATGATTTAGAGGGATTTTTTTACACACTTACATTTTCTGAAGCTTTTGGCAAACAGAGAAACAGGGTAAATCTTTTATCAGGTTGTAAGACAGATCCCTGAAAAATAGAGGTATCAAAAAGGAAAATATCTGTTACTTATTATTTGAAACAAAACAGATTTTACTTTCATTTCTTCTTCAAGATGATCTTTTTAAAACTATACTCTGAATTTTCCACAAGAATCATTCAATAATATATTTTTCAACATTTTTAGATTAAATTATAGATTTAGCATGTTTAGAGAAATGCCACTATTGTATTTCTTTAATCAATTGCAATAATTTGCTTATGAGTCTATATTTTGCCAGTGACAACCCCAAACTTTCTAGCTATTGCCTTGCCAAAATGAACCTTGTTAAATTAAACAATATTGCATCTGACCCCAAGACTTGCTATATCTCTGAGGGGAATAGCTATTAGGTTAAAAATCAATTAAAAAACTCCAACCCACAACATAGTACTAACTCTGAAATCAATCATTACTGGGAGTGGGTAGGGGAGACCTCTAGAAAGACTTTAGCTAAAACCCAACAAATTACAGAATAACAGAAACATCTGGACTTATTTATAACATAATATAACTAATCAAAAACAAGCCATGGTAATTTGCAGAAACCTTAGCAGAGAGAGTGAGAGAGCGAGAGAGAGAGAGAGAGAGAGAGAGAGAGAGAGAGAGAGAGAGACAGAGAGACAGAGAGACAGAGAGACAGAGAGACAGAGACAGAGAGATAGAGACAGAGAGAGACAGTGAGACACAGAGACACACACAGAGAGAATAAAGTAATATTGATTTTAAATTCTTTTTAAAAATCCTATCATTAGCACAGACATTTTCATGCCTGATTCTCATTCTTAAACCTAGATAGCCTTTTCATAACTGAAAATTTCATGTTTTTTTAAAAAAAGAAATCATTGAAAAATTTTCTATACTTATAATTCTATCATATTTCACATTTAGGTTGTTGAAATAAATAGAATTTTCAGAAGAAGAGAATGCATTTCATTATGTAAGATGAGTCAAGTGTAGCTGACTTGCAAATAGGAACTAATAGTTCAGGAATTTTAACCTAAGCAGGTGGATGAATCAGAAATTAGAAAAAAATCACCCCAATTTTCTCAAATGAAACCCAAAATATCAGTTTTCCCCCAAACTGTGAACTGATTAAATTAAAAAAAAAACCCAACCAAACATACCAATAACCTTACAACCTAGTGAGCTAGTTATGTCATAGGATAATAGATTTAGAACTGGAAGAGATCTTAGTTGTTTTCTGGTCCCACCATCAATTCATAAGCATTTTTTTTTGTATAAAATTTTAAGTATAAACCAGGTACTTTACTAAACTCTGGTGAAAACAAAAAAGGGTCAGGAGTTTGAATTCTTATTTGTAAGACAACATATGAACAATTAGGTCCATATAAATTATGTACAGCCCAGTTGAAAGTGAGCCTCCATTCCCAACACCTACTTGGGGTAATTGCTAATTAGGTAGATAAAAATTGTATGGAAAGTAGATGGTAGGGGCGGCTAGGTGGCACAGTGGATAAAGCACCGGCCCTGGAGTCAGGAGTACCTGGGTTCAAATCCGGTCTCAGACACTTAATAATTACCTAGCTGTGTGGCTTTGGCCAAGCCACTTAACCCCATTTGCCTTGCAAAAAAACAAACAAAAAAAAAGTAGATGGTGCTCAGATCTTCTGTAGAACATGACATGTGAGCTGAATCTTGAAGGAATACAGGGATTCTCAGAGGTGGCAGTGAGGAGAGGGAGTATTTCAAGCCCTGGGACTAGGCTTATATACAGACTTGCAGATAAAGAAATTGATGCCTAGGAAAATTAAATAACTATGGCGCTTACAAAAACACTAAAAGTAGCAGAGCCAGAGTTTGAATTTAGGTCTTTTATTTCTTTGTATTCCTGCCTAGGTCTGCAATACTTCTCCCTCTTTGACAATTCATCCTCCTTTTGGATTAGATCAGATCATTGATTCATTCATTCCTTATGTAATACTTTACATTATAAACTTTCTACTTCATTTTTTTAAAAAAGAGTAAATTGCAAAATTTCCGATGGATCCAATTGTGAATCTTTACAAGAACCATGATTTGTGATCTAAAGTGATACCCTATGGATTTTCTCCTGGCAGATTTTAACATGAGAGTTTACTTTTACATAGTGATGTAATGATACTTGTGTTTTTTAACTTCCAGATAAAGTTCTGAGCCAACATTTCTCGCTTAGACATAGTTCTACACACTTGATTCAATTCAACAAACTTTATATGCTTATTATATGTATAGCACTGTACAGGGTACTGGGGTGGTGCAAAGACAAAAATTAGAGTCTCTGCCCTCCTCATTCTAGAGGCAGCTTTGTGTCATGCCGAATTGAATGTTGGTCTTGGGAGTTAGGAAGAAGTGAATTTTTGAATCCTTTTTCAGAAACCTAGGATAAATCTTATCACCTCTGTCTGCCTCAGTTTTCTTGTCTGTAAAATAGTGTTAATTGTAATTATAACACTTGCCTTCTCCAGTCATTGTGAGCATAAAAATAATTGTAATAATAATAGTAATAACAACAACAATAATAATAAATAGCTAGCATTTATATAGCATTTTAAGATTTGAAGCCCAATTTACATTTGTGTTTGTGTGTGTATGTAAATATCATCCCTTATTATTGGAAGAATTTCATATATATATAGATATGTAAATATGAGATATATATAAAGAAATTTCAAGTTGTGGTAATCACTAACAATAAGGGAGATTGGCAAAGGATAAAACTTTACATTGAAGGAGGTAAGGAGAGAATGCATTCAAGACACAATGAAAGTGTATGCAAAGGCATGGAGGTGGGAAATGGGATATCATATATGGGAGAATTAGTATTTGATCCATTTGAATCAGTCTGCTATAGTCCCAAATTTATAACTATCTCACAATACTGTGGACTGACAATCTATACATGAACTATTTTCTAAAACTGGAGCAATACCTTAACTAAATATGTGTATATATGTGAATATTCATATATATACATACATAGATACATATATATTCATAGATACATACAGATAGATAGATAGCTATAATTTTAGAGTTGGAAAAGACCTTGGAGATCATATAGCCACTTCAATTTGCCAATGAGGAACCTGAGACCCAAAGAAGTTAAAAGATTTCCCAAAATTTTCAGTTCATTAGTGGTAGGGGTTAGAACTGAAAACAAAGTCCAGTGTGTTATCATCATGGTGGTTTACTATCATCTGATAATCTGTCAAAGGTTGATCAATATTCATTAAGGCTTTGTCAACAAATTGATGTTTGAATTTTTTTTTAAATGAGAAAGAAAGGAAGAAATTGTCACTCCTTCATTGGAAACAGAATCACAGAACTTCAGACATGGGATACACTCCAAGAATCTTCTCATCCAACCTAAGTCTGAGCTAGAATAACCCCTTATGTCATAATATCCTCAGTGAATAGCCATCCAGATATTGCTTGAAGATATCAACTATTTTCTTGAAGACCAAAATTCCTGAGCACCTACTCATACACAATGATTAGTACCTTAGATACTTTAAGGAGGAGTATGGCAGGAAATAGTGTCACTTAGAGGAATATGGATTTAGAATTAGAAGAGTCTATAGAGGTTGTTGAGTCCTAGTCCCTTGTTATATAAGTGAGGAAACTGAGGCAAAGTGGTGAAATAACTTTCTCCAGGTCACACAGAGAATAAATATCTGAAGCAGTATACAAACCTATATCATCCTGACTTCAAGTCTAGCTACCCATAGTACTATGCTGATTTAGTTGCATATAAATAGCATATGCTTTATTGCATCAAAAAGTTAATTTAATTCTGGGGAAGTGTGTCTAATGATCATTTTGAGTAAGAATAATAAATGATATAAAACCTGTGTCTGCCCAAATAAAATGAAGGAAAAGACTAAATTATATATGTTCATATGGCATATAATATATAATAATAATAGTAGTAATAATAACTAAGGTGGGTAACCAAATGATGCTTTTTTTTTCTGTAGTGGCATCTATTTTCTCCATGTTGTGAGAACTTCTAATATCGACTCTTTGTCCATATGTAACATTTCTGTAAGTTTTTGTCTTAGAGAGTTGCCTGAGGATAATGAAAAGTTAAGAAATTCTTTGGGGTCACACAGTTAGTATATATCAGGGTTAAGATCTGAACTAAGCCTTCTTTATTCTAAAGCTGACCATACAGTCACACTGGTTTTCAAATTAGATAATTCTGGCAAAAACAAAATCCCACAATAAATCTCTCTTACTTTTTCCTTGAATTATTCAAATTATTTCAATGTTTTATTTTAGTTTGTCTAAAATAGCTGAAGAATTATGTGCCGTCTACTAACTCCATTTCCAAATTTAGAACATGGAAATGTTTACAATATGTCCAAGAATCATTTGAATAGATTGGCACTCCAGCAATTTGTCATTGATGCCAAAATTATAATGACTAGAAAAGCTTTTAATGCTGAACATATTCAGAGTGACCTAATGCTTTAAATATGGGCTTCTGGCATATTCACAAAGAAACAAAGAATAATTGCCATCAATAATACCTAACCCAATGTTGTGGAATAATTATAAGAGAAAATGTCAGCATATTGGTTAATTATTAGTTGTACTGTATCCCTTCTGAAATCAGATTAAAGACATTAGAGGTCAGACTATTGTGTTAATGAAATCACAGTTGTGTTTCTTATATGGTTTCCACATAAGAAATAATTAATCAAAGTCATCACTTCATTAGATTCCAGGTACACCAGGTCTAAACACCAACAGGTATTTCATTTTGCAAAGAAAATAATGTATTTAGCAAAATCTCTCTGGTGGAAAAAAATATTGTTTTGAATTCACATGGTTCTAATCTATCCTTATTTCCTTCTTTGGAAACAGTTTGGAGGGGCTTCTGAAGAGCTTTTCCCCTTCTCCCTATGTCTGAACATAATGTTGTATATAGAAAATGACCTTAAGAACCATGTTAACTTTCTAAGTTCTATTTTATCAATGGAAAATCTCTTCTTTCTACCAAATGCTATCTTGGTCTGGTGAATGTGTGAGAAACTTGTGTTTGATATCTGACCACATAGAACATTTTCAGAGTGGTCTGAGATAGTGTTGTTGATGTGGTAGTGGTAATGATGATAGTAACACTGGTAACTTTTTTTCAAACTTGATTGTCAGCTATGGGTGAATAGAATTTTTTTTTTCTTTTTCTTTTTCTGCTACACTGGAGCAATCTTCTGTTGGGTGGGGGCTGGTCAAGGATAGTGAGTTTTATAGCTTTCATGACCATTTATGGTTGGTAACCTCAATTGTTAGATCATGGTGTTAATGAACCCACATTTTTTAAGTCTGATAAGACTAGGCAGGTATATTTCATGGTCAAATAACTCTGCACCTCTTACCCTGGTTAAGCATTATAGGAATGTGTTGCATTGATTACTGAGGGGGCAGGGTAAAACATCAAAGCAAATTTATTACCATTATGGGAAAAATGTAGCTCAAAGCATATGATAGTGGGCTAGTGGCATCCAGTTAATATATAAAGAGAATATATAATTTGCTTATCACTAATTTTCTCTTGCTATAAACTGGGCCATGTGATTGAGGAAGGTTATATACTATAACAGTATTCAATGATAACACTTCCATCCTTCATTTATGTATTCACTCATCCATTCCACAAGCATTTACTCATAAGCTACTATTTGTCAGGCAAATAGAGTTGGATTCTGGGGATACAAGATAAAAATAAGCCCTCAAGGAACTTACATTCTCTTGGGTGGGACATGAACACAGGTAAGTCAATATAAAACAGATACAGCCCCAATACAAAGTTAATTTTAGGTTAAAGGAACAATTAAGGTGATTAGGAGAGATTTTGTATAGGAGAAACTTTGGAGCCTTGGAGAAAACTTTGGATTCTGTGAGGAAGAGGTGGAGAGGGAGACCATATCAGGCATGGGAAGAGGTTCCCCCTTCTGCCTGATCCGATGCCTCAAAGGCATAGAATTGACAGCTAGAATGATATGCAGGGACACAAGCAAGTTAACCTGTTTGACTGGTTCCTCAGAGCATCTGAAGGAAAAGTAGCAATGTGCAATGCACCTGGAAACCTAGGCTGTTGCCAGACCATAAAAGGTCTAAGATATCAAACACGAATTTGTATGAATTACAGGTTCCACCCCCTTCAATCCCCTCAAAATCCCTTTGTATTTATTTTGCATTTATTTTCCTAATTATCTCTCTCCCTTGGGCACTAGGTGTTTTAGTGGATAGTGCTGGGTCTGGAGTCAGGAAATCCTGACCTGGGACACTTAGGAGCTGTGTGACCTTGGACAAATCACTTAATCTATTTGCCTCAGTTTCCTCATCTGTAAGAAGGAAATGGCAAACCACCCCAGTATCTCTGCCAAGGTAACCCCAAATGGAGTCATGAAGAGTAGACTGAAATGACTAATCAATAAACTCTCTGTTACCTCCAAGATAAAATATGAAGTCCTTTGGTATGGAAAGCTCTTTACCATTTGACCATTTCCTATTTTTCTAATCTTCTTACATGCTACTTCCTTCCATACACACTGTATTATGGGCACATTGGTCCACCTGATGTCTTTCTCCTCTCTGTCTCTCTGTCTCTGTCTCTCTGTCTCTGTCTATCTCTGTCTGTCTCTGTCTTTCTGTCTGTCTCCCTCTGTCTCTGTCTGTCTGTCTCTCTTTCACACACACACACACACACACACACACACACACAGACTTCTATGCCTGGAATGGTTTCCCTTTCACTCCCAACCTCTTAAAATCTTTTTCTCACATGCTACCTTTTTTTTCCTCCAGGTGCTAATGCCTTCCTTGATAAGGTTATTTTCCATTTTCTTTGTATTTAACCATTTAAATATGTATGTATGTGTGTATGTATGTATTGTTTCCCCTTTAGAATGTAAACTCCTTAAGGAAGACATTTCCAACTTTTTCTTTGTATTTCCAGTGCATTT
The DNA here is from genome assembly GCF_037893015.1 of Macrotis lagotis. Taxonomy (NCBI): domain Eukaryota; kingdom Metazoa; phylum Chordata; class Mammalia; order Peramelemorphia; family Peramelidae; genus Macrotis; species Macrotis lagotis. The sequence goes on along the minus strand of NC_133659.1, from coordinate 267,560,614 downwards.
GGGAGGTACAGCACTTGTGATTTCATTGATTTAAGGAAATCCCTGAAGAAAAAACTCTTTTCCACTGTAGATCAGCAATTTATAATCTTCAAAAATGATCTGAGGGCATTGATTGATTAAGTGACCTGCCCGAGGTCATATTTTTTTTCCAAAGTGGATCAATGATAACATGAGCAATGTCTTGACTTGTGTATGAATTGGATTTAAGTAAAGCAGATTTGAACAAAGCTAATGGCAAGGCAAAAGTCAAAATGATGGTGATGGCCTGGGATAAACTTTATTTCTCTGATTTCTGACTAAGCTTAAGTGTTCCCTAGCACATGCTTCAGCATGACCATTGGAATAAATTTTCATCCATCCATTCTGCCCGGGGAAATCTTTACATTCTTAAATTAAGGTAGACACTCCCCTAATTCACCAAATGGTTTGAAACCTGTCAGTTACTCTTAACTTGCTTTAGCTCATCTGCAGAGATGGTTTCCCCAAGGTGTGCCTCCTGCTATACCTTGGAGCCACAGGTAAGAGTTGGATGAAGGTAGACACCAAACATGGATGAGCAGCCTTGAAAAGGACTTGGCAAGCCCTCACACCAGAGGTACCCCATATTCAGGGGCAGACATAGAAGTAGCTGGTAAACCTCAGGAGAGACTGGATATAGGCTGGCTCCTCCCATTCAGACACTAAAGAGGTAGACAAGATGCTTATTGTCATTTTTAAGATGGTGGCATCTATAGCTGAAGGAGAATCTTGACCTGGGTGAACTGAAGTTAAGTTTGTGTTTATTGAGAACAAAGTGAAATATGGAATTTCACATAAGCAATGTCAATTAGTAATGTTGTGAGGGTGCTGGTGGGGTTCCTTTAGATGCATCTTTGGAAGCCACACCTCAAAAGGAAGTAGAAAGAATTGGTTTTGTAAGACTTCCACTAATAATTGTAAAATTGCAAGGTTTCCCAGATGAAATTGTTGAGCTTTCTCCCTTAAACAGTGTTATCAAACTGGGATGGCTCCCCAAGACTCTAAAAAATTCTGACTTTTCTTCATCAGGAAATCCGGTTTCTTCACCAAGAGAAAAATGTAATTCATTCTTCACACATCAATGAACTATTCCCTTCCTTAATTTTTTTTACTATCCAAGTGTTTGAAAAGAGAAATACATGACTTCTATAAGTAAACTTTGTATTCTAACTAGCTGCTGGTGCTTATTTTAAACTCCAGATTTTACTTTGTTGGCTCCCAGCTTTACAAAGTTGTGAGAGATAGTATTTGTAAACAGGTCTTCCAGTCTCCGAGGTCGCCTTTCTATCCTCTATCCTACACTGTATACTTGTGCAGCACAGTGAATAGAGGGCTGGGCTTGGAGTCATCTGAAATTCAAATCCCAGCCTCAGATACTTGCTAGCTGTGTGACCCAGGACAAGTCACTTAACTTGTTTTCTTGACTTTTCTTAACTGTAAAATGGGAAATAACCCCCATATAGTATTGTTATGAGAATCAAATGAAATAATTTTTGTGAAAAGTGCTGTTCTGTAATAAAGGCTTATTTATTGCCTTTCCTTTAATAATTTTTTGTTCAATTGTGTGGAAGTTAACACCAATGATTTTATGATAGCGTTATAATGATGAATCTTCTGTACTATGTTTTTTTGGTCACTTAAAAATATTTTAGTTTCCTAATCTATAAAATGAGGATAATAATACCACCTAAGAAGATGGTTATTAGCAGTTAATTTGGTTACAGATGTAAGCAGTAAAGTGATATATGTGTTACGTATTATTATTATTATTATTATAATTTTTTTTGTTTTGTTTTTTAGGTTTTTGCAAGGCAAACGGGGTTAAGTGGTTTGCCCAAGGCCACACAGCTAGGTAATTATTAAGTGTCTGAGACCAGATTTGAACCCAGGTACTCCTGACTCCAAGGCCAGTGCTTTATCCACTATGCCACCTAGCCGCCCCTATTATTATAATTTTTGATGAAGCAAAATATGTGCTGGCAAACAGTAAGCACTAGATAAAATTTTATTTGCTTTTCTTCCCTTCCTTTCTTATCCTATATTTTTTTCTATGTATAGAGTTGGAGGTAGGATGGTATAGAAATAGAGGGGAGTGAAGAATTAGGTTCCATTACCTCTTGCATCATGCATGAGTTCATTGCCAATAGAAGCACATCCTGGATGCTTCATTAAGTGTTTTTTAAATTCAGTTGATTTAAATACATCTTGAGAAAGGATGAGAAAGTCATAAAGAACTCATACAAGCTGTTAAAACTTCAGCCATGACCTTCCAAGATATGTCATACTGATATTATAGGAAGAGTATTTTGTAGAGTTTATGAGTTTATGTATAGGTCCACCAATTGCACTCTTTCAATTTTATTGAAAAAGTATTTTCTTATTTAAATACTTTAAAATATTTAAGTTTATTTTGCAATGAGAAGAAATCTATTTTCTCTCTTTCCTATATCTCGTCTCCATGGGAAGAAAAGGAGAAACAATATCTTTATAAAAATGTGCAGAGTTAAACCAAAAGAATAAAGGGAGGGTCAAGTGTTAAGAGAGGCTGGGGGAAAGAAGTCACATTAATACATTGTTGGTGGAGCTGTGAATTGATCTAGTCATTTTGGAAAGCATTCTGGAACTCTGCCTCAAAAGTTACTAAACTGTGCATAAACTTTCATAAGATAATGGTCTTATACTCCAAATATATCAAGGAAAGAGGAACAGAATTCGTATGTATACAAATATTTATGGCAACTTAATATTCTTGTAGAAACAAAGAACTAGACTTAGGGTAGCCCATCAATTTGGAAATGGTTGAACATTTAATGGAATACTGTTCTGTCATAAAAAGTAATGAAAGTGAAACCTGGGAAGGCTTGTACAAAATGAGACAGAATCCATTTCTTCATTTTTAAATTTTTTGACATCTTTCTTGTACTGGTGATTCATTTTTGATTTTTGTTCTGCTGTCCGAAATCTTAAGAGTGAAAGTTAATTTCTTTTGTTTAATTTTGTTTTATATCTTTTGTCTCTGAAAGGAAACTGTTGCCAACTGGGTCATTAATGGCCATTTTGTGTGATCCAGAAACAAAAGATATGCCTATGCAAATATTCCATTGTAGGATGGGGAGCTGGGATGCCCTTTCACTGTTCACTGGCCCAAAAAGGAATAGTAGAGAAAAGAAAGCTTTTGAGACTTGTGAGAATAGAATTTTCTATGTGAAAGAACTACTGAAATAAAGAAGACCCCCATGTAACATCTAAGAGGAAGTTTTCTATTTACATGATATTATCAACCTTACTGAAACGTACAGCACTTGTAGATTAGTTAACTGCTCACAGACGTTGTGGGGAAGAGAGGTGATCTGTGCTCCTGTCAGGGTCCTGTAGAAAAATAAAATAGACACATTCTTTTATTCAAGGATTACATAATGGAATACTTGAGTCATGGAGGTTACAGCTAGCCAAAATCAAAGAAATGCATTGATTCTAGATAATATGAAGCAATTGAATTCATGGACTTACAGACTTTCCAGACTTCTTGTTCCTGTCAGATCAGGAAATTCGGTAATTTGTGAAGCACCATTCAAAGTCCTAAAGGGAAAGACACACTTTATGGTGATTAATGGAAAGAGTCTAGAAAGGCAAAATTTTTTATCAGAAAAATGGTCTCTGGCAGAAGTAAGAACCCACAGTGTTCTCAGTTCAGGTAAATGTTGAAAAGCAGATTTCCCAACAAGTTGGATTGGATTATCATAGAAGTGTCTGCCAAAAAAATAAAAATATGTTAAGTGTTAGTAGAAAGCTTCTACAGCAAACAAATGATAGCTTGAAATACCAACAAATGCATTATATCCATTAATATAATTTTGATTGCAATGTATCACATAACAAGAGACATTTTAGTGGAGAGGATAAAAAGTCAAACTTCAGGTTCAAATCTGCCCCTTACATGTTATGAACCAAGTCTATAAGTTGCCAGTGAACTGTTCATTGAAATTGTGATGAAATCACAAATCTTTCTAAAAACAAAAGTAACATAAAACAATTCTATTTACAAAGTGATAGGGGAATTTTGAAAGTTTAAATTTATATTTAGAGATTTTGGCAAAGCATTTTGTGCTATGTATAATTACAAATCTCTCAAGGCATGTTATTTGGAAATTGGACCTTGAATAGGGAAGACCTGGATTCCAGTTGTGTCTGAGACACTAGCTTTGTGATAGTGGGCAAGTCACTTAACCTCTATTTATCTCAGTTTCTTCATGTGAAAATAGAATTAGAAAAAAGCCTTAAATTTCCTTCTGGATAGTATCTATGATTCCAAGATAGTAAGATTAGATTTAGAATAGAGATGAAATGTAGAATAATGGAAAGTATCATTAAAGGCCGTAAGGCTTAATGCTGGCCTGGCTACTTATGCTAACTCTATGATCTTGAACAAATTCTTTCTGGGATTCAATTTCCTTGTCTGTAAAATGAGGCAGCTGGACCAGATGACTTTTAAGATTGTTTCCAGTTTTAAACCTATGCTGTAATGAAATAAAAGGACTCATTATTTTTTTATGTTTAAAAAAACGTATCATCATCTGTCTTCAACATGGGCCAAATGTCTACTAGGTGAAAGGAAATTCTAAATGGAGTTTTTGTGAAATGTTGGTGAAAGATGAAGGTCTTAATACACAAAAATAACATACCAAAATAAGTCATATTACAACAAAGTTCTAAGTAGTAACTAAAAATCTTTAGTTGTGTTGGAATTTTCCATGATTGAAATTTTTTTAGATACATGAGATAATGACTGGAATTTATTATTTTGTTATATAGAAGTTACTGTGATGGTATTTGTTAGAATTAGATGTAATCTGTCTAGTTAATAATCTAGCCCAGGTGGAGATATTGGCTGGCTTCACCAACTCTATAAACTGTAGGAGTTATAAGTCCTCATTAGGAGATATTATCAAGTCAAGAGAGTGATTAAAAATCAGCAATGTGACCCTTGAAGACAAATAAGTAAGGGGATGCCAATTTGTCTCCCATTCAAAGTGCTAGCATTTGTTAATGATGATTCTTAACATTTTTGTTGTTGTTTCATAAAGAAATCATTACCTTGGTAGAAGACAATCAATAGAGATATACACTATGAAAGTATATTTTTCTGAATTATGAAATAAGACAAATAAGACAATATTAACTGGCACAATGGGCTTGGTAGGCAGAATTCTTTTTGACTAACACCTCATGTGATTATGGATGATGGCAAATTTTAGGAGAACAAAAAGGATCTAAATCTCTAACAGTAGATAAACATAGTTGCCATTCAGTTATTTTTTCAGTTGTGTCCAATTCTTTATGACCCCCTTTCAGTATCTTGGCAGAGGTACTGCAGTGGTTTACCATTGCTTTCTCTAGGTCATTATGCAGATGAGGAAACTGAGGCAAACAGGGCTAAAGTGAATTACCCAGGGTCTCACAGCTAGTGAATCTTCCTTTCTTCGGATCTGGCATTGCATCCACTGAGTCACCTGGTTACCCAAAGTTAAGTCATTAACTTTCCACAACTCTGATATTGCTTTTCTTACCTCTGACAAGTTTCCCTTACTTGAATACTATAATACAGCACCCCCCCACGTGTGTGTCACTGGATGAAATTCTATTGGGGGACATTTTTCCATTACCATTATAGGTTTAACATATTTATTCTGCTTATGTTAGACTTATAGCATGTCCTTTATGATCATTTTTGACAGAGCATGTTATTCTTTTTTGTAAGTATACATATCCATATAAACTAATTAAATCCTTTCAGGAGATAGATGCCAGCATATATAAACATAGCCAGGCAAGCCTGGGCAGAAAACCAATGACTGCTTCAAAGTTAAAAGAAGTGGGTGGTTTGAATATCATGAGTACTGTTCTGGTTGACAACAGGTCAATGGTCTCTTGCTTCAGAGTGGGCTTTAGAATCACAGACTATACAAATGAAACACACTTCAACGTTCATCTTGTCCACCCCACACATGAAAGAGATTCCCACTTCATTACACCTGAATGGCTTTCCAGCTATTGCTCAAAGACCTCCAGGAAGGAATAAACCACCACTGCTCTAAGTACTTTTGCACAGTTCTAATCAATAAGGAAGCTCTGATCTCAAGCTTGAATTGGTCTCTTTGTATGGTCTACCAGCCATTCATGGTTCTGCCTTCTGGGGCTGAACAGAACAAAGTAAATCCTTCACATCCTTCAAAACTTGTGATCTTTTTGGCATTGAATCTTTTCCCCCAGTTCCTTTAATTAATTCTCATACATCCTGTACTCAGGCTCTTTCTCATTTCAATTGTGTAATCTAGACACTCTAGCTTATTAGATTGTAAGCTCCTTGATGGCAGGGACTTTTTTTTTTATCTCTCTTTGCATCCTCAGAACTTGTCTGCATATATACCTAAATGCTTACTTATTGACACCCTTATCAAGGTGCCTTTCATACTGCCATCTAAACAACATTAAACCATTTCAATCTCACTTCTATGCAATCACACCTCCTTCTATTTAGATATACTACCAGAAATAAACAACATGAACTATCCTAGAAGGTTCATTAAATTAAAAGAACACCTATATATGGTCACTTACATTGTTATAAGGGAAGGATTGCCCACAAATGCTCTTTCTGGTATTGATTTGATATTGTTGCTATGAAATCCCCTAGAAAGAAAAAAATTATAGTATGTACAGCATTAGTGTTGTGATGAAAATGGTCCAGTGATTTTTTCTTTTTGATATGTGGAAGCAATAAGCATTTTTTAAGGTTTTTTTTGTAAGGCAATGGGGTTAAGTGGCTTGCCCAAGGCCACACAGCCAGGTAATTATTAAATGTCTGAGGCCGCATTTGAACTCAGGTACTCCTGACTCCAGGGCTGGTGCTCTATTCACTGCAACACCTAGCTTCCCCACAATAAGCATTTCTAATGATAATGATTCACAAGTAGATTATGCAATTTTAAAATACAGCTTGCCCATTCAATTTCTATTTAATTCAATTCAACGGTCATTAAAGGGGGCCAAACACTATGTTTAGCCACAGGAGAGAAATTACTTTTAGATAGTTATTTTCCCTGACTTCATGAAGAGTTTTTGCCTTTTTTTTTGTTGTGTTGGGAAGTTGTTTCAAAATGGCAAATCCAAAAAAAAAGAGTTTCAGAAATATATATATATATATATATATATATATATATATATATATATATGTACATACATATATATATATATTACATGAGAGGATGTTACAGAGAAAGCTTCATTCAAGTCAAATAGACCTGCTAACTATATATTGTGGGTTTTTTTAGATTTTTTTTTTGGTAAGGCAAATGGGGTTAAGTGGCTTGCCCAAGGCCACACAGCTAGGTAATTATTAAGTGTCTGAGGCCGGATTTGAATCCAGGTACTCCTGACTCCAGGGCCGGTGCTCTATCCACTGTGCCACCTAGCTGCCCTAACTATATATTGTTAAATTTACTTGATCATCCATATCACATCTCTGGGTCTTTGAATAGTTGCATCTCAAATCTGGAATTAACTTCCTCATAATAATTAACAATTATAGTAATAGCTAACATTTAAATGATGCTTACTATTTGGCAGGTGTTCTAGGTGCTTTACAAATATTATCTCATTTGGCCCTCTCAACAGGCATGGAAAGAATATGCCATCTTTTACAGATGAAGCAATTGGTTAAGATTAAGTGACTTGTCCAAGGTCACACAGTTAGTGTCTGAGGAAGGAATTGAACTCAAGTCTTCCTGGCTGCACATTAGAATCCAATAAGCTTCTTTTAGAGAACAACTCAAGTGGCACCTAATGGATGAAACCTTTCCTGATGTCTCCTTCCTAACCACAATCAGCAACACTTGCTATATATGTTAATGTATCCTTATATATTAGCTTTTTTGTATACATATTGTAACATATTGTATACATATGTAACCTTCTTATCTTTGCTTCTATTATGCCAAGGTATTACCTAACATCTCTTAAACATTTAGCATTTGTTGTCTTAAATTAATGACTTGAATGAGGCTAATGGGGAAATGGATCCCTGGTTTCTATTTAATATTTATTTCTTAGGAAGAGTAAATGACATGAATTCCTTTTCCTTTTCTCCCTTTACTTCTTTTTCCTTTTTCATATTCATTCACTACTCAATGTTTAAAATTGTTTTGGTCTAAAACATTTTTAATATACTAGTAAAGAGTACTATAATCTAATATAGTAATAAAGTAGCATCTGGAGAAAGATTGAAACAGTAATGAACAAAGGTGAGAGAAGGTAGCAAAAGTTCTCAGTAGAAATATTTGTTTAGAACTAGACTTGGAATTAGAAAGATCTGAGTTTGAATCCTGCCTCAGATATTTACTAACTGTGTGACTCTGGGTATTCACTTAACTTCACTTATTCTCAGTTTACTCACTGTAGAATGGGGACAATAGCATTTTGTATTGTATGGTAGCTGTCAGGATCAAATAAGAGAATATATGTAAATCACTTTGTAAACTTTAAAGCATAATAGGAATAATTGCTATTATTATAAAAGGATTTAATTCATGGATGGCCCCATAAAGCCTCAATTCACTTCCTGGGGCATGAGAAAGTGAGCACCCCAGACTTCAAAGAGTTTACATCTAAGACTCCTAACAAATTCAGCATCTTCATAAATTCAGAAAAATTGACATGTGTGTATATATATACATATAAATTTTTTCTATCAATAATCCAAAGAAAATGGTACCTACTGATTATGTGCCTTTCCCCCTGAAATATAGATATAGATACCTACACATAAAAGTATAACATTTGTGTATATAAAAATACATAAGAATTTTGTGTGTGTGTGTGTGGGGGGGACTCTGAAAACTATTGGGGTGGGAAGGGAGACAAGAAAAGACTCAAATAAAGAGACGACATTTGAGATGAACCTCAAAGGAAATCAGATTCCCATAGATGGAGTTGAGGAAGGAGAGTTTTTTGTGCTCAGGGAAGTTTACTCAAAGAGAAGATGATAGGCAATGGATGCAGGATATACATATGAGGAGCAGCACATACATGGGTTTGACTGGAATGGAGAATGCATTATGAGAGAGTCATTGTTATTTGAAAATTGAGAAAGAGATACGTTGGAACAAGATTGCAAAGGACTTTACATGTCAAATCAAGATCTTGTAGTGACAATAAAGATGAGATCTGGCACCTGACCAAGTAGAGGGAAATGAAAGCAAGGTCACTCAGTCACTCATTGCACCATCTTGAACCATGCTGAGCCACCTGTCTCTTTCTTTCTTTCTTTCTTCCTTCCTTCCTTCCTTCCTTCCTTCCTTCCTTCCTTCCTTTCTTTCTTTCTTTCTTTCTTTCTTTCTTTCTTTCTTTCTTTCTTTCTTCCTTCCTTCCTTCCTTCCTTTCTTTCTTTCTTTCTTTCTTTCTTTCTTTCTTCCTTCCTTCCTTCCTTCCTTCCTTCCTTCCTTTCTTTCTTTCTTTCTTTCTTTCTTTCTTTCTTTCTTCCTTTCTTCCTTTCTTTCTTTCTTCCTTTCTTCCTTTCTTCCTTTCTCCTCCTCCTCCTCCTTCCAAGACAATTGGGGTTAAGTGACTTGCTCAAGGTCACACAGTTAAGTAAATATTTGTTGTCTGAGGTTAGATTTGAACTCAGGTCCACTTGACTCCAGGGTCAGTGCTCTATCCACTACACCACCTAGCTGCTCCCTATTGCCAGTCTTCTTGACTTATGCCTTGCCACCAGACTAAAAAAGTGAGACTGCTAAATGGTGAGCTCAGTCTCTTCATGTGCAAGTCAAGACAACACCTTCCTCTTCAAAATAAAGAACTACTACCACCACCACCACAAATAATAACAGTAAAGAGTCAAAGAGAGGCCAGCTTCTGGTTGCTATCCATGAGGAAGGCAGACTAATTTTATGTGAAAAAAAGTAAACGCTTTTGGTTCACAAATAAGGCATTAAGCAAAAAAAAAAAAAATCTTTGAGAATACACTTTATTCCATCCCACTTCCAATTCCCCCCCCACCTCCAAACCATCAGATGGGGATCATTTCTTCCTTATCTCATTGGAAGCTGGAAAAAAGAAGAAACTGACTGAAGTTACAGTATAGATATAGGGTAGCTCTCAGGAGGAATTTCCTGACAATAAGGAATAAACTTCAGAAGGAAAGAAAATTCCATCACCCCCAGAGATATGTAATAACATCACTTCTCATTTGTCTGGGACAAATTAGACCCAAAGGCAAGGGAATGGAGTAAATAGCATCTTGGGGTTCTTTTGAAAATCTTTGGCTAAATCATTCGTGTGGGAAATCTTCAGTTTCCCAGACCACATGTGATAGTGACTTTTCAGATTAAAGTTAAGCATTTAAGACAGCCACATATGAGATTTACTGATGACTGATCCGCTAGGGTTTTTCTTTTATTGTTTACTCTCTGCCCCCTCTCTTCACTAAAATAAACAAATAAATAGATAAATAAATACATGCATACATATTATGCCTGTGTATGTGAGTATATGTAGCTGTATTTTTGCATATATGTATATATGTATATGCATATGCATTTGTGTGTGTGTATATTTTTGTATATACATGTATCTATCACTCTGTATGTATGTATACACACATACTTTCCTAATTTCACTCAGGATCAAAAAAATGAAGCTCTTTGTATATTTATCTTATATAAGTACATTCTTAACATTAAGAATTGTCTTATTTTTAGCCATAAAGAAAATAAATTAAATTATAAAATAGAACATAAAAGGTTTTACAACTTTGAAACTTAGTTCAACATAAATTTAACCATGAAAATGCCCCTCAAATTGCTGAGTTTTCTTCAATATTCACTAGCACTGTCATCACCACCACTGCAAGAGAAATCTGTCAAATTCATTGAGCGAGAAAGAAGAACTTGAAAAGAAAACAAAGATTATATTCCAGGAAAAGACACATAACAATCAGTAGATGCTATTTTCTGTTGGCCATTTATAGAAGGAAAAAGACACATAATTTGAAGTGTCTGTTTTTTATATTATGAAGTTACTTAATTTTCTTGGAATAGTTATAATATCATCACAAGAAAGTTATTAACATCTTATAATAAATTCTCCTCATGAAGGTTGAGTCAATACTTACAACTCTTTGAGACTTGAGAGTGTCCTGATTGCAGTGGGGAACTCATCTAGATTGTTGTAATTTAAATCTCTGTGAAAATAAACAGATCATAGTTTTTGACTTTCCACTTACAAAATAATGCAGAATGTGCTTATTTTAAGTAGAGTTTTTCTCAATAGTTATAGTGCATATTTTCATTAATGTCAGAGATTTTTCATCAATTTTATCTGCATTAAAATCAATTGATATGAGATAATTCAATTCAACAGAAACACCAAATAAGACTTATTTATTGTTTCCAGATCTCCTCAAAAGTCCTCTTCTGATATCTCATTATGGTGTGGAATATTTCTGAGTTAATGAAGACTAAACCAGTAGGATTATATAAGTGAGGAAAGGTTTAAGTACAGGCCCATAAAACAACTTTGTTCAATATTGTTAAGTTTATCACAGAAGGTTAATTGTTATGTAATTAATTATTTTCACCATACTAATTTATGAGATAGACAAAAGCATTAAATGGTACTCGATCATATACATCTCTCTTCTGTTGTTGCAATGATGGTAGTTGAAAGGAGATAAAGGGGGAAATAGATGCTAAGGATCACACAATTCTTGATTGTGAATATTCATTTAATTATTGGTACTTTTAATCTAGGATGCAAAGTTTAATAATTTGATATTCTCTTAAAAGAACTGAACCACATCCAAACTGGGATCTTTCTCTTGAATAAAATCAAAAGATAAAAATAAGTTGTAGATAAGTGGAAGAATGGTTCACAGATAAATAAAAGAGTTGTTGGGTGTGATTTATCTTTTATAGGCTTTTTTAAAAGCATCAAGATGCACCATTTCATGGAATATTTGGTCATCTCAAATGAGGATAAATATCACCATGAAGATACTTGAAGCATCTGTATTATGGTCTATTGAAGGGAATGAGGAAATACAGAATTCAACAGGATCCTCTAAAGACTAGATAGGTAAGGTAGATAGGTAACTTTCTAATGTAATGAAAGAAGATAGTAAAAATTATGTCAAAAATACTTGTGTTCAAGAAATGAAAAAGATCACATGCTTGTTGATTACTGGGGAACTTTACTCCTATACATTATGAATCATTTTCTTTTTTACATTTATTTGTATATTTTTCTAAATGACATGCAAACAAAAAATTTTAGTATTCATTTTTAAAAATTTTGAGTTCCAAATTCTCTCCTTTCATCCATCCCCTCCCCCTTCTTAAGAAGTCAAGAAATATGAATCTGTGTGTGTGTGTGTGTGTGTGTGTGTGTGTGTGTGTGTGTAAGATATCTTAGAATACTAGAAGTGGACTCCTAATAAATGCAGTGTTTAAGCAGAGTCTTGAAGTCTGAGAGACAGAGGTGAGGGAGGAAAACATTCCAAGCATAGGAACAGCTACTACAAAATCATGGATGTATGAGGTATAGCAAGTACAGCACTGTCAATCAATTTTAGAAGGTATGGAGGGGAATAGAGTATAAGGATACTGGAAAGATAGGAAGGCACTAGGTTATAAAGAGATTTATATGTCTAATTAAGGAGTTTATATTTGATTTTTGAGGTAATAGTTACTGCAATTTATTAAGTAGTGGGAATGACAAGGTCAGATATATGCTTTAGAAAATCACTTTAGCAGCTATGTGGAGGATGAGGAGACACTTTAGGCAAGAAGACTAATTAGGAGGCAATTGTAATAATCCAGACAAGAATGAAGAGAGTCAGAACTAGGACAGAGATTGTGTGGGTAGAGAGAAGAGAACATATATACTAGATTCTGGAAAGGTAAAAATGATAAAATTCAACAACTGATTATAAATATGAGGTGATTGACATTGAGGAGTAGAGAATGACTCTGAAGCTGTAAATATGATAGACTAGGGGGATGATATTTTCTTCTACAGTGATAGGGAAGTTTTCAAGACAATTGCTTTGGATTATAATGAATTTTAATTTGCAAGGCAAATGGGTTTAAGTGGCTTGCCCAAAGCCACACAGCTAGGTAATTATTAAGTGTCTGAGATGGGATTTGAACCCAGGTACTCCTGACTCCAGGGCCGGTGCTTTATCCACTACGCCACCTAGCCTCCCCTGACAATTGCTTTGGAAGAAAAGATTGCTTCTCTTTTGGACATGGTGATTTCACTTGCCTATGGGACATCCAATTTGAAATATCAGACATTTGGCAATGCTGTATGAGTGCTCAGTAGAGAGATAAGAACTGAATATATAGATTTGGGAATCATCTATAAAGAGATGATCATTGAACTCTTGGGGAGTTCATGTGATCATTGAGCAAGGGAGTTTAGAGAGAAAACAGAAGAGGGTCTAGGACAGAACCTTGGGGAATAGTCAACAAGAATGACATGAATGAAGATCCTAGAGGGGAGATTGAGAAGGAGGTAGGAGAATCAAGGCAGAAATGTCACAAAACTCCAGAGAAGAGAACATTCAGAAAAAGAATATGGTCATCAGTGTCTATGACCACAAAGAGGTCAAGAAGGTTGAGAACTGAGAAAAGGCAATTTAAACATTATTGAAAATTTGGGGAAAATGAGTTTAGGTTGAATGAGGAAGGTTTAGAAAACGGTGTGAGAAAAGGATATGGAGACATTGCCTATAGTTTTTTCCAAGGAGTTTATATAAAAATCAGAGAAGACATATTAGGATGAAAGTTAGCAGAGAAGGGAGAATGAAGTGAGGGTTTTTTTTTAAAAGATGGGAGAGAGGTGGGTTATTTTTTAGGCAGAAGAAAAGAAGAAATTGAATCTTAGAGAATGGGGATGATAGTGGGGTTATCTGTCAGAGAAGATAGGTAAGGCTGGGATCAGAGGTTTTTAATAGTGGGATCAAGTTTAGAAGGAGAAGAGTCATTTATTCATCAGACTTTTGCTTCAGCTAATTTTTTCATTTTTTTTAGGTTTTTTGCAAGGCAAATGGGGTTAAGTGGCTTGCCCAAGGCCACACAGCTAGGTAATTATTAAGTGTTTGAGGCCAGATTTGAACCCAGGTACTCCTGACTCCAGGTCTGGTGCTTTATCCACTATGCCACCTAGCTGCCCCTCAGCTAATTTTTTCCAAGGAGGGCAACAGTGTCTTTATTTTAGTACATTTTCCATTTTTAATGGCTTGTAATTTGCTTGAACAGGTTATGTTTCAATTTCTGTAGCTTAATGAACTACATACTTCTCATCTTTATCCTTCTTTTTAAGTTAGTGTTGACTTTAACCTTTTTCCTGCTGTACCCAAGTTGATGGTTTTTAAATAGTTAGACAATTTTGGATCAGAACTATGGAAATGATGATGAATCAGGGCTCAGCAGGGTCATAGGTTGGTTGAGAGGTAAGATCAGCGTTATATGACAAAGTTTAGACTGAGTAAGGAGATTTTTATCCTGAGCACTAACTCCTTAAATACAACAGGTATTTCTCATAGGTTTTTGAATTCATATCATAAAATATCCTTTGAAGGAAATGAGAATATTTAGTTTGGTAAAGGGAAGACTGGGGGATGAGTAATAGGAGATCATTTTCAAGTATTTGATGGATTGCATGTAGTGAGGAAGAAGAGTTAGAATACTGCCTGGTTTCAGAGATAAAACTAGAAGCAATGGATAGAAGTTGTAGAGAGGTGACTTTAGACTGAATAAGGGCAAATTTGGGCAGTTAGAGTGGCATAGTGGATGGAATCAGGAAATCTCATCTTCCTGAGTTCAGATCTGACCTGCATGGGTGACTCTGGGTAAGTCACTTAATCCTGTTTTCCTCTGTCTCCTCATTTGTAAAATGAGCTGGAGAAGGAAATGGCAAACCATTCTAGTATCTTTGTCAAGAAAACTCCAAATGGAGTCCTGGAGAGTAGGGCAGGATTGAAACAGGTAGCAACAATGACAACAAAAGGGCAAACTTCCTAATGATTAAAGCTCTCCTCAGATAGAGCTATACAAGGAGAGACACCATAGTTTTGGATAAGGAGCCTGCATCAGAGTCAGGATGACCTAGGTTCACCATGTCCTATGTCTGATCCTGTACAAATCATTTAACTTCTTGTTATCTCCAGGCAGTTTCAGAAGACTACAAGTTGCAAAATAGGTGCTGGTATCTATTGATAAAGAGGTTTTCATTCTTGAGAATTCCCCACATCAATGAAGTCACAGATCTGGTTTTGACAAAAATAGAATGGAATTCCTTTGGCAAATAGTGGGTTCTCTTTTCTCTGAAATCTAAATAACTCCCTATTGGGGATCTCATAGAGGGGAGTTCTTTTTCAGGTAAGATTGAACCAGATGATCATTAAGGTAGCTTTCAGCTGAAATTCTGTGACTCCAGGATTGTCTTGGAATTGGTGGTATCTCTAATCAATGGAAACCTATTCCAGTACAGTTTTTTTTGGACTTTGACGCTTTTTGATCAACCATCATTGCCTGCCTATTTCACACCTGACCTCCTTGATTCTTGTCCCCATGACCATGTACTGTGATTCTTTATTATCTGGCTTCTAAAATTTGCTGAGGATGATCTAACTATCTTTTATAGTAACTGGAATTTCTTTCTTTCTTTCTTTCTTTCTTTCTTTCTTTCTTTCTTTCTTTCTTTCTTTCTTTCTTTTTTCTTTCTTTCTTCTTTGCTTTTTTCAAGGCAATGGGGTTAAGTGACTTGCCCGAGGTCACACAGCTAGGTAATTAAGGTTGGATTTGAACTCAGGTCCTCCTGACTCCAAGACTGATGCTCTATCCACTGCACCACCTAGCTGGCCCCTGAAGTTTCCGCTTTTAAGGAGAATATACATCTCATTCTTTAAGAAGTATTCAGGCTGTCCATTTGTCACACTACCCTTTTAAAATGACTGAATGATTTAATTTTCCAGTTATGCATATCTTTTATGATATCTTTCCCAAAATTCCTAGCACCAAGTCATCATTGGTAACATACTTCAGATCTCCTTTTATACCTATAATCTATCATTCTATTCATTGTCCTTTGGCAATGGAAAAATTTGGCAGTGATCATCTGAGAAAGATATCCTCAGGCTTCCCACTTCCACTCACAATTTAACATGCTTTCCAGACTTAATATACCTTTCTTCTATAGTTTGATAAAAGAAAATAATTGTCTCAGTCTTTGAGAATGGCAGATTTCCCAGATGATTCAGGAAAGCCTTTTGGTCAGTTAATCAGACGTGGTTGGATGTTCCTTCATAGAGAAGGATTGCTAGTTAATTTACAAAGAGAGCTAGCTAATCTGACGGAGTCCAACATGAATCATGATTCACATTTGTCTGGTACAAACCATCACTAAGCCACATGGCAGGCAGGAAATAATGTTGGTTGTAGACATAAATTTCCTTCCTGTTGGTAAATCCCTCCAGATGCTATGTTTTGATTAAATAAGGCTTGGGCCCTTATAAATTACTTGATTTCTAGAAGGGGGTAGGGTGGAAGGAAATAGTACTTTGGAAGAACCATAGCACCTATTAACATATCTTCTACAGACTACAAATAAGAAATTCTTGCCCCAATGATATGGGAAAGAGAAGAGAAAGGGAAGGAGAAGAGAAAAGAACACTCATGTATTAAGTGCCCACTGTGTACCAGATACTATTTTGCAAATGTCTTAATATTTCATTTTATCCCAAATATTATTATTGTGAAGTCTTAGGGTCTTGCTTCCCAGACACAAGTCATCATGGGCCCCTCAATAAGTTCTTTGTGTGTAAAGAAAAAAGAGAATTAAGTAATAGAGATCACTACTGAAATTTAAATTGCTTCAATTCTTGTTAATGAAGCCAGGAATCCTGAACTTGGCTCAGAAGCATAGGAATTAACGTATTAATTTATGATTTCCAAGATTCCTGGCTCTTCCTTATGTGAATTAGTAGAGCATTCTAATTATTCTTAAAACATGATGGTTCCACCCTCTTGATACCTGAGAGGAATCCCTTTTTTTGATTCTTTAAGGTGATCCATTACGGCTTCCAAAAAATCAGCCAACATGGATGACTCCCTCACAAAAAGCATTTGTGGAAGAAACTAGAGTTAATCACAAGCATATTCCTCCTAGATTGTAGGTTGAACTAGACTGCATATGAATGGATCCCAAAGTGTTGATGGAAGCTGTCATCTTTTCCATTTATGACTTCAATCAATAATGTAGTCTATTACCAATCTTTCTTTTCTTTTCTTTTTTTTTTTTTGGCAAATAAATTTTAGGTAGTTGCTATGTCCACAACCTAAAGACACATTCTCCTTCCCTCCCACCTGAGGACCTAAAGGTTAATACTTCTTCAACTGCAATTGATCTCAAGACTTGAAGGAAATAAAAAAGTAGGTTTTTCCACTCTCCCATATGGGAATACTGGTTAGTAACATAAGCAAACACAGCACCCAAAATGGGACAACAAGGAATATTTTTAATATTACTCTTCATAAATGTTTATGTGGTTAAAGCCAGACAATTCCATCTGCCACCATCCATAAATTATTTATTTTATAAAACAACAAATCATAAGAGGTAGACTAGCCAGTGGACCAGCTTTGGAATCATAAGATCAAGTCATGCCTCTGATACATATTGGTTCTTTGACCTGGGGCAAGTCAATACCTCAAGCAAATCCCTAAGATTGACACTCTTAAACTAGGTGTTGTACTGCATTGGTGGAGGAAGTTTTCCCATGCAGAGTTTCATCCACAGATGAATTCTTGTATATCCACAAAAAAAGCCAAATCTTATATATCCTAATGAAGACTCCAAGTCTTTGGTAGATGGTGATACTCAGGGGATATAATTTTCAAATCTTGCCTAGGGCACACAAATAACAAATACTTTATTTCCATTTTACTCCTCAAAAGTTAGGGAGCCCTAGCATGGATGATAGGGTGACTGGGTCTAGTACCTTTTTCACTATGTTAGTCGATTTAGAACTGCTTAGAAGTCAGAGGTTATCTGCTATGTGGTTATCATTCTCAGTATTATATAAAAATATATAACAAACAAAACTCTTTGTAAATGGTTAGTTGTTCTTGAGCTATTCATTATTATTAAAATTATTATTTTGCAATATACCTCTGATCTAAAGGTCCTAACTGATTTTCCATAGTCTTGAATTTTTTCTTAATTTGGATACTAAATTCCTTGGTATGACTTCTTGGCCATTACTAGTTTTCTTAGAGTCATGGGTTTGATATTTTCTCTCCTCTCTTCTTCTTTTGTAAAGTAATCTGAACTGAGCTCAGTAATAACAAACCCAAGGGATGACATTGAATCGATCACTTAAAATAAATTTTTTTCTAATCAGACAGCGATTGGCACATAGTAGAGGTTAATAAATGTTTTTGAACTAAATGATTCACAATAGTGTGACTTGTTTTATGTAATGCACTCTCTAATATGTTTATTATTTTTCCACTTTAAATTTTTAGTCCTCTAAATCTGTTAAGTTTTTAAAGAAAGAAGTGTGTGTGTGTGTGTGTGTGTGTGTGTGTGTGTGTATTTGTTATAATCTTTGTAAACAACACACTCATGACCAAAAAGCACGTTTTGGTTCAGAATATTAATGAAAACACTGAAAAAGGGAAACAATTAAGAGGTCAACTTACAAAGTCTCTAGGCTGTGGAGCCCATCAAAGCATTTCTTTCCCAGGGAGTCGATCTTATTGTTATGGAGATGTCTGTAGGAGAACATTAAGGACACAGTCAGGGGAGCACATTGAACATAGAGGACTTAGGCAAAACATTTTGATTGGTAAAATAAAAAGAAAATACATATGAATAATGCTTTGCAAAAAAAAAAAGCCAGAGTGAGAACCTGTATTTTTTCTTTCAAACATAAACACACAGTTGATGCTGTGTGTTGATGCCTTGGTTTTAAATTTAGTAGGTAGACATTGATTTTTTTTTTGAGTTGGAAGGTCAGAAAATACATAATGAGAATACACAAGCATCATACGGGTCAACTAGAAATCCTATTAGGTTGCTTGGGCCCCAAAACCAGAGATGTAGTTTTGGGAAGGAGAATTCAGAGAATTTGCCTTGACTTGATGGCTTTCTTGCCATTGCTAAATCCAAATTCTTTGAAGACAGGACCTAAAGGGCAGTAGGGCAGTAAAGCTAGGTCTGATGGTTTTGTCCTTTGTTCACAAAGAAGATCATGTCATCTGGGAGGTGATGCAACGACATGCATGGGAATTGGATTTGAGTGAGGGAGGGGCTGTGCTAAGTCATCAGCCTCCCTTTCTCCTCCAGAGTCTTCTGGGCCCTGGATGGGAGGAAATCAGGAAGTGAAGTGACTTACCCAAGGTCACATAACTTATTAGTACCAAATATCTGAGGCTGGATTTTAACTCAGGTCCTCCTGAATCTAGAACAGGTGCTCTGCACCACTTATCTACCCTTTATAGATAAGGAAACTGAAGCCTTTCCCTAAACCCTCAGGAGATCATTAGATCAAAAATACATTTCTGTATCAATATCAAGACACCTTGTATAGATAGATTAGATCTGTTGTCCAAGGAGATCAGCAATCTTAATATTTTGGAGGTATGGAATAACCACATACCCATCTAGTGGATCAGACTGGCATACTAAAGAAGTCATAGATTGGATCCATAGAGAAATCAGTTGGTAGGCTTTCATTCTATAGTGAAATACTAAATTCCTAACATGAATTTTGGAAATTGGTCACAAGGTGATCTGTGTAGAGACATATGGAAGGATCTATATTAATCTATCACCATCATTGGAATGCAGGTCCTACCAATCAATCAATGAATAGATGAATCAATAAGCAATTACTATGTAGCAGGTAATACACTAGATATTGGGTATACAAATACAAAAATGAAGCATTTCTTATCCTCAAGGGATAATGAGTTAGTATCATCTTTATTTTTTGCAGGATATATTAGATATTTTTAAATGGGGCCATATATGTAAAGCGCTTTGCAATCACTATGGAAGCCAGATTACATGATAAAAATGATGATAAATTGCTCATCCTATGAGATGGCTTCATTTTCTAAAAAATTTATTAGTGCTTCATGTGAGGTTAAGCAACTTTTATTTTCCTGAACCTATATTCCATTTTACATTTTGTATGTGTGTGTGTGTGTGTGTGTGTGTGTGTGTGTGTGTGTGTGTGTCTGTTTCTGTGTCTGTGTGTGTGTTTCCCAGCGAGTCAATCCTATTGTTATGGAGATTGTATTAGCACACTGTCTATCACATAGTAGGAATTTTATAAATGATTGTAATGATTGTAATTTTGGTATCAAGGTATGTAGCAAGGAATATCCCACAAATCGTCTTTCAAAGACAATCTAGCTAAGGGAAGGGATATAGAGTAAATGTACTGTGCCACCCAGATGACTAGTCTGACCTAACTTGGGTCATTTTAGTAGTCTGAGGGCAAGTCCCTGTTGCCCTTCAGTTACCTGTCTGATATTCACTATCCACACAGCTCTTAATGTAAGACCATTTATTTTTATAAATGCTATTTGAGAAAATATTGAATTAAATAAGAAAATTGATCCATTTATCTCAGAAAAAAGAACTCTTAAATAATACAAGTACATTGAATATAGTATGTACTCACATATTTGAATGATTTATTGATTAATAAGAAAAAGAGATTTGAATTTTTTATAAATTATGACAAACATGGATATTAAATAAACAGACTATTTATAAATCACTCCATATTTTCTGACTGGGAGGGGGGAATTTCCTGATCAAAACTTGAGAATTCTGCATTTTAAAGTCTGTGTTATGTAGTGAAATCCAAAAGCTTTCTTCTTTAAAAAAATTCAATAAAACTTACAGTACTACCAAACTGGAGAGGTTTCCAAAGGCATAGTCTGGTATGTGCTGTATTTTGTTCAGAGCTAAGGTCATGGCCTGCAATGTTGATAAACTTCTAAAAGCCTGGACAGGAATTTCAGTCAAAGAATTGTCGTCTAGCCACAGGTGTCTCAGGGAAAGTAGGCCATTAAAGCAGTTGGGTGGGACGTAGTTGATTTGGTTGGCATCCAATCGCCTTCGAAAGAAAAGAAAGCAAAATGTTAGCAGAAACAAGGCGACAAACTTCTTTGAGATATGGTAATGGACTGATGATCCAAGTGTGTGTAAAAGAAGGCTTTGCTCTGTCATTGTTCTTTGGTCCCAGAGTCTTCAGATAACTAGAATTTACATATTTGATTGACTAATGGGAAAAAGGAATTTGGACTTTTGTTATAAATTGAAACAAAAAAGGGAATTACATAAACCATTTACAAACCACTCTGCAGTATGGTATTTTTTCTTATTCTCTTGCATTTTTCATCTATTCAATAAGATGAACTCTTAGGGTCTTACCAACTAAACAATTTAGATTCTAGAATTCTCTTAGACTACCAGTCAAGTTGTATCTGAAGTTCAAATCAATTTTCTTGGGGCAGCTAGGTGGTGCAGTGGATAGAGCACCGGCCCCCTGGAGTCAGGTGTACCTGAGTTCAAATCTGGCCTCAGACACTTAATGGTTACCTACCTGTGTGGCCCTGGACAAGCCACTTAACCCTATTTTCCTGGCAAAAACCTTAAAAAAAAACAACCATGAAACAAACTAATTTTCTTTTTATGGTATTTAGTTAGTATGCTTTTTTTTAGGTTTTTGCAAGGCAATGGTGTTAAGTGGCTTGCCCAAGGCCACACAGCTAGGTAATTATTAAATGTCTGAGTCTGGATTTGGACTCAGGTACTCCTGACTACAGGGGGCCGGTGGTCTATCCACTGCATCACCTAGCTGCTCCTGTATGGTTTTTTTTTTTAATTTTTTTATTTATTGAAGGCAATGGAGTTAAGTGACTTGCCCAAGGTCATACAGCTAGGCAATTATTAAGTGAGGTCACATTTGAACTCAAGTCCTCCTGACTTCAGGGCCAGTCATCTATCCAATGTGCCACCTAGCTCAGTATGCTTTTCACTGGGAGGAAGTCATCACTTCAGAAGCTTGAGGTTTCAGGACTGCTGACCTTTCAGCTTTCCTTCAGGAAACCAAGAGCTAGGTCTACAATATAAAATATTAGGATTTTTTTTAGGCTTTTGCAAGGCAAACGGGGTTAAGTGGCTTGCCCAAGGCCACACAGCTAGGTAATTATTAAGTGTCTGAGGTCGGATTGAACCCAGGTACTCCTGACTCCAAGGCCGGTGCTTTATCCACTATGCCACCTAGCCACCCCCTACAATATAAAATAAATGCTTATCTCTTAACCATAAATTAAAGACATATTGGTACAATGGAAAGATTATTGGTTTGAAGTCAGAGTAAATGGGTATAAATCTTGACTCTGATGTGTTCAAATCCTCTCCCTGGATGATCTTGGATAGGTAATTTATCATTTCTGGATCTTAGATCCCTCATCTGGAAAATAAGGTGGGGTTGAACTAACTTAGAAGAATCAAATATGTGGCCATTAGAGCCCACAAAATGCCCATGAGTTGCCAGAAACAGATTAAAATGTAAACTTGAAAATGTTTAACAAATGAAATTAAAACTAAGTCAATATATGGGAGAGGATGGGGCGGATAGGTGGCGTAGTGGATAAAGCACTGGCCTTGGAGTCAGGAGTACCTGGGTTCAAATCCGGTCTCAGACACTTAATAATTACCTAGCTGTGTGGCCTTGGGCAAGCCACTTAATCCCATTTGCCTTGCAAAAACCTAAATATATATATATATATATGTATACATATATATATGTATATATATATATATAGGAGAGGAAGACCCTTATATATATAATTTAAAAAAACCAAATTCCAAAATGTCTCCTTCCCTCCCTCACCACCCCATACTAGAGAAGGTTGTCATTTGACACACATATATAAACATATGTCAAAACATACTATGCATTCTTCTGTTTATCCTTTCTTTCTCTGGAGGTGGATAGTATTTTCTTTCATAGGTCCTTTGTAGTTGATTTGAGTATTTATACTACTCATAATTTCTTGATTATTTATAGTTGTTCTTTGAACAATATTGTTGTTACTGTATACAGCATTTTGTTGGTTCTGCTCATTTCACACTTCATTATTTCATGTTTTTTCTATTTATTCTAGTTTTTCTATTTCTTTTAAAGTCAACCTACTCATCATTTCTTATAGTGCAGTAGTATTCCATCACAATCATGTACTACAACTTGTTCAGTCATTCTTCAATTGATGGGCATCCCCTTAAGGGGGTGCCTTTCTTTCCCACCATAAAAATGACCTGTTATAAATATTTTAAAATATATAGGTTTTTTTCTTTTTCCCTTATCACCTTGAGAAACAGACTTAAAGGTGGTAATTGTTGGGCCAATGGGTATAAATTAATTGTCCCCTCTTACCCCCCCCATTTCTATCCGAGTTTGACACCTCTATTTTAGCAAGCCTCTAAGATTTCTATCAGCTCTAGATGGTTGAACCTATTGGCTAGTTTAGTTAATCCCCAGAAATGATTATCTCAAACTTGAATGGCAGTTACATTGACTTCAAAGGCCTATTGTTGACTAAGAAAAAGTAAGTTATTAGTTTTTTAATTGATACCATTAAATAATACCTTTCAATATCATTTAAAAATCAATACTATTAAAAAATCTTTAAAAATATTGTTTCATACCATTTAAAAAAATCTCCAAAATGATCACTTTTGGTGGATACAATTTCTGATGATATCTCTGGTGAATAAATACATTGATGACCTTGTTGGCCTTTCCCTCCTTTTCTGCCCACCAGTCACTGGTGTTTATGTTGCCATGTCTGTCCAAATGTGGTGCTGGTTAATGAGATATTATTGTGCCAGACCAGTAGGGGGCGTACATATGACACCTTCTTTTCACCTGGGTCTTTAACTAATGGGTTGAATTTGGGTCACATTCGCTCCTGCCTTGAAATGACATTAATTATACATGGAGGTGGTGATAGGTGATTAACAAAGTCAACATGATTCTTATATTGCTCATAAAATATTATATATTTTACATAAATATATATTACATATATGTATATATATATATATATATATATATATTTTTTTTTTTTCCCTATTCCTGTTCGGCACATGAGTCCATTTCAAAATCAGAGTCTTTTTGAGGGCTTATTTTAAAACTTGCTGTATACTAGAAGGATATTTATAAAAGCACAAATGGATTCTGAAAATTTGTTTTAGAAACCCTTAAGACTAAACAGATGCAGAAGGCATATCAGGATAACAAAATAATCCCTCTACAAACCCAACTCAAACAGTTTGGAGATAGGGGAAACTCTCTGGGGTAGGCAACTAATCTCCTTATTTAAAGAAACTTCCTCATTTTTAGTCCCCATAATGTCAACTCCACTCTGTCTCCTGGTCCCTCTGTCTACCCACTGAATGGGAACAAATCATCTTTGCTAAGGCCCAAGGCCAGATTCTGGCAAATAACTCAGAGAAGGTCAGTTGGAACAAATTTTAAAGGTTTGGTGTCAAAGACCTCTCACAATTAAATTTCCAGTATAATAACTGACATGGCAGGCAACAAAAACTTCACTTCCAAAACAGCAGAAGGTTTTGTCAACAAATGGAACTGGAAATGTTTAGGAAAACACGATGCTGTTTCTCCTTTTACTATCCAGGCAACATGAGGCTTATGTTCTAAAATTAGGAATAGCTTGCTCAAAGGTTATTAGTTTGATTGGAAGTGGAACACATTTTTTTAAAACTGTATTATGGTGGTATGCAACCTAAGAGATTTCAAGTATTCTGTTTATTTTTCCAATTAACAGGTATTAATTTTTTCTTCCTCTAAATATAATCCTCCATGAAGGGGAAAAAGAAAAACAACACTCTTGTAACAAAGATGCATATTCTGGCAAAACAAATTCCAAAATTGGCTCCTTCTAAAAATATACAGTGGATTCTACATCTTGAATCCATCACCTTTTCATCAAGAGTGTGGTATGAGTTCATTGTTAATCTTCTGATAAGATCATTGCATTGCTAAAGTTTTTCTGAATTTGTTTTTATAATGTTGTGATTATTGTAGAAATTGTTTTCCTGTTTCAGCTTACTTAAACCTAAGTCAGTTCATTTAAGTCTTCCTAGAGTTTTCTGCTTTCTTTATAAACATAGATCGATCGATCATCTATCTATCTATCTATCTATCTATCTATCTATCTATCTATCTATCTATCTATCATATTTGTGTGGCATTACTAAGGCAACCACTAGCCAGACTAGAAATTAAAATCTAGCAGCTTCAAATGCAGATCAGTGATGTTATAAATTTCCAAATGGACCCTCACAGAAAAAAAAGGTTCCTCATTCTCAATTTAAAAATTGAAACCTTTTATTTTTTTGGCTTTGGATCTAAACCTGTGATTTCATCAGAGAACTTATGCATGAGGAGAGCGAGAGAGACGAAGGAGCAACCTAATTAAAAAGCTATTGCAGTTATACATGTGAGTGGTGTTGAAGGTTTGAAATAAGGAGGTAACTGTGTGAATAAAGAGAAGGGTGCAAATGCAAGAAATGTCATGGAGGTAGGAGCCACAAGATTTATTCACTAATTAGATTACAATATATCAAGTTTGCAAACCTTGGTTTGCATGGTGACACTTTTAATAGAAATAGGAAAATTTGGAAGACAGATGAATCTGGGGAAAGACTGCTTTAGACATATTAAGCTTGAGATGTATGGCATGATAATAATAATGATAATGATAATAGCTATCATTTATTTATATATCACTAGGAGTTCTATAGAGCACTTTTTATATCTATTATTTCTGATGGATATAGGTGATATGAGAGACTAAAGAGTTCAAAATAATTTTGAAATTACAAGTTGGGAGACTGAAAAGGTGGTGATGCTTTTTGATTGAAATAGGAAAGTTTGGAAGAAGAGAGTTTTAGAAAGATAAACTCATGGGAGTTGAGGGGATCAAAAAGAGAAGGAAAGAAGAGATTCCAGGGTAGATTCTTGGGGGAATGACCATAGTTATGGGGTGTGCTATGGATGAACCAAAAGAGGAGATTGAGAAAGAGTTGATGGGAGGAGAATCATGAAACAGGAATGACATGAAAAACCAAAGAGGGTAGTCAACAGAATCAAATGAAGCACATAGATTGAGAAGAATGAGGGAAGTCCAAGAAAAAACCATCAGAGCAGAACTTTAGAGATCTAGTTGAAGCCTCTCATCATATATATATATATATATATATATATATATATATACACACATATATATGTATATATATATATATATATATATATATATAATTAAATTTATCAGAATCAAAGTTGAGCTGTCAACCCTTGGGCTTCTGATTCCAGTCAATGCTCTTTCCTCCTCTTACCTCTCTATTACTGTTGATAAAAATGAGTAGTAGACTATGAAATGACATCATCTATCTATCTATCTATCTATCTATCTATCTATCTATCTATCTATCTATCATCTATCTATCTATCTATCATCTATGTATCTATCTATCTATCTATCTATCTATCTATCTATCTATCTATCTATCTATCATCTATCTATCATATTTGTATGGCATTACTAAGGCAACCACAAGCCAGACTAGAAATTAAAATCTAGCAGCTTTCAATGCTTGACCAAATACAGCAGATCAGCAGCTTCTAAAGCTATCCCTAGAACTGATTCAGGCTGCACAAATAAATAACCTTAAATGTCAGGGAAATGTCAATATTTTCTGGTGACTATTTTAGAAAGCACTCATAAGAGTTTAGCATTTGCACATTGGGCTTCTTCTGTCTATCTATCTATCTATCTATCTATCTATCTATCTATCTATCTATCTATCCATCTATCTATCATATTTATTGGCATTAATAAGGCAACCACAAGCCAGACTAGAAATTAAAATCTAGCAGCTTTCAATGTTTGACCAAATATAGCATTTCAATGATGTTATAAATTTCTATATAACAAGATCTTTTAAAAATAAAAGTCTATTTTTTATAATGAAACTGACCATAATACTTAAATGTCATTCAGTCCCTTGCTGATTAAATATCATTATGCAATTAGCAATAAATAATTAATAATCATGTTTGGGGCATGGTACAGGTGGAAATTTGATAAAAATATGGCATTCAAGAGAAAATGTGCAAGCTTTGGGTATCAATATGAATGGCTAAATGAAACTCCCTGTGTTTCATCTTTAAATTACAACAGTTTTGTTGTCTGGGGAAAGGAACCAAAACAGTCTCAAAGTTTTTCTTAGACAGCATAGTATAATGGAAAGAATAAATTTTAGACAGTAAGCCTTTTGAAGACAGTGGCCATTCTTCACCCTATGCTCACTTTGCTTTTGTAGCTTAGTTCTTAGCGTAGTATGTTGAACATAATATTTTAGATGCAAAGCTGGAAGAGAATTTAGGGATCATTGAGTACAATTCCTTCATTTAACAGATAGTGAAATTTAGTCCCAGAGACTAAGTTAATAAAATTAATAAGTGTCTGAAGTGGGATTTGAACCTAAATCTACCTCATGGCCCAAGTCTAAAAGGCTTTCAATTATGCCACAAAGTAGATATTTTGGAAATAAATGCTGTTGAAAAGTTTCAGTATTGTCTATCCTCCCTGCTACTAGCTTCTTCTGTAACAATTTCCCCTTTTTTGCCTCCCTTTATCTCTCCCTATACTGTTTTATTTATTTTGAGAATCACCCCATCATACTCAACTCAATCTAAGCCTTCTTCAAACTATCCAGATAAAAATGACAATCACAAAAGAACTGTTTGTATTTTCGTATCTAAGTAGACAATTTGAACTTATTGAATCCTTTACAAATGGTCCTAAATGTTTATATTTCTCCTGGATGTTCTATGTCAATATCTCTCTTTAAGTTCTGTTTTTGTAATAAATACCTGAAAGTCTTTCAGTTCATTAAACATCATTTTTTAATTCAGGATTATACTTAATTTTGCTGGGTAATTACCCTTGGTTGTAACTCCAATTCTTTTGCTCTACAAAATATAGTATTCCAAGACCTATGGTCCTTAAATATAATAGCTGCTAGGTCTTATGTAATCCTTATTATAGTTCCATGATATTTAAAATTTTTTTTCTTATTGCTTCCAATATTTTCTCCTTAATCTTGGAGGCAGTTAGATGGTACAGTGGATGGAGCACTGGCCTTAGAATCAGGAAGATGGGAGTTTGAATCCAACCTGTGATAATTACTGACTGTGTGACATTGGTAAGTCACTTAATCCTGATTGCTCCACATCCAAGGTCATCCTGATTCATATCTGGCCACTGGATTCAGATGACTCTGAGGAGAAAGTGAGGCTGATCTAGCACAGTAGTCCCTCACTCCAATTCAATTCATGTGCTTGTCGTGTCATAACCTCCCTGATGTCCTGGTCTTCTTCAAGAACGAAGGACAAACAATAATAATTATTATTATCAATCTAGGAGCTTTGAAATTTGACTAGGATATGCCTTTAAGTTTTCCTCCTGGGATCTTTCAGGTAGTGATTAGTGATTTTTTTTCTATTTCTTTGCCTTCTTGTTCTAGAATTTCAGGACAATTTTCCTGAATTTCTTATAATATTGTGTCAAGATTTTTTTTTAAATCATAATTTTAGGGCAGTTCAATTATTATATTATTTTTCCTCAATCTGTTCTCCAAATAAGTTGGTTTTTTCTGATGAGCTGTTTCACATTCTCTTCTATTTTTTTCATTCTTTTAATTGTTTTATTATTTCTTTGAGTCCTTTTTTTTTTTTTTGCAAGGCAAATGGGATTAAGTGGCTTGCCCAAGGCCACACGACTAGGTAATTATTAAGTGTCTGAGACCGGATTTGAACCCAGGTACTCCTGACTCCAGGGCCGGTGCTTTATCCACTATGCCACCTAGCCACCTCCTATTTCTTTTGAGTCTTAGAACGTCATTAGCTTCCTTTTATCCAATTCTAGTTTTCAAGGGATCATTTATTTATTTAGGTTTTTGCAAGGCAAATAGGGTTAAGTGGCTTGCCCAAGGCCACACAGCTAGGTAATTATTAAGTGTGTGAGACCGGATTTGAACCCAGGTACTCCTGACTCCAGAGCCTCTGGCCCTTACGCACCCTAGCTGCCCCTATTCATTTTCTTTCTTAAGCTTTTGATTATCTATTTCAAGTTGGTTGACTTTCTTTTCATAATTTTCTTGATTTTCTGGGGGCAGCTATGCGGCACAGTGGATAGTGGCACAGATAATTTTCTTTGCTCTATTTTTCCCAATTTTTCCTCTTTCTCTTATTTGATTTTTTTTGCAAGGCAATGGGGTTAAGTGACTTGCCCAAGGCCACACAGCTAGGTAATTATTAAGTGTCTGAGGTCAGATTTGAACTCAGTTACTTCTGACTCTAGGGTTGGTGCTCAATCCACTGCACGACCTAGTTGACCCTCTTATTTGATTTTTAAAAGTTATTTTAAGTTCCAAGAAATCTTTTTGTACTTGGGACCATTTGACATTTCTCAATGAAACAGGAGAGGCTTTTTAAATTCCATAATTTCCCCTGAATATGAACCCAGATCTTCTATATGTCCATAGTAACTATCTATGATTGAGTTCTTTTATCTTTCTTTGCTCATTTTCATTTTTTATTTTATTATTTTAGCAGTTATTAGTGTAATGGAGTTCTAGTCCCAAGGAATAAGCAATAATGCCCCAAGTCTCAGGTCCTTCTTCCTATTATTTTTCTGATGTCTGTCCCAGTGCTCAAATTTAAGTTCTTCTCTATGCTCTTAAGTCAAAACTGAAGCCCTGTTATGTTGTTCCACAAATGTTCTTACTCCATATGGATCTACTTCACCATCTTTCCAGAATCTTTTCCAAAATAAATGTTTGTTAAATTGAATTTGGAATCAGGAGACCTAGCCTTTATTCTATCCAACAGTTTTTGAATGTATGGCCTTGGGTCCTGGGCAGCTAGATGAAGCAGTGGGTAGAATGTCAGACATGGAATCTGGAAGCCATGGATTCATCTGACATTCTACTGACATTTACCGTCAGTAGAACTCTTGGAAAATCATAACCTCTTCTCAGTTTCCTCATATGTAAAATGGGGACAACAGTTGAACCTACTTCACAGGGTTGTTAGGAGAATCAAATGAGTTAATATTCATAAAGTGCTTTGCAAATCTTTAAGTTTTATATAAATGTTGGCTGTACTTATCAAAGGGCAGCTAGGTGGCACAGTGGATAGATAGGGTGCCAACCCTGGAGTCAGGAAGGCTTATCCTCCTGAATTCAAATATGGCCTCCAATGCTCTTAGTTGTGTGATCCTGAGCAAGTCACTCCACTCTGTCTCAGTTTCCTCATCTGTAAAATGAGTTGGTCAAGGAAATGTCAAACCTTATCAGCACCCAAATGAAGCCATGAAGAGTTGGACATGCCTGAAAAATGACTGAAAGCAAGCATTAGTAAAATACATGATTACAGCACCTATCTTACAGTGAGGATATGAGGATCAAATCAGATAATGTGTAAAGCGCTTTCTAACCTTTAGGTGATAGATAAGTGTTAGGTAATAGAGTCACTTAATTTCTTTTGTATTTCATTTTCTTCATCTATAAAATAGGGATAATAACAATTACACAGTCTACCTCATAGGAAAGTGCTTGCAGACTTTAAAAGCATTATGGAATTATTGTCAAACTTTGTATTTTTTCATGCATCATCTAGCTTGAGATTTTTCAGGCTCAATTTAGAAAATAGCCAACATGACAGACTTTCAAAAAGTTATTCTACTTTGTTTATTCAAGAAACACAAGGTATTCATAGTCAAAATTGAGTTCAGAGAATAAGAGATGATCAATACTTGGAAGCTGTTACCAGATTTAATCTTTATAGAGGACTCCAAGGCTGAATAGGTGTGAGTAGTTTATTCATGTCACACCACAAACAAAGCAGGTGGCAAGGCAAAAAGGTGTATCCAAGTTGATAAATAAACAAAGTTCATATCCTATCAGTATGGTTTCTTGCCTAAACTTTATAGTATCTTTATATCAGCTTGGAAAATGCAATATCCACCAGCATGTGAAGAAAAACATGAGTGTGCAGTAGTAGATGAAGATTCTTTATTATTTCATATAAGTCTTTCCTGGTTTATTCTAAAGTCATTAAGCTCATCATTTCAATTTATTATATAATATATATATATATTAAATATTCTATTTATCATTTCATTATCTCCAATTTAGAGAGAGAAAGAAGCTTAGACTTAGAGGGGTTAAATGATTTGCTCAAGGTGATCTAAAACCAGATCTTTGTCAAGTCCAGTACCTTCCCTTCCCTTTTTTGATGCTATATCATGTGGCCCACATAATGCAAGTTTATACTTATGGTTGGGTTCTTTTTCCTTTGCTTACTTAGAGCAAAGTGAGCAGAAACAAGAGAACATTGTATACAAAAACAGAAACATTGTTTTGAGGATGACATTGAGCAACTAAGTCATTTTGACTATTTAAAACATACATTAAAAAGAAAGGACCTATGAAGAAAGATGCTATCTGCATCCAGTGAAAGAGTTGATAAATAGAAGTATGTAAATAGTAATCTACACATATATGTACATGTATATACATACCACAATCTATCTCATATATATTTAGATATACATATATGAATATATACACATTCTTATATGTTTTAAAATTATATATATATATCTACTCATGTCTAATGGTAGCTATTTTTGAGGCAGGAAGGGGAGAGAAGGAAAAAGGAAAAAAAGAATGAATTAGGATAACTTTGTGGTACATTTGGAAGGAATAGCAAGTTGCACATGGTAGATTTGTAGTTTCATGTAGTTTCATCTTTTTTATTGTACTGTGTTAAAAATGGAAGCTTATACTTGATGTGATTCTATCTGAAGGAAAAGCATTCAGGCTTTCGTGTTGGACAATGCTTACCACAAAATTCCCAAACACACACATTCACACAATCCAACCCTTTCATAGAGAAACTGAATTAATGGAAGATGACTTCCAAGTTCTAAGATTCCATGTTACTGCCACCATTGTTTTTCTTTTCTTTTTTTCAATCATCATTTTTTCCTACAAATTTCCTCTTTATGTATCTTATACAATATCCTACTAATGTCTCCTGTAAACGTCTGCCTCTGTTTGTTAATGCCTTTGATGAACAGTTAACCACAAGGAAGAAAGCACCTGTCAAAAGATAAGCTATTGATCTTGGCTAATTCCACATCTGAGATAAGCCATAATAATGTCAATTATTAACACGAATTGCTAAAAAAATAGTGACATTAAAAATGATACAGTTAGTTCATAGATGTTCCCAGAGTAGGATGGGAACCAAGAGGCCCTCTATTCCAGTCTCATTTATTTTAGAGTAGCTATTTAGAAATTCTTAAGATTAAAAAAAAACACATAAAACTTGGGTTTTTTAATGTCATTAACATCCCCAGTATATATTTGGTGAATGCAGAACCAGGTTAACAACTTAGTTGTTCTTTAACAGCTTTTAAATAATTAACTTTGCTATGCATAGTTCAATTTTAGTGAGATTTTGGGGGGGGTAAGGAAAGTAATTTTTAAACAGGAGAGACAAAAGAGAATTTGTTCAGGGCAAGTATTCTGGGTTGTTACTTCATTCTAATTATGGAATGGTTTCAGTTTATAGATCGGTTCTATTATACTAAAGGTAGTGAAGGTATATGTATTATTTTATTATGACAAATTAATTTTTTTCCATTTAACTTCTGTAGATTGCATGTGAATGATATGAGGTGAGATCCAATGATAGAACTGAGTAAAATTCTATCAATCTCACCTTATTTGAATTTACAAATTCTATGGGCTTTTTGGAACACTATAGCATCCAGTACAAAAATTTGCCAAGTCAGTAAGTGCAAGGCAGTCAGTAGAAGACCCCCACTTTTTTCTATGCAATTTGTAAAAAACAAAAATCCTCATCTAAGTAGCAAGATGTTTTAACAATTAACATATTTTCTATTATGATACCTTGTGTCTTATGGTATTTCTAGAGATATAATTTTTTTATGGGGAAAATACTATACCAAATTGTTAGAAGGGCAGTTTAATTGAACAGAAAAGCAAACAAAAACCGACTCTAGGTTTGGAGAAAGCACACCTTTTTTTAATTTCCTACTTTGCCACTTTTTATCAGTGTGATCTTGGGCAAGTCTTCATCTTTCAGGGAGCTCAGATTTCTTATCATCATTTCTAAGATCCTTTCAAGTTCTACGTCTCTGAGAAAAAGGCAAAGTTTTCTCCAATTTTTCTTCTGTTCCCAGAAAACAACTTCTCATTCTTATCAATGGCATCAATATTCTCCTCCTAGGTAAAATTCAGACTTAAAATCTTGTCAGGAAGTTGGACTTCTCTCTTTACATTTTTGCCAACATCTAATTGGTTGTGGGCAGTAGTAGGGAAACATAGATTTATTAAGCAGCTACTATGTATCAGGCACATACAAATACTATCTTTTTTGATTTTCACAATAAACTGTGAAGTAGGCATTATTACTACCTTGGCAAGTTTTCGGTTGTGGTAATTGAGACAGAGAGGCACTCTTATCTCCTTTCACAGAGACTGAGAGAGGTCAAGTGACTTGCTCAGGATCACATAATTGGAGAGTTTTTGAGGTGGGATTTGAATTTATATCTTTGTAATTCCAAGTCAAGCAAACTATCCATCACACCACCTAGAATCTCTAACAGGTCTCCTCTCTTTAATTGATCGTTTCTAAACAGCTTTGGGAGATTATTGCTCTCATAATCTTTGTTTTATCATGTTACTTCCCTGTCCAAGAATCTACAATCATTTATTTTATCTAATCTTATCTCTCACTAACTATTCTCTCGTTAGTTAACTTGATTTCATCATTGTCACTCACACCTGCCAGGTACTCATTCCTGCTTTGAATGATCAGTAATTACTTGCTCACGTGTCCCACATCAACTGGAATGCCCTTCTCCTATCCCTTCCTCCAAGGCTCAATTCAAGTCTTATCTCTTAATAGAAGCCTTCCCTATCTGTTTTCTTTATTTTATTAAAAAAGTAATGGTATCTGTTTTTTTTAACATTGCTTTTATTTCCCCTTATCTCACTCTTGCTAACTCCTCTTAGAGCGTTATCTTAAATAACAAAGAATTTTTTTAAGGGAAAAAAAGAGGAAGATAAAATGAGAAAAAAATTCAGTAAAAACAAATAGTAGGGGGCAACTAGGTGACACAGTGGATAGAGCACCAGCCCTGGATTCAGGGGGACCTGAGTTCAAATGTGACCTCAGACCTTAATTCATTGCCTTACCAAAAAAACCCCAACCAAATAGTAAATCAAAATGATCCACATCCACGAACCAACCCCTTCAGAGGTCATCTAGTCAATTTTTCAGATGAATTAACTGAGACTCAAAGAGGTTAAATGAATTGTCCAAAGTGTCCAGGTGGGACAGAACTGAAATTCTTTGACTCTATTCAGGCCTTTCCACCATACCACATGAAACTGTCAGGCAAACAAATGAATTAACTAAAATGCCCATTTTCTTTGATCTAGAGATTCCACTACTGGAATGTATCTTGTATCTGTTCTTTGGGTCCATGCTTATCCATTGTAGTTTTTAATAGTTTTATGATTGTTCTTTCCATTTCCATTATTATTTTGCTTATTTTTCTCTTGACTCTGTTCCTTCCATATTATTCTCCATGTATTCATTTTTTTTAAATATTCATCTTTCTTAAAATTGTAAGCACCTTGAAGGCCAAGATCCTATCATAGAAGGGTGAAGAAATTCTTGGACTGAAGAGCTTTGGCTTTGAATATTGGCTCTGTTCTTTTACTAGCTACATGAGCCTGAACAAATTCCTTAAATTTTTTGAGTTTTAGCTTTCTTTCCTGCAAATTGGGGGGTTAATTTCCTACCTACTGCTTATTAAGGAATGTCAAATAGTCAATAACACTGAGCATCAGTTATTCACCAAATACTATGCTTACCTATGAGGATACAAAAAGAGGCAAAAGTCAGCCCCTGACTTCCAGGAGCTCACTGTGTATTGGAGAGATAACATTCAAACAAATATATATGAACAAGTTATATCTAGGATAAATAGGAAATAAGCAAGAAAGGCAAACAGAATTGAGGGGAACTTGCTCCATCTTAAAACTGTATAAATGTGGGTTAATATCCTTTATATATCTTAAATAATAACCTTCAATATCCCTTATTAACCTAGCATCTACCTAGTAGAGTGTTGGTTCATAGTAAGTCTTTGGTAAATATTTGTTGAATTTAAACTTTTGTCAGAAATTCAGGCTTGCGCCTCAATGTTGGGACATTATTTTGGAGGCAGTATGATATATTGGACAAAATACTGGACTTAGAGTTAGGAAGAAATAAGTTATATCTTTACTTTGAATTCTTTTTTGCATGAACTTGGATGTCACTTAGCTTTTATAAACCACTGCCAATTTTCTATGACTTATTTTTAGATTAGTAGATCTGCCTCAATGAAAAGGGGTAGACTGGGCATATATTATTACCAAGGCATTTAAAACTTTTTAAAATTTCACCAGATAAATTCTACATTACTACTCCTCATTTACTCTCTACTGAAGAAAAATTGGGACATTTTATCCTCAAATTCCTGCCTTGGTGCCTTTGAACAGGTTGTCCCATATTTCTGGGATTTACTTCTATCTCAGTTCTGCCTTTCAAAATCCTGAACTTCCTCCAAGATTCAACCTAGTCAGAACCCCTAAGTATGGTGTTCCTCATTCTTCTAATTAGGCCTCTCTTTCATCTGAAATTATATTTCATTTATCTACCTGTCTGAATGTGGACTCCTTAAAACTGGGGATTTACTTGAAAATCCAGTGCCTACTATGGACTTAATAAATGAACTCAAATCATAGTTTAGGCACTTATTAGTTGTATGATCTTGGACAAATCATTTAACCTCTACCTACTTCTATTAAATGTAAAATGTAAATAGTAATGGTAATTATCTCTCAGGGTTGTTGTGAAGATCAAGCAAGATCAATTTGAAAGTGTTAGTTAAATGCTATTCTTCTTGATGATGTTAATACAAGTTGGATGAATGATTATCCATTTTATATAAGAGAAATTTTATACTCAGAGAGTTAAACAGGTTTTTCCTCTATTACACTGGAGCTTCTTAAGGTCAGGGATTATCTTTTGCATCTTTTTGTGTTCCCAGAACTTGGTCCTAATGTTTAATAGTTCTTTATTGACTAAGTAACTTACTTTCCCATGGTCTTAGTGCTCAAATGACATACACTTTACAAGTTTATACTTTTATTTTCTTCCATCTGTGGTCAGATAGAGGAAATGATAATATTGCCAATAGTGACATATGCCAATATGCAAAAAGATTTCCTTTTTTGCTCCTTATCATAATGGAAATTCAACTAAGTCTTGAACATTTTCAGAGATGACATTTCCACATCCTTCACTAACTCTAATTATTTCAGCTTCAGCTTGAGGCCTTTCCCAGTCCTTTTCAATCTCAAGCCTTCCTTTTGAGACTATATATAGTTTATTATATATATATATATATATATATATATATATATATATATATATATATATATATCTTGTCTGTACCTATATGTTTGTATGTTGCATTATTTTGTGAGTTCCTTTAGGGCAAAAACTTGTCTTTTGCCTTTCCTTGTAGCCTTATGACTTAGTGCCTGGGTCCTGGTAGTAAATGGTTGTGGACTGACTTAGCACCATGTCGTTCTACTCTTTTCATATGTATTGATTTCTAATGCTTCTAGAATTTCATTCTTCCTTTTATTTGATTCCTTCCCTAGTTAGTTGATCCCTCTTCTCAGCCCCACTTCACTACTGCAAATATTTTACTCATTGCATCCCTGCAATGAAAGTAAAGAGAGAGCTTC
The DNA here is from genome assembly GCF_037893015.1 of Macrotis lagotis. NCBI lineage: Eukaryota > Metazoa > Chordata > Mammalia > Peramelemorphia > Peramelidae > Macrotis > Macrotis lagotis. Next base: position 267,523,510 of record NC_133659.1, on the reverse strand, counting down.
ATCAGTGTTATAGATTATGGTACAATCCTAGGAAGATAATTTAATATTTCAATGATCCCTAAGACTAAGACTATGAATTCTCTGACACTGGCTGACCTACATTGGGAAAAAAATACATTTATTATTCCTCGTAGAGTTTCCTTTATCATTGAAATACAATCAAAAATTACTGTGAGGGAATAATTATTGCTATTTAGGAAGATATATGGCTGAACATAGAGTTAGAAAGACCTGAATTCAAATCTTGCCTTGATCACTTATTACTATATGAACCTGGGCAAAGTACTTGACCTGTCTAATAGCCTTCTCAATTGTAAAATGGGGATAATGATAGGCCTACTATGAGCATCACATTTGGATTTTCTCAAACTCTGAGTTTTTTCCATTTTCTTTGTTTCCAAATTGATTTTCTTTTTTTTAAACTCATTATAATATTTTTGGGTTCCAAATTCTGTCTCCCTTGAGTCTCTCCTCCACCCATTTAAAAAGGAAAGGCAATATGATATCAGTTATATATGTGAAGTCATGCAAAAACGTATTTCCATATTAGCTCTGCTGCAAAAAATATGAAAGCAACAAAAATAAAGTGGATAAAGTATGCTTCAATCTATACTTAATAGTCATCAGGTTTCTCTCTCTCCCTCTCTCTCTCTCTAGAAATGGATAGCATTTTCCACCATGAGTTTTTTGGAATTACCTTGGATCATTGCATTGATTGACTCATTATTATTGTAACTATCATAGGCTATTTAATGAGCCAGTCTGGTTAAATCACTTTCTGAGAAGGAAAGTTTCATTTTTCTAGGTTCAAAGTAAAGTTTACCATTAGAAAATGTATTTAGTAGAAAAATTTGGACAATTGGAGTGATAGTTTGAGTATTTAATCTTTTTATTATTTCTACTCTCTCTTCTCCCTCCAATTATCTGACTTTTCTGTGCAATTGTCTACATTCTTCTTTGTTAATAGACTTGATCTGAAATCTAGGATATACAAATTCATAGACTGACTTAACTGGTTTTAAATTACATAATTTCTCACATTCTTTGGAGATAGAAGAGGCTTCATTTTAGAGACAAAGGAAACTGAGGCCCAAAGAATTGAAGTGATTTGCCTAAAGTCACCCAGCTAGTAAAACACTTAAAACACTAGCTACACTGACTACCATAATAACAAAATTAAGATTTGTTTTCACTCTGGAGTAGAAAAAAAATCACTGGATATGGAGTTGAAGGATCTGACTTTGCTGTCACTTACTAACTTTGTGATGTCAGACATGGTATTTTCCTCTATTGAATCTCAGTTTACCAATCTATAAGATGGGGATTATATTTGCACACCCAATTCCCCAGGATTTTTGAGTATCAAATGAAATAATGTATATAAAGCCATTTGTAAATCAAAGAAAACTAAATAAATGTCAGTTATAATTACTGTTATTTTAAAGTTATTAACTAGCAAGGTGCCAGGGTTTGGGAGGGGTTAAGATTTGACTTACCACTAAATCACTGTAATCTGACCCTAGTCCTCAAATAACTCTAAGACCAAGTTTCCTCAGTGAAATGTAATTCACTGTGAATTCTGATTACATTTTCTACTCCCTTCCAGAAAAAAAAGGAAATTAAATTATTTTTGATTACATTTACAAAAAAAAATACATTCTGGGATCAGGGTAGTCAGGTTTGCTGCCAAGAGGCAAAATACACATGATCTGCATTGTGAAGACACTGTACTGCCTAGTTCTGACACGTATTCTTTACTCCTTTCTCTTTGTTTTTATAATCATATAGTCAGTAGAAGAGAATAAAAAAAATTCTACATATTTTCATAAAAACAAAAAGTGGATTTCTTTTGTGCACAAATAAACTGAAAATTGTAGTCTTTGAAATATAACTTGACCATTGATTATCAGACATACAGTATGACTCTCCCTCTGAAAGTTTTCACTGAAGAAGATCTGTATAGTTTGACATAGTAAAGTGAGCAGTTGTGGTCATCAGACTTGTCTGGTGTTTGTAATGCTTTTGGTAGGATCATTCATTTAATTAATAATCATTTATTGAATACCTACCATTTGTCAATTACTATGCTAAGCTCTAATGGGGACACAAAGAAAGGCAAAATATGGTTCCTATTCTAATGGGTCAAAAGATATTTTGGATTGCCTACTTCCTACATACATGGTAAAATGAATATCTAATTTGCTCACATGCTCAATATATTTTTCTTCTTTTATCCTTCACATAATCAGATACATTAGTAATTGTAATGACCATACCACTAAAAACTGGGGCTCATGGGATTTTGCTCAATGGTGGGGGAACTTGTAAGCAATCGTCCCTATCCAAAACCAGAAAGGGCAGTGGTATCCCCTCTACTGAGGGGACAAGACCAAATAGGGGTTTCCAACCTTATGTAAGAGTTCAGGAGGGAGTGGAACTTGGTCCTGATGCCAAATCTCAATCTAGGACTGAGGTTAGAGATATGATTAAAAACTCTGAATGCAGAAGACATATTTCTATGGGTTAAAATAAACACAGGAGGTAAGCCAAGAAGAAGAGAGTAAGTAGAACCTCAGGGGAAAGAATGGTTTGGATACAAGGGATACTAAGAGAAGCTAAAGGAAATGAAGTCAGAGATAAAAATGGAAATTAGAGCTCTTGAGGGAAAAATTCTCTTAAGGAGAATAAATAGCTTATAACAGAAGGTGAAAAACCATACTCAAATGGAGATCTTCCTGAAAAATACAATGGAATCAAAAGAATTCAATGGTTCCATGAAAGAACAAGAATTATTTGAACCATGTTTTCAAAAAACCAAATATAATTTATCTACAATCAAAAACAACTAAAATGAGAAACAGGACAAAAAGATAATTTTTTAAAAAAAGCATTAGATTCTTTAAAAAAACATGAATGAACAATTCCCACCCCTTCCCCTGATACCATATTTTAGGAAAACATCTAAGAAAACTGTTGTCATATATTAGAAACACAGGGAAAGTCAAAATAGAAGAATCCAATTTCATTTTCTGGAAACAAACAACAAACCCCAAATGAAAATGCTCAAGAAAGTCATAAAATATAGACCTTCCACATCATAGGAAAATATCATAGTTAGCTAGAAATAAAGAAATCAAATATGAAGGAATCAGAATTGGTATCACAGAAGATTTACCAGCATTTGTAGTAATAAAGAAGAGATTTTGGAATACAATATATGAAAGGCAAAAGGGAAAAAAACCTTATACATAGAATAACTTAGTTTTAAAAACTGGGCATAATTTTACCAAAAAAGAGAAAAACTTGACTTTTAATAGAAAAAGTATCATTGTTTTCCTGATGAAAAGATGAAGGCTATTTAGGATATTTGAAAGGCAAACATAAGAGAACTTCAACAGGTAAATTTTTTTTTAGTAATTCGAAGTGGCTAAATGATAGGTTATATTCTAAAAGATGGAGAAGCGATAGCTTTTATTTTAGTATACCACTATTTTCATAGATCACAGAGGGAATAAAGAAAGGAAACCATAGAAACTGAGGGGTGGTTTGGTTTCATTTTGTTGATTTTTAATTAAGGAAAAAAAATGGAGGGGTATAAAGATAACATTAGGGAAGCAATGAGGAATAAAGAGAAGGCCCTTAAGCATTTTTCTTATTAGGAGTTCATAAGAAGAGATAGTATTTATTAAGATAAGTAAAAATTAATTAAATATAAAAATCACAAGATAGTACAAAAAAGTTTTTGGCAAAATAAAGCCCCTGTTTTTGCTAGAAACCTTTAAAAAGCTAAGAATAAATGAACCTTATCTTAAAATGTTAATCAGTATATATCCAAAACCAAGAGCTTGCATTGTCAATAACAGTGAAATTCCAGTGGACTTACAGATAAAATCAAGGATAAAGCAAGAATGTTGATTATCAATAATACTGATTTATTTCTAAAAATGCTAGCTATAATGAAAGATTTTTAAAAAGAAATTAAGGCTAGAAACAGTCAAAGTAGAAGCAAATTTACCTTTTTTTCTTTGCAGATGACATGATTTTTTAAGAGAGATTCAATTAAAATGATAATTGTATAATAATAATAATAATAATAATAATAAACAATTGTAGCAGGACATAAAAGAAACTTACAAACCTTTACTCTTTCTGTACCAACAAACCTCAGTAGGAAGAGACAGAAAAAGAAATTCTATTCAGAATAATTATACAATACTTAAAAGACCTGGAAGTGCTCTCACGAAGATACATTTAAGAATTTTATGAACACAACTACAAGATAATTTTTATAAAAGTAGAGAATAATTCAAATAAATGGAGAAATTATAATTGCTCAAGGTAGGGCCATATCAATACAAAATTACTACCTAAATTACTCTATAAATTTAGTTCCATGCCAATCAAACAACTTTGAAAGATTTAAAAACTGATGAATTCAGAGAATAGTTTTGACTCCAGAAGACTGATGAAGAATCATGTTTCTCAGTTCTTGGCAGAGGTGAGAAACCAGTGGGACAGAATGGGAATGTGTATTTTTAGACAAAAATAATATGGTAACTTGTTTTTCTTGAATATGCTTATTTATTTCTAGGAAAAGCCTTTTTAAAAAAATGTGGGAGTGGATAGGAGTTGTCAGGGTAGCAAGATAATAGAATGATGTTATAAAAAGAAGAAAAGTATCACTTGAATATTTATAAGATACTGAAAAGAGAACAAAGGAAGTTCAGGAGTCCCATTTAAGGGCAGTGTTGGTACTACAGCATTAAATCTGGTATACTTAAAAAAATCCATATGATAAAATTCACAGTTTCATATATAAACGTTTCATAAGGAAATTATTAGGTTGTTAATGTTCATCATAGTCATAATTAAATAGTAATACAAATTTTTTAAATGAAAATTATAGTCAAATTTGACCAGGAGATTACAGCATTTTAATAAGTACTGGTTAATAAAAAGAATACATAGCAATACTCAGAACCAGTTGTCTTTCTGTGATCTCAAGGGACCCAAAACTGGGAAAGTGGTATCCTCAGGAGTACACATCTCATGCCATTGATAAAATCAAATTCATGCTACTTTTAATGTATCTATCTCGATGCTTCTGTTTCTGATGGAATAAGTATCAAATTAACTCTTCATTTTTGGAAACTTTGTAAACACAGCTGTCCTCTGTGAAAAGGAGAAGTAATTGTTATGGTACATTAGGACTTCCTGAGCCAATGTCACCTTGTGAACAGAAAACGACTAGAATCTATGAAGTCAGAAACCAAACCCATCTACTTTTATCAGGGAAGCCCAGCCCTAGTTTGGAGGGGAACAAAAGGATCATGGTTTCTTTTTCCTCAAAGAGTTCACTTCTGCCAGTGATTTTCTTTTCAGCTGATAGTGGCTTTTGGTTACCAGTGCTTATCCTTCCATCTTCTGTCTGCTTCCCAGCTGTTTAAGGCTTCCATTGGCCACTGCCATTATCTTGATTTTAATTCGGTCACTAGATACCAGGCCTTTAGAGAGACAACACAACTGCATATTTTTTTGCTCTTTTGGCCTCTTCTTTTCTACTTGAGGGGAAGGCACTGGCAACAAAGAACTAAAGATATTGTCATGTTATTGAGGAATAGCCTTGGTCATTCAACAGAATCCTCCCTAAGCAACAAAGAGCCCTTGTTGGCTTGCTTATCTTTGGTCCAGGATACCTATAGAATGACGAAAACTGCAAAGAGACTTTGTATGTTTGAAGTTTAAAAAAAAATTAAAAAGAGCTGAATATAATCTCCAATGCAGAATTTCCCTCATTGTTTTTAGAAAAAAAAGATCAAAAGAATAATCTCTAAAGACTTATGCTCCTTCTCTCATGTCATTTCTGAAAAGGGAACTGGGTAAACTGCACTAGTAATTATTAACCAACTGATTCTGAACACTGATTTTCAAACGATTGTTTGCAATTTTGCTATTGCCTTTAATAGGTCATTGGTAAATTTTTCTCTTTTTTCTCCCTTATTTAAGATTGGAAACTAAAATTTTGCTCAACAAGGTATGTGTTATTATGCAACTTGAGAGAACAGAAAGGAGGCAAATTTAAGCTTTTGCCTGCATTCAGGGAAATGTTTCTTTTTTAACTTAGAGGTAATGAGAGGCAAAAGTGACTACCTTTGAATGAAGAAGGTTTAATATGTTCTATAAGATTCTATTTAGGGTTTTTGTTAGATTTAGGTAGAACTTCCTTCTAACTCTGAAAATCTGTAATAAAAAATATTGGATGTACACATGTATGCATTATTTGACAGATTATTTGGCTCATATCCACATGAAACAGCATAATGTAGTGGATCAAAGCCTAGGCTAAGAAGTAGCGAGCTATAGATTGAAGTCTAAGTATACAAATTCAAATTAATTCTCATAAGACAAACAAAATCATAGAATTCTAAAGTGTGAATTAAATTATTATAATAAAAATTTGAATAAGTACTTACAATTTTGAAAAAGTGTTTTTAGCATCATCTCGAACTTTTGTCCAAATTAAATATTCCAAATCATCAAGGCATCAATTCATTGAATGGGTAGTAAGGATTTATCAGTATTTTAGCAAGATGCATTTAGCACCTAATCTATGCTGATCACTGTGCTATAGAATGTACCAATATTATCTCATTTAAGCCTCAAATGTTGTTGTTATTGCTGTTTTATAGCTGGGGAAATAGAAGCAAATAGATTTAGGTGGCTTTCCAAGATCACACAGATTTGTCTGAGACTATTTGACTTCAGGTCTAGTGCTCTAACCACTCTCAATATCTATAGTTATCTTTTCCACATCATGGATTTTCTCGTTGTGATTTTGGTATATTGCCAATCCATATAAGAAATTAAATGAGAATTCTTTTGGAGGTTTGCAGAAACCACAGATGACATTAGAGATTAGGGGATGACACAAGAAAAGGTTTGAAACTTAGAAATGCATAAAAATATATGTATTATATATTATATATAATATACTGATATTTTGTTTTTAATACTATAAACACATCATAAAAGAAAAAGAAAAGAATCAATCTTCTCTGACATGAAAGGAGGATCAAAAATTTTTATTTAATTTTCCAGATTCTGGGGCCAGACCTCTAAGACCCATGATGTGGTAGGCATAAGAGACAGCAATATATCAATATCAGTCAAAAGAATTTGACATCAACCTCATGAAAATGTCCTTTGAGCAAATGATGTGTGGCAGAAACTACCAACCTCTTAGTTGGGGTAGTGTGAGTTTACTTTTCATTTCTTGTAGAGTTGAGACCACTACAGATTGTGATTCAGATTCAAGAATTTCATTCCTTAAGGAGATAGGAAAAAGATCTGCTACTAAGTGTGACACTCCCCTCCTGCTAGGAATCCTTTAAATGTCATTGGCTAATATTAATTAGAGATCATGAACAAGTAGGGATTGATGGTAGGGTGGGGAATTGGGGATGATGGAAAGATGTTCAATTTACTTAGCTGAATTCCTGGAGGTAGGTACTAATATCCTGATATTAGCTCAGGATATTAATTAATCTCAGGATATTAATTAATCTAATTAATCTAAGAGGAATCATTATCATTTGTAGGTTACTCCTCAGTCTGCTACTTCACTTCATACTATATTTTGTCTCATTCTGAATTTTAGAATAATCTAGGGAAATGTTTAGATATTCCCTCATTTATTACTAAATTATAACACATTTGTCATTAATTAATTAACTTGGTGCTTTCTCCCCAGCTTATTAAATGTTTATTTAGCAAATTCCAGAAACATCTTTCCTCATAAACAGTTACTTATATCTCCCTCAATATCAATACACTTGACCTCAATATTAATTAAATATTGAAGTTCCTGAATATAATATTTATTAATAATATAATCAATAATGACATAAAGACATAAAATTTTATTTACAATATTTTAGCTATGAGAATGACTATAGCCAGAGTCAAATCTAATTATCACTATAACTACAAGATGATTTCTGGAAACACAATTCTGCCCTTCAGTTCACTCAAGGTTCCAATTAAGATTTTCCCCAAGAATTTTCTTCATCTTCTTTGAAAGATAACAGTTCTCTCAAGAAAATAAATTTCCTCTATCTTCTTTATATCTTCTATAGTTTCTTTCATGCTATAATTCTTCTCTCTCTTTAGACTCATGTCTCATAAAATTTTCTTTATAATGTTTTGTCATAAAATAGCAATTTTCTTAGTTCTCTCCAAAGTCTTTCCTTGCTCACTATTTTGTCCACAGTTCCTCTCAAACTGTCTCAATTAACTTTTCATTTTCTCATTTTCTCAGCCTTCACAATTGAATTCTAAATGTCCATTACAATCACATAATTATAGTCTCTGAGGACAAACAAAAGTCTGTTAAATAGGTATTAGATCTTTTAGGTGTTTATTTTAACAAAGCACTATTAGTAACAAGGGTTTAAGTTTTTAAAGTATTGATTCACAAAGAACCCTATGAGGTGGGCAATGTAAGAGTTATTTCTCTTATTTTATAGATGAGGAAATAGATTCAGAGAGGTTAAATGACTTGCCCATTTTAATATAGTCAGTAAATATCAGAAAAAGAATTTGAACCTGTCTCTTGAATCCAACCAAATCTAATGTGATTTCTATTATTTTATGATATCTTTACTGTCTTTATGATTTTTGGCATGTAGTCTCTGATCATCTACCTTTGGACCCCAATTTCTCCCTTTTTTACCCCTTCAATTGTTTAAGTTAATGTACATGGTAGCTATTACATGAAATTCAGCAAACATTCATTCAGTGCTTGCTCTTTGTAAAGAACAGTATTAGGCATGGGGAAATTTTCCCTGACTTCAATGTATATCAGGGAATGGGAGAGACGGGAATAGTAAAAAAAATTAATTGGAGGTGGAAGAGAGAACTGGAAATATCTCAAGAAAGACTTCCTTCCTAGGGAGAAATTCTACTTAGATGGATCTTCAAAGGATGTTAAAGGTTCTATGACTATGTCAATGTATTTATCATCTATCTCATATGAACATGATATATCTAAATGTAAAAAAGAATTATATATTTATATATACAAAATATATGATGAAAGCACCTTATTATATTATATTTAAATAGAATTTGTATAGAAATATTTAAGTATATTTATATTAAAATTGTAGATTTCACTGGAAGAGACAATTCCAATTAAGGACATTCCTTCTGTCAATGTAGATCCAAATCTGTTCTGTAAATTAAGAGTCTTACATGTTTTCCTAGGGTTATCTTTTCTGGGGATTAAGTGACTTGCCCAAGGTTATGAAATTAGTCAGAGATGACACTTGAACTCATGTCTTTCTGACTCTAAGATTTGTTCTCTATTCACTATATCATGGTTTCTTTATTATATTTATATTTATATTAGTATCCATAATTCATTTAAGTGTGACTTAAAGTTGATGAACTTAGTCATTATAGAAGAGAACTAATTTAACCCATTCATTTTACAGATCAATAAAACTGTGACCAAATAATGAAGTAAGAATGGATTTGGAATCTTAGTTTGGTCACTTCCTACTTGTGTGACTTTGGGACTACACCCCTGGACCTTGGTTTATTCATCTGTCTAGTGAGATTAGACTAGATAATCTTTAAGGTTTCTTGTGGCTCTAAATTACTAGTACTGGATCAACTCTGAAAAGGCAAATTCAATGCTTAAATGATCTCATGAATCCAAGTTGATACCAAACAACTGTGTTATTTCAATTATACTTACAGGGATTGCAGACTTCTCAAATTCTGGAGAGCCTCTGTAGGGACCTGTCTTAGTTGATTATTCTGTAGCATACTGGAATAAAATAAAACAAAACACAGAAGTATACAATTAATGTAAATAACAAAATGATTGATATTACTAAAAGAACACAATAAAATTTATCTACAGCCGACTGAAAAAATCATGTTGGCAACAAGAAGATGCCATATATTTGTTATGGGGTCCTCTTTGTTAATAAACTGAAATCTTGTGTCATGATGACAAATGTCAAAACAATTAAATTTACTGAAATTTTATCAAGCATTTACTTCCAATCCCAGTTTTGGGTCCTGGGGATATGGGCAACAATAAAACAGTTCCTGCCCCCAAGGAACTTACACTCTATTGGGGGGAGGGTATAAGATAGATAAGAAAAATATAAAGTAATTCCAAAAAGGACTGTTTAAATAATAAATGAGGACTCAGAAAAGGCTTCTAGGAGAAACCTTGGGAAGAGATAAAGAGTCTAATGGGAGGAGATTAAAAAAAACGAGTTAATCTAGGAATAGGGATTAGACTATGCCCAGGCAAGGACATAGAAGATCTCTTTCTGACATGTGAGAAATAACTTGTAGGTAGAGGCAGCTTCAGGTTGGTAGGAGGCATCACAGAGAGTGCAAGGCCTAGAGTCCCTAAGATCTGATTTTGAATCTTGGCTCAAATACTCAATAGTACTATGACCCTGGCAAGTCATTTAACCTTTCTGCCAACTTTAATTTACTTATCTATAAAACAGGAATAATAACACTGCCATATGTGGTTGGTGTGAAGATAAAATTATATAATTATATATATATATGTGTGTGTGTGTATGTGTGTGTGTGTGTGTGTGTATACTTATGTGTGCATATGTATCTATGTATATTCCTTCCTCCTCTCTTTTTCTTCTTTCTCTCCTCTCTTCTTTCCTTCCCTCCTTTTTTCCTTTCTTCCTCCTTTTCCTTCCTCCCTTTCTTTCCTTTCTTCTCTCTCTCTCTCTCTCTCTCTCTCTCTCTCTCTCTCTCTCTCTCTCTCTCTTTCTTTCTTTCTTTCTTTCTTTCTTTCTTTTTCTTTTCTTTCTTTTAAGATACAGTTGTTACTATGGCCAGGATACTTAGGCTTGAGCATATAGAGAGCAATGAAGGTAAGTAAGAAAAAGGTAGGTGACAGCCCTATCATGGGTGACTTTGAATAATGGACTGATAGGTTTTTATTTTACCTTCTCTTAGGACTGTTCAGAGTCTCTGTCACTATTTGTGCCTGGGAGTGACATAGGGCTGTGATCAAGGAACATTAGTTTTGCAGCTATTTGGAGGATGACTAAGAGAGTAAACCAGTTAAGGATACTGGTCAATACTAAAAGCTGAGGAGAAATGGTATTAAAAAACTTGTAAATTCAAATGCATTAGTATACAGTGATCAAGGTATTCATTAAGAATTTTAATGAAGCTTGGAGAATTTAGATTTAAACAAAATAATATTTAGAATTAACTCTAGAAATGTGAGCCAGAACTCAAATGTGCATCAATTTTTTCCTAGTTGCAGAAACTAAGACTGATGTTTACATTTCACTGGCCTACACAAAGCACTATTTGAATTTCCGTTATGTCACTTTGTACTTGCTAATCTGTCATCAAGATTGTTATGGTCTGACCAAGTTGTGGTTATGAATTATAATATTTTATATGATTACTCATAATTCATGCAATGATCCAATAAGATGAAATGTTTGTCTGAGTGGACTATAAACTCAATATATTTCAGAGAGGACTAGATACCAGAAACAAGATGGTGATTTTGATTATACTTTACTGGATGTGCCATATCTGGAATGTTCTTTTTGTTTCTAGGCACCACAGGTTAAGAAGGATATAGATTAGCTAGAAAAGCACCAGAGGTGGATAAGCAGAATGGTGAAGGAATTCAAATCCATGTCATATGAGAATGAGTTGAAAGAAAGAGGGATTTGTAGAATGGAAAAGAGAAGATTCTGGAAGGGTGAGAAGGCTGTAGCTCAATACTTGAAAAGCTCTCTTGGGGATGAAATATTAGACTATTTTTGCTTGTCCTCAGAGAGCAGGGCAATGGGCATGAAATGGAAAGTAAATTTAAGTTTATTGTATGGGGGAAAACCCTACTTAAAAATAAGAATTCTCAACATGGAATGGGATTCCTCTGGAGTAATGATTTTCACAGTGTAGTCCAGGGACTCTTGGGCATGCCTAAAACCTTTTCAGAGGGTGCATGAGGTCAGAATGTTTTCATAATAATATATTTTAATTTATATGTGATAACTATCAATGGGTATAACTCATATTGAAAACACTTTGGGAAGTCCTCCATAATTTTAAGAGTACAAAGGGGCCTTGAGACAAAAGGCTAGATGATCACTTATTGATGATTTATATTAGAAATTCTTTTTTGGGGTGGCATGGTTTGGACTATATGTCCACTGAGGTCTCTTTCAATTCTGAAATTCAATAATCAAATATAACTGACTTGAGTATCGATCAGTTGAAGGCCAAATTACTTCTCTTCCTCCCTCTGCCTCTATATAGACCTGCTGTCTTGTGAATGAATTATATTTAGGGATTTAATAATAAAAATAAACATGCATGCCAAAATCTCTCTGATTTTTCATAGAATATTTACATGCCTGGAATGCACTCATTTTTTACCTCTATATTTTAGAAACTTTAATTTCCTTCAAAGTTCAGCTCATTAATTTCTTTGTAAAGCCTCCCTTTCCTCATCTTGTATTTATGCATTTATTTTGTATGTTTTTAGCTAGGTATATGGCAGAATGTAGGCTCCTTGAGGACAGGATATTTTATTTTTTATTTTTGTATTCCTACTGCCTGTAACATAGTAGGAGTTTAATAAATACTTGTTGGGTGATTGATTTATTACCCTAATACTAACAATAACCATAGCTCCATGTACTGAGATTCCATTTCTAAGTTTTTTTCTGGCAAGCCTCCAAATATATGTTATCAAATCTATTATTTAAATTCTAATCCTAACCTAAGATAATTTTTAAAAATCTTGGGTGGCTTTTTAATTTATCCTTTCAATAGCCAAGCAAAAGGGAATTAACTCCAACTTATAAGTCTTCAACAATAATTGACAGGCATTAATTGGAAAATTCTGCTTCTGCTTAAAGTATTTCAACTGGAGAAAACAAAAAAAAGATTTTATAGTACTTTGGAGTACAATGAAAAAGGCTTTCACAATAGTTAGTGGTTTCGTTTAAAAAGTGATTCTGAAATGACTTCTTTAAATATAAATAGATTAGGCTATTAACTGAATATAGGTCCTTATAAATTTATGTTTCTCACCCACAATGGCATAAGAAAATAAAATGAAACACGTTTGCTAAAGGTAAAGGATCATTTCATATTACCATAACTCTTCTCACTTTAGAACCTTTAAAGTACTTTAGAAACATTAGTTAATTCATATAGCATCCCTCTGCTGCAGTAATGGGACAATTATTTATAACCCCTTTTATTGGGGTGTGTGTTTATATATGTGTATATATATATATGTGTGTGTGTGTGTGTGTGTGTGTGTGTGTGTAAATTCACACACACATATGATTTGATAAAGATGGAGAGAGATGACGTGACTTATTTAAAGGACACATAATGACTCTAAGATTCTGGGAGAAAAAAGAAACTCCATTCTTAGCAAATCCCAGGAAACAAGAAGAACCAAAATCTGCCCCTGTGTTTCAATGCCCAGGAATTCCCAGGGGCCGCCTAAGTCTGAATCGCCAGAGCCACTTATATAATTCTATCCCCAACACAGCTCTACGGCTCACCACCATGGAGGCTTTGTTTTGGTTCAGGAAGGGCAGGCAGGCAAATCATTCTTTGTCTGAATAGATTGGTCTTTTTCACAAGAATTTGCAACCTCATAGGAACAGCATGGTTCAGGAGGTGATGGACAAATGCCATTGGACTGGGTTGTGAACAGTCCGGAGCCAAGTCCTTGTTCTTGAAAGGACAGTTTGTACATGGAACAATTATCTGAGATGTTCCTCACTCTCTATGGTGAACTCTTACAGGATTTTGGATGAAAAGCTTATTTGGTCAAGATGGGGGTGTGGCTCTTACTTAATGTTTCAAATATTGGGCCCATTTTTTCCCCCTACATTTTCTCTCCCTGAGTTCTCAATACTCTTTTCTCTATTTTTTTCCTATGTTCCCTTTGATGATGCTGGCACATCACTCAATTTTTCAGACTCTCATCTTCAAAATAGAACTAATACTTATACTATCTACTCCATAGAGGTTGTAAAGAAGTGGCATAGTCTTCAAAGAATTATTTAAATGCTAATTAACATTTATAATAATTTTGTACAAATTGCCAGTTATAATTTATAATAGTAATAACAACAGATGCTGTGTTCACATAAGAGATTAACAAAGGGAGGAAGGGGAAAAGAAATAAGGACGCAAAGCTCATTAAATATATATTCATTATTAGTAAGTCAAATATAATTTATAATTATAATTAATTTATATACATAGTATATATTATAGTATCAATCTGTCCCATGCAATATATATTAATTTCTGCCTTAGTTAAAATAGAAATCAAATATTATTATTGAGTATAGAATATTCATTTGAAGTAATCTTATCCTTTTTGGCTATTTTAGGTGGTGTTCCAAGAGTCTTATTGTGTTATGAGTTTTTGGGGCGCCTTATAAATTTTTGAGATGTTACATGGTATAATACAGAAGCAATTAAGCAATATTCGGACCAGCAACACTCTTAAGTGTTGACTGAACCAGATTAAGATGTAATTGGGAAATATAGCAAAATTTAAAAAATACAATAAAATATAGATAATTACAATTTAAAATGAAGTCAATATGTCTGGTTTGCAGAGTTCCTTACATAAATTTGAGTTTGGCACCACTGGTCTAGAATGCTACTTCTGGATTCAGGAAATCATGGATTCAAGTCCTATATCCAATATGCTAAATGAGTGATCATGGACAAATCAATTAAATTTCAAGGCCTCCAGGCAACTCTTTTAATTGTAGAAGTGTTGTTCTGTATTGGTGGAGGATATTTCCACACTGAGAGTTCCCAATACTGATGAAATCACAGGTCTGAAGACACATATAAGTCTACCCTGATCATTCTCTTCTCTGATAGCATCTCTCTCTCTCTCTCTCTCTCTCTCTCTCTCTCTCTCTCTCTCGGTTTTTGCAAGGCAAATGAGGTTAAGTGGCTTGCCCAAGGCCATACAGCTAGGTAATTATTAAGTGTCTGAGGTCCGATTTGAACTCAGGTCCTCTTGACTCTAGGGCCTGTGCTCTATCCATTGCACCACTTAGCCACCCCTTAAAATCCATCTTCAAAAAGCATGTCTATATCAAAGATATTTTACCTCAGATCAGAGAATCAGGGAACAGATTTGAAGGGGTTCATGAATGGGAAAAATACATCGTTTTTCCCCACTAACTTCTGATTTCCTTTTAATTTTATATATTTTATTTTTTGTATTTAAGTTCTTTCCCTGAGAGAGTTCCACAGGCTTCATCACCCTGCAAAAAAGGGGTCCATAAGTCTTCATAGTGACAGAGTAAAGAGTTGTGGCAGAAACTGGTGGTATTTCTCTCCTGATGAAAAGGGGAGGGAATGCTCTGAGTTTAAAGTTATTCACCTGGGCTATCAAATTCATCAGACAAGAATGTAACTAGTCAGTGCAATGGATAGATCTCTGAGCTTGGAATCAAAAAGACATGAGTTCAAATTCAGTCTCAGAAACTTACTAGCAGGGTCACTTTGGCCTCTGTTTATCTCAGTTTCCTCAACTGTCAAATGGAGATAATAATAGCATTTATCTCCCAGCGTTTGTTGTCAGAATCAAATGAGATATTTGTTAAATCACTTTGAAAAATCTTAAAGTACTGTACAAATTCTTTCTCTGATTAAAAGTATTGAATATTCAACCACTTTGTGTAGACACAAACTAACTTGTGAATAAGAAATAGGTTTATTATTTTGGAATACATAGGAAAGAGGTGTTGAAACAGTTTCTGCAAGAATGCCATGTATCTGGTACTGTGGGAAAGGGCTAGGAAGATAAATTAGTTAGGGTTCTTGCTTTCAAAGAGTTCACTTCTGGGTAATTCTCAAAAAAAAAAAAGAAAAGAAAAGAAAAAGAAAAAGGAGAAAAAGAAAGCCAATGGATTAAGCGTGTGCTTTCAAATGGAACCAGATCAAATGCAAAGCACAGAATGGTGATAATGTGCTTTCTTGGTGCACAACAATTAGGTTGAAATCTCCTTTAAAAACTTTGTTAAGTATATAACATATATTCCACTGACTCATGTCCCTAGACCTAGAGAATGTAAACCCACTCAATTTTGGAAATGATTGATTGCAAAGAAGCTCACTTAGTCCACTCCATCTCCTAGATGGCTGCATATCAGATACCAGAACATGCTTCATCTTCACATTCCATGTATTCATCATCTTGCCATCTGTTTACCCCTAAGCTGGCATCC
This sequence comes from Macrotis lagotis, assembly GCF_037893015.1. NCBI lineage: Eukaryota > Metazoa > Chordata > Mammalia > Peramelemorphia > Peramelidae > Macrotis > Macrotis lagotis. The sequence goes on along the minus strand of NC_133659.1, from coordinate 267,507,203 downwards.
CCCCCCTCACTCCCCATTATGCATCTATTTCTCTCGCAGTAGTTAAAACAATAGTACATTATTTTTGAGGGACAGCTAAGGTAGCATTCAGGTTGGAGTCAGAAAGATTCATCTTCATGAATTTAAATCTATAAAATGAGATGGAGAAGGAAATGACAAACTATTGCAGTTTCTTTGTCAAGAATACACCAAATGAGACAATTGAACTGGATATAACTGAAAAATGACTGAACAACTGTTACTTGGAAAGGGAATGTTGTTTTCTTGATCTCAACTTCCCTATAAACTTTGTGTTTCCCTTAGACTATAAGTTCTTTGAGGGAAAGTTGCTATTTAAATTTTTTTTAATTTAAGGTAATGGGGTTAGTGACTTGCCCAAGGTCACACAATTAGTTAATTAGTAAGTGTCTGAGGCCAGATTTGAACTCAGGTATTCCTGACTGCAGGGCCAGTGCTCTATCCATTGCATCACAGTACTTAGCAAATAGTAAACACTTAATATATACTTTTTATGAATTCGTTATATAGAGTATAGGTGTGCATGAGACATCAATGGCTCCCTATTACTATTAGAATAAAATACAAAAATTTCACCTTGGCACTTAAAACCCTTCACAATGTGACTCTAGTCTACTTTACTTTTCTTGATTTATTACCCGTTATTATTCTCCACTGACTATTTTCTACTAAAACTGTCTACTTACTGACCCCATTTTGGTCAAACCATCTCATATCTCCATGATTTTTTGCACAGCTATCCTCTATGACTCCAGTTCCCTATTCTTCTCTTCCTGTTGGTATTTACAAATTTCCTTTAAAGCTTATTTCATATATCATCTCCTAAGGAAAACCTTTCCCAATTCTTTTAGTTGTTTATGCCCTTGCCTTAAATTTTCATGTATATACCTACTCTTTTATTTATGCTCTATCACCCCTTCTAGAATGTAAACTTTTTGAGGACAGACTCTGTACATAGTAAGCACTTAATCAACACTTGATGTATTGGACTTCATCATCACCAGAATGATTATGAAGTTTGAAAACATGGCAAATCAGACTGTCTTTTTGGCACCAACACAACTTATTAAAAAGTTTTTTTAAGTGGGTCATCTACAGAGATCAAAAAACTATTTGCTTTTCTGAATTCAATTAAAGAAAATATTTGCATTCAAATTCATTTGTGTGGAAATAAGAGCTAAGCTATTTAAATGCAATATACTGTGCCTAAATGTTCCTCTAAGTTAAACATTGTAAGAAATGAAAAACAATAGAAAATGCCCTCTGAGACTAAGTGACTTTTAAAGCTGGACCAGATTAATTCCAGTTTGCTTTCTCACTCTTACCCAGGGACTTTCCCTGCCCTGAAGAGCTAAGGTGGAAGTGAATGGGAGATAAGAAAAGATGAAAAAAATGTATCCTCTCTCTCTCTCTTTGCAAAAGTGAAATATTGTGAATAAATGAATACATTCATGCTCACATTCATACAACCACCAGGTTACTTAAGCCAAGATGAGAGGCTTAAGTTTCCTGATGACTGAAGGCAAGAGATTCATTCATTCATTCATTCATTCATTCATTCATTCATTCATTTATTAATTTCCCCTCCACAACACCACCTATTTATGACCTACAGACCAAGTTTTGAATTGGGGGGTGTCTTGCTCTCCCTCCACAAATATTGGGTTTTCTGTTTGCTGACTCATGGGATAAAGGGGCTGATGCTATGCATTTTCTTTTCTCTTTCTCAATTTATTAGTGTTCATTTCAACACTCCATAGAAAAAATTGATGATTGTGGATGCAGTTACTGATGTAGAGTGACAACTCAACTCCCCTTAAAACCAGATGGTCATGTTTGGACATTTTATTTGGTTTTAAGACAGATTGTACACTCTGTAACACCACTGGAGCCATTAAGCATATGTCCTCCAAATCTGCAAACAAAAAAGCATCTTGAAGCTCTGTAATCCTTATTTCTCCAGATTGTGTGGAGTTGAGGCTCTATGTAATAGTCCAGATGCAAACCTTTACTTCTGAGGGTTCATTGAGAAGGCAAATGATGGTGTAATGGAGAAATAAGAATGAACAACCCATGAATGAAGAAAATGTTTAACAAGTCCAAAAATGGCGGGATATTGCATGTATCATCAGCCAACAGTCAACAAGAATTTATTAAGCATTAGGTGCCAAGTGCTGTCAGTTATAATTCTCATGTTGGCTGATAAGTTGAAAAAAGTTCTTTCTTACAATATATGGTTTGTTAGAGAGGGGAGGGAGGAGGAATGTATTCAAAAATAAAAGTGATGTAGAAACCAAAGTAACTATGAACAAGATAAATATAAATAAATAAAACCAACAAAAGAGATGAGAAGCTTAGGGGTCCTAATATCTAGTAAAATGTGAGCTCCTTGAGAGCTGGGTCTGTTTGACTTTTCTATCTTGTATTTCCAACATCTATTGTAGGCTTTTGTACAAAGCTAAGTGATTCATAAAGTTTTATTTATTCATTTCCATAAATAGTTTTCTTTAATACAGATGTGACATATGGACATGGAATCATAGATTAAGAGCTAGATCATACTTCAGAGGTTGTCTAATAAAGGGGAGGAGAGAAAAATCTGAGTCACACAACTAGTATGCGTCTAAGGTCCGATTTGAACTCAAGTCTTTCTGACTTCAGACACAGTTCTCTTTTCTACTGTTTTACCAACTTCCTCTAGTAAAGCTAAGGGAGAAGAATAGGATTGAGCCTGTGATGGAATTCCTGGATGAGAAAATTCTCTGGTAATGCAGGGTTGTCTACTGCTCTGCAATTTATTCACAGTTATGTTCAGTTGTTTTCAGTCATGCCCCACTCTTTGTGACTCCATTTGAGGTTTTCTTAGCTAAGATATTAGAGTGGTACGCCATTTTCTTCTTCAGCTCATTGTATGGATGAGGAACCTAGGCAAAAAAGATTAAGTGACTTGTCCAGGGTTATACAGCTAATAAGTGTCCAAGACCAGATTTGACTTCAGAAACATGAGTCTTCCTCATTCCATTTCACTACTTTGCTAACCCTATGCAAATTATAGTATTAGATAATTATCTAGAGCAATGAGAGCTTGACATTTACCCAGTGACCCAGGGTCACTGAACCAGTATGTGATGAAGGTAATATTTGAGCCCAGGTATTCCTCATTTTAAGGGTACCTCACTATCCTCCACTTTGACATATTAAATCATTTGCAAATCTGCACTTCTGGAACTCAGGTTCAGACTATATAGAGGTTCCTTGATATTTATATCCTTTTGAAACAGTTGATGAAAGCCAGGAAAATAACTCAAAATAAGTAATTAGTCTATTATCAAATAATATGAGGGGACAGTGATCCGATCATTTCTCAAAAAGCTTAATACAACTCATCATGGCAATCTCAAAGAACTTTTCCTTTTGAGAAAATATTCTGAAAAGTTTGGGAACATTAGGGGATAATAAACTCTAATTCTCAAAATTCTTAAAACCATTCTTCATTTTTCATTGTCATGGCAACTTCAAAGAAATCTTCCTTGGGGTGATATTCTGAAAAGTTTGGGTTATTGGTAAACCAGATATTAATTGATTATTAGCTTACTTTGGAGGAAAACATTAGTTCTCTCAACTAATTCTGGGGTTTGTGAGGGTGGTGGTGATTTCCCCACTACAAACAAATATAGAAAAGTGCAATAAAGTTTTATGGTATGGTCTATTTGGCCTCCAGATAAATTATATAATGTGGTCTAAACAGTTCATTAGAGGGATCCAAATTTTACAAGTTAATTAGTCCCTGGAACATTTCAGGCATGAAATCAGAAGGCAATCAACATACTGCATAGTCTACTTACAGTACTTTAAGACGGAAAAGACCAGCGAATGTTCCCTCAGGGATGCCTGTCAACCCATTTCCTGCGAGACGCCTACAGGAGTCAAAAGAGAGGGAGGGGAGAGTAAATACATTTTTTGTGTGTGAAATTAATTTCTCTGTTAGCATCAAAACAAAACAATCAGGTTAAAACTATAGATGCCAGAAAAAAAGATTGTTGCATATTATTTAGTTATCATAAGTATTTTATAAAAAAAAATCTGTACATTAACATACTGTTGGTAGTTGGGATGCATAAGGGGAAAGAAATAGCCAATTAATGATTTCACTGTAAATCACCTTTATAACTTTTACTGTAGATCTAATTGCTGGTGTTTTTTTTTAAAATCCAGGTAAGAGCTTTAGACTTTAAAAGCTGCCAATGGAAGAATGTGGTTGCCATTTATAAATGTGTGTACATATGTATGTATGTATACACTCATACATTTATATAATCTAGTGGAAGATTAATATGGTACATATTGTATATATGCATATAACACACATAACTGTCCATAAAAGAATGGGGCTATCAAGTACATAAATGTATGTAAACACACACATGTACATATTTGTGTATGTCTATATATTTGTTGATGTTCAAATATATCTGCCAGTTTAATATTTATATTTAATATATTATACATATATAATAAATATATTAACTATGTGTGCACTGCATCTGTATATGTGCAGATCCATTGATCTGGGCAACTAGTTGGCACGGTGGTAGAGTGCCACTCTGGGAGTCAGGAAGACCTGAGTTCAAATCTGACCTCAGACACTTACTAGCTGTGTGTGACCCTAGGCAAGTCATTTAATCCTGATTGCCTCAGTTTCCTCAGCTGTAAAATGAGCTGGGGAAGGAAAAGGCAAACCACTCTAGTAACTTTACCAAGGAAAGTTCAAATGGGCAAGTGATGAGTCAAAGAACGACTGAACAACAACCACCACCACCACCACTGATCTAGTCCAATTCTCTTTATTTTATAGATGGCAAAACTGAAGTCCAGAGAGGTAAAATGACTTTGAGTTTAAGGTCATGTAGCCATTCAATGGCAAAACCAAGATTTGCACCAATGTTCTCTAACTGCAGACACAATACCTTTATAGTTGTGTAGGGTGCCAAGAGGTTCAGTGAGTCACCCATAGTCACACATCTGATATGTGTCCACAGCAGGATTTGAATCCAGATCTTTTCATGAAACTGGTGTGATGACAGCCAAAGACAGTGCTGTGTAGTGGATAGAAGACTGGACTTGGAATCAGGACTCTTTCTGACTTCATTCATTTGGAATTTTCCTGGTAAAGATACTGGAGTAGTGTGCTATTTCCTTCTCCAGATAAATTTACGGATCAGACAATTGAGGCAAACAGTTTTAAGAGACTTGTTTCACTACTAAGTTTCTGAGACCAAACTTGAATTCAGAAAGATGAGTCTTCCTGATGCCAGGCCCCACATTCTATTCACTTTGTCATCCAGTGCCCCTACATCAAGTCAATATGTAGCTCAGTTTACTAATTGATTCAAGTTATTTTGCAATTGAGGGTATTGGATTTTGAGGAAAAAAATCCACTGGGGAAAAACTTCCTGAATTCAAGAAATATTTAGTATTTCTTTTGAAAATAGCTTTCTTTTCCAATCATCTTCACTGGACTTTTACTCTCCATCATGTTTTGATAGCTGACATTTTTGCCAAAGTTTCTTTTCATTCTCAAGTCTGGATTCATTTTTACTAGGTCCTAAATGTTGTTTGTACCTTTATTTTAAAGCTGACTCCTGACTTTTGAAATCTTGGATAGAATTCTTTTTGGGAAACAGAGAACAGCATTTAAAAAAATTTCACATTTTGGCATTCTCCTGGATGTCTGGAGATATGCCATCTGAGGTTCAACCTCAGAGCCAAACAGAACAATGGAATAGAGCTCTGATCAATTGCTCCTCTGGGCCTTTGGAATCAATCTGAACTTTTAATGGACTTCTTGGGCCACAGCAGGTCCTCTGGCTACCCTAAAATCCTACCTGTAAATAAAGATGTAAACATTCTGAAAAAAAGAAATTAATAGGAAAAAATGAGAAAAACTCCTACCTTTTTTGAGAAATTTTTTTCAAAACAGTAAGAATGGAAAATTTTAAGTTATGATTATTTTTAGGATAATGAATATAATTTTTGATAAAATATTCATAGTGATATAGAAGTTTTATAAATGTAAAGTTATTTAGTAGAAACATTCATTTGACAAACATTTGCTAAGCACATATGTGTATAACAATATTATACTAATTAGTAAGGAAATTTAAGATATGACCTCTACCTTTATGAAGACAATTTTGGCAGGGGGTGTCAACCAGATAACAATGATTCACAATATGATATAAAAGACTCTAAAACAAAGTACTCTATGAGATGAAGGTAGAATCAGATATGACTTTGTGGAGAGAGAAAGTGGCAAGTAAGTTGAGCATTAAATACTAAATTGGAATTCAGCAGCTAATTTTGGCAAAGGAGTGTTTCTTGGCACAGGGAATAATCAAACTAATGGCAAATAGGAAAGCACAAGGCATGTCTAGGTCAAAGCAGAGATTATTTCAAAGCAGAGATTATTTCAATTTGAGTGGAGTGTAAAATGCACGAAGAGGTTGGTGTGAGACTTTGGAAAACCTTGAATGACAGACAAAGGAACTTAAATTTTATTTTACTTTTTTAAATTTTTTTTAAGGCAATAGGGTTAAGTGGCTTGCCCAAAGCCACACAGCTAGGTATGGATTTGAGACTGGATTTGAACTCGGGTACTCCTGACTCCAGGGTCGGTGCTCTATCCACTGCACCACCTAGCCGCCCCCAGGAACTTAAATTTTAGACAAGAGTTTCTAAAGGTCATGGACTAGAGAATTCCATCAAATCATTTGCATTCAAGCCTTCACTCTTTCAAAATTATCTCTAAGACTATGCAATCAGATTCTGGGTTAGCAACTCACTATCAGTTCAACTTTGAGTAAGCCATTTAATCTCTATGTCCTCAGTTTCCTCATCTGTAAAATAAAGGTTAGACTAGATTAGAGATTCTTAACAGACCTTAAAGGTGTTTGTGGATAGAATTCTGGGGAATCCATAAACTAAGATGGGAGAACATAACATCTGTAATTTTTGCAAACCTTCTACTGAAGTTTAGCATTTTTTCCAATTATGAATAAATGTAACAGAAACATTTGCACATGTCAGCAGACTGACTGCCAAAGGTGTTCATGACATTTTAAAATAGGTTAAGAACTTGAGAAACAGACCATCTCTAAGGGCTCCTTCAACTTGAAATTTATTAGTTGAGTTTAAGATTTTTAAATGCAAAATTATTTCAAGCAGCTGATCATTTGAATTTTTGAACTCTGGGTAAAATCAGCATAGTATGTCAATGAAATGGAGAAGCAAGATGCATTCATACTGAGAACATTTAATTTCCATAAAAGAAGGAAAGTTTTTTTTTGTTTTTTGTTTTAGGTTTTTGCAAGGCAAATGGGGTTAAGTGGCTTGCCCAAGGCCACACAGCTAGGTAATTATTAAGTGTCTGAGACCGGATTTGAACCCAGGTACTCCTGACTCCAAGGCCGGTGCTTTATCCACTACGCCACCTAGCCACCCTGAGAAGGAAAGTTTCAATGACTTCCTTTTACTATCTTTTGGTTTAGAGGTTTCTCCTGTCTTCCTCAAAATACTGGACTCAGAACATTGTAAGGTGTGGACACAAACACTAATTTCCTTTTATTCTTGTGTAGGAGAATTGGTTTCCGAATATCCCTTCCCTTAACCCAGGAAACTGAGAGTGCAATCAAGAAAACAAAGAGCAGATAGGTATCTAACTATAAAAAGATATATATATATATATATGTATATGTATGTATATGTATATATATACATATATGTATATATATACATATACACACTGAACACCTTTGCTAAGTATTACGGACTTTCTTAGATTGAATTGACTGGATTCTGATTGGTCATGTTCTGGGAAACCCCTTAAAAGACTGTGTATACCAGCTCTGCTATCAAATCTGGATTGGGAGTAGTTTTGTGGAATATGACATTTATATTTATATTTATACTGTAGTAGGATAGTAGATGAGAGGTGAGATAGGTTCTCCTCTCTCCAATTGGTCATGATGTCATTCACTCAAAAGGAGATACTGCATACAACAGAGAGCAGAGGGACGCACAATCTTAAGAAATCCATACACTGGTAAAGATTATGGGCTGGGAGTAGTTTTCAGGATTGTGACCTCTACCAGTGAAGAGAGCTGATCATGGATTCAAGAGAACTAGCCTTGACAGCATTTATACACACACACACACACACACACACACACACACACACACACACATATATATAACTTATTTTTCCAACTACATAGTTTCAGCAATCATTTTTTCCAAGGTTTTGAATTTTACATTTTCCCTCCCCCTTTACCTCTCCCCTCCCCCTAACAGAAAGCAATCTAATAATCTATGCATGTAAAGAAGAATCAAATAAAATTGAAAAAAAAATTAGAGTAAAAAAAATCACAATACACAAGACAGCTTTTAAAAATTGAAAATAGTAAGCTTTGGTTTCATTTAAACTCCACAGTTTCTTCCCTGGATATGAATGGCATTTTGCATCATAAGTCTTTTAGAATTGTCTTTGTTTATTGTACTGTTGAAGTGAGCAAGTTCATCATAGCTGATCATCACCCCAAATAGCTCTGTTAAGGTGAATACGGTTCTTCTGGTTGTACTCACTTCCCTCAGCATCAGTTCATGCAAATCTTTCCAAGCTATTCTGAAGTCTCATCCCTCCTGATTTCTTAAGGAACAATAGTGTTCCAGCATATTCATATAATATAATTTGTTCAGCCATTCCCTAGTTGATGGGCATCCCCTTAATTTCCAGTTTTTTGCCACTACAAAAAAGAGGTGTGATAAATATTTTTATACATGTGAATTTTTTACCTTTTTTCGTGATCTCTAAGGGATACAGACCCAGTAGTAGTATTGCTAGATCAAAGAGTATGCATAGTTTTATTGCTCTTTGTAGTCAGTGGAGAAGGCAGAGTCTGGGAGTCCAGCTGAGCAATCTACTCAGGAAAGAAGTTCTACTCAGGGGAAAGAAAAGTCTAGAAAACATATACTCATATCACTACCATTGTACTTTGTGCCTACTCTTCCCATGGATACTGTGTGCATCCTAGATTTAATTGGCAAGAATATTCTTTCCATGACATTTTAGCAAACACCTTTGCTTTGAGCCAATTGTGTTTACTGACTTTTAAAGAAAAATGGACCAATGGAGTCTCACAAATATGGGCTCCGAGAGTTTTGGAGCAATAATCTGTCTTTATGGACCCAATCTATGAAGGGGAGTGAGAAAGATGGGGAAGGAGCTCAGAGTGTGTTACACTTGTAAAGATCAGAAACAAAGAGCTTTTTTTACCTACTTGTTTAAAAGGTTTAGGAAAGCAAGGAATAATAGCACAATAATAGCATAAAAGAATTTGAATTTAGAAGGCAATTGGGACTTCTTTCCTGCTTGTGATCCACAAAGAGGTTTTAAAAAGCACATTTCTTTATTCAACAGAAGTTTGCATGTACTTGGAAAGTTGCTTAGAGTTATTAGAAAAGCTGCCATTTGTGTAGCTTAGTATTTTGGCAAGCTACTTATTAAATAATATCTTCGTTTCCTTTCCTCTCCTCTTCTCTATTTTCTTTCTTTTTTTTTTTGCAAGGCAAATGGGGTTAAGTGCCTTGCCCAAGGCCACACAGCTAGGTAATTATTAAGTGTCTGAGGCCAGATTTGAACTCAGGTATTCCTGACTCCAGGGCTGGTGCTCTATCTACTGTGCCACCTAGCTGCCCCTCTTCTCTATTTTCTTTCCTCTCTTATCTCTCCTATCTCTCTTCTCTTTTATCTCTCCTACCTCTCCTCTCCCCTACTCCCCCCTCTTCTCCCCTTTCCTCCTCTCTTCTGCTCTCTTCTCTCCTCTCCTCTTCTTTCTTTTCCCTACCTCTTTCACTTCCTCCCTCCCTCCTTCCCTTCCTTCCTTCCTTCCTTCCTTCCTTCCTTCCTTCCTTCCTTCCTTCCTTCCTTCCTTCCTTCCTTCCTAAAGCAGGTAGGAGGGCCAAGGTCAGGGGATGGGAGAAGACTAATTTGAAATGAATTGAATCATGGCATTGGGCAGTATTCAAAATATCTATAAAACAGAAATAATTCATTCTGTTGTGGTTGTTACTTTCAAGAAACAAGAAGAAAATCATGAAGACTTGGATTCAAAGTCCTCTTTCTACTAGCTAACATGGGGAACTGATTCAACTTATTTGGGCCTCATTTTGTTTCTCTGTGAAAGTCAATTTTTTTCTTTTTCTTTTCTTTTTTTTAGGTTTTTGCAAGGCAAATGGGGTTAAGTGGCTTGCCCAAGGCCACACAGCTAGGTAATTATTAAGTGTCTGAGACCGGATTTGAACCCAGGTACTCCTGACTCCAGGGCTGGTGCTTTATCCCCTAAGCCACCTAGCTGCCCCTGAAAGTAAATTTTCCAACAAACATTTATCCACTGCCTATTTTTCTCAGACCAATGCACAGTCAGTAGCAGATACAGAGTTTAAATAAAAGAAAGTTTTTGCTCTTGTGTAATTCACAGTCTGCTGGGGAGATACTATCAGCATAATCATTAGTCAGCAAGTATTTCTTTTTATTTTTAATTTATGAAATAAAATAAGCATTGTCATAACATAATATAATAAAAAAAGATGATTTCACATTAAACTGCAAATCTCTTAGGTACAATTTGCTATAATAAAGTTTAGGAAATATTTATTTCACACTTACTTTATATCAGTTTTGGGGAAAAGAACAATCCCTGCCTGCATAGAGCTTACCATCTAATGGGGAAGAGGACATGAAAACAGTCAAGTATTTACAAAATAGATACAGAATGGATGAAATATAATTTGAGAAATGAAGACTAAGAAGGACTATGGAATACTATCTGGAGAGGGTAATATTTGGGTTGCTTCTTGAAGGTAGCTAGGGAAATGTGATAGATGTAAGATGGCACAGTATTCTGAGGATGGGGAAGGCACTGATACAAGAGATGGACTGTTGCTTATGAAGGAAAGCAAGTGAATCAATATAGTTGCATTATAGAGTGCATGGGTAAGGAATAAAATATTAAAGACAGGAAAGGAAGGAAAGGTCTGGGTAATGTGGAACAAGTACATTAAAGAGTTACAAAGCAAGGTTTCATGTGCATTGTATGGGGAAGGTCAATGGTTACCTATTCAAGAGAGCATGGAAAACATCATGTGGAGGCAACATTTCACAGAATCACACAGAAACATAAAATGTTGGAGTTAGAAAGGGAACCAATGATACTTGTTCAACCCCAATGTGAGCATAAGTCTTCTCTACCATCTAACTTCCTCTTGTAGACCTCCAGTGATGAAGATATTCCTTTTCACTTTTGGCCAGCTCTACTGGTTAGGAATTTTTTTTCTTACATCAAGTCCAAATTTGCTTCTCTGTAACATTTAACCCTTGCTCCTAGTTCTGCCCTCTGGAGTCAAGTAAGATCAAGGCCTATCACTCTTCTCAAAATTGTTCAGTGGCGTTTTGGTCTTTCCTTGGCAAAGATACTGGAGTGGTTTGCCATTTCCTTCTCCAACTCCTTTTATAGTTGAGGAAACCGAGATAAACAAATGAATTACCCAGGATCACACAACTAGGAAGTACCTGAGGTCAGATTTGATTCCAGGCCCAGCACTCTATCCACTGTGCCACTCAGTATTTTGAATGATGGTTATTATGTCTTCCCTAAAATCTCCTTTCTCCGGTCTAAATAATTGCTTTATCTGATCATTTGTTCTATCACTGTTCTGATCGCCCACTTTTGGATGAGCTGTAATTTATGATAGTGAGTTTATACACAGAAGAATAATGAAATTGTTTGTCTCTACAATATGGCAGCACTCATAGAGGACTTTTGAGTACTAAGATAAAGATTTTGCACTTTAGTAGGTAACAGGAAACCACTAAAGGAATATTGTATAAGAATAGAAGCTGCAAATAAATGATGAGTTGAGATGCTAAGAGAGTGATGACTGTAAAACCAATGATGAGGTTGCTGGGTTGGTTCAGGTGGATTGTTTTAGCTTTTTAACAATGGGAATGGAAAGACAACATGAATGTGAAAGACATCATAGAAGTAGAATGAATAATAATACTTGGACCTCAGACACTTATTCACTGTGTGACTCTGGGCAAGTCACTTAACCCTAAATATATCAAAAAAATTGTATTTAGTACCTAATTATAAACAGAATAGGGACACGTGGTATTGAAAATAATTTTATATTTTTATTTCTTTCCTGGATTGTCATGACCAAAAAATCCATAATTTAGGGACCAGTCTTTTGCTGATGAGTCTCTTCACACTTATTTTGACTAGTACTCAAATTGAAGACATGATTTAGTGTTGGGTTTATCCCTAAGACTCAAAGGTTTACATTTTAGATTTTGTAAGAGATCTTCCAACACTTAAATAATAGACTCAAGACCAGAATAAGTCTCTCTGACTCTATTGCTCTTTCCACTAGAAAATCACAAAGCTTTCTCTGGTATAACCTTCAAGATCACCTCCAGAATCAGAACAAGGCATTAGAGTTTGACTTTTGTGGATGGAGATTTTGGACAAAAGATGCTAAATAAAATAGAAAGTAATATTAACATAGAGTGGTAAATACACGTATTATAAAATTTTTCATGCTTTTCAGGGAAATTCTGAGAAGCAAAAAGTTATAGAATAGTGCTATTTATGTGCTTTTAGTATAAATATTATGTATTTTACCTGGCAATACTCAATGGTGGAGGCATTGCCATAGTTAATCCCTTGGAATACTTCTTTTCTCCAAGTAGGAAAATTTTTCTGCAAGACTGAAGTCATATCTCTCAAGTGTCTTACAATTGGGCAAAAGGATCAAATGACAGGTAATTTTCTTCCAAGAATAATAATAGTTCACATTTATATATATTGCCCTTATGGATTAGAAAGTTTTTTCTTCATAACCACCCTGTGAAGTAGACAATGTAAGCATTATTGTAACTATTTTATAGATAAGGATAAAGGTTCATATCTGATAATAATATAGGCTGTGTTCCATCTAAGTCATAGGGGCCAGCCTGTGCTTGGAGCAGCTGGCTCCACCTCTCTTCTTTTCCTTTTGAAGATATTTGAATTAAACAATCTACTGAAATATGCATAATCTAACCCAGTTGTTGTGAAGGAAGATGGGAGAAGGAAAGAAAAATGGAAAAAGAAAGATTGCCTTTTGAACTTGTAAAGGCCTCAGACTCTTACTAACTTTGTGATTTTAAGCAAGGCTTTTTGCCTTAGTTTCTTCACCTGTAAAGTGAGGATGATAATAGTACCAAACTCACAGGATTTTTGTGAGGGTCAAATGTAATAGCATTTGTAAAAAGAGTTTAGCCAGGCAGCTAGGCAGATAAAGCACTAAGGATCTGACATTAAATTCAGCCTCAGACATTTCATATTTACTAGCTTTGTGACCCTGAGCAAGTCACTTAACCCTATTTCTCTCAGTTTCTTTTTTGTAAAATAAACTGGAGAAGGAAATTACAGCATCTTTGCCCCCAAAACCCAAATGGAGTCATAAAGAATTGGAAAGAAGTGAAAAACAACTGAACAACAAATAAAGAATTTGATACTGTTGTCAACTCCCCTTTTTTCAATACTCTTTCCTCCCTGGGTTTTCATGACATTGTTCTTTCTTGGTTCTCCTCCTACCTCTCCTACCATTCCTTTTTAACCTCTTTGCTTGCTTTTTTAATCATTGGATATAATATTTGGATGTTCCTCAAGATTTTGCCCCAGAAAGTAAACTTCTTAAGGGTAGGAATTTACTTGCTTGCTTGTCTTTGCCTAGCATTGTACTAAGTATTATGATAACAAATGTTGCATGTATGTATGTATGTCTGATTATCTTTGGAATTTACTGGTGAATCCATTGCATTTCCCTATTAGAATGCTAGCTTTCTGAAGGCAGGGAGCATCTCACTTCTGCATTTTTATCTCCAAAGTCTAATATAGTGCCTGTCATAAAGTGGCTGATTAATAAGTGCTTGTCTACTGGATGATCTGTCCATTTTATAGATTTAGAAACTGAAGCTCAAAATGCTGTGATGTTTATGCTTATTAAACTAATAAACATGAGTCACAATTTATCTTATGACTTCTGACTTGAAGACTAATGTTCTTTCTATTATATTATACTGCTTCTCTAAGTGAACTCTGTGTGTATTCTTAACTTGACTGCTGGTCAGTGATGCTTTCTTTGTGAGGGAAATAAGAAAATAGATTCTGGAAACAGCCAGGTGGTAAAGGGGTTTAGAACAGTGTAGAGTCAGGAAGATTTGAGTTCAAATGTGACTGCAGATACTAGCTGTATGACTCTAGCAAAAAATTAATTGCTGCCTGCCTCAGTTTCTTCAACTGTAAAATGGGAGTAGAACCTCCTTTTGTTATGAGGATTAAGTGAGATAATATTTGTGAAGCAAGTAGAATTTAGTAGGTCATTAGTATAGGTTTGTTAAGATAATTACTTGTGTTTACTGCCCTTCCTATTATGCAAAAACTAGTGAAATACAGAATACACATCTTTAAAAGTACTTTTTCATCTAAAGATAATTAAACCACTTCAATTCAAAAACAATCATTGATTTTACCTTAATCTCTCACAACTCTTGGTTCTATTTGCCAATGAACTTTTTTTTCTTCACATGGCTTTAGGCCTTTATTCATTACTCTGTGCCTTACAAGTCTACTTCCATGAACAAATAGAACTAATTGAAGGAGTTTGGATGCCTAAGTCCCTTCCTGGAAACAGTTCACAGTGTTTGAAGGTGTGATTCAGCTGGCAGGGATAGTAAAGCTTTCACAATGAAGAGAAACAGAAGACTGGATCACACCTGCCTGGATTCTGCCTGCTCCAATCATCTTGTTTACCAAGTAGCTCCAAGCCATGCTGTTCATTTATTCCCCTGCCCATGTTTCTTTCCAAGCAGTGTTGCAGGTGCTCATGAAATGCCCTGAATTCGATTGATGATTGTGGCTGTTTTGGCCAGCATTTCAAATGGACTCTGAGCCAATTAGAATGATGGAGACATTTAATTAATTGCTTCACCAGCCTTCATTGTTGGTGAAGTGGAAGGAGAAGTTGTAGAAATCACTATGGCGTAAAGAAAAACAGAACTAGACCTAGGAGTCAGGAGACCTGACATTTATTCCCTCAATCTTCTGCTCTATGTTCAAATCATATCTGCTTTCTGGACCTCCATTTCCTCCTTTGTAAAATGAGGGGGGGGTGGGAATAGATAAATAATTCTTAAACCTTTGTTGCATTATAGAACCCTTTTTAGCATTTCATCGAAGCTTTTTCAGAATCTCATTTTCGATTCATAACATAAAATAAATGCGGTTACAAAAGAAAAAAATGTTGAAATAAAGATACAATCCCCCCCCCATCAAGTTTATGAATCCATGAAAATCTGTCACTAAACTCTTTGGGTCTATGGACCTCAGGTTAGGAACCCCGACGCTGGATAATTGCTAAGAGTTTTCCTACCATAAAGATTCTAAAGTTTCTGAAAGATTTGTTGTTGTTGTTGAATTGTTTGTCATGTCTGACTGTCCTGCAAAATCCCCCTTGGGATTTCCTTGGCAAGGGTAATGAAAGAGTTTGTCATTTCCTTCTCTACTTTATTTTAGAAACGAGGAAATTGAGGCAAACAGAGCTAAGTGACATTCCCAGGGTCACATAACTTATTAATAAGTGTTTGAGGCTGAAAGTCTTCCTAGCTCCAGCTGCAAAAAGATCCAGTCTGGCAGTTTTTCTCTGACAAGTTGCTTTTAGATGAAATAGTTGCAGGTAGCAGGAAATGAACTGAATTACTTAGTGAATAAATGAGTCATAGTTGTACTCGGAGAGGGTAGTTCTTGAGAGCCTTGATCTCTAAATAGGATTCACAATACTCAAGGAATTGGGGGGAAAACCCTGGGGGTTCATGATTAATTAATCCTGATATTCTAAGAGAGCTGTATCCCTCCTTCCTTAGATCTTAGATCTTGTCTCCAACATAACTACACTTACCTTCATGCATTATGGCCTAACATTCCCCAATTCCAACCCCTCTTACTGTTATAAACAGCCTCCCAATTTTCCCCCTTCTAGTGCTGATCCCTCAGATATAATCTAACTCGAATCCAGACCTTCATAATAGCAGCTGTAGAGGTCCTTTTGGGAAAATTTCTCCTTCCTTTCCACTCCTGTCCCTTGGATAACATCGTGGTCAAGAGAGTGATAATTCAGAAGTTGGGGTAGCTCTGTTGTTTTGGTCAGTAAGTTATCTGTGTCTTTTTTTTTGTTTTGTTTTGAGTAATACAGGGTAAGTAGCAATAACCTTTTAATTGGTCTCCCTACCTCAAGTACCTACCCATGCCAATCTCTTCCTTTTACAGTTGTCAAAGTGATTTTTCCAAAACAGATTGGACTTAATAAACTTCAGTGGCTCCTTATCATCCCTAGGATCAACTATAAACCTCTTTGTTTGGCAATGAAATTCATTTATGATCTGGTCCTAACTTAGCTCTCCAGTCTTATGTGTTATTTTCCTTCTTATACTCTATGGTCCAGTCACATTTACCTTCTTGTTATCCCTCACCCTAATATAAAACACATGACTAAGATATCCAAGCATGAATAAGAAGTTAAGGTATGATATTATCGACGAATAAGCAAAGAAGAATAGATTTATGTTGAAAATTTTATTCAATTTTGCTTTGTTGTTTTGTATGGTTTACACTGAATATCTACATATAAAAAAACTATAACTCCTATTGAATAACCTGTTATGTCCATTATTAGGACATCATTAGGACCTATCATTTTGATGATTAGATTCTGTATCTTTTTAGTTAAATTTTTTTTTAGGTTTTTGCAAGGCAAATGGGGTTAAGTAGCTTGCCCAAGGCCACACAGCTAGGTAATTATTAAGTGTCTGAGACCGGATTTGAACCCAGGTACTCCTGACTCCAGGGCCAGTGTTTTATCCACTGTGCCACCTAGCCTCCCCTTAGTTAAGTTTTTTGAAAAAGCTTCATAATTTGCTTGTGGAGGGGGCGGCTAGGTGGCACAGTAGATAGAGCACCGGCCCTGGAGTCAGGAGTACCTGGGTTCAAATCCGGTCTCAGACACTTAATAATTACCTAGCTGTGTGCCCTTGGGCAAGCCACTTAACATTATTGCATTGAAAAAAAATTTGCCTATAGAATATTAATAATTATTTATAAGTTTATCCTATTATCCCAAAACATACACAAAGATTTTTCAATAGTGATCTATTCATTACAATGCTCTTTTAAAAAATTAATAGTATTTTGTTTTTCCTATTATATGTAAAGAGAGTTTCCAACATTCAGTTTTGTAAAATTTTGAGTTCCAAATTTTTCTCCCTCCCTTCCTTCCTTCCTCCCTCCCCCAATACAACAAGCAATCTGATATAGCTCATACAGACACAATCATGTTAAACACATTACCATATTGGTCATGTTGAGTTACAATGTTTTGAAGAGCAAAAAAAAGGTTTTTTGGTACTGTTAATAAATGAAACTAAAATTTAAAATATTATTACATCTTTCAGAAATTCTTCTTGGGTTGTTTTGTGTGTTTTTTGCTATATAATTTATCAGGGCAATATTTTATACAGAATATGAATAAGTTTAAATATATAATAAGTATGGATCATGTGCAGAGCTGTTCAAGGCTGAAAAACCCTGAGTGGTCAATCTCTTGGTCCTCCCCTTGACTCTTGCCAACAGTAGGAGGACAGGGTGTCATATCGGTTAAAAAGGAGAGGCAGCTTCTATATCATTATTCTCTTTGTTTAACTCTCTGAAATAAATAGTAAATAATTCTGAGGGGGAGAGGGAAGGAAGCTGCTCTTTCCCCCACTCCAGTACCATGCCAATGACTGCCACACAGGAACTAAAGCTAGAAGACTCAGTTAATTATGCTTGATTCCAGATGGTCTCTAGCTGCCTTTTATTTCCTTTGTAATCCATTTCTAAACATAGTTGACTATATATCAATCCAAGTTGGACAAGTTTTGTAGGTAACTGTGAGTTTGAGAGGTTTGGAGATCCTAGGTCCATTCATCTGAGCTAAGTAATGGGGGGAGAGTTTTTCGGTTCTTTCTTTTTTTTTTCCCATTTTGCATTGGAGAGGATGCTATATACTGGAAAAAAGAGCTCAATTTCTGGACCAGGATACATGAATCAAAAGGTAATTCTTTAGATAGTACACATCCAAGGTACTAAAGATATCTTTAAATTTCTGCAAAATTCTTTGTGTTTTGAGAGTTTTAAGTTTCAATTAGCTGGAATAGTAGTAGAATAAGTATTTAATTCTGTTTTTAAGATCTGTCAATACAGGCTTGTGGATATTGGGTGCATCATTCTGACATCAGGAAGATCTGAGCTCAAATCTGGACTCAGACACTTACTAACTATCACATTGGGTGAGCCATTTAGCCACTCTTTGCCTCAGATTCTTCATATGTAAATAGAGCTAATAATATCATCTACCTCCCAGGGTTATTGTAAGTATCATATGAGATAATAATTGTAGAATACTTAATATATTGCTACAACATAGTAAGAGCTATATAAATGTTAGCTATTATTTTTATTATTATTTAGAAAAAATAACTATCCCATATTAATCAATCAAACATTTAGTAAGTGCCTACTAGCACAGCCAGGAAGTGTGCTAAATTCTGGAGATTAACAAAAAAAGACAAAAAATAATCCCTTCCCTCAAAGAGCTTACAATCTCATGTAAATCACATTGCACATTTAGTATCTCTTTCTACTCCCTACTTTGGGGAGATCTTAGACATGAGACAAACCTGAGATTTAAATAATTTTCCATGGAGTAGTGGAGTGAAGGTGTAATAGTTGAAGAGGTTAAGAGAAAGATCCTGACTTTTTCTTTTAGGTATTCAGGTTCCTCCAGGTTAGAACTGATCATAATGTAGAGTTCCAGAGCTGAGAGTGATCTCTTATTATAGAGAAAGTGATAACATAGTCTTTCAGATTCTGGGCCCAGCAATAGGTTCTAGTGTTGGATATTTTGTGGAAGTATATTGAAAATAATTTTAAAGATAGGGAAATACCATCAAAAAAATTTGGAGAGAACTTCTCTAGAGTATGAATGCCAGTGTCAGCATATGCATAACTCAATGCAAGAGGGGAAAATCAATTAAAGCTATTCAAAAATGAAAGAACAACTTTCATTCTCTCTGTTATTCAAAGGAAGTGAACTCTGTTATTCATAGTCCTCCATCTGTGTCTGGATGACCACTTCTTAGGGATCCTGTTTTGAGAAGAATTTGATTGGATTATCTGTGATGCTCCATGTTTCTATTATGTGATTTGATTGGCATGATCAAAATGATCAATAAATAGTTAACATGTCTATTTCATTCAAAATGATCAAATCCTTCAATGTAGGACAACAATGCCATCTGTGTTTATTTTCTGATGGCCATAATTCAGTTTTATAAATTGACTTGACCAAATCTACTGTAAAGAAAGTAATGTCAATTTGGTGGAATATTTTCTTTTTGAGCAGATGTGAGGAACGTATTTTAAAAGTTGGAGAATTTTAAAATAGAAAACTCTAAATTATTACTAAAATAAATACCCTAGTCAACTTCAAATTGCTTTTCTGGGAAGAATTTTTCATGGTCTTTTTAAAATTCAGAACTCAGCTCCTGGCACATAGTAGGTGTTTAATAATTTATACCAGAGCAGGAATTCCCTCTACAGCATCTCCAAGAAGTGGTCATCCAGACATTGTTCAAAGACTTTAGTTAACAGGGAGCTTACTTTCTCTCAAAACAGTTCATTTTATTTTCAGACAGCTACAATTACTACATTCCCTTGCAATGAGTCATGCGCATATTGAATACAAGCTTGTCTGATTGAGTGATGTGTGTGGAGCCATTGACATGTTGCTGTTTGCCCTTCTATTCCTGAAGAGGAGCATGACAGCAGGAAGGTGGTGATATGACTTGCAAGTGAATTGGATTTAAGGGAAGGAGGTCTGTGGAAACCTGAGGCTCTTTCTCTCCCAGACTGATTTTTTTAAAACTATTTTAATGAGGGAAGATAGTACATATGCTGGAATGGTGACCTTTTAGGAGTATTTTGGTCAGGAAGTCAAAGGTATGGTGAGTAGAGTCATAGAAAAATTGACTGACACATCACTTCCCTACTTGTTTTTGGGTTCACTATTCAGAAATCCTGGGAGAAGCAGAATTCTAGGCTGGAGTAGAGACTGGAGAAGGTGGGAATATGACAATGCAATATTTGGAGAGCAGTGGCATGGTAGAATTGACTTAGGCTGTATACCATGGAAACAGCATAAAGACTAACAGACTGCCTTCTGAGGGGGGGTGGGTGAGGAAGCAAGATTAGGGGAAAATTGTAAAATTCAAAATAAATAAATAAATTTTAAAACATTTTTAAAAAAAGAATTGAATTAGGCTAGAAATGATAAGGACACTTTGACTCACAGCACTTCAGCTCCTGCTGATCCCTGGCAGTGTCTGTTTCCTAGTTCTAGAATACACTCCTCCTCCTCTCTGATATCTTTCACTCTGAGATTACCTTCCATTTAAGCTCAATATATCTTCTATGATCATAGGCTTTTTTTTTTTTTAACAAGTTGTCTTCTCAATTAGAATGCTAGCTTCTTGAGGACAGGGCAGGCATATTTTGCCTATCTTTGTATTCTTAGTGCTTAGCATAACACATAACAATCTCTTAATAAATACTTGCTTGTTGACTATTAGGAACACCAGTCTTAAGACAAAGGAATTTAGGATGTGACATTGACTGCTTGCCTACTTGGTGAGAGATATAGCTCTTATCTATAAACAATAAACTGAATACATCATCATATCTTTCTATTTCCACATTTTTATCCATTTTATGGTTTAATTTTTTTTTAAATAAGTGCTTAGTCTTGGAAGAAATGAACATTAGAGTAAATAAACCAATAGTAAGAAGCATATACAAACTAATGAATAATTTTCAGGTATAATTATTTACTTATTTTTGAATTACCAGATTAACCAATTGCTTTGCAATCCTTAAAGTGATGACTAATGATAACCGTTATCTTCATTTGCTACTATTTTTATTTCTGGACATTAATACACATTTAACTGTATTTCTTTTCTATTTCTAATTTTCTATTTTTTTTTGTTTTTTTTGCAAGGCAAACGGGGTTAAGTGGCTTGCCCAAGACCACACAGCTAGGTAATTATTAAGTGTCTGAGACCAGATTTGAACCCAGGTACTCCTGACTCCAAGGCCGATGCTTTATCCACTACGCCACCTAGCCACCCCTATTTCTAATTTTCTTTGTAGGAATATCTATTTTCATAATCATCCCCAAAGATATTGGTAGTAATATAAGTAATATAAGATGTGCAGTGGACAAATCAAAGTTTTACACTTGATTGTAATGCTTCATGAACATTGAATTATATAGTCATATACTTCTTGAAAAAGGTTGACTTTTTTCCATAAACAGATCACCTGTAAAAGAAAAAAATAAGTCTCCAAGTAACAATAGACATAATACTTCCAATAATAGATGATGTGCTGTGGTTAACCTGAAAAGCTCCAGAGAGATGCTGGAGGTAGGTGGAAAGCTCTCAAAGTCTTTAGAGTAATATGAAGAGCAACAAATTGTTTTGCACCTGCAAAGTGGGCAGAATTAAATGAAAGATGGCTTTGTTGCATCATTTGGCAAAAAGGATGTTATATGAAACCCTTACTGTAAAATCATTCTATTAAAAAATTTTAAAATTGTAACACCCAACAATTAGAAGAACCTGCATTTCCTCCCTTGCTCTGTTTTGCTTGAAACACCTGCTTTGGGGCTTCTGAATAAGAGTTAAAGTTAAAAACAAGAAATTGCTTGGATTTTTGCCCACTGTATCCTGCTTTTGTGCTAAAAGAACAAACTTTTCAATATGTGAAAGGTAACCAGATCTGTCTCATTCATCATTGCTCTAAATAGTTTTGACATCACTGTTGGCTTAATTCCTTTGCCTTCATAGATAGTCATTCAGCAATTCAAACCATTATTAGTGACTTTTAAAAATGTTATTGGCTCTCATGCAAAAGACTTTCTTTGCAAATACATTTGGATACTTTATCTTTTACTATTTTTACCTCAAGCATGACCATGCCATAAGAAATGATGAATATGGAGAATTCAGATACATATGAAGGCTGTTATGAACTAAGAGAGTAGTAAACATAGTGAATATGAAAATACAAACAACATTAAAATGAAGATAAACTTAATATATTTGTAATATTGATCCTTGAGAAAATGAGAAAGAACCATTTCCTTTTTTTTTTTGTCAGACAGTTCAGGACTACAGGGGTTAGATATTTCATACGCTTTTAGACCTGGTCACTATGAAAATCAGTTTTGCTTAATTGTTTATTGTAATTTTGGTAAAATGGAGTGCTCATTTATATTTGACCACTTCCAGCATAATGCTACAATGAATTGAATATTCTGACATCTCCAAAGAATCAAAGTTTCCCTTGATGAGTCTTCATAATGAGAACAAACCAATATATAGTTTTGGCAGAATTAACTGGAATTACCAACATGCAAAAATGAAAAAAAGTATCAATAAAACATAATTTTAAAAATGTAAAAAAAGGTTCTCAGTAAAAGCTTAATAACTCATAGTTATTCTCAAAGTCAAAGCTCAGTAAGTGGCATGGAATATAAACTCCCTTATAAATGCCCTACAGAATATTTCATATCAATTATTGAGCTGGGTAGGCATATTTTTTGTTTTATGAACTAATAATACAGATTTTAAAAGTGTTTCAATGATTCTTCTTAGTTTTTATATCATTGTCATTCCCAGATATACCTACCACCACCACTATTACCACCCATTGAGGGCTTTCCTTTTAACAAAATTAAACACTTAAGCAAAATGAACTAATTCACTGTTGAGATTTGATAGTGTAAGAAGTTTTCTATCTATTTATCAAATGGAGAGAGGAGATAGGTTTCATCCTACAATTTCCAGGATCAAGATTATTACAATTAAGGGGGCGGAGCCATGATGGCAACAAGAAGGGATCTAGTCTTAAGAGCTCTCTGATAAAATTCATCAGCTAAGGACTATAACTAAACTTTCCAGAGACAGAACCCACAAAGGGATCCAGTGAGGCAGTTCTCCTACTCAAGGTAACCTGGAAAAGAGCAGAAAGGCTCTGCTCCCTGGGGTCGGAGAGGCAGCCCACCAGAGGGGTGGCCCACCAGAGCCAAAGAACCTCAGCCTTCCGGAGGCAGCCCCAGGGCGCTGGGAGTCTCAGCTCACAGCAGGGGGGAGTCTCCTGAGCTGCACCCTGAGGAGCACCGGGCACAAAGTGGAGGAACAGCAGGGGACCTCTGCCAGAGCAAGCACGTGGAGCCCAGCCCTCAGGGCACACAGCTAGCAGCATCATCTTTCTCCAGCCTTGATCCAGGAAACAGAAGCAGGCGGAGCCAGTAAGCAGGAGCCCCCAGGGCATGAGCCCATTGAGCCGAGGGAGGGGAGTGAAGAGAGAGAGAGAGAGACTGCAGAGCTTTGTCCTCTGCCCCTGGAACAGGACTCTGGGGCTCTGACCACATTCAGATCCTGACCACAGTCTAGGCCCCCCATAGAACAGCAGCCCCCCCCCCCCACATCAGCCCCTTGGCAGAGGGGGGGCACTTATGGTCATTCACAGACCAGGAGGGAGGACAGAGCCGCACACACTGAGACCCTTGTGGGAGTGTCCCAAAAGCTCAAGAAACACCCCAAACCAGGCCCAGACTGAGAAAATGAGCAAGCAGAGAAACAAAAAGAAGACTATTGAGAAATATTTTGCAAATGAGCCCAAGAAGGACCAAAATACTCAGTCTGAAGATGAGAAAGCACAAGCTCCTGCATCTAAAGATTCCAAGAAAAACAGAAATTGGGCTCAGGCTATGATAGAGCTCAAAAAAGACTTTGAAAATCAAATGAGGGAGTTGGAAGAAAAACTGGGAAAAGAAAGGAGAGAGATGCAGGAAAAACATGAAAATGAAGTCAGCAGCTTAGTCAAGGAAATCCAAAAAAATGGTGAAGAAAATAGCATGCTAAAAACCAGCTTAGGTCAAATGGATAGAACAGTTCAAAAAGTTATTGAGGAGAAGAATGCTTTAAAAAAGCAAAATTGGCCAGATGGAAAAAGAGATAAGAAAACTCTCTGAGGAGTACAAATCCTTCAGACAAAGAATAGAATTCAGGGAGATTGATGAATTTACCAGAAATCAGGAATCAATACTTCAAAACCAAAAAAATGAAAAATTAGAAGAAAATGTGAAATATCTCATTGAAAAAACAACTGATATGGAAAACAGACTTAGGAAAGATAATTTAAAAATTATTGGAATACCTGAAAGTCATGATCAGGAAAAGAGCCTTGACATCATTTTCAAAACATTACTACAGGAAAATTGCCCTGATATTCTAGAAGCAGAGGGCAAAATAGAAATGGAGAGAATCCACCGATCCCCCTCAGAAAGAGATCCCAAAAGACCACCCCCTAGGAATATTATAGCCAAGTTCCAGAACTCCCAAGTCAAAGAGAAAATATTACAAGCAGCCAGAAGGACACAATTCAAATATCGTGGAGCAGCAGTCAGGATCACACAGGACTTAGCAGCAGCTACATTGGAAGCTCGTAGGGCTTGGAATACAATATACCAGAAGGCAAGAGAGCTTAGAATGCAGCCAAGAATCAACTACCCAGCAAGTCTGAATGTCCTCTTCCAGGGAAAAAGATGGACTTTCAATGAACCAGGGGAATTTCAAAGGTTCCTTTTGGAATGGCCAGAGCTGAACAGAAGGTTTGATCTTCAAATACAGGACCCAGGTGAAGCATGGAGATTGGAGGAGAGGGGGGAAATATGAGGGACTTAATGAGGATGAACTGCATCTATTCCTGCATAGAAAAATGACACTGATAATACTCATATGAACCTTCTCAGTTAATAGAGCAGGTAGAGCTTTTATAGTTGAAGCACAGGAGAAAGCTGAATTCGAAGATAAAATATAGTGTAAAAATGGAGTCAATAGAAAAGAAAGGGAAATGGAATGGGAGAAAGAAAAAGGAGAGGGGGAATAGTCCAAGATATTTCACATAAGATTTTTTTTTATTACAATGAGCTATTGCAATGATATGGAAGGGGGGAGGCAAGGGGGAATGAGGGAAACTTTGCTCTCATCAGAGATGGCTAGGAGAGGAAACAGCAAATATACTCAATGGGGTATAGACATCTGGAGTAAGAAGGAAGGGGGAGAAGGGGGAAGGGGTGGGGATGTGAATAAAGGAGGAGAGGATGGACCATGGGGGGAGAGTGGCCAGATATAACACATCTTTCTTACTTCTTGCAAGGGGCTGGGAATGGAAGGCCTGCCCAGGACCATAGGGCCAGGTGGATTCTGGGCCTAAGAGGTGGTATGGGGGCTCAGGGCTTCTTGGCCCCGGGACCAGGGATCTGTCTGCTGTGCCACTCAGCTACCCTACAGCAGAGTCATAGTGAAAGGAGAGAGAAAATAGAGTACATGGTAGTGGAGAAATATGAAAGGAGGGAGTTGCAATCAGCAATGGCAACGGTGGAAAAATATGGAAATAACTTTTGTGATGGACTTATCATAAAGAATGAAATCCACCCATGACAGAGTTGTTGGTGTTGGAACAAAGACTCAAGCACATATTTTGTTATGATTATTTGGGGGAGAGTGCAGGGCAACTGGATGGCCTGCCTGGGGCCACATAGTGGGGTGATCTTTGGGTGTTTGGGGCCGTATTTGGACCCAGGTGCTCCTGGCTCAAGGGCCAATGCTCTGTCTGTCACCCAGCCACCCCTACTATTATTACTATTTTATTTTATTTTGGGTCTTTTTTTTTTTTTTTGCAGGGCAGTGGGGATCGGGTGGCTTGCATGTCACACGGCTGGGTGATTGTTGGGTTTACGAGGCTGGATGTGGACGCGGGTGCTCGTGGCTCCAGGGCTGTTGCTTCATCCATTGCACCACCTGGCCATACCTACAATTATTACTGTTATTATTTTTTATTTTAATTTTTTTCCTCTCCCCTTTACTTTTTTCGCTCAAACAAGTCTATCTATATTCATGGGGGAGGAGGAGTGGTATTTTTTTTACTTGTAAACAAGAATATTTTATTAATGTAAAAAAAGCATTTGTACAAAATGAGAATAAAAAAATAAATTAAAAAAATAAATAAAAAGATTATTACAATTACTCAGTTAGCTTCATATTAGTGTTTTCATTTAGGGGACATGTACCATTTGTTTGTATAAACTTCCTGTAGAAGCAGTATGACATGGTATAGTGGTCCCCATTTAGTGGACAATGGTCCAAGGAATTTGAGCTGAAGAAAATTGCAGAATATTATGAGCAGAATGTTATATAGTCCTAGAGGTTCACAACACTATTTTGTTGTTGTTGTTGAAAGAAATTTATAGAACAAAAACTTTGGGAGCTGTGTGCTGCATAGCAAGTCAGCCTCACAGGCTGGAACAGGAAGACCTGAGTTCAAGTCCTCACTGAACTTCTCAGTGCTCAGGCAACACACTAAATTGATAAGTTGCAGAGAAGAAGATGATCTGAAATGGTACAAGTGCCCCCTATATGAAGAACTCACAGGTCTGGTTCAAAAAAGATATACAGTATATCCTAAAAATCTTAGTGTGGTTGTAAGCTTTTAAAGCTTAAACATTAAAATATGTACTAATGTTAGGCAGATGAATTGACAGCATACTACATAAGCGCTAATCTTGTATATTTAAATAGAATATATAATACACTTGCATATATATATATATACATACTAAATAGAATATAAAATACACTTATATATATATATATATGTCCTTTCTGAAATCATACAATAATGGAATAAATATTTTATATCTAAAAAAACAAAAACTTTTGTTTAATGGATTGTACTTCATAATCAGAGTAAACCTGTGTAATTATCAGATAATATTTTGTTTTAAGTTGCTATGGAATCTTTCTTCTTGGATTGTATTTCATTAATATACCCTCTAAGTTTTCATGAACTGAGATCTTTTGACCTTGATGACTAATACTTCTTTTTTTTGCAGTTGGAGTTTTTGCAGTTTGGAGTTAAGTGGCTTGCCCAAGGCCACAGAGCTAGGTAATTATTAAGTGTCTGAGACCAGATTTGAACTCAGGTACTCCTGACTCCAGGCCCAGTGTTCTATCTACTGTGCCACCTCACTTCCCCAATGACTAATACTTTTTAGCAGATTTTACTAACGTATATTTCACCTTGAAAAGGGAGAAGTATATCTTTCAAGTGTTTTCTTTTACATTTCTTCTAAAGAACTAACATACCTCTTTTTAGTAGTCTAAATTCATGGAGAGAGAGCAGGGACTGTCTTGTCTTTTTTGGGGGGGATCTTCAGCACTCAACACAGTGCCTGACACATAGAAAGAGCTTAATAAATATTTATTGTTTGATTGACTATTCTGAGGTTGTCTATAGACAGCTAATAAAATGAAGTTCCTCTACACTTTCCATCAGTGACTTTGCTCAATTTTGTCTACCTGGAACATTGTCTCTTTCAGTATGATACTGGTCACCTGGAATCTCATATCTATGATGATTCTCAGTTTTGAATACTCAACATTTTCTCAACTCCCTCAGTTATCTCTGATTGGAGGACTAAAGGGTGGAGCATTAAACTTCCTCCAAGATTTCCTTTAGAGAAGATTGGAATCTCAACTTTCCAGATACTTCTCAAGTAAAAGCTCTGCTTGATTTGACTCCAGGCAATTTCATGAAGTCCAGGAAGTTCCTGGACTTCCTCCCCACTTTCAGCTTTCTTTGTGTGCTGTATTTCCCCATTAGGTTGTGAATTCTTTGAGGGCACAGACTGTCTTTCTTGTTTAGTATCTCCAGCATTGCAATGAAGATAGCACAGGTTTGGGGGCTGCTGTTCCTAAAGTGATCTTTATTTTAAAGTGGCTATAAAATTGAATGTATTAGTAGGCAGTAGAATCAGGTGAAAGATTAACATGGTAGTTTGGGAGACATAATGAACAGTTCTAGGGAGTTTGTTTATCTGATAACCAGAACTTTGAAAGTCCTTTCTCCTTAAATATCTCTAGTATTAGCAGATTTACATGCCACACAACAAGGGCACACCACTGCTTTGTGACTTTTCCTGTGCATTTGATTTCTTCATTGTCTTAACTTGGAAAGGGGTTGATGGTGAAGCATCCCAAGAAGCCTCAGTTATCATGTCCAGTGATAGTAGTGAAACTTAAACATGAGTAGACATGTTCAGCACTGGGATAGTGGACAGCACCAGGCCGTTAGTTGAAGCACACTATTCCACCATTGTATAGTTTATAGAACTAATGTTGGGGGGGGGGGGTGTCAATGAGGAGGAAAGATTGCTAGTAGCCTAGTAAATTTAATTAGGCTGACATACTTTTGTTCCTTTTTGTGGCCTGAAGTATTTGCAGACTAAGTGTTCTATCTCAGAGAGAAGCAGCCAAAGGAAAATGTCTTTTTATGAGTTCTTTTTCTAGGAATCTGGGTGCCTTGTGGCAACATTTATTACTACCCATTTGTCATGAGGCCATCAGTGTGCAAAAGAGAAATTATACACCTAAAGTTAAAAAAATTCAGCTTTTCTATTACCTCAAAGACTTGTAGCTCAAAGGAAAGTTAAAAAACAAAACAAAACATGACTTAAACTTTCTCTGAACCTACCCTGCCCTCAAGGCATCTCCTTCCCTACTACCCACTACATTCTAGGCAATGAAGCTAGACTAACTGATCCCAGGTCAAATCTACAGGCTTATAGCAAAACCTAACTCCACATCCTGTCCTTTTTCTTTCCTGGCTGTGGAATTTCACTGGAGTTGCAGTGACAAACACCTTGTACATTTGGTGTTTCAAAAGAGAGTGGAAGAACAGAAGGAAAGAGGCAGGATAAGTATATGAGCTTGAAATAGAACTAACACTCTCCTCTCAGAGCCTTAAAGATTCAAATTCCAAATGACAGCTATCACTAAAAGTGTAAAGGCACTTGTATAGCAGTGCCCTAAACTGTCAGGCTAGAATACTGAGAAATAGAGAGAATGGGTCAGGATGCCATGTGTGATGGGTTATATGATACTCTACTAAGCTTGAGGGAAAGAATCCATTATTCAACTGATATCAGTTATGTGTCCTACAAAAGTCACATAGAGAAGAGTAATGAATTGTTAATTGTTTATTGTTGAGGCATTGAGGGGAAGGAGTCAAAAAGTGAGTAACAGGAGAAATAAGAGGGAATAGATTGAAATTATGAACAATCTCAGAAATAAGAGAACTCAATGACCTTGAACTTAAACAGATCTCAGGAATAAGAAAGCTCAATGACCTTGAACATAAATGGATAAATCAAGAAAAATATTAATGGCAGGGGGGTGGCTAGGTGGCAAAGTGGATAGAGCACCAGCCTTGGAGTCAGGAGTACCTGGGTTCAAATCCAACCTCAGACACTTAATAATTACCTAGCTGTGTGGCCTTGGGCAAGCCACTTAACCCCATTGCCTTGAAAAATCTAAAAAAAAACCCCAAAAAACAAAAACAAAAAAATATTAATGGCAGAACAAAATATGGTCCTCAGATTTAGTCAATTAGTTCAGGCATCTGAATAAATACTGTAAAACAAAGGAAAATGATTCTGCACTTGAAGAGACAGAGGACTCTGTAATTTGAGCAGGATATGGAATCATAACACATGCTAAGTGATTTAGAAGAGAAATAAGAAGCTTGAGAGCAGAATTTATGACTTGCACAACAAAAATAATTAGCTGAAATAGGAGAACTTGAATCTACAATGGCAAAGAAACAAAAGAGAGCAATTGATTGGGAGTATAAATATAAAAAAGGTGAAGGACAATCTAGAAGAAGAGAAGCAGAAAAGTAAACAGCAATGTTAAAAGAAAACAAAATCTCTATATAAATCAAACATCCTGATCTTAAAGACAGCGTGCATGGAGATGGCATAAGGATTATAGATGTCTCAGAAGAACCTGACAAGTAAAAAATTAATATCAATGCAATAATTATATAAGAAAATTACCTACTTCTGAACACAAAAAATGAAATCTCAATAGAAAGAATGTATATGTATCCTATTATCTTGGTCAAAGGACTTCTCTGAACCTCAATTTCCTCATTTGTAAGGC
Source organism: Macrotis lagotis (assembly GCF_037893015.1). NCBI lineage: Eukaryota > Metazoa > Chordata > Mammalia > Peramelemorphia > Peramelidae > Macrotis > Macrotis lagotis. Next base: position 267,476,860 of record NC_133659.1, on the reverse strand, counting down.
AAGGAGGTTATATACATGATCTTTAAAGATCCCTTATAGTTCTAAATTTCTGCTCCTGAAATTTCAAGTCTGATCTGGCTACCAATAGAGTTAGCTATGAAGTATGGTTTAGTAGATCAACATCTGTCCATCTATCACAACAGCAAGCTAATATTTTCACCCATTACTGTTTTTTAATCTCCATATAGTCAATTAATTCAGCTCTTTGGGAGAAGTGTATTGTGCTTGCTAGGTGGTGCAGTAGAGAGAGCACTGGCCAGAGGACAGGAATTCAATTCTGGCCCTAAACATTTGACTCTTACTAGCTATGTGACCATGGGCAAGTCACTTAACCTTGATTGTCTTGCCTCCAGGGTTATCTCCAGTCAATCTCATTCATATCTGGTCACTGTACCCAGATGACCAGAGAGGAGAAATTGAGGCTGGTCTCTCAGTAAAGCACCCCCTCACTCAAATCCAATTCACATGCTTGTCATGGCATCACCTCTATGATATTGTGGTCTCCTTCAAAAATGAAGGACAAGCATTGTAATGCTATTTGTTAGGCATGACTATTCTTGTGGCTAAGGGTTATCTGTTACCTCTTTTGTGGATAAAGAGAATGGGACAGACTTAGACTCAAAGTCCAGTCAATATGGTTACCTAGACTAAAGGACCAGGGTTAAGCAAGTGAACCAAAGTCCAATCTCAGTCAGTCATGCAGTAAAAGTAAACTGCTTATTTCAGACCAAAGGATAAATGATATTCAGGTATTAATGTGTTCACAAGTGTTTTTCTCATGATCTCTATGAATGTTAAGCATCTTTCTTTGAAAGAATTAAAGAGAGAAAGGAACCTCATTGGATGAGTTAAAATTGGATGCTTCACCAAGGTTTTCAATAGCTAGACCTGGAATTCATTCAAGGGAGTTTAGGCCAGGAGGGAGAAGAGGAGGAACTACTCTTCCCTTCCCTTTCCTCCCCTCACCCCAGGGAAACTCTTTTTTTGGAAGGAAAAGGAGATATCTCACACTCACCTCCCTCAAGGGCAATATCACTTTGAAGTAGAGTTTCTCAAACAGTAAAAATACTGTATTCGGTAGGGAACAGAATCATATATTCTTAATAGATATAAATAAAGAGAAGTAGTCAACTAAGGGAGGAAGGACCATCAAGAGATAGTCCTCTGGCATCAAAGAAAGGAACCAGCTATGGATTCAAGAGTTAACAAGAGTTAAGGGAAAGAAGCAGATCATGAGAACCTAGGAGATGGCTGCTGTACTTAGGTTGGGGTTGCTTGTGGGATCCTGCAATATTTCAGCAGAGAGAGCTTGGGCAGGATGTGTGTTTCACTAATATAATACTATATGTGTGCTAACTCTTCTCATTTGTGTATATTTGTGGGGGAATGTACATACGAAAGGAGAGACTTTTTTGGCTACTATTGCTACCATGGTATCTTACTAAATACTCTTGCTAGGAACTAATTGTATTCACTTTTGTCAAGAAATACTCTAATAAAGGCTTGTGAACTATAGTTTTAGAAGTGAATACTCCTAGAAGTTTCAGACCACAGCTTCCCTCTGTATGACCTAATCAGATTGAAGATTGAAGAGGTATCCCAGATGAAGTGATGCATAACTATCTATGGAAGTGTGCATATCTATCTATGGTTAAACTTTGGATTCCTAAGAATAATTTTCTAATGTGGAAAATAAAATATATATATAGAATTTCAAAGGAAATCAATTATATTGAAATAGTTATTCAAATATTAAAAAATAGTTCATCGACTCTTGATTAAGGATTCTTGCTATAGAACACTTCTATTGTCTAGGAGGAGATTTAAGGAGGATTTATGGGATGACATGGACAAAGTTACAGGAAGAGAAATAATGGAGGGATTATAATCTTCCCTATTAGAGACAATGTCTACCTCATGGATTCACAGAATTATTCACACATATGTCTGCATATGTATTACACACAAATATGCACTTACCTTTATGTAAATATATATATGCTTATTTTTGAATTTATGGGTGATCATTTTTTACCTTAAGTAAAATATTGTTACAAAAAGTTGAATATTGAAAACTATCTTTGCATGTAATTAAAAAATTAAAATAAGGTTAAAAGAAAGAAGAAAAACAAGTTTATATTAATAATCAAATAATTAGAATTGAGAATCAATTTATAATTTAATTATAGTATCAAAGAATTTAGAAGTGGAAGGGATTTTAGAGATTATCTATTCTTCTTTCACCATCATTTTTACAGACAAGGAAGTAGAGACTTAGAGAAATTAAATAAGTTACCCGTGGTTATATGCACAGTAAATAGCAAGAACTCTTTTTATATCTTCCTCCTTTTCTCTCTTTTTCATGCAGCACACAAACATCCCTATCCCCACTACGAACCATCAGCAACATATAGCCTTTGGGAACAAATGAGTAAATCAAGTACAATCTTTGTGCCACTAATGAAGAAAATTCAAAGAGCTATAAGTCGACTGTTTGATGAAGAATAGAAGTAGAAATGAAAAATTGTTTTTTTCTTTTTGACTTTCTAGGATGTTAGTCTGAAGCATCATGTCAGACATTTCAACAGCAGTTAAATTGTGACTAAACATTTGCAAAGTACAAAAATGGGACTATATATAAAAATGGTTTCCATTTATTATTATTATTATTTGAAGATGTCATTTTTTATTGAACATGACCTCTAGTTTAGAGATAGAAACAATTTCATGAAGACAAGTAAATTTGTGAGTGAACTGGGTGACTAAGTAAAAAAATTTATGTTTGACTTGATTGGAAAAATTTCAGTGGTAGTGATTGTTTCATTGCTCTATCAGTTGACCTAAATTTAGAGTGAAAAGAAATTTCTCCATCATACAGTAAATGCAAGGAAACAGAATGGTAAAATTCATGCCTAATATTTTTCCTGAGACTGTATCTCTGGGGAAAAAATCATCTGTGCATTCCTCAATGCATTTCATTGCAACAAAGAAAGTGAAAAAATACAAATACATGAAATCTATCAGTAAACAAAACAGTTCAGGTAATATCATTAACTTCATCTATCATGAAAACTTATATCCAAGTTGTTAACAAGTAGTAGTCTCTCTTACTTTTCCTGCTCAACTCACTCTCTGGGAGAGGTGCTAATGAGCAGTGAAATAGCCGAAAGGCAAGCAAGGAGCCAGAGATGGAGTGGGGAACAGATACCTGGATAATTTAGGTCAGGATAAATCCCATTGATTAATCAAGAGTTGACTGTAGAATCTAGGATTGTAAGATAACTTTTAATAATAATAATAATAATAATATACTTATTCAACTGATTTCAGAGAGATTAATTAAAATGAATTATGTGGAATAAATAAGAGAGACAATGCCAGAAAACTGAAATTTGAAGATATTTTCCTCTTAAAAAATAAGCATAATGTAATTTGGTTCTGATCTTAGGTTTGTTTCCACCTCCAATAGTGAATTTTGTGGTCAACTAGCAATTTAAACTACTTTCCAAATTGGGTCTTGGCTTTTTTGGTTTTATAAGGAAATCTTTTTTCAAAAGAGGTCATTGCCTGAAATTCCTTTAATCAACAGTCAAAGGATTTAGACAACTGGTGGTACCAACCACTCTTCTTGAAGATGACAGGATATCACTTCCTTAATCTTCAACCCTCTAAAGAGTAAGAATTTCAGATGGATTTTTTTAAATGACGATTTTTGTTGTACATAGTTTCTTTCATCTTCTGGCAAGTGATTACCAATCTTAATCAAAATTCCTTTGTGTATCATTAACTAATTTTTGCTGCCTACATTTTTTTTTTACAGTGAGTTTGTAATAGCTCAGTTTTAAGTTCTTTGTGGGATTTCAGGTTTTACTAGTTAGCCTTGAGGGAAGCTAAATTTAAAAGTAGGGAAACAGTAATTAAAAGTGATTAGGACAAGAAGTCTTGGTGCTATGAAATGTGGGCTCAATTGTCCTTGACACAACCGGAATGAGGCCGCAGGTTTTTGGTTTTGATTATGGCCTTACTTGCTATTTTAATAAACATGAACCAGTATTCAAACTTTTAATATCCTGCTGCTTAACTATTTCCAAAAAGCCATCCAGCTCTTTTAAACAGCCCTTGTTTTAAAATTTTAATTTGCTTGGCTCAGCCTCACCTTAGAAAGCTGTAGCCTCACCGTTAACTCATTTTTTTTATAAGTTCATTTCCAGAATCACAAGAATCTGTTTTTTTAAATCTGTTTTTTTAAAAACCCTTATAAGTATTTCCTCATGTGCCAAGAGCATCGGGTGCTGACAGTTTTCTTGCACCGTTTTATCTGGTTCCCACAGTAAGGATGAGAGACAAATACAGGAATGTGTTTAGTATTGACTATGCCCATCAAGAATACAATGATACTTACAACTCTTCCAGGAAGCGGAGATTGTGCAGGGGGTTTGGGGGCAGCTTAGTGATGTTGTTCATACTGAGATCACTGTAGGGAAAAACAGACAGAGTGTTAATATAACATAAGCTATAGCAGCGGTATCCAGCTGCTCATTCCACACATGTTCAAGGAATACATTTGAAAGAACCAGGGTCTTTGCCAAGACTAATGAATGATTCTTTTGCATCTTAAAAACAATCCTGATTTCTCAAATGAAACAATCAGCCTCTGGCACAAAGAGAGGCCTCAATAATACACACAACTAACATTTAAAATAATTTAGGATGACTAGAGGCAAGGTTGCCATTTGTTTTTCTCATGGGTTCAAAGATGAACATGTAAATCAGTGAATGAAGCAGATAGAACTCAGCTACTGAAGAAATACATTTTTTGGTGGTGATCACATTTGGGGGAGATGAAAAATGCCTTTGTTGAGCATCTGTAAAAAGCCTATTAACTTTAAGCACCTTATAAAGACAAATATTTTGATTCAAAGAAACTCAATTATAAAAAACAACAATGTTCCTCCCTTCTAGCATGCTCCTTTTGCAGGTTCTCAGATTGCATTAAATAAGTGAAATGAACCATAAAACAAGGGTGTAATGTGATCCTGCTATGCAGCACACTTCCTGCTGAGGTTCCACAGTAGTTCCTGGCTCAGGAAACAACTAGCCATTCTGGGCAGGACTCAATTTGTGTTTTAGGCTATATTCCACATAATTAGGTTTAATCTAATTTTTACTTTTATATTTCTTTACTGTATTTCACGTCCTTCTGCAAAATTATCCAGATTTGCATCTCTTAGGCTGGAGACTAAAAGATACATGGTTGAATCTAGCTCTAGCTGCAAAGAGTCAGTTTGGCTTTGGTCATAAAAAATGAATTAAATGCTGGTATTGTGCTACTTACCAGTCAGGTTTGTATACCTGAAATTTTGTAGATAATTGAGAACAAGAAAATATTCACTTGAATGAGGCATGTGCATCATGTCAACTGGTCTTTTAAGTCAGGTTCCTTTGCATAATAATAACTTCCATAGTGAGTTTAATTATTTTTTTTTTACTGTTTAAAACAAATGAACTGAGGCAGAGAATGAGCAGAAGCAGGAAAACATATTATCCATTAACAACAATATTATAAAAACTGCATAGCTTTTGAAAAATATAAGAACTTGGATCAATGCATCGATCAATCATGATTTAAGAGGATTGATGATAAAACTTATTGATGGCCTGAAGATGCAGAATGAGACATGCATTTTTAGACATGGTCAACGTCTAAATTGTTTTGCTTGATTAAACTTACTCATTGCCATGGTGTTTTTTCTTTTTCTTTTTTATCAGTGGGAGAAATAAAATAAATGCTTGTCAACTGAAAAAATACATTAAAAACATCAAAGCCAAACCAAGCAATAAGTGTGAAAAACATAACATTGTATGGAATGTATTTGATTATCTTGAAAATAATAGAATTGCAATTATTTTTCCATTCATTTTGCAGATGGAAAAATTGAGGATCAGAGAGGTTCAATGGCTTGTCTACACTTTGGTAACTGGAAGTCCTGTGTCTGGAACCTGAACTTTCTTTTTTTTCATACAAAAAAAGATACTACTCATGAAGAACTATAATTAATTAAGGGAAATCAGGTCACACGATGTATAGGAGAGTTACACCTGAAGTCAGGAAGACTCAACTTCATGGGTTCAAATTTGATTTCAGACACTAGCTGTGGGATTCTGGGCAAGTCTTTAACCCTGTTTGTCTTAGTTCCTCTTCTATAAAATGAGCTGGAGAAGGAAATGGCAAACTACTTCAGTATTCTTGTGAAAGAAACCCCTAAATGGAGTCATGAAGAGTCAGACTGAAATGACTGAATAACAACAAATATTTAGTTAAATGCCAAGTTACATTTTAGTAACTTAGCTACTAACCCTTAGTTTCTACACTCTTTACCACTGATAGATTATAATTTTTTTTTTTAGATTTTTGCAAGGCAATGAGGTTAAGTGGCTTGCCCAAGGCCACACAGCTAGGTAATTATTAAGTGTCTGAGGTTGGATTTGAACCCAGGTACTCCTGACTCCAATGCCAATGCTCTATCCACTGCATCACCTAGCCGCCCCCTTTTGATAGATTATTTTACCCACAATGATTCAATATTCAAATACTAGTTACTTTCAATACCATGTACTATGAATATCATTTTAATTATTGTTTTTTTAGTTGCTTTAGAAATTACAGTTTTTAATGATCAAATATCAGCAGAAAGAACAAAGTAACTGTGACATCTCTAGCTATAAACTCTCCCTTCCTTTCCTCCATGCAGCAATGGAGAGAATAGAGTTATATAGGTATATCTTGATATTAGAGTTTCTGTGCTTCTTTCTTCCCCCTTCAAAAGGAATGATTAATTTGTATACGCAGCATGATGTAGGAGCACAATACTGGTAAGATTCCAGGGAGCTGAGTGGTTAGGGTAATAACTCTGGATGAGTTCTTGAAGGAAGTTGAGGATTTGAAATGGGATAATGGGAGATTGATGAACAAGATTATTGAGGTAAGATTGAAAGTGGATGTGAGATGATGAGGGAGGAGGAAATTACAAGAGAGGAGAGTTTGTGGGGAGAGGGTATTGAGTCAAAGTTATAACCTCCCTTCCCTCCAGCAGCTTCCCATCTTCCTTCTGTTTTCATTCCACCCCACTTCTACTTTCATTTTGCTTCAAATATTCAAGGAAGATAATTCCCCGAAGATCTCTTTGTATCTATGCTATATATTACTTCTCACAAAAAATTCCCATGTAGAACACTATATCTTCTTACTTCTATGTTTTCCCCCCTCTAAATTCTTAAAAAGACTTGAAATTAATCCATCACAGTCCAGTAGAGACTCAATAGCTGAAAAAGATTTTTGTAAATAAGAAATTTTGGCTATCTCTAGCCAAAGAGCTATTTCTCTATTCTCGCTGTTGTTTAGAAGCAATGTTTTTACATTAAGCCCTCTTTGCTTATGATTGAACACTCTCTTTTAATTATAACATTTTCCTGAGCCAAGCAGATTTCCCAATCGACTAGGGCAGGACATTTGGTTTTATATATATGTTCTTGAAACTGGTGCGATAGCAATCAATGATAGTGTGGTATAGTGGACAGATGGTTGGACTTGAAATCAGGAAGTGTTATGTAGTGTATCTGAGTTTTCATGACCCATTTGGGTTTTTTCTTGGTAAAGATCCTGGAGTGGCTTTTCATTTTCTTCTCTGACTCATTTTACATATGAAGAAACTAAGACCCACAGAATTAAGTGATTTGCCCAGAGTCACATAGCTTGCAAGTATCTGAAATCAAATTTGAACTCATGAAGAAGAGACACACAAAAAGTTTTAGAATCTTCTGGATTAGATGATCTCCTAACATTTTTTTTTTTCAGTTTTCAGTTGATGATCTTATGACTCAATGGAATGAATTAATGATCTGGCAATTTGGAAAAGATGGAAATGATTAGTGTCGACTGTCAATTCAATGGGACCTGATCTCTCACCATCATGAGCATTATTAGATTTAAATATATATGTAGATGCATTATGTGCATCTACACAATACATCTACATATATGTATATTTATAAAAAAAAAAGAACTTCAAATGAACGTCACCATATAATTCTCACTTCCGCTAGCCTAACTTCTGCCTCAGTCAAACTGACTCCATCTTGTTGAGAAGTTCAGTCCAAATAGTGACTTCAGTTGGCAAGCTATATCACCCTCCTCTCAGTGGAGAGAGGCAGGATTATTCAAATCTAATTAGGCATACATTATCAGACAAGGCCAGTGTGTTGATTTGCTTTGCTAAACTATGTTTCTTTGTTTCTAGGGAGAGTTCTGTTGGAGGTGGGGTGTGTGAATCATTGGGAAATGACATCAAAGCAATAAAAAGAGCATCAATAAAAATATTTATTTAATTATATAAAAGAGCCTTAGGCCAGTTCTCAAATTATCTTAAAACAATCACTTCAAATATGTCTCAAATGATTTCATAGCCTTTATCTGTCTGAAAATCATTCTACTAAATGCAACAGGTTAGAGACATTCATTTTTGAATTATTCATTTCTGAAGTACATTTCTAGAGAAAGGAAATCAGAGAGAACTCAGAAGTTGCCTCTGGCTGACCTGAGCATTCTCCTCATAACCTTATTTCTACCTACTTGTCTTATTTTGTGTTTTCACAGTTAATTTGAATTCAAATCCTTTATTAAGGAATCATTTCACATTGCTTTAGAGACCACTCTTGTCCAAGTATAACAGCACTGAGGAAGAAACTTTTCATTTATCTAATTTTACACCTAACTTGAAAATCTGAAAAAAAAGATCCTATGGAGCAATTATTTAATGTTTAAAAGAACTTTTTCCCCCCCTGTTGCTAAATTAATTTCTCCTGAGTTAATTCCAATTAGTGTCTATTTTTGGAGGCAATCAATGTTAAGTGACTTTCCCAGATCCTACAGTTTGTAAGCCTTTGAAGCTGAATTTGAAGTCAGGTTCACCTGACTCCAGGAGCAGTGTTCTATACACTGCTATTTAGCTGGCCTTTGATGGTAACTTTTAGAATTAATAGGGCAAAATACTCAAAACAACAAATAATGCTATTCTAACTTTATTTTCATTAGTTGAGAATATTCCCTTGATCTGTGGTCTAGTGATATTTAACTCTGCTTATTTGGTCTAATGGATAGAGAGCTAGTAGCAAGGTAGCACAGTCAATACAACACAGGCCTTGGAATCTAGAAAGTTCTGAATTCAAATTCTGTTTTAGATGCATGATCTTGGGCAAAACACTCAATTTCTCTGACTCAGTTTCCTCAGCTATAAAATGGAGAAAATAATAATAATACCTAAATCACTAGGTTATTATGAAGACTAAATGAGATAATGCAGGCAAAATTCTTTGCAAATTTTAAAATTCTATAAAAAGGTGAGGTATCATCATTAACATTATTATTTTAAAAGCCAGGAAGATATGAAGTCCAATCTTGGATATATATTGATTGAATGACTATGGAACAGCTTTTTAATCTCTCAGCTCTTAGGCAACTGCTAGCAACTTAGCTAAAAGTAAAAAATTTTTAAAATAAAAATCTATTCTCTTTCTCCTACTTCTCTTTTCCAAGTCATTGAGAAAGCAAGAACAACTAAATTCCTATTTTAACATGTACAGCCAAGCAAAACAAATTTTCACATTGATTCTTTAAAAAAAGGAAGAGTTTTTATCTTTCTGAGTTCATTACTTCTCTAACAGGAATTAGGGTACCATATTGCAACATGTTCTTTGGTAATTGTGGTTGGTTATTGCATTGATTAGTGTTCCTGAGGTTTTCAAAGTTGTTTGTCTTTATAATATTGTTTTTATTATATAACTTATTCTCCTGATTCCATCCGCTTTCCTTTATATCAGTTCATACAAGTCTTTTTGAGTTTCTCTGAAACCATCTTCTTTATTTCTTTTTTTGGTTTGTTTTTTTGCAAGGCAATGGGATTAAGTGATTTGCTTGAGGTCACACAGCAAGGTAAAGATTAAGTATCTGAGGTTGGATTTGAATTCAGATCCTTCTGACATCAGGGCTGGTGCTCTATCCACTGTGCTACCTAGCTGCCCCCCCTTCTTTATTTCCTATAAAACAATAGTATTCCATCACCTTCATACACAATACTTTTTTATTTATTCTTCAATTAAAGACTTTCCCCTTTTCACTTAGTTTCCATTTTTCCCACTAGTTATAAATATTTTTATATATCTAGATCCTTTTTTCCTTTTTTTTCAAACTTTTAGGGGGTATAGATCTTGTAATGTTGCTGGGTCAAAGGATATGTAGATTTGGAGTCAAATTGTCCTCAAGAACTGTTGGGTAAGTTCACAGCTCCATCAACAGCATATTAGTGTACCTATTTTCCCACTGTCTCTACATGTTTCTTTAAAAAAAATCTTTTTTAATCTGATGAGTATGAGATGAAACCTCAGAATTATTTTAATTTGCATTTCTCTAGGCAATTATAAATTCTAAGTCCCTAAGATAAACAGTTGAAGGGAAGTTGCCAGCTTAAATTGATAGAGAGAATTTCCTTAGGCAGAATTTGCCTATGACAGTGAAATCACAATTCTAGCCCTTATCCATAGAATAACTGATTTCAAGACAAAGATTAAAATAATTCAGAAAGCACTTACCAATCAAGGTTATTGTGATAATCAAATGAGATAATATCTGAAAAGCACTTTGCAAACCTTAAAATGACATATAAATTCTATTAGGTATTATTATTTTTCTTTGAAACTATGCCAAAATTTCTTCTTGACTCTTCTCTAAATTCTCTCATTTATCTTTAATAGAGCTTTTGTTGTTCTTCATAATTGAAGAAGACCATGACATCAAGAGAATGATGGTATGACTTGAACATTATGCTTATTATAGTGAGGGGAATAGTATGCAAAGATGTCCTTCTTGTGGCCTTTTCCAGAACTCTATCACCCTATGGCCTGATTTGATAGGAAACGGGACTTCTGGTGATGATCTGTATGCTGTGGGCAATGGTGACCTCTTGAATGTGGTTTTCCTCCCACATCAGTGAGAAATCATGGTTCTCCAGCAATACTGGGCTATTGACAACATGGTTCATCCAGACCTGACTCTCTATGGTCTAAATGTAAGCTTAGCCTTTTCTTCTTAGATTTGTAACCATCCTCCCCCTTAAACCCAGAGTTTGGTTTATTGGAACTGCCTGGTAGGTCATGATAACCTGGAATCATTTATGGTTGGAACCACAACAGTATTTGATCATCTTCGAACCCTCAACTTTCATTCTTGATTACCAAAAATATCTTTAGCAAATGCTTTAATTGTGGTCCACCTTACATCAGTCCAAGAAATTCATCTCTAGCAGTATAATATGAATGCTACCAGCTGTCCCTCTTGGTTATGGCCCCATTGCTGAAAACCAACAAAATTGAACTGGGGTCCTATTCCATTATTCTTAACTGGGGTATGCAGGTGACTTGGGTCTGCTTTGAACACTCTGTTTTTCAAAATAATTGTTTCATGCCCATTGGGACACTCAGCTAAGAACATCAAGTGGGCACTGAGAGGCAGGGACTGGGACAGCTAGTGGCTTGCCTCTTGGTGTATGGTCAGCTCAATACCAAGATCAACTACTATTTTAAAATGATCTAGTGGATGCACTAATAAAAATCAATGGTGCCAAAATTAGAAGGAAAGCAGAAAACTGGGAAACAATTTCACAACTAGGAGTTCTGATAAAGGTCTCATTTCTAAAATACATAGAGAATTGCATCAAATTTATAAGGTCACAAGTTATTCCCCAATTGATAAATGGTCAAAAGATATGAATGAAGAAATGAAGAAATTAAAGCTATATATATATATGTGTTTGTGTGTGTGTGTGTGTGTGTGTGTGTGTAATCATATAAAATGCTCCAAATCATTATTGATTAGAGAAATGCAAATTAAAACAACTATGAGCTATTACCTCATACCTATCAGATTGGCCAAGATGAGAAAAAGAAAAATGATCAATATTGGAAAGGTTGGGGGAGGATTGGGACATTGATGCATTCCTGGTGGAGTTGTCAATGGATACAACCATTCTAGAGAGCAATATGAAACTATGCCCAAAGAACTATAAAATATCTTCATTCCCTTTGACCCAGCAATTCCAATTCTAAGCTATATCCAGAAGAAATCATAAAAAATGGAAAAAGTCCTACATGTTCTTTTTGCAGTGGCAAAGAAGTGGAAATTGAGGGTATGCCCATCAATTGGGGAATGGCTAAACAAGTTATGGTACAAGAATACAATGGGTTATTATTTTCATAAGAAAACACAAATAGCTAGACTCTAGAGAAGCATAGAATGACTTATGGGATCTGATACTGAAGGGAGTAGAGTTAAGAGAACAATATACACATTAACAGCGACATTGTGAGATGATTGACTTTGATGGAAGCAGATCCTTTCAGCAGTTCAGAGAGCTAGGACAACCCTATTAGACTGTCTATGGACAATATTATCTCCATCTAGAGGAAGAAAAACAAAACCAAACCAAAATCAAAACAACCCTTCAGAATCTGATGAACACTTTATAAAAATTATCTCTTATATATTTATTTCCCTCAATCCTAATTCCTCATACCAAAAGTGACTAATCTGTAACTATGTCTATCAAAAATAAGTATGTACAAAAATATGTATACTCCCTTGCTGCTGCAGGGAGGGAAGTAGGAAGAGATGGTGGAAGGAAATTTTGTTCCAGATTTGAACCCTGATTCCCATCACCATGGTCATCATGGTAGGCATGACAAAGTACCATTGAGAGTTGATTGGGTAGATGTTTGAATGGGTCATCTTTGCCATGGGGTCATGTGATTATCCTGGTCAGTGTCCCCTGTCTGGGAAGTTGGGGGAAAACTGCCAGATTGGTTTCAGTCTGATAATGCAGGTATACCTGGGCACAGTTTCATTATACTGGTTGTGTGTACTTAGACATACATTGTTTAATCTTTGAGACAAGCATATGCTACTGGCAAGGTAGCAGGTATAGAAGAGGAGGAGATGATTGCAAGAAAATAGAAAATAAGCAGGAGGGAGAAGAAGTAAATGGATCCACTGGAAACTGCCTGCAGGTCTTGGTTCTTCCTTCTCCAACTCATTTTACAAATGAGGAAAGTGAGACAACCAAGGTGAAGTTTACATCTTCCAGATTTGAACTCATGAAGATGGTTCTCCCTGATTCCAAGCCCAGTCTGTTGCCTGAAGATCAGTCTAATTATTAATGAGTGACTCACTATCAGTAGAATGATCATAAATTGCTGAATTCTCTAACCATAGCAACCCATGGAACAAACAAAAATCAATCTGTAAATGAGATATTGTTAGTCATTATAATTTTTTACTTACCAAGAAGCTACAATAACAACTTATTCATTTATAGACTCATCTCAAAAAAGTAAAAAAGTTCAGATCAGAAGAGATTATGAATAATTGATTTAAATTATTATATTTATATTATTAGGGCAGCTAGGTGGCATAGTGGATAGAATGTTAGGACTCATCTTTGTGAGCTCAAATCTGGCCTCCAATACTTGCTAGTTGGGTAATGTTGGGCAAGTCACTTAACCCTGGTTGCTTCAGTTTCTTCATCTGTAAAATGAGCTGGAGAAGAAAACAGCAAACCATTTCAGTATCTTTGCCAAGTAAATTTCAAATGGGGTCATGAAGAGTTTGACCCAATTGATATGATTTAAGCAACAACAAAAATTCATCATCAAATTGAAAATAAATTGATTTTTTGTGCCTTTGAGACATTCTCAAGAAATGTATTGGCATGATGTAGTATTTTTGGGGGTACAAAAGACAACATTTTAAATAACTGATTTAGATTATAGCACTAATTTTTATATTTTTCCAGGAAGAATTAAGAGAAAACTATTGCATGTAAGACATATAAAAATGAAATACACTGCAAATGTATTTATATAGTTTGGCTCCTAGACAAGGTAGAGGACAGCAGAGGTATTCCAGAGGGATTAATTGGATTATGCTCCTATAACTGTTAATTCATCTGCTAGTTCCTCACTCATCCTCATTCATTTCAAAAGCTTCATGAACATCCAGGAGAGCAGTCTTCAAATGTCCCATTCAGGGGAACTGCTAAATCTCTTTCCTTTTAGAATTCTACTACCACATGTGAATTATTTTGAATACTTGTATGATCACATGTGGGAGACAATGATTCAATCCAATTTAAATAATAAACATTTATTAAGTACCTAACCTATCACATGAAGGAGAGAGAGAGAGAGAGAGAGAGAGAGAGAGAGAGAGAGAGAGAGAGAGAGAGAGAGAGAGAGAGAGAGAGAGATACAGTAGGAGGCCAGTTTCTATATTGGCAACATCAGATTTCAAGTCCTGGTTTTGACAAATACTGGCATTATGTCTGTGGGCAAGTTCACCCCTCAGTGTCACCAGCCACTCACCAAGACAATTGGTGACCATCTGGATCCTTGAGGAACTTTCCAAATTGAAGGTTCTCAATCTTGATGAAATCATTCATCTAAGACAAAAAACCCCCCAATATCTGCTCCTAAGGGAGGGAATTTAATTTGTATAAAGCCTCATTTAGGAGGAAATGGTGACATTTATTTAGTGTCTACTGGCTTATGACTACTCTGTGATGCATTGGGAAAGATACAAAGTTTTGATGGGACATCCCCTCATGGAGCCTATGGTCTAGTAGATAGTAAGAAAGGAAATATATTAATAATAGCTGAAACACAAACATATAAATAGTATTTATTTTAAAACGTAAACATCTCCTCTCCACCATTCCTTTTGCTGAAGTGAATTGACCTAAGAATCAGGAAAATTTGAGTTCAAATTCAGTTTCAGATATATATATATATATATATATATATATATATATATATATATATATATATATATATATATATATATATGTGTGTGTGTGTGTGTGTGTGTGTGTGTGTGTGTGTGTGTGTATACATATATATATATATATATATATTAAGACCTATTAAAGATCATGATAGCTGTATCCTATGGTAGATGGAGGGTCAACTTTGGAGAACAGAAGACTTCAGTTCAGATCCTGTCTCTGAAACATATTCACTGGATGACCTTGGCTAAGTTATTTAATCTGTCAATACCCACTAAGGTGAAAAATTATAGACATGCAATAACTCCATATAGGGAAGTTTCCACAAGAGAAATTCTCTACACAGGTAAAATCCTTTGTGCATTAACATATAATTCTATGCTAGCTAGGTAGTGCAGTGAATAGAATACTGACCCTGAAGTCTGAAGGATCTGAATTCAAATCCAGATACTTGACACATACTAGTTGTGGCCTTGGGCAAGTCACTTAACCTTGATTACATCTCATCTAGGGCCTTTTCAGTTGTCCTGATTCATATCTGTCCACTAGACCCAAGATAGCTCCCAAGAAGGAAGTGAGACTGATGATTTAGCACAGCACTCCCTTCTTTCAAATCCAAATCATGTGCATGTTGTGATATCACCTCCCTGATATCATGGTCTTCTTAGGGAACAAAGGACAGACATCATCATCAGCATCAGCATCATCATTAATCCTGTAACTGTTACTACATAGGCTATTGTCTTATAGAATCTTATCATGTCCTAGCAGGAAGGGACCAACTGGTTCAATGTTCTCACATTACAGATGAAGAAACTGAGGCTTGTAGAGATGAAGAGACTTGTTCAAGATCACTTAACTGAGAGGTAGAGTATCAGGATTCAAAACTGAGGCCTTTCCTTAGCTTGGTTATTTCATCCATAAGCTCTAATGATATATATATATTCTCTACTTTGCTCCAAAGCATTTGGTGTACTTAAATGGTCCATCTATTGCTTCTTTGAGCTATACAATACATGGGAATATATGCATAAGGAAAGATATAAAAGGATACCTGTTATTTGTGGTACATTCAAGAGATTATATGCCACAAATTGAAAGCTAAATGTGATTGTCTACAAAGTAAAAATATCATGAGATAAGCATTAATTGGTTTAAAAAACATTTTGAGTTATCTAAGATTGATTAAATTCAGCAGCTATTTATTAAAAACTTATTGTTTCAAATAGACTTTTTATCATTCTTATTAAAAGCCTATCCTTAGATTAAATCAATCTTATGAAAACAAGTTTGGGTTAGAAATGGGTGGGGTTGATTTTAATCATCTAAACTTCCTTAAAATGGTACTTTTTACTTCTCTCATGTCAATCTCTTTCTAGCAATCAATATTCATCTTTGCTTAATTCTAGAATTCATTTCTGACAAAAGTATTTTACATATGAGTAATCTTTGAGGGAAACATTGCTCCTCTGACTTGGTTTAACCAAGAGACTCCAGTAGGAAGAATAGAACAACAATCAGGGAAAAGAAAAAGGACTATAGAAAAAAACAAACAGAAAAGTCAATGAGTTAAATTAACCAACCAAGTGCCATTTAATTCTAGAGACTAATTGTGGGTCTTATTGCTTTTCCAAATATCATTTATGACCTTAAAATCATTATATGACTTTCCTCGGAATCTGCTACAGGGCTGTTCATTCATACGCTATGAGTGCCTTGGAAAGCAATGTCACCAGCCTCAGTTACAAAAACAACTGAAGGTAGTAATCATTTATGATGGTTGGTTAATATGTTACAAGACTTGAGAAAATGGAAAAATAAGCAGACACCAAGGCAAGACTTTGAGTCTAATGACTGACACATAAAAATTGTATTCTCTATAAGCTTTTAAGAATTCAGATTGTCAACCTAACATCAACCATCCCAACACACATGAATAAAATCTGCAACAAGCTCTGTATAAGCTTGGTCAAAAGCTAGGTTAAAAAAGTGTAGATAAAATTGGAAGGATAACGAATAGATGAAAAAATGAGACATTTATTAGTCTTTCTACAGTGAGTTTCATCATCAATTTTGTAGAAACACCACATTTGGATTCCATCATGTTAGCACCTGATGTGTTGTAATAGGAAATTAAGTTAGGCTGGATGTGATCAAATGAACATAGAAGGAATACGTGCTGGAGTCAATATAATTTAAATGTACTAGAAATTGATTTTTAAAGCATTTTGAAGAGGAGAAATTCTATAAGAATGGAAAACATCATAGACTCTACTATTATTCTCCCTCTACCAAATTAACACAGAAGACATCAGCACCTACTGAATCAATCTTTATAAAGAAAAGAAGTTAGTGCTAATTTTAAAAAAAAATATCTGATTTGGAATAAGAACTGGATTTGAATTCAATATCTACTTACCAGCTAAAATGTGGTAATGTATATGATGAACTTTACAAATATAAAAGTACTAAAAAAATTAGTTAATTTTATTATTAGAAGGATAGTAAGGTGTGAATAAAGGGTCTGCTTTGGAGTCTACACTTGATAAAGGGAGCTTCCATACTGGGACTTGTCCATGCTAATGAATTTACAGGTTTATAATTCCTACTAGTAACAATTATAATAATAGTTATCATTATCATCATTACCATCCCCTTGGGATCTCTGGTATGATATGTTGCCTCTCTGAGAATCAAGATGTTGTATTAGATGTTTTTATAGTTATTTCTAGCTCCCAATCCCATGATTCTATAGGTCTGGCTGAAACTTTCGGTAACTATTCCTAGTAATCCTATGAATCCTACTATTCTTATGAATCAATAATCTAAAGAACTACTCATTTATGGCGAGATGGAAAGTTAGCAACTTTGTCAAATGTGCATTCAATAAATATTTGCTAACCTCTTCAATGTGAAAGGCACAGTGCAAGGTGACATCAGAGAGGTCATTGATATAGATCATGTCCTGAAGGAAATTACAGTCAAATAAAATTGGCATAATCATTTTCTATTAGAAAATTTTAGACACATTTTTATTTTTATATTATTCATATTTATATTTATATACATTTTAATTTTATATACTATAGGCAGTAGGTCTCTAGTCAGGAAGTTGAGTCAGTCATTTTCCAGTCATATCTGACTCTTTATGACCCCGTTTGAGGTTTTTTCTGACAAAGATACTGGGTAACATTTCCTGTAGCTCATTTTACAAAGGAGGAACTGAGGCAAACAGGATAAAGTGACTTGTCCAGGATCCCACAGCTCACAAGTATCTGAGACCATGTTTGAATTCAGGTCTTCCTGACTCCAGACCTGGAATTATAACCACTGAACCACCCAACTGAACTAGACCTGGAACCATAACCACTGAACCACCCAAGAGAAGAGTTGAGAGAGAAGGTCATAGGATCCTAGAGCTAGAATTAGAAGATACTTTAGAGGTCATTGAGTCCAAGCCTCTCATTTTACAGATGAAGAAATCAAGGTACAGAAACGTTAAATGACTTGGCCTCACTCTATAAGTATCTGAGTAAGGATATGAACTGATGTCTTTTTTGACTTCAAGTTTAAAACTCTTCTGGTATTTCATAGATGAATCAATGGAGGTGAAATTAAGGAAATTTCACTTGCAAAAGCAAAGGAAGTTGACCTACAATAGTAAATAGACGTTTTCTATTTATAAGAAATGAAAAAAAAGCTCCTACTTTTAAGTTATTAGCAAATAATGGAAGGATTATCTCCCCTGCCCCCCCATTCCCATGTTTTTCTCACTCTTCCAAATTTAAGTATTATATAATTATGCATTTACTAGGGCTGTCTGGGAAGATAGTCAATGCCTATGATGGTTTTGATTCCAATCATAGTGATCAACTCAGAATTAGAATGAATTACCCTGAAGTTGCTACAGATTCTGTTAGAATCTGCTCAGAAGTGGGCAGTTTCATTTATGAACTAATATTACACTAATTTGTCATTCAAATGCCTACTTTGAAAGCATGAAGAAATGTATGAGAGCAAGTGATTAGTGCAGTGTTGACTTATAGTAGATGTTTAAAAATGCTTATTGATTGACTGATTACAGTTTTAAATGTAGGGATTGCAAGGTATATGAGTGACTATGGAGTATAATGGAAAAATAGCTGCACTTGGTGTTGGAACTGATTTCCAAATCATGTAACATCTCTGGGTCTCTGTTTCCTCATCTGTCAAATCAAGAAGTTGGATTGGATAGCATCTAAAGTAGAAATAAAATTGATAAGTGCATTTTTATAGCATTAGCTTCTTTTTAAAATCCTAGGTACTTTATATATTTAAAAATATGATTCTGTGAAATCCATAGGCTTTACCAGACTGCCAAAGGGTCCATGTCACCAAAAAGCCCTTAAGAATCCTGCTCTATGGTCTCTTCCAGCTCTAAATCCTAAGATACTCTAATTTCTTCTCTCTTGTTTGAAAGTGAAGAGTGAAATTTTATCAATCCCTGTGTATATTTAGCATTATTTTTCAGCTGGACATACTAACTGGCTTAAACCAGAACAATTCTTCTCATGTTTTCTCTCTTGTGGTCAGGCAATTTTACAATTTTTATATATTTGGAGACTCTAGTGTTTGCTGGGCTCAAGTTGGTTAGCGGGTTCTTCTTGAACCCTACTTACAATTCAGATTAGTCATAGATCAAAACATTAGTGTGGACAGATTAAGGCAAAAGCACTCATGCTTTATTTCCTAATATCATCTGTCTTTGCTTTGAAAAGCACACCAACGGAATCTTCTGCATCTGTAAAACCCTAAGGCAATTTAATCTGGCTTGGCTAACATTAAAGATTTAAAGTAACTCTATGCTATGAAGTATGCTTTCCTCATCCTCCAAGTTCAGGCATTATATAATTCACTCTTTTCCAGGCCTGTTTGTGCAGATGGTCAGTGGCGATGTTGTTTTTGATTCCAAATATGGTGATTAAATGGAAAACCATGCATATTGTTATGTGAAATAGACCGTGTAAGTGAGGTCATGCAAAACAAAGGGTATCAACCCAAATATTAAATAACAGCAGGTAATTGATTGCTGTGGGTATTGGAGAAGATTCTTGGAATACATCATTCCCATACCCACCTTAGATATTCTGAAACACTAACACCTTATTTATGACCATGTCTGAAGAATGAAGTATTTCATATTTAAGGTTTTTCCAGAAAGTCTCCTTTAAATACCAATGTTTCTGTATTTTAACCTATTAGATGACACTTTATTAAAGGGTGTTCCATGTCTCTATCTACTTAGCCTTAATAAACTGGAAATGATTTAACTTTTTCATGACTCATAATTTTTCAATAGCATTTATTGTTCTACTCAATAATAAAATCAAACCCTTGGAGGCTTCTGAGGTAACCAGATTGCCGCACTTTGTTTTTCTGTCTGCTTCTTCTCAGTCAAGTTGCCTGCTAACAGTGGTTGCTGTTCTCAGTGGGGATTAGCAGAGATCATAGTAGCAGCAATTTAGAGATGGAAGAGAGACTTAGATTTATTGATTTTTTTATTGATTTATTGTTTTTATTGAGTCCCATCCCTTCTTTTGACAGATGAGGGGACAGGTCTGAAGAAGTAAAGTGACATGTGCCAGGTTAAATGGGCAGTAGAGGGAAGATATGAACCTAGTAAATGTAAAATCCAGAGCAATATGCTCCCTCTCTGCTTCCTACAGATCTCATGGATGACTCTTGGCTTCAAAGTAGGGATGGGGAGCTTTTTTCCTACCAAGGGTTATTTGGATATTTATAACATCATTTGTAGACTGTATTCGATCAAACATTTAATTAATTTACTCTTAAAAGCCCCTAGATTTATTGAATTTTGAGTCTTGTCTGTGGTTGCTTTGGCAACACCAGACCAATGAAGCCTGTGGGCTGGAGGTTCCCTGTTCCCTGATTTAAAGTCATAAGGTTTTCCCATGGAAATAGCACCAGAACTTTATTATCAATGAAGTCTATATTCTACATTATTATTTATTGGACATAACAAACTCTTCTAGGCACCAGATGATGTTACTGTGGTAAAGAATACACAAGAGGGCAGATGCCACATATCCTCAAATTAGCCAATATTCTAATATTGTGAAATTGTCTTACACTGCATTGTTGAAGAGAGGGAATATGCTACTTTATATGTTGCTATATAATGAGAAAGATATCATCAGGTTTATGGAGGTTATGGCTTAATCTAAAATACAATTGAATCTAATATAGAATTTAAAATAGGGTATGATGAGATACATTTATATATATATATATATATATACACAATATGCATATATATCTGAGATGCAAATTTGATGCTTTTCCTGTATAGAGATTTTAACTCATTACATCACAAACTTCCCCCCAACATTTTCCCGAGTGATGCTTTCTTCATGCCTAGGACTAGATGTTGCACCTAATATGTGCTTAATAAATTAATAAAGTATAAACAATTGCTGGTATGATTGTCTATTTGTGTGAGCATTTATTCACAGCAACATTTTTAATGTTTTTCTAACAGTGATCAAATGGGAAACCATACAATATCAGAATTATTTAGGTCTCTAAACAATAAGAAATTTTTTTCAAATTGGATCTGATCTGCTAGAGAACTTTTTTATGAAGTAGGGTTTCTTATCATGGGGTCTATGACCTTGTTTTTAAAACTATTTTGATAATTTATTTCTATATAATTTTTTATAATTTCATTTTTAAAATTTTAGGCATTTAAAAACATTATACTGAGAAGGGTTTCATAAACCTCACGCAACTTCCAAAAAGGGCTCATGATATAAAAAAAAATGAAGAGCTCCTGAAATAGAGTTATAAAAGTAGGCAGGCTGAGAAGATCTCCAAAGCCAAAGTCAAGTGGATGAAAAAAGGAAATACCAAATCAGTGATATGGATGCCCTGGATACATTTCTATAATGCTAAGCTACTTTAGAATTGCAAAACACATTGAACACCATTGTAGAGATACAAAAACCTGACTATGAAGTAAATGTTTTATGCACTCCATCCTTTTGTATACCTCTCATATATTTTTGCAAATGCAGCATAGTATAGTCTAGACAGGCTTTGGACTTTGGAAGACCTGAGTATAAATCTAGCTCTGACATTTACCTATTGTAGAACCTATGGCAAAGTCACTTAATCCCTTGATAGCACAGAAAATTAACACTATGGGTTTTAGAACAATTGCTAAGACGCATTAGCAGAGTGAATGTTCTCATAAGGGGACTCCATAAACAAATGAAATGAACAAATCCAGAACAAAAAAATCATTCTTTTGACTATATCCTCTTCTCAAAAATTTACTTTCAGTTGTCTGGCATAGGATCATTCTAGGGCCTTCTTCCTCCTCCTTGGGCCATCAGTGGCCTTGCCTCTCCATTGATACAGTCTCATAGTAAGTCTGCCTTCCTAATGATTACTTAAAACTGTGCCATGGTTGTCATTCACCCTTGCTCTCCAGTCTACATTAAACTTTATCTGTCTATACTTCTATCTCTGAAGTCTAATTTTCCTATTGAGCATATAATTAAAGGATTTGATCAAGCAATCTCTTAATGAGGGAAGGCTAGAAGTGGTCAACATTGGCTATTCCTCATCTCCCAGGTAACATACATGTATCTGACTTTGTTTCTGAATTTCAAAGAGAAATCTTTGTGTCAATCTGGGAGGGTAGGCGAGTGACTGGACATACCTTTAAGAACTATCCACCAAAGCACCCTTTGGATTTTCTACCTCTGCAGAGTTAACTGAATCTGGGTGTATGTCATTAATTGATTCATTCATGCATTGTTAATTCATTAAAAATTAAATTATTTCATTCATTAGCAGAGTACTTATTATTCATAAGACATTTTGGTACATTATTTATATTTTCAGGCAAACTATCAATAAAGACTGAAAGTTATCACATACACCACAATAATAACACTTTATTATTATACACTACTTTAAAGCTTTTGAAGAGTGTTACATATTTTATCACATTTGATTTTCACAATAGCTCAGATAAGTAGGTAGAGTAAATATCATTACCCAATTTTACAAGTGTGGGAACCGAAGAACAGAAATTTAAATGTCTTCTCACAGTCAATAAATGTCAAAGTCAAGATTTAATCACATATAAACTACCAGTTTTCAAGGAATTAAAACATAACACTAAGAGTAACACATACATTAATTTTTTTCCTTGATGACTCAGAATCAAAGACTCATATAATTGCAAGAGTTTAAAGAGAGCCAGGTGTGATGGCACACACGAATAATCACAACTTACTAGGAAAGCCGAGCCTGGCAAATCTCTGGAGCTGAGGATTTTTAGTTGTGATGGGCTATGCCAACTGGCTGTCCACACTAAGTTCAGTGTGGTGAGTCTCCAAGAGCAGAGGGGATAGCAAGTTGACTAAGGAGGGACAAACCAATTTAAGTTGAAAATGGAGCAGCCATTGCCAATCAGTAGTGGAAGTGGATTCTTAAGTAGCCCTGGGATTTTTTTTTTAAAGAATTTAAAGGGACTTGAAAGGTAATAACAATAATATCTAGCACTTACGTAGGACATTAAGGTTTGCAAAACACTATCTAAAATATTATTTATCTTTATCCTCACAATAACCTGGGAGGTAAGTATATTATCATCATTCCATTTTACAGATAAAGTAATAGACCAGAGAGGTTAAGTGACTTTCTCAGAGTCTTACAGATAGAGCGAGACTGGATTTGAACTCAGGTTTTTCTGACTCTAGGTCTTCTGCACCTTCTACCTGTCTAAGTCTAGTCTATACTGAAAAGGAATCCCCTTATAATAAAAATGAGCAAGATCATTAAGATTCTACCTTAGGGGCAGCTAGGTGGAGTAGTAGATAGAGCACTGGCCCTGGAGTCAGGAGTACCCGAGTTCAAATGTGACCTCAGATACTTAATAATTGCCTAGCCGTGTGACCTTGGGCAAGTCACTTAAACCCATTGCCTTAAATGAAAAAAAAAGATTCTATCTTAAAATTCCAAGAGATGAAGAATTATATTTCTCAGAGTAGTACATTCTACTTTTGAGTAGTTCTGGTTCTTAGGAAGTTTTGACTTATTCCAAGACCAAATATGCTGCTGCATTCTTTCATTGTTACTAGTGCTACCCTCTGGGACCAAGCAGAAAACATCTAAACGCTCTTCCACATGACAATCCTTCATATATACGAAAACTTTTATTTGAATGTACCAATTCTCTTTGCATCCCCACTCCTTGGCTTTCAGTTCTCTCTTCACTGTGCCAGACACATTCTGTACCTTCTACTAATCCTTATATTATACATGGATTCAATTTGCTCATCTTGGTCACTTTTCATTGCAACATCTCTCACTCTCAACATCTCTCCTTTTCTCCTTGTCCCATTTCTCCACTCTCCAGTCTATCTTCCATGCAGCTGCTGAAATGATTTCTCTAAAGGACAGGTCTGACCATGTAATTACCCTGCCAATAAACTGTTTTGGTCAGTTACCTTTAGGATCAAAGGCAAATTAATATCATTTAAAGTATTTAATGATTTGGCTTCAATTTACTTTCCCAGAAATATAAAAATGACTCCCCTTCATGTATTTTATGGTTTAGCCAACCTAACTTTTTTGTGGTTCCTCACATGTGATCTTACATCTTAAATCTTAATGCCTTAACACTAGCTGTCCACTATATCTGGAAATCATTTTTTCCTTATCTCTACCTTTTAGAATTCCTTGTTGCCTTCAAAATTCAACTCAAAGGTCACTTTTCACATTATAACTCTCCTAATCTACCCTATGCCTAGTGGTTCCCCACCAAAATAACCTTGTATGTATTTTATATAAATTTATATAAACTCTTTCTTTGCATGGGTTGCCTTGCCTGGTTTCAGTTCCAGGGAACATGCTGCCCCTACCAGGTTGAGCTCATCACTTTCAAACTCACTACCATGCTGCTAATTCAAGTCTTGGTCAACTCTTATCTCCTCCAGCTTCCTTTCCCATCTGTTTGGAAGTCTGGAGGTTGGAAGGTGGAGCACCAAACTCTTCCCAATGCCTTCCTTTACAAAGTCAGAAACTGGCTTTCAGGTCATGTCCTTTCTACCTTTGTCTCCATATCAGGTTCTCCCAGGATTCCCTCCCCTTTTCCCACCTTTTTTGCTTCCTTCTGTGTGTTTCTTCTTCTGATAGAAAAGACTTGTGATGGAAAATACCATCCACATCCAAAGAAAGAACTATGGAGTCTGAATATAGAGCAAAGCACACTATTAACCTTTTAAAATTTTTGTTTTATGCTTTGTGGTTTTTTTTTACTCTTTCATGGTTTTTTGTTCTTTCTGTTTTAATTCATCTTTCACAATATGACTAATATGGAAATATGTTTAACATAGTTACACATGTATAGCCTATATCAGATTGCTCAATGTCAAGGGGAGGGGGAAGGGAAAGGAGGGAGGGAGAAAAATGTGGAACTCAAAAATCTTAAGAAAGGTGAATGTTGAAAACTAACTTTGCATGTAGTTGGAATAATAAATAAATTTAAATTAAAAATAAAAATAGATTGATCAATTGATCAACTGATTCTCTAGTTCAGTGGCCTCCAAAGTGGAGGCTGTGGCCTGACCCCAACTAGTATGTGATCAACTAATTGGAAGATGAGGGTATGGGTTGCATTTCAACTTCCTCAATAGTCAATCGAAAGGGGTTGTGTCTAACATATACATTTTCCCACTCTGTCCTTTCTGGAGTTTTTCAGTTTTGATTTTTCTGAGTTGTTGAAATCTAACCTAATCACCCACAGCAGAAGCTCAGCAGATCCTATTGGGTTATCCCCACCAGCAAAGCCATCAAATCATCTCTTTGTTCACAAGGAGGGTTCTGAGCTTCAGGGCAGGAACTGAAGTATAAGAACCTCATCTCCCCACTTTTAATTTTGGGTGGATCAGAGTAAGTCACCCAAAATGAGCAGGCTGTGATTTGCATCTTCATACTCATTACATTATCTTTTCCCTCCAAACTTATTCCTTACCTAGGTTTTCTTATTACTGTTGAAGAGACTGCCATACTAGTCACTGATGTCATCCTTCTCATTTTTCTTTATCCCACATACAAAAATCTGTTGTCAAAACTTGTTTCTACTTCCGTAGCCTCTCTTTCATCTTTTCCTTTCTTTCTACTCATTCAGTCATCATTCTTGTTCAGTATATCACCACCTCTTGTCCAAACTAATTAGTCTTCTGCTTCAAGTCTCTTATTACAATCCAACCTTCAAAATTGCCAAAATAACTTTCCTAAAGGGCAGGTGTGACTATGTCAATCCCTTACTCATTTAGGCTTCTTATTGACTCTAGAATCAAATATTATCTCATCTTTATTTTTGTTTAAGTTTTATATTATAAATAATTATTTGTATAGTAACACATGAATAAGATTTATAAAAAAAGTAGATATATGCACATTTGGGGTATATGTTCAAAATGCCAAAAATTCTTTACTGGTAAGGTCTGGACCATAGTTCTGGTTTCTTAATCTTCCTGAAATGTAATGCTCACAATCAAAAAGCAAATTGATAAAGGTTTAGATATACAAATAAGATGATTTCATTAGCATTAAAAAGTCCTAAAGGAAAAATCTTTTTCTACCAATGCAGGTTAGCAAATTCAATGCAACGTATGGTCTTTGTGTGTTGTCTACAGCATTAATTTGCTTAGGGTCATACAACAAATGTGCGTCCCAGGTGAGACTTAAATCTATATCTTCTTGGCTTTAGGCTTACCTTCTTCCACTAGGACACATTTTCCTCAATGAAATGTAAAACCATGGCATTAGGAGTAATGTCCAGGAGTTTGAACAAAGTCCAATATTACCTTTAATTTAGAACAAAAACTGATATCTTATTATCTGATCTTGCCATCTCTTATACTCTATGTTTCTTCCTTAAGGATAGGATTTCTCTCTCATCACAGTCAATTTGGATCAATGTATACCATGGAAACAATGTAAAGACTGGCAAATTGCCTTCTGTGGGGGGGTGGGGGAGGGAAGTAAGATTAGGGGGAAAATTTTAAAACTCAAAATAAATAAAATCTTTTTTTTTTTTTAAAAAAAAGTAATGAATGTCCATGGCCATAACATGCTATTTGAAAGGTACCTTTGAAAAATAGTATACATTTTGGAAGTCTGAGATTTTTTTTTTACTTCCACAAAAGTACATGGACAATCGGCTGATTATCAGTAACTATGACACATACTTGATTGGCATGCTTTTGCTATGCACAGTTTCAGATATACAATTTTAAGAGGGAAGCTGACAAATTGGAATATATCTGGAATGTCAACCAGGTGACAGAATTGGAAACCAGGTCATATAAAAATGGTTGAAGCAACTTAAAATTGTAGAAGTGTCTGTGTTGCTCCAAAGGAAAGAATTAGGATCAATGAGTGAAATGCTAAAATAATAACAATTAGTTTTTATATAATGCTTGAGAGTTTTCAAAGTACTTTACTAATAACATCTCATCCTCATAATAATCTTAGAAGAAGGTACTATTATTGCTCTCATTTTACAGATAATGAGATTTGAACCGATCCAAGTTAAGTGACTTTTCCAGGGTCACACAGCTAATGAGAAACTGAGAAAGCATTTGAACTCCTGACTAGGTGCTGTATTCTATCCATGATCCCAAGTAATTGCCTCACAAGGAAGTCACAAGGAAGCAAGTTTCAGTATACTCTGAGGATGATCTTTAGAATGACTAGAAGGGGCTATGAATTTCTTTTTAAAGGGAAGTATTAAAAGTGTGGATACTTTCCTATTAGGGATATTGTAAAAGCAATTCTTGCTTTGAAAAGGAAGTTGGACTACACAACTTCCCTAAGGTGGCCTAAGATTCTAGGATAAGTTATTTCTTTTGAAATAATATGCAATTTATCACTTGAAGAGGCTTACATCAAAACATTAATTTCTTTTAATATCTAAAAAGGAATAATTGTATTTGAAAGTTATTTTTTCATATTAAAATTAGTAAATTGAAAGCAAACTGAGAGGTTAACGCAATTCTCAGGCTTATGGGAAAAGTTCAGTTTTCATTGTTAAAAAAAGTAGAACAGCACACTCCGTAATATAGCTCTCTGTCTCAAAGAAAGCTTCACTTGACAAATGTGAGGCTACCATAAGTTGTCCTCCTTAGTAGGAAACTTCTCTTAAAATATTTTCCAAGGTCATATTAATACCATTGAAAGCTTAAATGGTATAGTCAACAGACAGTAAATCTTTAAAATAATTTCTTCTGAAAATAACCCAACTAGGGATTTCAGCTTTTCCTAGTAATCTATACATATAAATCCACTTAAGACTTTTTCCAGACTAAATCATACCTTTATTAAAAGGACTATTCAAAAGTGAAAGTCATAGCATTAACCTTGTAGATACAGCAATCTACTCAGTTCTATTCCCAGATTGTTACTTCAATTCTGCTTGGGTATTGCAAAACAAAGTATTAGACTTCCAAAGCTGGGTATGGGCAATCTTTAGTGAATTAGACCCTCTATTTGTCCTGGCTTATTTTTATCAAGAGTAATTAGTTCAGATCATAACCCCGGAGTGAAAAGTATACAATGATGTTACTATTTTACAAGGGAAAAGATTTAGTTCTATATCACTTGGAGTTTTATTTAAACTGTGTCTTATTACCTGTCTGGAATATTATCTCTACAACCTGCTTATCATTTAGCTGACATTATGATTAAAAAAAGGAACAAGGCTTTTTGGGTAAGTTTTTTGGTTTGCTTCTCTTTTTCCTATATTATCCCTTCCCCACCCCTAGCTATTTATTGCAAATATTTTGCTGGAGCATTTTAAAAACAATTCACTTAACTATTTCTTTTAAAAAGAGTTCTTATATTTTCTAAAGACAAAATGTCATGCTCTGGAATTCCTTTTTCTTACATGTGAGTTTTTCAATATTTTAGAAGAATTATTCTTTTCTGAGGATATTTAGTTTTATTGAAATAACATTTCATGTTTTTTCATCTTTCTGAGCCTCAACAAATTCATCTGTAAATTGAGGATAATAATATTTGCCTTATTAATCTCATAACATTGTGATTGACATAAAAGATGATATATATGTGGCAGTTATAATTGCTGTGACATTTCATTTCTGTAGGGCCCCAGTCAGGGGCCATGAAATTGGTCAGACACCAGCTAGTTGTATTTTCCATGTTCCCAGTGGGTAACAAGCAGTGTGAGAAGACAGGCAGTGACCAAATCTATGTGCATATAAGGCTGGAGTTCCTATTTTTGCTTCTTAGACATATTGCAATGTCCAATGGAAAATGATAGGAAAATGAAAAGTCACAGCCTGTTCTCAGCCCTTTCTCAGTTCTGAGGCTATTATATTACAACTTTATCATTCATATACACATATCTATATCATATCTATATATCTATATCACCTATATAGTTTTATATGTGTGTGTGCATATATATATGTGTTCAAATTATAAAAATAATATATGGAACATATACCTATTTGATTGAAATTTTAAAAGTTCTATAAACGAATATGTGGCAGATAGCTGGCACAGTGGTTAGTATACCAAATTTGGAGTCAGAAAGACTTGTCTTCCTGATTTCAAATCTGATTTCACACTTACTAGTTGTATGACCCTATGCACATCACTTAACCCTGTTTGTTTCAGTTTTCCTCATCTTTAAAAGGAACTGAGGAAGGAAATGGCAAACTACTCCAATATTTTTGCTAAGGAAACCCTAAATGGGGCCATGAAGAGTTAGACATGACTTGAACAGTTAAACAGTTATAGTATTACTTAACATTTATATATAATTACTAATAATAATACAATTTGGGTCTTTTACTATTATGAAGGTGAGGACATATATAACACTAGGGATATTATAGTGAATCAGTTCACATAAGCTCATGTGATATCTGTCCGAAACCTATAGAAAGGCTATATTACATTTGAGTAAAAAAATATCAATTTCATAAGAACAAAATGTGTCAAGCCAGTAACATAAGCATACATACGTATGTAACTAGACAGATAGACAGATTAGATGGATGGATAGATAGATAGATAGATTAATTGACTATATGGTCTCTCTAAGGTGTTTTCCATATATGTATATGGGCACTGATGGAATAAACCATGTCATTATCAAGACAATATGCACCCTTAGCTGTTTTTTCCTTGAAGATTGTTTTTTGCTTCTGTTTGCCCACTCATTCACAAAATTCTTCCTCATTGTTGGCTCCAATCTAGACTGGCTTGCAGAATTGAAAACTTAGCCTTCCAGAAAAAACTGAGTTCTGTCTAGTCTTCAGCAGGTCTATGTCAATTATGCCTTGCAATTAAAGAACTTTTTCACATTTTATTAATGAATGCAGAACTTATATACCTCTTTACATGTAATTTAACACCTTTTACTTTATGTGATTATATCCTAGGATGTGGGGATAGCCAAAGATCAAATCCCTCTCCTATAGCAGGAATAGAAAGCAGAGAGATACTGCAATTAGAAATGAACTTTCTGTTTGTCACATAGAGATTGTATTGTGGTAAGATGCTGTGGATTGAGAGTCTCTCAATGGTTACATAGATCTGGGAGCAGGGATAGGAACAGGAGCTCTAGGAGAAGTCAATCTCTCCCCAAACTGGATACTGTTAGCTATTGAGAATCCTGGTAGATGGTTGAGCCCAGGGAGAAGAAGGGTTATTTCTCTTCTTTTCTTGATCCTGGTCTGTCTTGTTTGTACTCCATGGTAGAGTCAGACACATAACACTTCTCCATTATTCACTTTTTCCATGATCTGTGTGTGAGTGTGATTGAAAAATTCAATCACCTTTGCATTCACCTTGTGGATTTGCAGTCTCCTCAGTTGTATTCCCATGTTGTTTCTTCAATTCTGCACTGGCATTGCAAAACAAGGTATTAGCCCTCCCCCCCAAAAAGCTGGTCACAAGTAACCTTTAAAGAATTAAAGTGAATAGCCCCTCTATTTGTCCTGTCTTATTTTTAATTAATGTAATTTTTATTTTTTAATTTATTTTTAATTAAATGTAATTACTTCAGATCATAACTAAACATATCTGAAAAAACTGGAAGGATAAGAAGGAGGAGGTTGGGGAGATGTTAGACACTGAAGGGTCTATGTGAAAATACTTAGTAACTTAAAAAATTAATTGTGTTAAATAAACTATATACCTAGAGTATGTTCAGTGCCTGGGCATTGTAAACATAGGATTTATTGAGTGAGAGGAGATTTCAGATGTGGGATAGGAATTCAGAATCAGAAATTCTCTATTTTTTAGTTGTTTTTTTAAGGCAATATTCCATGGTATCCCCTAGTTAAATTTAAATTTAGTCAACTCACTGCAGTGGTTTCAAGGCTCACACTTTTGTGTTATGGAGGCAACTTAGGCTTTGCAGATTGAGTGCCTTCTGATGATCCCAGGAAATACTGTAGACATTTTAGTGGTTAGCCTACAGATGTGCCAGACAACCTCTGGGGAGACCACTTGTTTGGGTGACTTGAGTAGATCTCCATCTGGTGTGCAAATTAGATATTACATTTAAAAGATGGATAATTGAGATGTAATTTTGACATGGTTAATATGTTGATTTGTTTTGCTGGATGATACCTATTTGTTTTTTGGATAGCTTCTATTTTGGGGAATGAGTTAATAGATAAAGATAGATGTACAAAAATGAGAATTAATAAAACATTTAAAGGGCACATAAGAAAATTGGAAAAAAAGATTTTGCTAAAGCCTTGTTAAATTATATATATGTTATACATATTTATCTCAACCTATATGTAACAGAAATCCAGTTTTTTATACAGTTGTCTTTTATGTTTTCATGGCATATTGAATTGTTTGTGATTTTTAAATTTATTCTAAAAGTAATGGTTTTAGTGATACATTGTACAATTGCAGAATCACAGAGTTTAAGAGTTAGATGGGACTTCAGTGGTCATCTGGTTGCACCCACACCTAAAAGGCATCCTTACTATAATATGCAATCTCTGCTTGAAAAACTCCAAGGAGGATACTCCACCATTGCTTCAGGCAGTCTATCCTTTTTGGACGATTCTAATGTTAGGAAGCATTTTTCTGATATCAAGCTTAAATTGACTTCATTCCAACATTCATGCTCTTAATTCTTCCCTCTGGGACCAAACAGAAGTGTAGTTATTCTTTCACACGAGATCCCTTCTCTCATAAATATAGATACAATTTCTTTTTCCTTCTTTACCCACTATTCTATTCTTCAGTTTAACCATCTGCAGTTCCTACAAATTATCCTCATATAACATGAACTCCAAATCTTGGTTGCTTTTCTCTATATTCCAGTTTCTCCTTTTTTTAAACAGAGGTATCTCAAATTGAACATATTAACCAAAGTAAGGACAAAATACACAAAAAAGTATTGCCTCATTTTCTCTGGAAGCTATTCTTCTCTGAAAGAAGTCCATTGTTGAATATTTTTTGACCGAATCATAATGTGACTGACTTATATAGAGTTTGCATATCACATCAACCCCGCCTCCCACAAAACCCTAAATATCTTTCAGAAAACTGATGTTTCCATCTTATTCTTGTCAAGTTGAGTTTTTTGGGGACCCAAGGTAACTTAGACTGCTCACATGATGCTAAAATATATAAATAGCCTTGGAACAGAAATTGATTATAATGCAAGATTATTTTAAATAATATGGTAGTAATATTAAAAATATGAGACAACACCTTTCTGATGGCAGAGAATGAAGAAAATTTAAGAAGCTTCTTGATGAGGGTGAAAGAGGAAAGTGTAAAAGCTGATTTGGGGGTGGCTAGGTGGCTCAGTGGATAAAGCACTGGCCCTGGAGTCAGTAGTACCTGGGTTCAAATGCGGTCTCAGACACTTAAGAATTAGCTAGCTAGCTGTGTGGCCTTTGGCAAGCCACTTAACCCCATTTGCCTTGCAAAAAAAAACTAAAAAAAAAGCTGACTTGAAGTTCAACTTAAACAAAAACAAAACAACAGCTAGCATCTTAGGGACTGATCCCATCATTTCCTGGCAAATAGAGAGAGAAGAAATGGAAGCAATGTCAGATGTTATATTTTGGGGCTCAAAGATAACTGCTGATGGTGACTACAGCCATGAAATTAGAAAAGATGCTTTCTCCTTGGCAGGAAAGTTTTGGAAAATCTGGGCAGCAGACTAAAAAACAGAGATGCTGCTTTACCAACAAATGCCCATACAGTTAAAGCTATCATTTTTTCAGCAGTTATGAGAGTTGGACTATAAGGAAAGCTGAGTGCCACAGAATGCTTTTGAATTCTGGTGCTGAAGAAGAATTTTTGAGAATTCCTTGGAAAGTAAGGGGAACAAATCAAACAATACTTAAAGAAATTAATACAGGTTATTATTCACTGAAAGATCAAATATTGAAGCTGAAGTTTAAATATTTTGATCACAGAATGAGAAGACAGGATTCATTGGAAAAGATTCTGATGTTGGGAAAGAGTAAAGACAATAGGAAAATGGTGCAATAGATGATAAAATGAATATATAATGTCATGGAAGCAACCAACATGACCTTGGACAGACTTTGGGAGATAGTGGAAGGTAGAAAGACTAATATACTATGGCCTATGGGGTTATAAAGCATTGGACATGACAGAATGACTGAACAACAATAATATTAAAGAATGCTTCCAAACTTGTATTCTTTGTTACACATATAATATTATATAATATATTGTAATATAAAATATAATTATATATTACACATAATCACATAATACTATCTATCCTTTATTCCCTTCCTGGATCTATTCCTTGTTTTCTGCACTTCAAAACCATGTGATCTCATTTTGGGACTTCCTGTGGGTCTTCTCCATATGGTTGTCTACCTATTTCTTCTTTAAACTTCAAAACAGGGGTGGCTAGGTGGTGCAGTGGATAGAGCACTGGCCTTGGAGTCAGGAATACCTGGGTTCAAATACAACCTCAGACACTTAATAATTACCTAGCCATGTGACCTTGGGCAAGCCATTTAACCCCATTGCCTTGAAAAATTTAAAACAAAACAAAACAAAATAAACTTCAAAACAAAACTCCAAGCCAGGGGCCTTCATTTTACTTCCTTTTCCCTTTTAGTTCCATTTTGTGTGTTGTCTAAAGACCCATTGGAATATAAACTCTTCGAAGGCAGGGATTGATTGTTTTTTGCTTGCTTAGTGTCTGACATAGAATAAATGCTTAATAAATCCTTGGTTTCCTTCACAGAAGGCTCTAAGAATCTCCAGAAAGAAGTTTTGGATAAAAATATTAAGTTACTAAATTCTTTTGAAATACTATCTGGCCAAGATATACCCATCTGGAACCTTCAATTTAAGTCTTGCTACTCTTACTCTTATCATAGATTCCTCAGAGTTGTAAGAGAACTTAATGACTATTTAGTCCAGCTAATATTTGAACAAGAATTCTCTCTACAAATTTCAGATAAGTGAATTTTCCAATTTTTTCCTGAAAACCTAGCTTGGGTGAGAACTCATTACCTCTGAGGACAATTCGTTCACTTTGAATGACCATGCCAGAAAGGTTTGCCATCCAGTAAATATGGTAGCTTTTCTATAGCTAGCCTATTGTCTAGGACTGATTCTAAGAAATCAAACATTGTGACTGGATATGTGGCAACAGATGTCTTGAAAGTCCCTGCTGCAGAAGACACAGTGTCAGAGAAGCAACTGCTGTTTTGTGGGGGCAAAGTTGTTTGGTCTTCACTTCTATTACATAATAATTCCCTGTCTGCTGCCCAAAAGGCCATCGATTGCTTTGGTCCTCCTAGTCAACTGTAAACATCAGCTTTGATGTCCACAATCAAAATGCCCAGACTTTTTTTTTTGATGTTTCCGATGCTCAAACAATTCCCTGCCCCACTCCCCAGGTCTAGATAACAATCAGACCAACAACAAATATCATTGACTATACAAACTGTCACTAAGCCTTAAACTTGGAATCAGAGGAGGTGGAATCTGGTACTCTCCAGATCCCCTCATCCAAATGTCTTTATTTTCATTTACAACTAAATATAAGTTGTTATCAGTCTTAGCTCCCTCCAGTAGTCTGATGTAGCAATTAGAGCAGAGGACTTAGGAGTCTGGAGACCTCAGTAAAATCTGTTTTAGATGCTTATTAACTGTATGGACACAAGTTGTGGATTTAACCTTTTTTGAGTCTCAGTTTCCTCATCTGCACAACAGAGACAACAATACTTGTACCAGTGACCTCATAGAGTTGTTGTGAGAAAAGTATCATATAAAAAAGAGATTTTGTTTTGTTTTGTTTTTGTACCTGCAAAAATTGGAATTTCACTCACGATTGTAAACAACCCCTAATGGTGCAGGTCAGCATCTGATCTGCAACTTTTAGTCTTAGAAGGTTGAGTTGTTATTGTGAATATTAAGCTTTTGGAGACCAGCAGTAGCTCCGGTGGAACTGATCTTGCACACAACTGTTGCTTAATAAAAATCTGTTGAATTTTCAGAGGAAACTGAGGCCCAGAAAGATGAACTTGCAATTTTAGAATCATAGCTCTAGAGTTAAAGGACCCTCAGAGACCACCTAGTCCCAATCTTCTCATTTTACAGATGGAGAAACTGACTTCCTTAAAGTCACAGTGGTAGTAAGAATTCTAAGCATAATCTGAACCAAAGACTTCTGACTCAAGAGCTAGTGTTACTTCTGCCTAATTATGCTACTTTCTTCATAGGAAATGGATTTAGAACTGAGAGATTGTCTGTTTCAGCAACTTCATTTTAAAGAGGAGAAAATGGCAACTCAGACAGGATAAGTAAATTGTATAATATCATATCACTTTTGTGAATGAATAGGCACTTCTTCCTGTTATTCCATTTATATGGGGAGTTCACAGAAGAAGGAACACCCTCTACCAATGCAAACTGTTACTGTTTGTATAACTTAAAGTCTTAAGATTTGCCTAGAGCATTTACCAGTTCATGACTTATCCAGGTTCCCTCTGACAATAGACATCGGGAGGCAAGCCTCCTTTTACCTTGAGGTTGATAGACCAGGAAAATTGAGATCAGAAAGACTTGGTCTCATGTCTTGCTTCAGCTACCTAGAAGTCAAATGACATTGGGCAAGTCACTTAACCTCTGTCTCTGTTTCTTCATCTGTAAAATGAGAATAATAATAATAAACCTACTTCCAGGATTATTGTGAAAAGATCAAATGATCAAATGAGATAATGTATTACCATGCTTTGTAAATCTTAAAGCATTTAATGATGACAAGAGTAATAGAGGAAAAACCTGAACCCAAGTAATCTGATTTCATATACTTTTTTGTCCCTATATAAAATCATGCAACTGGAGAAATGACATTAGTAAAGGATATGATTATGAAAGCAAGAGAGAGTTAAAATGACAATGATTCTTTCCTGGTTGGGAAGCAGGTCAACTGAGGATAAGCATGCATCTCTGCCTCTTTTCTGTTAGGCATTAGCACATAATAAATAGCAGAAATAAAACACTAGAATGTACAAATAGATTTTAAAAAATAGAAACATACTAAAAGAAAACCAATGCTTTGCAAATTGCCACCTTAAATGGCCAAAAACCTATCCCCTCTGTTACCTTCTGTGAAGACACTCCCAGCATTGACCTGAGTCCCATAGCATCAAGTGAGATCTATTCAGGCACTTTCAAAAGAGTGAAATCTAAAAACATTCCTTATTCACGTTAAAATTTTAAACTAGTTTGTTGCCATCTAGAATCAAGTTAAAAAAAACCTCTCTACATTTGACTTTTATGCAAAATCTTCCTCTCTCCCTCCAGACTTAGAAGGAATAATTAAAATTTTATTGCAATATTTTAGGCATTAAAATTAATATTAATCTTTGGCAAATAGCATAGTGTGGTCAGAAGAGAGCTGGTCTCAGAGTCAGAAGACCTGGTTTGAGTTCTATTTTTAATACATTCTGGTTGTGTGACCTTGTGCAAGTCTCTACCCTGTTCCCTTCCCTTCAGGAAACTTACTAAAATTAAAAGTTGAAAAATATCTGCTCATCTTTGCTGATTAAGGGCATTCATTCCCTGCATCACTGAAATCCCAAGTCCCATCAAGAAAAATGAAAACAGTTACCAAACTTTTTCAGTTGTATATATTGATGAGTGCTGTTAATCTTTTAATAAAACATTTTAAAAAATCTGCAATCCCTAAGGTATTCAGCTTGTACTTCAAATTTTTACTTTTCCTGTTACTCTAAGTGTTACACCAAGAAGAATCCTCATGGTTTTAGTGTACCTTTATTTCACAAAGAAGTTTCCCCCAAGAAGGTTATGCTTCCTATTTTGACAAAAAAATTGGAAAGCAAAGAGAATATATATATATATATATATATATATATATGCACACACACATATAATTTGTATATATTTACATACACATATATGCAAATAACATCTTACTTCATAAATCTTTTATCTTTAATTTGAGTATTTACAATGACTTAGTTGTTCAAAGCTGTTCCTAAAACAATATTGTTGATACTGCATACAATGTTTTCTTGGTTCTGCTCACTTCCTTCTTCACTTATTCAGAATGATAAGTGATCAGTCACTAGCAATGTTAAACACTAGCATACTAGGATTGGATTATTAGGTTCTGCTTCTAAAATGTCATTGCTTGTGCTGTTACCTTGCCCCTTAGAGTCTAATGATCCTTCTCCTTGATCGCAATTAAAATTATCTTTAAATAAATAATTTTAGATATAATCTGTCAGTATGAAGGTCTTAGACAGACCTGGAAGACTTTAAGATTCATCTCATCAACCCTTTCATGTAATGTTTGTCCTTTGTTCTTGAAGAAGATCCTTATATCAGGGGAATGATATAATTACGAGGATGTGACTTGGAATCGAGGAAGAGGGTGCTGTGTTCAATCACAATCTCTTCTGGAGTCATCTGATTCCAGTAGTCAGATATAAATCAGGATGATTAGAGATGATCCTGGATGCAAAACTCTCAGGATTAAGTGCCCAAGGTCACACAGCTAGTATTGTGTCTGAGCTGGCTTTGAATTCAGGTCTTCCTGATTCCAGGGATGGTGTTCTATCCACTGTACCACCCAAAAACTTAATGCATGGCTTAGGTCCTGAAACATCTAAGGACAATGCCTCTTCTTACTCAGTCATTTAATTTACTACCAGTTTAATGATTTTTTCCTCCCCTTTCAGCACAATATAATTTTATTCTCCCTTTTCCTGTAGACTGCCAGTGGCAGAAATTCAATGGGATCATAATAGAAGAATGATACAGAAGTATCCTAATTCTTCTTTCATCCTCTCCTCTCCACTCCCCTGCCCCGGTCATCTACTTCATCATAAAAGAATATTGTGCAACAAATACAGAAGATTTTGCTTGCAGGAAAAAGCAAGGAACTTCTGACCCAAACTAAACATTAAACTATTCAATTATTAATGCATTATTATTTCCTGGTGTTGTGAAAAAGAAGACTCCCTCACCTATGCTAGTGGTCTATGTTTTTAATATAAGATAACTTTTCCAGGTGCATTTTGGGAGACATTAATCTTTTAATAAAACATTTTTTAAATCCTTCATCCCTAGGTTATTCAGCTTGTAACTCAAATTTTTTACTTTTCCAGTTGCATCAAATCCCATACAAGAAGTGTCCTTATGATTTTAATCTACCTTTATTTACCATATTGGTATTTTATCAGTCTTTTACATTCTGAAGATTTATATTTGAAGATCAACAAAGCACCTTTGCTACAGTTGTTTCAACTTAATTTGCTATTTCAGGGTTTTTTTGGCATGTCAGGAAGCAATCATTTAAAAATTTACATGCAAAGAACTAATAGAAAAAATTTCTTACTTTCACTTGATCAAGTTATAGCATTTGAAAAAAATCAGGTTCTTAGTTACCAATTAGGAGAGAGGAAAGAAGTCATTTGTTTAAATCCCTGATACCTTCAGAGAAGGTTGAATTGGGACATGAAGAAGAGGTAATGAGTGATATTTCTTAGGTGGATTTCAGCCTTCAGGAAAATGAAGAGAAAAGTAGTTTACAGGGTCTTATTCTAAGGAAAGACAAAAGAATAAAGGTGCAGAATATTAGATATTAAGCTTCTCTGGCACAGTGGCAATGATGAAGCATACAAATATGTGAAAGGACCAGAAGAATAGTTGAGTAGAAAGGGATCTCCCCATCATCCATGGAAAAGAGTGGGGCAAAACAAAAGACAAAAAATATTCAATTGACTGCCAAGATTCTTGGTTGATAGTATAGAGAATAAAATTATAGCACTTGAGATCAGGAAGCCCTGATTTCAAATCCTACCTGGACACTTTCTAGCATTATGATCTTGGATCAGTCACTTAACCTTTATGAAACTCAGTTTCCTCATCTGTAATAAGAGAACACTAGCATTTACCTTACAAAGTGGTCATGAGACTCAATTGAGATAATATACTTATTTTGCAAACTTTAATGTGTTAGAAAACTCAATTATTAAATTATCATTGCTATCACCACCACCACCACCACCATTATCACCATCATATTTATCATAGTCCAGTCAGACAAATATT
Organism: Macrotis lagotis; assembly: GCF_037893015.1. NCBI lineage: Eukaryota > Metazoa > Chordata > Mammalia > Peramelemorphia > Peramelidae > Macrotis > Macrotis lagotis. The sequence continues at coordinate 267,437,306 of NC_133659.1, read as the reverse complement.
TATTAAGTGCCCGCTATGTTCCAGAAACTGGACTAAGGAGATAAAGAAAGGCAAAAGACAGTTTCTGTCCTTGAGGAGCTCATAATCTTTTGTGAGTGATACTCTTCTGAGGAGCATGGTGCTAGGTCAGGTCCCTCCTCCTTCCTGACAAATGGACACTTTTTTTTAATCATTCTTTTTTGACTTCTCTGTGGTCTTTGACACTGTTGACTCCCTCCTCGCCTCAATCCTTGGTATGATATGTAATAAACTTCTGTGGTAGCAAGAGTGGTTCTCAACTCTCTGAGTGATCTTTTTCTGCCTTTGCTTCCTTCATTAACTTTGAGAATCCTCTAAGGTTCATTGTCAACTCTCAACTCTTCTTGCTTTATATTTACTGCCTTAAGGAACTCATCTGTATTCTGTTCTAGTAGTATTTTAATGTTAGAAAATTTCATCCTGGATGTGAGGGCCTGAGAATCCTTTTTTTTCATATGAAAGTTTAGGTATTATTTGGGGTGTTTCTCACAAAATCTCTCTGATTTACAATCCTAATAATTCAAGGGAGACCAAGAAAACTTTAAGTCTGACTTATTCTGCTTCCTTCAAAGGGCTCTCTCAACCCTTTTGTAAGTACTTAGATTAGGAGGGTTATTTAAAAAAACAGATTTTTTCCTTAAATTAATAAAAGATTCAGATAATACTAAGGCACTTGTGTCTCTGGTGGGTGCTATTTTCTAATCTTTCTAGATTGATGGCACAATCCTTCAAACTCACAGAATTCCCCAGACTCAGAAACATGGAAGATTGTGGATTTCACTGTCAGTTAACTATTTTGACCAGCCTCTGCTCCTTCCCACTGTGACCTGCTTAAAAACAGCAACCCACAATAACTCTTTCCAGGCCCAGGCACATCATTGTACATGGTTTCAATATTCTGTTATTTCATCATCATCTAGCACTTTCATCTCTCTTCCAAAGACCTCACAACTTCACCAACAGGATAAAGTTCTCTCTTCTAAGTTGCCAGTTATCTGACTCATGGAGGTCTGTGATCCATCCTCTCTCATCTTGGCTCATTTTTTCCTATTTCTCTTATCTCATGATCACTTGACTCAAAAAACTTGTATAGGCAGTTCTTCATGAAGTGAGAGAAACTGTCCTAGCTGTATTCTTATTGGAATCACTTCATAAGGCATATACTTGTAGAATCTTAATTTTTTATTGACTAATATTTAATTCCAGTGACTAATTGTCATTTATCGTGTGACTAAAGGTCTTGTATTATAGTTGTGAGCTTGCTTTAACTCTTTTATTGAAATGTAAGCTTTTTCTGGTCAAGGACTATATCTTACTCATTTCATCTCCCATAATGCTTCAAAGATATAATAGGTGACCAATATTTGTTGAATGAATCAATGGATGTGACATATATTGCATAAAATATATATATTATATATTGTTATATGTCTATAATAGCATTGAAAAGATGATTTCTGACATCTAGGAATTTACTCTCAAAGTCATATCTATTCATCTAAATTCATATTTTTTAGGCTAGAGTACATTTAAGATAAAATATTGTATGTTTTCAAAATTTTTTTTCCAGAATGGAGAGAGACTATACTTGTATCTACTTTTAATGTAAGGAACTCCTAGATGATAAAATTCCTTCTAATGATGACCAATGACAACTTCTCTGCAACTTAAACTCTTAGAGAAGCTTCCTAAAGTACTGAGTTACTTGATCAGAATCCAATATAGATTTGTCCAGATTCCCCCAGCTAGAAGGTGTCTGAGGTGAGACTTCAGTCCAGATTTTCCAGGCTCCAGAGACCAGCTCTTTAGCAATTCTAACATTTTGCCTCTCATTAATTTTAGAAACATGAACAAAAAGGTTATTAGCTTCATTTTGTCCAAACTCTTAAGTATGTGGTAATGACTCTATTTTTAGGTAAATTATATTTATTTATCAAAGACCCATAGTGTCATTAAAGGGGTAATATTCCTTTTTGGCAATGAAAATCAAAAAGTCTTTCTGGTTTAGAAGGTGCTTTTCATAGGTAGCAGAGATAAAAATAAATCATCACCTGATGGCTTATGGCAATAAATCCCTTTCAAGTTAGGTAGGTTGGTTTTTGGATAAAAGCCATACCCAGATTACAAATTGTCATTGTCAGTGTATATATACATACATATATATATATATATATATATATATATATATATATATATATTTACATACACACACACACACACAAAACACAAAGAAAAAGAGACTGGGAGAGAGACAAAGAGACAGATAGAGGATAAACAGTGAAGTAGTTTATATTTATGTCATTATATATATAGGAATATATCACAGGAATGTGAAATATGAATGAATATGAAATTGAAATGAAAATGAAGATAGTGGTGGAGTTTCTCTATCTAGACTAGAATCAAGAGAAAGAGTTGTTCAAAGTTAATCTAATCATCTACTGACATTGTTGAGTAGAGTTTAACTATTTAGGATCATAGTTGAGGTTTTTTGTTTTTGTTTTGTTTTTGCAAAGATACTGAAATGTTTTGTCATATCTTTCTCCAGCTCATTTTAAAGATGAGAAAACAAAGCCAATAGCAGTTATGTAGCCTGCTAGGAAGTATCTGAGGCCAGATTTGACCTCAAGAAGGTGAGTCTTTTTGCCTCTGGGTCAGGCCTCCTCTCCACTTCTTCATCTAGCTGCCCTGCTGATACTTTGTATCTCTTAGCTTTTTCAAAGGAAAGAGTAAAAATGCATTGTTAACTTGTCTCAAAGGTCTATCCAGAACTATTTGAATTAGAAAAGGAAGTAGTGATCAGAGAAAGGACCGATTTGAGATGGTAGAATTCTGTTAATAGAGTTAGACCTTCTTGGCTTAAAGAAGCCTAAAAGAAGGATTTTTAACTGCGCGCGCGCGGTGTGTGTGTGTGTGTGTGTGTGTGTGTGTGTGTGTGTGTGTGTGTGTGTGTGTGTGTGTTAGAACTCTGGCAACCTAGTGAAGCTTATGATCTTTTCAGAATAAGTTTTTTAGATTCATAGGATTATAAAAAAACAAATTACTTTGAAATACAGTTTTAAAAATTCACATTCATATTTACACAATAAATATACATGTACACATATGCACACATATGTCTATTTTATATGTGATGTTACATGTATGTAAATGTATACATATAATTATAGATACAGTGTATATATACTGTAACTTCCTTAAATAGTTGACTGGCCTCAGGTTAAGAATCTCAGCCGTAAGAGAAGCAGGCATTCCTCCAATGACCATCAAATGTATCAATGCAAATTTGAAAAGCAAAAGGTGAAGTGTTACAATTTTATTGCCAGCCCTCAAGGACAACAATTCTGAATGGATCAGAAGTAATGGGATGGCTATTGTGAAGGCCACATACAGGGTTGTCTGGTTGGCTTTGTTTTCCTGTGCCTGGGCCAGGGTTTGCAATGTTCTGTCTAAGTCTGGCTTCTAGCCAAACTTGGCAACAGTATCTTCTTTCTGACTTTCTCTTTTCTTGTAACCAGGTCAGAGGCCATATTTCCCTTTTCTCTGCTCTGTACTAGAGAGCATCTCTCTCTCTCTCTCTCTTTGTCCTTTTCTCTTCCCCTCTTTCTCTCCCCTTATCTCTCCCTCTCCCCCCCAACTCTCTCTCTCTCTCTTTCTCTCTATCTGCTTCTCTCTCTCTCTCTCTCTCTCTCTCTCTCTCTCTCTCTCTCTCTCTCTCTCTCTCCTCCCCATTTCTCCCCTTTCTCTGTCTCTCTTTCTCTGGTTCTCTTTCTTCCTCTCCCTTTCCTCACTTCTCTTCCTCTCTTCCCCTGCCTCTCCACTTCTCTGTCCCTCTTCCTGACAATTCTATGACCCCATGTCAAGTAAGTCCAGCGACAAACTTGAAACATGATGATTTATAATCAAATTCTACTAAACTCACAAGGGAAAATTTTGCAGCATTTCTCTTAGAGTTGTTGTTAAGAATTATATTCTTAATTTATAGAAATAAATTTTAGGCATTTTTGGGATAGAAGAAGAGATTAATAACTTAAGAATGGGGAAGTGAATGTGTCCATTTGGATCCTCTGAGAGGCATCAGTGGAGGATCAGTGAATGATTCCTTGATGCTATAGAACAGATAGTGGATTTGAAGTTGTCAAAGTTTGCAGCTTTGAAATTTCTTGAAAGGTAGTTCAAAGATCAGAGAGCTGGACCTGGAGTCAAGGAGACCTAAGTTCAAATCCAGACAGACACTTATTAGCTGGCAGTTTCCTTAATTGCAAAAATGAGGAACATAACCTACATTCCAGATACCTACCTCCCAGAATTATTGTGAGATGAACTAAGTTAATTTTTGTAAAATATTTAGCACGGTGACTGCCACATAGCAGGCACTTAATAAAAGTTTGTTCCTAATTTATCAATGATGGAATCCAGTTAGTTGGTAGGGAAGAGTGGTAGTGAGCTTATTGATTTGCTAAAAGAGGAAAACTCATTCATTGATTCATTAAATGTTTCCTGAATACCTACAACTTACAAAATATTTTCCTAGACATCAGAGAATATGCAAAGATGAGTTAGACATGGTTCTTGCCTTCAAGAAGTTGATAAGATAGTAGGGAAATTAAGACATGCATATAAATAATTACAATGCAAAATCAGAAGAATTTTTTTTAACCAGAGAACTAAGACTATGGACTAAAATGGTAGCAGCAGAAAAAAGCAAAAATGATAGTATTTTAGAAGTAAGATTGATGGTTCTTGGCAACTGATTGGAAGTAGGGAGAAAAGAAGATGGAGGAGTAAAGGATAATTCATTCTAGGTAACAGAAAATGAAAAAAGTCAATTAAGAGTTTGGAAAGTGAAGATAAAGAAATGGTCTTTTGGGAGGAGAAGAAGAGTTTAAATTTGGTCAATTTATCTTTGAAATGACAATTAGATATACAGATAGGCTTATTTAGCAGAAACTTAGACATTCTAGGTTGAGGGAAAGTAGGAGGTATAATGGGTAAAAGTTCTGGAGTTGGGACTCAGAAAGACTTGAGTTCAAATGATAATTAGTAGCTGAATCACTGTGGACAAGTCACTTAGCCCTTTATTAGTCTTAATCTCCTTAAATGGAAGGCAGGAATAATAATATTATTATTTGTTTCATAGGATTGCTATGAAGACCAAAATAACTACTCTCTCTCTCTCTCTCTCTCTCTCTCTCTCTCTCTCTCTCTCTCTCTCTCTCTCCTATCTATCCTCCCCTTTACAATTAGGTAGTACAGGGGATAGAGTGCTGGGTCTGTATTCAGGAAGACTCTAAGTTCAAATCTGACCTCATACACTTACTAACTGTAGAACCCTGGTCAAGTTATTTAATCCTGTTTACCTCAGTTTCCATCATCTATCAAATGAGTTGCAAATGGAAATGGCAAACTAGCATATTTGTCAAGAAAACTCCAAATGGAATTATGAAGAGTTGGACATTACTGAAAATTTACTGAACAACATAAATGACAACTTCTTATTACAGCTATCTGTATATATGTCTCCTACATTCTCTAAACTCCATGTTACCCCTAGAGCTATAATGGCCTTTTGCCTTATCTGGGCTTGTGTCAGTTCTTTTTCAAAACCCTAACTTAGATGCCCCCTTATTCATAAATTTCTCTGTGACTCTCCCAGTTGAAATCATCCCTCCACAAAGTTTTAGAATGATCAGTCTTCAAAGAATTGAAGCCATCATATCCACATAATATTGAAATTCAGTACAATCTATTTTCACATTGAAACTTTTATAAGAACCACTTATATTGTAGGTACATAGTATTTGACATGAAATACAAATTAGCCAAGTGGCCCAAAACATTGAAGAAGGAAGAATGGAAGTCAAAATGGCAATTAAGATGTTAAACTCATTAGCAAAATTCTCCAAAACAGTTTAAAATCTCATTGGGAAGTGTTTAATAATGTAAACAAATAAATATAGCTCACCATAAATAATGTTGATTTTTGGTTTTAAAAGTCAATATGGTCCTCTAGGTTTCTATAATAGTTTGACAGTTTGCTATTGCTGTGCAAGAGTACCATTTCTGGATTTCTCCCATTACTTTGACCCATCTCATGTGTATTTGTACACGATATATAAAGTCCCAATTATTATACTTGTTGGATGTAGAGTTCCATGAAAGCAATGATTGGCCTATTTTTCATGTATTTATTCCCATCACTTTGTATGATATTTAAGTGTAATAGAACTGATTGATGTTAATGATACATGGACAACTAGGTGGCACAGCAGATAGAGTGCCAGTCCTAGAGTCCGGAAGATCTGAATTCATATGTGGTCTCAAACTTAACAGTCATGTGATCCTGGGAAATTTATTTACTCTTGTTTGCCTCAGTTTCCTCACCTATAAAATGAGTTGTAGGAAGAAATGTCAGTACCTTTGCCAAGAAAACCCAAATGGGATCATGAAGAATTTGGATATGACTGAACAACTGAACAACAGCATAGCAAAAACAGTGGTATGTGGGGGAAGATATCAAATTGTAAGAGATTAAAGAGTGAACAGATGATGAAGAAATGGAGACCCTGACTATGTAATTTTCTTTTGTGAAGTTTGACCATTAAAGTAAAGGGAAGGTATGGTACTTTTGGCAATGGTGGGAATGAGGGTAGGTGTTTGATATTTTGAATCACCTCTCTCATCAATCTATCTAGCTATTATCTTTATTCTATCTATCATCTATCTCTAATCTATCTATCCATTCATCATCTCTCTCCTACTTAGCATCTGCATCCTGTAATTCTCTCTCTCTCTCTTCTATCTGACTGTGTCTGTCTGCCTCTATCTCCTGTCCTTTCTTTCTATTACTTATCTATTTCTCCATCATCTTTATCCTAACTTGCATCTAAATCCTGCCATATCTACCTCCCTATATATCTTCTTTATCAGCATCATCAGCATGAATAACATCATCATCTCTCTTTCAATCCCTCTCCCTCCATCCCACTCCCTCTCTAATATTTAGAGGTAGAAAGAATTTTAGAAGTCCCTGAGACCCAGTCCTTCATTTTTACAGATGGTCACTGAGGCTTTGAGAGGTTCAGCGACTTCCTATTATTCTCTTGTATCTATTTCACAATAGGTGTATGTGGTTTCCTTCTATAGAATGTATAAGCTCTTTGAGGGCAGGAACTGTTTTACTTTTGTCTTATATTCCCAGCACCCAGTACAATGTCTAGTATATAGAAGGTGCAAATAAATAAATAAATAAATAAATAAATAAATAAATAAATAAATAAATAAATGTTTGTTAAGTGATTTTCTAAGGTCACACAATTAATGAATGGAAGGAATGAAATTTGAAGCCAGGTAACTTCACTTACCCAATATTGCTCTATTCATAGTAATTTTAAAAGAAACATATTCTCACTAAAGTCTTATTCCCATATTTTTCTGGAGCATACAAACAACCCTATGGAGTTTAAGCTCTCGCAAATTCTATCAACTTGAAAACACTTCAGGAATGGAGCAGTATTGGACTATATGCTTGTCATCTAAGGACCAGACTAGTTAAAATTAATCAGATTCCCAGAAATATGGATAATGGATAAATTTTTGCATGTATGTGACTAAAACTATACAAAAATATTCTACCAAACCATGGAGGGGTTGTGATATGCATCAACAGAGTAATCATATCCTTGAAATCCTTGAAGCATTGGTGTGCTAAAAGCAAGACTATATAAAAAAAACTCAATAATTGTATTTATCAAACCCCCTATCCCATTATGGAATTATTATATATTCTCTCCTTCACTAATGCCCCATTTCACCTTGTCACCATGGTATGTTTCTCAAGTTCTTTGCCAAATTTGGTGAACTTTGGCAGGTTTTAATAAGCTAGAAAAGCATTGGCCTGGTGGATTATATATCTGCCAAAGGATTATCAAGTTTGTGAAAATCAGAAAAATTTATTACCAGAAAGTTGCCTATCCTGCAATTGAAGTTATGAATTTTTTCTATGTCATGAACTTCTTTGGAATACTGGTATTTCCTGTGACCCTCTTCTCAGAATAATGTTTTCTCCTAATGCATAAAATAAAACCCATAAGATTACAAAAGAAATCAAAGATGAATAAATTGTATTTTTTTTCCATCCAGGTTCGTAGATCTCATAAAATCTACTCATGGACCCAAGTAAAGAATCCCTGGGCCAGAGGAATTCCCCAGAGGAACTACTAAGGTACTCTATAAATCTGTGGTGGATTCCCCACTTATGAAGTGATCAAACTTCAAAGAATTGAAGCCATCATATCTACGTAATAGTGAAATGCAGTACAATCTAATTTCACATTGAAACTTTTAAAAGAACCACTTATATTGTAGATACATAGTATTTGACATGAAAACAAATGAGCCAAGTGACCCAAAACATTGAAGAAGGAAGAATGGAAGCTAAAAAGGCAATTAAGTTAATAGAGTTACAAATGTAGCATCAAATATTGGAGTCAATACAAGGAAGTAGTACAGGATACAAAGGTTACATCAACAGAAAAAAAAAGTTACTCTAGAGAGTGGTTTTCTTGACCATTGAAAATATCCATTTTCATCTTGCCTTCTATCCCTTCTTATTTCTCAACTATATACGTTTGTGTTTGGGGGGGGGTTAAAAAAAGGAAAACCCCAACAATTTTTGCTACAAATGTTTTGGTTGTACCCCCCACTGTAAAACTTTAGCAGATGTAGGATTAGATATAATAGTATCACAATTGTGACAGAAAATGCTCATCTTTATGTGTCTCACTGAAGCAGTGGCTCAGAGTTCAGTGAAATATATGATACTCTGCAACAAAAATTTTAAAGTTAAAAAACTTGAAACTTTGAGAAAGTGTAACAATGTTTTTGGTACAGACCATGATTGTACCTTTTCACAGGAAGGTAAAAGAATCCCCAGAAAAGAACAGGCCTAGAGAACACTGAAGCCAATTATAAATCACCCTTCCATAATTTTGTTTAAGTTACAAAGTATTGTAGATCACGGGTTGACAATGGCAGTCGGGCCCATGAAACTATCTTTATCCAGAGCCTCTCTTCTATGTCAGTATCCTATTTTGAACTCACAATGCTCTCAGATGAGCCGCAAAGATTACCACCATTACAATTTCTGCTCCCCCTTTCTTTGGTCCCTTTCAAATCACATGAAAGCATTGGATTGTTAATTACTTTTATCCAGCCTATAGGAAAATTAGTTTATCTTCCTGATCAAAGAAAATTAGGCAGATCATTGCTGATTAGAATGCAACAGTAAAATCTCCATACTTTCTATTCCACCCCCTTTTCTCTCAGAAACAGGGTCTGTGTCAAATATGTAGGTATTTCCCACGGCCAGGCTGGACTCTGTTTCCAACAGGCTGTGCTGCTGGGACAATGGTCCTTATACAGACACTAAAGTTCTTCAGTTCAGTCATTGTGTGAGCAAAGAACTACTAACCCCTTAGCTAGCATTTGATGAAACATCTAGATTTACATATTTCCTTAATTGCATTTTTTGAATGTGAGTGAGATTTATCTGACCAGAGTTAAATGCCTCTTTTATTCTTCTAAACAAGGCAAAATACAACACTATATTCTGAAGGGGGGGAAAAAGGTGGTGGTGGTGGGGAGAAAAAGTGTATGAATTCTTATACAACACCCATCCAGGCAAATTTTAGGGTTTAAGTAAAATAGAAAGAAGGTGTACATGTGATGATGATCATATTAGCTGAATGAACTTTTCACATGTAAGGTAATCATATCCCTTTTGTCTTTCAAAGTGTTCATTTCTAAAAATGAACTTAGCTTGGATGTTGCAAAGTTACTATTTTGATTTTTTTAAAATAATGCACGAATGCTTCCCCTTGATGCTAATTTCTCCAGAGAGCATTTTAATCACTGGTCCATGTTTTTTTTTAAATTGTTCTTTTATCAAACTTCTTTTCTGGGACTACTTCAAAAGAGAGAGAGAAAGAGTTGGCATAAACAAACTCCAAAGTGCACTGTATTTTCTTTATTTATAATCAATTACTATAAATTAACAGTAAATCTTGTATTTAGCTCCATTTAAACATCACTATGCAGCTGCCCATTTGAAAATAAAATGGTTGCCTTCTTTCACTCCAGTAGGCACAATACAAAACAGCCATTGAGTTGGTCCTTTATTGCAGCTGCCAGTGCCCAAGCCGACTTTTAGCGAACCAACGGAGCGGAAGAACAATGCAGCGGCAACATTTTATGGTATTTCTGTTCTTTCTCTTTGGAGACTGAAGGTGTTAATTAGGAATCAAAGAACACAGCCCTGCCACCTTTCTTTCACAAATGCTGCACTGGCTGCTGCAGTTTTCAGAAGAAAAATAAATCTAATAAAAGGATAAAAATGATGTTTGTCACACCAGTAAAGTGTACTTAAGACCCTTTGATCAGGGGCTTTTTATGTAGTCTTGTCAGATGGGCTGGAAATATTGTATTTTCCCCTTTTCTCCCCCTCTCTTTGTGTGCCCTTCTTCGAATTCTGAATTTAATTTAAGACTGTCCAGGGGAAAAAAAAGATATAAACATAGTCATGTGTGGAATTCTTTACAGGTGATGAAAGCCCTTTCTGAGACAATCAATTTTTTTAAGTGGGAAATCATACTCAACTTTTCTTTTAGAGAGGAGTTAAACTCAAAGTTCTCTACGGTGCTAAACCTTCACATGTAACCAGACTACATCACAGCACTTTTGATATTCTAACCAAACTCTTTCATGTTTACATTTTAAAAACACATGTGTAGATACTACAATTGTAATATGATCCTGCCTCTTTGTTCTTTTCCAAGTTTATTTTGTAATTTGGTTGACTGGAAGAAATGATATTATTTATATCATACACATATGCAATGCTTTGAAAGCCATTAATTTTTATATAAATACTAGTGATTATTGCTATTATTATCATTATTACAATATGTTGTTGAATGAGACAAAAGTCAGATAGATGCATGTACCAAGTCCCAGACTAATAAGATATGTTCATTAAATAATTTAATGTTTATTATTTCTGTATTTGAAAAAAGTATATATGTACACATACAAATATACATATATACAGACAGTTATTAAATAAAGCAGTTCTTGGAGTATCCCACATTCAAAATGGTAACAGCATGAAGTCATTACCTTTAATCTTCAGTCAAAGTTAAAAGCCTAAAGTAAGTTTATGAAGTTAGCACTGTGAGGAATTAGTCAAGCTTGGGAGCCTTCTCAGTAAGAGGCTTGCTATGAGCTGCCCAAACCCTGCCCACATCCATTAATCCTGCCAGAGAGAGACAGGAAGAAGGGTTGCTTGTTGATTTAATGTTAATGAATTGAATAGGCTCCTAAGGCTACCTGTGGAGTCTTCTAAACTGTAAAACAAATAGTCATTTTAAATAATGCTCAATATAGAGAAGTAAGCAAATTCTTCTAGGTCTGTAATCTCAAGAAAGGGGTGTGTGGGGGAGACAGAGACAGCCTTTTACCCTCTAAACCTGCAACACAATTTAATGACTAGGTATTAGATACTAACCAAATGTCAAGTTAACAATTACTTATGGGAGATAAGGGTAAGTAGCATTATCAGTTTATAGTATCTTTTATCAGACTTATAAATATACTATTTTGTGGAATAGACACATTCTATAGAGTAAACATCAAATAATTTGAGTCTAAAGTCAGTTCCACTTTTTTCTATCCTATTTGAATCCAAATTGAAACCTATGTTCTCCTGGGTGAAGTCAGAATCTTTCAACAATTGAACCAAAAACTTTTGGTGAACCAGTTCCTTAGAAATGGTGGTCTGTGCTGTGGTCATCAGCAATTGCATGTTCACTGAAACATTGTCTTTCCTCCCCCCCCCATCAGATCATTTCTTGTTTCTTATTTTTCCTCCACAATCTCTGTCACTTTTATTTACAATCTTTTCCACAGTTGAAATTGCTTCCATACCTGAATCTCTTAAATGTACAGTTAAGAGTTCCTATCACTTTACTGCTTTACTTTTCTTCTTTTTGAATGATTATTTATCATATAAAATTGAGATTTGGACTACTTCTCCTCTTTGCCTTAGATATGGTCATCATATTTTATTCGGGCTCCAAATAAAGATAGGCTACAATGGCACATTTTACCAGTAAGAGCTACCCTTTGCATTCCAAGCTCAGATCCTCTAACAGTGGAACTGAGTGTGTTACCCTTGTCAGTCTATCTTTTTTTCAGTTGTTGGGTTGCTGGTTCATATAATTGAGTTTTGAGCTCCTAAGTAATTTGTTTATGGTTTTTATGGGATCCAGTTTGTCAGTCAGGTGGTCTATCTGTAGTACATTATCTATACAGCATCTTTTCACATCAGAGACTCTCGTTTGTCCTAAAAAGGGTTTTTTAGAAAGATTTTTATTTATTTTACAATTCCCCCCCCCATTCTTACTTCCTTCCCCCACCCCCCACAGAAGGCATTCTCTTAGTGTTTACATTGGTTCCATGTTATACATTGATCTCAGTTGAATGTGATGACAGAGAAATCATATCCTTAAGGAAGAAAAATAAAGTATGAGATAGTAAAATTACATAATAAAATGCTTAAAAAAGGTTTAATCTTTTCATTGTACACTACTCATCATAACATCTTTTGTGGAACAACCTTCTCATTTGAAATAATATTAACTCATGTTTAAATAGATTTTAATTAAAATAATATTTCCCACCATGTTATAAGAAAGGTAAAGGAATGATTACCCTCATTTTGCAGTTAAGGAAATGTAAGTCTCAGAGAAATAAAGTGATACCCAGGGTCACCTAATTATTAAATATTAAAATTGGGACTCAAACTCAGGTCTACTGACTCTAAGATTAATAGTCTTGGCAATAAGACTTGCTGCCTTTGATCATCATTATGGGAAGCATTGTGGACCTAATGTCTCAGTCGATAAACATTCTGTGAATCAGCCAAGTTTCTAAAAATAAAATTCATATTCCAGTTATCATACTGGACATAATATATCATAGTCAGAAAAAATTCCTTAAGTTGGTGCTTTAGGTGGTGTCAAATAAATTACTTTCCTAATTTGTCAATGCTTTAGCAACTTAGAGATTTCACTATTCTCTCACTTTTAGACAGCCCACAAAACTCTAATACTGTACTTTCCCAGACTTTCTTGTTGACTTTAAAAATGCAACTGCATAAATACAGGATGCTATAGGCATGATCATACAACAGTTCTAAAGAGTTTTTGTATCCCTGGTCCTGGGCACAAGTGAGTCATGAAGAGATCAGGGTTTTTCTTTTTAGTTAACTGCAAGCTCAATATGACATGGCAGTTAAATTACTAGAAACATGATATTTGCAACTGGCAGCTAGGTAGCACAGGGATAGAGCATTGAGCTTGGAATCAGGAAGATTTATTTATGTTCATGAGTTCAAATATGGACTCAGTTGCTTAGTAACTGTCACCTCACCCCATTTACCTCATTTTCCACATTTGTAAAATGAGCTGGAGAATAGGAAATAGCAATTCACTCCAGTATTTTTGCCATGAAAATCCCAAATGGGGACATAAAGAGTCGGGCACAACTGAAATGATTCAACCACAATATTTAGAATGAAGGAGATTGTCACCATATACAATGACATTGCTGTCATTAAACCTCATCTGGAGTAGTGTGTCCACTTTGGAAATTACGAAGCACATCGACAAACTGGCAGTTACCTGAGAAGGGATTGGGGGGTTTACAAAGACAAAAACAACAGTTTCCCACTTATTGTCTTTAAGAAGCTTACATTCTCCATGATAGTGGATTATAGTGGTTTATCACATGTACAGATTCTAAAATTGAAGTATATATGCACAAAGTAAAAAAGCAAAGGTAAAACATTATCACTGAAGGATGTAGAAGGGAAGTAGGGTGAGAGGATTATTGACAACCTTGAGTAGGAGGTGGCAGTTGATTTGAACCTTGAAGAGAATGAAGACTTCCAAGTGGCAGAGGGAAGGAAGAATAATACTGTGGGATGAGGAAACTAAGGTTTAGGAAAATTCAGCACCTTGTTCTAGGTCAAAAGGGTATTAATCATCAGAAGTGGGATTTGAACACATTTCCACCAATACTAGAGCTAGACTTTTCTACAGTGCCTGAGGAGGGCCTTCAGTGACTTTGGAAGCCCAGGTCCTGGTTTATCATGAAATCTTGAAAAGCGAAAATTTGAGAGTGGTGGTGCAGTACCAATGGCAGACTTTCAATCTTAAGTTCTGATCTCTTATATTTCTTTCTAGAGGTTATTCTGTTCTCATCTGGACATCTCTCAGGTCATAGACAAATGCTACCTCCTCATCTTCATTTCACCTGCATTCCTCCTGGAGTCAAATAAACTGGTTCATTTTTCCCCTGGAGAGAAAATTTTTTTTCTCCATTATCTAATAGTGTAAAGGTATCTTGCCATGATTAAGAAAGCCAAATGAAATCGAATGAAATATTCTACTACTTTTGAAGATGTATGATGTTTCCATTGGTTTTTTAAAAGTTTGATTGATGGTCTTTTTAAAAAGAAAGAATTTGCTTTTCCTTTCCCATATAGGTGAAAGGAGCATCTGGTATGCATTCTAATTATGAAATCACGGTCTGTGTCTGAAGATAATATTATCTATGTTTGTCATATTTCCCTATTGCTGTTGTTTAATTTTAGTCATTTTCAAGCGGGTCCAACTTTTTGTGATCACATCTGAAGTTTTTCTTGCCAAAGATACTGGAGTAGTTTGCTATTTCCTTCTCTAGTTCATTTTACAGATGAGAAAACTGAGGTAAATGGGATTGGTGACTTCTGCAGGGTCACACAGTTAATACATGTCTAAGATCAGGTAAGAATTCAGGAAGATAAGCCTTCCTGACTCCAGTCCTGGCACTCTAGCCACTATGCCACCTAGCTGGCTGTTCTGCCAATTAGACCTGCTATTTGTCCTTCAACATCAAAAAGGACCAAGGGCAATAAAGGTTGATACTTGACTTATGCATGAATTGGATTTAAATGAGCCAGAGTTCCAAAAAGTCATCAGCTCCACTCTTTCCTCTCTCCAGGTTTATCAAAGTTCAGTGATAAAACAAAAGTCAGATCAATGGTGATGACCTTGGTGTCTTTGATATCTGACCAAGTTTTAAACACTCTACAATATTTGCTTCAGCTGTCTTCAAGGCCATTTTGGTGATAAAATTAATTTATAAACTATAAACTCCTATATAAATTTGATTTTTCATTATTACTGGATTCATTTTTCCCCTCCCATTTGGACCTGGTGGGACACAATAATGCAGTTGCTCTGGTGTAGAAGGCAACAGCATTTCCATCTGAATATAAGCATTAAGTATTTTTGTACTTTACATTAGCTGCCACCTGAAGTTTAGGAGCTAGCTTGAGATTTTGGATTGAGGGTCAGTCTTGGAAACAGGAAGACTTTTGGTTTAAGTCTTATCTCTTATACTTACTACCTGTGTGACCATGGGGAGATCTCTTTACTCTCTCTAACCCTACTTCCTCATTTTTAAAATGGGGGGGTGGTGGAATTGATGACCTTAAAGGTCCCTTCCAGTTTCAAATTTCTGATCCTATGGTGACCAGAAAAAGAGTCTTCTATGTACTCTATTTGTGTGGATATCTAGTCTTACAAAGGGAAAGGAGCCCTTAAAGAACATAATGGGGATAGAATACATTATGACTCTCCCTATAAGCTCAGTATGGTTTAGCATTCTCATTCAGTATAATAGGAGTTGGTCAGAAGCCCCTTAGCGACTTGATGAGATTAGGGTATGGATCTTGGCAGGAAGAGCCATTTTAATGATGATAGCTAGTGTTTAGAGTCCACTATGTGCCAGTCACTCTGCTAATTGCTTTATCAATATTATCTCATTGATTCTCATAATAACCCTGAGAGACGATGCTATTATTACTATTATCTTCCCCATTTTATAATGGAAGAGACTGAGGCAAATAATGGTTAATTGATTTGCCCAAGGTCACATAGCTAAGTAAGTGCTTGAATTCTAATTTGAATTCACATCTTTCAGATGCTAGGTTCATTGGCTGCTTCAATTTTCCATGGAGGTATACCTCCTAGCACCTAGGTGAGAGGACATAAGGAACTGTATTTGTCATCCCTGAAACTTTTCAGTCCAAAGTTCATGTCCTTCACCACCACTCCTCTCTCTTGTTATCCCCCATTAAAATAAAATCCTATTGAAGAAATGGATTATCTTGGCTTTTTAATTTATACTCCAAGTCATTAGACCTGTGCTTGCCATAGAGCAATCCTTTAATAAATGCTTTTGCATTCATCCATCCTTCAAAAGTCTTGTCAGTTTTCTCTTCCAATATTTGTCGGCAATCTGTCTTTTGCTATTATCATGCCTTCTGGTCTGCTTCAAAGTCAATGGGACTAGAAGTAGCTCTGAGTAGGAGCAAATCTTCTCAGAGATTGGTTGCTTAGAATACAAACTGCAGCTATGGTTAAATAGTGGCAAAAGACTGATGATGTTCAATAGGCATTACAACCAGATGTTCCTGGGACTTGATTGGTACAGAAAGCTACTGCTCAAGTCATTAAATGTAGCTTTCTATTCTCCTGGGGGGGGGGGGAGAGGCCATCCTATGAAGATTTAATGCCCCTCATAGTTGGCAGGTTTCCACTACTCCATGAGTCATTATACATTGCCTTTGCTAACCAGACTTGCTTCCATATGGCAAATGATGGAACCTACAGTTCTATGAATGAATTCTGAATAACCTTTTCCTACTTGACTAAGTAAATATCCTTTCATTAAAAGTCAAACAAGCCAAAGTTGGGTACTGTGCCATAAGGGAAATTTGAAAAGAACTTTGAAAAATTCCCTGAGTCATCCCAGGAAGGGCTAGTCTTTCTGTTTATCTCTCTGGGAGGTAATCTTTCTGATAAAGGTCCAGATCCTGGGATCTTATCAACCTGATGGAAAGATTTATCAAGTGGACCAGGAACTCTCCTGATTAATTCCTAATACAGCAGCACTTGCTTTTAAAAGGGAGGAAGAACTGAATATGGTAGATATGGATCAAGAGAGAAGAGACAGTCTTTCTTATTGTCCTATGTAAAAACTTCAGAAGAGCACTCTGCCCCTCGGCAAAATAATATATGGAAAATAAGAGAAGTAATCAGAGGCACAAAAGCAAAGACAATGGGTAATGGACCTGGTGTTAAGATGAGCAGTTTTCAAATTCTATCTCAAATACTTATTGGATCCAACTAATAAATGTCATTTACCAACTCTGGGCCTCTTAAATAAATGGGAGTTGGATTTCCTGTCCAGCTCTAAAATTTATGCTATTTTATATATTAGGACCTCAAGTAAAAGATGGCTTCAGCAAGAGCAGCAAAGATAAATTCATGTCAGAGGTAGTCTGAAGGGAAAATCAATAGAATATAGCAATTAATCTGTACATGGGTGGGGATGAAGAAAAGGAAAGATGTTTGAGAGTAGCAGCCTGGGATCTGAAAAAAAAGTCCTTTAGAAAAAAAGAGATGAGAGAAATGAAAAGTTTTTTTGTTTTTGTTTTTGTTTTTTTGGAAGATTGTGAATTTTACTTGAAATATGATTAAGTTTGAGATGTCACTGAGAAGTTCAAGTAGATATATCAACACAGGAAGAGCTCAGGAAAGATTGGGCATAGAGGAATAAATTTTGTAATCAACTTCATTTGTTATTGTTTAGTCATTTTCATCACATTTAACTCTTCATGGTCTCATTTGAGGTTTGCCATTTTCTTCTCCAGCTCATTTTACAGAGAATAGCAGTTAGGTGAAGTGACTTGCTGAAGGTTCCATAGCTGTTAAGTATCTGCGGTCAGATTTGAACACAGTAAGATGAATCTTTCTGACTCCAGGCTGTCCACCACATCACCTAACTACCCCAATATCAGCATAGAGGTGTTAATTAAAGTCATGAAAGGGATCACAAAGGTAGAAAGTATTAAGTAGAAGAGGGGTCAATGGCAAAAATTTGTTGGACACCATATTTAAGAATTGAGGGAATGTTGAAGAGCCTGCAAAGGAGATGGAGAAGGGGTGGTCAAAGAGGTAGGAGATACTGAAAATTTCATGATCACGGTATCACAGAAGCCAGTCAAGGAGAAGATATAAGGAAGGAGGTTGGAAACACTAAGATTCAACAGTGACAAACTTGCATAGACTTCAAGGAGAAAGAGGACAGGGTGGGAAAAAAAAGGCATTGAACTGACCAACCACAAGGTCATTCTTGACTTAAAAAGAGGAGTTTTGATAGAGTGGAAGGGACTGGAAGTCTCTCCCTTACAATGGTCAGAAAAATGAATGTGTAAGAAAATTTCCTCTCTGAATATTTCACTTACATGCTAGCAAACACTTGGATTTAATACATTCAATTTGGCAGCATTTAGAAATCTGGCTATGAATTTTATTTTCTCTTCAAATGTTTCAGCATCTTTTAGACCTAGATGTGATTCTTATAAAACCCTTGCAACACACCTCACAGAAAGATGTTTAATCGGTTTATTAGGGTAATTAGGCCAATCCCCTATCAATAGAGATTACATTTCACAGCCTTTTACTATCTAATTGTGAGGGTTTCTGCATTATATGCAAGGGTCAGCACTGCTTAGTTTGATCTTACAGTTTGTTTATAAAGGCTTATCCCTTGAGGTCCCCACAGTTGAATTTACTCCAAATGTAGTCAGCTAGTAGCTCTGACCTCTGAACTCATTTTACTATAACATACTTTCTCCAAATTAGATTTCCCAACCATAATACATGCTAATCCAATAAACTATTTTGAGATTTTAAGAGAGTAAAGCCAGAGCTGGAAAGGACCTCAGAGACCACCTAGTTATGAAGGAGAAAACTGAGGCCCAGGAAGGTTAATGGACTTAATAGGATTGAAGGATCATAGATCTAGAGCTGGAAGTGATGTTCGTGTACATGGAGTTCAACTATCTTATTATATAGATGAAGAAATTGAGTCAGGAAGACCTGAGTTCAAATTTGACCTCAGACACTAACTGTGTGACCTTGGGCAAATGATTCAGCCTCTGTTTGCCTTATTCCATTGGAGGAGAAAACAGAAAATCACTCCAGTATCTTTGTCAACAAAATTCCATAGACAAGATAGTATAGTTTATGGGGTGAAGAATAGGTCATGAACAACTGAACATCAGCAATAACAAAGTTCATTCCCTTTATTATGCAGTTGAAGAAACTGAGGCACAGGGAACTTAAGAGTCTTCATACAATCATAGATAAAGAGCTGGAAGGGTCCAAAGATGCTATCAAATCTCTTCTTTGACAATTTAGCTCTTATTCATGTTTTTACTTGGGAGATAAAAGTAATATTGAAAGAGTTAGGACTACATGGAAGTTATAGATATTTGCTATCAGTTAATTATGGTTCCAAATGGGATAGGCTTTCAGCTTAGGAGAAGCTAGCTTCCTTCTACATTAAACTCTGAAGATTCACTGGGGCATCAGGGTGGGGAAAGACCTTGAATTTCTTAGATTCTGGTGCATAAGCCTGGGAGGTTAAGGTTTTGGGTGTGGGGGGTGAAGTTGTGGATTCCAGGTATCCCACTCCTGGTGGTGCCACAACTTTCTGAGTCAGAATAACAGGACTGGAGATTTAGAACCGGAAGAGACCCTTGAGGTCAGCCACTCCACTCCCCCCATTTGCTGAAGAGTATACTAAGGCTTTTAGAAACAATTTTCCTTACCAAAAATTCACACAGGTAGGTAGTAGCAGAGCTGGGATTTGAACTCTCCAAGCAGCCCTTGATCCCTCAAGTGGCTGAACATGACTATGATGATCTCATCCTTATGACACCCATCCTCCACCCAATAGCTACCTTTCTTGAAATTTTCAAATAAAGAATTGTGCTGAAAATATCAGGAAAGCAATTCAAAAAACCCCCCTCTAAAACCTAGAAATGAAGGATGTTGCTGTTCAATCCTGTCCCACTTTTCATGACCGCCATTGGGGGTTTTCTTGGCAAAGATACTGGAGTGGTTTGTCATTTCTCCAGCTCATTTTACAGATGAGGAAACTGAAGGCTAAGTGACTTGTCTGGAGTCACACAGCTAGTAAAAGAGAAGGACAGGAAGGGTCAATGTATAAGAATATGATTTGGCAAGGGGGAATAAGTGAATTTGAAAGAATTCCAGGTTTTTCTCTGAATCTATACTATAGAGTGTACCAAAGATCTCAAGTTTTAAAAGCTTAAAATTACACTTAGACTTTTGGGACATTATAACACCAGTAAATTTCATAAGAAATAAGAAAATGTAAGCTACCCACATTTATGTATTCCATCTCATTTCCAAGAGACCATTCCAAACATTTTCACCTCTCTTTAAGACTTTAACATCACTTTCAGTCTCACCACTCCATCCCTAAAGTCATATGCCCATCCTTAGGTTTTCTTCTTTCTCTAGTATAGGAAGACAGGTCTCACTGGTCCTTTTCTCCAGCTCTCTTGCATATTCATTTCTCGGGACTCCTTCATTCTGAACAATTATCTTGAATTCAAATTGTCTCAGACAAACTGAGATCTGGGGGAAAAAAAGACCTTAGCTTAAAATGACCTGCATCCTGAGTCATGGAGAGTCAGTTATCTTGACTTATGTCTTGCCAGTGGACCATGATGACTCTAGAGGAGAAAGTGAGTCTGACAACTCAGTCCAGTTTTGTCTCTGTTAAATACCATTTGCTTGCAAGTCAAGATATCAATCACCCTGCTGATGTTTCTCTTCCAGAAAGAAGGAGAAACAGCAATGATTAGGAAGGACGATTAAAAATCTCACCCCTATCACTAACTGTCTCTTCTCTTTCATTCTGAGCCTTAATTTATTTCCTCTGTAAAAAAGTATAATAATATTTTAATTCATAATTACTACATGTAGAGAACTTTATAAGTCTTAAAGTGTTATATGAATGTAGGTTATCTAGTAATTATAATTGTTAATGGATAGGTGAGTAAGCAATGACAGCAGCTAGCAGCTAGCACACCTGTAATGACTCCTTTTATGAAGTAATTAAATATATCTAGGAATGGTAAATAGCTTAATACTTGTATCTCCATCTTTCCTCACTTGGATAAACAATCATTTTAGGATGTCCCAGAAGTCACAGGGCAATTTTAAGCTTCAATAGGACTTTTGGAATACTTCACATAAAAACAATAATTTGATATGTACTAGTAGGAATGAACAAATAGAAACTACTCCTAATTATTATGTTTCTGAGAGAGTTTCAAACATTTTCACCTCTTTTCAAGATTCTAACCTCACTTAAAGCCTCAGTACATAGTGGATGCTTAATAATTGTATACTGAATTGAACACAAAGCAATGACTAAACTTTGCGGATGAGAATGAGACCACCTGATGGGAAGAGTGTGTTATGGAAGGAATAGTATTATCTCATTTGATTCTCACCACAATTGTGAGAGGGGATTCTATTATTCTGTATATTTTACAGTTGAGGAAACTGAGGTAAGTGGATGTTAATTGACTTACTAAGGAAAACTGAGGTAAGTGAAAATTAAACTATTTGCCCAGGGTCACACAGCTAACAAGTATATGAGTCAGATTTTGAACTCAGGTCTTCCTAACAGGACTCTATCCACTGTGCCATCTAATTGACTCTAGATGTCACCAAGTCCAAGTCACTTATTAGGTAAGAAAACTTAGGCCTAGAAAGAGGAAATGTTTCATCAAAAGCCTCATTGGTGTTGGAAGATATGCCTTATTTGAACCTAGAACCTTTGACTTAAAATTCAGGGTTCTTTTCATTATATCATGTTGTTTTGTTTTGCTATATAACCTTGGATAATTTTTTTTTCTCACTGGGCCTCATTTTACTCTAAAGTTTACTTTTAAAGTTACTTTTAGCTCTTAATCCTACAAATATTGAGATATAGATTCAGGCATCATTTATGATTCTGGTATGAATAAAGAAATAGAAATGTGCCTTAGTCATGAGATTGAGGAAGAGTCACAAGACTTGGATTCCAATTCTGACTTTGACCTATGCTAACTTTACTTCCTTTTTTTAAAATTTATTTTTTATTAAAGATATTATTTGAGTTTTACAAATTTTCCCCCAATCTTACTTCTCTCCCCCCCCCACAGAAGGCAATCTGTCAGTCTTTACTTTCTTTCCATGTTGTACATTGATCCAAATTGGGTGTGATGAGAGAGAAATTACATCCTTAAGGAAGAGACAAGAAGTCTAAGAGGTAACAAGATCAGACAATAAGATATCTGTTTTTTTCTAAATTAAAGGGAATAGTCCTTGAACTTTGTTCAAACTCCACAGCTCCTTATCTGGATACAGCTGGCACTCTCCTTTGCAGACAGCCCCAAATTGTTCCCGATTGTTGCACTGATGGAATGAGCGAGTCCTTCAAGTTTGAACATCACCCCCATGTTGCTGTTAGGGTATACAGTGTTTTTCTGGTTCTGCTCATCTCACTCAGCATCAGTTCATGCAAATCCCTCCAGGCTTCCCTGAAATCCTGTCCCTCCTGGTTTCTAATAGAACAATAGTCTAACTTTACTTTCAATGGACATCACCATATTCATGACTTCACCTATGTACAAATGACTCCAAAATCTGTCTCTACTTTCAAACTCCCTCAAAAACTCCTCTCCATATTTCTACTTTTGAAACAGAAGTTTCATTGAAGGGAAAAACTTAGTAAGATGAAAATTGCAGATAGTTATCAGTAAAGCTTCCTTTGCAGAATGAGAAAGTTGGACTAAATGACCCTTCCAAATCTATGGGATCCTGTAAGATTGTGGGTAAATTGGCATTTAATAACCTGAATTATATCTTAAAGACATCAGGGAATCTCAACGCCTAAATGCTTTTGACAATCCTTTCTCAAACAAGTAATCACCCTTTAATTTTTGATATGCTTACATATAAATCTGGATTTTAATTTACCATTGCTTTCTTGAAGTGAGGTCATTTTGTATTGCTGTCATAGATTTTTCTTAACCGTATTTCATATATGTATAAATAGACATGCATACATATAATTATTCGTACACACACATTCTTACAGACACAGAAAGTTTACTTTTATACTAAACTCCCTAGACTCTAGTTTATTATAAAACCAACTTTAAAAAACTATTATAGAACAACTCACTAACCTGAAAACTTGTTCCCACTAGTGTCTGGTGTGTTGAAGTAATATATATATATATATTATATATATATATATGTATACATACATATATATAGTATAATATATTATATACCTAAACAAATTCAGCCAATATTATTTTAATATGTATATTAAAATAAGATTAACTGAATTAAGAGACAGTCAATTGAATGATAAATCAGAGATCATATCAATGGGCTGCCTTTAAAATAATATCTCAGCTATGTTGCTAAGGTTATGAATGAAACAAACTCTTCCCATTTTTTCCATCTGAGATCTTGTGTGTTTTTTTAAATTTTGTCCTGAAGAGAAATTCACTTTTGTGGCTTGTAGATCAAAGGACTGTGAATTCTGTGAACAGAAACAAACATCTTTTGTGAAGGCCCCTGCCCGATTTCTTCTAGGGTCAAAAAAGAA
Source organism: Macrotis lagotis (assembly GCF_037893015.1). Classification (NCBI taxonomy): domain Eukaryota; kingdom Metazoa; phylum Chordata; class Mammalia; order Peramelemorphia; family Peramelidae; genus Macrotis; species Macrotis lagotis. The sequence goes on along the minus strand of NC_133659.1, from coordinate 267,413,627 downwards.
AAGAAAAAGAAAAAAAGAGAATGTGAAAAGAGCATTTATCCAATATTTAAAAACAAAATGTAAAGTATTCCTTATTACTGCAGAATTTGAAGAGTAATATATGCATTTAATATTTTTCTTTACAGGAAAAGTAAGGAATAGGAGAGAGGAGGGAAGGAATTTGGCAGAAAAATTGAGTGAGGGTTTGAATCACTTGGCTTCCAGTTGTGAAAGATGAGCAACACGGAAGAAAGGCCTGGGTTAACAAGGGAGCATTTGAAGAAAACTTAATTTCAACTGGCATGCTAAGGAGGAAGGTCAGCCCAGTCCACAAGTTCCCAGTTGGAGTCAGGCTTCCTCTGCCTGGACAATTTTCTTCCGCCCTTCAGCTACCAAACCAAAAAGAAGGTGCCTTCCATTTGACCAACTCTTCAGAAAGTTTCTCCACTTAAAAGATCTGGCCTTCTCCTGCCATTCCCTTGTCAGTGTGGGTATCATTTCTACAGAGGAAATGGTTCAAAGAAGATTTGGGGGCTAGGTTTTTTTGGCTTCTATTTGGACATCTGTGCCTGAGTTTCTTTTTTTTCTTGACTAATGCTCTTTATATGTTGAAACTCACACTTATTTTTTGGCACAGTCTTAGAAAGACAGAAAAGATTAAAATGATGGATAAAAAAACCCATGTTAATGCAAAAAAAATCACTCCTTTTAAAATAGTCTTTGAACTAAGGCCCATGGATTTGTATTTTTTTAAAATATATTTTGATAATTATATTTCACCACAATTGTTTTCCTTTGTAATCCAAGGTATTTTATTTTATGCATTTAACAATATTATTCTGAGAAGGAATTTAAATTTTAAAAAATGTGTTTCTCTTGGGTAATAATAGAAATTGGTATTATAGGCAATTCATACCAAAAAGAAACTCACTTTTTAAAAATAGGAACTTTTCACCTTCTTTTATTCTATAAGATTTTTTTAATAGTCTGGTGAAGCTAGGTGGCGCAGTCAATAGAGTGCCTGGCTTGGAGTTAGGAAGTCTGTAGTTCAAATGTGGCCCCAGCCAATAGCTATGTGACCCTGGGCAAGTCACTTAACCTGTTTGCCTCAGTTTCTCACCTGTCAAAGAAGTTGGAAAAGAACATGGCTATCTACCTCAGTTATCTCTACCAAGAAAACCCCAAATAGGGTCATAAAGAGTAGGACATGATTGAATAACAAAAGCAAAGAAGTTTTAAAAATTATTTCTCAGAATAATATTCTTTTTTTCAGAATAATATTCTTTTATTTTATTTCTTTTGAAAGGCAATGGGGTTAAGTGGCTTGCCCAAGGCCACAAGCTAGGTAATTATAAAGTGTCTGAGGCTGGATTTGAACTCAGGTACTCCTGACTCCAGGACCAGTGCTCTATCCACTGCACCACCTAGCCACCCCCAGAATAATATTCTTAAATGCATAAAATAAAATTCATTGGATTACAAAGAAAAACAAAAAAAATTATGATGAAATATACTTATCAAAATATATTTTTTAAAAATGCAAGTCCATGGGCCTTAGTTATTTTTAAAGGAGTGATTTTTTTTATCTTTCATTTTAATCTTTTCTGTCTTCTAAGACTTACCAAAAAATAAGTGTGTTTGTTTTAAATGCTTCTTTGTTGTTGTTATTCAATCATATCTTACTCCTCATGACCCTATTTAGAGTTTTTCTTGGTAGAGATAACTGATATAGCTACCCATGTTCTTTTCCAGCTTTTTTAACAGATGAGGAAACTGAGACAAATGGTTAAATGAGTTGCCCAGGGTCACATAGCTTTTGTCTGGGGCCACATTTGGACTACATGGAAAAAGTATAAAATAGACATAATTTTCCATTCTAAATTAATAATTTATCTAATAATTACACAGAAATTATTATATTTTGTGGATATTATCTAACTAGTCCAGCTCCTTTCCTTTCCCCTTTCCCCAGTCAGGTAAAGTTAAAAACTCAAATGAGACTGACTTCTTTCAGAAAGTCCCTTCCATGTTTCAGAATAATTAGAAATAATTCAAAGAAAGGCAGTTATTTTAAGCAGATACCCAGTTACTGATGTCTGGAAATAGGAAGAGAAAGATATTTGGGGAGGGCTTTGGTCTTGTCTAGAGAGATACTGACATATTGATCATTTTTAATAGTATTCTGACAACTATTACCATTTATCTCTAACTTGGAGACAAGGAAGGGAAAGAGTGTTTGTAGTGGAAAGCGGTCTTTTTGAAAGTCACATACTAACTGAAATCTTATTCAAGCTTTGATATTCATGTGAACACATCTGAAATATCATGGATAATTTTTTGAAAATTTATGTCTGCTTTTATCTCTTAAGTTATTAAATGAACTCTTTTTTTTTTTTGAGAAAATTACATAAAAAAAGGGAAGCCTTCTGGCATATCCAATCAATCAAAAAGGTGGCCTCCTTGTTATTCCATAAATAAGACATTCCATCTCTTGGCTCTGGACATTTTCTCCAGCAGCATACCATACCTAGAATGCTCTTCCTTTTCATCTCTGCCTTGGCTTCTTTTATGTCCCAATGGAGAGGTGGTGCAATGGAAAAAGGATCAGGTCTGTAAGGAAGACCTGAGTTCAAATTTGACCTTAGACACTTACTAGCTGTGTGACTCTGGGCAAGTCCCTTAACCCTGTTTACCTCAGTTCCTCATATGAAAAATGAGTTAGATAAGGAAATGACAAACCAGTCAGGTTATCTTTGTCATTAAAATCCCAAATAAGGTCACAAAGTGTCAGACATGGCTGAAACCACTGAACAATTCTCAGTTAAAATTCTATCTTTGATGGGAAGAATTTTTTCTACTCTTCCTAATTCTAGCACTCTTTATTATTTACTTTCTGTTGATCATATATATATATATATATATATGTATATATATATATATATATGTAGTTTGTACATATTTGTTTGCTTATTGTGAGCTCTCTGAAGACAGACTCTCTTTTGCCTTTTTGTGTACATTTTTTCTGTCCTGCACACACAATATTTATTTACTATTAACTAAATATGCAAGATATTTTCATAATATCAAGAGATTATTATTCTCCTATCCTGGGAAAAAACTGCTTTCCAAAGACAGTTAGGAATTTAACATGATTCCAAGCTCTGGAAACCCACTTGAAGAACCGTATAGTCTCCCATTATAACTACTTTGAAGATCAATATTCATTTTTGATGTGTTAAGTTTTGATCTGTTGTCATCAGAGGTGAATCAGAACTGCGAGCAAACTTATTCCACCACAATTTGGCATGTCTATCCCAAATCTTTTATTTTTCAGACTTGTACATAGAAGTTGTTCATTGGTATTGTTTGGTAAATGTGTCCATTAGAGACATTATTAAAGTTAGATATTTATCTTTAGTTTTGGACAGTATGGATATTGAGAGGCAGCATGACAGAGCAATTCAATGCAACTAGATAGATAGATAGATAGATACATACATACATACATACATACACATACACACACACATTAGTACTATATAAAAGTGAGTTGTGTTAATTTTATGCTGGCATAAATCCCAGCCTCCTATCCCTTTGCTTTGGTACAAAATGAGATTGCAGTGTGAGGGGTGGCTAGGTTGCACAGTGGATAGAGCACCAGCCCTGGAGTCAGGAGTACCTGAATTCAAATCTAGCCTCAGACACTTAATAACTACCTAGCTGTGTTGCCTTGGGCAAGCCACTTAACCCCACTGCCTTGCAAAAAAAATTGCAGTGTGGGAAAAGATTCTGGTTAGAGATTAGGAGGGGGGATTTCCCTTTCTATGAGGACAATCAATTGTGAGGTCAGTTCAATATCATTTGAGGGTTTAATCATAGGGAATTTATTCTTTCAAAATAAATCAATGGTCTTATTTGAAGTATCATTTTTAAAAGAAGAAATCGTTCTTTTAACATAACTGAAGACATTTGAAACATTTTCAATTGTAATGCCTTGAATTTATATGAATTTGTTGTTTTGATAGTGTTTACAATTACAACATACAACTTAGGTGGCATTGCAGAATATCTTCTCAAGACCGAGGTTTTGTTTCTATGCCTCTGGCAATTATCCGTTGAGACTAGCCCTATACAAACAACTAGATCAGATGAAAGATATTAACTACAATAGATCACACACCAAGTTTTGGGTTCTCCTTATTTTTAAGTATCTTTGAGAAACTGGATGTTTCTAGGAGTACAATTCTATTTCATTATAATGCTTCTTACTGGAGGTCATGCTTCTAAACCACTTCACATTACCTTTTCTTGTTTTGTCTAAGCATCTTTTCTGTGAAGAAAATGCATAGCAAAGAAAGTTTTAAAAAAATTAGCCAAGGGAGCCTTATTCTACTCTGATCTTGATAATTCTGTACTATTACAAAAGTTTTTGCCTTGATGGAAAGAAAGGGTATTTTTTAAGGAATGAAGGAAGTTTTTTTTTTTCCAAATGACTCTTAGGTGTATTACTATTGGATATAATTTGTTACAGATATTTATATTTTAAAGCTTCTTTCCCAAAAAAAGTTTTTTAAGATATCTTAGAGTTAGATTTCTAATTTCTTCCCATTTCTTACACATTTAGAACTAAAGATGCAGCCATGAATGTAGAAAAGTAAATATGGTATAGTGGGGAAAAAATGAAGTTGGAGGATCTATGTTTAAATCCCCACCCTTGATGATTACTACCTGCATGATCTTAAACAAAATATTTAGCCATCTTGATTTCCTCAGCTGCAAAATGGTGTTGAATTAATGGACTCTAAGATTCTCTTGCAGCTTCAAATTGACAAGCTTATGACAATATCCACAATGGTTATATACTTGTCAAAAATATCATTCATAGGAATTGCCATTTCAAATGTCATTTTTTACAAGTTAACTCTCCTAACTAAAAATAATTAAGAAAGAAGTCAAGGAGATGAATAAAATCTTAGATAAGTTAGATATCTAGAGAGAACTGAATGGAAATAGAAAGGAATATATCTTTTCTCAGTGGCACATGGTACCTTTACAAAATCATATGCTAGAGCATAAAAACTTTATAGTCAAATGCATAAAAGAAGAATTAATGTATTATTTTCAGATCATAATTCAATAAAATTACGTTTAACAAAGAATCATGGAAATACATTAAGAAATTAATCAGAAACTAAACCCTAGTCTCAAAGAATGAGTCAGTCAAGGAACAGATCATAGGAACAAATGATAATTTCGCTAAAGAGAATGATAACAATGAGACAACATCCTGAAAATTATGCGATGCTGGAAAAGCATTAATTGCAGAGGAAAATTTATATCTTTAAATGATTAAATCAATAAAATAGAGAAAGAGCACATCAATGCATTGGGTATGCAATTACAAAACTATAAAAAGAACAAATTTAAGATCGCTAGGTAAAAATTGGAAATCCTGAAAATTAAAGGTGAGGTTAATAGAACTGAATTCCAGAAAAAAAAACATTGAATTAATAAATAGAACTAGGAGCTGGTTTGATTATTTAAAAACCCCAATATAATAGATAAACCATTGGTTAATATGATTTGAAAAAAATAAAGAAAACAAATCACTAGCATCAAAAATGTGAAGGGTAAATGTATCGCTAATGAAGATCAAATTAAATCAATTAGAAGTAATTTTGACCAATTCTATGCCAATAAATAATTTATAATAAATATAATAAATAATTTAAGTGAAATGAAAGAATACCTACAAATGTATAAACTGATGGATTGAAGAAGAGGAAACATAGTATCTAAATAAACCATTTTAGAAAAAGAAATTGAATAGGTCATACATAAATAAGCTTCTCAAGAAAAAAAGCATCAGGACCATATGTATTTACAAATGAATTCTACTAAATATTTAAATATCTACTGATTCCAATACTAAATAAATTATTTGGAAAATAGGCAAAAAAGGAGTCCTACCAAACTCCTTTTATGAAATAAATATGGTGCTGATTCCTAAACTAGGAAGAGGAAAACAGAGAAAGAAAATACAGACCAATTTTCACTAATGAATATTAACACAAAAATACTAAATAAAATACCAGCTAGGAAAATACCGAAATATATCAAAAAGATTATACATTATGACCAAATGGGATTTATACCAGGAATGCAGGATAGGTTCAACATAATGAACATAATTGCTTATATCAAGTAAAATCAACAAAGACCATATCTTTATATCAATAGATACACAAAAAAGCTTTTAACAAAATACGGCACTCATTTCTATTAAAACTCCTGAAAGTATAGGTATAAATGGATTTTCCTTATCGGCCAGCATTATCTATAATAGGGATGTCTTCCCAATAAAATCAGGAGAGAAACAAGGATGCTCATTATCATTATTATTATTCAATATTGTATTAGAAATGCTAACAATAGAATTAAAAGGAGTAAAAAACTGAAAAAAATCAGAATGGATAAGGATGCTATGATAAATTGCTTGGAAAATCCTGGAGATTCAACTAAAATTTAGTTTAAGCAATCAATAATTTTAGCAAAGCAGGATATAAAATAAACTCACATAAATGATTAGCATTTCTATGTATCACCAACAATGCTCTTCAAGAAGAGACAGTAAGATACATCTCATTTTTTTAGAAATTTTATTTAAGGCAAGAGCGTTAAGAGTGACTTGCCCAAAGTCACACTTGACAAAGTCACACAGATAGGAAATTGTCACGTGTCTGATTTTGGATTTGAACTCAGGTCCTCCTGACTCCAGTGCCTGTTTTCTATCCACCCCACAACCTAGCTGCCCCCAAGATTCATTTCATTTAAAATAATTGAAAACAATATAAAATACTTAGGAATATATGTGCCAAGATAAACCCAAGAACTATGAACATAATTGTAAACTTTTTAAAACAAAATCAGATTTAAATAAGTAGAGCAATAGCCATTGTTCATGGGTGGGCTGAGCCAATATAATAAAGATGACAATTCTCCCCAATGCAGGACCTTATTCAGGGCCATTCAAAATATCCAAAATTATTTTATTGAACTAAACTGTACAAGCTAAGAAATGGAGCCACTGGAATAGAATGGGTATAGAATGTATACAGCAATAAATTTCTATAGTAACCTCATGTTGAAAGACACAAAGATTTAAGTTTTTGGAATAAGAACTCATTATTTAATAAGAATTGCTGGGAAAACTAGAAAGCAGTCTGGAAGAAACTAGGTATGGACCAATATTTTACACCTTTTCCAAGATAAGTTAAAAATGGATACATGACCTATACATAAGGGTAATATCATAAGTAAATTAGAAAAGCATGGAGTATTTTACCCATCAGATTTAGGGATAAGAGAAGAATAACATGCGTAAGCAAGACACAGAGTGCATCGTGGGTTATAAAATGAATAATATTGATTACATTAAGTTTAAATAAAACCAATGTAAACAAGATTAGGAGAGCAGAAACTGTGAAATAAAGGTCTCATATTTTAAATATATAGATAACTGAATCAAATCTATAAAAATATTAGTCATTCCCCAATTGATAAATGGTCAAAGGATAGGAACAGTTTTTTTTAAGAAATCAAAGATACATACAGATATGTATACACACACACACACACACACACACACATATATATATATATATATATATATAAATGTCATATAAAATTCTCTAAATTATTGCTTAAAGAAATATAAATTAAAGCAACTCAGATATCATCTCACATGTATCAGGTTGGTTAAAATGATAGAAATAGAAAATGACAAATGTTAGAGGGGATGTGGAAAAATTCGGACACTAATGCATTATTGGTGGAACTGTGAACTGATCTAACAATTTTGAAGAGCAATCTGGGATTATACCCAAAGAACTATAAAATTATATATATATATATATATATATATATATATATATATAGATATATAGATATATATATCTTGTAACTCAGAAATATGACCAAGTCTCTTTCCCAAGGTGATCAGGGAAAAGAAAAATAATATATCTGTTCTAAAATATTTATATAAGCTGTACTATATGATTGTGATGGAATGCTAATATGTTATAAGAAATGATGAACAAGTCAGCTTTAGAAAAACATGGAAAGACTTGCATGAAATAATGCAGAGTGACAGACAGTATTTGTAAAGATGAATAGTAATATTGTTCAAAGAGTAACTGTGAATAATTAAGCTATTTTAAATACTATCATCATTGAAATCCACTGCAAATTATTATGAAGGAAAATACTATCTACTTCCACACATGGATACATACACAATGCACCATGCATGTGTAACGTGTGGTTACACACATGTGCACATACTCACACGTGCAACATGCACAGGTTGATGAAATCTTGGGAGGGGAAGGAGATGGCTCGAAACTCAAAATGTAACAAAAAATAAATTTAATTAATTAAAATAAAATTTTACTCCCTAAATTGATTTCATTAAAATTCACTCTTTAAATGTTATACCCAGAACTTTCCCCAATTCTCCCTATATGAAAACTGCTATAAATAAACCTGAAACCCTGCAAAAATAGAGGTATTTAATCAAATCTCCAAAAGACTTTGACTTTATTTGAAATACATTAAGGTAGGTTACAAAGTATGCTGCATATCTTTTGACAAGACATGGAACTATGTGGCTGGTATAATTTCTAAATTTAGAGAGCTTTTATTTAAGATCTTTTATTGAATTTTTGAGGATAGTATGACCTTTTTTCCTCCCACAAGGGAAGATCTCTTTTAAAAAAAATTGAGCATTGAAACTGTATCAAGCATATATTCACCATTTGATGTGTCTGAACACTTCCTTTTTAAAATGAATTTGAAGTCTAAATAGAAACTGATCTTTTTTGCAAGTCTATACTCTAAGAAAAAGCACTGATTTCAGAGTCAGAGAACATGGTTCATGTAACAGTGTGTCATTTACTCCCTGGGTGACTTTAACCATGCCATCTAACTTCTTTGACCTCGGTTTCTCCCTCTAAAAAATTAAGTCCTATTGGACTTGATATGGACTATATACCCCTGAGGTTGTTCCAGATTAAGATCTAACAATTGCATTACTACAGTGATTAATTACAAACCCCTTCTATTCAAAGAGTTGGTGACAAATTTGATTTGTGTGAGCAATATTTTATATGACTGAGTAGCTAACAAAAATATTCTGAAAGTTATACTTTTCAACTAGAATATTTGTTAGAATTTCATTTTTTTACCTGGATCATTTTAGACTCCTAATAGGTTATCGTATATACTTTTAATCACATGTATAATACATGACAGTATATCATGCAAACTAACTGAACCTATTTGAATAAACTTAGCTACTAAGGGTCTAAAGAAATCAAAAGCTGAAACCACTTTTCATCTGTTTTTATATCACAAGTTTATTTTGCTTCTCATTTTCCACTAAGTAAATTTTATGAGTTTCTACCAGTAAAAACTAGAACCCGTGACCACTGGAGATCAGGAGAAAGAATTTTCAGCATCTTTACTATGTTCAATGATCCAATTTAATGCTCACTAAGATATTAAATTCTGGAACAGAGGAACTTAATGTTGGGACAGTGCTGAGCAGATAAATCTCACTTTCTGCTAGAAAATCATAGGAACTTAAACAATAAAACTTACTGGTTAGTTACTGATTTGAAAAATAGTTGGAATTCACCTGTTAATCTATATGTAGAGTAAGACAGGTTTCTTGCTTCAGGAGAAATAGGAGATAACATTATGACTTGAATAAATGATAACCAATTGCAAATAATAATAATAGATGGTGGTGCTTGCTCTACACTTTCATCAGCCTTCGTACATTTCGTTAAATTCCTCATCCAAACCTAGATTTCCTTAGGACCCACATTTTATTGGATAGTGGAAAGAGCCCTGGTTTCAGAGTTACAGGAGCATTCTTATTTAGAAAGGAAACAATTAACTGAGCTCATCGCTAGGTGATAATCTTTTTTCAAGATAGAGTTATGAAACATAAAATTCCCAATTTGTTATGGTTTCATTTGTTCTTTTTCTAATTAGTTTGAAGTATGGTCATTCTACTTAAAACACAGAAATAATAGGACGATACTAGGTGTAACCAAAAGAGGGCATATTCCACCCTTAGTGTCTTCACAAAACTTGCATAGTTGTCAAAGGGATCTCAACACATGGGACCAGGGCTCCACATGGCCAGAGGCATTCTAAGTTCTACCAGGAAAGTAAACACAGAAACTATAAATCAATTAGCCAATGTAATTTAGTGGCATTTGGTGAATTATTTAATGCAGAAGCTATATCTCCATTTAGCAGTCTTCCACTGAAACTATGGGAACTTAAAAATCAACATTAAATGCTTCACTCTCATAAGGATTCTTTGGATGTGAAATTTCATATTCCCTGGTAAAACTTCCTCCACATTCTAGGTTATAAATTGTCATTCATCAGCAAGAATGAAATGTAATGATTCCAGAAAAAGTATCACTGGTTCAAATAATACTTGGAAATCCAATGTACTTCAGTGAGCAAATATTAAATACCTACTATGTTCAACTAAAAAAGGAAGTCATGTGGCTGTCATCCAAATGTTTGCTTCTTTTTATAATAGAGAGATAAGAGAAAGCAAGGGCCCAGCATAGGTGCCCTTTAGGTAAACACATTCAAGTAACAGCCATTGTCTTGTAGGAAAAGACTTTATATGAAGGAAGTTTTTAAAAGTACAGAAGAAGATAATAAATCAAGTATATATTTAGATCATTTCCCCACCATATATATTTTTCTATTTTCTTGAGCATGTTTTCAAATTACAGTTCATTATTTAATTTATCTTGATGATTTTGGAGATGCTGTATATTTCTTTTATAGCCATGTATTAATTGGTATTTTAGTTTGATGTTAAATTCTCAGGTAATAACTTTATTTCCTTTATCATGATGCATCATACTAACTCTAGGTTACTAAATGAAGATGCCAGTGTATGTGGATTTCTTTCCAGACTAAATTTTGAAATCAGAAAGACAATGTGTTTCCCTCTCTAGCAGAGATAGCAATTCATAGAAGGAATATGGAGCTTCTGGAAGGAGAATCTTTATAAAGATCATATTTCTGATATAAAAATTCATATTGAACAGTGGACCTAGTAAATCACTGGGTAAGTGGTTGGCACAATTTTTACAGTTGTTCTTGGTTCAAAGAGATAGGTATCGGAAATAGGGTAAAATAGAAGGCATGTCATCTATTCTTATTGAAATCTGACAACCATGGTCCATCTCTACAAGATCAAATATTAAAGCAGACACGAGAATGATTTTAAAGATTACATTCACTTTTCCTCCCCTTTTTCCCTCTTCAGAAAACAGAAGTTACTTTGGGGCAAATATCGCACATCTCTTATGCTTTCTTCTTCCAGAAACCGGCAAAGGAAACGAAGAATTTCAAGAGCATGCATCCAAACGCCACAGTGTGGTACAGAAGCGGAAAATGTAATTGCATTTGTCTTGGGGCAGGCTCACTGCTTAGTCAACACCTCGTGTTAAAACTTAAGACGTGTCAGCTCCTAGCCATACCGCATGTCCCTGGTGCCAAGAAACAAGGCGGCCAACCTCAGGGCTCTGGCTCAAGTTCACAGCACCTCCACTTTCCCAGGGGATAATGAAAGGCGCAGGGGAGCTCCCGCAATCTAGTGCTTCCCTAGGGCCGGTCTCCAACCATTCCTTACCCTGCCAGACCCTTATTTCCTAGGAAGACTTGTCTGAAAAAGAAGCCTCTCTTCTTCTCTGTCTTAATCAATTTGGACTGATAGATTTATGTGGAGCTTAAAGAGTTTTACATATTTGACCCTCACAACAGCCCTGCCAGGTAGCATCCCCATTTTGTAGATGAAGAAACTGAGGGTGAGACTGGTTCAGCGACTTGCCCAGAATGTCATAGGAAAAAAAAGAGAAAGGGAAGAGAATCAAGAGAGGAGGGATGGTGGCACCAGACTAAGACCGGGGGGTTTGAGGAGGAATGACAGAAAACAGGACCTAAACCACTGGTCGGGTAGCTCGGTTTCCTCCCTCACTCTTACTACCTACCTCCCCATTTCCCTCTTCCTCCCTGATAGGAGATCAGTTAAAGATTACACCGCAGCCGGCACACTTCAAAGCCTCCCCTCCTGAGCCAAAGGTAAAGATAACATTCTTGCAGGTCTAATCAGGTCCTGCGGTTGCCCCTCTTTTAATCACCTGGTTTTAAAGTTAAAAAAAAAGTTACATCAGGCGGCGGTGGGATGTAAGCTTGGGAGTCTCTTTCTAGTTACAGAAACTCCTTTTAGAATAAACTTATAGCACTATGTTTCTTAGAGATTACGGAAAGGCTCAGCCTCTGCATGGAGCGCTCAGTGGCCATCTGCTGGGTATTGTAAGGTTCAAGAGAGAAACGCCTTCCAGCCTCCAATCTCTCATTTCAACAAACACCTTTTATTTTTTTTTCTTTTTCTGAGATCCATCATTGCTTTCGGGGAGGTGGAAGTCTGCCTTTTCTTCCGATCGTTTCCTCAAGGATTCTCAACCAAGGTTGCCCTTCACACAGTGGGCGCTCGGGAAGTATTTGCAAAAATGAATGAATGAATGAATGAATGAAAGGCTGGATGGATGCGTCTGCAAATATGCACGCTGTCCAGACGCACGCTCTGGAAGCAAGCACCCCCCCCCCCCCCCCCCCGCTCCTCGCTGCGAGGGCAGGAGAGGCTCCCCTCCCAGGAAGGTCACCTCTTTGGCACAATCGCCTCAACTCTTGCCAAGCGCCCACATCATCTGGGGTGCCTCTGGCCCCTGAGCCCCGAGCACTTACAGGTAAGAAGTGAAGACACTGAGGTTGGCTGGGACTCCGGTGAGTCCCAGGTCGGAGCAGTCCACCCTGAGCAGCATCCTGCCGTCCCGATCGCACTGACAGTGGGCCGGGCAGCCCAGCTGCCCAGCGGCCAAGGTCTCGGCGGGACTCCCACGAGCCAGAAGCCGCCCCTGCAGCAGGAGCGCCCAGAACAGGAGCGCACCGGCCGGGGAAGTGTCCATGGTGCCAGGGAGACCCGGGTGAGGGGAGGAAGCGCGGGGCAGCGGGGCGAGCCGGCGGCTGGACAGCCTGGCTCCCCGGCACTCCTCACTTGGGCGCCTTCCCCCGTTAAGTCTGGCCTGCGGCTCAGCGATCCTGCCCTTTAGGGGAAAGGAGAACGGACGCGAAGCTGCAGAGCGTTGCTGCAGAGTTGCGGGGGCTGCCGCCGCTGCGCTCCCCGCGGCGCTGGCCTCCGCGTTGATCTTGCCGCCACTGCTGCGGGGCTGCTGCAGGCGGGCTGGAGTCACATCTCTCAGTTCACGCTTTTTTTTTAAAGGGCTCCGGCCCGAATTGCGCGCCCAGTGACGTCAGCGCAGCCTGGCTTCCCCCGCGCCCCTCCCGCCCCAACTTTTCCCTCCTTCTTTTCCTCTCCCTCCTTCCCCTCACTCTCTGGGGCGGAGGGAAGGAGGAGGTGGGGGCGGGGGCGGAGGCCTGAGGATTCCAGCGCCCTAGCATTCAGCAGCCCGGATGGACCCCCGTCCTAGCCCACTCCTGCCTCCGCCTCCCCTTGCCCTCCTGCAATGCGGGCAGAGGTTCGGAAGACAGGAGAGATCTTCAGCACTTGGCCTAGGAGCCCAGGCTCAAGCTGCCCAAACAGGACTCTCATCGAGCCCTAAAAAGAAAACTAAAGCTGCGTCCAGAAAGTAGCCATAGGCAAGGGAATCACTAAAGAACCCAAGCGATCAATGGGGATGGCTGCGTCCTGAGCCGTTCACCACAGGGCTCAGCTTGCTATGCCGAATGGCTAAATCAATACGACTCTTGCAGGAGTACTACAGTTGGGCCTTTCCAACTTATCCAGGCGGGGAAGTCGGATGAGGTTAATTATTTTTTTGAGCATGCTTTGGGATCTCCACAGAATCACCTGTAGCTAAGTACCGTTGCAGATGGTACCAAGGAGATGCCTTCGTTCTAGCCCTTAACCACACCCCTCCTCTCGTGACCTGCAAAGTTGCCATACCTAGAAGAGTTGGAACGCTTCGCATCTCCCCTTAAAAACAAAGACATTCTTCAAAGTCACACCTAGGCCAGGGCTTCTGCTATAAATTCAGTCATCTTTCCAATACAGGTGGAATGCAGACACCTAGCTCTCAGAGAAACCGGGACTGCTGGATATTTACAACTCTCCAAAGATTAAGAAGAAACAGTCAGGAATCCAGATTTCTTTTGGAAGAAGGCACATTCCCAATCAGTTCAAGAATCTTATTGGAGATGTTTAGCATGGTTATAAATGTAGAGACCTTATTAGATTATTCTCTGTCGGGGGGGGGGGGAGGGAGGGAAGGGAGGAAGCGAGGGAGGGAGGGAGGGAGGGAGGGAGAAAAATGTAAAACTCAAAACCTTGCAAAGAATGAATGGTAAAAATTACTATTGCATGTAGTTGGCAAAACAAATGAATAAAATATTTTTTAAAAGGAATCTTATTGCAGGAAGAAATTGTGCTATACTGAAATGAATTCTGATTTTGGAGGCAGAGGACTTGGGTATGCATACTAACTTTGTCACTTATTTACTTGCATGACTTTGGGCAAGCCTTCATCTCCTGGTCCTCTGCTTCCTCATCCGTAAGATGAGAATTAGAATAAATTATTTCTGAAGTCTCCTTCTAGGTCCAAACCTATGCTTTTGAGAATGGATCCAAGCAATAGCCTAAAGAAATAGAAACCTGACCATTTTTAGATCAATCTTTTTAAACCTAAGCATTTCTCTTGTCATTCTTCTGTTTAGGATTCTGCTATGCCTTCCAAAACAGCCTGATTCATCAAGTTTAAATATTTATTTTTCAAAAAAATGGGTCTTTATAATTTGACCCCATCTTACTTTCTCAAGTTAATTTTCTACTACTCTGAGACATACATACTTCACTCCAATCAGACTAGTTTCAGTGGTGCCCCTCTCTTTTTCCATCTTCTCAAAAATGGAATTCATTGATTAATTTATTCATTATTTACACAATTTACACTCATTCTTCCATCCATTTATTCAACAAATAGCTAATGAATTCCAAAAGCATATTCTTGTTAGCTACTTATCTATGTTCATGTCTGGGTGTTCTTTCTGCCTCTTCTACAAGATTCTCTCAGTCTTTTCCTTCTCCCTCTCCCTTTCTCTTTCTCTGTCTCTGTCTCTCCCCCACCCCCACTTCCAGCTTCTCCAGTCCATATTCAACTCCCTTCTTTCAATTTTCATCAGATTTATCTTCTTAATTATTAAGTGCTTCATTATAATGAGTCCTCTGTGGATTGGTAGAATGAAAGTTGTCTTGGAATCAGGCCCTTCTGGGTTCAGACCCTACTTGTGGAGACATTGATGGCTATGACTTTGGGGAAGTCACTACTTGCTTAGTATAGTATGAATAAAACTAAACTAGAAATCTTTAAAACTAGAAATAAATGAGTTAATTGCTCATCTGATTTGATAAGGGGAGATTCTATACCATTAAATGAGATGTATTTTTTTTGTATACATTTTAAAAAAAAGACTTTTTCTGGGATTGCTGCCTCTTCTTTTTCATTAAGCCAGAATCAACTTCTTTTGAAAAACATGAACCTTTTTTTGTATCAGAATTTTTAAGAAGAGGTAGAAGGTGAAAATCTGTAAGTAATTTTGAAGTCATAGAAATGTTGCTGAAATAAATACCTGGGCACCCATTTGAGTGATATAGTGTACAGTCATCTTTTCATCAAGTAAGAGCCTGGTAGGTATTCAAAATACTAGAGATATGTAATTAAATATATGAACCAGACCCTGTTCTCACTTGGAGAAACAAAACTAACTACTAAGGGGGGCCCCTTAGCTCTGGATCTATTAATGCAAATCTATGAATGCAAATGAAGTTCAATACTGGAGGAGTCTTGTTTCATAGGAAGAACCAAACTGTTTTTTAAAGTCTTTGACTTTTTCCTCTTTACCCATGAGCCCCCGGTGAGAATCACTTAGAACTTAGATTTGGCACATATCTTAGGCATCACTTAGAAGCATGAGTGGAAAGGTACTCAAAGTACAATGTAAATCATGTGTAGGACAGTTAATTATTTCCTTTCTCACATATTCATAAATGCTAAGCACACAAAAACTTAGAAGTACATAAGTGACTAACTATGAAGCATCCACTTATGAATGATATTAAGATATTGGATATTGTTAGTTAAAAATCCAACATTAAGTATTTTGTAGCATTATCCCATAAGCATTTGACCTTTACTTTTGGTCTTCAGGGTATTTCTCAAAGTCTAGGCAAGGGCTTGGGTTCTTCCTCCTGTCAGTGGTCACCTTCAATCCCAAAAGGTTCTAGAGTGGTTGCAAGGTAAATCTCTACATCCAACACCAACCAAGACAGCCAGTGCAACCAGTGCATTCAGCACCAACAAAGGGACTTAGGAGCACACAACTTCTGGGAAAGTCCAGTTCAGTATCAGTATTGAGTCATCCATGGTTGAGAAAAAAAAAACACAAAGCAAAGAGTTTTGAGGTCTAGTAGGGTTGTTACCTATTAGTGGTTCATTTTTGAAGGGGGATTAGGGGAACTAATGCTCCCTCCTTCTTCTCCTCTCTAATCTCCCTTACACACACACACACACACACACACACACACACACACACACACACACACACACACACACATTCACAAAAAAGTCTCTGAGACAAGAACATGGAGAGATAGAAACAGTCAGACTGAGAGACAGAGATATAGACAGAGAAAGACATAGAGACACCAAGATAGAACAAAGAGACTGAGAGATCTTTTCTTTCTTTCTTTCTTTCTTTCTTTCTTTCTTTCTTTCTTTCTTTCTTTTTCTCTCTTTCTTTCTCTTCCTTCCTTCCTTTCTTTTTTCTTTCTTTCTTTCTTTCTTTCTCTTTCTTTCTTTCTTTCTTCTTTTCTTCCTCCCTCCTCTCTCTCTCTCTCTCTCTCTCTCTCTCTCTCTCTCTCTCTCTCATTATCTTAGCAAGAGACAGAGAGAAGCTATCTCTCCTTTTAAAAGTTGTCTCAGTGAGTGACTCTTTTGGGGATAGTACTTGGTCTTTTTGATATTAGCATTCCTTTCCATTATCTGGATCCAAAGATCTGTTAAGGGGATTTGTTCTCCATCCCAAAGCATCTAGATTTTTCAGCACTGACCAGCCAGAGCAGTTCCACTCTGCTAGAGTAGGATCATAAATGCAGGTTTGGAAAGGCCCTCATAGCTCAATTTTAAAGTTAGGGAAATGAGTCCCTCCACTGCCCTACCTAGGGACTTACCCAAGGTCATGCAAATATCAAGCCACAAGTGGTATTTGGATTCAATTCATTGATTTAAGAACCAGTACTCTTTACCTTGCATTTGAAGACATGGATTAAGAGTATCCCACAGATAGGCAGAACTAATTGTCAAAAAGTATATAGTTTCAAGAATCATCTTTGAAGGAGGCTCTGCTCTTTCACCTTTATCCTACTGAGGTCCAAGCTTAGATATTACAGGAATATGGAGAGAAAGTATATTGTTGTCGAGGAAAATTAGTACTTCAGAATCAGATATTTAGGTAAGAGGGGTCTTCATTTGTCATTTTGGAAGTACTTAATTAGAGTTGAGGAAGAATTCAATGGTTTGTATCATCCCAGGAATGGAAAAAATCCAGTTTCTATTAAGACTATTAGATTCATTGTTCCTGAAATAGAGTCAGGGAGACTCAAGTACCTATTTTCCTGGTTTGGTAAACGAATGTTGTCCTAATTCTTTAATCTTTGAGAAAAGTTCACTGCTAAAAACATTTAGGTATTACCACAAGAATTACTAATATGCTCAACTGAAGCAAGCCAGGATAATTTTAGTTAACAGGTAAGTCAATATTTCTTTTAGAAGTATAGGGAAATAGTGTTTACACAACTGGTGGGCTATTATGGACTTATTTAACTTGCTCAAAAGAATGTAGAGCCCACTATTTGTCCTGCTCATTTTACATTCATGATATAATCAGTCTTAAGCTGAATTTCTTAACTTCCTTTTAAGCAACAAAGTCTAATTAATTGAGGCGGGTAGAGGGGATTTAAGAGGAGAGATATATTTTCTTTCAGAATTATTTATTTTGCGAGAAAGAATTAGCTCAACTAATCCATTCTTTTAAATAGTCTATTACGTAAAATCAGTCAGGTCTGTATTTGATTTGACCCAACATAAATGTAAACCTTTAAATATATCCAGATGTTCACAATGTGCAAAAAGAAGGGTTAGTGATAAATAGTACTTATCAATTTTTCATCCACTTTGACCATCATGCATAATTTCATCCATATTTCACATTTAATAAATTCATATGGTCTTCATTGGTTTTAGGCAGAGATATGCTTTCTTATATATATATATATATATATATCAGTCAAATTAAGCTAACATTTAAATCATAAGTGTATGTTTGATTTTAAAATTTAATGTGAAAAATGATAAAATAATTTAAAAAATTCTAAATTTATTTCCCTGTCTCAATTAAATGAAGTACACATATATTAAAGTGCCTAATGCCTACAAAGCCTTCAACAAGACCTTAGTTGATACTTTCTTTTGTAGTGGGAAGGTGACCCTACAATCTCAAAAGCTATGCCAAAAGATCATAAGTTTTGGAAAGTTCTGCCATTATGGATAGGCTCTGCATAAGATTCCAGCAACAGGTTATATCAGATTTCTGAGAACCAGCTTAAAAAAGTTCAGGGGATCCATTACCAGTGAAATGGATGGCAAATGATGAATTCTTTGGCTATGACAACCCATGAAATATAGAAAATACAAAGTAGATCTCAGTCCTGAGGGGCCTTCTGCTTTTGCAGCAATGGTGAAAGAATGATGGTAGGGAGAAAGGACAAGAATCATACTATTTTAGAGCATTTATAAATATTTTAGGTTTTTTTCCCCTCTAATTGTAAAATGCTTGTTTCATGGATGTATAAAACTATCTCATTTTAAAAGAATAATTGTCTTATTGGTAGCTTTTCTTCATGTCCATTTCCTCCTGCACCCCTTCCTCATCTTTCCTGTTTCATGTCACAAAGAATTTGTTTAAGAGAAGAAAAAACTAAGCAAAGTTGATTGATACATGGGGAAAAAATCTTACATGTACAAAGTGTCACATCTGCAAAAGAGTGAAGTAGGGAAGTTTTCTTATATTCCTCATATTTCCTTTTTTTTGGCCAATGCTTTCTGGAATATCTGGACCAGTTTCTTGGGTAAAAAGTAAAGATGAAAAGGGCTATTTAGGCATGAGTAGGAATGAGGGATGGTTTGTGAGGTGCCTTAAGGTAATTGATAGAATATTGAGTTTAGAGAAGCATTTTGGTTTGACTGGAACATAGAAGGTGGTAGCATGAAATAATGTTAGAAAGTTAGGTTGAAGGCAGATTATAGAAGACCTTAAATGCCAGACCAGGAAACATATTTTATCATAGGGGATCAGTTATAAGTTTCATTTAATTTTGTCAGATATAATGCTGAATAATGGATTCCATATGTCCCAGAGTATTGCTCTTTTTATTTCTTCTTTTTACTTCTTACTTCTACAGCAAGGTTCAGACTACTTATGTACAAAATTCCAATGGAATTAGGTGCTAACATGCTCATTCCAGCAAAGTTGATTTCTCCAAAGTCTTAGGTTGGGTATTTACTATCAAAATAGTTTGATTTAGTTTACTGTGGAAGGTTACATAAGCCATCTCTAGAGGAAAGAAAGAAGGGAAGGCAAAAGGACAGAAAGGACAAAAGACAAAATTCAAAGAAGAGCAGAGTTTAGGATAGAAAAAAATAGGTAGGGTCAGGCAGAATCAGAAAGTAAAACTGATTAGTGTTATATGTTATCCATGGTAGATCATGGAATCATAGACTGAAAGCTGGAAGAAATTTCAGAGGCCATATAATTCAGCTTCTTCCCATTTTAGATAAGGAAAATGAACCCCACGGATGTTGAGTGACTTGCCTAAAGTCCTACACATAATATGAAGTGGAATTTGAATCCACTTTCTCTGATTCCAGAACCTTTGCTATTTTTGTCTGAGGAAACTAAGAGAATTAAGGAAATTAGGATAGCAAGTGGTTAATTATGGAGCTTGTGACTCATTTCTGGAGTTACCTCAGTTCCCTGTCTATTCAGTTATGGTCTAGTCCAATTTGTGTTTTAGGAGTAAACTTTATTCAATTGTGGGAACTAGGAGAAAACCGTATTGCATTATTTGAACCTAGTCCTTTTTTGATGAGGAAATTGGATCACCTCTCCCTGCTGTTTAGAGTCCTTTAATTAAGGTCCTTGATTATGCTGACCAGATCCTGAGATTGATACAAGGAGGTTACTCACAATTGTATTCATATGTCTTATCTGAAAAATGTCTCCATGCTTATCAATCAGTTATTGTGTCCATGTTCCTTTGATATACTTGGGGAGAATGGGATATTTTTTTTTCTGATTTCAGGGATTTATACCTGTTCACTCTTTCCATTCCTGTTTTCTTGGGCTTGCCATAAACTGATGTGCTCAGAAGATCGAACTTTCGTTTCCTCAGTCATTTCATTTTTCATCTGCCACATATCATTCCTCTCAATAACTTCACTTCTCACTTTACTGAGAAGACCAAAGCCCTGGCCCTTCCTTCTATGATGACAATTTTTTTGGAGTATTGCTCTTGAACTCATTCTCTCTTATCTCTTCCATCTAACCTTCCATCCATCCATCCATTCATCCATCCATGTATCCATCCATCCATCCATCCATCCATCCATCCATCCATCCATCCATCAATATGCATTTCCTATTAAGCACTTCCTATATGCCAGACAGAGGTTCTTAACTGGTTCTATGGAGGTTCTTAACTGTTTTTTCTGAGTATTATGGACCTCCTTTGGCAATCTTGTGAAACCTGTGGACTCCTTTTCAGAGTATTGTTTATCAAGGCATAAAATAAAATATGTAGGATTATAAAGAAAACTAATTATATTGAATACAGTTATCAAAAATATAACTTAAAAAACATTCACAGATCCCAGATTAAGAACTTTTATAGCAAAAGGAAATGTTATTGGGAGAGTGGAAGCAGCAGAGAAAAAAATCTTACTTCTCCCTGTTGTCCCCACTCTCTAAGCTGCTTCATCACTTATCATCTGACACTCTAAGCCCTTTATTACAATAACATATTCAAGAAGTTCCATGGCTTGATCCTTAAAGCACATATTCTCTCCTACATCTCTCCCTTTCCTACTGACTTTTTCCTCCCACTTCATACATACACACACACACACACACACACACACACACACACACACACACAAACACTTTGGAATCTTACCCCTAGACAGTAAATTCTAAAACTTATTACCCCCTCAAGCTATTGAAGTACCATCCCTCTTCTCTCCTTGCCTGGAAGCTTTTTAAAAAAGTAATCCCAAAAAACTCCATTCTATTACTTAGCTATTCAAGCTCAGCCACTTGCAAAATAGCATTTCTGTTCTCCTCCTCTTCCCTCCCCCCCATTCTCCAGAAAAATACTTTTATTTTTTTTCTGATAGTTCTAAGTTATCTTCCCTGCACTGACTAGAATAGAGCTTTTCTCAAAGTAGATGCTCATCAAATATTTGTTGAATAGATAAATGAATGAAGTTAAGTGGATTGTAGAATTATCTCAGTTGCAACCTGGATAGTCTTCTCATAACTCTTCTTTGAATCCATGCTTAGAAGAATAAAATATTATTAGAAACAATTAGAAAATAAAGAAAAGAAATGTGAAGCAGAAACAGTTAAAGATTCAAGACTATCAGTTGTATAGCACCACTTAGATCAGGGGTCCTTAACCCAAGTGCCTTGAATTTGTTTAAAAAATTTTTGATATTTGTATTTCAAGATATTTGGTTTCCTTTGTATGTTATTTTACACATTTAAACATTCTGTAAAGAGGTCCAAATGTTCCATTAGATTGCCAAAGGTGCCATGAAACAACAAAAAAATTAGAATCCCTGCCCTAGAGAAAGGGTTAGATTTATGAACTTAGTATTCAGGATTTGAAAGATTTTTAATAAATACAAAGGAAGGAGAAGTAAAGAATTTTAAAAACATAATTTCAGAAAAAGAAGTTGAACAAGTTATAAATGAACTCACAAAGAAAACAACCTAGGACTAGATGGAGTCATAAATGAATTCTACCAAACATTCAAAGAACTGTTCATTCTGATATTACCGAACCTGGTTGTAAAAATGGGGGGGGGGGAAGGACAATGCTTTTTAATTGTCTTTTTGTCTTGATACCTAAGCCAAAGAGAACCAAAACAGAGAAAGAAATCTCTAGAATAATAAGCCTAATTAATTTTGAGACAAACATTTTAAATAAAATATTAGCAAAGAGGCTATGGTATTCTATTACAAATGTTATAGACCATGACCAGGTTGGATTTATACAAGGAATACAAGATTGGCTCAATATTTTTAAAAAATTGTAAACATAACATGGAAAATTAATAACAAGGACAACAAAATTCTATAATATCACTAGGTGTAGAAAAAAAGAACTTTTGATAAAATATAACACTCATTTCTGTTTAAAAACTGTAGAAAACAAAGGATTAAAGAAACCTTTCCTTCATATGGTAAGTGATCTCTTTATAAAAACAAAAATGAATATTATCTGTAATGGAGATAAACTACAGACACTTCCAATAAGATTAGAAGGTAAAGCCCTGGAATTTACCTCAATGTCCCTGGCCTTCTCACCTTGGAAAATTCCTTCACCCTTTTTTCCATTGATGAGTTCTGCCTGTCATTTCCAATTTGAAGAAAGGCTAGTCATCTTTTATCCTTTCTTAACTGTGATTCTGCCTCTCTGGATTTTACACTATGTCCCGAGTTGGACAACTTCCCCTTCTCTCTCTCCCCCTTGCTTTTCAGCTTCCTTTTATGTGTAGTCTTTCCATTAGAATGCAAGCTCCTTGAGGATAGGAACTGCCTTTTTGTTTGTTTGTGTATTGTATCCCTGGTACAATGATTGACTCATATAGCAAGTGTTTAACAAGCATTTTAGAACACATCATAAAAGAAATTTCTTTTTTTTGATCTATGGCTAAGGGAAGAGCTCATGACCAAATAAGGGATTGAGAGGATCATCTAAGATAAAGCCAACAATTTTGGTTACACAAAATTTAAAAGGTTTTGCACAAAAAATTAAAAAAGGACAACATTGAATGTGGGGAAAATCTTTGCATCAAGTTTCTTTGATAAATGTCTCATTTCCAACAAATAAAAAAATGTATTCAAATTTACATAAATAAGAAACATTCCCCATTTGATAAATGGTCAAAGAATATGAATAAGCAGCTCTAGGAGGATATTCAAGCTGTCAATGTCTACATGAAACTAAGTCCCATATCATTAATAATTAGAGGAATTCCAAGCAGCTCTGAGATTCCATCTTATATACATCAATTGACAATAGTGACAAAAAAGAAAATAATGAATGTTAGAGGAAACTATGAGAATATAGGTACATTAATATACTACTGGTAGAGTTCTGAATTGGTCAAATCATTCTAGAAGGCAGTTTTGTACTATTCCACCAAAGTTACTAAAATATGAATACCCTTTGATCCAGAAATGTCATTACTAAGTACATATCCCCAAAGAGATCAAAACAAAAGGGAAAAAGATACACACATACATGAGAATATTCATAACAGCTCTTTTATATGTCAAATAAATTAAAGAATGGTTATCAATTAGCATATTTGAATTGAATGAAATATAATATGGTAAAATGATGAAAGAACTTTAGGAAGACTTGATGATGTAGAGTATAGTGAATAGGACCAGGAAGATGATTTATTCAGAAATAGCATCATATGAAAGAAAAACAACTTTGAAAGACTTATTAAGTCTAATCACTGCAAAGAGCAATGATGAGTGCATAGGACTGATGATGCACTGTGTTACTCATCTTTTGATGGAAAGGGGATGGATTTGAGATGCAGAATGAGATGAACGGTTTTGGATAAAGCTAATGTGGGAATTTATTGTGCTTGACTATTTAGATATGTTACAAAGTCCCCCTCCCTGCAGAGGAGAAAGGAGATAGTATGAAGAGAAAAATAATGCTTTTTAATTGAAAAAAGGGTAAAATGTTCTTAATTGTTAAGTTCATAATAAAAAACAATTTTAAAAAGAAATATAAATTAAAAACCCAATACAAGATGATATACAACAAATTTCATGAGGTATTTTATTTTCATGTGGTCACTTTATAGTTAAAGCATTTCACTGAAATAATTATCTCATGAACAGAACAAAGTACAATGTACAAACACAATGAGTAAATGAGCCACAGTAAAAACTTTTCCAGATTTCCTCAGTTAAATTTTACAGATATCTTTTGGTTACCATGGCTAGGATAGTGCATTAATAAGACAAGTCTGTTTCTCTTAAATATATACATATGTATGTATATATGTGTATATCTCATGAAGTAAAATTTTGATTTGAGGCCAAGATGCTGTTTTTATTTTGGCATGTAAATTTTGGACTTGCTAAAACATAAATTAGGCTATATATTTAATGATATAAACTTCAAGTTTCCTTATCAGTAGATTTAGATGACTGGTAGGAGGGAAATTACCAGGGGGGTAAATTTCTTCTACTATTGCAGAGTGGCACCTTCTCTGCAACTTAAAGTCTTAGACAGTTGCCTGGAGCACTTAAAGACTAAATGATTTGTCCAGGATCATACACTCCACATGTTTCAGAGGTGAGATTTGAACTAAAGTTTAGGTGAATTTAGGGCTATCTCTCCAGCTTCTTTGATCTTAACTGAATCACAAACTCTTATTAGCTTGGGAGGAAGAATTTTTTTTTCCTCCTCCTCTCCTGTGGCTAAGTGGCCCTGTGGATAGATCTCTGAACTTGGAATCAGGAAACTCATGTTTATGAGTTCAAATCAAGCCTCAGATACTTACTAGCTTTGTGAGCCTGAGCAAGTCATCTTTAGCCTTGTTTGCCTCAGTTTCTTCATCCATAAAGTGAGCTGGAGAAGGGAATGGCAAAGCACACTGATATTTTTGCCAAGAAAACCCCAAATGGGTCTTTAAGAATTGGGCACAGCTGAAATGACTCAGCAACAACTCTCCTGGATGGTGTTTCTTCCCTATCTCTGGAATTATCCCTCTAAGATAAGTATATTTTTGTGAGCTTCAGGGTGATAGCTAGCTAGAGCTTAAAAGGCAGGAAAGTTTTCATAACTCTTTTCTTTCTTCTCACTGATGTGATAATGTGGATTCTTTATCTCGATTTTAGGATTGGGTTGGTACCATCAGGTTGAATCCATTAGCAGTCAGGAGCAATAAATCAATGACAGATTAATACCCCAGAAGTCAATCTTTATAGTTTGAATTGTGTTTGTGTATATGTGTTAAAATAAGACCTTTTAAAAAGGAAAGTAGGTTTACTGTTTTATTTTTTTTAATTAGAGACATTTCAGAAAAATTAATTTATGTTTTAGTATTTATAAGTTAGTAGAAATATCTCATGAGCTAAATTAAAATGTTTATGTCTATAATTGTCAGTTATTTTTCTCTTTGCACTGACTCTTGAGAATGTGTTTTCCCATCCAACCTTTTAAAAAATAAATCCCCCATTCATTCCTCCTTTTGCCTTTCCCTGCCTTTCCACAGTGAGTAGATCCAAGATCTGGAGCAGACAGAGGTAGAGAAGAGAGCTCTGGCATCTATGCCTTCACCCCAGGACCTCAAGAAATCAGTGAAGAAAGGGTTAAAAGGCTTTAATACATGAAAACTGGTGTAGGACAAGTTTTGCAGTCCCTTTTAATTATTTACTATCAATTACTATTCACAAATGGGATAATTGCTTCAGCAATATGGCAAGAACAATCTTACAAACATTTCCACCCAGCACCTCTAGGACATCATCTCCCTATATCTCTGTAGCAAGGAGGGGAAGGGAAGATTAATCTCAAAGTTTAGCACTTGTTCCACCAAAATTATTTGTACCTGTGATTGACATTCCATTAGTATTTAAGAGTTGAGGGGCAACTGGGTAACCTAATGGATAGAGCATTGACCCTAAAATCAGTATGATCTGGGTTTAAATCTCACCTCAATCACTTTCTAGCTATGTGCGACCCTGGCAAGTTATTTAATTTTGATTGTCTTAAAAAAAGAAGAATTTAAACCTGAAAGTTAGCGGTCATCTAATTGAGTCCTTTAAACATATAGAAGAGGAAATGAAGCACAGAGAAAGGAAAAAATTCACTTTCCCATTGTCATTCAGAAAGTTCCAAACTAGGATTTAATATAAACTATATAAAGCTAGCATTTTAATATAAATCTAGTGCTATTTTAAAATATCAGACCAACAAGTATTTATAAAGTGCTCAGTACTAATATGTTAAATATATATTTAAACTTTATATGTATATGTATATAAGTTAAAATTCACTTTATTCAATTGGAATTTTAAGGAATCTATGTTCTTGTTTTTTCATAAAAGGCAGATATCATAGTATTCTAGATTCAGAATTTGACCTGACAAGAGATTTAACCTTTCTTTTTATAGTTGAGGAAAGCCAGTGTAGGTGACTACCAAAGGTCAACAGATGGATGACAACTAAGATTTGATCCCACATCTTCTGCCTCCAAATCCTATACTCCATCCAATTTGCCATACTCCTTTTTAAAAACAAATTTATTCATTCTAGAATAACAATGACTCTATGACTTAATTTTCATACTTTCATTCTCCATTGCAGTGGTCCTCCTCTCTCAATGAGATCCTTCAAAAACCTTCATTTTGGAGAAAAGTCAAGATTAGTCAACTGTTGTTCCATTCCTGGCTTCTCTTCTGACTCTTTAGAGTCAATACCACATGACCTTTTCTTCCACTTTCCTTTTAGGTGTAGTCTGCTTCAATTAGAATGCTCTTGAGTGAGGGGTAGTGACTGTCTTTTGTTTGTATTTGTATTCTGGGTTCTTAGCAGAAGGTTTAGCATAAAGGAGCTAAATAAATTGCTGAATTGATAAAATGTGACACGAATATGCAAACATACAAAATTTCTTTCTAGTGTGCATGTTTGTATATTATGGCATATATATGCACATACTACAAAGCCACATACATACATAATTGTGACTATATAATATAAATACATAAATAAATATGCACACATTCAAATATATACATGTAGAGTAAAAATAAGGTATTTTTCAATGTGTATGGTTTTTAAAAAAATCTACATCCCTCTTGTTGATTAGAAAAGAACTGCCTTTGGAGTTAATAATGAAGGAATGAACGAGTACTTATTAAGGTCCCACTCTGGGTTCAATCGCTGTCCTAAGTGCTAAAGAGGTAAATATAAAAGTCCCTGCTTCTGGTAGCTTAAATTTTAATGAGGGGGAAAACATATATAGGAGAGTAGTGACCTGAGTTAGGTGTTTTTTGTCAAAAATCACTGGGGTAGAGTGTGGAACAATTGACTGACATATCCGTTCCAGAATCAATAGAAGTGTTAACTTAATTACAGTTTTAAAGTGAAAAAACCACAGCTGGGTACACACGGATTAGGGTATTGTGTCTGCTCCCTGTTCTGTACCAAACATGTTGTTTAGATAGAGTTCATTTCTGGGAAGTCTGCTTCTACTGAGAGGGATTGGACTCCCTTTTCTCTTAGTTTTTGATTTATTAATTTCTCCACCTAGCACCCCAGAACCCATTTACTTAAAGCTTAGGTTATGGCTTGCACTCCCTAATGAGTAAAAGTTAGATAGGTACTCAATGTACAATATGAGTCAAATATGGGACAAGTAATTTATTCCTACACATATAAGAAAGGTTAAATAGAAACCGAACAGCTCAAATAGCTATACTTCTTCAACAATTGTAATAATTTTCTGGGAGGCTAATAATGAAATCTCATAAGAACATAAACTAATTTGTGGAACTACTAATTAGGCATTTCACATTTTAGCTTAGCTTTGCATTGTCTGAACAACTACTGCCATATATCTACTAATAAAACAGATAGACTTAGGCCAATCCTCTCATTGGTGTTGGTTCTTTCCTAGAATGCTGGGGACTCTTCTTCCAGCTACAACTTAATAGAGCCAGGCATCTGGAACTCACGAGGTTATCTTAATCCTTATCATGTCTATCTGAGGAAAGTTAGTTTTCTTACCTAATATCTGAAAATAATAAGAATCAATATTATAAAATACATAGAGAACTTATAAAAGTACACAGCAGCCAAAGGGCTCAGGTACAAACTTGCCTCATTGATTCCCCAGGCATTAGCTGCTACATGGGGCAAAGACATTATAATAATGAGTTGGAGAGGACCATTCATTCTTCACCCATCACTGGAAATCTGTTACCTGATGACACTTGAGGATCTAAGGGTAGGAAAGTCAAACTTGGAACTCTTTCCCTTTCACTGATGCAGTTTATATCTCCCTGCTGTCTCCATCTCCCTCCCCCAACCCCAGCCCCAATCTTACCTCTTTAATGGGTAGCAAAGTTCCATGGAGTCACTCTAACTTTGCCATGTGATACTAAAATGCAAAGTCTTCAAAACTATGATACCACAGATATATACATTTTTACCTGTTTACTTTTTTGCTTTTAATTTTTTAATTTGCTTTAAATTTACATAATTTATTTTCTCAATTATATGTAAAGATTGTTTTCAACATTCATTTTTGTAACATTTTCTCCCTCTCACCTTTCACTCCCCTTGCCCTAAAGTATCAAGTCATCTTATATAGATTACATATGCACAATCATGTTATGTATATTTCCATACTTTTTCCTTTTAATTTTAACTATATTGACTTTGTGCAAAACTTTTTTCAACTTCATGTAATAAAAAAAATCTATTTTGTTTTCTATGATTCTCTCTATTCATTTTTTAGTTAGGAACTCTTTCTCTATCCATAAATTTGAAGATAAATATCTTGATCCTCTAATTTGTTTATTATGTCATAATTTATATTCAAT
The DNA here is from genome assembly GCF_037893015.1 of Macrotis lagotis. Taxonomy (NCBI): domain Eukaryota; kingdom Metazoa; phylum Chordata; class Mammalia; order Peramelemorphia; family Peramelidae; genus Macrotis; species Macrotis lagotis. Next base: position 267,384,551 of record NC_133659.1, on the reverse strand, counting down.
TTTTAATCAGTTTGGAGTTTATCTTGGCATACACAGCATAAGGTATTTGATAATAGTTAATTTCTGCAAGATAACTTTTCAATTTCCCCAGAAGTTTTTGTTATATAGTGAATCCTTACTCCAATAGCTGAAGTACTTTGAGTTTATCAAGCCCAGTCCTCAATCCACTTCTGCCCCTAAGGTACTTAATTAGTATTAGATACCTATTTTTTTTTAATGATTTCTGGTTTTTGAGGTATTGTTTAGAGATCCAATAGTGCTAGGTTCCCTTTGGAATTTTTACCTTTTGTACCTTCAGATCAGTTTTTTCTGGCTTTATAAAATGATACTTTGGTCATCCCTCTCTTTTTCAAAAGGGTTTTCATCCTTGATACCTACTTGGGATACAGTGAAGCCAAGGTCAAGTAAATACTTTCCTCCTAGGTATACAATATGTTTCCACATTCTGTTAACATTTTTAAAGAACCGAAAAGTTTGACAAAACCCTCTCAATTTCTCTCCTGTCTTAATTTTACTGAGAGTCCCATAAGTCCCATAAGCCTTTTATAAGAACAATTAGGATGGCACTAAATGAGTCAATTTTCTTCACTTCTGGGGTAAGGTAAATGAATCATGCTTTCCACAGATTGAAAGAATAGAGTAAGGGGAAAATTTTGAGTCCCTGCTACATATGGAAAGTCTTCAGATTAGAACGAGTTTCATTTTTAAATAGCAGAGGCAAGAATACAGAGGACCTTAGCTCTCAACTAGTAATTGGGATGTCTATGGCATCAGATTTAAATATCTACCTGGGAATCTCTTTCATTGTTTTTTTTAGGTTTTTTTGCAAGGCAAATGGGGTTAAGTGGCTTGCCCAAGGCCACACAGCTAGGTAATCATAAAGTGTCTGAGACCAGATTTGAACCCAGGTACTCCTGACTCCAGGGCCGGTGCTTTATCCGCTACACCACCTAGCCGCCCCTTCATTGGTATTTCAATAGTGATAAATTCTTGAGTCAGTTCCCTGCATTAAAGGTCTTCAAAGAAGGGGCCAGTATCCCCTCAGGTACAGTGACATGATCCTTTAATCACTCTACACTTTGACAGCTCCCACAACCAGTATTCTGGGACTGTACTAGATTTTGGATCCTGAGGTTGGTTATAATCTAACTGGATTCAAGACAAATTCCCCTTTTCCCTCCTTCACCATATCCTGTCTCTGGGTGACCACAGTAGTTTACTCTGCATTTATTTATAAATAACTAAATACATATGGCTATGTATTTATATGTCTTGGGTTGCATACACTACAATTTCTTAATGACAGAAATACACAATCACAAAGTTTGGAAAATACTGCAAATGTACTTACTAAGGATTCAAATTCCAACTGTGGACTTGCATGCAAACTAACTTTGCTTCTCTGTTCACCTGTTAAGTTGGTTTTTGGCTGAACTTTCTTCTGAATATTGAATTATCTGAGAGCTCTTGCTAAGTGACCCTCTCAGAACTGATGACTCATTGCTGTGTTTCCGGGCTGTCTCCAAGCCATTTCTAATTTATAGGGAAGACACATTTTTTTTTCAAGTCAAATTAAGTGTTTTATGACAGCTTTCTGATTCATGCATCCAAGTCTTTGAGTCCCAACAGGTGTCCACTGCTTAAGGTCAAGCATCCATTGAAAAGACTTGCAGGTGTGGATCCTGTGTATTCAGTGGTACATGACTGTTATTATGCCAGAACTAAGGTGTAATCAAAGAGAAACAAAGCTTAATTCACAGAAGTAACTGATTGCAATTCTGTGAAAACAACTAGTTAATAACCAGCTAGCAAATGAATGTTCAACGGAATTCTCTTCCTTTCCCTTTCATTTCCTTTCACTTCTTTTCCCTCTTTCTCTTTGTCTCCCCCCTTTCCTTTTGCCTTTGTTTTCGTCTGTCTCTCTCATCCTTTTCCTTTCTCTTTTCTTCCCTTATTTTCCCTTCCTTCTCCTTCTCCTTTCCTCTCCTTGTCTTTCTTCCCTTCCCAACCTTTCCCTTTTCCTTTCCTTCTTTAATGAAAACTTTTAATGTTTCCATTTACATTTAAACTATAATCATTTTCTTTTAACCTCTTCTACTCCCTACATCCTACCCTTTCTTATAACAAAGAAAAAATATTTAAGCAAAATTAACTGGTAAGGCAGCCAAAGACTCTCAGTGTCCAGTACTCTACATTCCACTTGAGAATCCCCACTTCCCTATTAAGAGAAGTTCTCAGGACTGTGGTGGGTTTAGTACATTGTATCAACATGCAACTGTTTTTAGTATTACTATCGTTTACGTTATTGTAGTAATTTTGCTTTTTGTTCTCATAGTTGTTTTTTTCATTTATTTGCATTACTTTATGTGAGTCTTTACTTTTCTCTAAATTCTTTGAATTCATTATTTTTATAATGTAATATTATCGCATTTCATTAATGTCCCATAATATTTTTAGCCATTTCCTAAGTGATAAGCATCTTTTATTTGTTTTCCCTTTACTATAGTGAGTCTAGACCTAATGGTTTATATAGTTTAATGACTTTCTTTCAAATTCAAGTTATCTTCCGGAATGGATGCAGTCCAACTCACATATTGACTTTCTTGTTTGAATGTAACCTTCTTGAAGGGAGGGGCTGTCTTTTTTTTGGGTTTCTCTTCAGAACCCAATGGAAATAAATCCAAACCCTAAATCCAAGATCTCTGATAATAGCAGCTCTCAAGTCCTCAAACTCTGTAGATATCATTGAGGCAGCAATCACTATAAGGAAGTGGCCTGTCACCAAAGTCAGCTGATGACTAATTTCTTTTTTTTTTTTTAGGTTTTTTCCAAGGCAAATGGGGTTAAGTGGCTTCAAGGCCACACAGCTAGGTAATTATTAAGTGTCTGAGGCCAGATTTGAACTCAGGTACTCCTGACTCCAGGGCCGGTGCTCTATCCACTGTGCCACCTAGCTGCCCAGACTAGTTTCTTAAGAAAGGTAAATCTAAGACCTCTAAAAATGCTAGAGGTCCCTCATCCTCTTCTCCCCTGCCCCCATTCTTCCACACCAGTTCCCGAAGTCATCTTCTCCAGAAACCACCCACATGGAGGTGAGGACTGGCAACTGCTTCTGTGGGTGATGTGAACTTCATCACCCTACCTGCCACACTTAATGAAAGTCTGGAAAAAGAAACTCATCTATACTCTCAAACAATTCAATGCCTTAATTTCAGAAAAAAAGGATATGATATTGAATGGAAAGGATATTGAAAATGATGCATTACTATTGAATCTTTACATCTGATTTGCATCTGAAGCCTCTTATATGTACATATATTATTAGAATGGAAGCTTTGTGAGATCAGCAACTATCTCTGCTTTTCTATTTATATCCTAAGTTCTTATCACAGGACTTTGCATCTGGTAAGCATTTTATAAATGTCTTTACATTCATTCCTTCATTTGGGAGCTATTTCATTCTAGATCTTCTTTTTTTTTTGCAAGGCAAATGGGGTTAAGTGGCTTGCCCAAGGCCACACAGCTAGGTAATTATTAAGTGTCTGAGACCGGATATGAGCCCAGGTACTCCTGACTCCAAGGCCGGTGCTTTATCCACTACACCACCTAGCCGCCCCATTCTAGATCTTAATAGAATTTTGCATAAGTTGAATTGAGGCAGAGTGCTATATTGTCAAAGATTAGCACTCAGGGCACCTAGGTCTCATATCTGCCTAGCTGTGTGACTTTTATGATTTCACTAACCCTTATGGGCTCTGTTAACCTCATCTGTAAAATGAAATGGCTGGAGTAGAACCTCAAAAATTCCAAGGATCTCTGTTTTTGCCTTCCTCTGCTTTTCCTTATTTTCTCTTCATTCTGTAGGTAGCTAGGAGTTTCAGAGGCTGAGTTTCATGTTAAGATCTGAATTGAGGCAAGTAAGTAGCACAGTAGATAGAGTGGCCCTGGCCTCGACATTTACTAGTTTTGTGACGTCGGGCAAATCACTTAACCCCAATTACCTCTCCCACCCCCCAAAAGGAGACCTGAATTCAAATTTGACTTCAATGACTTTACTAGATGTGTGATTCTGGGCAAATGCCCTCATATATCTTAGCTTTAGTTTGCTCATTTGTAAAAAGGGGATTAATAATCACATTTACCTCACAGACTGAGATCAAATAAAATTATATTTGTAAAATGTTTTACTTACTTGAAAAGTTCCATAAAATGTGAGTTGTTATTATTTACTAGCTATATGATCTGTGCAAATCAATTAATCTTAATGTCTTAGACACTTATTGGCTGTGTGGTCCAGGATAAATCAATTAGCCCCAATAACCTATTTGTAAAATGAGGATGATAATGGTAAAGTGCTTTGCAAACTTTGAAATTCTACATAAATATGTTCACAAGTATGATTTTTTTCTCTGTCTTTTCTGTGTCTCCTCTGTCTTTAAATCTTTACTTATTTGTGGAGAAATCTTCTTTTTCTTTTTTTTTTAGTTTATTTTGCAAGGCAAATGGGGTTAAGTGGCTTGCCCAAGGCCACACAGCTAGGTAATTATTAAGTGTCTGAGACCGGATTTGAACCCAGGTACTCCTGACTTCAGGGCCGGTGCTTTATCCACTGCACCACCTAGACGCCCCAAAATCTTCTTTTTCAAGGTAAACCACTCCTGGGTTCTCTATTCTAAGAATTTAAGGAGCATTTGAAGGAATAATATGTGGGAGGAATCAATGAATATATAAGAATTTGATCAAGTTTAATAAATCATTTTCAAAACTACTTTTTAAAGGATTTGGAACAAATATTTGGTACAAAATATTAGGTGACTGAAATTTCTTATTTTCACAATTGAAATCTTTTTGATGGCAGAGGAGATCTCCATACCATATTAAATCACTTTAATGGTCATCCCAGTACCAAGAACTTATGTTTGTCCTGTAAAAGATATTGACTCCTGTTATCCCTCTTTTTAATTGGTCGGACTAAAATGTCAAGGTTACCATAAAATGCAATCCTGTTTGATAAGTTACTTCTTCATTTTCAAATATGTTCCAGCTAAATACATACCTTCATGACCTTAAACAGAAATTTTGTTAGCCTTAGAGAAATATTCAGTTAGCAGGATTTTGAGTTGAATCAAGTATGGTGGTCAGATTTTTGGGAAAGCAAGATAAAAAAACCAGGCATTCCTTTAATAAAAGCTGTGTTTCTTTGAGACTATTCACAAAATTGAAATAATGAACTATCTCTTTTAATTTTGTTCCTCTTCTTCAGGATATGCCTAATTGAAAAATAAAAACTATGTCTGCTTTGCTTTTTTATCCTTTCCACACCATTTTGATAGGATCGAATCTTGTCTCCACTATTTATTACCTGTATGATTTTAGGACTTTTACTTCTCTGGGTCTGAGTTTCTTCAGCAACAAGATGAGGGGATTGCTACCTCTGAGTTGCTTTCAACTCTATGTCTGTGATCCTAAAATCCTACAGAACAAGAGAAATGATGGAAAAATTCCTTTCTCAATAATGGATCCATGATGGATTTTGGTTGGTCTTAAGTGATAAATCTGGAGAAGTGGGGAAGAAATATTATTTAAGCTTTAGTTTGTTCCATAGGAAGTGGAACATGTCATTATTTTGATTAGTTGCTCATCTATCTCTATATTGGTCATATTACATGAATTAGAATTTCTTAAAGTGATGGATGAATGAAAAGGAATGTGGTTAATAAGAAAGTGTTGCTGAGGGTTATGATGTAATTCAGTCTTTCTGACTTTTGGGGGGGTGGATATTTCATCAGTGGTGTATAAACATGAAAGAATTCATTGACTGTATTCTATTAAAAACCTCTGGGAGAGAAGAATAGAGGTTTCCTTGATTTCTAATTTAGTTTAGTATATTAATTAGAATTCCATGCATATAACATTTTTGAAAATGCTTGCTATATTGTGGTTCGAGATCAGGATGAAAAATAGCAACTCTATTTTGGGAGGAATAATGGTATCATATAACCTAGTACTGAGTTTAAAATTGGGTGTATTTTACAGATTGTCTCTAGAAGATTTTCTTGTGGCTCTTATTTGAATTCATCAGAGAATAAAAATAGCATGGGATGATACAAACAGATTTTTGTTGACAATTTATGATGGTATATGGATATGCTATAGTATTGAAAGTGTCAGTTACTAGTATTATATTTGATTGTCTAGATTTTAATTGATATTATGTCCTAAAAACTGGTGGAATTATTCACTTAGATAATTTAGAAGTAGACTAAAAATACACATACAAAAAGTCAAAAGTTATTTTGTAAATAACAAACCTAGAGAATACACATTCTTTCATACTTAAAAATAATTTCACAACCATTTTAAAGTTAAAAATTTCTAAATTAGGGGCGGCTAGGTGGTGCAGTGGATAAAGCACCGGCCCTGGAGTCAGGAGTACCTGGGTTCAAATGTGGTCTCAGACACTTATTAATTACCTAGCTGTGTGGCCTTGGGCAAGCCACTTAACCCCACTTGCCATGCAAAAAAAATTCTAAATTAGTGATTTCAGAAAATTTCTTTTCTCCATAAATCCTACAGATTAAAGATAGAATGATCCAAGAGTTTTAGAAATGAATGTTTTCCATTCTTCAGAAAAAACCCATTGGTAGGTTTAAAATAAAAGCCAGTTTTTAAGATATATTATTCTTTAGTATCTAGTATTTGTATGTCTAAAAGACATAGCCATTTCTTGAAATAGTTAAATGGAAGAAATTTTCAGAATTATTACTTATTTAGAAAATATATTGAAAAAGTTTTGACTTTCTGAAATGCAAACCATCCTGTTGAGTTATGGAAAAATATCTCTAAGAAAAATGAAATATTCCTTGTCTCTGTTTTCTGTTTAGAAAATTCTTTTGCAAAAATCAACATGGATTTTTTTCTTTAGTTGTAGACTAGAGAGTTGAAATTCATTCAACATTCATTCTTTAATTCAACTAATATTTGTTACAGAAATAATAGAATAAATAGTGTTGTTCTAGGTTCTAAGTATCCAAAGACAAATTCTAAATGGTCTCTGTCCTGAAGGAGCTGACATTCTATTAGTGGGAAAATGACATGTACATAGAATGTTAATACAAAATATTTGCAAAGTAGATACAAAATAATCTCTGAGGGATGAAGGGTATGAGAAACTGGAGTGAATTAACAATTTGTTATGATTTATAATTCAACCTTGATATATTGAATTGAAGATGAAGGAGAACATTCTAGTAATGGGGGGACAGCTAGTGTGAAAGCAAGGGATGAAAGTTGGAGTATTTGGAGGAGTAAGTCAATCTGCCTTAATTGGAGAATAAACACATGAAAACCAAAAAAGTAGGAAGGGCAGGTTGAAGAGCTTTAAATCACAAATAGGACTTTAAATTTGAGGGTTCAATTAAATTTTAGATGAGGTTGTTCCATGGGAAATAGAATGTCATGTCAAATGTGGTACATGGTAGCTGGTCAGAGGGAGCCACTGTAGTTAACTGAACAAGGGGACTGACAGAATGGGCTTTTGTTTTAGAAAAGTCTCTTTGGCAGAGGCAGCTGTATGAATTGGAGAGAGAGACTTGAATCAAGATCGACTTGAAGGCTCTTGCAAAGGTAGAGGAGAAAAATGGTGAACGTCTCATAAGGGTGGCGTGATTAGAGGCAAGGAAATATAGAAGAGTGTAGGGAATGGAAATGATCGGATTGGATGAGAATGAGGATTCCTTGATGATACAGGATCTTCGGATATACTTCTTGGGTCCTCTTGCAAGATGATTCTCAGTGATTATAGTTGGAGTGGACAATTATGGGAGGAACCACCCTCAGATTCGGTTACCTTTTCTTCTTTGGATTTTCCCCTTTCTTCCCTTTATTTTTATGGGAACAGATCAGAACACAGATGAAAGGTCTTGGTTTCTAGGGATGTGTACATGTGTTCATTCCTGGGGTGAATCTTGATTTGCACAAGGAAGTTGGGAATTCTCTTATTCAAGCTCAAGCAGTCTTAAAACAGAGAGTTTGTGACCTAGTCATTTGGAAGGAGAAGAGTTGCTTATGAACAGTGCCATTCTTTTGGAGAAAGACGAAGATCATACATCCTCTGAAGCTAGAGGATCAGTTGTCTAAAAAAATAACATGGGAGATCATAAGATGAATTTTGCTCTCAGCTATTACCATAAATTATTTGGTTGACACATATCTTAAGGAAAAGAAATTGCCACTCTAGTAATATTAAGTCCATTCTTTTTCTTTTCTTTTAGTGGAGTCTATATCCTTAGCATATTGCCAAAATGTTGGATTCTTGTATATCTTTGGAATGAATGGGAAACTCTCAAGAAGATCAGGGTTGAGTCCTATGAGTCTTTTATTGGGTTTCCTGCATTTTTTGTGGGTTAGAACCAAGGTTGTATCGATGAATGCTTTTGTTACCTTGAATCTATGATTAAGATCTAGGGCCCCTTTTGCTCATTCATATCTGTCAGTACCTAGACATGAACTATATAGTTGAGACAACTCAGGATTTCCTGGAGAGACCTCTGGGTCTGGGATATAATGAAACAAAGAGAGTGATTTTCATGGCTGCCTCTGAGATTGACCCTACGCTGTATAGGCTATGGAGTCCTGGGTCAAAGGTGAAATAATCAGTTTTCCTTAGAAGGAAAAATGACATTGGTGTAGACATTTTATTTTAGCTGGAGAAAATATGTAGCAAAATGCTCTCTATGTCGAGCATAACTCTGTAAGGAAGGAACTCTCCAATGACTTCCTTGAGTGGCAGGTTCATCGGAACAGTTCTGTAATGATATCTGTGGACACTGTCTAGCATAACTTCACCTTGGGTCTCTTTGTCAGAATGGGATAATGAGGAAAGTCAGGTGTTTTGGTATTCTTTTCCTTGGACTCTTGAAAAGAAATCATTCAGGAAGGTGAGGTTCATAAACCTCAGACCCAAACCTAGTTGGAATTAGCAAATATGTGGCACATATGTATGCATATTTTTAGATATGTTCATAATCTGGCAAATTAGGAATAAGTGAGGTATGAAGACTAATTTATTGTTTTCTTGCTTCATTTCACTGGATTCTGGTTAGGCACATTATAAAGACAGATGAAAAATATTAGGTCATGACTTCTGAAATGACTGGAAATTCTTGCCTTAAAAACTTCTCAAGAAAAACAATAAAGCTACAGAAAATGGCTAGTCTCAAGTTCTAGATGGCATTTATGTTGTAAAAGGCTCGTTGTCTTTTTAGTCAATTTAATAGGGACAATAGTGGACCATAATGCATCTTTTTTTCGAAACTTAAAAAGATCACTACTTTTCTATCTTGATCACTTGACTGGCTGAGAATTGAAGTGATTAAAGCCATAATTTTAGCTCCCTCTACTGGTAAAGATGAAATTTCTGAGTATTTCTAAGAAATCAATTAATTAATTAATCCTTTCCTTTATCCCTTCATTCCTTCATTCAAGATATAAAACAATGAAAGATATAATTCTGAGAAGGCAGGAAGGTAGCATTACTGAAGGTATTCAATCAGTGTCAAAAAATAGAAAGTAGCTATTCCTTTTGGTTGATTTCTGGTTAATATTTGAAGGAAAATTAAGAAAATCCCAAATTGAATTCTGTTACTCACTTTCCTGTCTCAAGTATGTTAAAATTCTTGTTGATTGCTATCCTCCCTCTATTTACAGTAGATGTCTTCTCCACTTCTATAGTTACAACTTTTGGTTAAAATTACGTATACCTGAGAACACTCCACTCCCTAGCTTTACTAGTGCGGTCAAACTGGTTTTTGTCATTAATTGGTATGACTGTTTCATCTTTACACTTTTTTTCTGGATTTAGCAGTGAAACTCGTAGATGGAAATTTGTCCCTGGGGAAGTGAGAAATCTTCCCCATAGCACTCCGTGAATTTTCAAGAATTTTCCTGGCACCTCTAAAAATTCAAAAGGAAATAGTGCTGCTGCTTCTTGGGAAGTCTGAAATCTTGGGGAGTTACCCTATGACTGTTTTATTCCTTTCCATCATTAAATGTCACTTTATCTTAGAGGTTCCTTGTCCCTACCCAGATCTCAAAAAGTGTGTTTTTAACCCTACAGTGCATTATGCATTATTTTATATTTTAATTTGTTCATAGGAAATGTTCATAGGATCTTGAGATAGGAGGGCCTCAAAGACTATTTAGTTTAACCTCCTCATTTTATAGATGAGGAAACTGAAGCTGAGAGAAGTAAAATGAGTTGCTCAAGGTCACTAGTTAAGTGTATATATGTAACATCCCTTTATTGGATTACCAGTTTCAAGAAGGCAAGGGCTATGATTTATTTCAGGACGAAGTGGGAACTCATTTCTATTTGGGAGCAATTGGAGAATTCCAGATTTAGTCAATTGATCAATAAATAAATATTAGCGATCTAAAGGCAAGAGACTTTAGAGATTTAGACCAAATCCTCTCTTTCTACAGAGGAGAAAATTAACTCCCAGAGAAGTTAAATTATTTGCCCAGGTATATAATGAAGAGTTGTTTGAGGTAAGATTTGTCTCAGGTCCATTGATTTCAGATCTGATATTCCTTTCCCTGTAATATACAGATTTTTTTTTTCACTTAACACAAAGATTTTTTTTAGGTTTTTGCAAGGCAATGGAATTAAGTGACTTGCCCAAGGTCACACAGCTAGGTAATTATTAAGTGTCTGTGGTCGCATTTGAACTCAGGTCCCCCAGACTCCAGGTCTGGTACTCTAATCACTGTGCCACCTAGCTGCCCCCACAGATTTTTTTTTGCTGCCATTCTTCCATATTGTCAAATAGTTTAGTGGAAATTAAACTTTAAACTTTTTTAGTTGGTGTTGGGGTCAGAGGACATGGTTTTGAATCCTAAGTCAATTGCTATAAGTGTTAACCCCATTTTCTTATCTTTTAAAAGTGGGGGTTGAATTCCTTGATATTATGATCCATCTCTGTGCTTCTTAGCATAAGACTGAGAGCTGGTTTTGAATCCTTTGGATCCTTTCAAAGACATGAGGACACAGCTAGAATACTTTTGCCATATCTCTCACAGAGGTTACTAAACACTATGTTTCACTCCCTGTTCTTTTGATCAGAATTTGAAACTTTAATTTTTAAGTATCTAATGTTCTATTAGCTGTAAGGGAGTACTCTTCTGATGCCAAGTCAATTAGGGATATACCAGAAGTAGCCATGATCTTTGATTACTCCTCTATGACCCTGACCCCAATCATGAGTTTTGAATAAAACTGAATTTTATGCTTTCAACCGGAATCCCCAAATAAGGAAAAATATGATTTTAAAAAGTTGCATGATCATTTAGGAACTAGACCATCATTATAGCTAAATTAGTTAAATTTACTCTAGGGAATTAAAATAATAAATTGTCATAAATCTGAATGTGAATCAGATAACTAATATAGTTCTTTAATGTTTGTGAAGCATCTCACATAAATTCAATTTTATCCTTCTGGTTGGCTCTTCTTTTTCAGGACATCATGAGGATGTCTTGACTTGCATGTGAACTGAATTTAAGGAAGCACTGTTCAAAGTCATCAGTCTCATTCTTTTGGCATTTGTACTTAAAATTAACTGTGGATGATTGAGAGTGGACAAGGCTCACTCCTCCTGTTAGTTGTCTATTTTATCTTTTGGTTGGATGATGAAAGTCATAGTAAAGGCTGTCCTGTGGTACAGTGGATTGAATGAGGGACTTGGAATCAGAAAAACCTTGAGTCCAAATCCAGTCTTAGACATTTACTAGTCATGTGGCCTTGAGCAAGTCACTTAACCTCTGTTTGTTTTCATCAGTAAAATGAAATTACATCAACCACCCAGGGATTATGAAGATAACATTAGATATATGTAAAGTGCTTCCCAAGCATTAAATGCCTTAATGCATTAATGCTTATATAAATGTTGGGTATTATTATTATTTTTAGGAGGTCTTATTAGTTCTTTGGAGGAGTTAACATCTCCTCTATTGGGATGAAATCTCTTTGAGAGTAGAGATTGTTTCATTCTTTATTTAGGTAGTAGCTGTTTAATAAAAGGTGTTTCTTTGGGGGGGGGTGTAATTCTTTGAATCTATAGACCTGCTCCTGATAAGTGGGTATACTCCAAGACTCTGCCTCTTCTCTTCTTTCAGCATTTGTATGCTCAAGGCTTATCAAAGTGTTTTGTTTATAATAAGCACTTAAGGATTTTGAAACGAATTAAGCAATCAATTCTTTCTCAGTGATTTCATCAGCTGCCCCAGGTTTAATTCTAATCTCTATGCCAATCTATATATTTAGTTCTCTTCTGAGCCATTGTTTGTGCTAAAATGAGGAAATTATACCTCTCCAAGCAAGAGTCCCTCCCAATCTTGGTTCCTATTGCTTTTCATCTCTTGTTGTTAGAACTAGGTTCTGCGACTTCCTTGAACAAGAACCTATTACCTTTACTTTAAAGTTCCCACCATTTTTATCAAGAAGAAACCAAGAAATTGGGAGACAGTCATAGCATACTTGGAGTGGATGATGTTGGAGAATGTAGTCATGTGTCTCATATCCAAGGAGAGGAGGGTAAACCTGATCCTATTCAGAACCCTCAAAATGTACAAGACACTGAAGAGTTATAGAAATAATGCTTTATTGTTTCCCATATAGAAACCAGGAGACTTCCTTCAGGTTGTCCTTTTCCTTTTCCACTCCTAGGTCAATGTTCATCCCCTTTTCCTCCTACCTACTGGTGTGGGAGGGAAACCTCAGTCCCCTCTTTACTCCAAACCTCAAATCTATTCCCCTCTTCTTAATGATGGTGGCTCTGACTTCTCCCATCTCTTCCTTGGAGCACACCACTTGGATGGGCAGGGAGTTATCAGCAACCATCTTTTGTAAGATAGAGGACTCCTGGACTTTTCCACCTTGCTCACTTAGGCTTACTCTCTTCCCTATCACTGTTCTACAAATCCATGGACATTTTATCTGTATTGTCCCTGCTTCTTAAGGCTCTCAGACTTTGCCTCTACCCTGAAGGTGGACTCTCCTAAATTTATTTTCTCCCCTATTTAAAATGAGCTTCTTGAGGTCAGAGCCTGTCTCATGTTTTCATTATCCCCAATGTTTAGCCCACAGTGTTTTTCAGCATGTGCTTTGTCATTCACTCTCTCATTCATTCATTCAATTCATCATATATTCTTCAAGAAGTCTCCTCTTTCTAACTTCTCTGTTTCTATCCTTTCACTCAGTTTCTCAATCTCAGAGTTTTCCTCATCTCTTTCTTCTCTCTCACACCTATCCCCACCCCTTGCCCATAGCCAATCAGTTGCCAAGTCTAGCTTCTACTCCCACAGGCCTCTTGCTTCTATCTCCAACTTTTTACTAGCACTGCTGCCATTGATTGCAGTAATTTCCTACTACATCTACTTGTATTCAGTCTCTTCCCTTTCATCCTCTCAGATAACAAATTAATATTCCTAAAGCATATAACATTTTCTAACCAGTATGTTTTATTGACTTGTTTCTGTTCTGGATAAAATATAAACTCTTGATATTTTCAAATTGATTCTTATCCTTATTCTCAGATTAATGGTACACTGCTATTCCATCACCATTCTACATTTTAGCAAAAGTGCCCTGCTTTGCTTTTCCCTGCAAATAATATGTTATCTCTTGCATCTGTGCTTTTGCAAGACTGGCCCTTGTGTCTAAAATACACCCATTTCTTCACTTTTGTCTTGAAGAATCCATAGTTTCCTTCAAGGCTTCTTTGGAATATTATAATTTCCTACCTATACTTCCTCTGCCCCAACTAATATACTTGTCCTTCCTCTTTCAAAACTCTTAGAATTTATTCTGGAAATATCTTTTATTTACCTGTCTACATTCTTGTTGTTTTCCCTCAGTAGAATATATCAAAATTAACAAAGACTATTTCATTTTTCATCTTTGTATCTCCAGAATACGATATATATATATATATATATATATATATATATATATATATATATAGCAGTAGTCAATAATAAATTCTTGCTGAGTCAATGAATGACACAGTTATCACTATTGATTGAATGCATTGATTTTTATAGATTGTAAAATTTAGGATCAGTAGCAACTGTCAAGTCTAGTCTTGAAAGAAATTAGACTGAAAAATAAATATAATATTTGTATTTAGATAAACACATGGTTGTTGTCCTTCATTCTCAAGAACCAAAATGACATCACTACATTGAAATTAAGATACAGTATATACAACTGTACTGATCAGAAGAATACTAACTCAGGAGGCTCTATGACAGATTGGGCACAAATAGTCCATATAAATATTTGGAGGGGAGATGTCTCTAAATATGCACCTCTCGTATTTTTTTTGAGTTGCTGCAGTTCTGCTTCATGAAAAATTTAGTCTTTTCTTGACGTGGGTATACCCTGTTGAACAGTCCTTTGCCAGTGTTTCTTGTGTAATGCAATTGATTTCAAAGTTCTTCAGAAAGACCTTGAAAATGTCCTTGAATTGCTTCTTCTGATCATCATGTGAATGCCTGTCTTGTGTGATTGCTCCACAAAAATCACAAAATAATCTTTTAAGACTTCACAAAATAGTCTTTTAGGAAAACTGATGTTTGGCATTCGAACACTGTAACCAGCTCATTGGAACTGGGCTCTCTGCAGGAGAGTTTGAATGCTTGGAAGTTTAGCTCATGAAAGGTCCTTAGTGGCAAGTTCCTTATCTTGCCAGGTGATCTTTAGAATATTCCTAAGACAATTGAATTGGAAGCTATTCAGTGTCCTGGCATGGCACTGGTAGATTGTCTAGATTTCACAGACATACAACAATGAGGTCAGTGTAATAGCTCTATAGACCTTTAATTTGGTAGGCAGCCTAATACTTCTTCTATCCCACACTTACCTTTTGAGCCTCCCAAATACTAAGCCAACTCTGACAATGAATGCATCAACCTCATCATCTATGTGTACATCCCTGGAAAATATACTGCCAGGGTAAGTGAACTTATCCACTGTATTCAAAATTTCTCCATTTAAATATACACATATTTACTATTGAAAGTACTTAACAGTTATAGGACTGGTGAGGGTCTGCAACTACATCTCATACAAGGTTGTACTTATGTTCCCTTGGAAACCAAGCACCCAGAGTAATGCTAAGATGTACAAGCTTTTAGCTACAAATATGATGCCACTGACATCTGCTGCAGTGGGAAATAAAGATTGTATTGTCCTTTCAATGACATTCATGGATTTATACCCATTCATCCATACTTTCTTTGTGATTGATTACATGTGTTTGTGAGAGAACAGATTAATGATATAAATATTAGATGCAAAAGAGAAATAATTTGGTAACCTGGAAAGGACTCCTCAAATTATCCAGTCTAACTCTTTCATTTTACTGATAATGAAATTGAGACTTAGACAAGTTGAATAACATATCCAGGGTTATAAAGCTAATAAGTGGCACAGCCAAGATTCAAATTCAAGTCTACGGATTACCAATGAACTCTCCAATGCACCAGAAGTCAGAGATGTCCAAGAATTCCAAGTGCCAGACTTGAATTCAGGAAGACTTGGGTTCAAATTCTCTTTTTAACACTTGCTGGATGCATATTAGGCAAATAACATATCTAAGTCTCATTTTCTTTGTCTATAAAATGGGATTAATGACTGTCTTTCAGAATTCTTGTAAGACTTTAATGGGATACCCCACTGTAACACTATTGGATCTCACTATGACAGTAGAGCTGACTGGCTAATACTTTCTGACAGAAGTTGTTCCACTTTTTTTTTCCCTGATAGGGATTCTGCTTTTTATTTCTCTTGAAGAATGGTACAGGGTTTATTAATTTTAGAGGTCATTGCCAACTCCTCCCTACCTTCTTCTCTCTCTAGAAATTTAATCAAACTGATTAATTGTAATAATTGTACATTGCACCTCAGAATTGATGGGATTGTCTCATTCTTTATAGATGGGTTATAGGATGACTTCTACCTCTTGCTTAGGGAATTTCTGGCTTACTTCCCCTGACAAGAAGTGTATGCTCACAATAATTTGCTCTCTTTTAGACCAGGACAATTGCATTGCCTTTCGAATCTTCCCTTCCCTTTATGTTATAGAGTTCATATTGGATGAAAAATCATTTTTAAAAAAGGGTGACTAGGTGGCGCAGTGGATATAGCATCGGCCCTGGAGTCAGGAGTGCCTGAGTTCAAATGCAGCCTCAGACACTTATTACCTAATAATAATGGCCTTGGGCAAGCCACTTAAGCCCATTGCCTTGTAAAAAAAATCATTAGAAAAGTCACAATTGATCAGAACCTTCAGGAAGGAAAATTCCTATCATTAAAACAGATATTTAACTCTTCCTCTTATTTTAAATTTTTGTGTGTCTCCCAATAACTGTTGGGAGCCAGGGTCTCCAAGCTGCTTGACACAGTCACAGCAAGAAGACTCAAGGCAGTCATACCACCTGATGGAACAACTTTTCCTTCTTCAATATATATAGGGATTCCATGCATACCAATATTTATAGGTCTATTATTGATTGCAAAACTTACTCAACCTAATAGTGGAATGACTATAAAGGAAGGATTTCAGAAAAAATTCCTTGAATAAAACAGATTGTAAACTCTGTCCAAATTTAACAGGACTGCCTCTCTCTGAGGCATACAAAAGGCTTCAACATTATGAAATCTCTGGAAAACCCAACACTGGGAATTCCAAGGAGATGTCAGAATATATACAGGGAAAACAGATACAAGATGGGTCAGATAGAATTCCAGGGAAATTAATAGTTTCGCCCTCCTTACAATACACAGGAATATATGAAAAAAATGGTGAGAAAATAGTTAGTATAGGTGACTGATATGTGAATGCTTAGCAGCCTTAGTTTCATGGGAAAGAATAAAAAAGTCACAGAAACTGCGGTTTCTACCAACAAGGCCTGAAAGAAAAATTGGTTATTGTAAAAGTTAATGGATGGGTGGACAAGCATAAAGACCCTTACTATAGATTGTTAAGGGAGTGTATCGAAAAACATTACTTGCACAGAAAATATAAAAAACTTTCCATTAAAAGAATTGCTTAATTAATAACTTTAAATGAATTAACAATTATACAATGTAGTAATAAACAAGGTAACAGGTTGAGGTCATCATGGTCTGAGTAGGGATAAAAAAATCAATTACCTCTATGATTATTAATTAAACTTGTAATCACATGATTAAAACTTGTAACCACATGAATTATATGATTGATGATGAAAATTGTACACTTTTGTAACCAAGGAAATGATCTTAGCTTGCTTGCTTGATGCATACATGATTCTGAGACTATAAAAATATATCCAAGCAGCTGATGGTCAGTCAACCTGTGTTGACTCAACTCATTTTGCCAACTCTATCCCTCCTGTCAGGTTCCAAGGACCCCGTGGAGGCTGGAACCCCACAAATAACCTCTGACTACTATGTACCTTAGGAAAAAATCAGAATATAGTAAAAATTTAGGGGGGAAAAGGTGACTTGAATATATCACAATGTCTACTCCAGAATAGACATAAAAAGGAGAAGCTGGGGAAAGAGCTTTTGGAACTTTCCTCTGTCCTTGAGGAGAAAGTTACTACTAGCTGCTTTAGCCCTTAATGAGAAGCTTCTAAGGGTCTAATGGCCCACCTAGATTTTTCCCCATCTCTATCATCACTCAGCTGTCCTTTTTAGAGTCTTCCCTGATGCCAGATTCTTCCTCTCGTCCTGGTCTTTCATAGGGAATGGGTGTTTCTCTAAAATTCTTGGGCATGATTCCAGTTCCCTTTCTAATTCAAAGATCAGGATAGTCTAAATCTTTAAGGATTGTGAAAGGGTATTTGTTTGTCTGCACTTCAAATCCCAGAATTCCAATCAGTTCTAAAATTCCCATTACACTTTTAAAATATTTTGCGCATCTTAAAGTATTGTATAAATGTTAACTGTTATTATTGTTTCTGATCCATGTCAAACTGATGAGCACAGGTATCGACTTGAGCTATAAAGTTAGATGTCCAAATGCTACATTGATTTGGCCAATGGGGTGCTGGGAGAAATTTCAGGTGACATTCTAAAATGATCAAGAGAGGGTGCATTCTTTTTTTTAATCAATCAATCAATTTATTTATTTATTTGGAATTTTATTTATTATTTTTGTACAAATGGTTTTTTTATATATACATTATTAAAATATTCTTGTTTAAGAGTAAACATAATACCCCCTGCCCCCAAAAATATAGACCCTCATGAGCAATAAAGTAAAGAGAAAAAATAAAAAAAAATAATAATAGGGGCAGCCAGGTGTCACAGTGGACAGAGCACTGGCCTTGGAGACAGGGGCATCTGAGCCCAAATTGACCCCGGACACCCAACAATCACCCAGCTGTATGACCCTGGGCAAGCCACTCCAACCCCATTGCCCTGCACAAATACCCCCCCCAATAAAATAATAATAATAATAATAATAATAATAATAATAATCATAATCATAATCATAATAGTAGGGGCAGGCAGGTGGTCCAGTGGACAGAGCAGTGGCCCTGGAGCCAGGAGCACCCAGGTCTGAATCTGGCCTCAGATACCCAACAATCACCCAGTTGTGTGGCCCTGGGCAAACCCAACCCCATTTGCCCTACAACCCTCAATAATAATAATAATAACAATAATAATAATAATAATAATAATAATAATAATGATGCTTCAGTCTGTGTTCCAACACCACCAGCTCTGTCGTGGGTAGATCACAACATTCTTTATGATAAGTCTATCACAAAAGCTACTTCCATATTTTTCCACTGTTGCCATTGCTGATCGCAACTCCCTCCATTTGTACTTCACCACTACCATATACTATATTTTCTCTCTCCTTTCACACTGTGAGGGAGCATTCTTGATCATGGATATTGCACCTCAGAATTTATGGAATTATTTCACTCTTTATGTGTGGGTTATAGGCTGACTTCCACCTGTTACTTAGGAACTTCTAGGTTACTTTCCACTGAAGACAAGGAATGTATACTCAGAGAAATCAAATTGTATTTAATATTGGTCTGGGCAAAACATATTTGGAAAGATAAATATGTAGCAAAAATATACACTCTTTTACAGAAGAAATATAAGTGAATTTAGATTATAGATGCCACTGATCTCCTTGATTAGCAATGAATATTGAAATTAATTCTTTCTTCATATTCTAGCTTTTTTTAGACCTATACAAAAAAAAAGAAATTAGTCTTTGGTTTAAGAGATATACTAGGCACTGAAAACAAATTAGAAAATAGTTCCCTTTCTCCTTAAGTGACATTTTATTAGATCATTGCCATTTATTACCTTATAAAATATTTATCAAAATATCCACACTGGAGTGACAAAAATGAAGAAGAAAAATTCCATAAAAATGTTATCTAAAATTTCACTGAAATCATTTCCCTTGTTAAAATATACAATAGAGGGTAATATCTATGGAGATTCTCCCAGACTTCTAGCAAAATGAATACTTAGAAAGGGGTAATAGACACACAATTACTAAAATTTCTTTTGTTTCTTTTTATTTTTCCAATTACATATAGGGATAGTTTTCAACAGTCATTTGTATAAAATTTTCTCTCTCCCTTCCTTCCCTCTCTCCTCCCTAAGACAACAAGCAATCTGATATAGGTTATACATGCACAATCATGCTAAATATGTAAAATTTATTTCTTAATAAGATCCAAAGGATAAATAATAATAATAATTCATTTTTAAGAGAATCTCAGTGCCAGGGAACTCTGGTTATACTTTTATAGAAAGTTTTTGGGATTTCCTAGGCAAAGAAAATGTGTCTAATGTAAATTAAACATGTTTTTTTGCATTGTTTATAGCATTATGTGACACATTCATAACATGTTACATTTCCCTGACATTGTTAAATCTCATCTGGTATTTGTGAAGTCTTTTACTATCCCCTGCTGGGCCAGGCAGACATTGGTTTGCATGACTGCATGTTCCCAAAATATTTTTTAAAAGTATCTAGTGGATCTGTACCAACTGTAGCAGGATGATAGAACACCACATTTTCCTTATAATGCCTTTAGTAATGGAGACAAATGTCATCAGATCAAGAAAGAACCATCAGTTTTATATGGTGTGACATTTGGGGAAGAATGTGAATGATTAGTGGTTGAAAAATATTTCTTGGGGTCCCACATTGTGGGTAGATATAGTTTTCAAAATATTTATAGGTTCTGGTTACATGGGATGCCATTTGTTTTCCATGGACCTCATGGACATTCCATTAGAATATGTGTGGTATATCCCCCAGAAACAATATTCTTTCCAATAATAATAGCTAGCATTTATATAGAACTTTAAGAGTTTGCTAAGTGCCTCATATATATTATTTGATTCTCTTGAGCACTCTGAGTAGATTCTCTTTTCCCCTCATCTTATAGATGTAGAAATTGAATCTGAGAAAGAATCTAACTTGCCTAGTTTCACACAGCTAGAAAATATCTGAGCAGGATTTGAAATCAGGTTTTCCTGACTCTAAGTGTTCTATTCACAAGACTAGCTCTTTGATAAATTTACTCAATTATGGCTGAGCTACTAATTTTTCTCAGTTCAAAGTATGTATCTCCTGTCTCCCTTTGAATATATCTGGAGCTATATGTAGAAAAACATGGTAAAATATGTTATTGTATTATGGTAAAAACTCATAGTTTCAAATGTATTTCTATTACATTCATAGATTAAGCCATTTCATTACAAAATTTATCAAAGAACAAATTATCTTAGATTTTTTCCATTTCACCTTTTTTTAAAGTTAAAAAACATGTATAATTTTTAAAAAATACAGGATGAAGAGATAATCTCTTTTAAAAATGATTTTCCTTTTAAAAATATTTAAATATGTTTTATAGAGAACATTTTAAAAACTCTATTAAAAATATGATAGTCAAGGAATATTCTGTGCAAGAGATAAGTCCTAGATGTGAATGTATTCTGTAAATAGAAGCTTGCGATGGAAGAAGTCATTCTGTGAAAAAGATAATGTTAACTCAGATGAGAAATGTACCCTGCAGATACAGCATATTATCAGAGTGAAAAAGAAATTGTGATTTTTGAACATAAACCAAATATAAGATTCAGATTGGGCCAAGGTTTAAAGGAAGTTTTAGTGAAAACATAGTTGTCGAGTTAATTCATTAGATGACTATAAGACAAATCCAATAACAGAATACTTTTTGTGTTCTCTAAAAGTTACATTTGATATATTAATAAAATAACATTATTTTATTATAATATATAATAATAATAATAATAATAATATTAGCAGAGAAACTGTACCATACAATGAAATCTGAAGACCTGTATTCACATTCTAGCTTTAATATTTAATAATAGTTGACTTTGGGAAAATAATTTCATTTTGGGGGAGCCTTAGTTTGTCCAGGGTAGGTAAGTGGCACAGAAGATAGAATGCTCTTGAAGTCAAGAAGACCCAAATCTGACTTGAGACTCTTTGTGTGACCCTAGGCAAGTCATGTCATCCAATTTGTCTTGGTTTTCCCATCTGTAAAATGATTTAGAGAAGGAAATGGCAAGCCACTGCAGTACCTTTGCAAAGAAAATCCCCAATGGGGTCATGAAGAGTTGGACATGACTGGAAAACATGGCTTTGGGAGAAAACTTCACTATTTGGGGCCTCAGTTTGCCCATATATAAAATGAGGGGATTGAATTAATTAACCTCTGCAATCCTGGCTGTTCCAAATACTAGGGTCCTACCTAAGCTATCCCAACTCATCTCAAAAGCAAGCTTGCCTTAGGTTTTATAAGCAGAATCATTCTCTGAGGCAGTGACATACAATCTCAGATGTAGGATCCTCATTCACGGAGAGAACCTGTAAAACAGTCCTCTGATATTCACTAGAACAAGCCTGTCTTTCATTTATGTCATATCTTCTTCAATAGTCTTTTAGTAGCACATGGTGACTTTGTTAGAACACAAGCCAATCTTTTGTCCCCCTCTTTTTCAAAAAATTCAAGATTTGGGAGAAATGTAAGTTATAGGACTTTCATATCTGTATATGTGCTTTGGCAAAGAACTCTCATTTTTTTGTTAGGACACCTACAGAAAGAAAAGTAGTGATGACTTCTGGCCACCAGAGGGTACCATGTCAGCAGCCAGTTTTTAACTGGGGAGTTTCTGCCCTTTGAATAGGAAAGAGTTGAGCTCTTCCTAAAACTGTGTGATTTGAATTCCCTGTGGTATCTGGTAGCTGGAATTTTGCTGCTTTCCTAAGTTACTTGCTAGCTGTGACCTTGCACAAGTCACTTACTTCTTTAGGGTTCAGTTTCCCTAAATGTAAAATGAAGAAGTTGGATCAGATGAACTGTAAGGTACTAATTCTAAACCTATAATCCTATAAATAACAATTACATCTGTAACAATAACAAAAGCTGACATCTGTAGAGAATTTATAAAGCTCTTTGTCTTTCGTTGTCCTTCATTCAGAAAGAGTACCAAAAACACTTTGTTAGAATCAGGTTTCTCATTTGTGCCTCATAACAACCCTCTGAAATATCTGTTATTGTTATCTCCATTTTATTGATAATGAAAGAGTTTATCCCCATTTTACTGATGAAGAAAGTTTAGTGACTTACCCAAGGTCATTCAGCTAGAACTTGAGGAGAGATGTAAATAGGTCTTCCTGAATCTCAATTTCTCACTATGCCACAATACCTCAGAATGTCTTCATTCTATTGTTATTTCAGATGTTTCAGAAGAAATAAGATGTGATAGTTTCAGGGGTCCACATTCCTATGTTAAAGGAGTCCCTCCAAATATTTCAGCTCTGAAATGTGAGGGAACTACCCAAAAGCTTCTCTACTGTTCAGAAACCTCTTATTTCAGGTAACTACTGAGGCTATAATTTTAATTGAATTGTAAGATTTGATTTGACCAGTCTTGCAGGTGGAGACAAGGAGATATCAGAATAAGTTAACTCAGATTTTTTTTTGCACTTTGTAGAGAATGAGTTCCTTTTCAGTTGTGAGTGGACCATTCCTTGACTAATTTAGATTGCAATGGAACTTTGTGGTAGGGAAGCCTGTGTGAGTTGGGAGTAGATAAACTTAGACAGTATTAGATTTATCTCGAGCACAATTACATATGAAAAATAGCTTACCTTAAAGGAACGAATTACTTCTGAACCTTTTCTTGAACCATTCATTTGTGAGACCCTTAGAGTTTTAAAAAAAACTGAAGTACCTTAAGTCACAGGGCTATTTCAAAACTATTGGGTAAATGGCCATTGATTGATTGTGGACAACCTGGAGGAGAAGATTTGGGAAATGTACTGCATGATCACTTTAAACAAGAATGAAGTCTCTTGCCTCTCATGTAGCCCTGAAGCAGAGAGTTGTTAACTGTTTCCTACTGTTATTGGAAGGAAAAAAAATTGCTCTCCCAATTCTTATGCTTTGAGGAAGCATAGGTTGAAACTTTCCTATCATTCTAGGGTTCAGATTTGAGGACTGAAGCTGAATTTAAGACTCCGGTAGGGGAGACTATAGCTACCCACTGAGGAGTGAGCTCAGGGAGTCCAGTAGAATAGAAGTCCTGTACTGAGCAAGTGTAGAAAGCTTCATTGTTATTGTTCATTCTTTGTTCTCCAAGAAGACCAATGACATAAGGAGGGTGATGTCCTGACTTGCAAATGAATTGGATTTAAGTGAGGTAGAGCCCTGCAGTTGTCAACCTCACTTTCTCCTCCAGTCATCAGTGTCCCATGACAAGACTTAGGTTAATATGGGTGATGGTCTTAGAAGCAAAGAGGAAACCTTGGTCTTTTCAAGCTAAGGTCTTTCCCAGATCTCAATTTGTATGGAGAAATGTCCATTCAGTAGTTAAAGGCTAGGTAAGAATTCAGAGAGCTTCATAAAGATTCTACAAAGAAAGCTCTTCAAAGGTTTTGTGAGTACCATCAATTTTGACCTATCTTTGTCACATTTTCATCTAACATGTAACACAATACCACCATTCTCTTAAATGTGAACCTTCTTCCTCTCTCCCCATGAATGCTGTGTGTATTTATTGGAAAGTAAATCTCAGGTCTATCAGAGAAATGTTTTATAGCTACTGTTTTTATGATGCTAACTTAGGAAATGACTTTGCTAAGTGCTAATTGTATTTACTAAGTGATTGCTAATGGGTGGAACACTGGTAGGTTTTGTAGTTTTAGATGGGTAGTGCCAGAGAGGATAGTCTTGAACCTGAGATAGTTGCCAAACTCTGAGGACCCAACCCAAAATACTAATCCAGGTTGAGGAAGTAGCTCAGCATCACCTTTAGTTTCTTCTTTGACTTTTCACCTAGTTTACTATGATGTAGTATATGGAACACTGGGTTTGGATATAGAGGTTCCTGAAATCAAACCTTGACTTCCATTGCTCTGCATCCTTGGCTATTACTTGCCTTGAGAGATTTTAAATCTCTCCTTCTCTGGGCTTCAGTTTCTTCACCTGAAGACTGAGAAATCAACCAACAAGTATTTATGATAGGGATAGGTAAAGAAAGAAAAACACATCTCTGCCTTTGAGAAGTTTCTATTCTAATAGAGAAAGCACAAAAATAGAGAAAGAAGAGTATTCTATCTATCTATCTATATCTATATGTAGATATAGATATAGATAGATAGATAGCAAAGATGTGGAAAACAGAGTTCCAGTATTGTGTTTGCAGAATGGTGAGAAGGCCAGAACACTGGATCACAGAGTGTGTGTGGGCAAGTAAAATGTAATAATGCTAGAAAATTAGGATAATCAGTCAGGTTGTGAAGACTTTTAAATACCAAGCAGAAGAATTTATCTGATTCTAGCAGCATTGGAGAGCAAATGGAGTACAGGCATTACTTGGAGATAGCACAGGTGTGGTTCTACATCACCACAATAAAATGAATATACCAATAAAATGAGTTACAAAATTTCATTGTTTCCCAGGACATACAAAAGTTATGTTTTACACTGTGTTGAAGTCTATTAAGTATGCAATATGTTTAAAAAGCCCAATTTACATATCTTAATTAAAAACACTTTATTGCATATGTTAGACATGATTATACATGTACAATCTATATCAGGGTTTTACTGCCAAGAGGAGAGGGTAGGGAAGGGAGGATGGAAGAAAAATGTTGAACTCAAAAGGTTACAAAAAATGCTGAAAATTATGTTTGCATGTAATTGAAAAAATAAAATAAAATAACCTAAAAATATTTTATTGCTAACAAATGCTAACCATAACCTGAACTTTAAGGGAGTAGGAATGTTTTTGCTGGTAGGAAGTCTTGCCTTGATGTTAATATCTAACTGACCAGGGTGATGCCTGCTGAATGTTGGGGTGTCTGTAGCAACTTCTTAAAAGAAGGCAACAATGAAGTTTGCTTCATGAATCAACAGTTCCTTTTACAAAAGATTTCTATGTGGCATGCTATGCTGTTTGATAGCACTTTACTCATAGCAGAATTTCTTTCTCTTTCTTTTTTTATTTATTTGTTTTCATCCATATGCACATGTATATTTTTAAATTACAAAATTTCCTTCCACCCTCCCTTCCCACCCTCCTCCCATCAGTGGTGAACACTCAGGTTAGCATTGTACATACATATTTTGGTAAACATGTTTACAGATTAGTAGTTTTTGGTATGAGGAATTAGGATTAAGGGGAAAAGATACATAGGAGATAATTTTTATAAAGTGTTCATCAGATTCTGAATGATTATTTGTTTGTTTGCGTGTGTGTGTGTGTTTTGTTTTGTTTTGTTTTGTTTTTCTTCCTCTGGATGGGGATAATATAGTCCATAGCCAGTCTAATACAGTTGTCCTAGCTCTCTGAACTGTTGAGAGGAGCTGCTTCCATTAAGGTTGTTCATCTCACAACGTGGTCATTAATATGTACATTTTTTTTGGTTCTGCTCCCTTTGATCATGTAAGTCATTCCTTGTAAGTCATTCCATGCCTCTCTAGAGTCCGATCATTTATTTTCTTACAGAGCATAGTTTTCATAGTATTCCATAGTATTCATGTTCTATCGAATTCATGTACAAACATAATTTGTTTAGCCATTCCCCAATTGATGGACATCCCCTCAATTTCTAATACTTTGCCATTATGAACAGTTTTATTGCTCTTTGGGCATAGTTCCATATTGCTCTCCAGCAATTCATTCACAACTCCACCAGCAATGCATCAATGTCCCAATCCTCCCACAGCTTCTCCAACATTGATCACTTTCCCTTCTTCTCATCTTGGTAAATGAAATGATGCCTCATTAATTTGCTTTCTCTAATCAATATCGACTTGGAGCATTTTCTAATTTTATTTTAAAATATTTTTATTTAAGGCAATGGGGTTAAGTGACTTGACCAAGGTCATGTAGCTAGGCAATTATTAAATGTCTGAGGCTGGATTTGAACTCAGGTACTTCTGACTCCAGGGCCAGCGCTCTATCCATTGCACCACCCAACTACCCCCTAAAGTACCTTTTAGAAAAAAACACCTGGAAAATAGATCTAGGAGAGATAATTTATGAATCATTGGACTACTAGATTGCCTACATCAAAACAGGAAGCTGAAAACTATCTTTCAGGAAGTTATCAGGGAAAACTGTCCTAATCTGCTTGAGCAAGGAGACAGAATAGCCATTAAAAGAATACACATAGCTGTGTGGCCTTGGGCAAGCCACTTAACCCCATTTGCCTTGCAAAAACCTAAAAAAAGAAAGAAAGAAAGAATACACAGACCTCCTCCAGAAAGAATCCCCAGGATTAAAAACTCCAAGGGCTATCATAGCCAAATCCCAGCATTCTTAAATAAAGGAGAAAATACCACAAGCAGCAAAAAAAGAAGCGAAGAAAATATAATCCGACTTACATAGAATTTATCAGCTTCAACACTGAAGGACTGGAGGACCTAGAATACCATATTTTGAAGGACAAAGGACCTTGGATTACAACCAAGAATTTACTACTCTGTAAAATTCAGCATATTTTGTCAGGGAAAAAGATAGATATTCATCAAAATAGAAGACTTCCAAAATTTCCTGATAAAAAGGCTAGAACTGAAGAGACAATTCAATTTCCAAATACAAGACTCAAGAGAGATACATAAAAAGGTAAACAAAAGGGGGGGAAAGCAAATATTAGTCAATAATATTCCATTGTAAACAACCCTATAAGGGAAGGTATAACACTTATAACTCTTGAGAATTGTTTCTTTTAAAATAGTTAAAGGGTTGAATATAGTTGAAGCAACTGGATTTAGGGACAGTGGGTATGTTTGTTTCTAGCCTTTCCATTGGAGAGGACCAAGATGACATCACTATGTTTGAGACAAATACCTCAGCTGAAAAGCTGGGGTGTTTACTCTTAAATTTTATGACTCAGTTTCCTTTGACTTATTTTAATTCTGTCTTGCTCATAGAGTATAGCACTTTCTCTGATGAGGGCATGTTATGCTGGGCAGTCCCTGTCTATCATACCTTACAATGAATTAAGTTCTTAAGAGAGACCTTCAGAGTGTACCACTACTTAGAATTTAGAGACTCTTCAGTTAATTAAATCAGAAGTGACTTCAGGGATAGAAAGTGAAAGCTACTTAGATGGGTTGGACATAAAGAGATTAAGAAGAGATTTTACCTTAATCCATACTTCAGTTAACAAGGGTTTAAGTACTATGGTGGGGAGCTGGGGTGGGGGCAATATGGGAGAGTGTATGCTTGGGGAGGTGGTTCATGAAATGATTTGGTTTTTCATGATACTTTGACTCATGAGGATAGTTTTTTCATGAAAAAAGGGTAAGGTATAAAGTAATTATAATTTGTTGTGATTCATGACTCTTGATGAGAGTATTTCTAATAAGACAGAAGAGGGGAGTATACTTAGTAACCATGAGACAAAGTTGCTTATCCATCAATCAACCTGTGTTGAAACTATCAAACAATCAAGCAAACAATTAATCAATATTTGATTGATGGCACTTTGATTGATAGTAGTTCTATCTAGAAATAACACCAGGTGAAGAGGCACAAAAATTTACTATAATAGAGGGAAAGAAGAGAGGGTGTGAGCACTGAGTAAAGTTCTATTCAATAGATTTGCCTCAGAGGGAATAAGATACATTCCCACTTAGATTTAAAAATCTATACTACTCTACAGGGAAGATGGGGGTGGGGTGGGGAAAAGAGAAAGAAAAGGGAAGAAGGGGCTGATTAAAGGGAAGGAAAAAGTATAAGTGAAAATAAACTGCAAATTAAAATTTAAAAGAAAATAAAGGGGAAGGGAGTAAAACAGTAGTAAAGGTGAAGAGGAATAAGAGGAAAGGAAAAGAAAAATATAAATGGGGAAAGATAGCATGGAGGGAAGTAATCTTAACTGTAAATGTGAATGGGATGAACTCTTCCATAAAATGGAAGTGGATAGCAGAATGAATTAAAAACCAGAATCCTACAATATGTTGTTTACAAGAAACACATTTGCAGCAGAGAAATACACACATGGCAAAGGTGAAAGACCGGAGCACAAGCACTTCAACTGAAGTAAAAAAATCAGGGGTAGCTATCTTGATCTCAGATATAGCAAAAGCAAAAATTGATCTTATTAAAAAGGATAAGGAAAGAGACTACATCTTCTTAAAAGGTACCATAGGCAATGAAACTATATTATTATTAAATATGTATGCATTTAGTGCTATAGTGTCCAAATTTCTAGAGGAAAAACTGAGTGAATGACAAGGAAACATAGACAGCACAACTTAAATAATGGGGGACCTCAACCTCCCCCCTTTCAGAGCTAGATAAATCTAGCCACAAAATAAATGAGAAGGACATTTAAAAAGGTGATTAAAATTTTAGACAATTTAAATATGATAGATATCTGGTGAAAACAATGGAGACAGAAAAGAATATACTTTTTTCTCTGCTATACATGCCACTCATACCAAAAGTGACCATGTACTAGGGCATAAAACCTTACAATCAAAGGCAGAAAGGCAAAAATAATAAATCTATACTTTTCAGATCACAATACAATAAAATTATATGTAATAAAAGGGCATGGAAAGATAAAGTAAAAATTAATTGGAAACTAAATAACTTAATTTTACAGAATGAGTGGATCAAACAACAAATCATAGAAATAATCAAAATTTCATCCAAGAAAATGATAACAATGAGACATCCGACCAAAATTTATGTGTTGCAGCTAAGGCAGTTTTTAAGGGAAATTTTATATCTCTAAACGTTTATATCAATAAAATAGAGAAAAAGGAGATCAATGAGTTGGGTATGCAACTCAAAAAAACTAGAAAAAGAACAAATTAAAGATCCCAATTAAATATCAAATTAGATATTCTGAAAATCAAGGGAGAGATTAATAAAACTGAAAGAAAACTATTCACCTAATAAATAAAGCTGAGTTGGTTTTATGAAAAAAAACTTATTAAATAGACAAACCTTTGGTTAGTATGATTAAAAAAAGATAACCAAATTACCAGTATCAAAAATGAAAAGGATGAACTAATACTAATGAGGATGAAATTAAAGAGAGAATTCAGAGCTATTTTACTGAACTGCATGCCAATAAATTTGAAAACTTGAAATGGACTATTTACAAAAATACAAACTGTGCAGATTAACAGAAGGGGAAATAAAATACTTAAATAACCCCATTTCAGAAAAAGAAATTGAAGAAACTATCAATAAACTCCCTAAGAAAAAGTCTAGTGGTTCAGGTGGATTTACAAGTGAATTTTACCAAACATTTAAGGAACAATTAATTCCTATTCTACATAAGGATTTTTTGTAAAAAAAATAGGAGAAGGAGTTCTACTAAATTCCTTTTATGATACCAGCATGGTGCTGCTACCTAAACAAAGAAAATTATAGACCAATCTCCCTAATGAACACTGTTGCAAAAATCTTAAATAAAATTTTAGCAAAGAGATTACAGCAAGTCATTATTAGGATAATACACTATGATCAGGTAGGATTTATATCAGGTAGGCAGGGATGGTTCAATATTAGTAAAACACTCAACATAATAGAATATATATCATTAAAAACATCAAAAATTATATGATTATCTCAACAAATGCTGAAAAAGCCTTTGACAAAATACAACATACATTCCTATTGAAAACACTAAAGAATATAGGGATAAATGAATTTTTTCTTAAAATAATAAGCAGCATCTATCTAAAATTATCAACAAATATTATATGTAATGGGGAAAAACTGGGAGCAAAGATTAGAGGTGAAACAAAGATGTCCATTATCACCTTTGTTATTCAATATAGTATTAGCAATGTTAGCTTTAGCAATAAGAGAAAATGAAATAAGAAAAAGAAATGAAGCAATCAGAATTGGCAATGAGGAAGCAAAGATTTCATTCTTTGCAGTTGATATGATGGTATACTTAGAGGACCTGAGATAATCATCTAAAAAAACTACTTGAAAACAATTAACAAATTCAGCAAAGTAGCAAGATAAATCATCAGTATTTCTTGAACAATGAAGGCCAAGAGCAAGAAATAGAAGGAGAAATTCAATTTACAATAACTGCAGACAAAGAGGGAATTGTGGAGTTTGAACAAAGACCAAAAACTATTACCTTTAATTTTTTTAAAAAAGGTATCTTATTTTGTAATTTTGCTATCTCTTTTATTTTAATTTTTCCTTAAGGATATGATTTTTCTCTCAACACATTCAATTTCGATCAATGTATAGCATGGAAACAATGTAAAGACTATCAGACTGCCTTCTGTGGGCAGATAGGGGGGAAGGAAGTGAGATTGGGGGAAAAATTGTAAAATTCAAAAAAACAATTAAAAAAAATAACTCCAGGGGACAGCTAGGTGGTATATTGGATAGAACACCAGCCCTGGAGTCAGGAGGACTGAAGTTCAAATCCAGCCTCAGACACTTAACAGTTAGTTACCTAACTGTGTGACCATGGGCAAGATGCTTAACTCCATTGCCTTGCAAAAACGAACAAATAAATAAACAAACAAAAATAACTATGACATTAAATACTTGA
The DNA here is from genome assembly GCF_037893015.1 of Macrotis lagotis. Classification (NCBI taxonomy): domain Eukaryota; kingdom Metazoa; phylum Chordata; class Mammalia; order Peramelemorphia; family Peramelidae; genus Macrotis; species Macrotis lagotis. The sequence continues at coordinate 267,353,433 of NC_133659.1, read as the reverse complement.
GAATTTACCTCCCAGGACAAACCTAGAAACTGTAGGAACACAATTACAAACCACTTCTCACACGAAGTCAGATCTAAACAATTGGGAAAATGCCAATTGCTCACAGTTAAGTTGAGTTAATATAGTAAAAATGACAATTCTATCCAAATTAAATTCACTTTCAATGCCATAGTAATCAAACTACCAAATAAATATTTTACTGAGCTAGAAAAAAAGAGTAACAAAATTCATCTGGAGTAACAAAAGGTCAGGAATATCAAGGGAACTGATTTTAAAATTGTAAAGGGAGGCAGGTAGGTGGCACAGTGGACAGAGCACTGCCCTGGAGTCAGGAGGACATTAATTCAAATCCAGCCTCAGCCTCTTAATAATTGCCTAGCTGTGTGACCTTGGGCAAGTCACTTAACCCCATTGCCTTAAAATAAAAATTAAAAAAATGTAAAGGAAGGTGGCCTTGCTCTACCAGATCTAAAACTATACTTAAAAGTGGCAATCATCAAAACTACCTGATACTGAATTAGGAGAGCTTCAAAAGAAACAGTAGTGAGGGGGCAGAGCCAAGATGGAAGGCAGCATTTCCTGAGAACTCCTTACCCCCAAAACTCCAGAAGCCAACAAATTATGACTGTAGTCAAAATTTAGAGGGGCAGAACCCACAGAAAGACTGAGTGATACATTTTCCCAGTCCAAGATAATTTAGAAGTTCTGCAAGAAAGGTGTGTTTTCACCAGGACCTAGAGTTGAAAAAAAGCCCTGGTCGCAGCACAACCCTGGAACAGCTTGAAGGGGTGGGGAGAGAATTCTGCTACATTAGAATGAGTGTGGAGTGAGGGAGCATGGGCCGTAGAACTTTCAGCAAGAATCTGGAGAAAGCAGCCTGCACCTCCAGAGCACAGCCCACGGATGGTAAGTGGGTCAAGGAAGACTGCAGAAATTTCTCTGCTTTCCCTTGGGGTAGGACTCTGTTGTTTGCCCACACTGAGATCCAGGTTGCAGTTTGGGCTTCCATACTAAGATAGCCAAGCTGGACTCCTCCTTACAGCTCCAGGGCAGAGGGAAGTGCTGTGGTCATTTACATATCAAAACATAGTCAAGAGAGCATAAGACCTTGGAGGAATAAAGGTCCCAGTGGGGTGTTCCCCCCCCCCACCAAAAAGAACCCAAAGCCTTAGAAGTGCAGTAAATTAGTCTTGGGCTGAAGAAATGAGTAAACAACAGAAAAAGAAGAATCTGACCATAGAGAATTGCTTTAGTCCCATGGAAGATCAAAACACATACTCAGATGATGACAAAATCAAAGCTTCTGTATCCAAAACCTCCAAGAGAAATAGAAAATGGACTCAGACTATGGATGAGCTCAAAAAAGATTTTGAAAAGCAATTAAGGGAGATGGAGGAAAATTAGGAGGAAAAATGAGAGCAATGCAGATAAATCATGAAAACCAAATCAACAGCTTGGTGAAAGAAATACAAAAAAACCTGAAGAAAATAATATGTTAAAAACCAGTTTAGGCCTCATGGAAAAAGCAAAACAAAAGACAAATGAGGAGAAGAATCCCTTAAAAAAAGCAGAATTGGCCAGCTGGAAAAGGAGATAAAAAAGCTCTCTGAAGAAAATTATTCCTTCAAATGGAGAATGGAACTAAAAGAAGCATATGACTTTGCAAGAAATCAGGAAGAAATAAAACTCTTCCAAAAAAAACTAAAAAATTAGAAGAAAATGTGAAATATCTGATTGGAAAAACAACCAACCTTGAAAACAGATCCAGAAGAAATAATTAAAAAATTATTGGGCTACCTGAAAGACATGACCAGGAAAAAGAGCCTAGATTTCATTTTTCAAGAAATAATACAGCAAAATTGTTCTGAGATCCTAGAAGCAGAGGGTAAAAAAGAAATTGAGGGAATTCACTGATCAACTCCTGAAAGAGATCCCAAAAGAAAAACTTCCAGGAATATTATAGCCAAATTCCAAAACTCCCAAATCAAAGAGAAAATTATAAAAGCTTCCAGAAACAAACAATTCAACTACTGAGGCTCCATAGTCAGGATTATACAGGATCTGGCAGCATCTACATTAAGGGCTCCTAGGGATTGGAATATGATATTTTGGAAGGCAAAAGATCTTGGTTTACAACTGAGAATCAACTACCCAGAAAAACTGAACATCCTCTTTCAGGGGAAAAGATAGACTTTCAATGAAACAGGGGACTTTCATACTTTCCTATTGAAACAACCAGAGCTGAACAGAAAGTTTGATCTCCAAGTACAGGACTCTGGTGAACCATAGAGGGGGTGGATGAGAAGGACTAACTATGAGGAACTTAATGAGGTTGAACTGTTTGTATTCCTGCATGGGAAGAAGATATTGATAATTCATATGAACTTTCTCATTTATAAGAGCTGTCAGAAGGAGTATATATAGACAGGGCACAGGGAGTGGAATATAATGGTATAATATGGTAAAAAGATGGAGTCAGTGGGTGATGAAGGAAAGTCCTGGGAGGAAGGGAAAGGAGATGAAGGAGCTAAGAAATTTCACATAAGAGTCAAGATAAATCTTTTTCAATGTAGTAGAAAGGGGGAAGGTAAGGGGGAAAGAGTTAGCCTTCATTCTCATCAGAAATGACTCAGAGAGGAAATAACACACACACACACTTAATAGGGTGAGGAAATCTATCTTACCCTAGAGAAAAATAAGAAGAAAGGATGGGATAAGGGGGGATGGGGGGAGGGAAGGGAGGAATAGGTGATAGAAGAGAGGGAAGATTGTGGGAGAGGGTACTCAGATACACTTCTGGACAGGGCCAGGATGAGAGAAGAGAGACAATAGAATAAATGACAGTGAGGAGGAATAGAGTGGAGGAACAGCTAGTAATAGCAACTGTGGGGAAAATATTGAAACAATTTCTCTGGTAGACTTATGACAAAGAGAGCAACTCACCCCAGAGATAGTCATTGGAATCTGAACAGACTGAAGTACATTTCTCTCTCTCTCACTATTCTTGAGGTTTCTCATCTTCTTGGCAGGGGAGGGGGGTTTATGATTACTCTTATAACAAAATTATTGCAATAATAGTAATAATAAATTTAAGCTCACTTACAAAAAAGATAAAGAGAAAATAAAATTTTTAAAAAAAGTAGTAAATGACTAGAATAATCTATGGTCTGACACACCTCAAAGCATTAGCTTCTGGGATAAGAGCTCACTATTTGATAAAAAATTGTTGGGAAAACTGGAAAATAGTATGGCAAAAACTAGGCATAGATCCACATTTCACACTCTATACCAAAATAAGGTCAAAATGGATACTGGATTTAGACATAAAGTGTGACACTATAGACCAGTTAACGAACTAAGAAATACTCTGTCAGATTTTTGGAAAGAGGATAGATTTATGACCAAGTAAGTAATAGAATAATAAATTACAAAATGGATGATTTGGACTATTTTAAATTAAAAAGGTTTTGCACTAATAAAACCAGTGCTGCCAAAATCAGAAGGAAAACTGAAAGCTGGGAAACAATTTTCACAGCTAGGGGCTCTAATAAAGGTCCTATTTCTAAAATATATAGAATTGCATCAAATTTATAAGGTCACAAATCGTGCCCCAATTGATAAAAGTTCAGAGGATATGAATAGACAGTTTTCACATGAAGAAATTAAGACTATACATAATCATAGGAAAAAATGCTCCAAATCATTCCTAATTAGAGAAATGCATCCATCTAGCAGATTAACTAAGGTGACAAAAAGGGAAAACAACCAGTGTTGGAGAGGTTGTGGAAGGATTGGGATATTAATACACTGTTGGTGAAGTTGTGAACTGGTCCAACCATTCTGGAGAGCAATATAGAATTATGTCCAAAGAGCAATAAAGCTGATCATACTGTTTGATCTAGAAATATCAACACTAGGCCTATATCCTAGAAGAAATCATAAAAAAATGTGAAAAGTCCCACATGTTCCAAAATATTCACAGTAACTCTTTTTTTTGTAGTGTCTGAAAAATTGTAAATTGAGGGGATGCCCATTAATTGGAGAATGAACATGTTGTGGATGTTATGGAACACTATAAGAAACCATGAATGGTTGGACTCTAGAGAAGTATGGAATGTGTTACAGGATCTGATGCTGAATGAAGGGAGCACAACTAAGAGAACATAGTATACATGTGGCTCCTTCTCAGGAATTCAGAGAGGTAGGACAACCCTAGAAGACTTGCCATGGATAATGCTATACCCATCCAGAGGAAGAAAAACAAAGCAAAACAAATAAAAACACACACACACAGAATCTGAATGAACACTGCATTCACTTTTTTAAAATTTCTCATATATTTCTTTCTATCTTTTGGTTTTCTTTCTTTTCTTTTAATCCTAATTCCTCATCTAGAAAATTACTAATATGTGAACATGTTAAACACAAATTGTATGTTTGATATTCACTTGATTGTTTGCCACTAAAAAGGAGGGGGTTGGAAAGGGAGGGTAGGAGGAAATTATGTTACTTAAAATATGCGTATGCATGTGGATGAATGTTGAAAAACTTTCACAACATGTAACTGGAAAAATAAAATAAAATAACAAAAAAAATCTAGTTATGAGTTGTTTTGTTTTTGGCAGCAAGGCCTAAGAAGACTTGAATTCAAATTCTGTCACTGACATATACTGGTAGTGTGACCTTATTTACATATCAGCTCTCATGTTCTTATTTTTTTTTTTTTTAGGTTTTTGCAAGGCAATGGGGTTAACTGGCTTGCCCAAGGCCACACAGCTAGGGAATCATTAAGTGTCTGAGACCAGATTTGAAATCAGGTACTCCTGACTCCAGGGCTGGTACTCTATCCACTGCACCACCTAGTCGTCCCAGCTCATGTTCTTTAGGACCATAAGGTGCAGAAATTGTGCCCATTTTCTATAGCAAATAGACTGCAGTTCTGGTCCCTGTCCCTTTCTCTCTGGCACATATTATAATTTAACATACTTGTATATACATACAAATATAATTTTTGAAATAAAAATATATAAAATGTAATTTATAATGTTAGCATTTATATAAAATCTTAAGGTTTATAAAGTGTTTTAAATACATCATCTACAGTAACCCTGTGAGAAAGGTTCTAGTATCATCACCATTTTTCAGAAGAGGAAATTGAGTGATAGGTTTTGAACCCAGGTCTTCATCACTACAGATCCTAAAATTATGTTTCCTAGCTGTCTCACAAGCTATGTGACTTTGGGTGAATGTCAGCTTCAGTGCGGTTCAGTTTTCTTATCTATAAAAAGCTGATTATGATACATGTATAACCTAAATCATAAAGTTTTCTTTTGCTGGTGGAGAGTTATCATGTTGATAAATTATTTTTGCTTGAATTCTAGTTATTACTTTTTTCTGAATTTATGAAATAAAATAAAGATTACTATAACAAAATAAGATAGAAAAAAGATTATTGCACATGAAATTGCAAATCTAATATATCCAACTTTATTTATTAAAGTTATCAAGTGTATTTTTTTCTTCTTTTTCTTCTCACCCCATCCCCTGTCTTATAGGTGAAATTTTGACAAGATAGTCTGCCAGTGGTTAAAATCACTAAATTAAACATTATACACTGAGAAGAAAATACAAATTCATTCATTGAATCAGCAGTTCAACTTGTACCTGCACATTATTGCATAAATGCCAACTTTTTTATTGTTCATTTATTCCTTCAACAAACTAGATGCTGAGAAAGATGTAATCCTAAATAAAAAGAAATTGCTGCCCTCAAAGTGCTTATAACAGTGATGCTGCTTTTTCAGTTGCCTTTAGTCATATATGACTCTTCATGACCTCAACTGGGATTTTCTTGGCAAAAATGTTGGAGTGGTTTGCCATTTTCTTCTCCAGTTCATTTTACAGATGAAGTAGAAACTTGTATTATTATTAATTATTATTATCATTATCATTAAGAGTTAGAATAACCCTAGGAGACCTGCAATAGATGATGCTATTCCCATCCAAAGGAAAGTGAAGGGACTTACCCAGAGTAAGGATCTGAGGCAGAATTTGAATTCAGGAAACTGAGTTTTCCTGACTCTAGGTCAAGTACTATATTCACTGTGTCACCAAAATGCCTTTATATCATGGAGTTATAGATGTGCAAAAATACGATACCAATTATAAATACAAAAGTGGTGTGGTATATTAGAAGAGTAAAGGGTCACTTTTTTTAAGGTTTTTTTGCAAAGTTTAAGTGACTTACCCAAGGCCACACAGCTAGGTAATTATTAAGTGTCTGAGACCCGATTTGAAAAGGGTCACTTCTAACTGGGAGAAATCAGGGAAAACATGATAGAGAAGTTGGTATTTAAGTAGGATGTTGAGTGATAATTTGAGTGTTGAAAGATAGCGATGGCCCAAGGATAGGGAATAGAATGAGCAAAGGTTGAGAAGTAGAAGAATGAGGGGCATATTTTAGAAATATCAAGGGGTAATTTAGCTGGAGTATGGAGCACATGAATATGGGTTATAAAGCTGGTCAGGTAAGTAGGGGACAGGTTGTGGAGGACCTTGAATGCCAATTTGAGGTGTTTGCACTTTTATTTGGAAAAACAACCCCAGATACTACAATTTGCTTTCATTTGAAAATCTATAAATAAACCTGGCCTTGGATACACTTGTAATTCCCTAAACTGGGAAGGTTGAGGTTGGCCAATTTCTTGAATTCTGGCTTTCTGCTCTGCCTAGGTCTTTGTGGACCTGTTGCTGAAGGGATAGCAGATTGCCTAAATATGGGTGACCTAGCCTGGGTCAGAAGAAGAAGGGTTAAGATTCCCATGCTAGCTACTAGCAGGATTTGGCCTGGCAGTAGCTCCTACATTTCCAACCTGGGCAAAGATCCAATTTCACAAAAAAATTTAAAAACTATATAATTATTACATATTTACAACCTTGAATGAATTTATCAGGTCTTAAGCAATAAATTCAACAAGAAACATGTTTGTTTCTTTGAAACTGGGACATGAATAGGTCAATCACTGACTTCTGTAGAGCCTTTATCCTCTCATAACATCGCTGCCACATACCCTAAACCAGCTCACACCTGCATGATCCAGTTTGCTTATTGTTCCCTTCAGACTCCCTCTTCAGATCTGGTTCTTATTACAGTTCAGTTCATTAAAGATATATATATATATATATATATATATATATATATATATATATATATATATATATATATGAGGCTTAGGGGAACCACTTTTACTGATACCTCATCAAACACATTTTTTTTAAAAGTTACTAAAGAATTCTCTTTTTGTTAGCTCTTGGCTCTGCAGACTTTTTTTTTAGTCATAGGTGTATATATATGTATATATACGTATATATATATATGTATGTATGTAGACACACAATTCATATGCTAGGCCAACAGACAAACAGCTGAATGGAATTTGAAATTCAAAAGCATGAGTACTTTTACTTAATTTTGTTATGGTATAGTTAAAAAAATATATGTTGGATTCAGAATTGGGCTCAGATCCTAGCTATAAACAATAATTTGTTTCTATAATAATAATAATAGATGTTTCTAGAATAATATTAATAAATAATGTGTTTTATAAATATTATCTCATTTAATCTGGGAGATAGGAGTTACAATCCCAGTTGCATTGGGTTTGTTTATACAAAAGCTTTTCAATGTCCTTTATCTCTACTTAGTCTTCCCATTATCCTAGTCACAAAAGGTATCTGATTTGATTCTTTTCTAAATCTTTTAAAATGGTGTAACATAGTTATTTCAGTTCTGTATATATATCATATCAATACTTTTGAGAAAAGAAAGGTAAAGAGGTTAAGTGACTTGCTCAAGGTCACATAACTACTGAGTGTCTAAGAGCAGATTTTAAGTCAGATTTCCCTGCTACCAGGCCCCAAGGTCTTGCCACTGCACCACTTATCTATACTCCCTATGTCTTATCTTCTATATCTGTACAAAGGAGATCATAATATTTATATTAATCCCATGGGATTGCTGTGTGAAAAGTGCTTTGCATGCCCTAAAGTGTTACATCAATGGGAATTATTTTTTCATGTGCCCTAATTGTTACAAGGGCTATTCCCCACAGGTAGCATGGGGTATCAAAGGGAGACAGAATAGATATCTGTAGCCTCTTTTCCAACCAGAGACTTTATTTCCTGCCAGGAGGGGAAGCAAGAGGTTGGAACCAATTTGCTCTTCTCAGAGAAAGAAAGAGGGTATTGGGCTGGAATTGTATCTATCTATTCCTAAATATTCAATGAGCTTTGCCACTGGGGTCATGCTATATTTTAATTATATTAGAAAAATTTCCATATTTATTTGCTTTGTGTTTACTATTTGGAGATTGGAAATGGTCATTTCAATATTTATGGACCATATAACATATAGAGTCCACATCTGTGGGCTAGGTGGGAATGCAGATTGGCAAGTATTTTTCAATTTATAATCTTAGAAAGATTTCTTGGAGCATTGAGAGGTTTAGTGTTTAGTGTAGGGTCCAATAGAAATGAGACTTGAATGCAGGTCTTCTTGACTTTGCAGATGACTATCTACTATGCCAGAATTTATCTCTATTTAAATTTTGAAAATACATTTTATTCATGTTTTTTCCATGTCACCTTTCCCCATCTCTCTCTCCTTTCCCTTATTCAGAAAGTTATCCTTTACAACAAATAAAAAAGTGAGAGGAGAAAAAAAGATATGTGTTGGCTAATCCAACAAAATTTAGTCACATATAATTCAAATCTGATAATATATGCATTATTGCAAACCCATAGTCTTCTGTCTTTTCAAAAAAAGAAAGATGAAAATTCATCTCCATTTTTAGGATCAATCTGTTCATTCATACATAAGTTTTAGTTTAGTTTAGTTTTTATTTTTTGTTCTTTCCATTTTCATTACAATAGTAATTGTATATGTTATTTCCCTGGTTCTACTTTATTTTGCATCAATTTATATGGAAGGACTTTTCCATGTTTTTATGAATTGTTCACATATTTGATTACATTCACATACTACAGTTTGTTTAACATTTCCCAATTGATGTACATCAACTTTATTTCTAGTTCTCTGCTACTTCAAAAAATTTTACTATGGATATTTTGTTGTATATATGACTAAAAAAAACTGGGGATCTCCTTGGGATATATGGGTTTAAGAGTTTGAGCAATTTAGTCACTTTTTAATCCAATTGCAAAATGCTTTTCAGAATGGTTGAACTAATTTACAGTTGTACCAACAGTGTTAATGTTTTGATCTATCCACAATTTCTCTAGCATTCATCCTCCTTATCTTTGCCTATTTTGATAGATATGATGGGAAAATCCAGGTTTATTTTGCATTTCTCTAATTAGAAGTGATTTGGAATAATTTCATATGATCATTAATATTTTGTCATCTTTGGAGAATAGTTTGTTTAAAACCATTGGGAAATAGATTTTTGTTTTGTATATTTATTTTAATTTCCTGTAAACTTAGTTTTTGCAAGGCAATGGGGTTGAGTGACTTGCCCAAGGTCACATGGCTAGGTAATAATTAAATGTCTGAGGTTGGCTTTGAACTCAGGTCCTCCTGACTCCAGGGTCAGTCTTCTAGCCACTGCACCACCTAGCTGCCCCTTAATTTCCTGTACTCCTAGGAATATTCCATCCTTAATAGAGGTATTTAATGAAAAGATTTTTTCCCCCATTAAAGTATATTCCACATGATCACTCCCCTTTTTTACATATCACAATACAAAAGTTTTTGAAAGTCCTTCATTCCTATTTTTCCCCCATAATCATAGCTATAAAATTACCTGATTTGGTTTTTTTATCTTTTTTATTTAAAAATGATGAAACAAGGGTGGCTAGGTGGTACAGCGGATAGAGCATTGGCCCTGGAGTCAGGAGTACTTGATTTCAAATCCAGACTCACACACTTAATAATTACCTAGCTGTGTGACTTTGGGCAAGCCACTTAACCCTATTTGTCTTGCAAAAAGCTAAAAAAAGTTGAAACATGACTATTCAAGTTCTGTACATATATATTGAGCATACTGTGACATATGATGTAAAATGCTGATTTGAACTTAATTTATGCCAATTTCCTTCCCAATACTCCCCCCCCAAATTTTATTGAATAGGATTTTCTATATAATTTATATTCTAAGGTCTATTGACCACTTGCTTAATTAATTCAATTATTTTTTATTTTTTCCACATATGGTTTGTTCAACCAAGCTGTGCTTTGATTTTTTAAACTTGAAACAAATGACTCACCAAATCAGTTTTTTGAGAGGCAGGGCATGTGGTCTAGATTCTGTGACTGGTTCTCTATCCTTACACTGGCAGTCTACTACTGTGTGATCCTTTAATCTCTACTACTGTGTGATCATTTAATCTCTCTAATCTCAATCTATTAGATTATAAATTGCAGAATAGTTGTTGATCTGTACTAATAGAAGGAAATTCCTTATGACAATGAAATCACAGTTCCATTCCTATCTCATGTTAGTTTCTCCAACCAGCACTAAATAACTTTGATAATTGCTGGTTTATAGTATAAACAAATCTGCCAATATTTTCCATGTTTATTCCTACTTATTTTCATTGTATCCCCTGAGATGCTAAATAATTTTCCCCCTCCAAATGAATTTTATCTTTCTTTAAGTCTACCTCTATAAAGTATTCCCTTGGTAGTTTTAGTGATTGAGATTGTTCTTGGATCTGGAATAGTATTGATATCCAGAATTCTTGGATAAGACAATTCCCTCTCTTAAGATGGTGACAATAGCCTGAAATTAAAAGATGCTCCTTAGAAGGAAAGTTATGGAAAATATGGATATTAAAAGGTAGAGACATCATTTTATTGACAATGGTCTGTAGAGTCAAAGCTATGGTTTTTCCAGTAACAATATAGGCTTGATAGCTGGTCTATAAGGATACTGAGTGCTGTGAATTGTGGCATTGGGGAAGACTTTTGAGAGTCCCTTGAACAACAAGGAGATCAGATCATCAATACTTAAATATATTAATTCAGACTATTCCCTGGAAAGTCAAATACTAAAACTGAAGCCTAAAAACTTTGGCCACATAATGAGAAGATGGAACTCATTGGGAAACAACCAGATGTTGGGAAAGTAGAAGGCAAAAGTAGAAGGGAACGGATGGCAGAGGATGAGATAGATAGTGCCATAGAAACGATGAACATTAATTTGAACAGATTTTTAGGGCTAGTGGAAGATAGAGGGGTCTGGTAATGCTTTGATCCATGAATAGTTGGACACAACTGAATGACAGCAACTACAACAATAACACTTTCTTAGCAACATACAGTCAGAGTTATCTAGAGCACTGAGAAGTTGTCCAACACCACATAACTAGGTAAGAATCAAGGCAGGATTTGAACTCAGTTCTTTTTGGCTTCAAGTCCAGTTTCCTATACTCTTTGCCATGCTGCTTCTCTTTTGCCTAACGAATGATACACCACTAAATCTGTAAATTAATTTAGATAGTCTTGATATTTTTATCCTGACTATGAACAATGACTATGATAGCCTGATTAAGAAAAATGATTAATCCTTTGGTTATTTAATTTTGTTAAAAAATTCTTGAAGGGATGGCTAGGTGGCACAGTGGATAAAGCACTGACCCTGGACTCAGGAGTACCTGGGTTCAAATCAGGACTCAGACACTTAATAATTACCTAGCTGTGTGGCCTTGGGCAAGCCACTTAACCCCATTTGCCTTGCAAAAACCTTAAAAAAAATTAAAAAAATTCTTGAAGGGTTATCTTTTTTAAGGAGATTTATTTATTTATTTTGAATTTTGCAATTTTACCCCCAATCTTGCTTCCCCCCCCCATAGAAGGTAGTCTGTTAGTTTTTACATTGTTTCCATGATATTCATTGAGCTAAGTTGAATGTGATGAGAGAGAAATCATATTCTTAAGGGAAAGAAATAAAGCATAAGAGATAGCAAAATTACATAATAAGATAACATGTTTTTTTTTTAAATTAAAGGTAATAGTCTTTGGTCTTTGTTCAAACTCCACAATTCTTTCTCTGGATACAGATGCTATTCTCCATTGCAGACAGCCCAAAATTGTGCCTGATTGGTGCACTGATGGAATGAGTGAGTCCATCAAGTTTGATCAAGACCCCCATGTTAGGGGTATTTTATTTTGAATGTATCTTCACAGATTGAATCTGTGATAATTTATTCATTTTGTAGTTATTTTGGATGGGACTTTACTTTCTACTTTTTCTTTCTGCATTTTTTTTATTGCTATGTAGAAATAAGGTTTATTTTGGGGGGAAGTATCTATATGTTTGTCTTACATCTCTACCATCTAGCATGGTTGTCTGCATATAAAAGTACCTATTCCCATCATCATTATTATGAGTATAAAATCAGATAATATTTGTAAAGCATTCTGTAAAACTGCAAATACTATATAAAAGCCAGTTATTATTGTTAATATTATATGTGTTTAATATGTATTTATTTAATTAAATTGAATTAAGTAATTTGTGCAAGGTCATGTGTTCAGTGGGTGGGAAAATCATGTCCTGACTCTCACTCCAATGTGTTCACTCTTCATCAGTTGAGAAATATAACTAAAATTTCTTACCTTAAAATAGATCTCTTTCATAATATCTAAATCATATTTACAAAAGATGTAGTTGTCCTATACACAGGAATATCATTTTATTTCTTTATCCTTTTCAGGTCTTCAATTTTAGAAAATTCAGGATTATGTTGGATTCAGTTTGAGGTGAAAGTGATATCATCATTTACATTTAAGGTGCTGCTGCTTACCTGAATAGGGAAGATAATTTATATCTTGAGTCCTTTTTGAATACAGGTATTATGCCCATCTAAGAACATAGGTAGTGTTTGTGAAATGTCTATGAGGTACCAAGATTTTCTTTATAAAATTCAAAATTAATATATTTTGTTTTAACAAGGGTATCATTTCTACACATATCCATTTCCCTGACATACTTAGGGAATATTCTCAATCACAAAGAATGTAAAATAAAAAGAAAAAAAAATCAGTTCAGCATAGCTAAGCAACATATTCACTAAGTTTGATCACAAATGAAATATTTCACAGTCAACCTTCCACCTCTGAAAGAAAGGAGGAAGCACAGATGTTTTCTATGAGGGTATACATGGACTTCCAAGGCTGAGAAGTATCCTTGCAGAAACTCTATTAAATTTATGACATTTCACAATACTTTACTAGTTCCAAATGGGAATTTTCCAGTTTAACTTATTCATAGAATAATTGGGTTAAACTAACTGGCAAAAAGACCCCAACTGGCCACCAAGTTAGGTGGCAGTGATAGTGATAGAGCTCTTAAAAAGGTGTCAGGAAAACCCAAGTTCATATCTATCCTTACATATATACTAGCTGTATCACTTGATTGGGTTAGTCACTTAAACTCCCTGTATCTCAATTTTTTCATCTATAAAAGGATATTAATAATAGCACCTACCTCTCATAGTTGTTGTGATGATGAAATAATAAAATATATAAAAGTGCTTTGTAAATCTCAAATATTAAATACATAATATTATTATTATTATATGAGGTGAATATAGTTCACTGCACTGTTTGATGTCTGAGCTTGTTAAGTAATAGATGATAGAGAAATGAGACAGAATAATTTTTTCCCTATTGTTGTTCAGTAATTTCAGTCATATCTGACTCCTTTTGCTCCATACTGGATACTGGAGTGGTTTGCCATTTCCTTCCCCAGCTCATTTTTACAGATCAGAAAACTGAAGCAAAAAAGGTTAGGGGACTTGTCCCCACATCTCAGAGCTGGTAAGTGTCTGAGCCTGGATTTGAATGCAGATCCTCCTGACTCTAGCATCAGTACTCTATACACTGTAGTACCATTTTGCTGCCTCTTGCCATAAAGAACCACACCAGTTAGTTTAAGTACTTCATCAACAAGCATTTATTAAATGCCTACTTATATGTGGTATATGATGTTAGGTACCAGGACTACAGAGATAAAATGAACCAGTCCCTTCTGTCAAGGGCAGATATGTGCATAACGAGTTTTCAAAAAATAAAAAACTACATACAGGAATATTTTCACATAGAATAATATACATAGAGAGAAATATTTACAAATATACATATAGAAACATATATATAGAAATATTTATAAAATATACATATAGAAATATTTACAAAATAAATATATAAAATATTTACTTATAGAAGCATATACATATGGAAACATTTATAAAGTATGCATATAGAAATATTTACAAATGAAATGTCAGGTAATATGGAAGGAGGAGGATACTAGCAGCTGGAGTGGTGTTGAATGTGAAGGTGGCAAATGAATTGTTTTGGAGGAAATGAGATTTTTAGAAGTGGAGATGAGGAAGAAGTATATTCCAGGTAGGCAGAACAAGTCAGTGAAAAAGGAGAAAGACAAGAGATAGGACATTATGTATGAGAACTTGGAAATGCCATTTTGCCTAAATTGCAGTGTGAAAAGTGTACAGTATATAAAATTGGTGGAAAGGTAGTTGTGTATAAAAGGCAAAGGAATCTATATTTGATTTTAAAGACACTGGAATCTATTAAGTTGAGCGATGATGAGGTCACATCTATGCTTTAAAATGTGCTTTTGCAGGCATGTGGAGGATAGATCAGAGAGGGGAGAAATGAGGCATGGAGATTAACTGAGAGGTTGTTGCAACAGTTCAGATGAGAAGTATTGAAGATCTGAACTCGGTCATGGATTATAGAGAAATGGATGAATGGGAACGACGTTGTCAAGGCTGATATCTCAAGACAAGATTTCTCACTGATGAACTAAGCAGAAAAGATACAAAGGTAAAATGAAAAAAAAACAGTCCTAATCTTTTGAGAACTTTCACTCTCTTGTGATTTATAAGGCATCAGCAGTTAAATAAAGAGTTATGGTAATTTAAAGGCTCCAGGGAAGAGTATTGTTGTTAGGTAGCACTGTGCTGGACCCAGAATCAGGAAGACTCCTCTTCTTGAGAGCAAATCCAGGCTCAGACACTTAGTAGCTATGGGATCCTGGGTAAGTCATTTAATTCTATTTGCCTCAGTTTCCTCATCGGTAAAATTAACTGGGGAAGAAATGGCAACCACTCCATTATCTTTGCCAACAAAACCCCAAATGGGGTCATGAAGAGCTGGACGTAATTGAAAAACGACTCAATAACAAAAAAGAGAGTACTAATAATCACAGGTGTCAAAAGTGACACAAATCAGTAAAACCAGGATTTGAACCCAGGATCTCTTTCCACAAATCCAGTTTTCTTTCTACCCTGCCAAGGTCATTTAGGAATTAGGAGGCAAAATCAGGAATTAAACCTGTCTACATTTCCAGTGCTCTTTCCACTTAAGATCATTCTGTCTTGAGTCTCCAGGTAATACTAAACAATATTGCTGTAGAATTTGATTTATTTTCATTTAACTATTATCCTTGTTGAACTTCAAAAAACATTTTTTGAACAATTGACTTAATAATATGTTTTAGGAATGCAAATGGCAAGCCTTGAAATGGATGTTGCAAAGTGGTTAACAAATTACATTACTAATAATTATGATATTACCAAGGATTGATTTTTCAATTTGTTTTTATGGTGACTGCTTACTTTGGACCTCAGTCTGACACTATGGGATTTGTTGGAGCATGAAACTAAGCCTCTCTCATGAGAAAATTGGCCCTACTTGGCTTCACAGGAAACAGATTATGGAGTTTCATGCCCAAGAAAAATATTACCATCTATGCAAAACCAGACAAAGGTTTTATGGAAGTCTTGAAATTCCACAGAACCAATAGTTAACCTAGTTTAAGGGCCATCAAGTTTAAGAGGGAAGGGGGTAGATTGCCTTTAAATATGACTCTTCTTTAGAAATTGGTTTAGCTCTTGCAAGTTCAGAATGCTGCCCTTGAAAGAGCCAGGCGAAAGCTTTCCTTCATTCGGATATCCCCTTAATAGCCTCCAACTCCAATAAGACATTCTGAACTTTGCCCAAGCAATGATTAGGAGCTGTGCTTAAGTGCCCAGCTGGTGTTTTCTGGTCTGGGTTTTGTAATGAGGTAAAATTTCCCCTGGAACTAGACTGCCTCTAAAATTCCTGAGTTGTGATTGGTCAGATCTCAGCCAGAGGTTGTTAGACTGTGTAAGATTCATTTGTGGAACTTCTGATGATCTGATGAGAATTCCACATGAGAAATAATGAACTCTATAACACTCCTCATCTTCCACATTTCTCAGAAATGTTTAAAACAATTGTACTGTGTACCTTCATGTTTGGATTGGAAATGATAGAGAAAATGACACTAAATAGATTGGCTGATGATGGCCAGTTGATGGTGGTGGCAATAGCATGTGGCAGTGCTGAATTTTTTTTAATTTAATTCAATTCAATTCAATTCAATATGCTTTTAGTAAGTACTTACAATGTGTGAAGCTCTGTGTTAACAACTGGGTAATGAATTCAAAACCAAAACAATCCCTGCCGTCAAGGAGCTTGCATTCTATTGGCAGGATATGATGCCTATGCAAGTAAATACAAGGTATATGCAAGGGAATAAAGAGTAATCTCAAGGAGAGAGGAAGAAAGAAAACTAAATAGCAAGATGGATTGAGCACTGAACCTGGAGCCAGGGAGACCTGAGTTCAAATTCAAACTCAGATACTTCCTAGTTATGTGATCCTGGACAGGTCACTTCATCTCTGTCTATCTTGGTTTCTTCAAAAGTAAAATGGGTATGATAATAGGACCTATCTATCAGGGTTGTGAGACTTAGGTGAGCTATTTGTAACTCTTGTTGTTATTCAGTCATTCAGTGGTGTCAGACATGTTTGTGATCCTGTGGAATTTTGGCTGGAGTGAGTGGTTTTACATTTTCTTCTCTAGGGAAGTAAGGCAAACAGAAGTTAAGTGACTTGCCTAGAGTCACACAAGTCTGGATGGAATAATTTGGAGTTAGATCGTAGTGATCACTACCTGACTAGCCCTATAAGCTCTCCTGCTATCCACAGACAGAGCCAGACTATCCCTTAGGATTGCAAAAATTAGAACCCATATTCCTGGAACAAGTGTTGAGATGTTGATCTAGAATGTAGCTCTTAACCTCAGCTATTACAAGCTATTAAATGTCTGAGACAAGATTAGAACTCAGGTGTTCCTGACTCCAATTCCAGAGCTCTATCCACTGAGCTACCTAGCTGCCTCCAACTCAACATAGTAGGCACTTAAAGTTGTCCTTAACAACCAGGGGAATGGAGGAAGCAGGAAAAGATTTATGAAGGAAGTAGCACCTAAACTGTACTTTGTAAGAAACCAGAGATTCTAGGAGGAAAAAGTGAACATTGAAATGCTATGGGGACAGCCAACAGGTGAGATTGTCTAGAACAGAGGATGCATTAAAGGAAGTAATACGAAACCAGTCTGAAAAGGGAGGTAAGAACTTGTGGAGAGTTTGAAATGCCAAGTGAGAACCATGCAGGATTGTCATCACTGTTAGAGAGCTTTGATGCCTTGATTAACAAATATCTGCTACTATCAACTAATTCATAGAAGTAGGTTCTGGGGCAGCTAGGTGGTGCAGTGGATAGAGCACCGGCCCTGGAGTCAGGAGTACCTGAGTTCAAATATGACCTTAGATAACAATTACCTATTACCTAGCTGTGTGGCCTTGGACAAGTCAATTAACCCCATTGCCTTGCAAAAAGTAAAAAAAAAAAAGAGCTGCCATAGAGGTAGGCTCCAAGAAGATATTAAGAATTCACCAGGTATGTCACTCTTGTGAGGTGTTCCACTGAGATTTATTTTCTTCACACAGTCTTCCCATAGAAGGCTTGGTCCATGACACCTACAATAGGCAGGTTGAGAGACTACTTTGTTTTACTTGCATGTTCTTCATCAGTCTTAGAAACAAGGGAAGTCGAAGGTTTAAATTTGGGTTCCCTGACAAGTCTGGATGGAATAATTTGGGGTTATCACTAGTGATCATTAGTGAACTAGCCCTATAAATCTCTCCTGCCATCCACAGATAGAGTCAGTCTAGTAAAATCTTTCTCTCTCAGGATCACAAAAAATTAGAATCTACATTCCTGGAACAAGTATTGAGATGTTGATTTAGAACAGTAGTTCTTAACCTTAGATTCACAGACCCTTGTGGATAGATTTCAGGGAATCTATGAGCTTAGATGGAGGGAAAAATTCATATCCTATTTTCACTATACTCTATGTAAAATATGGCATGACTTTAAATTATTGTTAAACAATTTTGAAGAGGGGTTCATTGACTTCACCATACTTCCAGAAGGGCGTAAGACACACAAAAGTTAAGAACTCTTGCGTTAAAAGGAGACAGCTATACTGGAGGACTGTTAGGATGATCCACTGGACAGACAATGTGGGGGCAGAGTTCCTCAAGATACCAAGTCAGTTAAACAACATTTATTAAATGTCTTTTATGTGACTTTCTGACTTGGTTTTCCAAAACTTTAGATGTAACCAAGTCATTCCCCTACTCAAAAATTTTCCATAGCTCCCTATTGTTTTTAGAACCAAGAAAATCACAGATGGTTGAATTATCAAAGAAGAAGGCATAATGGAAAGTGTAATGGCTCTACAGGGAGGGAAACTGAATTTAAAATTTATTTCTGATGTCTATGACTTGTATATGTCTCTGAATAAGTCACAATCTCCCTCAACCTCAGTTTCCTCATCTATAAGATGATCTATGAGACCCCTTTGTGCTGTCTATTTATAATCCTCTAAGTATGAAATGAGTAGTGAAAGAATGCTAGAGGTCTCCAAAATCTACTATTATTACCATCTCTAAGGTTAAAGGTCTGAAATTTCTCAGTGGAAACTCATTTGGTGATTCTGGCCAGATCCCAGCTACTGTCCTTCAAAACTGGCCTTTGCACAAAATTGTCCATTGTGGGTCTGTAACTAATATGCCTCCACAAATCTTTAGTTTAAAATAAACACAATGAATCCTGTTCATTGTCTTTTCACTATGGCTAAAATCAGCAAAATTATGCTAATTTTCCCAAGATTTAAAAAGGAAAGCTCCAATTGTGTAATGAAGATAATACTGAAATTACACGTGTGCCTCTTCAACAATTTTTATGAATATTAAAGAATTATTCCTGACAGCCCTACTGTGAGACAGGAGAGTTTTCCATTTTCCATGAGGGTTCTCCAAGAGTCTGAGGTCTTTTCATATTAACATTTAAAACTTCACTTTGTGGTTTGTGGTCTTTAGCTCAAGGCAATGGAACCACTGAAGATGGAAAGTCTCTTCTTTAGTGTTTGTAATTGTAGTTTTTAAAGCCTATAAATCCTAAATTCCAAAAATCTTATTTTGAGACTCTGTTGAATGAAGAAAATGTATCACGTTTGTGCTGGCCTCTAGAGGTCACAAATGTAGCAAAATCTTGTTTGTTTCCCTTCTCTTCCAGTGTGTTTTTTAGGCAGCCCACAAAACCACCATGGTTTTGATGGATGTGTGTGGTCCCTGTAATTCTCATGCCTAGAATGACTGTGTTATAAGAATCAGCACACTTTAAAATATATCCTGAGCCTCAACTTTAGCCAATATTAGCTAAATATTCATAGTCACAAAAGTAGTCCTCAGGGGGTAGGAAAAGGTAATGGAAAGACATTTCCTGGAATATATGCAAACTATTGGTGGAAGAAAAATGCAGAGAGTGACCACAATTTTTGGAGAAAAATAGAGAGATCTGTTATTGCTTTTAGATTTCAAATAGATACATATGCAGATGGGAAAAAAGGGCAATTTGTTGGTACAGACAATAAATATATTATAAAGTAACTTTATGTATTTTTGGATGGAAAAAAGTAATTTGAAAGAAATCTTCCTTATTCACCTAGGTACAGTCATTGACACTTGTAAAACATTAACAAAAATTGAGTTAAAATTGATTAATAAACTATAGAAATAAATAGTAACAACCTGTAGCAGTGTTTTAGCTAATTTTAAAATTTACTTAATTTTAGTTAATTTGTAAGCATGAAGATTAGAATGATTCTGGCGATGACCTTGGATTCTTTAGGACCACTCCAATGGAAGTACAAGGTTCTACAAAGGTATCTTTGAGGACATACTGTCAGTGAGGAGCAATGGACATAATAAAAACAATAGCAAAAGCAATAAAAAACCCCTAGCATTTATAATAACTTTTAAGATTTGCAAAACATTTGACAGATATTCCCATTTTATTTTCACAGTAACCCTGGGAGATGGGTTTTATTATTGTTACAAAGGAGAAAACTGAGGCAGAGGTAGTTTCAAGTATCCTGGATCATATAATTAGTAAGTATCTGAGGTAGGTCCAAGTCTACATTCAATTCATTAGTACCATCTTTCTTCCTTTGGAACACTGGTTTTTGAATTTGAGGACCTGGATTTAAATCATGACTCTCTACCTTGTTTTTACAACATCAGAATCCCAGAGTTGTAGAATCCATAAGTTAGAAGAGACTCTAGAAGCTTTTGAGTTCAACTTTTGCCTGAACAGGGATCCCTGCTATTATGATAATGTGGAGGAAGGGCTCTTAAAGATAGCTGGAACTACAATGGATAAGAACTCTGGCCTCAAAGTCAAGTAGATTTGAGTTCAAATATTACCTAAGACCTTACTGGCTGACTGACCAAAAGCAAATTATTTGGCTTTTCTCAGCTTATCTGTGAAATGGGAATAATGATAGTCTCTATTACCCAGGGTAATTCTGAGGATCAAATGATATGTATAGTATTTTGAAAACCTGAAAGATGGCTACTTATTATCTTTATTCTGGGATCTATGAACTTGCTTTAAAAATGTAGCTTGATAACTTTATTTCAATTCAATTTGTTTTCTTTGTAATTCTTTGTATTTTTTTTTTCAGGGAAATGGTGCAAAGTCTTCCCCAAGTGTGGTAAAGGGGTCCATGACATTATAAAAAAGGGTTAACGGCCCTCTAGTGGTAGAGAGAATCCTGGATTGGGAGAGGAGGAGTTAGGTGATATGTTAGGTGACATGGAATCACACTACAGGACTTGGGGTCAGGAAGACCTGAGTTTGAATTCCACTTTGGTCATTACTATTGATTGGTAAAGTTGATTAGCCACCTTCAACTTCAGTTTCCTTATCTAGAGATTGGAGACAATAGTAGCAATTATCTCAAAAATATTATTGTGACAATCAAATGTGAAAATTCAGATCTCAAAGTGCTCTCTCTATATAAAGTGGTCTATTTATTTTTATTTGTACAACCTTTCTGATTTAATAAATCACTCTGTCTTTCTGGACTTTAGTTTCCTTGACTGTAAAATGAGAGGGTTTTACTAGATGCCTCGTAAAATTTCTTCTTATTCTAGGTCTATCAGTCTTTGCCTATTTCTGAGATCTGTCATCTGCTGTGAGAATCACATTTTACTCAGGCATGCTTGCATACAAAGTACTGGCACTAATGAAAAATTTTATCAAAATCAGATTAATCTTGTGTAGACTACCATTTCTTTTTTAAATTTTTTGGTTACATCTAAAGTTTCAAGCTCACTCCCTCCCTCTTTCCCTCCCCACCTTGTACTAGGGAAGACCATTATTTTTTAAGATTTAAAAAGTATTTGAAGCCTATATTCCTAGCAAATATCTGATTTCTTTCTGTTATGAAAAATGGAATGTTTTCTCTTCATATGTTAATTACAAACTCAGGAAGGCAAATGATTAGGAAACAGGAAGATGTACTCTGCCCTCATTATACTTTTAATCCAGGAAGAGAAAACAATTCATCTTCATTTAGACTAGATAGCATTGTATAAGGAATTGTTCAACCTAATATTGTGCAACTTAATAGACAGGTCTCTTAGGAGGTTAATATTTCCTGTATCCTTTGTTTATGGATAAATACTTCTTCTCTCTCTCTCTCTGTCACTCTCTCTTTCTCTAGAGACCCTTTTTGCTTCAGTTTCCCCCTCTGTAAAATTAACCATAGAAGGAAATGCAGAGCACTCCAGTATCTGTCAAGAAAACGTTAAATGGGGTTATGAGGAGTAGAACATGACTGAAAATGACTGAACAACAGTACATCAGCAAGAACAAATATGTATATATACATGCATGTCCACATATACATATGCCCCCATATATATGCATATATATGTATATGTATATGCAAAACCATGCTGTGCATCCCTCTATTTATTAGTTCTTTTTCTGGAGATGGATATCATCTTTTTTCATAGGTCCTTTGAAGTTGATTTGAATATTTAATTGTACTAAGAATAGCTTAGTCCTTCAGATCACCTTTATAAAAAAATTTGCAGGGATGGGACATATTGGTGGAAGAGGAAGTAGAAGATCCTAACTTTGTCCAGCAACAAGAGTTGTGTTGCTGGAAGAATTGAATCAAATCCTCATTGACATTTGTGCTGTAAAGGTGACCAGAAGACTTATAAATCGAAAAATGGCTAGCAACTTCTGAAAGAGGCATATAAAGGAGTGGGTAAAGTTGGTTTTGTTGTATGCATAAAGTCATAACAAGAGACCATTTCCTATGGCCTTTGGTAATCTTATCTTGTGAAGGTGGGGTGAGCATAAAAGATCACTGTGTAGGTAATTGCAGTTTGCATGCCAACATCCATGATATTCTCACAATTTGCTATGAAGAAATGAATGATAATGATGATGATAGCAATCAACATTTATATAATACTTCAAGACTTGCATATTCCTTAAATGTATTGCCTCATTTTATCTTCACAATTTCTCAGGGAGTTAGATATTATCATCTTTCTTATTTTATAGCTTAAATAACAGATAGATAAAGGCTAAGTGACTTGCCCAAGGTCACACTGCCAGCAAATGCGTAGCTTGGCTCTGGACTCTGGTCTTCCTAATTTCATGACCAGTGCTCTACTTAATTCACCAAGTATCTATCATCATATTACTGAATGAGGAAGAATCGATTTATCATAGTTATGAGCTATAGCATTGGACAAAATGGGACAAAATTTCAGAATCTGTGCTTGAATAAGTTTTCATTGAATTTGCTTCTTGATTTTACTAATGTTATTTCTCTCCATCTAAATTCTGATTTTCCATGTTAGGTTTTGAATAATTCAAAGCAACATTTATATGAAGACATAGAGATTTGACTTGTGGGGAGAGAAAAATCACATTTCTAGCTTCCACTCAAGATTGCTTTATTTTGTTTTCAAAATTTCAAACTAGGTTGGCTCAAAAAGGTACTCTGGATTTTGGCAGAAATTTCAAAATGTCTAATGCAGTTTTAACTTTGGAAAGAAAAGGAAAGGCCAGGTGATTTTGTTATAAAACATTGGCTTTACAAATGCACAGTTTGAATCTCTGGAAAAAAATTGGAATAGAATGTGCCAAAACTAATGGCACAATGGCAGAGCTGTAACAAGTCGTGAGGCAAGTTATATACTTTCCTCAAGTTTGCAAAACTAAGTTCAGAAAAAAAAGTGTGTAGTGGGGTAGATTTTGTCACTCCTCTAACAGCAATGAAATAATCATAAGAGAAGGGGTGGAGAGAGATAACAAGATGTTAATATGTTAAAAACAAAGTGCAACAACATGTCTATGACCTTCTTATATTCTATGAAGTATGAAGAAATTTCCCTTATATAATTGAAAGGGAAGTTGGTCATTGACTGACCAAAGACTGACATATAAATATTAGAAATTTACATTTATACTGTATATTGAAATAATTTTGGGTGACTTTCCACTGTTTCTATATATCTCTCTATATCTATATCTATCTATCTATCTATCTAATCTATCTATCTATCTATATCTATTTATATATCTATGAATCTGGGACACCTCAAACCCTGAAGAAGCAGACATTGTGAGTGATCTAGACCATGCTATATAAATGTATAATGGACCTACTCTGGGAAAGATCATTATCTCTGTGTGGCTATCAGCAAAAAGAAAGACAATCCCTTCCCTCAATGGGCTTATACTCCCTCAAGAAGGGCAACACATAAAAGGAAGCTGTAAAAGCGAAGAGTAAGAGTATGATGAAGTCCAGACGTTACAGTCTGGTAAAAAATGAAGAAATAGCTAGCTTAGGTATTTTCCTTAACTGGAGGTTCTTGAAGAAGCCATCCCAATAAAGGGGAGGAATCCTAGAGGCAGAGGCTACTTCTAAGGTATAAGTTCTAAGGCTGAAGTGATCTTCTATGATGAAGTTTCTGGGGCATGATGGAGAAGTTTAGAGGAGTTCAGCTTTGTGGGAAATGTATTCTATACCACAAGCAAAGGGACATAAATTAAATACATGTAACTGAGTTGATGAAGGGATTTTATGAAGAATAAAACTAGTTTTAAAAAATGAAGCTTATAAAAAGATATTGGAAGACACCTAGAAACAGGCAACAATTACGCCTAGCTAAAGGAATGGGGAATAACAATTGTTCAGTTTTAAATCAGCCACCATAGATTGAAGCCACCAATATCTTTTTGGGTATCCCATCTCCCCACACCCTTTTTCACTCTTTCCTTCTTTTTCCCTGTGATCTAAGAGGAGAAGACTGTCTTTTCTGACTGCTGTTCACACTGACTACTTCTCTGAACAAGTGTGCAGGCTACTATTCTTAACTCTACTCTCGTTTCTCCATGTACTATATACTAGGGATGTAAAAGTGAATGTTAACTTGGTGTGCTTTCCAATAATGAAAATAAAATAACTATTATAAGAGATTATTTACTTAGAAAGTACCACAAAGACAGAAACAAAATACCCACCTCCCAGAATAGGGGTGAATTCTTCCCTACATTCATATATTATCCCTGTATGAAATGCATTTAGTATTAATGTAAGGCACATATATACTTGGGACCAAGGAATACCTTGTGAATCTTTACCCTGGAAAGTCCTCTTCTCTCTTCAAGGAGTCCTTGTCAAGTTCCACTTGTGAAAAAGGCAATGCTGATGGACAAACTACTGCATTTCTTAATTGGAATAGCTCCTTTCTGGGTGTGGATTTAATCTTAAAGCACAAAGATAGTGAAGCAGACACATATGTACTTGGTACCAAATAATATCTTTGAATCCTGACCTGGGAAGTCCTTTTCTCTCTGCAAGACGTCTCCTTCACATTTCCCTTGAGTAGTGATGATGGACAAGTTACTTCACCTCTCAGGTTGAGTAATAATTTCTAGGTATAGTGTCTCAGCTAATAACTCAGTTTAACACATGTATGATCAAGTAGGCTAATTGGCTCTTGCATTGGCTCTACTCCTTCGCAGACTTTTTTTTTTAGATTTTTGCAAGGCAAATGGGGTTAAGTGGCTTGCCCAAGGCCACACAGCTAGGTAATTATTAAGTGTCTGAGGCCAGATTTGAACTCAGGTAGGTACTCCTGACTCCAGGGCAGGTGCTCTATCCACTGTGCCACCTAGCTGCCCCCTTCACAGACTTTTTTGCTGCTCTTAGCTCCATTTGTCATTGGAATCTCTCTGATGGCCCTGATGTACCACCAGTTACTTGGGAGCTATTCTCTCTTAATACTCATTTGCCTAAAATCATGAAAAAAAGCATAAGAGAAACAGACATAGAGATACCCCCTCAGATTTTTCTCCTACCCCAATATTACAGACAGAAATAACAATTCCAATACATAATTATGCCTATCTACAAATAAGGAATGATTTGCTAAATTTATCAGTGATTATTACTTGCTTCTTGTTATTGTGCAGTTGTTTAGTCGTATCTGACACTTTGCATTCCCACGGACCACAGTACAACATATTCTCTACTTGTGAGGCTCATCTTCTGATGTCATACAATTCAATACTATCTATGAGGTTTTCTTGGCAAGGAAACTGGATGGTTTACCACTTCCTTCTCCACCTTTTGTCAGAACTCTCTATTACGGTCTGTCTATAATGTCATCTGTAATGTTGGTAATTCTGCATGCCCTAACTCACAGTTTAATTGAGTATGCAAGCCTCTCCACTATGAGAAGGCAGTGATTCAAAATGAGACTACTTACTCAGGACTTGTACTATGCCTTAGTGTTTTCAAAGACCTTCTCCAATCCAAAGGCAGTAAAGAAAAGAAAAAGGGCAAAAAAAAAATCAAGTTTCCTATCTCAGGAGGAAGCTTGATCTCAGAACTTCTAAGAACATGTGATGTTTTCCCCACAGGGATTTAGAACCTGGTTATTACCTGGAAAGATTCAATGCAGGTGAAAATTCTTTGATAATTCTTGCATCATGGAGTACTGTCGAACTGGGGTCTGGACCAGAAGATTCAATCACACTGCCATCAAGTGATTTGTGCCTCTAGGTCTATGGAACCAAATAAAAATATAATTGGGAACTATTTTACAAATAAAACTACAGAAGACCGATAATATTAATATGTAGTTTTCTAAGTCAATATGTGACTTTCAGGGATCCTCATATAACTTTTAGTAGCTGTTCTTTTTATTTAAGGTTGACATCACTGATCTGGACAAAATCTCAAGGTTTCTCTTTTTCACACATAGCATACCAAACTTTTTACAAGTTTCCATTAGAAAATTTCCCTTGGAGGTTTCTTGGTCCTTGAAGCTAAAATTTCCCATATGGATCAATGATACACAAAGGAAAATCTGAAGGGATTTAAAAATTCACCCAATAATAGTATGAATAGGTTCCATTTGCAAGGAGAGAAAAGGAAATCAGGTATGCCCCAAACATATGTGGGGCTCCTAAAAGGGATTGATTGAAGCACTTGGGATTGATTACCCAGGACTTCAAGGTCAGCAGACAAACCTTATTCTATGACCCCTAAAGTACATAAAGACCCCACAGTATGGCAAGCAGTATAGGTTTAGCAAAAAAAGGAGGAAATAAAGGAACATTTGTTTAGTTAACACAGTTAAATAGTTGGGTGATCTTGAACAAGAATACAGTAAAAAATAGATATTAGAACAGAAGCATCAATACAAGCAAACAGCTCACAAAACAGACCACCCCCCCCAAAAGAAACAAAAACCAAAACCTGAGTTAATTTACAGAGAGTATATACCAGAAGACAAAAATAAAAATTCTATCTTATCTGGACTGAATTTCTGAAAAGGGAATATTCAATAATTAGAGTCCTAGGGTACCTGAAAAATAAATGACTTCAGTTTTATCCCAAAGTTACCCCTTGAAGCACTTCTCCCCCAGATTTATTCTCCTAACTTTCATTCATTCTTGCAAATTGGATCCTCAGAGAAAATTGACTACTGTTTCCTTCTTGTTTCTTATGGGGATAACTTTAAGTGTTTTGGGGATTTGGTCAGTGAAAACCGAGACCTTGAAAGAGGCTTGGATTTGTGGGTTATATGGAATTTTCATAATCCTCCTAGTCTATTTCCAGTTTAATATATGGAGGCTTGGTAACACTCTTATGGCCATGATTGATGAAGGGAGCAAGATATGGTGCTATATAGTAATGAGTAATTGGTCATGAGAAGTCTTTTGGTTGGCTAAAGGACCTGCAGTTTCTAGAACCAAGGACGATATACATCCCTCCCAAAATCCCCTTTACTTCCTGATAGTGAGATAGTCTAAAACTGCTTGGAGCTGCTGTGTAGGGGAGAGACAGCACTGGTGTTATCTCCATCTTGACTACTATGTGTCCCTAATGCAAGAATCCTCTCTTTCTTTTGTCTCTTTTGATTTTGTTATTTTGTGATTTTAGGTGAAGGGCATTATAAGAAGAAAATGTGCAAGGAGTTAAGTTGGGGAAAACCATCAGTGCCATAGGAAAGATCTTATGGAAAACCAGAGCCAGAAGTAGCAGTATCTAAACCCAAAGAGGAGTCAGTGTAGCAGATATTGTATGGGGTGTGCAGGGAGAACTAGCACTTTTGGTTTGAGGACTACTCATCCAGTTTTGATGTCTACCTCTCATTCAATTCTCATCTTTGACTCCAAGAAGTTATAACTGGCACAACAGTCACACATTAGCAAAACTGTCTTCTAGATTGGTGACATCCGATTGAGGGTGACTGACTGACTTCAAATATGTTGGTGAGTTAAGGAGATGTCCTCTCTAAGCATGTGAAGATTTCTCTAGGCAGAATGGATGGAGCTTGGCGAGACACTGAAGACACCAAAATCATCCACTACGACTGAGGTATATGATTTTTGTCTTGCCATTGGACTTGGATGGCTCTAGAAGAGAAGGTGAGGCTGATGACTTTGTGCAACTCCACCTCACTTAAATGCAATTCACTGCAAATCAAGATACTATTCCATGATGTCATTGTTCCTCTTTGAAAATGGCTAAAGAACAACAATACAGCAGCCAAGTGATATGCATGATCCAATCCAAAAAGGACTCGGTTAGCTGAAAAAAAAGAGCAACTCAATAATCAGTGATACATTGTTTTGAATCAAACAGTGGAGATTTTGGGAAGGGTGAAAAGGATACCTAGGGCCAGGAATCATGAGGTATCTCTTAGCAAAGATATTTAACTTCTTTTGGGTTTTGTGCTATTCTCTTGAGTTTATATATAGTCAGAGAAAGTTATCTCCAGAGGAGGAGAATTTTTTTCAGGTAAATTCTGTCTTCACTACACCTTAATAAATACATTCTTCTAAAGGCTAATTAATATCACCTGGCTAATCAATATGGGGGGGAACACACTGGAAAGATGTGTTGGTAAATAATGGTATCCAGAGTTTTCCCCACCATCTACTGTCTGGGGACTTAGCTTGTAAGTTCAGTGTTAGCTGAGAACTTAGAGCCCCTTCTAGGTTTACTCCAAGAACTTCACTTCATGGCTTCAATTATTAAAAGGCAGTGAAAGGCATGTTGTAAATGGGAGTTTTGATTAAGCTGGTCTTGTGTAGTCTATCATTTTCATTAAGCAATAGGCTTTTTTAAAGGCATCAGGTTGAACAATGACCAAGAAATTCAAAGAGAAATAACTGGAATATTCTTCACTTATTGCTAGACTGTTCAAAACAGATCCTGTAAAAAGGAGACTTGCCAGAGGAATCAGCTTGACTACAGTAACATCTAGAGCAGTCTGAAGCTGATTGATAAAAAAAAAAGATCCAGATCAGGGATGTCCTAGGGGCAAAGACCTTGACCTGAACCCCCAGGGGAAATAGAGGAGAGAAAAAAAGGAAATAAACATTTATATAACACCTTCTGTTTCAGGTACTGCACTAAGCATTTTTACACAACCCTTTGAGGGAGCTGATATTATCCTTATTTTACAGTTGAGGAAACTGAGGCAAACAGAAATTAAGTCAGCCAGTTAATACATATTTATTAAGTGTTCGTTATGTTCCAAAGTTCTGGGGCTACAAATATAAATGAAAAAAATTCTCTGCCCTGGAAAAGTTTATAATCTAATGGATTGTAAAGTTGGGGTGGGAAGTAGTTGGGGAGGTAGTCATGAGAGTGCTCCAAAAATTTTCAAAATCAATATAACCGGTAGAGGAAAAGATTGGTGCAGAATTCCTTCTTTAAATCCTGACCCTGGAAATAAGACTCTGCCCTCCACTCAGAGAGTTCAATCAGAGAGGCAGAGGGAACTGGTGTGACTATTAGGAAGATTCAATCTTGTGGTGTAGTGAGGTCTTTCAATGATGAGTTTCCTGAGGAAGGAAGTCATGATAGATGTCCAAAAAATGAATCCTGGTGGGAAATGGAGAAATTAAGGTTACTCAAGCTCACAAAGCTAATTAATGTCTTAGATCATTTGTGAACCGAGGTCTTCCTGCCTTCAGACCCAGCATTCTAGCTACCATACCACTTGATACCCCAGTAGAATATATTTGACACTCTTTGACCATGGAAAATCCATGTTATAGAAAAACAATGACAGTGACTTATAAGGGAAATACCAAGGGCATGGAAGCAACAGTACTTCAGTCAGGAAAGAGGGTGGGGAACCTCTGAAAAAATACCTTGAAGAATGGAAATGGAGGTGGAAGATCACTGCTGTGTTTTGACTGGGGATAACCAATCACGGTACTCTTTTCTGGGATACTGAAACCTGCTAGTAGTCTGGGAGAAATCAGTTCCTAGGAACTTAGGAATATATCTGGCTTAGAGCCAACCAGATGCAATTTTTTAATAGAAATAAAAAGTAAGCCATGTCTTATCAATTTCACTTAATGAAAGACTCTAAACTCCTTTGAAAATCCATATGCTGAACAAGCAAACAAGGATTAAATTTGAGCTGATAACCCTTTGATTCCCCATATTTCACTTTGTTGTCTTTGTAATCAAAACCTTCTGGTTGCCATTGCATGACACAAGTTCTGAAAGTGTTTATTCAGACATTCAAGCACATTCACTGGTCTAATATTCATATGTTATGTTTGTGTGTGAAGTTATTCAAAGAACAATAGAACTTTAGAGTTAAAGAGGGTTTTAGTTAGTCTAATTAGTGTTAGTCTAATACAATTAATTGGTTAAATGGGAGAAGAAATGGTGACCCAAAGGGAAAAAGAAAGCTACCTAGATCAAAAGGGTACCTAGTGACAGAACTGTGATAGTACTTAATTTTTGTTTGTCTGACAAATGAGTTCTCTACTCTAATCTGTGTCTAGAGTCCTTTTATTTCCTACAACCATTTTCCTTCTAATAGTTGCTACAAGTTGTAAAAAAGTGGCATGTTAATATCTTTTTAAAATTAAAATAATTTCATTTTTATATTCTATAAACATTTATTTTATCTTTCTCTCCCACTCCCTTCTCCCAAATAAACAAAAATAAAGAAGAGAACCATCACATAAATAGGCATAGTACAGCCAAAAAATGTGAAAAGAAACATGAGATGTGCATATCCACCCCAAATGTTCACATGGCCTTGCTATGCCTGACCTGTGGTAGAACATTTTGAGCTTATATTTATCTGATCAGTCACAGTCAGATTCACTGTAACTTGACTCCAACATAGTGATATCATTTTGGTCCTTTTCAAGAACAAAGGACTATCAACCAGACAACTAGTCCAGCAAAACAAATTCTCATATTGGTCATTTCCAAAATTGTATGTCTTTCTGTAAGATGAATCCATCACTCTTTAGCAGGAGGTGGGTTGTATACTTAGTTTTTGGTCTTATGGATTTATAATAGATCATTACATTGATCAGAGTTCTGAAGTCTTTCAAAGTTGGTTGTCTTTATGAAGTTGTTGGTGTATGAATTATTTTCTAGTTTTGCTCACTTTACTCTGAATCAGCTTTCAGTTTATTCTGAAACTGTTCATTTCATATTTTCTTATCATGTAATAATATTCCATTTTATTAATATACCATAATTTGTTAAGTTATTCCTCAATAGGTAGATATTTCCTTAGTTTCCAATATTTGCTGTAGCAGGAAGAATTTATATACCCACACCAACATATATTAAATATGAATTCTTTTCTTCTTTCTTTGATTTTTTGTTATAATTATATCACTGGGTTAAAAGATATTAATAGGTTAGATATTTTGCAGGTATAGTTGCAAATTGTTTTCCAGGATTTATACTATACATAAAGCATCTACAATGGTCTATTGGGAGGAAAACTATTGGTTTCCTTCTTCTTCCCTTCCCTCTTTGGTTTAGATCCTTTCCAATGGCTCTAGTAGGAGCAAGCACCCTCAGAAGCTCTCTTCCTACCTGCCCTGTCCCCCCAGATCTTCTGCCAGTGTTCTCTTATCTTTCCCAGCTCTTGACCAGATATTGCACTTTATCACCTTCTCTATTCTGATCAACGAATCTTTAAATATTATATCTTTCAGTGACAATGTCACACCCAAATCACTCAATATTTCCTTATCACCAAGTCCAAAAATCCAAAGGTTTGCTATTCTCATTCTCCTTTATATATCTGAGGCATTATTACCATAAACCAATCCTTTCTTTCAGACAGATATCTATCAAAGTCTCCCACTATATTCAGATGAACACCAGAAATCCTGTTTCCTGTATTATCAGGCCACTAGGTTAAGATGGTTCTGGAAGAGGCAGTGAGAAGGATGACTTTGGACAACAATTCCCTCACTTTAATCATCAAAATGTGCATATCATGTCATCATTCACTTGATATCATAGTCTTCTTCATTTATGAAGGACAACAATCAATAGTTCTTGGCTTCTGAGACAATCACTCTAATGTTCTTCTGTCTGTCTGTTCCTTCTTTATCTCTCTCACTTGTTTCTCAACTTCCTCCCAACCTTTTAAATATAGATTCCTTCAGGGTTTTCCATTTGATCTTCTTCTCTGACCTGTGATAAAACCATTCTGAGTTTGTATTGATCTGATTGCCATTTTATTTTACTTCTACAGCTGAAATCAACATTTTATGCAAATGACTCAATCTATCTTTCTAATGTCAGTGCTTGCCAAGAACTCTAGGACCATATTTCTTTTTTTCCTTTTAAATGATATTTTATTTTATTAGCTAATTTCTGAGATGTAAATGCTCACAATGAAAATTTAACAGTTCCCTCTCTTGAACCAGCTCCAGTACACCCTTGTCAGTCTTTTTTCTTATTTGTACATTGTTGTTTTCATGTTATCTCCAGCATTAGATGCTGAGTTCCTTGAGAGGAGGGACTGCAGTTTGCTTTTCTCTGTATCCTTAGGGCTTTACACTGGACCTAGTAAACAGTAGGCACTTGATAAATGCTTGATGAATAGCTGGCTAAGAGTGAAAAAACTGTCTTTTGCTTTTGACTTTTTAAAATAAGTGTTAATGCAAACTTATGATTCTTTTGGTTTTTAAACCCTTCTTTTGTGGTGGCAGAAATACATTTTCTATATCTGAGTTTAATGTAGAAGAGATCAGAAAAAGAGATTCTGACAATTTCTGTTGGGGGGAGTTCTACTCTAGGGTAGTGTTTATCAAGTTAAGTGTGTGAGAAAAACCTGACTCTCCTCTTTTTTGAGTCCAGACTTTCCTAGAACAAAACTCAGTCTTTGTAAGTGCAACAGATCAGAGGGTTCTCCTGAACATCCATTAAAACTCTAAATTCCTTAAGAAGATCTAGTTGTTAAATAAGTTTTTTTTTGGTGGGAAGAATGAGATGGTATTCCTTGGATTATTTGGAAATTTTTTTATTGCCCACATGCTTCCAGGGATGATGCCTTTATGAAAAACCTAAATATTCTCTATGATTACAGTGCTGGGAACCAGTCCTCCTATAGCTTTCAATTGTGAGACAAAGAAAGAAACAGAGACAGAGATAGAGAGATCCAGAAAGACAGGGACAGAGAGATAGAAATAGAGGAAACAGGAAGGATAGAAGAAAGGAGAAAAGTTAAAAAAAGAAAGTGCAGAAGGAAGTCAGAGAAGAGCTTAGAAGAGAAAATGATATGGGGATAGAGAGAAAGAAGTAAGAAAAAGGAGAGAAGGAGAAAGAGAAAAAATGAGGGGGAGGAGGTGGAAGAAAAGATGAGAGAGAAAGAAGAGGAAAAATTGAAAAAGAAGATGGAGGTTTAGTCTCTTTTGTTATTGAAAAGAAACCAAGACACTATTTAAAAAATAAAATTAAGTTCACTTGAATATAATAACTTGATTTAAGAAAGAAAGATTGTTCAAAATTACCAGATGCTTGATTTTCAGTAAATAGAGGTGACCAATTCAAATAAATGACTTCACTTGATCCAGGAAAATCAAGTCAATACTTAGTGAAAAGTCTGGAGCAAGAACTAACATCCCTGTAGGATAAAATGATTAAAAAGAATGTGGCTTCGTGGATTAAGTAACTGATTGGATTTAAGGACTTTTGGCTACAGTTTTGACTGTCAGTTATTTTCTGTGTCACTGTAAATCAGCTCCCTTACTTCTCTGAATCTTGAGGATTTTAACCATAACATCAAAGAAACAGCATGGCATGGTCTGCAGAGGACTTTGGCTTTGGAGTTAGGCATTAGGACTGGCCTATGATCAGTCCTCCCTGACCCATTCAAGCATCTGACCCTGGGTTAATCACTAACCTTTAAACATTCTGGACAGCTCTCTACGGCTATGTAAGTCATAGCCAATTTATAAGCCCAATCAAAAAAAAAAAAACTATTTAACTCCACTTGAATGAGTAGCCTCCCTTTTCTTCCTGATTACTAAAAAGGAACAAGAGTCTTATAAATTAGAACCTTTAACAGCTCTTCACAATAGCCACCCCAAATTCACGAAAGTCTGGGAGTCAGCAAATGCTAAAAGCCATAGCTCAAGAGTATATTTATTTATTTATGCCTGCCAGCCACAGGACATATTAGTTCAAAACAAAAGCTATTAATTAAATATTATAGCATATGACATAATAATATTTGTCCTTCATTTTCAAAGATCATGATATCAGGGAGGGGATGTCATGGACAAGCACATGAATTGGATTTGAGTGAGGGGGAATGTTGTGCTAAGTCATCAGTCCCACTTTCACCTCCAGAGCCATCTGGGTCCAGTGGCCAGATATGAATCAGGATGACTAGAGATGACCTGGATGTGAGGCAATCAAGGTTAAGTGACTTGCTCAAGGTCACACAGCTAATAAATGGCAAGTGTCTGAGGCCAGATTTGAACTCCCATTCTCCTGAATTCAAAGCCAGTGCTCTATCCACTGTGTCACCTAGCTGCTCCTAGCATATGACATAGCAAGAAGAAATCCCTCTAGACCACAAGGGAATAAACTCTATCAAAGGTTACAATGTCACTAATGTTTCAGAGTACATAGAATGCTAGGGAGCTCACATAGAGAAAAAATATAAGGGACATATATGTTCAGGGAATATGTTTAAATGTATACACAGAATAAAAACAAGTATTTGGAGTCCACAAGTAGAGGATATATACATCAGGAAAACATGTGAACAAGACTTGGGCAACTCATACTTCTGATACTGAAGAGATGTTGACCTCCCTTGATGTCCTTCAAGGACATCAAGAGTACAACTTTGTTGTTTGGCTTCCCATTTCTGTTTCTGGTTGTAGCATCTCTGGCTGGACATCAAATCTCCCAATGGGACCTGATGTTAAATGTTTCTACTGACCTCATGGTCACCAATTTTTTGGTATGATCATGCCCTGGAATTCACCAGTCTAGTCTCTGAGAAACCAGCAGTGACTTTCTACTACTATATATACATATATATGTAATATATACATATTAGTTCTAATAAGAACTATTAGGAAAAGAATTGGACATATTTTAACATAGTCTAACATATGCCCACCGCACCAAGCTAGGCCAACAAAAGTTAGCAAAATGCTCCTGATGAAAATCATCTGTTTTTAAACTGTGGTTGACCATTATTCTAAGTCTATGGTCCCAGATAACTATCTGATGTATGTTTAGGAAATTCTTTATAATTTCAACTACCTCTCTCATTGTGAATATAATTCTCCAAAATACATTTCCAAAATTTTGTTCAAGAGTTCACAGGGACTCTGTGAGGGTTGGGGTGCTGAAATGAACCTTATTCTCAAAATTCTTTTTTGATTGATATATAAATTAACTTAGGGACCAGAACAAAAGCTAGATGAGCAAAGACCTTATCTTCTATCTCTTTGATCCACATTCCTGTCTATAACCTTGCATCTATCAACTGGAATAGCTAGATGGTACTATGGATAGAGCACTGGCCTTGGAGTCAGGAGGATGGAATTCAAATCCAGCCTCAGACATTTGATACTCACTAGCTATGTGACCTTGGGGAAATCACTTAACCCTGATTGCCTGGCATCCAGGGTCATCTCCAATTGTCCTGATTCATATCTGACTCTGGAGGAGAACATGAGGCTGGTGACTTAGAACAGCTCCCCCACTCAAATCCAATTCATGTGCTTGTCATGGTATCACCTCCCTGATGTCATAGTCTTCTTCAAGAGCAAAGGACAGACATCATCTGTCACCTCTAACAAAACCTCTTTTGTTGGCCCCTATGCAGTATATAGTGACTGTCTCTCTACAACCAAATCCTATATATTTTAAGTGCTATTCTTTCTTGGTTAATATATATATATATATAAAATCTTATGTAATATCATTGATGTGATATATATCATTATATATATCTCAAGATTTTATCTGATATAATTTCACTGTTTAATGCTGCTCATGAAGAATTGTGAATAGAAATTAATGTCTGAAATTGAAATATCTGAAAATCATATAAAACAATGTCTATACAAAGTTTCTTGCAAACTTTAAAGTATCATAGAAGTGTTCACCATTGACAACCATTATAGTGCAGATATTTTTGAGGTAGGAGAAAGAAAAGTAGATTTGTCTAGTTTTTTTCATTTAAAGACCAAGGGTTTCCAAATACAAAACTGGGTGTAGAGTAACCTGAATTCAGGAGATTCAGTGTGTATTTAGTGCCGATGTCTGACTGGTCTAGGATCAAAGTTTCATAGATTTACAGCTAGAAGGGACATAAAAGACCACCAAATCCAACTCTTTCATTTTACAGATCAAGATGTTGAGGCACAGAGTGATGAGGTGATTTGCCCAGTTGTGGTTTCTGTGCCCAGAAACAGCCTACTTGGATTGGTAGATGACTGCCCAAGCAACTGTTTTAATCAGAATCCAAAAGGCAGTAGGCCTGGGGCCCAGACAGGGATGGACCTTGCTTCTCCAGTTACTAAAATGGGGCCAATAGTAATGGCTCAGCCTAGACCAAAACAGTAGAAGAAGGGTGGAATAGTTGAATGGATGGTAAGGATAAGGAAAGTGGTGACAGGGAGAGACTGAGTAGTTGTTTTTTTCTTTAAACTTTTGCCAAACTAACCTACATGTACATGTGATTTACTTCAATTGTCCTCAATTTATACTAAAATTCCCTCAGTCTTCAGAAAATAAAATTATAGCTTCAACCTGAGCCTGAGGAGATGTTTCCCCTCTCCCTTTTTACTAAGAGGACCATCTGCTCTGGGCACAGTCACATAGTCTGGACAAAGCTCAGTCTTATGAAAACTTGACCACCCAGAAGAAAGGTCAGTTTCCTTTTCTTTCACTGTTTTGCTTTATTACACCTCTATCCCAGCATGGGGAAGAGCTGGGAAATTCTTAAAGTTTTAGTTTAGTTCATAAAGAGGTCTTCTCAAGGGATGGAAGAAATAGAAAGATACTTAATGTACAATGTATATCATGTATGGGATGGGTATTTATTTCCTCCATAAAAAGAAATATTTAATAAAAAAGACTTTTATAAGTGTTCCTTTGACAGCAAAAAATGCAAGTGAGCTCACTATTAACTAGTATATTTTCTTAGGAAGTTTAGACAAAACATTATGAAACAGGTTGTGGGGTTACTGAATAGACATTTACATTTAACTTACTCTGAATAGAGCATCAGCCCCAGAGTCAGGAGGACCTGAGTTCAAATTAGACCTCAGACACTTACTAGCTGTGTGATCTTAGGCAAGTCACTTAACCCTGATTGTCTCGAGTGCATAGTCATCTTCAGTCATCCTGATCCATCCCTGGCCACTGGATCCAGATGGTTTCAGAGGAGGAAGTGAGACTGGTGACTTAGCACTCCCTCACCCAAATCTAATTCATGTACATGTCATGGCATCATCTCCCTAAAGTTATGGTCTTTGAGAATGAAGGGTAAACAACAACAATTCTGCACTGTCCCCTTGTTAGTAGATACCTTCTGGCAATCTAACAGAAGAAATTTGGCTCATTTTCCTCCTGTGGGTGATCCTTTTCTCCAAAAATGAAACTCCCTCTGATGCCACTCTATTCTCAGCAAAGATCTATGTTCTACAGACTTCTTGAACCCAGAAAATCATCTCTAAACTGGGACATAACCACTTTGAGATCAATGTTTAGTCTTCTATACTCAGAAAAGAATCGACACAAAAGAGAAAATCCCAAATTCAGACTCAGGATCACTTAGGACAGTTTCCAAGTCTTTGTATTTCCCGAGATAGGAAGAAGGGTGGTCCCTTCAGAGTCTCACAAAAATACTTGAGTTGAGGTAAGAAGAGCCACAGGGATGGAGTCATTTCCTTCTAAAAGTTCCATTGAGATATCCATTCTTCATGCTCAGTGGCCAGTAAGGAAATTGGCTTTATTATACAAAACATTTACAATATGCCAGACTCTCCTAGACACTGGAGAAACAAAGACAAAAAATGATCCTTGAAGATCTAAAAAAAGACCCTTGAAAAATTTAAATTCTTCTGGGAGCAATATGGAGATAAATAAATATTGTTCTTAGTCCTTAATTCTGGAAGAGGACCAAAGATCTCAGAAGGGTAATTTATTGACTTGCAAGTGAATTGGATTTAAATGAGTCACAGCTATATAAAGTCATCAGCCATACTCTCTACTCTTCAGAGTAGAGTCTTATCAGAGTCTTCAGAGGCTCTGATAAGACATAGGTCAGGATGACTGGTGATGACCTCTAAACAAATGTAATAAAGGATAACAGTATAAGTTAAATATAATAGTACAAGTATATATTTATAAAATAACATATAGTAATATATGACATAATATGCAATGATGTCAGAAGGTAGAGGGGACACAAAACTGGGGTGCCCATATAAGACCTCATGTAAAGGTTTGCTTGGAAGAAGTTCTACTAAGAGGTCTAAGAGGCAGAGAGAAAGTTGTAAAAAATTCTAGACATGGGATTGACTTGAACAGGGGTGGGAGATGTCATAAATGGGAAATAATTAATAGATCAGTTTGGAATGGAGATTTTGTAAAGGGAGATGGGATGAAATTGGACTGGAAAGGCTATCTAGAACAAACTATAGAGCATAACATCAGGCCAAGAATTTTTTTAAAAATATTATCTTAGAGGCAATAGGAAACTACTAAAAATAATAAAATTTTCTGTTTTATAATATTGTTTCTTAAAAGGTAAATAATAATGAAGACTTATTTCTTTCATTATTATTTTGTCATCTAACTGTTCATGACCCCATGATCATAGTATGTCAATTCTGTTCATGGGTTTTCTTGGAAAAATTATGGGAGTGCCTTGCCATTTCCTACTCCAGTGGGTTAATGCAAGCAGGTTAAATGATTTATCCAGGTTCACACAGCTAGAGTATGAGGCTGGATTTGAACTCAGGTCTTCCTTACTTCAGGCCCAGTGCTCTATCTACTGAATAACTTAGTTATCTCTGATTTCCTGGTCTGATAAGATCCTAGGATGAACATTTATTGGCTAGTAGGCATTTTAAGCTCAGAGGTTTCAAGAAACAAAGCTACTTGTATTGAGTTAAAATTTATTTTAATTTAATGATAAACAAAACATATGTCCATATTTACTGATACATAATTTAAAAAACACCACAAATTATTTAAAAGATATGTATTTGTCACCTGTTGAATACCTGTCTGTATGATCCTGAAAAATGAGATCATACAAGTAAATGCACCCAGAAAGATGTCTTTATTTATTCAAAAATATTGTTGTTTGTCCTTCATTTTCAAAGAAGACATGACATCAGGGTGGTGATGCAATGACATGCCAGTGAACTGGATATGAGTGAGGGGGTGCTGTGCTAAGTTGCCAACCTCACTTTCTCTTCCGGAGTTATCTAGGTCCAATGGCCAGATATAATCAGAATGACTAGAGATGGCTTTGCATGAGAGGCTATCAGGATTAAGTGATTTGCCCAAGGTCATACAGCTAATAAGTATCAAATGTCTGAGGTCACATTTGAAATCAGGTCCTCTTGACTCCAGAGTTGGTGCTCCACTGTATCATTTAGCTGCCATAATGCAACTACTAAATGGACTGAAGATCTCAAGACTTTTATTTTTATACTGATATATGACAAATAGGAACTAGAGCTTCTAACTGATATGTCAATCTTGAGTTTGTCTGAAAAGGCTAAATCCATAGGTATCATTGATGCATGGCATCTGTTACTCTAACTATTTCTGTTTATATGTCCTTTTTCTTCTGACCTGATATAACCCATTTCCTATAAGAAGACCATATCTTCTCCTTCCAATACTGGAAAACTTCCATGAATGCAAAATACCTTAAAGGCTGTTACGCAAATGTTAGATTGCAGTTTCAGGCGGGTCAACTTTATTCATGGTCTTTTGAATTTATTTGAAATCTATTTTATTGAACATCTATTATATATTATATATCACTTTTCTAGATCTTAGACTGAAAATGATCAGTGTCTTATTCAACTAAAAAGACCTATTTCTTATACACAGACTTTTTGTTATTATAATAATATTATTTTTGGAAGTCTTTTAGGGTTCTGTTATTTCATTGTCTACTTCCTTCTTTTTTTTGTTCAGAGGCAGTATTATTTACTCAGTATGTCCCTATATCTTCCAACACCACCTCAAAGCGGAAAAAACAGTCATGAGATCCTACTTATTTTTCATAGTAAGAATCAAAGTGCCCCCATCAATATTTTACACATTCTTACAAGAATTAAAGTATTTCAAACCAAAGATTTACAAAATCTGTTTCCAATTGTTTTCACTATTCCCCATGCCCATGGTTTTCTGCATCATTCTGATAGTGAAATTAAATAAAAAATAAACACTTTTAAAGTACATTTTGAGGGACTCTGGTTCTCTAGCCAGGTCACCCATGCATGCATGTATGTGTAATCAGTGAACTTAGAGAAATATTAATAAATGGGCATGTTAACCTAAAAAAAAGAATTAAAATATTTAAAATGCTATGTGTACTCAATTCTATGTGAAAGGGAATGCTAAAGTTCTTATGCTGGCTACATAGGGTTAGTAAGACTTTCTGTCGGTACATTTAAAAGATCTTTCATAACATAAAAAGATCAGCATTGCCAAGGACAAATGACTGGCCCTGAAATGCCTTTGTTCCCTTAGTCATTGATATGTAAAACAAAAGGAAATTCTTTGGCAGGGAATTACAGAACTTCCAGATGGTTTCTATCTATTTTCTCATTGATTGTATAATTAAAATTCCTTCTAATCATCTGAAAATTAAAATTGATTATTTGCAATAGAGAGATCCTATGTTTTAAAGGGATAGCCCCTATTTTGTAGCATACATGTTTACACAATGGGCTTTTGGCAAATATTTAGGGAATTTAGCCTTTGCAGACAAGTTACCCCATTTGGGCCATTTTAAGACTTGAGTGATTCAAGTGATTGCTTACATTGTCTCCAACCCAGTGGCATTTTGGCCATGTAGATACAGCCTTAGTCCGACATATTAAAATTATGAATTTACAACAAAAAATTTTTTCCTAAAATCTTTCCCTTTTCTAAGTGAGTCAAGGCTCATATGTTCTGTGAATTAACAGGCAGACTAGTCCAATAAGAGATTAGTTACTAAGGAAAATATCAATAAACCAGTCAGCAAATCTCATTGAGTTCATGTCATCAGCAGCAGTGGGAGTAGAGATTATTTATCCAGGAGGCCTAGACTACAGGACTGCTGCTAAATCATTTATCTTCTGTAAAATGATTTGCATACTGGGGGGCTCAAATAAACTGCCTTCCCATGTGTTCTGATCACATTTCTTCCACTAGTCATAAACCTGTGTCTTTTGAACCATTTTATATATATATATATACATATATATATATATATATACATATATATATATGTATATACACATACATATATGCATGCCTGGAGAAGTGATACCTTAGGACTGAAGGTCAGTGACCTGCAGTTCTATCTGCACAGTGTTTCAGGAAAATTACTTTCTCTTTGAGTCTTTGTTCCCTTTTTTTATCAAATGAAGGGACTGTATGAAATGAACTTGGAGGCTTCTATTTGAATATGCTATGCTCTATCCAGTTATTGTTTTTGCAGTTGTTTGTCCTTCATTCTTTTATCTTAAATTTATTTTTTATTCTCATTTTGTACAAATGTTTTTTTACATTAATAAAATATTCTTGTTTACAAGTAAACAAAATACCCCTCCTCCCCCATGAATATAGATAGACTTGTTTGGGTGAAAAAAGTAAAGGGGAGAGGAAAAAATGAAAATAAAAAAATATTAATAGTAATAATTGTAGGTATGGCCAGGTGGCGCAATGGATGAAGCACCAGCCCTGGAGCCATGAGCACCTGAGTCCACATCCAGCCTTGTAAACCCAACAATCACCCAGCCGTGTGACATGCAAGCCACCTGATCCCCACTGCCCTGCAAAAACCAAAAAAAAAGACCCAAAATAAAATAAAATAGTAATAATAGTAGGGGTGGCTGGGTGGCAGACAGAGCATTGGCCCTTGAGCCAGGAACACCTGGGTCCAAATCCAGCCCCAGACACCCAAAGATCACCCCACTATGTGGCCCCAGGCAGGCCACCTAGCCCCATTTGCCCTCCACCCACCCCAAATAATAATAATAAAAAATGTGCTTGAGTCTTTGTTCCAACACCAACAACTCTGTCATGGGTGTATCTCATTCTTTATGATAAGTCCATCACAAATGTTATTTCCATATTTTTCCACCATTGCTATTGCTGATCACAACTCCCTCCTTTCTTATTTCTCCACTACCATGTACTCTTTTTTCTCTCTCCTTTCACTATGACTCTGCTGTAGGGTCGCTGAGTGGCACAGCAGACAGATCCCTGGTCCTGGGGCCAAGAAGCCCTGAGCCCCCATACCACCCCTTAGGCCCAGAATCCACCTGGCCCTGTGGTCCTGGGCAGGCCTTCCATTCCCAGCCCCTTGCAAGAAGTGAAAAAGAAAATGTGTTATATCTGGCCACTCTCCCCCTATGGTCCATCCTCTCCTCCTTTATTCACATCCCCAACCCTTCCCCCTGCTCCCCCCTCCTTCTTACTCCAGATGTCTATACCCCATTGAGTATATTTGCTGTTTCCTCTCCTAGCCATCTCTGATGAGAGCAAAGTTTCCCTCATTCCCCCTTGCCACCCCCTTCCATATCATTGCAATAGCTCATTGTAATAAAAAAATCTTATGTGAAATATCTTGGACTATTCCCCCTCTCCTTTTTCTTTCTCCCCTTCCATTTCCCTTTTTTTCTATTGACTCCATTTTTACACCATATTTTATCTTCGAATTCAGCTTTCTTCTGTGCTTCAACTATAAAAGCTCTCTCTACCTGCTCTATTAACTGAGAAGGTTCATATGAGTATTATCAGTGTCATTTTTCTATGCAGGAATACATGTAGTTCATCCTCATTAAGTCCCTCATATTTCCCCCCTCTCCTCCAATCTCCATGCTTCACCTGAGTCCTATATCTGAAGATCAAACCTTCTGTTCAGCTCTGGCCATTCCAAAAGGAACCTTTGAAATTCCCCTGGTTCATTGAAAATCCATCTTTTTCCCTGGAAGAGGACATTCAGCTTGGCTGGGTAGTTCATTCTTGGCTGCATTCTAAGCTCTCTTGCCTTCTGGTATATTGTATTCCAAGCCCTACGAGCTTCCAATGTAGCTGCTGCTAAGTCCTGTGTGATCCTGACTGCAGCTCCATGATATTTGAACTGTGTCCTTCTGGCTGTTTGTAATATTTTCTCTTTGACTTGGGAGTTCTGGAACTTGGCTATAATATTCCTAGGGGTTGGTTTTTTGGGATCTCTTTCTCTGGGGGATAGGTGGATTCTCTCCATTTCTATTTTGCCCTCTGCTTCTAGAATATCAGGGCAATTTTCCTGTAGTAATTCTTTGAAAATGATGTCAAGGCTCTTTTCCTGATCATGACTTTCAGGTATTCCAATAATTTTTAAATTATCTTTCCTAAGTCTGTTTTCCATATCAGTTGTTTTTTCAATGAGATATTTCACATTTTCTTCTAATTTTTCATTTTTTTGGTTTTGAAGTATTGATTCCCGATTTCTGTTAAATTCATCAATCTCCCTGAATTCTATTCTTTGTCTGAAGGATTTGTTCTCCTCAGAGTTTTCTTACCTCTTTTTCCATCTGGCCAATTTTGCTTTTTTAAAGCATTCTTCTCCTCAATAACTTTTTGAACTATTCTATCCATTTGACCTAAGCTGGTTTTTAGCATGCTATTTTCTTCAGCATTTTTTTGCATTTCCTTGACTAAGCTGCTGACTTCATTTTCATGTTTTTCCTGCATCTCTCTCCTTTCTTTTCCCAGTTTTTCTTCCAACTCCCTCATTTGATTTTCAAAGTCTTTTTTGAGCTCTATCATAGCCTGAGCCCAATTTCTGTTTTTCCTGGAGTCTTTAGATGCAGGAGCTTGTGCTTCCTCATCTTCAGACTGAGTATTTTGGTCCTTCTTGGGCTCATTTGCAAAATATTTCTCAATAGTCTTCTTTTTGTTTCTCTGCTTGCTCATTTTCCCAGCCTGGGCCTGGTTT
Source organism: Macrotis lagotis (assembly GCF_037893015.1). NCBI lineage: Eukaryota > Metazoa > Chordata > Mammalia > Peramelemorphia > Peramelidae > Macrotis > Macrotis lagotis. Next base: position 267,309,130 of record NC_133659.1, on the reverse strand, counting down.
GGGGTGTTTCTTGAGCTTTTGGGACACTCTCACAAGGGTCTCAGTGTGTGCGGCTCTGTCCTCCCTCCTGGTCTGTGAATGAACATAAGAGCCCCCCTCTGCCATGGGGCTGATGTGGGGGGGGCTGCTGTTCTTTTGGGGGGCCTAGACTGGGATCAGGATCTGAATGTGGTCAGAGCCCAGAGTCCTGTTCTGGGGGCAGAGGACAGAGCTCTTCAGTCTCTCTTTACTCCCCTCCCTCAGCTCAATGGGCTCATGCCCTGGGGGCTCCTGCTTACCGGCTCTGCCTGCTTCTGTTTCCTGGATCAGGGCTGGGGAAAGCCGAAGCTGCTTGCTGTGTGCCCTGAGGGCTGGGCTCCATGTGCTCCCTCTGACAGAGGTCCCCCGCTGTTCCCCCACTTTGTGCCTGGTGCTCCTCAGGGTGCAGCTCAGGAGACTCCCCCCCTGCTGTGAGCTGAGACCCCCAGCGCCCTGGGGCTGCCTCTGGGAGGCTGAGGTTCTTTGGTTCTTGTGGGCCGCCTCTCCAATCCTGGGGAGCAGAGCCTTTCTGCTCTTTTCCCGGTTACCTTGAGTAGGAGAACTGCCTCACTGGGTCCCTTTGTGGCTTCTGTCTCTCGAAAGTTTAGTTAGAGTCCTTAGCTGATGAATTTTATCAGAGAGCTCCTAAGACTTGATTCCTTCTTGTCGCCATCTTGGCTCTTGTCCTTCATTCTTGAAGAAGACAGTGATATTAGGTTGGTGTTGTCTTGATATTCAAATGAGTCAAATTTAAGTGAGGAGGGCACTGTGCAGAGTGGTTCTGAAGTTAAAGGACTTGGACACTCTGACACTGAATACCTGTGTGACTTTGGATGTCTTTGTATGTATTTGTCTCTCTGGGTCTCAATTTCCTCAACTATAAAACATGTGGGCTGTGCTAGAGGTCCTTCCAGCTCTCAATTTATAACACTATAGTACCTATGCTTCAATTTGTGCAGCACCTTCTAGTCTTAGGGAATTAAGTCACTGAGATTTTAAGTAACTTGCCCAGAGTCATACAACCAATATGTGTTAAAGTTGGGACTTGAATCTAGGTCTTCCTGGATTTATGTTAGGTTTCTTTACCCATTATGCCTCACTGCATCTCAAGTTTTCCACTTAAAAAGGAAGGAAACGTGTCATTTACCTAGCTTTCTTTTATTCAGTCAATCAAAAAGCATTTATTAAAACATAGTATGTGTCAGACACAAAGGAAAAACAGAATCCCTGCTCCCAAGGAATTCATATTGGATAAGTGAAAGAGAAAAGAAGACTCCAGACATTAAATTATACTAGAAAAAAAAGCAATTGTCCAAACTATTTCCTAGTGATATGAAATAAAAAAAGAGTAGTCAAACAGATTAATAGGGAAGAATCAGAAAAAATTAAGCTCAATAACTCAGTTTTTGATAAACCCAAGATAAGAAATTCCTTAGAGAAAAAGATCTCTACTTATCAAAAAGGACATGTGACCTGACTAAAGGTGATATAATAAGAAAATTAGAAAAGAGCCATATCAGAAATCTTTCATAACTATGTTGGGATGGAAATGGAGTTAGCCAAAATTAAAAAAAAAGAATACAGGTAATCACAAAATAATGAATAGACACTTAGCATAAAAGTGAAAAAAGTTTGTATAAATAAAATTAATCTCAAAAAGATAAAATGGGAATTAGTCCCTTTGGAAAAAATCAATCAATCGACTTTTATTAAGTACCAGACACTGGTGATGGCTCCTCCCTCAAAGATTTTATAGTCTGAAAGGAGAGGAAATTTGCAGACAAATGTATACAAAGAAAACTATAGCAAAATAAATAGGAGATAACAAAAAGAAGGCACAGAAATTAAGAGAAGGTTGGAGACTTGCAAGTAGATGGTGGGATTTTAGTTGAGACTTAAAAGGAAATCAGAGAGATGAGTAGTTGGAGCAGAAGGGAGAGATTATTCCAAATATAAGGAGAGACCAGAAAGGATGCTTGTAGTGGAGAGATAGTGTTTTGTTCATGAAATGGCAATTTTTTGCCTCAAATAGCTCTGCTGAGAGTCTGATAGCCAAAACATATAGGGAACTAGTACTAATATATAAGACCCAAAACTCTTCTCCAAAAAGTTAATGATCAAAAAATATGAATAAATGATTTTTAGAAGAAAAAATATTACAAAGCAATAATAATAATAACAATATGAAAAAATGTTCCAAATTGCTAGTAATAAGAGAAATGCAAATCACAATAACTCCAAGATTTATGGACAAGGATTATGATTTTTCTCTACCAAGATCAGTATCTTCCCTTGGAAATTTCCCAGAGCACTGAAAGGTTAAGTGATTTACCCAGGATCACACAACCTATATTTGTCAAAGATAGAATTTGAACCCTCATCCTCTTTGATGAGTGCTTGATTCTCTAACCTCTGTACTCAACCACTTGATTGTACAAAGTCACGGATACCTGAAGTTTCTCCTTATATTTAACAAATTGGCAAAAATAAAGAGAGGTATGCATATTCAATGGTGGGTGGATTGTGGAAGGACTTTTGGTAAAACTGTAAATTGATCCTATCTTTCTGGAAAATTATTTGGAATTGTGCTAAAAAGTGACTACAATGTCCCTGATCTTGAACCAAAGATCCCCTTCCTGAGCACATATTTTGGAGATCAATGATAAAAGAAAAGTATTTTCACATACCAAAATATTTATAGCAGAACTTTTTATAGTAGCAAAGAACTGAAAGCATAGTATATGCCCATCTATTGGGGAAATGTCTAAACAAGTTGTTTTATATGGCTGTCATGGAGCATTATTGTACTCTAAGAAATTATGAGCATGGTGAATAGAAAGAAACAAAGCAAAGACATATAAACTAATGCAAAGTGAAGCAAGACGAATCTGCAAAGCAATCTCTCCAGTGACTACAGCAATGTAAATAGAAACAACAATAACAAAACAATAGAAACTTGATGCCATGAAATTATAATGACTAAACTTGGCCCCAAAGAAAAGATATGAAAAATACTCTACCCCACCCCCTATTCCTTTGTAAGGGTAGGTCTTTTGTAGGAAAATTGAGGATGATGTGTATGGAACACTATATGTAATGTTAAACTTCATTGCTGTGTTTGTTAGATTTGTTGACTCCCCCCCCCCATTTTTATTTGTTGATATAGAGAATGGATTTCTGGCAGCAGGAGGAGGGACATACTGGGACATGTAGGTCATGTAAAAACAGAAGTTACAATTAAAGAGTTATTAATTTTTTCTCTTTTAAATAGTATTTTATGACAATTTTTAGCATTCATTTTAAAATACATTTTTTAGGGTTTTTTGCAAGGTAATGGGGTTAAGTGGCTTGCCCAAGACGACATAGCTAGGAAATTATTCAGTGTCTAAGGCTGGATTTGAACTCAGGTACTCCTGACTCCAGGGCCAGTGCTCTATCCACTGTGCCACCTAGCCACCCCTTAAAATATATTTTTTAAAAAGTTTTTGTTAAGCAAAGCTCTATGAATCGTGTGCAAGGTCTTAGGTAAATATTTGAAGAGGGAGAGGGTACTAATGACTTGTAGAATCAGAGGTTTTACTGAAGATGTAGCATCTGAAGTGAGCACTGAAATAAAAGAAAGATTCTGAGAGGAACAGATGAAGGAGCTAATTCTAAGCCTTTTGTAAATTGTTGTTCATCCTTCATTCTTGAAGAATCTCAAGAAGGATGTCTTGACTTGTATGACTTAGATTTAAGTGAGACAGAGATGCACAAAGCCACCAGCCTCACTTTTATCTAGAGTCATCAAAGACCAGTGGCAGGGCAAATATCAAGATGTTTAGTGATGGTCCAGAATGCAACACCTCATCATGGAAAGTTGAGTGTGACTCGGAGAATAGCATGCAGACCAGGTTGACTGGAACATAGGTTGTATGACGGGAATAATGTTAAATAAAGCTAAAGTCAGGTTGCAACCAAATTACCAGGATGTTGTTGCTATGATATCAGAGCTGATTTACCCCCCAAGGCAATGGGTTAAGTGACTTGCCCACAGTCACCCAGCTAGGTATTTATTCAGTGTCTGAGTGGGACCAGAACTGATTAATAATAATAATGTGGAAAAGACACTTCTTCATCATAATTTTCAGTGAAGAAGAGACTATAATTTGTATAACTGTTAGTAGAGTAGTCTCATGGTAATCATATTTTTATCACCTGAAGAGATATTAATAAATGATAGAACTGGAATTAAAACTGGAAATCCCATGTCCTCTGATCTAAGGTGATCATTTCGCTGTGATGACTTCTATTCCCACTTGGGCATTACAAATTGTTGCTGATTTTAGGAAGAATGATTCTAAATATAGCATAAGAAGTCTTGTTAGATAAAGTAGATAATCTAGATTATAATATCAGTCCTGAAAATAGGAAATAGGATGAATGATAGGAAGTGAATTGTTCTTCAAGGTGATCTTATAAATTCAAGTTGAAGTCAAACACACACAAATGTTTATATATTATCTCATATATTTATGTAGTATATACTATTTTTGTATATTATGTATATGTGTGTTTGAGAAACACTTCTTAAACTCAATATGAAGAACATAATTTGACTTTTTCTTGGTCCTGTTTACCTTTGAACTTTCCTTTGGCCTTTGTTGGAGTCACATGGGAATCATATTTTCATTACCTAAGGGTATATTAATAAATACTAAAACTGGGATTCATAATAGCTTTCCCATTTGAGGTTGCTGCTTCTAATCTACTCTGAGCTGACCAGGACTAAATTTTCTTAGTCTTTTTGACTTCAAGGAGCACTGACTGTCAGAGATATCACTGGTCTAGGATCTGTTGTTCTGGATATGACTGTGGATCCTGGAGTCATGATTTTATGGTAGCCAAAATGTAACCATGGGTAGAAGGAGGGAATAGGGGATTATTAAGCAACTTCTATGTGCTAACCATTATACAAGAACTTCAAAGTTTATAGACAGGAATAGTCTTTTATGCTAATGAGTCTTGTGATAGCCAGGGGGATATCATTGTCAGAGAGCAATATATATATTATGGGGAGATACTACCTTTAAAAGTTAGTTTAGCATGCAAAGAACACAAGAATGAAAATCAGGAGATATAAGTTCTGTCATTATTTAGCTATGTGATCCTAGGTAAGCCATTTCAACTCTCAGGGCATCAATTTCCTTATTTGCAAAAATTAAGAGATTGAATTATATGATTTCTAAATCCCCTTCCTCAGAATTCCCAAATCCTCAAATGGATCTGTGATTTTTGCTATTTTTTCTAATGATAAAACAGTGTACCCCTTTCATATCCTTGCATACTTAACTACTCTTGTCGAAATTTTACCAGATCACCCCCCCCAAATACTGGGTTTAGCAGAACATCTTCCTCTCTGTCTTGACCTCAGAAAAACAAAGTAGACTGTGTAGAAACCATTCTTTGTTTTTCCCATCTCTGTTTTTATTCAGAGATTTCTTGATGAGAAATTCTATTCCAGGTTACTTTTTTAATTCTTTATCCCAAGTTCCCTTAAACTTTTAAATTCCATGACTCTCCTATTTGGGAATAACCAATTTCAGGTTTCTGAGACCTACCCTTTTCTTTTTTTTTTCTTCTGAATTCTGCTGTGCCTGTATGCCTCAAAATGAGCAGTACGTTAATAATCTGAAACAGATTAATGTTTGAGTAACTGTCTTCCCCAGCAAATCTTGATTTCCCTTTGGTTCTATACAAGAAAATTTTCATTACTTCCAATTGGCATAACTTCCTTCATGTGAAAAGAACTTGGAAATCCTCAGATGAAATGCATCTTGGTTACCTGCATAGGACATGCTGTCGAGTTGCTCTGGGACACTCTGCAAGTGTTGGTGGTGAAATTACTGTTGCTTGCTTGCTTTCAAACACCCATCTTTCATCGCTCCATCAAATGCTCTTGCTATCTTAAGACTGGGCCACATGTGTGTGGGATTTCTCAGGCACTAAGATATGGCGATGGAGCAAACACAGGAAATAGAGGCCTTCATTATTAGTAATGTCCTAAATGGTCAAGGGACTCACTGACTCCTTTTTCCAAGAAACCAACTCCAGAAACACAATGTTTTCTCCTGAGCTTAAATCAAAAGCAGATACAACAAAGGCTTTAAACCGAGAAATAATAGATTTCCTGGCATCAGGTACTGAAAGAATTGCACACTATTTAGACTTCTCAAAAATTGGCTATGTTTTTTTAGCTGGGGTCCAAAATTTCTCTGGAAATTATTGTCCATGTTAACTATAAAACTACTAAATGGTTTATTATTGTCAAATTCAGTTAAAATGGATAGCCTTGATCTAAAAGTAATTCCCCTTGGGGAGTTATCTGGGGGCAAGAATGTGTTTGAGAAGTCTATTGTGGAGCATCTCAATAAATCAATTCTATGCAGGAAAAATCTGATATTCCTTTGGAATTTTCCATGTTTGCCTTGGTCTTGCCATGTTATTAAATCTAGTGGTTCTCAAACTAAAGTAGAGAGACAGTGTACTGTGGTGGCAAGTATGCTGGTTTGGAAGTCAAATGTCACTTATTGCCTTTGTGGACTTGGGGGAGTCACTTAAACTTTCCGATCCTCAAGTTTCATACTCTATAAAATTAAACAGTTTAAATGACCATTGAGATCCCTTGTAGAATCGATGGTCCTAATTTGGAGGCAGCTGGGAGATACAATGGATAAAGAACTGGACCTGGAATCAGAAAAATCTAAGTTCCAATCCAGTCTCAGACCCTTTCTCATTGTGTGATCTTGATCAAGTCACTTAACCTCTGACTGCCTCAGTTTCCTCCACTGTAAAATAATAGCACCTACCTCCAATGTTTTTTGTGTTTTTTTGGGGGGGGGTTGTAAAACATTTAGCACAAAGTGAAGGACATAGCATGTGCATTTTTTAAAGTAATATATTTTCAATAAGTAGATGATTACCCTGAAAATAAATTTATTTTCCTTTTCAGTTATTTCTTTTAAAAAAATGCCAGGTGTGGTAATGCATGCCCATAATTTCAATAATGGGGAGTCTGAAGTTAGTGGATTCCTTGAACTCCCAAGTTCTAAGCTGGAGTAGTCCTAAAGCCAAATTCACAATGAATTCCACAGCAGAGTAATGAGCCCCCCAAAATGAGAATTCATCAGGCTGTTTAAGAATGGGTGAATTGGCCCAGCAGATCAACTGAGCAGATAACTGCTTCTCTATCCATCAGTAATGGGAATGGATTGTGAATGGACAGTCTGGGAAAGATAGGGAATAAACAGAAATAGATAGATAGATAGATAGATAGATAGATAGATAGATAGATAGATAGATCAATAGATCCATAGATTGATCGATAGATAGACAGACGGATAGGTAGATATGTAGATCGACAGATAAATGAATAAATAGATAAGTAAAAAATTATAATATTGCAAGAATTAATCAATTCATATTGTCTTTTCTACCCACAAATTGTGTTGTTATAGGTTCATAGATAGAGATGAAAGAGGCATTGGAGATCAAAGTTTATAGATTTAGGGACCTTAGGCTATCCAATCCAAACACCTTCATTTCACAATTGAGGCACACAGAATTGATATGATCTTCCTAAGGTCATGGAGCTGGTTAATAGAAGAATTGAAAGTTAACTTTGTATCCTAATTAACAAAGAACTGGATTTAAGTCTCAAATAGTCTATATGATAATAATTTAGGACTTGAGGGGACCTTAGAAGCAAACTAATCCAATCTCCTCATTACATAGATGAGGAAACTGAGATCTGGACAGATTAAATATTTTGCTTATTTTTCATGGTAGTGAGGAAATATTTGAACCTGAATCATCTGATTCAGAACTCAATTTCCTTTCCATCTACCATGATATTTTTACTTAATTTCATGGTGAGAAGACCATTAGACTGAAATTCATCAAATTTAAGTTTCCTTTTGTGTTTTCTAGTCATATAACCAGAGGTTAGTTCACCTTTGAAGATCTCAGTTCTGCCAGTTCCAATAAAATGATTATTTTTAAATTAAATAACATCTACCTATATTTTGATGGGTTCTCTTAAATACTTCTGGCTGCTGAATTTCATGTTTCTGTATTTTAACTGTTTAATTCTAGCCTATAGGTTAATCGTAGCAGATTGATTTCATGATCTTCACCTGTCTCAATCCTGATAGATAGACAAAGGAGACAGTTTTGGATAGAAAAATCTAGTGCAATAGAATGCTAGGTCTGGAGTCAGGAAGAAGCATCTTCCTTATTTCAAATCTGGCCCAGACACTTGCTGGTTGATTTTGAGCAAGTCAATTAATTCTGTTTGCCTCAGTTTCCTCATCTACAAAATAAACTGGTGAAGGAAATGGCAAACCACTCCAGTATCTTTTCCAAGAAAATCCCAAATGGAGTCAAGCAGGTCAGACACAACTAAAAAATGACTGAACAACAAAACAACCACCACAAAATTCACATAGCTAACAGCAAAAAAATGGCAAGATGCATCCTTGTTGATCATTTCTCTAAAGGATGGGGATGAATTCAAGGTCATTAAATAGTAATTGTAATATAGTAATATAGTAATAGTAATTTTGCTGACCAATGAGACAATGGTAAAGCAGTGGTTATTTTGAGTTTGATACTGTCCTGCCAGATTTTTCATAAATACATAGCATCACCTCATAGTAATACATCTGGAAGAAACTTTAGAAGTCTTCTGAATTAAACCCATCATTTACAGATGAGAAACTGAGTTTCAGAGAGGTGAGATGATTTGCCTAGTGTTGTGGAAACATGAAATCTTAGGGTTGAGATTGTAAATCATGTCTGCTGATACTTACTTACTGAGCATTCCCTCATACTGTGGCCTCTGGCTTTGTACATGTTTATATACTTACATGTGTATATGCTTATCTAGATTGGTATTTTTTTACCAGACATAATTTTTTTCATCAGCATTAAGAGCTCCTAAGGAGCAACTTTCTGGGTCAATGCTGATTGATATTTTATCTGCAATAGTCTTACCTGAAAACCTGAGTGTCTAAGTAACTTGTCCAGGATCACACAGCTAATAGGTGTGAGAGGTGAACTTGTACCCAGATTCTTCTGACTCTGAAGTCAGCCTTCCATTCATTATTCCATTTTACTGATCTCTTTTTTCCTCTTTCACTTTCTCTTTGTCTCTATCTGTTCCTTTTCATTTCTCTGTCCTCCTGTCTTGATATCTTTGTCTCTGTCTCTTTTTTCTCATCTCAGGTTGTAGCTAAGTCTACCCCTTCATCATATCATCTGCCTCTATTTCCAGTTACATAGAATGAATGAGGATGCTGCCTTTGGAGGCAGCAAGACTCAAGTTCAAATGGTATTTTGACACATATTGACTGTGTAATCCTAAGGGAGGAACTTCATCTATTAATACTCAAGGTTTAAGACCAAAAGTTGCAGAGTTTCCCCTGATCTTCCTTGGTGGAGGGAATCTTTTGATCAGGAGTTTGCTTTTCTAATAAAACCTCAGGCTTTTGTCCAAGTAAGATAGAAAGATAGATGAAAGAAATAGATAATGGAGCTAGAGGATGGATAAAGAGATAGAAAGATGAATGATAGAGATAGATGATGGAGCTAGAGATGGATAAAGAGATAGAACAATAGATGATAGATGATGGAGCTAGAGGATAGACAAAGAGAAAGAAAGAGGTATAGAGATAGATGATGGACCTAGAGATCAATAAAAAGATAGAAAGATAGATCATAGAGATAGATGATGGAACTAGAAGATAGATAAAGAGATAGAAAGATGATAATTGGGAGGTAGTTGGGAGAAACAGAAAGTTAATAGAAAGATAAATGATATAGAAAATTATTGAGATAGAAAGAGATGCTGGAAATAGAGATGGATGATAGATATAGAGATATAAAATCAAGTGATAAAGATGATGAATTGACGGTAGAGATGGGAGAAATAAAAAATAATAAGTGATAAAGCTGAATGATAGATGATAGAGATAGATGGAGGAAATAAATGAAAGAGATAGATCATAGTGACAGACAGATGATCCATAGCTAGTTAGATGATAGCTATAGCTAGATAATCATAACTAGTTCTATGTTCAAAATTTAGAATTTCAATTGTAGCTTCGTCATATGCTTTCTTGGTTCACATTGGAGACTGCACAAAAGAACTGCTTCTCTCCTGCCTCCTACTCACCAACACATCTCTTTAAATGTTTTCCAAAATGCACTTTATTGCCCAATGGGTTATGTTCTGTTTTGTAGTTACATGTGGATGTTGAAGGTGTTTAATTTTGAGCCCATTGAAAAATATCTGAACTTTTTCTGTGAGTAACTATAAAGCTCCTTTTGTGGTTCTTTCTGCTGAGAGTCAGACACTCAGCTTTTGTATGTCTGAGAAATAAATCTCTCGTCAACGTTTTTACTCCTCCTCATATTCCCAGAACTCTGATTTGTAAAACAGGCCTCTAGCACCTTGGGTTTTTCTTATAGTGAAGCTGACTCTCTTTCATAAAATGATGTTATCTCAAAGTTCAGGGTTCAACTTGGCTTATCACAAATATTTGATATCTAGATATTCTGTCTAAAGAGAATTATCAAGTAGGACCTGGGACACCTCCTGGATTTCTGGAGCATTTTGGCTCCATGGATTGATCAATCACAGGAAAAGTTATTCATTTCTTAAACTTCTTCCTCCAAAATCTCTAAGGGTCTCCCCTCTTTCATAAATTACATTATGAAAGAACACTAAGGTGTTCTTCATTGCCTCATTGTGACCTATAGATGACCCTGGGTTGCCCAAGGTTATGTCATTGGAGTTACAAACTTTGACAGGTCCCTCAAAACTTGGAAGGCTTTGAGAATGGACCCAGAGATAGATGGCATTTGTTTTCAGAGAACTGGTCTGATTAAATTTGGGAAAGCTTATCCAAAGAAGGTTGGCACTAGGTGATGAGGGTTTGTTTGTTTTTTAGCAACTGTAAATCATGAAATCTGTCTGTTAAGGTGATAGTGGAGGACTTGTGAATTATGCTGGAGGAAGTAGAGGGGGAAAAAATCATGGATACTTGAAATATGAAACAGCTGCAGCAGCCTAGATCTTAACTTAGAGAAGTAAAGTGTATCTTAGATTTTAACTTACAAAAAGAGAATACAATAAAATATAAACTTGAGAGGCAGGGCTTTATCATTTTTGTCTTTGTAACTCCAGGATCTAACATGATGCATGGCACATATTTGGTACAGTTCTTTCAGTCATGTCCAACTCTTCATGACCCCATTTGGGGTTTACTTGTCAAAGTTACTGGAGTGGTTTGCCATATTTTTCTCCAGCTAATTTTACAGATGAGGAAACAGAGGAAAATAGGTAAATAGGGTTAAGTGACTTGCCAAAGGTCACCCAGTTAGTAAATGTCTGAAGTTAGAGAAATCCTGACTCTAGGTCAAGTGCTCTGTCCACTGCCTCACCTACCTGGTGCACAGTAGGTAGTTAATAAGTCCTCATTGATTGCTTGATTGAAGTGCATCTTTGATTTCATCTCTAAGTATTGTTTTATGTAGTAGAGTATTAAAAATAAGATTTGTTCAGTTGTAATTGAGTACATATGATAATGTTTGTTTTTCATTCTTGAAGAACACCCTGACATCAGGGAGGTGATGCCATGACAAGTGAATTGGATTTGAGGAAGAGGTGCTGTCTAAAGGACCAGCTCCACTTTCTCCTCCAGAGCCATCTGGATCCAGATATGGATCAGGACAACTGGAGATGTCCCTGAATACACACACACACACACACACACACACACACACACACAAACACAAACACACACACTAATCCTTTCTAATTCTTCCCTTGAGACCAAAGAGAACAAGCCTATTATTTCTTTTCCATATGTCAAACATTGAAGGAAACTACTTTGCTTTTCTCTAGGAAAAATGCTCCCAGTTCCTTTCATGGTTCATCCTATTCTAGCCCTCCTCTGAGAATGCTCCACTTTGTCAATGGCCTTTCTCAAATATGGTGCTGAAATGTGGTACTCTTACTCTGTTTCTGTCTCCTTCTCTCTGTCTCTCACAGTTTTCTTCTGTCTTATATCTCACTACTTTCTATATCTCGATTTCTCTCTGTCTCTCCATTTTGTCTTCAATCTCTGTCTGTGAATCTTCATCTCTGTGTGTCTCTGTCTTGTCGTTTCTCTGTCTCTGTCTTGCTCTGTCTTTGACTTTATCTCTGTTTATTATTCCATCCCTCATGATGGAAAAGATGTTTAATAAAATGATTAATGTGCTTTTCATGGAGGTCAGTACCCTGCATCAACTTCAAGTCTGGATCATTAGTAGCTGCTGCATGTGTCTGATATTGTTTCACTAAAAAATAGGAGGTAAGACTTTCTTTTTCTATTTCAACAACATAAATGTCCACCTCCATGATTTGGGCTTCACAGCAGTAGGAGAAATGTTATTTAGATTTCTTAACTTTTGAAGAGTTAATTTATGTTTCCTCCCTTTAGTATGATAATGGAAAAACCAGGGATTGGGAATTGTAAGTCCTGGTGGCTTTCTTTCAGATTCCACAAACAGCCTTAGGTAATGTCTATGAAATTATCTTTGCTCCCAAGAAATGCATATTGAGTTATCTTTATGCAGAAATAGAATCTGTCCTAGGCTTCTTAATTCCCCCCCCCCCCACCGACCACTTACTTCTCTTTGGGTGTCTTTCCCTGTCTTTCTTTCTTAAGTTATCTATCCTCAGTAGTAGGTAGCCTTTAAATACAGCTTCTGAAGTATTGAATATGTATATGTGTATGTGTGTGTGTGTGTGTGTGTGTTTGTGTATAATGTTTTTATGCTCATTCTAATTAAGAATGGCATGATAGTTGGAAACACATGGTTGTGATAAGATTTAATAAACAATCTTCTATCAATTAAACTGTTTTCTTTGGTGATTTATTAATTAAAAAGAAAATCCAGGAGTCTTTTATTCAAGGTGATTCCAAAGAATAGTTCCCAATGTTTTTTCCTTACTTCAGCCAAATGAATGGTTTTGATATAATAGCCTTATTTTCCAGGTGAATTTGTCAGTAAAACCTGTCATTTGCATGGGGGAATGAGGTGGTTTTGGGAGGGGAGATTGGAAACAAGTGAACTGCACTGAGATATTTGAAGGGTTGTTATGTGAAAGAAAAAAGCAGACTTATTTTACTTGGCCCCAGAGCACAGAATTAAGACCCATGAGTGGAAGTTACAGAAAGACAGATTTCAGCTTGATTTGTAGAGAACCACCTGAACAATTAAAGCTATAGGAAAGTGAAAATGGATTTTCTTGGGATTGGTGAATTATTAGCCTCCAGAGGGCTACTAGGAGGAGACTGGTCAGCCATTTAATGGGAGTGGTGGGGATATTATGGAAGTGAATCTTTTCCAGGTAATAGATGGCCTTGGAGAACCCTTTCAATTCAATTATGAATCTTTCATTCTAGGGAAGTCAAGTCAAGAAGAGCTGATAACTTAAGATATCTTCAGTTGAGAACTGCCTGTTCATATCCTTTGACTGCTGATCTATTAAGGAAATGTGGGAAAACATTAAAGTATGAAAAGTGAAATGAACAGAACCAGAAATTTTTAGATGATGACTGCTATAAGTCAGAAAAAGAATAATGATGAAGGATCTTTCCTATTTCTTAGCAGAGGAATAATGGATTAGAGATTCAAAGTGACACAAGCATTTTTGGACATGGTCAAATGTATGGATTTGTTCTACTTGACTAAATATGATTGTTTTCCTTCATTCTTGAAGAGGACCAAAATTACATCACTATATTTAAGTCAACATAAAGTGGGTTCATTTGTGGTTGATCAGACCAAAAGTAGCTCTACCAAATTTCAGGCACAAATAGTCCATATGAACATTTGGGGTGGAGATGTTTCTAAATTTGCACATTTGTTGTTTTTGCTTCCCTCATAAAGCACTGTGCCTTCTTGGATGCAGGCCTGTCATTCTAGGCAGTTCTTTGCCAGTGTTTCCTATGTCGTGCTATTGATTCCAAAGTTCTTCAGAGAGACCTTGAGGGTATACTTGTAACATTGCTGACCACCATGTGAGCACCTTCCTAGCATGAGTTGTCCATAAATATTCTAAATATTCTAGGCAAACATATAGTTGACATTTGAACAACGTTGCTAGCCGATATTTGTTATAAGGAAGAATAAATTTGAAGGGTACAGTATTTGTTGCTTAGTGAAGAAGAAGAATAACTAGACCAAAAGAAAAAGGTCATCAATAAAATATTTTTTGACAAGCACAGAAGAGGAAAAGAAGTTCAGAAGGGGACAAGGAGAACAATTTTGTTCCTACCTTGTTTAATAGCTATTCCTCAAAAAGCAAATTGAAGATGACAGAAGTTTACAGTTTCTAATACACAATTCTCTTTCATGTACAAAAGTATTTTAAAATATTTTTTGGATGATTGTTTAATTCACTACTAAAATTAATTAAAAGAGAAATAGCTTGTGATGGAAGTTGACATGGTGAAAGAGGGGGGCAAAGTATGCCATGGCTACAGTATGGTCAATTTCATTTGGCACCATTAATCAGTTTGAATGTCTTTTATACACACTTTATAGCCTCATGGAACTATACATATTAGATTGATAAATGAAAATGGATTATTGAAAGGAATGTCATTTTGGTTCCCCCCCTCCATTTTCTTTTTGATATGCTGAACGTAGGTCAACATAGCCCAGTGAAGCATAAAATAGAAGATATGTTTGGAGTAATGTATTCTTATACCAACACATTATTTTTATTAGAAAAATAATGTCTAATTTTGATTCTCACTGTATGCTCTACAGCAGATGGTTAGAATAATTTCACCTTTTTGTTTTGCTCCTGGCTAGTGATTACATAAGAGCAAAATTCCTGATTCAGGTAATTTCAACCAGCATTTGTTAAATGCTTACTACAACTAAGATTTTGTGTTAGACATAGAAAATAAAAAAATGAAAATGAAAAAGTGAATGGATGAAATAAAAAAAGAAATTATTTTTCTTAAATAGTGCTTTATGAAATTAATCCTTTGTCAGAAATATTAGTTGTAAAAATTATTTCCCAATTTACTATATTTCTTTTGATCTTGGTTACAGTGGGTTTGTCTGTGCAAAAGCATCTTAATATAATTTAATCAAAATTGTCTAGTTTATTTTCTAATGATGTTCTCCATCTCTTCCTTGGTCATAAGCTGCTTCCCTTTCCATAGATCTGACAGAAGAACTATTCCTTGATCTCTTAGTTTGCTTATAATATTGCTTTTTATTTCTAGATCCTGTATTCATTTCAACCTTATCTTGGTATAAGGTGTGAGGTGTTGGTCTAATCCAAGTTTCTGCCATACTAACTTACAATTTCTCAAACATTTTTTTTTTATCAAAGAGAGAGTTTTTATCCCAATAGCTTGACTCTTTGGGTTTATCAAACAGCAGATTACTATAATCATTTCCTGCTATTGCACCTAGTCTATTCTACTGACCTACCACTCTATTTCTTAGTCTATATCAGACAGTTTTAATGACTGATGCTTTATAATATAATTTTAGATCTGGTAGGGCTAAGCCACCTTCTTTTGAACTTTTTTTCATTAAGTCCCTGGAGATTCTCGACTTTTTATTTCTCCGTATGAATTTACTTAGAATTTTTTCTAACTCATTAAAGTAATTTTTTGGAATTTTGTTTGGTAGGGCACTAAACAATTTTGGTAGAATTGCCATTTTTATTATATTTGCTCAGCCTAACCATCAGCAGTTGATATTTGCCCAGTTATTTAAATCTGATTTTATTTATGTGAGAAGTGTTTTGTAATTGTTTTCAAAGTTTCTGAGTCTGCCTTGGCAGGTAGACTCCCAGGTATTTTATATTATCTGAAGTTACTTTGAATGAGATTTCTCTTTCTAGCTCTTTCTGCTGCATCTTGCTAGTCATATATAGAAATATTGAGGATTTAAATGAAAACATCTTTGAGGTACCACCTCACACCTCTCAGACTAGTCAATATGACCAGAAAGGACAATGATCAATGTTGGAAGGGATGTGGGAAATCTGGGACACTAATACATTGTTGATGGAGTTGTGAACTCATCCAACCTTTCTGGAGAGCAATTTGGAATTATGCCCAAAAGGCAACAAAAATGTGCATACCCTTTGATCCAGCAATACCACTACTGGGTCTATACCCTGAAGAGATGATGAAAAAGGGTAAAAACATCACGTGTATAAAAATATTCATAGCAGCTCTGTTTGTGGTGGCAAAGAATTGGAAATTGAGTGAATGTCCATCAATTGGGGAATGACTTAATATACTGTGGTATGTGTATATGATGTAACACTATTCTTCTATTCGAAACCAGAAGGGATGGGAATTTAGGAAAGCCTGGAAGGATTTGCATGAACTGATGATGAGAGAGATGAGCAGAACCAGAAGAACATTGCTCACCCTAACAGCAACATGGGAGTGATGATCAACCTTAATGGACTTGCTCATTCCATCAGTGCAACAATTAGGGACAATTTTGGGATATCTGTGATGGAGAATGCCATCTGTATCCTTAGAAAGAATTGTGGAGTTTGAACAAAGACCAAAGACTATTACTTTTAATTAAAAAAAAGTTATCTTATTATGTAATTCTGCTATATCTCAAACTTTATGTTTTTCCTTAAGGATATGATTTTTCTCTCTCATCACATTCAACTTAGATCAATGCATACCATGGAAACAATGTAAAGATTAACAAACTGCCTTCTGTGGGGGGTGGGGAGAGGGAAGCAGGAAACAAGATTAGGGGGAAAATTGTAAAATTCAAAAATAAATGAAATCTTTCTAAAAACATAAAATAAAATAGTGCTTTTCATCAAGGGGCTTACAGTCTCCTGATGAAAAAGATGAATCAATGCTAAGTTCTTAAGGTCAAATTTTATTTTACTCAGGTACACACAAGGTAAAAGGAACATTTTTTTTTAAATTCTAATTTTGATAATTTAGAACTATATGTTTTTGGTGAAGGCAGTTATATTTAAAGTGCCTGTATAAATAAGGTTATTAAATTGTGTTTCATGTACAAATATAAATAGGACAAATCTCCTGCCCTTTATGAGCTTTCAAACCTACTAGGGAGGATGACACAAAGCTACTCAAAAATTAATACATAGAGACAGCTAGGTGGCACAGTGGATAGAGCAGTGGCCCTGGAGTCAGTAGTACCTGAGTTCAAATCCAGCCTCAGGCACTTAATTATTACCTTGCTATGTGGCCTTGGGCAAGTTGCTTAACCCCATTGCCTTGCAAAAAAAATTATTACATAAAACATACAAACATTGTTTATAACCAGAAACCTGGTCCAATGGAAAGTATACTTATTATTTAGGGAATCAGAGATCATGGGTTCAAATCTTTCCTCTTTTACATGGCGTGCAAGTGGGCTTAATTTCTCTAGTCTGAAATTTCCTCATTTGTAGATTGTGACAGTGGGAATAAGCCTGTAAATTCTCTTCCAAATAGAAATCTATGATCTTAGGATAACCTTTTGCAATTTATCAGATAGTGTCATTAGTTAGTTTTGTAATTGCTTTCTAGATGGATAAGAGGACTAATGCATTAGATGGTGTTTTAACTCTTTGTGAATCACAGCATGTACTACTTGACCAGATCTAGAAATGTTTCATGGGCTCCTCATTTCTGCTAACTTGTCTATATTCTGATAATGGAGGTAGACATAGAAACATAAACAGTCATTGTGAAGCAAACATACCTTTTATTTATGAAGAAAACATTCTTAACCAAATGTGACATTCCAAGGATTTAAAAAACTAGAATCACCTTCATCATCTCTTTGATTAATTTATTTTTTAGACCCTTTTCTTAAGGTCCAGGCTCCTTTAGATGCTTGGTATATCACATAGCAAGTTAAAGCAGATTTCAATGGAACATTGTGTCTCTTCGGCTTTGCCAGGATACAGTGTAACTGAGATTACTTAGGAAATTCTGACACAAGGTCTAAGGCCTCTCTTGATTAAAATAGCTTTTAGGAAGATTTTATGTTAATCTTCTCCTTGTGTTTTTTGTACCAGAAACATTACTTTGACCCTGAAAGGCAGTGTGTGATCTTTGGATAAGGAATGGGATAGAGGGAATTGTTTTTGAAGTATTCAGAACTTCCCAAAAGGAAATTGACCTAAATGGGTTGCTAGTTGCCTGTGTTCTTTATACAGTATCTATAAATATGATATAAAAGAGTTTAAATAAAGATACTAGATAACTCTGCCACTAAACACTAAGGAGGTTAGATGAATGCTCAGTTATTCTTTCATGAAGTCATCTTGTCAGTCCCTGGCTCCAGAAAGAAAACTCCTCTAGAAGAGATGACTATTCTTAGTTTTTTGCGCTCTTCATTTCCATACTTCAGACTTTTTCTGCCATGCCCTAGAAAATTCTGAAGCCTCCTCTAACTTCTGGATTCACCCAATGAAATTGTCATTTATCCTTATTGACCCCCCCCCCATTGGATGGTTCTTCTAGATGTGTAATGGGACTTGTATATTAGATGATATTTTATTTCTTTATGAATTACAAAAATTGACCAGACCTAGAAATGTTTCATGGGCTCCTCACTTCTGCTGCTTATCTATATTCTGATAATGGAGGCAAACATAGAAACATCAACAGTCATTTTGAAACAAACACACCTTTTATTTATGAAGAAAATATTCTTAATCAAATGTGACATTCCAAAGTTTTTAAAAAACTAGAATCACCTTCATCATCTCTTTGATGCACCGTCATTTAAGGAGGATGCCCAAGTCAACCAAACTATACTCCATATTTCCTTTACCATGCCCCCACTCTCTGATACTTTTTGTTCCCCTCTCCATCCTTTCCAACTTCTTTTTTTCATGTGGTCTTCCTCCATTAGAATGTAAGCTCCTTGGTGGCTAGGTGGTACAGTGGATAGAGCACTGGCCTTGGAGTCAGGAGTACCTGAGTTCAAATCCCGCCTCAGACACTTACTAATTACCTAGCCGTGTGGCCTTGGGCAAGCCACTTAACCCCATTGCCTTGGGGAAAACTAATAAAAAAAAGAATGTAAGCTCCTTGAGGGCAAGGGCAGTTTGCATACTTTCTGTTTGTATTTGTATTCTCAGTGCTAAAGTGACAGTGCTTAATGAATATAATAAGTTTTAATAAATACTTGTTGACTTACTGGTTGATTCTATTCACAGATAATGTGTAAATGTGAAATAAATTTACTGAAAAAATAGTTCCTCTGAACACCTAATTAATCTCCTTTAGGGTCATAACTAGAAATTTTTGTGCCTCTATTGGGGAAATTCATTTGGTTTGTGGCCACCAGGAGGGAAGAATCATTCTCTGGGATACCTTGAGTTCTCTGTGGCCTCTGATGGAGGAGAGCTCTGGTGGAATGGTCCAGGGTGCATTTCCTGGTGGAAAGAAGGTCTCAGTGGAGTGAGGTTGCTATTGCCAAGGGTGGGACAATGTGGAGAGGAGATTACCTGGGGTATAACCCTTGAGGGTAAGAAAGGCAGCCCAGGGTACTGTTGTCATTGTCCTTTACATTTCAGGGGGAGTCAGCTCAAGGAAAATCTTGCCTCCATAAAGTCTGTTTCAAAAAGGTTAGTCCTGGATCAAAAGATTCAAGGATGAAATGATTGACCCTGGGTCCAATCAGTAGAGTTGGCTGGTGGCAAGGGAAACTTTAATATTGGGAAGATGACCTCTAAAAAGATAAATGGCTCATGTCTCACCTGTTGGGAAGTTGTTTGGAAGGTGCAATGCCATAGTAAAATGGAAAATGCCTAATCAACAATCTCACATATTGCTTTAGGTTCTGATGTGATGAGATTTAGTTATCAACTTCTTGAGAAAGTGTAATATGTTAAATAATAAATAATAAATTAAGTGATAAATTAAGTTACTGAATGTGTGAATGTCTAACATTTCTTTTATGTGTAAGAAATGGATACCTATCCCATTCTTGATTTATTTTACACATTGAATATCTCATTATTGCCCTACTTTGGAGAGATCTAGACATGAGTCACTTCCCATCCCCCTCCAATCTTTAAATGATTTGTCTTCAGAGAACTGTTTAGGCATTTAATGAACCAAGGAGTAAGAAAAAAAAACCTAGTCCCCCTTTTATTAGAAGCCAGGCTTCTCCAGGACTGAGCCCAATTGGACTGTATGCCTAGGTCCAGGGCAGAGGGACCTCTTAAGGAAAGGGGATGGGTGCACTAGCCCAAGCCCTTGAACCTCACATCAGTTCCCCAGGGTTAGATCAATAATAGCTTGTTAACCTCAGATGCTACTTCACACCCAAAATTAACTCTGCTGCTGAGATTAAAAAAAGAAATAGAAATAATTTCAAATAGGAGCTTCTGGCATAGCTTTTAAGAACTATTAAATGATTGCACTGCAAAGCTTTGCATGAAGGGCAAAAAGAAAGGCAGCTGGTGAATACATGAACTGCTCAGCCCTGGAGGTCTGTAGTTCCTGATTTGGCCTTGTTATGGCCACAAGAAAAAAATTCCCTTTTCATTCTCTTTCCCACTCTGCCTCATTAGAAAAGGACCACATCATTTGGCTGGATTGGCCTTCCTGGCAGAGACTATTGAAAAGAAGCCCAGAACTGAGGGAGAAATGCCAGGCTGAGGTGCTTTGGAGTTACTGGTGACTGGACTCTTGCCTTCCTTAGACAGCCCTCCTAATTTTTCCTTGTCATGTGCACTAAATTAATTTAATTTTTCATTAAAAAACTAATGGAAGAGGTGTTTATTATTCTGCATTTGAAATCTGTGGAGGTTGAAAAGCAACATGAAACCTATGTCAAATTCAGTTGATGACAATGGGAAGCAAACACATTTTGAAAGCAATTTTTTTTGATACCTCTAGAGAATTCTTTGGACTCCTAAGCCATTAAGTTGTCACTATTTATTTATATATGTGTCAATTGGGAAGCTAATTGAGAACAGTTAATATTTTCTAACTAAGTTGTTTTAGAAGTAAGGGCAAGAAATATGAGGCTGTTAGAAAAGCCTCAATGAATGAATGAAAAGCCATTTATTAAGCACTTACTCTCTGCCAATAACTGTACTAAGCACTGAGGATATAAATATGAAATTCAGGGAAATATCTGTCCTCAAGGAGCTTATATTCTAAATGGAGAAACAGCACATATCGGGGAATTATAGCCAAGGAAGGACACCTGGGTCTGGAGGTCTGGAAACTTAGGAGGACAGTGAAAGAAACCAAAGGAGAGTAAATAAGCAAAAAGCATCCTGAAACAATGGTAGAATTAATTATGGCTCATGGTTACAGAATGAGACACAATAGCAAGATGTTAGCATTTGTTTAAAACAGAAATATTGAATGAGATGAATGGATGCTATGCCTCCTGTATCTCTTGGGAAAAATATGGCTCAATAATAATCTGCATTCAACAAATAAATATTAAAGTTGTTTTCTCCTGCTACAGTAGAATATAACCTCCTTGAGGGGAAAGACTGCTTTTTTAAATCTTTGAACCCCAATGCCTAGCATAGTAAATGTTCAATAAATAGCAGATGTTCAATAAATTCTTGTTGAGTGTATAATTTTCAATCACGAGTACATTTGGAAACAATCTTTACTTTTACCTCTCAAACTTTCCAAGTGTGTGGAGAAATGTCAATGCCATTATAAAAACTTAATAAATGTATTATAACCTTATGTTCAGAATGAAGGTGTATTAAACACTTTGAAAATTTGAAAAAAATCTACTTAAAGTAGGAGGGAGCTCACTTCCAGGACATCTTGAACTTTATTTATTACCTCTCTCACTTTTATTGTTCTATAGGGGGAAGATCAAAAGAAGTTAGAACAGGGATTATCTGAATGATCACAAATTTTAATGTAGAGAACATACAATTCTTAGGGCTTTGATATAGTATCAGGCAAAGTAAAATCTAAAGAGAATAGACAACCATTCTCACAAGAAAAACCAACTGGATGAAGAATGTGGATTGTCTAGGCTCTAGATTTTTGACAATCAGGTAGATGGGCAATTATATATTTTGTTGATGTATTTTGAACAGGAACCAATGATAGACAATGAGTTAGGTACTGAATAGAATAGGGACTGGCACTAAACATGAACTCAACTCATCCTTTAGACAGATATTACCTGATTAGTATTTACCACTCTCTGAAATCAGGGTTTCAGAATCATTAGAGTAAGCATAGGGAGGTAAGCACAGTTCAGATGGTACATGGAAAGTTCAATATTGGGATGAACTGAGATACTCACAGGTTATTCAACAAACATAAAAAGAGGATTATTTAGTTAGATCATTGAGAGGATATTAAAGTATATTGTACCAGTTAACTTGAGTAGACACAACCCCTTTCACCTCCATGTGGAAATAGAGGGCAGAGTGGGGAAGCCAATAATTTTGAAGGGTTCTAATTTCATGCAAGCAAGTCTGTTTTTTTTTTTAATACTGCTAGATGGGGGGCGGCTAGGTGGAGCAGTGGATAAAGCACTGGCCCTGGAGTCAGGAGTACCTGGGTTCAAATGCGGTCTCAGACACTTAATTACCTAGCTGTGTGGCCTTGGGCAAGCCACTTAATCCCATTTGCCTTGAAAAAACCTAAAAAAAAATATAGTAAATACTCCTAGATGAAGAAGGAATTATAATAATAAGATCTAAGATCACTGGGAAACTGCATTAACAGCTAAATTGCTTAATCTTAGCCCATGGGCCAATGGAAAATCTCTTTAGTTTTTAGGAAAAGTACTAGACTAATCTACCTGGGGGAGAAGAGAAAGTGGGGAGCTTGATCTCTCACACCAAGCCTGGGAGAGCTAGAGGCAATAGATTCAAGACTCCAAAGAGAACTCAAATCTCTAAGATCCTTAGCCTCACAAATTCAAAGGGAATAGAGGATGTTGCTTCCAGGGACACGAAAATTATTGACTGCTGGATCTGTTAGCAAGGTCTCTTTGAATTGTCTCTCATCTTCCTTCCAACTTGGAATAAGGCTACAGAGCTAGAAAGGAGAATGAGTTTAACTACAAGAAATTGCCACACACCAGTTATTTGTTTATCCTGATGCTTGAAAGGGACTGTCTACCACTTTCACCCTCTGGCTTCAACTCTTGCCCTCGCATTGGGAAAGTCAATATATAAAATGATATTCTCTCAGAATCATTATTCTCTAAGTTTAATGGACTACTCAATTGTTATGAAAATCACTCCACTTCAGCTGGTCAGAGGGAGATGGTTATTCATTTGACCTTACCACTATAACTATAACTGTGTTATTGTGCTACACAGAACTCTGAAATTCTTTTTCTCTGATCATTGCCTCCTCTCTGTCTCTCTGTCTCTCTCTCTGTCTCTCTCTGTCTCTCTCTGTCTCTCTCTGTCTCTCTTTCTCCCCCCCCCCCCCAATCCTATACCTATATTTCATCTTCACCATGAGCTTCACCCTTCCAATCCCTGGATGTTCTTGATGCATGCTTTGACTTCACTCCTTTCCTTTCAAAGTCTTGACTCTTTGGTTGACTTGATTAATTTTACATTGCCATCTACTTTTAAAATTACTTCACTCTGGTTCTGTTGGCAGTCATTCCTTGCTGAACTAGGACTCCAGATTCCTTTCATTATTTTCTTTCTCTGCTCTTACTGAAGTGCTGCCCAATGCTTTTATCTTAGAATTGACTGACCAGGTAATTATTAAGTGTTTGAGGCTGGATTTGAACTCAGATCTTCCTGACTCCAGGTCCAGAGCTTTATTCACTGTGCCACCTAGCTGCCCCTATCACTACTTTGTAGAGTAAAGTGAATTATCTACTCAGTCTAGGCTCATACTCCACCCCTCAAAATCTCTCAATACCATTTTCCACTCTCTCATGTTTCTTTGAAAATGAAGTGACCCCTTTAAGTAAAGTCAAACCATCACCTTCTCCCCTGATTTTGTTCTTAATCTTGTCTCCCCTTCTCTTTCAAACCTTCCTTATTTTTCTTCTGTTTTTTCTTCTTTAATGGTTCCCCTCTTTGCTAAATCTTACTTAGTCTTAAAAATTCCTCACTTGATCTTGTCATTTCTTCCATTTCTCATCAAGCCTTTTTTCCCTTTTACAACCCAACTTTTTTTTTAAGGTTTTTGCAAGGCAAATGGGGTTAAGTGGCTTGCCCAAGGCTACACAGCTAGGTAATTATTAAGTATCTGAGATCGGATTTGAACCCAGGTACACCTGTCTCCAGGACTGGTGCTTTATCCACTACACCACCTAGCCTCCCCTACAACCCAAATTTTAAAGAAGATTGTCTACATTTCTTGATTCCATTTCCTCATCTTCCATTTCACTTATTTATCTTTGCAATATGGCTTTTCATTCCACCACTGTACTCAGATTATCCTCTATAAGGTTACCAAAGATCTCTAATGATAATGTTCTATTCAATCACCTTTTCTTAGTTTTTAATTCTCAGTAATTTTTGAATCTGATGATCACCTTTTTTTTTAGTTTTTTTTTTTTTTGCAAGGCAAACGGGGTTAAGTGGCTTGCCCAAGGCCACACAGCTAGGTAATTAAGTGTCTGAGACCAGATTTGAACCCAGGTACTCCTGACTCCAAGGCCGGTGCTTTATCCACTATGCCACCTAGCCGCCCTCCACTACACCACCTAGCTGCCCTGCCTATTCTTTCTTGATTTTTACCTGTATAACTCTTCTTTCTCAGGCTCCTTCGATGGATTACGATTCATGTCTCATATCTGATAATCAACAAGCATACATGAAATGTATACTTATGTCCCAGACATTGTACTAAGTTCTGAGCATACCAAGAAAGGCAAAATTGTCCTGCTCTCAAGGAACTCACAGCCTAAAGGAGGAGTCAATATGCAAACAATTAGGTATATATATATGTGTGTGTGTGTGTGTGTGTGTGTGTGTGTATGTGTGTATACATATAATCTAGGTAAATGAATATGGATATATATGTATGTAGCATAAAATATATATATAGTATAAATATATATAATCAATGTAGTTTCCAGCTACTAAAATTTTATGTACATATACACATTGTATTTATATTACCAGTGTCTAAAACAATTTCTGACATACAACAGGTGGTTAATAAGTGCTTAGTGATTGACTGATAAATGTTTTGAGGGCAGGGTCCCCATCTTATTCCCATTTCTATCCCTTATGAAACCTATCACAAATAAGTACCCAATAAATTCTCATTGAATTAAATTTGTTGAATGATAACTAAGTCCATGCCTTTATGAAAATCCAGAAGAAAAGGAGTTCATTTTCTTCTGTGGGGGGGGGGGGCAGAGAGATGGTATTTGTTCTGGGTCTGAAAACTGGTGGAATTTCCAAAGGCAGACATAAATAGGGGACAGTGGAAGATAACATTTTTGACATAGGGACCATCTTGAAGAACACTGTGAAGGTAAGAAATAGACATTTGGGAGATGATGAATAGTTTAATTTGTTTAAAGAGTAGAATACATGAAGACAAATAATTTCTGATTAATATATCTACTAAATACAGAAATTAGACTCCTACTATGTGCAATGCAGTATTAAATAATGGAGGACTTGTCAAGGTAAATAAGACATGATTTCTATCTCCATAGTATTTGATTGTATAGAGCCTTAAATGGGAGTGTGTTTGGTTTTTAGTCAGTAGACATAGGGAGTTCTTGAATGTTTTTGAGTGGTGGAATGATATGAGAGCCATGTAAGGATTTTCCATATGACAATATATGAAGGATAAATTAGAGGAGTTAGAGAGACCAGAAACAGAAAGAGCAGCGAGGAAGGAAGGCTATTGTAAAAGTCCAGGGAAAAAATAACAATGACCCAACTACAGTGGTTGAAATGGGAATGAAAAGAGAGCAACACTGAGCAGGTAGGACTTAGAACAATAAAATGTTAGATCTGAAAGAAACTTCAAATACCATCTGGTGCTTCTCATCCCTCTTCATCTGCCCATTTTAAAAATGAGAAAACTGAGGTCCTGATAGGTTAGGTGAGTTGTTCAAGATCTCTTAGCTTTAAGAAATGGTGAAATTAGAACTTATGCCAAGGCTTCCAGATTCTTTCGCCATTGAACTTCATTGGCAATTGATTGGTTTTAGAGAGAGTAGAGGAGTTGGTGCCCTGGTTTCTTTGTTCTCCTCCTTCCATTTGTTCTTTTCTTTTTTAGAAGGCAATTAGGGGTAGGTGACTTTCCCAAGGTAACACAGCTAGTGTCTGAGGCTATATTTGAACTCAGGTCCTCCCGATTCCAGGATCTTGTTCTATCCATTTTGTCATCTAGCTGCCCTGTCCTCCTAGTCACTGTGCTGTTGCATTTGCTTGGGACTTACTTTTGCCCCACCCCCATCCTACTTCCAATTTTCCTAAACCTGGGGTCTGGGAAAAGTAAAGTAACCACTATGAAGGCCATGGCCACAGTTCTAAAGTGAGTACACCCTGTTGTTGTTGTTGTCTGAGAACTTATTAGCCGCATATACCTTCACCAGGAGTGTGAGGTTGCATATGGGGTCCAGACCCTTTACCAGATCTAGAAGACACCATTCCAGAAGAGGATGGGAGGGATCCAGGACTTACTTGAAGGAAGAAGCCTTTATAGAATCCATTGCAGAATAATTACATTTGACTCTTTTCAAGGATTTGTTTTGGAGTGAATAAACTTAATAAATATTTCATGTTATCTGGGCTTAATTTTCTTTTTTAGCTTCATATATAGGAGTTTAGAAACATCCATATGTATTTTCCTGAAAGTTGGTCAAAACAAAATGTGCTCCTAGTATAGTGTATCTGCCAAGTCCCCAGCCTGAGTAAATTTTTGTGGATGAGATGAACTCTAAACTCCTAAAAAATAAATTAAAATAGAAGTCCTATTAAATGTGAGTCAACAGTAGAAATGTATTGTGATGCTAGGGTAGATATTATACTATTTTACAGGAAAAACTTATTAATGGTGCAACTACTGAAAAAGAAAAGGCATCCATATACTACATACACACATACATACATACCAACATATATACATATATACATATATAGTGATCAGACCAATATTAGTTTAAAGCAAAAGACATTGAACTAAAAATAGTAATTATTAAATACTTAGTTTGTGCTAGACCCTATGCTTAACTCTAGGGATACAATATTAGCACAAGGAGAAGAGAAGGAGGGGGAGGGGGAAGGAGGAGGAAGAGAAGAAGAAGAAGAAGAAGAAGAAGAAGAAGAAGAAGAAGAAGAAGAAGAAGAAGAAGAAGAAGAAGAAGAAGAAACAGAAGCAGAAGAGAATGTTCCTGTCTTCAAGGAGCTTTCATTCTTTATATATACATATGTATGTATAATTTTCTGAATTACATGTAAAGGCATTTTTTAATATTCATCTTAAAAATTGAGTTCCAAATTTTCTCCCTCCCTCCCTTACCTCCACTCTCCCTAAAAAGGGAAGCAAGTTGATATAAATTATACTTGTGTAAAATATTTCCTTATAACTCATATTGTGAAAAAAATAGACCAAAAATGAAGAAAATGAAAAATAGTATGCTTTAATCTGCAATTAGTCTCTACCTGTTTCAATAGAGGTGGATAGCACTTTTCATATGTCCTTGAAGTTGTCTTGGATCATAGTATTGCTGAGAATACAATACAATACATGTACAATATTGTGGTTACTGTGTTCAATGCTCCTCTGGTTATAAGGAGTTTATATTCTAATAGGGGAAGAAAACACATAAAACCCATCAGATGTAAGTGTTTATTTGTTAGAGGAATAGTGATATAGAAGGGAGGATGGAGGTACTCCATGAGTGCGTGCATGATGGTGAAGTTTAGAAAATGAAGAATAGCAAAATAAATGAAGAGAATGTTTCTTCTTCTAACCTCATAAACATAAGGGTACACTAACCCACAGGTTAATAGCACTGATGGGAGAGGAAACATGAGTGACTAGGGAGCTGCCATAATCAATGATTAGGACTGATTCATAATCCTAGAATGGATATGAGAGGATATTGTACATATGTCCAATGGAATATCTCTCTGTTTCTGATGTTGCTAATTAATTTGCTGAAGTATTATTGATGCCATCTATTAATTAACACTGTCACTGAACTGCTTTTTCTATTATGACACATTGTTCAGGGTCTCTGCTGGGTTATTCCCTTTGTTGTGATGCCATCTACTGGTATCTGGGCTGATCTATTCTCTATCATTATCTTCTGTTGCTTCTAATTTGAATTTCCCTGTAGGGGAAGGGTCTATAATATCTCTCTGGTATCTTAGCCTAGAGACTATATCAAGTTTTCTTGAGATCCAGATCTGTGATTGATTGATTGATTGAATGAATGAATGAATAAATGAATAAAGCATTTATTAAGGACAAGACATCGAAGTATTGAGGAAATAAATACAGAATAAGATAGTCCCAGATCTCAAAGAACTCATTCTATTGAGGGGGTCAGCATATATAGAAGGTTTCAGGGATAAGGCAGATGGAAAAGTCCCATGGTCCTTAGGATGTAGAGGTAAAGCAGATGGAAATAACTCTTCTTTATTGTCACTTTCACTGATTAATCATATAAATTTCTGTTACTGAACCATTTGACAGTGCCAAGGACTCTAGTGGCAACAACTTTCTTTCCTGGGTTTTCAATAGATATGGTTGTGGCACCTTTAGGAGAAGCTGCCAAAATGTATCTCTCTATATATCTCTACATCTTGCTTCTCAAGTTGATGACTGTGGAAGCTGAGCTAGAAGCATTTCTATTCCCCAAATTGTTAGGTTCATGTTCCCAATCTGTCTCTATCAGAATTCAAGAGACAATATCAAAGTGGTGGTTCCACTCACTTGGATCCATCTTTCTTCCTGTCATCAAGGTGACCTAGCTTCCACTAGACTTGCTTGCTTACCCAGAGCCTGTTAGGTCAGCCAGACAGCTGAAAACCCAATATGCACTCCAGCTCACCTTTGGACTGCTTGTTTCTGCCTTAGCCTTTTGCTTTTTGGATTCTTTTACTCTTTAAGCTAAAGTTAGGAAGTTCCTTCCAACTCCCAGCAAATAAATTTTGAAACATGCATATCAACCTGGGAGTGTTAACTTAGTAAGTCTGAAGGGGATTGATAATTCCTTTGTCTAATTTTCCTGCCAGAAATAAGGCACTGCCCTTTAAATAAGAATGAAATATAGCATGAAGATGAAAAGACCTCTCTCTCTCTCTCTCTCTCTCTCTCTCTCTCTCTCTCTCTCTCTCTCTCTCTCTCTCTCTCTCTCCCCCTCTCCCTCTCTCCTTCCTCCTCTCTTCCCACCTCATCTCTGGCTCTCTCTATCTTTCTCTCCTTCAAAGATGTCTGATATTGTCTCAGAGGACAGGGCATGGGACTTGAAGACAAGAAAATCTGAATTTAAACTTTGTCTCAGACACTTAATTAGCTCTATGACTATGGGCAAATCACTTAATCCCTATACCTCAGTTTCTTCATTTGTAACACTGGGGACAATATTACTTCTTACCTCCCAGGGCTGTTGTGAGGATCAAATGAGATACAATTTATAAAGTCTCTGCAAATCTTAAAGTGCTAAATAAATGACAGCTGGTATTATTGCTGTCATTGATGCTGTTGTTATTCAGATAGCGAACTCTCCATTTTGGTAATTAGTCTTCAAGAGTTGCTGTAGGAGAAAAATTCAGCTTTTTGCAGCCAACCTTGTAATGAGTTTTTACCAACTGAGTTCAAATGAGACAATAATTGTAAGCGAAGTGGCAGCACGATAGCACAGCATAAATGTTAGTTATTGTTGTTATGAAGTCCTTTTCTGGGACTCAGTCTGAGGTTTTGCTAGTTTAGAAAGATCTCATGAGCTCATGCTTTGCTGACTCAGCCTTTTAGAATTCGGGGTCATCTCAGGAGCCTTGAGGAGGCATTAGAGGAAGACTATAACTTAGAATTGATAGAATAAATTAGCTAACAAATAACCTTCATAAAACACATAGTTTATATCTAGAAATGCACAACACAAAATCTGTTTGAAGTCAAAGATAAACCAGCTGCAAATTACTTGGAGAATATCTTGTTTAGAGTCTCTGAAAACCTAGTCAAGGTTCTGCCTAATATTAATTAGTTTAAAAATAATATTAGTGTTGAGTCATGTCTGATACTTTATTACTCCATTTGGGATTCTCTTGGCAAAGATACTGGAATGTTTGCTATTTCTTTCTCAAGCTAATTTTACAGTTGAGAAAACTGAGGAAAACAAGGTTAAATGACCTTACCTTGTTCAGGTTCACACAACTTGGGTCTTGGACAGGATTTGAATTCAAATCCACCAGGCCTATCTATCACTCTATCTACTTGACCACCTAGCTACCAATAACATATAATAACAACAACAACAATAATAATAATAATAATAATACCCATAGTCAGCACTTTAAATTAATAATTAACTATTATTTTTAATATATTATATTTTTATAAAAAAATTTGTACACATTCTTTCATTTGATCATTCCAACAAGTGGTTGAAACTAAAGAGTTCAGGAATTCTTATGAAAAAAAATTAATTTGTTCTCCTTGGTCCTGAAGCATAACTAGGATCAGTGAGTATAAGTTTCAGGGACATGAGTTTCAATATTACTGTTGTTGCTGATATTGTTTGTGAGAAGGGACCAGGAAAAGAAGTTTGTACTTATGATTTGATGAGCATTAGAAATTCCAGTTGTCTATCCAGATTGACATTTTTTTTTAATGTAAAGCTTTAAAGAATTGGGTAAACTAAAGGATGGAGTGATTTGCAATCATTACATATGATGGACTGCAAAAACAGGACTTTTTTGACATCTGAAGTCATTATACTGCCTATTTTTTAGATAAGAAAACAATTCTACAACAGTTACAGCTATTTAAAATGAATTGACAGTCTTAGTTTCCCTAAGTGGAGGCATTTAAACAAAGGTGGCCTGCTCATTTGTCAGGATATTGGAGGAGATAATTCATGCTTAAGGTACAATTTGAACTGAAGGTCTCTTTGAACTCACATTTTCTGCCTACTGTTATTTGCTGAATTCTATTCTTAATACCATCTCTTCTTCAGAAAAATTAGTGCTCCCTTTCAGCTGTGAAAGTGATTCAAATTATCATAATATTTGAACTAAAAGGCAGATTTGGTCAGAAGTTTTGAAAAATAACCTCATAATTTTTAATACAACAGACTGAAAAGAAGAATCTGGGCAGTGGAGGAAACAACCCAGACAACATCCTTAGTCCTGTTCAGCACTGAGAGAAAGAGAAAATGTCCAAGGAGAATGTACAAGATTTAAATGAGAGCAGAGAGCAAAACCTCTGAATGTTAGGAATTTTCCTGACTGGGAACTCTGAACTATTGTAACTATAATTTTGTTTTATATGAACTACAAAAATTTGCTGCTGTTGTTCATTCTTTGTTCTCAAAGAAGACCAATAACATCAGGAGGGTGATGTCTTGACTTGCAAGTGAAATAGATTTAAGTGAGGCAGGGCTAAGCAAAGTTATTTAGCTTCACTCTATCTTCTAGAGTCTTCAAGGTCCAGTGGTGAAGCTAAAGTCAAGATGACTGGAGATTTTTAAAACCAAGGACTTTCCCAGATCTCAGGTCCCAGGACTTTCCCTGGTCCCATTCAGTAATTAAAGGCTAGATAAGAATTGAGGCAAAAGATAGTGTAGTTTGCTTTCACAAAAGAATCATTCTGGGAGGGGAAGTTTCTGGCCAGAATGGAAACAATTGCTATTTACAATCTTCCACCAAAAAGAGAAGGTGATGAGAGAGACAGAGACAGAGACAGAGACAGAGACATACAGAGAGAGAGAGAGAGAGAGAGAGAGAGAGAGAGAGAGAGAGAGAGAGAGAGAGAGAGAATAATTGTAATAGGGTTTGGCTTGTTGAATCTATAGAATGGAGAGAAATAGGAAGGCAAGTATAATGACTAAAGAAAAATTTACAGTCTGAACTCTTCCCACACCAAACACAGTAGGCAATAGTAAATGATGTATTTCCACTGTTTTTTTTTTAAAATAGTCATCCCTATTCTTAATTTTTAAAATTAATTTATTTCTTTTCATCCATTTGCACATGCATATTTTTAAGTTAAAAAATTTCCTCTCTTCCTCCCTTCCCACCTCCCTCCCCTCAGTGGTGAACAGTTAGGTTAGCATTGTACTTACAAATTTTGATAAACATGTCTACAGATTGGTATTGGTTATTTTCAGTATGAGGAATCCACTTCTTTCTAGAAAGGAAAACAGAGTTGCAGATGATCAAGTCTACCCTTCATAGTTACATCCATTGGTCCATGGGTAATTTACCTGCTAATCAAAACTACCATTTGTATAACACTTTCTTCACCCATAACTCTATGAAATAGGCAACTAGGTGGCACAGTGGATAGAGCACAGACCTAAGAGTCAGGAAGACTGGAGTTTGAATTCAGCCTCAGACACTTGACACTAGCTGTGTGATCTTGGGAAAGTCACTTAACACTGGTTGCATTGCCTCCAGGGCCATCTCCAGTTGTTCTGATTCATATCTGGCCACTGGACCCAGATGGCTCCAGAGGACAAAGTGAGGCTGGTGACCTAGCACAGCACCTCCTCACTCAAATCCAATTCCTGTGCTTGTCATAGCATCACCCCTCTGTTGTCATGGCCTTCTGTCTTGGATAAACATCATTATTGTCATCATGATGTAGAATGTCCCCTTTTTGTAGATAAGCAAACTGAGGTCATAAAAGGCATACCTAAAGTTACTTACTTAGTAAGTGGAAGAGCTGGAGCATGAACCAAGTTCTTTGGCTGCTAAGTCTAACCTCTTTTTTTCTACAGAATCTTGATGCTTTACTACTAGCTTTTCCTTCAGGAGACTGGGCTGCCCTAAGGTGAAGTGGCTGAACAATTGTTTATTTCCCTCTTGTCCAGCATGCATAGCCTTCCTCTCTCACAATCCCAGCATGAAATTATCAGAGGCAACAAAGGAAAATAATTGAGGTTTGAAAGAGAAGGAAATGGTTGACCTGCATTTGCCTTCTCTTCCTTTCAAAGTGCTTTCAGATCCATTATCTTATTTAATCCCATTTGATCCTTACAATACTGGGAGGTAGTCAGGGCAGGCATTAGGCCTATTTAGGGAAGAGGAAATAGAGACACAAAGAAGTTAAGGGAATTATCCAACACTGAACAATTAATAACAGACTAAGATGTCTTTTTTTTGCCTTCTCTTAAACCTCCTTGCTAGTTAAAATTTCCGGGACTTTAATAAAATTCTTTCAGTTTATCTAGGTCATGGTTTCTTATTTATTTATTTTTGGATTTAGAACTTTTTGACAATTTGGAAAGTCTGTGGACTCATTCTCAGATTAATTTTGCATGCATAAAATGAGATGCAAAATGAAGCAATTTTTAGTGAAGATAAAGATCAATCAAGTTCATGGATTCACTGAAATCCATAGACCCCTTTGGAGGCCCATTGATTGATCCCAGGTGAGGGGATCTTAATCTAGGTGAGGAATTATACTGATTTACCCTTTAATTTCTTAGTAGAATTCAACAACCTGCTCACTCCTTTTGATTATTCTCTTCAGCTTTCAACATGTTTATGTTCTTTCTCCTCAAATGAGGCTATTATCTTTTGAGATTCAAAAAGGCAAACCCTAATAGATTATTAGTCTGATCTTTTTAAATTCCTTTCACCAGTGTCTGAAGTGACCCCCACAGAAAAGCATCCACTTCCAAGCTAATACCCTCTTTCTGAAATATTTGATGAAAAAAAAAAATTGGCCATATTTGCTCCTGTGCCAAGGTGGGAAGATAGTCTGTGGTGAGATTGGGGGAAAAGGCTTCAAATTCATAAACTGTCTCACCTTTCTCCAGAATTTGAGTCAGACCTGCTTCCAAATCCCCTTTCTAGTATCAGATGAAAATATCTCCTTTTTTCTAATTCCTCTTAATTCTACTCCCTGCCCTCTGGTGATTATTTCCTATTTGTTCTATGTATAGCTTGTTTGTATTTAGTTGTTTGCACATTATCTCCCCATTAGATGAGTTCCCAGAGGGTTTTTACTGACTTTTACTTTTGCTCACATTACTGTTTAGCCCCAAAGGGCTGATTAACTCTTTCTACCTTGGACAAATCACTAAACCTCCCTGGGCTTTAGTTTTTTCTTCTCTAAAGTCAAGGACTTGACCTCACTGCTATTCTGCCTAGACTCCTTTGCTAATGACTAGCATATTCCCAATCTTTCCTTTATTTCCATCTCTACTCTCCATCCTGGCCGAAGAACATTTCCCTCCTTGATTTTATTTTTCATCAGTTTTCATTCAATCACCTCCTTCCCCCCTCCACCTTGCTACAGTCTTATTGTCCACTCCAGATCTGCTAGCCCTTTCCACTAAGCACTTTGAACCATATACTCCCTAATTAATAGTTTTTCATCCTAAATTCCTTCCTTTCTTAATCTTTTGATGTTCTTGCACTCATTGAGACCTAGCTCTCTCCTGATGGCTCTGCTTCCTTTACACCCTTACTAGTTGCACTTTCACTCACCTACCTTCACTAACAGGGTTTGAGTCTGAATGCTTCTTGCTCCCTCTTGTCACTTCCAGACTTTCCCTTCATCTGGATCACTCAGTAATTGATTCTGCTTTGAGGTTCATTCAATCCAAATTCCCTTTCCTCCTCCTCACTCTTCCCCCCACTTTCCTCCAAGTCACTTCCCTTCCTTTCTCTGTGAAATCAGTGCCTGGCTCCCAGTCTTTTTCTATATCCTTCCCTAATTCTATAGAACTTCACTCTAGGTATTTTCTCACGTACTTTTACTTCCCAGTTCCTACTCAATTCCCATGACCTACTCCTCTATTCTAGCTCATTTACACACAGAATTGGTCAGACCCTTGACCTGGCCATCATCCAATAATGCCCTACTTTTAGTTTCGTGAACTATGAATTGATTTTATCTGATCATAAACTACACATCTCTCCAACGCTTTACTCTTTTTGTGACAATTCTTTATCTTTATTGTGACAGCCCCCCATCACTTCATCCCTCATTAAATTCTAAGCCATCACCCTATTCTACTGCATTCTCCTCCCTTATCAATATTGATCTTTTTATGAAAGAGCTAAATTCTTCTCTCTCTTCTTGGATTCCTTTCTCCCTTGTCCTACCACAACTTGCCAGAGCCCAACCTTTGATCACTTCTGTCATTTATCTCCTGCTGCTATGTATCTGCACTTGAATTAAATTGAAGAAAAATCATGCTCCTAAATTTATGCTAGCTAATCTTAATTGGGTCCTCATTACAAGAAAGGAATTCTACTAAGGGATCAGGTAATCCCTAGTTGATTCCCTATCCCATAAATTACATCATCTTCTTCAGATCTTTTCTTTTTGAACCTCTCATACTATTCTCTTACCTCACCCTCCCTTCTGAGGACCTTATCATAGGTCACTGAAAAAAATGAAAGCATTCTTAAAGAACCCTTTCTTTTCCCCTTCCTCTCTTCTCTCACTCCTTCTAGCCTAATGCTCCTCCTCTTGCACTTCAGTTTCTGATGAGTGTTGCCTTCATTTTGCAAAGACTAGTCCTTATCTACATTGACCCTTGATCCCATCTTCTCCCACTCTGGTAGCTCATTCTCTGCTGTCTATGAAAATTGTTCAATTATTCCCTATCTTAAAAAAACAATCAACCAACCAAAAAATCCACTATCTCTAGATCCTATGGTACATATCAATTACTGTCCTCTATCTCTCCTCCTTTAATTAATTAAACTCTTTCAAAAATATTTTCATTTCCTTTCCTCTTATTCTGTAATCTGGCTTCCAATCTTATTATTAAACAAAATTATTTTTTCCAATGTTACCAATGATCTTTTAATTACCAAATGCAATTACCTTTTTACCATCTTTACTAAATTTAATTATTTTTCTCAATCCTAATCTCTTTTGTTTTTTTTGATACATCTAAAACCATATTGTTCTTCTGGACTTTCTTTTCTAAGTATTCATGATTCTTCTCTTTCTTAGTTTTCCTCTTATATTACTACTCTTTCTAAATCTCAGTTTCTCAGCTGGTTTTTCACACATCATGTTCACTTCTGGTTGGTGAATCTGAAAGCTTGCCACTTGGTGCTCTTTTCTGTATACTTTTTCTCTTGGTGACCCAGCCAGCTCCCATGGGTTTAATTATCATATTTAGGCAAATGATTCCCAGATGTATTTATCCAACCCTAGTCTCTTGCCTCAAGTCCAGTTCCACATTACCAATTGCTTGTCGCACATTTCAAAGTACACGTTCTATAGCCATCTTAAACACATCCATTTTCTTCTCATAATCTTTTCTTTTCATAATGTCCCCAAACTTACAACCACCTAGACTCAAAGCTTTTGTGTCATCTTTGACTTTTCTCTCTTTCTCACTCAATATATCTAATCAATTATAAAGACTTTATCTTTTCCACATTTCATATATTCCTTTCTCTACACTTACAAAACTATAACCCTGATTTAAGCATTCATCACTTATTACCTGGACCATTGTAATAGGCTTATTATTAATTCTTTTTCTCAAAATTTTCCCACTCTATTCTACTCTCTGCTTAGCTGACAAGATGTTTTTCCTAAAATGTAGGTCAGACCATGTTGTCTCCTATTACCTCTAGGATCAAATATAAAGTCCTTTATTTAACACTATTTATAACTTGTTCCCTTTCCACTTTAACAATGCTATGCTTTGCATTTCTTTCATATACTCCACGATCTAACTCTAATGAGAAGAATGCAGTGTTTATTGAACCTTCTAACTCTCTAACTTTGCATTGGCTAGCTCTTTCATACCTTAAATGAGAGAAAGAGAGAGAGAGAGAGAGAGA
Organism: Macrotis lagotis; assembly: GCF_037893015.1. Classification (NCBI taxonomy): domain Eukaryota; kingdom Metazoa; phylum Chordata; class Mammalia; order Peramelemorphia; family Peramelidae; genus Macrotis; species Macrotis lagotis. The sequence goes on along the minus strand of NC_133659.1, from coordinate 267,272,103 downwards.
GAGAGAGAGAGAGAGAGAGAGACAGAGACAGAGACAGAGACAGAGAGACAGAGAGACAGAGAGACAGAGATAGAGCCCTCGACTGGAGGATCTGGCCAGCTCTGAAGGATCCAGAGAATTTTGAGTTACCATAATCTTTCTCTAGTATCCTATGAGTATCTTCAGATCATCTGATGGTGACTGGGAGCCAAAAACATTGGGAGCCAATATGTAAATTTATGGCTCTATAAGAAGCCCAGCAAATATTATAAATTGGCTCATGAATACTCAGTTCAGAGTGATTAAAATGGTATTTTTAATTAAGATATCTTAACAAAATGGCACCCTTCTCAAGGTGGGAGAGAGGGATGAGGAAATCCCAAAATGCAAGGTGTTTTATGCACTTTGAAAGGCCTTGTTCCTGCCCCTTCATGCCAATCCTAGGCTGGGGTCACAATCTAAATTGATACCTTGGTCCTCATACATCCCCCCCCCCCCCATTATATTAATGAGCACGTGCAAAGGAGAAGGTCAAGACTCTAGGTTAACTTAAAACCAGGTGGGGCAATCTCATCAGTCTTTGATCAGATTGAGGCTACCTGCCCATAAAGCAGCAATAGAGGCAGAGCCTCGTCTTTGCAATGTAAACTAATAATCCTTCCTTCACTTTCTTGTGGAACCCAAACACCCACATATTCCTCACAGCAAAGAAACTACTTCCAAGGGAACTACTTGAGTTCCTTATGAAGAAAGGAACAATATTTATTAAGTTCCTATTAAATACCAGACACTGGGTTAAACACTTTGCAAATAGTATCTCATTTTCTACATATAACAACTATGGGAAATAACAGATATTATTATCCCCTACTTTTGTAATTGAGGAAATAGAAGCAGATAGTGGTTAAAGTGAATTGCCTAAGGTTACACAGCTAATAAGTTAAGTGCCTGAAGCAGAATTTGAACTCATATTTTCCTGAAATCTTGCCCATACCATCATGCTGCCTCATTTGGTTTCTCATGAGTGAAAATGGAAGAAGAAAAGGTCCCCCTTCTTCCAGCAACTAGAAATTATGAGTTATCTTTTTTCCATATGTTCATTAAGCTTGAAGTCTCTTCCCCAGGATTCTGTATGGATTTGTGGGATAATAGACTTTTTGGAGCTGGATGAATATTTTGTATCAAGTGTTTTCTCTACACCATGGTAATAAGTATTCCTTTCTAAAGGTTACTTAAGACTGTTTAAAATTATTCTTAACTGATAATCTGGGAGAAGTATAAGGGAAAGCACATCATTAGGGGCTTGAACCAATGGCATTAGGGAATCAACTCTAAAGGAACCACTATTAAATCAACTCCTAAAAGGAATTTCTTTGTTCTGAGAGTCTAGATTTATTTGTTAGCATGGGAAGTGGATTAGGATTTTCAATGTTTATGCATAATACTTATCTCTTAGGTTTGTTGTCCGAACCAATTAGATAATTTGCATGTAGCTTGTTTTGTAAACTTTAAATAACCTATACAAAAGTGAATCTTTGTGGTTATTACTGCTTTACCCCAATTCTGAGATCCCTTACTAGGAAGACAACTTTAACTGCTGGAAGAGGCTAAAGGATCCAAGTGAATCATGTAAAGAAATAGGGAGAAGACAACTTCACAAAAAAAGAAATGCTGTAGATGACTTCTTCAATAGAATGGTTAAGGATTTCCAGAGAAGCCTGGTTGTCATTGATTTAGCAGTAGACACAAACAAGTGCTAACTCACCAGCTTTCTCATGGCAAAAAAAATCTTGATCACAATGGATTTGGAAACAGAAGTCTCTTGGCAGAGGGATTTGGGCAAAGGACATGGAGGTATAACTGATTATGAGAAGTATTTTGCATGTGACTCATGACAGAAATGCTAAACCGAAGTGGTCAGGATGTTACCCCTTTGCTAATACACACTGACCAAAGCAACATTCATCAAAACATAAAAATGTCATCCTTGGTCAGGCCAATGATCCATTCAACCCAATATTTTGTTCTGGATAGAAGTGCCAAAGGACATTTCAACCTGATTTTCTGCCTGCTAAGGTTGGGCAATGACAAATATTCTAAGAGAAGCTTTCCACAGGTTTTTGTGGGAGTAGATTAATTTGTTTTCCACAGAGTAGGATGGGGATGAGGGAGGGGAGAAGAAAGTCTGTTTGAAATATTTAATTTAACATAATTTAATTTTAGAATTCAAAACCTAGAATCATTGGTTAGTTAGGTGGGGTTTTTTTTTTTTTTGTGAGGCAAGGCAATTAAGATTAAGTCATTTGCCCAGAGTCTAGGGTCAGATTTGACTCAGATTCACTTGACTCCGGGACCATTTTCTGTATCACCTGGAGTCAATGCTTATTATAAATCACAAGGTAGAGATAGGGGTTGGACTTGTGATTTCATTGGCACAATGAACTACTGGTGAAGAAGCTCCTCCATCAATTCATGGCTTCACCATTCCTACAACTCACAGTCTTAGAGAGTTATCTAGTGTCTGAGAGGTTACCTAGTATGCCAGAATTGGGACTAGAAATCAGGTCTTTCTGAATTCTTCTCTCTGGCCACTGTTCTAATTACTCTGCTTCACAACATTATAAATTGTCAAGCAGATTTTTAATATTTAATGCCTTTGAGATTTTTCCTTGCTGATGTCTTAGTTATGCCTTGTGTCTCAACTATCTCATTAATGGACTATAAGCTCATGTTTTATACTCTGGTACTGATTAGTGTGCTTAGGATACTTCATATATTTCATCAGCATTTTAAAAATTAAATTAAGTCACATATCCTTGGGTTAACCATTTGTCTGGATCTTTGCTTTTTTTTTTTTTCAGATTTACTCATATTTTCCATTGTTATGACCTCTCTGAATCATCTCTTCCTTCTTGGATCTGTCCAGACCTCACGTTCTTGACATTCTTAGTTTGGCCCATATTGCCACCAATTAAGTCCTGAAATTGATAGTTATAAGAAGTACTAAAAAGATTCTTTACCACTCACATATATTCTCTTCTACTTATTCTATTATCCCAGAAAATAGAATTTCACAGTTGGAAGTATCCTCTCATTTCACATATGGAGATAACTGAAGATATAAGCTGATAATATAATGGCCCACTTGTAAAACTCTCTAAGGTTTATAAATCACTTTACATGTATCATCTAATTTGATCCTTCTCACAACTACCCTGTGAGATAGATGATACTGTTATCTACATTTTATAGGCAAGGAAACTGAGGGAAGAAGGATTAAATGAATAGTCTAGTGTCCCCACATTAGTAAGCATCTGTGGCCGGATTTGAAAATTGAGGTTCTCCTAACTATCCATGTAATCTACCACTGCTACCTAACTACTATTACCACTACCACTTCTACCATTATTACCTTACTGTTACTTACCACTACTGCCTCACTTAGAAGTAAAATTAAATTTATATTTTCTGTCTTCAAATATATTACTCTTTTTATTGCTTGATCCTTCTTACTTGTCACTGTATCTGAAACTTCACTTTAGAGGATCATTCCTTTGAGTCTTAAGGTTATTTATTTTTCTAGGAAATATAAATTTAAATCTATTATTATTAATAGAACAAAGATAGGGTTTCTTCTTACAATGATGCAAGGAAAGCTCTTCAAGGATTCCGGCTCTCTCAAATTTTAAAATGAATTAGGAGGAAAATGATAAAGAAAAAATGATAAGAATAGTAAAAAATTATAAAGACTGATAAAAATGATATTAAAAAAAAGAATGACAAAGAGAAATGGTAATAATTTAGCCTGAGTCTACACAAGACTTTCAGAAACCTGCTGAGAGGAGGCAGGAGTAGAAAAAGTCAGTATTATAAGTTAGGGCTAAAGTCAGATATACAAAAAAAAAATCATATAATAAATTATAGCAGATAACTTTCATAGCTATAGATAGAAGTACAGTTCTTGATCAAACAGGAAATAGATAAGAAAAGAGACAAAATGAACAATTTTGATTACATAAGAAAAAAGATTTTGCTTAAACAAAATCAATGTATTTAGAATTGGAAAGAATAGTGAGGAAAAATCTGTATTAAATTACCTCTGATATCTAATTTCCATGATAAATATGTAATTGGTTCAAATAAATAAGAATAAGAACCATTCCTCAATAAATAAATGGTTAAAGGTTATGAAGAAGCAAATGTTTAGGAAAGACATCTAAACCATTAACAACCTTAGGAAAATATACTTTAAATCACTTATAAGAGAAATTCAAAGAAAACTTTGAATTCCATCTCTAACATATTAGATGGACCAGATAGATAACAGAAAAGGAAGATAACAATTGTAGGGGCTCTAGGGAAGAAGGTCAAATAATACAATTTTGATTGAGTTATAAATAGTCTATTCTGGAAAGCAATATGGAACTATGCTCAAAGATTATTAAATTGTGAATATATTATGTCATAGTGATGCCACTACTAAGCCTATAACCTTAATAATAATAATAGCAAGCACTGTATGAAGCATTTTACAAATATTATCTTATTTAATTATCACAATAACATCTGGAGGGGAGGATGATAAATAACATTTATATAAAGCTTATTATATGCCAGGCATTATAGGAAGTACTTTATAATTATCATCTTCTTTGTTTCCCACTACAACCTCGAGAGGTGGTGGTGCTGCTACTACTATTACTACTGCTGCTGCTGCTGCTACCATTACCACTACTACCTTACTACTACTACCACAACTACCTTACTACCACTACAACTACCACTACCATCACAGCTACTACAACCTGAATATTACTATTGCTACCTAACTACCACTGCTAGTACTCCTACTATTACTATTACTATTACTACTACTTCTACTATTACCATTACCACTACTACAACCTTATTAATTCTACCACTACTACCACTACTTCCACTACCTACTACTACTACTACTACTACCATTGCTACTTACTACTATTATACTCTTACCTCACTACCACTACTACTTCTACCACTACTAACTTACTGCTACTACTACTGTTACCTTACTACTACTACTACCACTATTACTGCCTTACTACTACTACCACTACTACTACTACTACTGCTACTACATTACTACTACCACTGCTACCTTAAAACTACTACCACTACTACTTACTACAACTACCATTACTATCTTACCACAACTACCACTACAGTCTTACTACCACTATCTCTGCTACCTTTCTACTACTTGTTGGTACTACTACCACAACTATTGCTTTTGCTACCACAACTGGTACTACCTTACTACTACTACCACTACATCCACTACTATCCTTACTACCACATCTACTACTATTACTACACATCTATTACTATCACTGCTACCTTACTATCACTGCTGGTACTACTACTACAACAACTACTACTACTGCTAACTGCTATTACTACCATTACCACTACTACTACTACTACTACTACTACTACTACTACTACTACTACTACTACTATCACTGTTACCACTGCTACCTTGCTACTATTGTCATTGCTAACACTATCACTATTATCACTATTATCACTAATAACTTACTACTGCTATCACCACTACTGCTGCCTCCCTACCTTACTGCTACAATCACTGTTACCTTACTGCTGCTACCACTACATCCTTATTACTACTACCACTACTACCTTACCACTACTTTCACTGCTATCTTACTGGTACTACCACTGCTACCTAACTACTACTACCACTACCACTTCTACCATTATTACCTTACTATTACTTACCACTTCTGCCTTACTACTACTACCACCATTACCTTATTACTACCACTACTACTGATACTATTGCTACTGCTATCTGCCATTTATATATCACTTACTATGTGCTAGGCCCATTTCAAGCACTTTACAATTATCTTATTTGATCCTCACAAGAAGCCTGGGAGGTAGGTGCTATTATTATGCCCATTTCATAGATAAGAAAGTGAGGTAAATAGATGTAAAGTTAAATGCTTGGGGTCAAATAGTAAGTGTCTAAGGCTGAATTTGAATTTGTCTTCTTGACTCCAGGCTTTTTGCTCTATCTGATGTGCCACATTGGTGACCCAAACAGTTAATTGGGATTTTAAAAATCATAATAATAGGCATATGCAATTAATTTGATGGACTACAATGTTCTAAAGTCATTGTTATTGCTATAAATGGCTCATAATTATAAAAAAACTTAGCCTGGAGTAATTAAAATGATTTTTATTACTTCATTTATTACTTCCTATTGGAGGATAAAAGTGCAGAATTCTGACAATTTCCAGTCTTTTACAGAGTTTGAAAGGTTTTCTCCTCCCCTCTGAGCCAGTCATTGGTCTGAATCATCAAGGTTACAATCTAATTGATATGATGAGCCTCAGTCATCACAGGGGGAGTGTACAGTAATATGTTTGGACCTCATTAAGCAAGTTCACTTGCAGAGGTCACAAACCTAATCCTAACAGTTGGGTTAGGTCAACCCAGGACTAGTGGGAGCAGTCCTAGTCACATCTCAGATCTGATCATGTTGGGAGACCTCTCTCAGTTCTGTGATTGGTTAGGGCCAATTCCTTTGTCTCCCCCTTTTGTCTGTGCACACAAACCTGCACGTGGGTACAACTTGCCATAGACAGACCTCAGATTTTATAATGTATATATTTTTTAAAGCTAATAGTCTCCTCTTATATCCATGGATGCCAAATACTCTACATTCCTCACATTATGCTAATCAATTCTTGAATGCAAACCTAAGGGGAAGTTTCTGAGATCCTCAGTATAACCCATGTCTCTCCTTGACATTTTTTCTTTTTCTTTTGTTTTTATGAGAGATTGTGGATTTTGTTTGTTTGTTTGTTTTTTTCAGATGATTTTAAGTATTACTTCCCAGGATGGACTAGGCAACTTTACCATCTTGCTGTTCCTCACATCTACCATTTCATCTCTCATCTCCTTGCCTTCACATGAGCAATCTCCTATCCCTGAAATATGCCCCCCACTTCACCTCAACCTTACCATAACCTCTGGTTCCCTTCAAATCTCAGCTCAGGATTTAACCAACAAAGCCTGATTTTTTTTCCTCCTTTAGGAAATTATGATTCAAGGCTGTTTTCACTTGTTAAAAGTTGGGCAAAGCAGTGAACAAAGATCTCAGAAAACTGGTTTAAACAGGCTCCCCATAAATTGAGATCCATAAATTAACATTAGTTTATTTAAACTCTGTCCTCTTTTCAAGGAAACATAAATAGTACTTTACTTACAAAAAAATGAGCATGCATGATAAGATTACAGTTTTTGCCTGATTAAATAATACATAAAAGTTGCTTTCCTTCTCATGGCTTGGTTTTCATCTTGCCTTTCTATATCTTAAATGTGAAATGACTAGATTAGAGAAGATTTAAATCTAACAAATATCCGGTTCCTGTCTCCCCCTCCACACCCCCATTGACCTTTTGCCTCAAAATGAACAATTGGATTCTTATCTGTATACTGTAAATAGATATGACCAAGCCATTTAGATTCTCTGCAAGAATTTGAAACAAACAGATAAAGAATCATGAAGTTCAAATCCTCTAGGGAGACCCAATGGTGTTTTCATGACCCTTGAATTTATGAAATGGCTTCTAATTTCCCATCAGCATTCTATTTGGATAAGGAGAGTTAAAGTCTATGGGAATGGATCCACCAAAAGAATATGTGAGATAACAGTCCTGGGATAATTACTACCAACCTCTCATTATTTTCAAGGCATTTAAGGTCACATACAAGAAGAGTTATTAGGGGAAAGTTGTCATAAACTAGAATGAAACTTTGATTTGTCTATTGGTTTACTTGACTATGGATAAAAGTAATCTGGGAAAGCATAGTATGGATGGCACAAAATTTAGACCTGAAAAGCCCAAAGACATTTTATAGATGGGCAAAAATTGAGGTTGAAAGTGGTAAAGTGATTTGTTCCAGGTCACTTGATTAGCAAGTGATAGTTTCAGTATTTGAACCTAAATCTTTGGAATATAATCTGATGCTTGGCAGCTAGATGGTTCAGAGGACAGTGTATAATTTAAGAGTCTGGTCAAATCCTGCCTCAGATACTTACTACCTGTGTGATCCTGAGCAATTCACTTAACCTCTCTGCATCTCAGTTTCTTCAAATGTAAAATGAGGATAATGATAGTAACATCTACCTCACATGGTTGTTGTGAAGATCAAATGAGAGAATATTTGTAATGTGGTCCAGAGTGGGAACTTATTCCCTTCCCTCCTTCTGATCCCCTGTAGAACCAGTTCTACTAAGAACATGGAGATCTGTGTAGCACAACCGGCAGAGCCAGAAGACCAGGAGTCAAATTTTGTCTCTGGCATACCCTGGTTTTGTGAACCTTAGTTAACCTAATATTATAAATTGCTGAGAAAATGCTGTTCTACTTTGGTAGAAGGAATTTCTTCTCCAAGGAATTACCTTAGGTGTAGTCCCTATCCCTGTTCATCTCTTTATGCAGGATGTTTGGAGTAAATATGTATGGAACTGCACATTAAAAATGACACATCTGCATGGGGGGGTGCACTTAGTCATTTTCAGTTGTGTTTGTCTCTTCAAAACTCTATTTGGGAGGGTGGCTAGGTGGCATAGTGGATAAGGCACCGGCCCTGGTCAGGAGTACCTGGGTTCAAATCTGATTTCAGACACTTAATAATTACCTATCTGTGTGGCATTGGGCAAGCCACTCAACCTCATTTGCCTTGCAAAAACAAAAAAAAAGACTCTATTTGGAATTTCTTGTCAAAAAAAAAAGTAGAAAGGTTTCCCATTTCCTTTTCTACTCATTTTACAGTTGAGGAAACTGCCTAGGTTCTCACAGCTAGGAAATGTCTGAGTCTGGATTTGAACTCAGGAAGATGAATCTTCCTGATTGGTCATTTGATACTCCATTCACCAAGTTTTCTAGCTGCCTTGTAAAAAATGATCCATAGTATTTTTAAATGATGCAAAAAATATGCTTAATATTCTGGGGGGGGTTCTCATTTTACAGGGAATTGTCTACCCCTTAGTGATTTGATCTGAGAGAACTTCCTTGAGTCACTCTGCTGTGTTGATTAATGAGTAGAATGAATAGTATATCAATAAATAAATCTTGGTTGGAATCAGCATGAAGTTATGCTAGAATTAATTGTAATACCTTTTTGAAAATGTCAAGCAGTTCTTCCCATGGTGCCATATCTAACATTACTTCTCCTTACCTACAAGTTCCTTTTGGTTCCTTGATTCCCTGAGAAAGATTTCAATATCTTGTGTTACATTCCAATGGCAGTGTAATGGAATGGAATGGAATTAACAATTGTTTTGGATTAAGAACAACTGAATTTGAGCTCAATATCCACCATTTATTCAATGAGGCACATTGGGTCTGTCATCTAATCATTTGGCAAAAAGGAGACAGGCTTTTAAACAATTTCTGTTTTATTCTCTTGTTGATCTTGCCCTCTTTCATTTTTTTTTTGGTTGTGCCTATCAAATACTGGTCCCTACAAGTGATAGTGAGGATATTGGTAGAAATTTCTCTATGTCATTGATAGTATAGTTTGTGATTGATCTTTGCTATCTCCTTGATTATTTTTTCCCCACCATGTACCTTTTAGTCTCATCTCTGAGTTTTTGCTTTTTTTCCCCCTCTATTGGGTTTCAGTTATCTTCAAGTGCTCCCTTTCTTGAGGTAAGATGAGTGGTCTCTCTCCATATTAAATCCCTGTAGATTATACCTATTGTAAATTGTTCAGTCTCCATTTACAGAGTATCTCTCCTACCTCAGAAGAACATTAATTAGTGGAATCTCTTCTGGCCACTGAAACCAGTACCCCCCTTTTCTTCCTGAGACTCTATAGCAATTATTTTGCCTCCATTATTAGCCTTGTCTTGAATAGGGCCCTTCAATTATTTCTCCTCTCTCTTCTTCCTCTCCTCTCCCTTTTTATGTCCCATTCTATTCTGTTATTTAGTCCCTAAAAAACCCCAAGATTCATCTATATGCAGGGTGTTGTAAGCTTTAGTCCATGATATTTCAGACCTGTTTCTCCACTATCTCTTCCATTTGACTTCTGCTTTCACCTTTATGTCCTAGTATACTTTGAGAAAGAGATCTTATTGAACCCTCTGTTGATATTGTTGCCATCCTTATTTGCTCTATATAGTCACCTTTCTTGAATAGTTGTTGTTTAGGTTGTTTGAAAATTAAATAATTCCTTCAGGCCTTCTTTTCATTCTAGAAATACTTTGAATACTCTTATTTAATGATAGAAGATAAATGTAAACTTTTTTTTGAAAGACATACAAAATTTAGTTGTTATCGAGTACAATTCTTTAATTTGGAAAGGAATTTTGAGAATTTTGTTGTTTCTGTTGTTCAGATGTTTAGTCATTGCCTGACTCATCATGATCTGATGAACTATATCACCAGGTCCTTTTATCCTCCACTATCTCTTTTTTAAAACAATATATATTTTATTTGTTTTCAAATTATATACAATAGTCAATTCTACTAATCTTTTTTTTTGTTTTGAATTTTACAAATTTTCCTCCATCCTCCCTTCCCTCCCCCCCAACAGAAGGCAATCTGATAATCTTTACATTGTTTTTATGATATGCGTTAATCAAAATTGAATGTGTTGAGAAGGAAAAAAACATATCCTTTGGGAAGAAAGAAAATATTAGAGATAACAAAATTATGTAATACACAGGGCAACTTTTGTAAAAATTGAAGGTAATAATCCTTGGTCTTTTTTTAAACTCCACAATTTTTTCTCTGGATACAGGTGGCATTCTCCATTACAGATATCCTAAAATTGTCCCTGATTATTGCATTGATGGAATGAGCAATTTCTTTCAGGTTGATCATCAATGTTCTTCTGGTTCTGCTCATCTCACTCAGCATCTGTTCATGCTCTATTTTGACCCATAAAGTCCTTTCTTCATTTTCCTCCAGACTACTCTCCTCTAGACATTTTCATAGTTCTCCCTTTGCATACCAGGTACCTTCTCCCCTATCCACCTTTTTTCATCTTTCATATATGTGTTATCTTTCCCATTAGAATGTAATCTCTTTGAGGTAAGAGACTATTTTTCTTTCTGTTTAATTTTGTTTTCCTAGAGCATAGTATACAGCACATAATCACTTCATAAAAACTTGTTGTCTAGTGTTGATTCATTTTCCTTTATCTTACAATATTTATTTATGTTTGAACACTTTTACTTGAATATGGAGATCATTTTCATTCTCTTTTTAATATATTCCAGTTTATCTGCTTATGTTCAAGGTCTTTGAGTTTTTCTTCCTCCTAAGATAGTGAGTAGTTTCAGTCCCCCCCCCCCCCCCCCCTTTCTATGGTCCTCTATTGCTCACTTTTCAACTTCTCCTTTGAGGATCCTTTGATTTCCTCGAGGGCTGAATCTCGAAGCATCATGGCTTCCTTCTATGCTAGACAAATTTCTTCTGAGAGGCAGATCTTGCCCCAGCTATATGTTAGATTCCCCCTTCAAGTTTAGTGAAGTTATACATAGCCAGGTATGTTTGTTCTCCCCTAATTCCCTCTCTTCATCACTGCTCTTGATGAGCTCTACTGCAACTTTGAGCCCTATTTCACTGCTGTCCTGGCCCAAGCAAACTTTTGTCTTTCTGTTTTCTCTAATATTCGAATAGGTATGGATAGAGTTGAATTCTGGTGCAAGCTGGTGGGTTGACTTATTCAGTCATTGCTTGAATGAGATGGGTGGTAGAGGAGGGAGTGTTGAAGGAACACTTTGTGGGTTAAAGGGCATTCTCTGATAGTAGTTCATTGAATTGTTGCCTTATCAGGGTCCTTCATATTCCAACACATTGAGACATTTGGAATTATTTTATCTCATGCATAATTTCTGTTTTTAGAGAAGCTTGAAAGACTGAGAGAGTCAGAAAATATCTAGTCTTCTATCTTGTTAATGTCTACGATGGAGATATGAATGTCTACAAAGGAGCTATGAATGATATTTAAATTAACCCATGTCAAACATGCACTGTCAGATTCAGTTAAGTGGAATGTATTGTGAATCTGTAACTCAAAAATTCTGGAGTATGTGTTAGAGATAGAATTTGAACCTAGGTCTTGACTCCAAAGCAGTGGTGGGATTCAACTGTTTCTCATTGGCTAAGCAGAACTGATAACTAATTTTATGTTGTGTTCGGCAAACTGGTTGATAATTTATTTGAATCTCACCACTGAGGAGCCATTGCATAATCCGTTTTACCATGCAGCTTCTCTTTTGTATTGACAGATTTTCTTCATTAGGAATTTCCTAATATTACTTTCTGCAAAAGTATAAAGAATGAATAAGAATTTAATGTATATCCATTTCTCTTTTCTCTTCTGCCTAAGGATGTTAATATGTTAAAAGAAAATATTTTTCTCAAATGAATGACTCTCACTCTTATTTAACTGCCTTAAAATACCTTACTCAAATGAATCACATTAGAAGAAAATGATCTCTTCCTATCATTTTACTTAAATTTTTTTGCCACTATAAATTCTCAGTCTTTAATATGAGTTGCAGTTACAACACTACCAGATAATCTTCCTATCCCACACTTATTTATGAACTATTTTATTCTCCATATTCTGATCTTTTCCTTTATCATCTGACCACCCATCATGTTCTCAGTTTCCACACTTATAGCAGACCACTTAGCATACTAACTTCACCCTTAAGATAGAGTCTATCTATATTGTTCCCCAGGCTCACTCCTTCAAACTTCAAATGTTCTCTTAATAAACTCTCTCATTTCTCCCCCCTCTGTACTCATAAAAAAAGTGGTATCTGTATTTTTCACTAAGGCAAATCTCTCAACCATTATCTCATTTTAGCTCAGTCTTTGCTTCAGTAGTCATCACTTCTGTTTTATACATTCTTAAAAATGTCCCTCTTCATTGTCTCCTTCCTATGTGCTTACATGTATATTCAAGTCTTCCTAAGCCTAACAAGAAAAGGCTTCCCTTGTCTCTTATTCAAGTAAAATCTAACTCATCCTTACTATGTACTTTCACTGTTAAGCCTCTGAAGAAAATTTGTTTTCATTTAATCTTATTTCTAGTGCCTTCCCTTTGTTAATTTTTCATTTCCTATTTGTTTGAATGTTGTCTTTCCCATTAGATTGTAAGCTCCTAATCTGGAACTCAAAAATCTTAAAAATGAACGTTTAAAATTGTTTTCATGTGTAATTGGGAAAAAAATATAAAATGAATAATGTTAAAAATAAATTATCATTGCCATAAAAAAAGCTTGTAAGATCCTTGAGGGCAGGGACTATCTTTTGCCTCTTTTTTGTATCTTCAGCACTTAGTATAGTACAGGTGCTAAATAAATATTTATTGTTTGATTGTTTTTTATTCCTTTACCATCATGTTCCCCAACCTCCTCTCAGTCCTTTATATTTAAGTTTCTGATTGTATCACTCTAATCAAACAGTTACTCAAAGTGACTTACCCAGAATATTTGAGTTTCTGATGCTATCACTCTATTCAAACAGATGCTCAAAATGACTTACCCGGAATCTTGGAATCTTGCAAGCACTACGAATGGGTCGGATCACCAATGACTTTTTAGTTATCAATAAAAGGTGCTTGCCTCCTGCTCACCTCAACTTTCATATTGTTTTTTACTTCCCTGAAGTTTTTGACACTTGTTATCCATCTCATCCTACTGAATCTTTGACTTCAACAACATAACATTCTTCTTGCTTCTCTTAATTATCCCTTTTTAGCTTCCTTCACTAGCTTCTTTTCCTCTGTCTGATCCTTACAACAGATATTTCCAAGGGTCTTGTTTCCTCAAGATTTACTTTTCCCCTTATTCATCTCATTCATTCACTAACTTTAACTATTGCCTCTATACAGATGAATATAAAATTTCTTTATTAGGTCCTAACCTCTCTTTAAGACTATAAAGAAAGGAGAAATGAAGGGAAAGGGAACAAGTATTTATTAAGTCCCTTCTATGTGTCTGGCTATACTAAATGTTTTACAATTATCTCATTTGATTCCCATTTTACAACTGAGGAAACTGAGGCAGAAAGCAATCAAATGACTTTTTCAAGGTCACACACCTAGTATTAAGAGACTGGATTTGAACTCTGGACTTCCTGACTTTCCAGTAAGGATGAGACATTAATCCTATCTCACAAATGCTATTTGTATTCCGCAATCTATCTGCCATCCTAGTTAACCTTACCTTTACCTCTTGGCATCCCTTGATTCCTTCAAGACCCATCTGAAGTATTATCTCCTATATTAAACTTTTAGAAATTATCTTATATATCTTATATTGATTTTTCATATATCAATCGAGATAACTTATAGAAAGTATTTTATAAATCTTATAGTACCAAATAAATGACAATTATTTTTAGAACCATTATTTGCAATTGTTTTCCTGTGTGCAGTTTGTAGCCAGCTCTCAAGAAGAAAGTATGCTCTTTGTGGTCAGGTACTGTTATACCTTTGTTTTTGTATTCCCAGGAACTTACCAAGTGTCTGGTATAGCATAGGCACTCAATAATCTCTATTGAACTGAATTGCTACTTTTGCCTGCCATATAGAATTTAGACTGTATGATCCTTGATCACACAAGTGTCTTCCAATCTATTGTCTTTCTACTATTCAGTTTGAGAAAATGTAAGCTCCTTAAGTGCAACGATAATTTCATTTCTGACTTTCTATTCCCAGTGCCTAACATATCATTTAACCCATTGTAGATGCTTTTAGCCATGCAACCTTGGACAAATCACTTAACCCTGATTGCCTTGCATCCAGGGCCATCTCCAGTTCCCCAGATTCAAATCTGGCCACTGGGCCAGATGACTCTAGGGGAGAAAGTGAGACTGGTGACTTAGCACTGCTCCCCTTCACTCAAATCCAATTATGTGCTTGTCTTGACATCACTTCTTTGATGTCAGGGTCTTCTTTGATAGTAAAGGACAAAATACCATTATGTGCTTTATGAATGCTTGTTGATAGGTTGATGGGATTGTGTTCATCTGCAATGCCTATCCCTGGCATAAATGGATAGACTCTACAAGGACTAGCACTGGATAATTTGTGCAAAGTTTATTTTTTATCAGTTGAGTTTCCCTTATGAAATGGTAGTGACTATAGACATCTTTAAAGAGGCCCTTTAGTACTTAGAGACTTCTTCCTTAGGCTGAAGTCAAAATGAAAGGTTTTACTCCAAAAGCTTCTCCAAATAAAAACAGACCCCTTCATCTTCACATATCAGGACATGCTTACATTTTGTCAGTAGATCTACAAGCAACTGGGTTATCATAAATTCAATGTGAGTCTTGGACCCCAAATCCTTACCCCATCATAATAATATTTGTCTTTCATTTCTGAAGAAGACCACAACATCAGGGAGGTGATGCATGGAGTGGATTTGAGTCAGGCTGTGTTAAGTCACTGTTCTCACTTTCTTCTCCAGAGCTATCTGGATCCATTGGCCAGATATGAGTTAGTATAACTGGAGATGTTCTGAATGAGAGGCAATCAGGGTTAAATGACTTGCCCAAGGTCACACAATTAGTAAGAGTCAAATGTCTGAGGCTGGATTTGAACTACCATCCTCCTGACTCCAAGACAAGGGCTCTGTCCCCTGTTAATGAGAAGGCTGGAGAATATCTTTCCCATCCCTACCAAAACCCCCTACTTTCTCCCTAATATATATATATATATATATATATATTATATATATATATAATATATATATATATATATCCTTATACCATTTGTCTAAATGTATATTTTCCTTTACTTTCCATGTTATTTTCTTTATTAAAGTCTAATGCTTTATTCATGTCTATTCTTAAATAACATTTTATCTATCTATTTATTTATTTATGTGTGTATGTATGTATGTATGTATGTATTTATTTAAGGCAATGGGGTCAAGTGACTTGCCCAAGGTCACACAGTCAGGCAATTATTAAGTATCTGAGGTCAGATTTGAACTCAGGTGCTCCTGACTCCAGGGCCAGTGCTCTATCCACTATGCCACCTAGCTGCCCCGTGTTTATTCTTATTAGATTTACTATTATTTTATCATAGTTCCAACTTGGATTCTGATTCTGCCCCCCAGTATAGGCAATACTCTTAGATTTCTGTCATTCTCAAATGTAGTCTACCTCCTGTCCTTGTGCCTTTGTCTTGACTGTCTCCAATGCCTGAAATGATTTTCCTTCTCAACTCCACCTTTTAGTTTTTCTGATTTTCTTCAAAATTCAGTTAAATCCCACTTTTTGCAGATGACTTTTTCAAGTCTTCCAAGCTGCTAGATCTTCTCTTTATATGAACAGAAAGAACTGTTTTTGCCTTTCTTTGAATCCTCAATGCTTCATATAATTCCTGCACATAGTAATCTCTTAATAATATTAAGTAGAATACAGAAGGTTACAATGAGAAAGATACACATAAATATACACATGGTTGGGGGAGAGAGAGAGAGAGAGAGAGAGAGAGAGAGAGAGAGAGAGAGAGAGAGAGAGAGAGAGAGAGAGAGAGAGAGAGAGAGAGAGAGAGAGAGAATATCTTCTTGCTGATGGACTGATCTGCAAATTTGAGAAGCATACTCTCTGTCTTCTTCATTGAAGATAGGATAGGGTAATCTATTGAGTTCTTTGACAGGCCATTTGAGATCTAACTTCAGTTTTTCATGAAATTGTGAATGGACTTATTTTGGTAGACATACTATGCAGAAGTAGAAAATCATTTTATATCAAATAGGACCACAAATTTGGAAACACTTGTCCCATGTAGAAGACTTGGACTTGGTGAATGCTTTCATCATTCCTCCTATTATGTTTAATTTTTTTTCTCCTACTACATTTTTATTATGAACACAGTGTTTTTATTTACCATTAGACTAATGATCTAGATCCAGTGTATGTTTCACTCCAACAATAGTTCCATTCTTAATGATCTTTGGCTTGCTTTTCTCATTAACCTAGCTTTCTCCAGTCCTGTCCTGGGAGAAGGCACTGTCCCCAGTCCCAGATGGCAGCAATTAGACCTATTTCCATTTCCAATTATGGTTGGTTTTGTGTGTGAGTGTTCTTAATGCTAGGGGTTGCAGCACCCTGCTAGCCAGAGAAGTCAAAATTGGGCACGATTCCAGATTTAGTTTAGAATAGCTCCAATTGGGTCTCCCACTCAAAGCTAAATAGTTTGAATGATGGGCTGCTTTCCACCCACTCAGCATCAGCCAGGCCAGAAACTTGCTTCAAGATTCCATGGAAAATATTAGTGATTTTTATAAACATTGAACAATTCCTGAGAGTAGCTCTTCTTTTATAAAATAAGTTTATAAGAAAGATTCTGGAGCACCACCCAGAGTGGAAATTGTGCTGATGCCATCATATTCAACACAAATTCAGCCCATGAATGTGTTAAAAATAAGGTTTTCTCAGATATTAGTGCCATCACTATATTAGCAGTCAGGTTAACATAGATTTTTGTCTCCTGGAAAATATTAAAATCCTATCTTCCATAAGAATCTTTTAGTTTAAAAGAACTAGTTTAAAAATAACTTTTTCTTTTATATAGAACCTTGGATTTTGTGTCTAGGAAATCATTGCATTTATAGTTTTAAAACTGAAATAAACTAAGAGATCATCCAGTTGATTTCTGTTCATTACAGATGAAAAACCTGAAGCTCAGAGAAAATTTAGTGCCTTGCCTAAGGCCATAGGTATTTGTCCATTAGGGCCAGATGATATCTGAGCAGGAAGGTACTTACTGAGTGAATATTAAGTCAATAAATGAAATCAGTGGATGATATATCTCCAGTTGACAACTATAACATATTCTCAAATAAGCTTCTCCAGATACATACATTTAGACCAAAGAAAGAACAGAAATCTGACTGATATGTTTTATCTTTCTCAATATAAATATAGATCTTATTCTGAAAGCTCACCTATTAGTAGAAGAAGGTGAGGGTCTTCTTTTAGGACTCTTTTTTTAAAAAAAATAAGTTTAATTTTGTTTTTATAACACAATCCATCCTGGAAATAGTTAGCATTTGCCACTTTACAATAGTATTCATTTGACTTCTATACCACCCTGTTTTAAACCATTTTTCCAAAATAAGACACCCATTTTTTTCCTATTTCTTTGCTATCAAAATGATACTGTGATTATTTTGGCATATTTTGGAATTTAAACTCTCTTTGATAACTCTGGATATAAATTCAGTAGTGGGATTATATATCAAGGAGTATAAAAATAATGCCATTTTTGCTTCATAATGTTAAATTGATATCATGGACTGTTAGACCAATTCATAACTCCACAAAGAGAATATCAGTATTCCTATCTCCCTTCATACATTGACTGTCCTATTTTTGCCATTGTTATCAAATTATAAGATATATAAGTCTCAGGTTTGTTTTAATTTACATCTGCTATTCATGATTTAGAGCATGGTTTCAAATGATTTGGTGTATAATTCTTTTTTTCTGAAAGTTTCTTGTTCTTTGATCAATTATTCATTTAGTCTTGGTGTTATATGTTTTTTGTTAATTCTCTTTACATCTTAGATATAAAACTTTTATCAGTACTGTTTGATGCACATATTTTTTCCTTCAATATATTCTCTTCTTACTTTGATTTCATTGATTTTATGCATGATTAATTTCATGTAATTAAAATTATTTTATCTTTTCTGATTTCCTTTAACCGTTTCTGGTAAAGTATTTTATTTTTAACAATGGCATGATATGTACCTTGTCTCATTCTCACTCTCATTCTCTCTCTCTCTCTCTCTCTCTCTCTCTCTCTCTCTGTGTAAATCTGTATTGTGTTTAGTTATCATTCAATTTCCCCAAAATTTCTTATAAAACAAGGCTTCCATCCTTCAGTAACATATATTCTTAAGCTTATAAAAGATTGGATTACAATTTTTTGATTATTTCTGATTCTTTATCTAAACAATTGCATTGATCTACATCTCTACTTCTCCCTCTCCTGCATCTCCCCCCTCCCATTGATATTTCTTTCACGCTTTTGTAAACCAGGATCAATCAATTTCGATGTTTATGACTCTACAATAAAATTTAAAGTTTGAGCATCTTTTGCCTCTTTTATTTATGCTTTTTCATTATTATGCTTCTGTCCTTAGAACCTTTATTCCTCAAAGTAAATTTTGCTATTTTTAAATCTAGTTTTATAAACATTTCCTTGTAGTAGTCTCTCTAAATTAATTTAGATAGTATTGTCATTATTTAGCCATGGACACTGGATAATTCTCTAAATATTTAGTTCTCTAAAGAATATTTTGTAGTACTATTTATTTAAATCCAATTCACAAGGGTGTGTTGATAAATTAACTCTAAAATATTGTATGCTTGTTATAATTATGTGGAATTAATTTCTCTCTTTTTTTTTAGGTTTTTTTTGCAAGGCAAGGGATTAAGTGACTTGACCAAGGTCACACAGCTAGGTATTTATTAAGTGTCTGAGGCCATATTTGAACTCAGGTCTTCTTGACTCCAGGGCCAGTGCTCTATTCTCTGGGCTGCCTTAGCTGCCCCAAGGAATTAATTTCTCATAGTTTTTTCCTATTTTCTTTAAAAAACACTGTATAGAAATGTAAATTGTTTTGTGGATTTATTTTCATTTTTGTAATTAAAATAAAATTATCATCTATGGTATTACTACAATGTTTTGATAATGAATTATTTTTGAGATATAACACTGGTCTTCTGGGGAGTTTGTTTAAAATTTTTGCATTAATATTTGTTAGTGTAATTTGTATATAGATCCATTTATTTTATTTCTCAATTGTGTAGATAGGGATGATTTTTTTAATGAAAGGAGTCTGATAATGTGCTTCTTGTGTATTATTGAAAATGATGTTTATAAAATGAATGCTTATTGACTTTTAAATGTTTAATGAATTCATTTTAAATTCATATGGTCAAGATTTTTTCTCTTTCTGAGGAAGTTCATTTTTCTTTGATGATTGGGCTCAGTTTGCAGACTATGTTCTTTTTGGATCTAAAAAAATTTCTTTTAGCTTTTCAAAATGTCTTATTTCAAGTTTTCTTTGATTTCTTTAAAAAAAAGGTAAAATATTGTGCTAATCTGATAGACATGCCTTGAAAAATTGAAGAATTTTTTCCCTGGGCATTGCATAAATTGTTTTCTCAATTTTATTTTGAAATGTATCTTCCAATATTTCTTGATGAATTATACAAAGAGTTTCTTTCTGTTAGTGTTCTGCAGATGCTCTCAAGTTACTTTGCTATTTCCATTATTTCTGGGCAATTTTCCTCCATGATTATCTGAAATAGACTATTCAGGTTTTTAAAAAATAATTTTTTAATAGAAGAACTAAAATCCTCTCTTGCTAGCCTATCTTCCAGAAAATGGGCCATTTCCCTTACAGCACAACCTCTAACCCAAAGGAAGTAGGGTATAGGGTATATTAGTTAATTCTCTTTGCCTTGAGTTTAAAGATCATGTAGGCTAGACAAGGGTAAATGGCTAACCACCAGAGGGGGGAAAGTCACTATATCTTGTTACTGGCCCTACCCAACAGAGTAGAGGAAGTTGCTTCAGAGCAGATGTAAAATGTAAGCGTAGCCCAAGTTTTCCAAGAGGACAACACTGTAACATTTATGTATAAATAGAACAGCACTTTGAAACATGGTAATAACAGGGGAATGGAATAAAAGTCTTTTTTCTATATTCATAGTATTCTCCCTCCCCCTCCATTACTCTGCTATAGAAGTAGGCTTTACAAAATTGAGATGCATTCTATAGAGTAGTTAGGTAGCAGAGAGGAGGACAGAGACCTCAGTTTGGATTCAGGAAGACCTCAATTTAATCTTATTTCTGGTACTTATTAGTCATATGTTCCTGGGTAAGTTGTTTGGCTTGTCTGCCTTATATTTCTCATGTGTAAAATGCAGATAATGACTTCTCCATCTTGTGATTAATGAGATATTTATAAAAATACAGGCTACTGTAGTGGTGGTGGTGATGATGATGATGTTTCAGGAGTTATCATTGACAAAGAGTTTCATCATAATTGGTTAGCTTAGTAGTGATTTGTGATTCTATACTTTGCTGATCTGATCCTTGGACAGAAAAAAAATGATTTACTATTGACAACAGACTCAAAAAATTTTTAGCTTGTTATATAGCTTGACTGAGCTTGGCACCTTTTAGAACCCAGTGTATCATGACACTCTGTTACACTGAAATAGTTTTGTTGAGGAATAAAAATCATTACTATAGATTCATATTCTGAGCACTTTTGGTATGCATATATACAATATGTAATTGACACCACAATGTTAGATCCAGAACTGAAAAAAGAAGAGACCTGGCTAATATGTCCTTGGAAAAATACACATTATTTTGAATGACCTCAAGTTTATCTTTTGTACCACCAATATTCTTCCAGTGAAGGCTTGAGTCTTCTGATACTGAATAGAACACTCAAGCTGTTCATTAGTTATCCATCTCTGGTAATTGATGATAACTGTGAAACTTTTTTGCTGCCTAAATCCTCATTTATTCTGTGTATTAACCTGCTCACAAATGCCACTCCCTCTCTTTATTCCTCAGGGATACTATATTCTATGATTCACAATCAGATAACATATAGGGGAAAGTCTCCAACATGTTAGATAGATCTGTGGTGCCATGGGAGGACATTGCCAGGACAGATTGTGACCTACAATACTTCAAGAAGCACCAACATCGATAAAAACACAGATAATTTTAGAATGCAGCATATCACTTATATCATTGTACCAGGAAAAAATAACAAATGGTAGAGAAATAAAATATTTTTTAATGAAGTAAGTCAACCTGATAATTAGCAGGAACATTTTAGACATCTCTTCACATTTCTACATTAGCAGTGCAAATATGATTTTTTTTCCAGCAGCTGGACTGCATTATTTTGGGATTTAGGGATATTGCTGGGTGATTTGTGACCACCAGAATTTCAACCACACCAATCCTTGGAGATTGTACCATTGACTATAATTCAAAATGGTCTCATGACTGTATTTATCTAACTTGTTTAATTATAAGAAATTAAAGCAAAATAAATAGATTTGGAGAAAGATCTCTGAAGATTTGTCCATTGTGATATTCATAACAACAGTAAATATGATGCAAAAGAAACACACATTGAGTAGAAGAGGGGGATGCCATGGGTTCACCAAAAGAATCATCCCCAATATATGTGATCAATGATTCCTAGGTTATTACAGAGTTAATTTACATATTTTGACCCATATTGCTGTTAAGTCAATTACTTTTTGGCTACTCTCCAAACCTAATTGAGTACAGCCTTGCTTATTTCCCTTGGCTTACATTTAACCATCTTTTAATAGCTGTGGGGACTAAGGAAGGCAACCCAAACAAAGGTGAAACACGTGTTGCTCATTTAACCTGGGGAGACCAATTACCAATTCTTAGTTGGCAGCCATTGTCACGTCCACTTAAATGTGGAGGCTCTTGACATCAATTTTTATACCATACTCTTACATTGAAAAAAAGATACTATTCCTTTTTTAAAAAAAAATTGGCAGTCATCCTAACCTAATTAGGAACTAATGCAGACTTGTGCATTTCTTATAAACACACCAGCAGAACATAATGACCAGGCCAGGGCCTGGGTTGATTTGAGCTTGATTGAAGGGTTTATCTTTTCGAGTCCTTCCTCTATGAGTCCACATAAGATTTAGGTATTGGGATTATGTTAGACAGACCAGCTTTTCTTGCCTTTTCCCCCATGACCACTTCCACCTTGCATGTTTAAATTTTAAATTGATTTTGATCTATGTATTTATTTTCTCTCTTTTAACTTCCTTTTTTCTTGTCTTCATTTTCTTTGGACAATGACAACCTCCTGGTTCAAATGTCAGCAGAAGGACTTGGTCAATGGTTCATTGGGGAACCCTTCAGAACTGTGTTATGCTAGGTTTGATGACTAGCTCAGAATTAATCATCCTTATTCTTGGACTGGGGATTACTTTTTTGATCCCAGTAAATGCTATTATTGAAAGGAAAGTTGTTCCCTTTAACTTGTATGAGTATAGATTCTGTTAATATGGCCATAAGCAGGTATGAGCCACAGTTTCTTATCTTAATGAATGAAAAATCATTTATTAAGTGCTAATTATGTATCAGATATTGTGTCAGTGAACCATAAAATGTCTTTTGGGACCCAGCCAAGCCAACTGGGTTTTACAGTTTCAGTCTAGGGTGGTAGAGTTAGGAGTGAAAATGGATTTGTAGTCAGGCAGACCTAAGTTATGATTCAAAATGTAACATTAGATGTAATAGAAGTGGGACACCAAGGTGGTCCAATGGATAAAATGTTCTTAGACATGTAGCTTGTGATCCTGGGCAAATTACTTAATTTCTCTCCCTTTCAGGTTCCTTATTTGTAAAATGGTAAAATGATAGCACCTCTCTCTCAGGTCTATTGTGAGAATCTAATGAAATAATCGTTGAAAAATACTTAGCTTAGATACATAGTAATATAAATATAAATATTATATATTAATGTTATTAAATATGACCATGGACAAGTAACTTTCCCTCCATATCTCAGTTTTTTCAGCTGAAAAATAGGGATATAAACTTTGTTCTCTTTGCCTTACAATGTTGTTGTGAGAAAACAATGTGACATATTAAACTGAACTTTGGAACAGGACTTAGGAGACCTGACTAAACTCTGTCACTTAATCTTCATGTGATCTTGGGCAAATTACTTCATCTCTCTGAGTTTCAGTTTCATAAGATCATAGATTTAGAGACAGGAGAGACCTAATCTGACTCATGTCCTTTATCAAACAGTTGGAGAAATTGATTTCAAGAGAAGTTCTGAGTTGCTCAAGATCACAAAAGGAATAAGGTGAAGAACCAGGGTTTGAAAAAAAGGACTTGGGGGTTAGGTAGGTAGTACAATGGATAGAACTCTGGTCATGGAGTCAGGAGGATCTGAGTTCAAATTTGGCTTCAGACATGTAATAATTACTTAGCTGTGTGACCTTGGACAAGTCACTTAACTCCACTGCCTTGCCAAAAAAAAACAAAGAAAAAGAAAAGAAAAAAGGTCTTTCAACTTCAAGTGCATCATTCCTTTCCCTGTTCCACATTGCCTTCCTTATCTTTGAAACAAAGTAATAAAGCTAGATGATCTCTATGACATTTTCAAGTCTTAAACCTATAAGCCTATGAAAATGCGTTGAAATGCATGACTAATGTGAATATTCACTTTGTCTTCCTTCTAATGGGTATTGTACCTCATACTTTCCCTTATTATGCCTTCTCAATAGATGAGGAAGGGCTAGGGGCAAGGGGAAAAAAATTGGAAATAAAAATAAAATTGAATAAAATGGAGATTCTTTTAAAAACATTTCATTGAAAACTTTAAAGTATTATGTAATGTAAACTTATTATAGTTTTGGCAGGCAATAAGTGTAATGCAGTTCTTATGATATTCTGGAGAAAGGGCTGAAATTATAATAGACATGTTAATTACTGACAAGACATTATAATAACTATCTGCCTTGCCAATTTGGGATCTAATAGGTGTGGGACATTATCAGTTCTTTAAACTAAATTTCCCAAATCACTCTTGTAGCAAATGATACTGGTGAAACTGGCATGGATTTTATTGTAAGTTTTAATTCTTTTTCATGACCAGATCTCATTGCTGTGGTTTTTTAGAAGATCACTTAAAATTTTCTTTATAGAGTCCCCATAAAGATGAAAATTATCCTGGATAGTAGAAATTTTAAAGAGGAATTTTTAAAAAGTGATTGAATTTGCTCTCATTTAAAGTAAAAAAAAATTCCCCCTTCTCAACCCCCTTCTCTTATTATCCATAGTTTTTTCCAAAGTTGAGTTAAAATGCTCACTCCCACATGAGATCTAGCCTTTTTCAAACAATTGTTAGTTTCTCTCCCCAAATTACCTTGTATAAACTTATTTATATACCTGTTTTCTCCCTCTCAAACTCCTTAATGACAGGGACTAAAACATTTTTGATTTTTTGTAACCTCAGAGCTCAACACAGTGCCAACCACATGGTTAGGCTTTTATAAACTGTTTAATGATTACTTGATTTATACAGAATTAAACAAAATAGTTAATATTTGTCAAATTAAAACTGCAAATAAACAATTAAATGATTTTTTTTATCATTCCTTGCTGTGACTTAACACTTATTTACATAGTATATTTTACAAATGTTATTTCATTTGACCTTCATAATATGATGTCACTTCTATGGCTATTAATTATCATCATGTGCATTTTACTGGTGTAATCCAGGTTTCCCACCAAACCTGGCAGTGTTTTTTTTTTTTTTTTTTAATGCTGCTACCTATAAGGAATAAGACTCCCAACTGGTAAGGGGAATAATAGCCCAATAGTGTAACTATATAAGGGTCAGTATTTTTCTCCACCAATTAAAAATCTTTTTTTGGTATAAACAATAACATACAAAACACCCTAAGCTTCATTGGAAACCTGGGTTGCATAGATAAGAAAAATTAAATCTCTGAGAGACTAAAGCAACTTGCTTATGGTCATACAGTAAGACACATTTGTGGGATTTGAGTCTGGGTCTCCCCTGAATTTAAATCCACAATGCACTTTCTATCATTTTAAGCCTTGGATCCAATATAGTGATCTTCTGTTTCCATAGATCTTTCAAATAAGTATTTTTTGACCTATGATGCATTTTAATTTAAGTCCTGTAGGAAAACATTGATTTATATTAGGTCTCATCTGTTACATTGCATGAAGTTTTGTATAACTGGATTTTGATGATTATTATAGTGGTAACAAGTAAACAAAACTACCAGATGCTATATAAAATCCCAGAAAATAAGTAAATTCACTGTGTTATCTAAATCACATCACAATTTGTGTTTATTTTGACAAGAATATGAAAAGTTTGGACTGAGGATTACAAGATACGATGTGTAAGTGAAGACTCCTTCCAGGCTTCCTGAGCTGGACTGTGACTGGAAATGGGAATTCTATTGCCTGTAAAGGTTAAAAACCCCTAGGGTCTGATATAATTCTGAGGATATTTTTAGGTCAGTTCTTTGTCCACATGTCAGTGTTGTACCAACAATTGTAGCAAAGCTGCAATTGGATGCTTGGATAATGAGGTTATCTTACAGGCTTTAAGGATCAGACGTTAGCCTAGAGATTTAGCACTTGATTTAGTCTTTTGGGAAATCAATGGGGTCTGGCAGTACTGGTAGACATCATTGAAAAATAGATGGGGAAAAAAGGGGAAAAAAGGAAAAGGAAAAGAGAAAGTGAAGGCAAAGAATGTGGGAGAGGCAGAAAAGAGAAAAAAAATGTTGATTTTTGAGAAAGGAAAAGAAAAAAACCCCAAACATGTGTGATTTGGAATAATAATTCCCGCAAAGTAGATAATTTAGTTGAAAGATATCTGGTTTGGGATTTTTAATTCAGTTCAGTTATGTGAGATGTCAGTCAACTTTGGCAAATCACCATTTTCTTCATTTGTAAATGAGGATTTTGGAGATAGTTTTTAAAGTTGTATCTAGGCTTGAATTTATGATTCAGATCTTTCCAAAGATGTCTTTTCCTTTCACTTTAACATGACTGAGATAACCTGGGGGGTGAAATGGGTGAACCATCTTAATTATACTCTTACTCATGGATACCTTAAAACTCAGTATATTAAATTGTAAGCATCTTGAGGGTAGAGACTGCTTTTTGTCTCTTTGTGCATCCCCAACACTTAATACAGTACCTGGTACATAATAGGTGCTTCATAAATGGTTATTGATTGATTATTGATTCACTGATTGTTATAAAAAGGGAAAATAATAGGAAAAATATATTTTCTTAATTGGCAAGGATTATGGTTTTTGCCATTCCTTGTTTTTTTGGCAAGGCAAGTGACTTGCCAAAGGCAAGTCTTTTTGGCAAGTTAAGTGATTTGCTCATGGTCACACAACTAGGTAATTATTAAGTGTTTGAGACCAGATTTGAACTCAGGTCCCCCTGACTCCAGGGCTGGTGTTCTATCCACTGTGCCACCTAACATGCCCAAATGGTCTTTGCCATTCTTTATATGATTCAGACAGCTATTTTATTCATTTTGATATTTAATTGTATCATCCTGTGCTCTTGGGTGATCAAAAGATATATTTATATTTGTCATTAATTAATAGAATTTGAATAAATATATCTAAATTAATCAATTAAGCTCAGAACCCCTCCCATTTTATAAGCTACTATTTATGTAATAGACTGGAAAAACTCACTGTCCTTGTGGTATTTCAATCTATTCATTACATCCCATAATATCCTATTATTAAGTAAATAAGTTACCAAATATTCAAGTTATTAACAATTATATCATTAATTAAACATAAGTAATCATTTTGCATTATTTTACCACTAAGAATGATCACAGAATCACTTCACACAGAGAACTTCTTCCTTCTAAAAATGTAGTTGCAACACCTAAAAAGGCTCTTTGATAGAATCTTCTTCATAATATCACAGAGCTTACACTAATTTCATATAGATATGTTTTATCATTTTTTCTCTGTTACTCTCTTAAGCTCTCTCTTTGGACATGATAAGAATATAATTTCTTCAACTTTTCTCAAGTTCTTTCTCCAGACTTGGAGAAATGAGAGTCTTCCTTCTAATACTTCTTCATAAAATAAAAATGAAGGGAGCTTTAATAAGAAAAATATTTCTTGGGAGCAACTAGGTGGCACAGTGGATAGAATCAGCGATGGTGGACCTGAGTTCAAATTCGACCTCAGACACTTAATACTTACTTAGCTATGTGTCCTTAGGCAAGTCACTTAACTGCCTTGCAAAAATACAGAAAGAAAAATGTTTTTTCTTATCTTCTTTCTCTGTGTATCACCATGGTCTAACTTATAGATTCTACAAGAGTAAAGTATACACTCTCACTAACTCATAGGAAGAAGCTTCTTATAGAATGACAGATATAACTATAACTCTTCTGGACTCTCTAGAGAGTTCTTAAAGAATCAGTAGCAATTTTTATAGCCTTTATAGGAGATACTCTTTCAATAGATTTTGCCTTGGAATAATTTAGAGAAAGGTTGTTAAAATGGCAAGATGAAAATTGATAAATACATCACGAATGGAAGAGCAAGTAGTCAACAATATTGATTCAGTTAATCACTGTGTATTGAGCTCTATTATACAATGGATAAAGGATTAGGGGATGGTGATAACCTTGAGTTTTAAAAGAAATATTTATTTTGTTATGAAGAAGGAATAGGGAATGTGGAAAAGTAATATAATGGAATTCATATATATATGTGGGAATAAAGTCTTCAAAGAAGTGATGTTGGAAAGTTTTCTACTGTATTATGATAAATTAGATTTTTAGTTAGTTCTGAATCTATCATATGTGTGAAAAATTTCTTAAAAGTTTTAAAATGGTATATTTTTAATATATTTTCCCTATGAACAATATTATCTGCTCCCTCCCCTAAAACTCTCATAGTCACAATGCCCAAATTCCCTTAAGAATTATTTGTTTGTAGTATGATTTTGGGGAAGAGATACTTAAGCAGAGAGGCCCGAGGACTAGATAGGGAGCTGAACTCTTAAGGTCATTCTCAATTTGTTTAAGAGATTTGTGCATAGAAGAGAGGGAAGCTAAAGTAGTGATGATGTTCTCTCCCAACACATATCTAGTGTTTTAGAGGTGACCTTAAGTCCTTACCAGCTGTGTTCTTTCCAATTAGATATCACTGACTAGTATCCCAGTTCCATTTAAGTACTTAAAATCAATTAACTACTTGAAAATATAATAAGAATGAAAGAATAAACATTTCTCCCCACTACCTTGGGAGCACATGCTCTCATATATGTCATCTTAGTATGGGAAGAGTAAGTTCAAACAGCACAGATTCTACAAGACTTTGTACCAAATTCATCTAGCAAGTTCATATACAAATGTGAATAAGTCCTTGCCTCTGCCTCCACTGGGATGGATGACCTTAGGTTCACTCCCCCAAATCATCCCTTGTTCTTCCTTCATTAATGCTGGATTGGCTTCTTTACCCTTAAAACAAACCAACAAACACCAAAACCTGAACACTGGTATAATAGAATACCTATAGAATCATTCTCCTTGTCTTTTGAAATTTATGTAGTTGCAGTCTCTAATCACTGCATCTAAACTGGAAAATACCAATGATGAGGCAAAGGACTAAGGTCCTTTTTATAAATCAACATTTTATGGGTCCACAGAGAGGAAAAAGCCCAAGGCCTTTTTTCCAAGAGTCTTGTCTTTCATCAAAAATTGACAATGAAGGAGTCAAATAGAGAAAAAAGCCATAGAGAGGGAATGATTGAAGCTTCAGTTAATAGTACATTTTAAAGTTTACCCCCCTCACCCCCAGCTCAGTTCTGGCTATGAGCTAGTTGAGGTCAAAGACCATTTTTTCTTTTTTTGGCTTTTTTGTGTCATAAATATTTAGCACTGTTCTTAGCACATGGCTGACATAATAACTGGTCTCACACAATTTGGCCATGGTAAATGCTTCATAGGCAATTAACTATATGAATAAATATAAGTAAGGATGTACATACTGGTGTTAAAGTTGTTGCAAGTATTATTAAGTATAAAAAGCAGTAAATGGGGGCAAAGCACAGGATACATCTGTATTATTGTTAAGACACTGGCTCCAATGTATTGTCATTAACTGTGAAGAGATTGGCATTTTCTTAGTGATAATAATGCTAAATTTATTTTATAACAAAAATTTCTTTTGGAATTTGCATAGGGATTAAAACACTTGAATATTCTAAATAAATCATTGAAAGGTCCTCAAATTCACCCTCTTATTTGGAAAGATAACATGAGTGTACTTAGGAAGAAATGAGGGTTATGGATGATTAATTTACAAAAATAATATATTTTTTATCTTAATAATATTTCATTTTTTCCAATTACATGTAGAAATAATTTTCAACATTCATTTTTTAAAAATGTTCTCTGTCCCTTCCCTCCTCCTTCCCCAAGAAAGCAAGAACAAAATATTATTTTAAATCTATTTTCCAGCTTTAAAAAATTCCTGTCCTAGTCAACAGAATGGATAAAGAATCTGTGAAAGGATAAAGAATCCATCTATCATGGACAAACATAATTTTTTTTCTATTTGAATAAGACATATTTTGTGATAGCATATTGAAATAAAAATTTGATCCTGAAAAATTTTATATTTTAGCTATGGATAAATATGGACTTTCTGGTTTATCAAAGAAAATGATTCAAATTTTACTGTTGTTTGTAGCATTTAATGTTGCTAAGGATGAAAAGGTAGAGAAATTTGGAAATAATCTGCTAGAAATTTGAAATTAAACTAAGAACACTTTGACACATTAATTTGAATGTAAAGGTAGGAATGAGTGAGAATGATGAAAACAATGTGAGAAAACAGTTAAGGAAGAAGGAATTAGATTGAATACTTTCTTTAAGAAAAGAATTGGTAAATGCTAAATATGATGAGTGTACAGAAAACCAACCTACCTATAAATAATTAATTATAAAGGATTCACTATTTTCAGGTACTATGTTCAGTTCCAGGAATGAAAGAAAGAAACAAAGATAGTTCTTACTCTCAATGAACGTACATTCTAATGGTGGAGACAACATATGTACAATCAGATATATACGAGATAATTATTGAATAGTTGGAAGAAGAAAGGTTTAATGCACCAACAGTTGGGGCAGGGGAGAGGATGGAAATGGAAGAAGGTGGCATTTGAGCTTTCTTAAATTATTCTGAAAGATGACATTTCAGATTTGTATGTTAGCTAATGCAAAGATTTAGGGATAGAAGATATAGTATTATGTGAGAAGAAAACAAAGTTGGTTCTTATGGTTGAACAAATGAGCATGTGGAGGAGATTAATGTGCAAGAAGACTAGAGAAATCAAATAAATCATTTAATTGAATTATAGTAATAAAATATGACTTATAGAAAAACCTATGCATAGTAGGCCAGTTCTGACTTGGGCTGGCCTGGTAGCTCAGATTTAGGACTGGAATTTGATGAGATGGTCATAGAAAAATATTATAGTTACCCAAAGCAAAATTATAATTAGAAAAAAATTTAATAAAGAAATAGTATGAATTCAACTGGACATAACTTTTCTTTCTATTACCTGTGATAGTCTGCCAGCTAGAAGACTGGGACAACTGTCAATTCTTTTTACTCTGGATTTTTTGTATCTAAACCATTCAGAAAATCCATCAATGGCCCAAGTTAATATATATATGTATATATATTATAATTAATAATATGTAATATACAATTTAAAAGTTTATGAATTTTACTTTAGCAGAATGGAAAAGACCATGAATTTGGTAGTTATCTCTGAATCAATTGTCTTTGTAATCAGAATATTGATTTGTCATTTAAGATCAGAAAAATAATAAGGGGAAGGGAACAAGCGTAAGTGCCTCTGTTTCAGGTGCTAAGTGCTTTGTGAATATTATTTTATTCAATCCTCACATCAATCCTATGTGGTAGATATTATTATTATTATTATTATTATTATTATTATTATTATTATTATTATTATTATTATCTCTATTTTACAGTTGAGGAAACTGAGGTAGACAAAGGTTAATTGACTTGTCCAGAGTCATGCAACTAGTCAGTGTCTGAGGTAGGAGTTTAACACAGGTCTAACACTCTTTCCACAGTGAGAAGAAAGAATAAGGAGAAATTTATATTATATACATTTGAGACAACGAAATCTTGAACTATTCAAATAAGTAATTGAAAATTGAAAGATGAGAACTGGACAAACAAAAGTTACATTATATCACTATAATCATTTCACATGGGAATTTAATTAATGTAAAATATAATTGCTATAAAACCACTGGAATAAAAGACAGCATCAAAGAATTGCATAAATAGGAATAGAAGATAAACTGCTCATGTGATGAGGGTGAGGAATGACATGTGGACAACCAATTTACTTCATTGGTGCCTCAGAATATCAGGAAAAGAAGACTTCCAGCAGGTTGAGTAGGACCCCTGAGGAAAACATGGGAAGGTGCTGACAAAAATAGTACATGGGCAGCGGTGAGTGAGTTGTAGTATGCATCATTGGAGGGAACTCTTGTAGCCATTCCACTTGGTATTTGAGTATTATTATAACTTTTTTGAATATGCAGAATGAGGATTTTCTTCTGTATCTATTATGAATATAAGCTGTTAATTTCAATTAATATTTAAACATGGATTTATCTACATTTTAGCAATAGTTTTTAATAATACAGTTTTTATAACATTTAATGGTATACTTTGAAAAAATATGTATCCCAACACAAGCCCACCTGTGTCATGAATAATATTAGAATTAAAGTTCTTGTTTTCATAAGTTGTAAATATAAAATTTATTATTTTTATCAATAAGGGAACTTATATATAGATTATATTCTTTGTGTTATGTGCTGTTAAAAAGATTCTAGTATAGTCTTAATTTTATTTGAAAAAATAAACAAAATATTTTTGCATATTATTTGGTTAAAACTATGTAGAGAATACGAAAATCTTGTTATAAAAAGGAGGAAGCTACTGTACAAAGTTTGTAAATTATTGTTGTGTGAGATCACTGGGCTTAAATTTTTTTGCAAGTCCTTGAACCTTCTCTTTTTTCTTGCTCTAATATAAGGACACATGTTAAATTTGCTTACATGACTTCCAATTATTTCTTTCCAGGTTTCCTCTTTTTGTTCCTTTAAAAAAATACCTTTATTCTCTTCAACAATCTGGAGTATAGTGACATTCTGGTAGTGTATTCAATTTGAATTTTGTTCCTATCAAGACATTTCTTGACACCTGTATAGGGTAGAAATTGGTACAATCTTCTATTTTCCCTTAAAACTTGCTTAAGGTGAACCCATCAGATTTTACTTATTCTTATGGCTAAATCTCTTGATTTGATGCCATAGATAATTGCTTGACTTCCATGACTATCAACCATTTTGGTTCATCATTCATGGAGGATTCTTGAGCATGCCTTTATTTATAGGGGACCCACCATGATGATAGGAAGTTAGGTAGAAAAACTTCATTTGATCCATGAAAGAAAGGATTAATGACTGAACAAGTTGTGGTATATGATTGTGATGGAACACTACCCTGTCATAAGAAATGATAAGCTCAATAATTTTAGAAAAACATGAAAAAAACACAAAATAATGAAGATTGAAATGAGCAGAAGAACCTAGAGACCATTGTATGTAGTAAGAGATATAGTTTTAGAAATGACTTTGAGTAAATAAGTTATTTTGACTATTATAAATATCCAAATTAACTATAAAGGACACATGAAGAAAGTATATAGTGAAAGAATGGATAATGTGCATATATTATACACACACATACACACACACACACACACACACACAAATATATATATATATATATATATATATATATATATATATATATATATATGTACACACATATCTATGTCTATTTGTAGCCATTTCTAGAATGGGAGGGAGGGAAGAGAAAAGAGAAAAAGAAAAAAATGTACATGATAACTTTACTATATATTTCAAAGAATTAGCAAATTGTATTTAATATATTTTCCATTTCATGTGCAATCATCTTCTTTATTATGCTATGTTAAGAAAATGAATATTTTATTGCATAAATTAAAAATAGTAAATATAACTATCTCCTACTTTCTTATTTCCTCTTCTCTGCTTTCCCTGTTGATAAGACTTTAGCCTTCCTCCCCATTTATTTTTTCTTTAAAACTAGAAAAGGGAAATGATTTTCTTTCTGGTATTAGCCAATAGTGATGAACTCATTCACCTAAGCAATATGAGAAATGAAGAGTAGAGGAGAAAAATAAATTTAAAAAATGAATATGCATTTATCAATAAAATACATATTTTCTTTTTATTACTGTACTAGGTGCTATAAGAATGCTGTCTTTGAGTAGCTACATGAAATTATTAAAGTATAAAACAAGGATAGTAAAGCCATTGAAAGACCACGTGGATGATGAGTCAGGGATTTCAGTTCTTTACTAAAAGACACACAAGCTCTAGGTATCCTGCCTTCACTATTCCCCCCCTTCCCCCTTCCCACAGGGCTCCATAGGACATTTAGAGATTCCTACATTCTTCAGTTAGAGGATCTCTCCCAAAGAAATCAGAAATGCAATGCAAATGTAGAACAAACTATTGGTATTTTTTCCTGTCATTAAATAATGTTTAAAATATAGAAGACTAATCAATATGCATGAACAAAGACTAAAACAAGAAACAGTAATATATAATACCTGTTATGCTCTCTTAGAGAATTGATAATTAAAACATTGATGCATAAAACATCTTGTGGGACTACTGAATAACCATTTCACTTTCAACTTGGCTTTGCAATGTTGGAAACTTTCCTTTAAAGTCTAAATATTTTGGCAAGGTGTTCAAAGCCTGGGTTCATCTTCCTTGAAGAAGTTAATTTTCTCCAAGAAGATTGTGGTTGCAGAAAACTCCTTCCATTGGCATGCAGTTCTAACTAAGGAATTCAGAAATTTCTGAACTCCTGAGGTTGTGGCCAAAATCCACCTCTCATAGTTGCTGTTGTGTCAGGTATGCTTAGTTAAAACAAACTAGACTGGGTTCAGGTTCACCTAGGCAGAACAGGTACCTATTGCTAAGATGAAAGCCATTGTAGCTTATGAAGGTATGGAAGGAGGTAACCTCTCCCTCTCTCCATCCTGGAAGTCCATCAGAGAAGCCAGCCCAGTTACCACAAACTGGGCAGATGGGAAGAGTACCCTGCCAGAGAGTGGAACCATTCTTTTAATTTAGTGGATCAGTTTGTTCTGGCTCAGTGGCCAGTCTTTCTAGACACACCTCCCCATTATTAATCATAGAAAAGAATATGGTATATATTCTTTAGCAAGGAGTCCGAATCCCATCCCTCATAAGGACAAGAAACATGATCTAATGGAATTATTTTTATTATATGAGTACAAGAATATGTGTTTCAATTGTCTTCATGAATAAGAATATTGTTGAAGTTTTTGATTTAGAGAAAACTTCATGAAAAAGTTGAGTTTGATAATCTGAAATTGGAAGAAATTATGCAAGAGGGGGAAAAAGAGATTAGGAAAGGGCAACCCTAGGAGGGAAATGGAACCATGTAAGCAAGCATTTCTGATATTGGACTGGTGAATTTTTTTTATTTTCTTTCTTCCGATGATAATAGCTCACATTTGCAGTTAACATTTATAGAGTGTTTACTATGTGCTAAGCATTTTACAAATATTATTTTACTTGATCCTCACAACTCTGAGAAGTCCCTATTTTACAGATGAGGAAAATGAAACAGAGAGTAAATAAGTGACTTACCCAGGGTTGCACATCTAGTAAATATTTGAGAATAGATTTGAATTTAGGTCTACCTGAATTCAGGTTCAGTGCTATATCTATTGCACCCCCGGTCTGCCACAGTACTTGATATGTAGTACAAAACAGTTTGAGGTTTGTAAAGCATTTTATATGTTTTGATAACAGGGTTAGGGATTATGTGATCCCCAACATTAAAGAGGCTGAGAAGCCTGCTATGGGAAAGCCATGATGATAATGGATGTGCTCTGTATTCTGATTTGGGGTATGTACCCACATTTTGTAAATGGTTCTGGTCTGCTCATCATAAGATGAGAAGAAAGATTGTTGATTGGCTATGCAGTTGGAAGTTCTAGAAAAGGTTCTAGTTAGCCAGAATGAGTCTCTTGGCTAAGTCTC
This sequence comes from Macrotis lagotis, assembly GCF_037893015.1. Classification (NCBI taxonomy): domain Eukaryota; kingdom Metazoa; phylum Chordata; class Mammalia; order Peramelemorphia; family Peramelidae; genus Macrotis; species Macrotis lagotis. The sequence goes on along the minus strand of NC_133659.1, from coordinate 267,236,219 downwards.
ATTCCAGACTGACTGGCATTGAAGAAGAGGAACTGCTGTAGAGGGTTTCCTTCCTGGTGGGAAGAGAAGAAGGACCTCTGCCCTCTTCCACCTAGGGTCAGCATGAAACTAACATCAAATGACCTCTCTCTCTGTTTTTCCCTATTCTTTCCTGCTTTTAGGTGAAAGAGGTGAAGACACCTATGACAGAGTTCATTTCATTCACTCACCAAATGTCCTTGAGTTGGAATCCTTAACAGAACTTGTTAGAATCCAGATAATCCAGATAGTGTGTTAGAAATTCTTAGCTACCTATTTGGACTGGTTCAGTAGATTCATCAATCTATCTAGCATGTTGCATTTTAAAGTAAATTTGGTGGGTTAACTAACCTTTTGTAAAAACTATTAAGGTTATTTCCAGTCTTAAAGATTTTTTTGTTTTTTGTTTTTTGCAAGGCAAATGGGGTTAAGTGGCTTGCCCCAAGGCCACACAGCTAAGTCATTATTAAGTATCTGAGGCTGGATTTGAACTCAGGTACTTCTGATTCCAGGGCCGGTGCTCTATCCACTGAGCCACTTAGCTGCCCCTCCAATCTTCAAGTTTGAGGTGGTTCAAGGGAGGTTATTAGGGAAAATATTTGTGCTTCAGTTCTTATTTTATCTTTACAGTAAATATTCCACTGTAAAAGCTAATTGATATTGACTGGTTAAATGGAATGGGGATATTAATGAGTAAAAGTTAATGATGGATATGTGTAGGGGGGGTGGAATGACACTGGAATAGGGGCATAGACCAATAAAATTAGAGAAAGACAGCTCTTCAGGGGTAGTATATTCCCAGGGGGGGCACAGGAGGGGGGGTCTAGGGAAAGGGGTTGGATGTAGCTGGCCTCATTCCAGGAGAACCTAGAGTATGGCTGTATTTATCTCATTTAATCCTCAAAATACAAAATATAACGTATGTGCTATTCTTATCCTATCTGTGACTTGTAAATGGCAATATTAATGTTTTGTCGTTCTTTGTCCATCATCACCACGATATCAGGGAGATGATGCCATGACAAGCGTGTCCATTGGATTTGAGTGGAGTGAGGAGGGCTTTGCTAAGTCACCAGCCTCACTTTCTCCTCCAGAGACATCTGGATCCAGTGGCCAGATATGAATCAGGACAACTGCAGATGACCCTGGATGTGAAGCAATTAGGGTGAGGTGACTTGCCCAAGGTCACACAGCTAGTAAGAGTCAAGTGTCTGAGACCAGATTCAAACTCCTGCACTCCAGATTCAAACTCCAAGGTCAGTGCTCTATCCACTGCACTACCCAACTGCCCTAAATGGTATTGTAGATATTAGGGATATGAAGCAGGCTTTGTATCCAGGTTCCTGGGGTCAAATCAGAACTCTAATTTCTTTTTATGATGTCTCTTGACAACTTCTGTCCCTTTCTTATTCTCCCCTTCAGATTTCTTAGAAGTCCTGGAAAAGGGAGTCCAATAAATAGTAAAAAATATTATTCAAAAAAATACACATAGCTTAAAATTATCTAAATGATGAATTATTAGAAAAAGATGAAAAACAGAAACAACCCAATGCCTGCTTGGGATTTTGTTATTTGAATGATGATTATAAAGTCATGGGGAAGATTTTAAGGAGCATATTTGTAGACATTTCTTGATAGGGATGAAAGAATATGATGTAAGCCTCAGGAGAAGTGGAGTAACATATGATGCACTTTGGAAAAAATAGCTGGAAGCAAAAATGAGGATTTGTGGATTGATTTTCCAGTAAAACTGCTAGGCAGGCCAAGATAATAACCATACTCTGAACTGAAATGGTTGATAAGGAAGACAAAATTACAAGGCCATGGAAACACTGCAATGTTTTCAGTCAATGGAGTGAAATATTTATGATAATGGTAGTAATTATAATAAGAACCCAAACTTATAGGGTATTTTATGGTTCACAAAACACTTTTGTTGCAGAATTTTTATTAGGTGTTTAATGTATTTTTATTACCATTTTGAGTTTAGAAATAGTTAGAGTATGGTTCTAGTATCAGATCACATCTGTTTTGCCTAGTTCTATATGAAGAGATTCATCATCAGAAAGCTGGCCCCATGGAAACTTATGAAAAAGAACAAAAGTCTTCCCCTGAGTTCACAGTACTACTGAACTGAAGATGTCAGAGAGACAGAATTAGAGTAGATGAAGCTAACAATCACAAAGTTTTTAGGTCTAGAAATTTTAATTTAGTGTTAGATGTCCTAATAGATGTCCTATTCCGTACCTAAAGAATAAACTAGGAGGGGAAACAAATAATCTTGACATTCTTGCAATAAAGGGAATCAGAAGACAAAAGGAAGTTGTCGCTAAATGGAAGGATGAGTCACAGGTTTTCCTTGAAGAAGTAAATGAAAGAGTTGGCAGAGTTCATTTCATTATGTATCCAAAGGCAAAAAGAAATATAATTTAATGGGACATGGCACATGATCATCCCACTTTTCAATACACATAAGAAACATTTGCAAAAAAATATAATTATGGCTTATGCAATAACAGAGATAACTTTGTTAGAATACCATCTGAGTATGGGATGACTGGAACTATGATTTCATCAGAATAGGGAGTTCCCAGTAAGAAACTTTTTCTATAGATGTAGGTCAGCACCTTTTTTCTTATTTAAATTCTTAAAGAGTTGCCTAGGACCATAAGAGATTAAGTGACTTGAACCTTCCTAGTTCAGAATCCAGTTCTCTATACACTCTTCAATGTTTACCTTGCAATGAACATGAAGTGAGGCATAACACTTGGGGATGTGTGCATGCCAAAGATAGTTACCACTGCCATTGGAGATGTCCATCACTGAGTTCAAATGAAAGGGAGATTACTTATTGAAGGGGAGATTTTTTTAGCTGTTTCTGTATCAAATCCTTTATGGAATTGACTAAATAAAATACATAATCACTTAGAATAATTTGACCTATCTGCCCACATAGAAAAAGCTAACTACATAAAGAATGTTTATTACTGGTACTATAATATGCAATGAAGGACAATCCATATATCAGCATATATACTATGGATGAACATTGAATTAGCATAGAATTACTAAGAGAAAGAGAAGAGGCTGGGTTTCTTTTGAGAAATTGCAAAGTACTTTTAATGATCTCCGAATCCTTTCTGAATCAAAGGCCCATTTATTTAATATCAATGTTTTTCATGCTATATGCTACAAATTTGAACTAGTGCCTGAAGAATTAATGTTGCCAATTACTCAAAATGCATTAAAAGTTATATGTTGCTTGTGAAAAGAATGTACCATATTACAAAGAAATTGCCAATTGCTAATTGCACAGGATAAATGGTGTAAAGAATTACATCAAAAGAATTATTCAGAAAATGGAGATGCGCCAGTCATGTATCAAGAGAAAGATGATTGAGACACTGCCTGTGTAATCTAGTAGTATCCTCTCAGTGACAAGCAATCTAAAGAAGACCCCCATATCTAGTAGAAGTCCTGGGTGGGGGGACAACTTATGGGAAGGACAGAGACAAAAGTTTTCTTGAGAAAGTTGTGAATAATTACAGTCTATGTCACTGAATGGAGTACCCACATGAATGATGTCACAAAACCAGTAGATATTCAAAGTCTCTCCATTATATGTTTCATAACTCCTTGAAAAAAATTTTCATTCTCAGCTTATTGGAGAGACCACTCTCTGATAAAGAGGTGGTCTTTTCTTCAACAAGATCAACCTCCCTACTTGTGTCCTTAATCTCATACCTTTCCTTCCTAATTTTCATTCATTCTCTCTCCCTTCCAATTCATCTTTCAGAGTCACCAAACTGATATTCTTAAATCACAGTTCTGATCATGTCATCCCTATCAGGAAACTTTGAAGTTTCAAAGTTTTCTCTAGAATAAAATATATACTCCTTGTTTTAGCAATTAAAGTCTTTTATAAGCTGATTCTTGGGCTACTTTTCCAGGATTAATATATATATATATATATATATATATATATATATATATATATATATATATATATATATAAAACTTTCCTTCATGTATTCTAAAATGCCGTTAAAATAATTTAGTTTGTACTTACATCTGACATTCTATCTCACTTGAGAGCAAAAGCTCTGCAAGAGAGCTTCCACTATGTTGTATGCATCCAATGTGGAAGATGCATGGGAAGACAAGAACAAGATTACATAGATGGTTATGAACTGCACCATGGGAGGAAGGACTCCCATCAAGGAGATTATAGATCCTCTGAAATATTGAAACTAGATTCCATTAGTTTTTTTCCTTATTATATCATACCATTGACTCATATTGAGTTGCAGTTGCACCTTTTCTCATTACCTACTGCCTAGCTATAGTTCCTTTACCCTATGCTTGTGTAGTTGAAATTTTGAGTCCCATATTACATTTAATTTTATTACATTTTTCTATCTTGTTCAGACCTTTCCTGATAACCAATTCTATCATTAAATATATTAGTTTTCTCTTGTTTAATTAAAAAATTAATGTTTTCATTCATTCAGTCAATAAAAACATCAAACAGATCCAAGGACAGAACCCTGAGACTCTCTACTAGAAATCTCTATCCACAATGATAGTGAAGTAGGGAGGATAAAGGAAGAGAATAAATTTTTATTAAGTGCCTACTATGTGCCAGAAATTATGTTAAGTGTTTTATAATTGATATTTCATTTGATCTTTACAATCATCATGAAAGGTAGATATTATTATGCTCATTTTACATTTGAGGAAACTGAGGCAGTGGTCATTAATCATATTGTTCATTGATCATATGTAATAGTCATGTTCTAACTATAATAAAAGTTCTAACTTCTATTATATAGCCTATGTCTCTCCATTTTCTTCACATAGGTATCATGAATGACTTTGTCATACATCTTGCTGGAATCCAAATACCCCAAGCTTACAGTCTCATAATATTTCTAGAAAACAAATAAGGTTATTGTGGCCTGGTTTTTTCTTGTGCAATTAGTTCAATGAATTCATTGTTAGAAATCTGCTTTACTTAACAGATATCCTTGGTGATATTCCAGTTGTTCATTAATAATGGATTGACTTCTACATCATGAATGTGCTTCTCTCTCCTTCCCTCCCCCCCATATCTATCTCTCAGAGAGAGAGAGAGAGAGAGAGAGAGAGAGAGAGAGAGCGCCTTTTACATATGTGTATCCTAATAGATCCCTCCCATAAAACAGTTGGTCTCATAAAGAAGCATTGAGTCCTTTTATCTAGATTTAAAAATTATCTTTCTATTATCAAAAGGGTTGAATCTTCTTGGTTCAAAACTGAACAGTCCCCTAAAAACTGTCAGTGGAGTTTTCTAGTGACTTTGATCTGGTACTCAGCTTGAAATGGAGAAGGTGAAATTTTTTTCTCTAACCCTTCAAAAATCCTGATGAGACTCCAATAAAAGGGAACTAAACTGGATATAGTGAAAAATACATAGGAAAAGATCCAGAACTTTGTTTCTTCCTTTCCTTTCTCTCTCTTCTCTCTATGAACAAAGGGCAAGCAACCATTCTCCCTCTTCCCCTTTCACCACTTCTTTGCTGGAAGTCAGATCAGACTTATCATCATCCCTTGTTCTCTGGTTTTCTTTCAGGTTAGAGGTTGGAGGTTTCTGTGGGAGTGTTCCTATTGAAAGGTTTTCTTCCAAAGCAGGTACAGCAGAAGTTTGAAACAGTTCTCCATCCATCTTTCTTCCCTTCCTCTGTACCTCCCTCTCCCTCCCATCTCTTTTTTTTCTCTCCATTTTATTTGGAGTTAGATCATTGCATAGCATTAGGGCAAGTGAGGCTTAATGGAACCCAAGACAGATATTGATTTGTAATATGATTCCATCCTATTTGGAAAAATGTTTTTGTGCCTGTGACTTTAGTTATTAAAAAGCAATACCTTCATTTCATAGCCATTATTTTTGATGGAGTTGCATGTTTGCACTTTGAGATTTCCCTGAAATTCCATGCACTTGCAGATTTTTATTAAATAGTTCTGTCCTCCTCTCTGAAACTAAACTGTTTATTTTTTGAGAGTTTAGCCAGCCCAACATGCAATTGGCCACTTTGCTAAAAGACCCTCAGAATTCCTGGCTGTGGAAGGGTATTCATTGTACCCCCACGTTCCCTCTCAGAGTATTCATAACATGCCAGTGGAGAATGTGGTTGTAGGACTTCAAAAGATAATAGTATTTCCAAGAGCATGTTGGCTCCTTGTACTAACCTCTTCTCTTTATAAGTGCACACATATCATTTCTCTAATAATTATTGTAGAATTTTACCAAGAATTGAATTCCAACTCCTCCGTCTTTAGTTTGAAGAGCATCCCTTCTTCCTCCCCAACCCACCCCTTTTTGGAGATATTTGCCCATCTAGAGTCCTGGGCACCCATCCCATTTTCCACGTTTCTTCAAAGGTCACTGACAGTAGCTCAGCAATTAATTCCAGAAGCTTTTTTTTTTTTGTTTAAAGTACAAGTTGGAAGAATAATAAAGTGCTATTAAGATTAAAAAAATTACATGTAACAAGATATTGTTGAAGGGGGTTTGTTGAATTAAATTTATTGAGAAAACCCCCCAACAATCTATCCTCCTTATTGTACATTACATACAGTATCCTATTGCCTATCTCAGTTTCTGTGAACAGGCTATATCCCATTCCTGGAATGCTATCCTTCCTTATCTCTTTCTAATAAAGGGAACTTCAAAGTTCAATTACCAAGTATATGAGATCTCTCTTAATGGGAAATTTCTTGTCTTTTCTTGCTCTATATCCTTAGTACCTGTTATATTTTCTATAATCATGTATATATTTTGTATATATAATCTCTGGACTTTGCCACCATTCATGCAAACATTTCATTAGTGACTGTGATCTTCTCTCCCTGGAACATTCAAGTGTTCTATAACTCCTTTCTCCTTTATAGCTGACCTCCCCATTATTTGTTCCTTCCAGAACTTTCATTCTGAGGAATGACTCAGGACAATAGTCATTCATTCCTAAGCCAGGAAGACTTTGCTTCTGATCTTCCAGACTTTGTCAACATCCCTTCAAATGAATATTTTTACACCCCTTCCATCCTAGCATTCAATTTCCTTTGATGTGTTGTCTTCCCTCTTAAGAAAATAAACTCCTTGGGGCAGCTAGATGAAGCAGAGGGCAGAGCACTAGCCCTGGAGTCAGGAGGACATGAGTTCAAATCCAGTCTCAGACACTTGATAATTACCTAGTTGTGTGACCTTGGGCAAGTCACTTAACCTTGTTATCTGGCATAAACAAAACAATAAAAAAAAGAATATAAGCTCCTTGAGGGCAGAGAATGTATTACCTTTTGTATTGTATTTAGAGTTCTAGAACTTTGTATAGTATTTGACAAATAGAAAACAATAAATTTTTGTTGACTTAATTTTTCCATATATAAGGTAAATGGGTTTGGATTTCACTTCCTTGTTATCTATTTTTTATCTCAACATTCCCAATTGAAGTTCTTTTTTGAGAGAGAGAGAGAAAACAGAAGAAAATAAGGCTTGAGGATTTCTCCCATTTTTATAACATTCATTATCATTATCTTATTCATATCAGGTAGATATCTTTTATCTTCTTATTTTCTTCTTGTTCCTTGCAATTTTTAAAATCCTCCTTTGGTCTTTGGTATTAGTTGTTAGTGTTAGCCTGGATTTTACTTTTCTTGAATGTATTCTTATTGGACTTTGCCACTATTTTTGGCTTCATCATATGTCACCTAACATTGTTTCTCTCTCCCCTGTGTCTGTCCTTTGAAAATGTGAATTGACTGTGAAAGATCTCTGACGGCTCATATCTAGTCCCTCTAGATACCTTACTCATACTTCCTTTTCTGAATCAATTAGTAACAGCATTGCCAAATTCCATTTTTGAGTGTTTCCCATTTCTTTTTATTCAATTTCCTTTTTAGAGTTTCAGGTTATGGACCCCATGAGAGAAACCATATGCTAAGGACCTATCCCAGGCTTGCTTGGTTAGTTTTTCTTTAAAAGATATTGAAACATACCACTACTAGGTCTGTATCCCAAAGTGATCACAAAAAAGGGTAAAAAGGCAATAGTCTTTGGTCTTTGTTCAAACTCCACAATTCTTTCTCAGGATACAGATGGAATTCTCCATTGCAGATACCCCAACATTGTACCTGATTGTTGCCCTGTAAAGACTAACAGACTACCTTCTGTGGGGGAGGGGGAAGGGAAGCAAGATTGGGGGAAAATTGTAAAATTCAAAATGAATAAAATCTTCCAAAAAAATAAAAAAGGGTAAAATAACCTTCATGTATAAAAATATTTATAGCAGCTCTTTTTTTAGTGGAAAAGAACTGGAAATTGAGGGGATGCCCATCAATTGGCGAATGACTGAACAAATTGTGGTATATGAATATGACGGAACATATTCCAAAAGAAATCATGAGGGATGGAATGTCAGACTAGCCTGAAAAGGCTTGAATGAACTGATGCTGAATAAAGTGAACAGACCCAGAAGAATATTATACTCACTAACAACAACATGGGGTGATCAGCTATGATGTAGTTGTCCATGTCAGCAGTACAATAATCAAATATAATTCTAAATGACTTGAAGATAACATCCATAACCAGAGAAGGAACTCTGAAGTTTAAATGCAGATATATCAAAGTTTATTATTTTCAATTTTTGAAAGTTGTCTTAAGTATTATTTTTTTTCTGCTTTGGTTTGAATCTTCTTTCTCAATATAATGAATATGGATCTTTGTTTAGTATGGTATATATATATATATATCCTAAATTAAATGGTTTTCTGTTGGGGGGATGGGAAGGGAAGGAGGGAGAGAAATATAAAACTCAAAATCTAACAAAAATTATTGTTGAAAGCTACTGCTGAATTTATTTGGAAAAAGAAATAATTAAATAAAATAAGACCACAAAAGATATTGAAGCAATTCTTGAGACTCAAAGAGTTTGATAGACTAAAGCTTCAGGATTTTGTTGTAACTTTGTTGGGGACCCAAGAGGAAAAATGCCAGATTATGAGAAGTTATTTCTACTTCCTCAGACTTCTGAACTACACAGCAGCTGTTGCTATTATTGTTTGTCCTTTGTACTTGAAGAAGATCATGATATCAGGAAGGTGATGGCATTTCATGCACATGAATTAGATTTGAGTGGGGAGGGGGGCTGTGCTAAGTCATTAGCCTCACTTTCTCCTCTAGAGTCATCTGGGTCCAAATGAATCAGGACAATTGGAGATGGTCCTGGATGCGAGGCAGAGTTAGATGACTTACCCAGAGTCACACAGCTAGTAAGCATTAAGAGTCTGAGGTCAGATTTGAATTCAGGATCTCATTACAACAGTGTGCCACTTGGCTGCCCATAATCAATATAACCAACATGGGACAGGGAAGTGACAGCTAAAAGAGTAATTGCTATCCTCATTGAATATCTTTCCTCTTCAATGGTTGATTAGACCTCTTCATATAAATTTTTAGATGATATATAAGTTTCTCATTTTGTGTGAATCTTGAAGCTGAGCTATTAGATTGGTTTGAATTAGTCCTAGGCTTCTGCACATCCTATCTCATTTTAATTTCTATTTTATTTTATTTTTCCTAGTACATATTATGAAAAATTTTCAACTCTCATCCACATGTGTATTTATTTATTTTCAAAATTTTAGTTATTTAAGGCAAGGGGATTAAGTGACTTAACCAAGGTTGGATTTGAACTCAGGTCCTCCTGACTCCAGAGCCAGTGATCTATCCACTGTGCCACCTAGCTGCCCCACACATGCATATTTATAAGTTAAACAATTTTCTTCTACTCTCCCTTTCCCCCCACCGTGGTGAATAGTCCAGTATATTGTACATATACTTTTGTGTTTGACATGTTTATATATTGCTCAATTTCTGTATGAGGAAGTAGTACTTAGGGAAAAGAAGGAAAACCATGAGATAGGAAGGAAAAAGTAAGAGAATTTTTTAGAAAGTGCATATAGTATTCATTCATATTCCCTAGTTTGGGGGTCTTTTGGTTTGTTTTTTTTTAATCTGGATGTGGGTAGCATTGTCCATAAAAGGTCTCCCAGGGTTGTCCTGGCTCTCTGAAACTGCTGAGAGGAGCTGCATCCATCAAGGTTGATCAACTCACAATATTGGTGTTAATGTGTACAATGTTCTCTTGTTCTGCTCCCTTTGCTCAGTATCAGTTCCTGTAATTCGTCCCATTATTCCCTAAAGTCTGACCATTCATGGTTTCTTATAGAACTATAGTACTCTATAACATTCATATACCCCAACTTATTCAGTCATTCCTCAAATGATAGGCATTCTCTCAAATTATTTGCCACTCCAAAAAAGAGCTACTATGAATATTTGTAACATGTGGAACTTTTACCATTTTTTTATGATTTCTTCTGAATATAGGCCTAGAATTGGAATTACTGGGTCAAACAGTATGATCAGTTTTATTGTTCTTTGGGCATAGTTCCATATTGCTCTCCAGAATGGTTGGATTAGGTCACAACTCCACCAACAATGCATTAATCTCCAAATTCTCCCTTAACCTCTCCAAAATAGATCATTTCCCCTTTTTGTTACCTTAACCAATCTGACAGGTTTTGATCTGATTCAATTTCTCTAATCAATAATGACTTGGAGCATTTTTATATAATTATATTTAACTTTAATTTCTTTGTTTAAAAATTGCCTGTTCCCACACTATCTTCAAACTCTATGAATTCTGCTATTCAAAATTTAGGTAGCATATCTGACTAAATCTAGTATTCTATTCTTTATTTTTCACCAATTCTGGGTCATTCTTTTCCAGAGTCCTTATAAGTCTCCTCTAATTATTTCAAGATGGGAATATAAATACAAGGAAGAGCCATTTTCTGAAGTTATTGGAATGACTGATGATCATTTGGGCAAGAATGCACTTGATTTTTATATGAATCTAAATTTTATTTTAGAATATGTTGTTTTATGCTCAAATGTTTCATTGGGTAGAAAATAAGGATAAAGTAATAGAAACAAAGTTTTAGTGATTTTTATAATATTTGAATTTATTTTTTATTGAAAATTTATTGTATTTTTCCAATTACATGCTATGGAAGTTTTTCAACATTCATCCATTTGCAAATTTATGAGTTACATATTTTTCTACCACCTTTCCTTCCTTCCCCCCTTCCCATGATGGCAAAGTCTGGTAAAAGTTGTATAGGTGCAATTGTCCTTATCATGTTTATATATTAGTCATTTTGTGTAAGAGGAATTACAACTAAAGGGAAGGAAAGAAAACCATGAGACAGGAAGGAAAAACATAGGAGAAGTTTTTTGCAAGGAAAATGGGGTTAAGTGACTTGCCCAAGGCCACACAGCTAGGTAATTACTAAGTGTCTAAGACCGGATTTGAACCCAGGTACTCCTGACTCCAAGGCCAGTGCTTTATCCACTACGCCACCTAGCCACCCCGAGAAGTTTTTTTTTAAATGAACATGGTATGCATTTAAATTCTGTGATTTTTTTTTCCTTTGGATATGGAAGGCATTGTCCATGTCCCTAAGATCTTTGAACTGCTGAGAAGAGCTGCATCCATCATAACTGATTATGTCACAATCATGTACAATATTCTCTTGGTTCTGCTCCCTTTGCTTAGCATTAGTTCATGCTTCTCTAAAGTTTGACTATTCATGATTTCTTATAGAACATTAGTACTCCATAACATTCATATACCATAACTAATTTAGTCACTACTCCATTGAGGAACATCCCCTTAATTTCCAATTCACAAGGTTTTAATGTTAAGAAAAAAACATATTTACCATAGAATCTCAATAGAGTCTAATAGTAGATGCAAGAAGCATTGCGTAGGAGAATGTTGAAATTAGAGTTAGGATAATTTGAGTTCAAAGCCTATCTCTTACATTTTTACATCTCTGATGGGCAAATCACTAATCTTCTCTTCTCTTCTCTGGTGCTCTGTTTTTTCAAATATAAAATAGTACCTTGCAACTCTGGATCTATGATCCACGAGAAGAATAAGGATAAAGAGAGAAGAGATAAACAAATGCAATAAAAAAATGGAACCTGCCCTGATTTTTGCAGAAGCAGAGAAGGGCAAGATTCATGGTAAGAGAAAACATGTATTTGTTGATTAAAAATGATGATGTTACATTGGAGCACTGAAAAAAAAAACAGAAGAGATATAAAGTTGCATATGCTGCAATCTTTTTTTTTCTTCTGTAAAATTTTACATTATTATTCTCACTGCCAGAATAGAGAATATGGAACCCATCACCTCCTTTTGAAATCCTGCCTTTCTTCCAGGGTTTAATTTAGGAGCAATCTTATCTTAATTCAAGTCAAAAAACATTAATTAAATACCTATTATGTACCAACATTGTACTAATAAAAAGAGGCAAAAGACAGAATTTGTCCTCAAGGAGCTTAAAGTCTAATGGAGGAAGGGACAGCATACAAGCAAATATATGCAAAGGAAACTATATATAGGATGAATAGGAAATATTTAACAGAGAGAAGGCAATGGCATTAAGAAGGGTTGAGAAAGGCTTCCTGCAGAAGGTGGGATTTTAAATGGGAAATAAAGTAAGCCAGCAAGGTCAGTGACAGAAATGGAGGGGGGAGAGCATTCCAGGGTTAGAAGATAGTTTGGTATCCAGAAAAGGAAAAGTTTTGTTCATGGAACAGCCAGGAGGCTAGGGCCACTGGATTGAAGAGATACTCAGGTCTCTATAACTGACTTCTCTTTTATGTCATCACTATCATCTTAAATGATATTTTTCCTTATAGTAGATGGGAACTTTTGCATCATGACAACAGGGTATGATGGATAGAAAGCTGTCCTTTGAGTCAGGAAGATGAGCCTGAACTCTTTTTCTTCTGGACATTGCTAAATGACTCTGGGCAAGTCTAACTTATCAGTACCCCAGGCAACCTGCTAAAACTATAAGTTATAGAGAAGCTTCTAGCTTGTGTTGGTAGAGAAGGACCTCATCCATATCCCCCCTACACTGAAGAAGTCATTAAAAAATTTATTTGCGCATGTATCACATCCTATTAAATCACACATTTGTTGAAAGGAAAGTGTTATGTTGTGGGGATTGTTTTTCATTCTTTGTAATCCCTAGAGTTTAGGAGATGGATGGTAAATAATTAATGAATATTTGCTGAATGATTTAAAATGTGGCTTGATCTTGGTCCTATCAAAGGGATTTTATGAACTGGATATCCTGGTAAGGACTCCAAGATTATGACTTTGACAACAGAAAGATTCTAATGTAGTAAGACAAATACATTAGAATGAAGATTGAAATAAATTGTGAAAAATGGACTAATGAAAGAATTACATGAAAATATACAATTTGGGGGCTCCAGTTTTTGATGATATAATGGCATCTAAAGGACCATTTTTTCTGGCTTTAAATACTAAAAACATAATTAACATTTAAACCCTGCATCAATAATCTTCTCTTTTTTATTTTCAGCTGCAGATAGTTTAAATCCCCTGTAAAGCTTCAAATATATGCTTCAGAGAAATAAAATAAGCTGATATAATACATTTAAGTCTTTAGTCTTCTATCTTTTTGAAAGATTCATTTTTGATATATTGAGTGAACTTGGAATAGATATTTTAAACTAAAGCTTACTTTTTGTTATGTTCTTTCAGTTTACTAATGGAAAAAAAAACCCAATTCTTGGATCAAAGGTAGATATTCTTGTCCAAGATCACGTTACTCTTGAGAACCACTTTAACCCAAGATATATGCACAATTTCCCTCAAACATGTGTATTTAATTGGCTGTTGGTGCCAGTAGTAATTTTGTTGTGGAAACTCTTCTCTCATCCTTCCTCACCCTTCTTCCCCAACCCAGTGATTTTTAGAAACTTCTTTGTCAATAGAGTACAACCATGTCTATGTGTGCAGATATGTTGCTTTTCTTAAAATTGTAATGGGACCTCTGGAACTCCTTCAGGGAGGTAACCCATTTGATTTTCCTCCTATACTGGATGGAGAGTATATTTCTTGCTGATCAGGTCATAAATTCCTTGAATCTATCTCATATAGATCATGTGGATAGGACACTGGATGGGAAATCAGGAAGACTTGGATTCAAATCCTGACTTGGACACCTACAGGCTGTGTGACCTTGAACGAGTCACTTAAATTTCTGGACTTTGGATTCCTTATATGTAAAATGAACAATTGAAATCAATTGCCAGTGAAATCTCTACAATCCAGAATCTAAGATTTTATAATCCTATGTTGGGAATATGACTAGAGTTTCCAACTTTTGAGCAAATGGTGCCTGTGGACTAAGATTTAGAGTCGAAAAAACACTTCTCCCATTTTATGGATGAGGAATCCAAGACTTTTAAAACTGAAATGACTTGCCTAGGGTTATATAGACAGAAAAACTTTAACTAGGAATTCTAGTCTTTTAGGGAAAATAAATTTGAAGGGGTGGGATAATTTAAAACAATATCATTCTTGGGAAAGAAAGAGATCATGACTTGAGAAAGAGATCATGAGACTGGAGTAAGCTGAAGACTTTGGAGAATAGAATCTTTAAGAATAGGATAAGGCACAGTAAGGAGAAAGTTTTGAGTCATTCATGCTTCAAAGTTCAGTGCTCTGGAGGTCCATAGATTATAGTATCTAAAATCTGACTAGATTGGAATGATCTTTAAGGGAAGAGAATTTGTTACTGAATGATAGTGATAGAAGGTCTAAAAGTGGCAATGGGGAGCGTGGAACATGGCCTTTCTATTACATAGAATATATGGGGAAAAAAAGAGCAACCAGACTAGGAGAGGGTGCCAAGGCTTTAGGAGAAAGATTCTGTAATCATTAGAAGATCAAAAGAATGTGAGAGGAAGAGAATGAGGAAATAGTTTGTTGACTGTAGAAGAGAGTTCTTGAGGGGATATTGGAAAAAGAAGAAAAGGATAGAAACTAAGGAGGCAGTAGACAGCACCTTTGCTACTGATCCCCATAATTTCATGTGTCTGGAATGTATCTGGAGTATACCTTTAATGGGTGAACAGTGGTAGGACCCTTGAACTAGGTCACATTGGCAAGGATTTCCTAGGAGGGTAGTGGCAGCACAAAGACTGAGTGAAAGAAAGGTCTAATGGGGAGCTAGTTTCCCCCTCTTTCACCCAAATGACAATGTCTGACACAAAGGTCTTGCCATTGCATGCTAGTTTTGGCTCTGATAATTAATAAGTAGCAAAGTAGAGGTGTGAATACAAGTACTCTAATGAGAGGTACAGAATGTTTCCCACTATTCCCCACATGACTAACTGACATATTTATTTTTTTATTTTTATTTTTTAGCACACACTTTTATTTCATTTTGAGAACAATGATTTTGGTGCCCAGTCCAACAAGCCATCCTTGGTTTTGCCTCAGAGCTTTAAAAGGTGTTGAGTACATACAATTAAGGTTAAGATCAGTATCAGCCACTGCCTTGACTTCCAGCATTTCTGGTAGACCATGCAGGTTTCCTCTAAGGAGCACTCTCCTTGTTTGTCCTTGCAGTAATACATGAAAAAGTACAGGATCAGAATGGATCAAGTTCCATTTTCAGTGGGTGAAAATTGAGGCAGAGTAGTACATATGTGGTAGAGCATATTTAATTTTCTATGGCATTATGAGAGCATTTGGAAGACAGAAGACAGAAGATTGAGAATCACAAAAATTATATCCAGAATTGGAAAAAAATAAAAGGTTGAGAAAAATGACAGATGGAACTAGGAGGAACAAAGAAGAAAAGGAAGAATAGAGAGGATTCCTTCAATAGCATTTTTGGAAAGTAATTAACTTCATGAATCAGAATTCTTTGGGGTATTGCTCTGTTTTTTTCCTCACAAGTTCCTGATGATATATTTCTCTGCCAATTTTAATGTTGGACTCTTGTTTTTCCTGTTTTTCTCTTTTAATCAAGATTTCTTCCCTATTCCACAAACTTCATAGATGACTTAAGAGTGGTATTTCTATTTAATGTATATAGTTTTAGAGTGAAAGAGAATTACTCTAAATGATGGAACCATCCCACAAACTGTATGAACTCTGAGACCTCAATACAATATGCTATGATATTTAAACCACCTTTAACACTGTGGAACCTGGATTTACCCTGCTCACAGAGCCATAGTCATGGAAGCATGGCTATCAAGTTATATTCTTATTAACCATAAAGACTATCTTTAGTTCTCAAGGATTTGAGTATAAAGTCTTTGATGTGAAGGAAACCTAATCTATGTCTAGATAAGAGACATAAGGTAGAGTTAAAGGAAGGTCATGAAGGAGTGCCTCTACTTCTTCCCCCCCCCCCCTTTTAGTGTAACCTATATTTCCAGCCAAGCCCTGAGCATTTTGCATGAGACTCCTGATTGGTGCAAAGAGTACTGGTGTCACTCTATGAGTTTATATGAGGGGATAGAGTTTTTTCAAGAATTTAGAAAGCAGAGACATTATTCATCATTATCAACTTCTTTTCTTCCTCCTTTTCCACTTTGTTTTCCTATTCTTCCTTCTCTTACTCCTTCCATATTCTCATAGTTTAAGATATCTTTAAGATTGACTTCAGGGAAGAGAAAAAGAAAGACTCTTGTAGACATGTGGACAGACTCAGTTTCTCACATATTCTATTTTGTCTTGGTGAAAATGGTGATTATTGCTCAAATAAGTAAGATTTCATCTTGTGCCCATAATAAAAACTCTTTTGTTCTGTTCATTTTCTGATAGATTCTAGCCTTTATAACTTCTATTTCTTTGTTAGCTGTTTAGAAAAATATTTACTATGTATTTACTATCTATAGTAGTCTTTTGTATAACCAGCATTTGGTGGGAAGAGATAAACCCTTGGATATGAGCTTAGGGTAATGTCTTTCCCTCAGAGATAGTGACCAGGAAAATAATTTTCTACTTTGATACAGTCATATATCAGCCACAGCCCCTTGGGCCACCTGTTTACAGGGTGAGAAATTCAATAAGAATGTTACACCTATGCCTGATTGTTTCAATCCTTTGCAAAATAATTGGTGGGACAGAAAGATTCTGGATCAGGGAGATGATGATGTGGGGAAAACTTCAGTTCTGTGGATAATGAGGAACTTCAGTCAGTGTTTTCCTGCTTACTAATCAATTCCTTCACTTTGAAACTTCCCCCCTTTGTCTACTGGGCAAAGATTAGATTTGCATACCTAAATATTTCTTTTTTTAAAAATTTGGATGCTTTATTGGCAACTGGATTGGAGAAAAAGGAAAAGAAAGAATAAGAAAGCACAAGATAGATCAATATTTCTTGGGAACTCATATAACAAGCATGTTATTGCCATGCAAACAGTGACCAGATCACTATTACACCGAGAACTTTGCACAGCTGTGTCAATAATAGTTTCAAATGCCATGCTTACCAGTAGAATTGCAATAATATTCTAGGAAATGTGTGAGACATTCCCTTATCCTGTCATATGATGACTGCATGTATTGTCTGCCTATTTCATATGCATAATTCAAATAGGAGACTATGGTTAGGAAAAAAAATCTCAAGTCCCCTTCTTATCCAGCACCTTTTAAAGATCATATAAAGGAGTATTATTTAGTGTAAGGAGAAATTGGCACAGATCCTGTAACTGTATTAATGATTTTAAGTAGATAGAAAACAAATGTTAGTATCAATAGCAGAGTTTATCTACATTTTTTTACTATTAACTTCTAAAACTGAATATTTACTATACTAGCTGCCTCTGTATAAAACTGATATAGACCAAGGGAAAGTTTAATATGTGTACAAAAGCTTTCAAATGTAGTTACTTCATTTCTCTAATTTCTTTTTGTTTCCATGTTATATATTGATCTAAATTGAGTGTGATGAGAGAGAAATCATATCCTTACGGAAGAACATAAAGTATAAGAGATGACAAGATCAGACAATAAGATATCAGTTTTTTTCTAAATTAAAGGAAATAGTCCTTAGACTTTGTTCAAACTCCATGGTTCTTTATCTGGATACAGATGATATTCTCCATTGCAGACAGCTCCAAATTGTCCCTGATTGTAGCACTGATGAAATGAGTGAGTCCATCAAGGTTGATCATCATTCCCATGTTGCTGTTAGGGTGTACAGTGTTTTTCTGGTTGTGCTCATCTCACTCAGCATCAGTTCATGCAAATCATTCCACACTTGTCTGAATTCCCATAATCCCTCCTGGTTTCTAATAGAACAATAGTGTTCCATGACATACATATACCACAGTTTTTTAAGCCATTCCCCAATTGAAGGACATTTACTTGATTTCCAATTCTTTGTCACCACAAACAGAGCTGCTATGAATATTTTTGTACAAGTGATGTTTTTACTCCTTTTCCTCATCTCTTCAGGGTATAGACCCAGTAGTGGTATTGCTGGATCAAAGGGTATGCACATTTTTTTTGCCCTTTGGGCATAGTTCCAAATTTCTCTCCAGAAAGGTTGGATGAGTTCACAGCTCCACCAACAATGTAATAGTGTCCCAGATATCCCACACCCCTTCCAACAATGATCATTATCCTTCTGGTCATATTGGCCAGTCTGAGAGGTATGAGGTGTTACCTCAGAGAAGCTTAAATTTGCTAAATATTTCTTTCCTTTCTCAGTTGTTAAACTATTATCAAATGAGGTAGGGATAGATATAGAGGTAAGATTATGATTTTACTGATATAAAAATATTCCTTTATGAGTAAACTCCCTTTACAAATTCAGGTCCGTACCTTCTTTGCAATTTATTGATTTAGAAAATTACCTAGATCACTTAGATGTTAAGTGACTTTTCCAGGATCTCCAGCCATGTGTCAAAGGTAAATTTTGATGATTATGAAATCTGAGGGTTTTTTAATTAGTTATTAAAATGCAATGGATCCCGTCCCTTAGAGAGACAGGAAATATCTTATTTTTAGATGGGGGCAATTTAATTAGAGAGAATTATTTTAACAACCTTATAGAGTACATATGAGGATGATGCTAAAAGTTAACATTTATATAGTATTTTAAGTTTTGCAAAGTATTTTATATGCTATCTCATTTTATATGTCTCAATTTAAACCCTAGATTTTTTTCCCCTTTAAACATTTTCCTTTTTAATGAGAAGCGAAAAAATAGCCTAGCCCAAGAGTGGAAGGAGAGTTAAAATTTTGCTACAACATTGTTTGGAAAGCAAGACCTCAGATTGTGCTTTGGAGCTAGAGAACTTCATTGGTGAAGGTATCAGTTTAGGAAGGTATTGCTGGTAAAGATTATTTTGTAACTGGAGAGTTCCTGCCCTGGATCATGTATTGTATGATATGAGAAAAACCATACAATATGATTCAGTATAATGTTTCACAATCTCAGTTAAGAAATTTCTTCTCTTGGAAAATGTGTGTATTGGATTTGATGATCTCAAAAGTCCTTCACAGCTGTATATCCTATAATTGAATGAAATTGAGTTAGGAGAATTTTGTATTTGTTTTTGCAAGAAGAAGGGAGGGCAAGACAGAGTGCTGAGCATATGATTGGTAGGGGATGCCTTGAAATACTAATGCTCATTGGGTTTTCACTGTAAAGACAGCTTCTGAATGGGGTCTAGGGTGGTTGAAGAAGTCAGAGGATCTGATTTTATATATAGCCCCTGATGCTTACTACCTTATATATCCTTGGGCAATAAGTCTCTGTGAGCTTCTGTTCCTTATCTATAAAAGGAAGGGCTGGGTTATGTGGTTTCTGAAGTTCATCCTAGGTTATATATTTTGTGCATGTCATGACAACATTTATTTGATGTCATGATCTTCTTTGAGAGTGGAAGACAGAAAACAACAACGATCTGTGATTTTTTTTAAAAGCCTTTTTTTATTTTAGGCAATGGGGTTAAGTGACTTGTCTAAGGTCACATAGATAGGCAATTATGTGTCTGAAGCAGGATTTGAACTCAGGTCTCCGGACTCCAGGGCCAGTGCTCTATCCACTATGCCACTTAGCTGCCCCCAACAATCTATGATTTTTAAGAGACCTACAAAAATGTTCTAATGAAGTAGCAAACATTAATTGATCAAATCACTTTTTAATAGAACAAACTTATGGTCAAGAATATGTACCAGAAACAAACCGGTGCCAAGATTATAGGGAAGCAATATGATATCAGACAAGATTTCTTATCCCTAGTTATACTTCAAATTGGTAAATTTGGATGAGTTAAATTGTGTTCTCCCTTAGCTTTGGTGGTATTACTTTATCTCTTTCCTCTCCTAATCTTGCTATGTTTCCTCATTTTGACCTGTCTCTGTATTTTTATGCATGGATCCACACATTACAAATTAAGCTTATAATTTTCCTGATAAACCTGCCCTATCCCATTCTTGTTGATGACATTACTATCTGTCCACTCCCCTGGACTTCGAAGCTCCTGGTTTAATTTTATTTTGCTTCCTATTTAACCCCAGTCCTAATCAGTTCTATTTTTTTTCAACATCTTTGACATTTGGATTCTCTTTTTGACCTCCCCTGCCACTATCCTAATTTCCTAATCTTTTTGGAAATTCTTTTTGGCAAGAATTAAAATCAGAGTCATCCAAAAAGGGAATGGGACATCCCATAAGATTATGAGTTTTGATTCACAAGAGGACTTCAAACAGAGGTTAGAAGAACATTTGTTCAGGATTTTATATATAAGATTCATGATATTGGCAGATTTTGGATGTTCCAGTTCTCCAATTCTATGATATAAGTACCTTTAAAAAGGTTTGCTGTGGTTATTATTTTAGTGACATATTAAGTAAATTTTTTATTTGGAGATATTTCTCATATATTGCAATTTAAATTTATGGAAAAAATGATTCATTTAAAAAGTATAGAGTCTTCTTCTTTTCGGGAATTTCTTTAGTGGGTAATGTGAGGCACTGTAGATCTACTGGATAGGTAAGAATAAAGCAAAGGTTGGAAAAAATGATTAGATGAAGGATATGGGGAAAGAAGTGGTTTTTTAAAATATGTCAAGAGACAGGAATGGGTAAGATGAAAGAAAAAGAAAGAGTACTGGAAATGTGCAGACAAGGGAATTGGAACAAAATTTCAGTAAAGGAAGAAGAATCAGAAAACAATAAACATGTAGAAAACAACTGCAAAATAGTTACTAGGTTTTTATATTTGTATCTGGGTGTTTTTAAAGGAGAGGATTTGTTCCACATCATCCAATTTATTGTAATAATAAAAAATTATGATTGAAGGCATTAGAAATGAGGAATGGAAAAAAAATCAGTGTCCCCAGCCAAACCAAACCTAGTCTCCTTTGCTTTTATGTTTCTGTAGTTGCCCCCCTCCCTAACCCCCAATCAACTTTATTTTTGCCAAGAACTAGTGTCATGGCAACTACCAAAACTACTTGAAATTTTTGAATAAAAGCAGATTCAGAAGTCCTAGACTCATAGATAAAGACCTGGAAAGGAACCTCAGAGGTCTTCTGGTCAATTTTCTCATTTGTGAAGTGTAGAAACTGAGGCTCAGGGCGGTTATGTGATGTTAGCAAGGGTCAGAGGTGGGATTTGAATTCAGACTTTCTTATTTGCATGTTTGTAACTTAATGTCTCTTCAGTGATAATAACATTTCTGTAACACTGAAATTCAGAAAGTATTGTTTCTCTCTCTCTCTCCTCTCTCTCTCTCTCTCTCTCTCTCTCTCTCTCTCTCTCTCTCTCTCTCTCTCTCTCTCTCTCTCTCTCCCTCCCTCCCTCCCTCCCCTCTCTGACTTGAGTAGTGAGCAACTTGCGCAGCCAGGGTCACACAGCTAGTAAGTGTCTGAGGTCAGATTTGAATTCAAGTCCTCTTGACTTTAGAACCAGTGCTCTATCTACTACACCATCTAGCTGCCCCAAGTATTATTCCTTCATGCAAAACTCTAAAGTGGTTATTAAAAAATTATTATCCTGATTTTTCAAGTGAGGAGTCTGAGGCTAAGACACTGAGTAACTTGTCCAAAATTATGCAGCCAGTAAGCACCAGAGTAAGAGTTTAAACATATCTGCATTCTGGAACTATTCTACATTTCTTGACTGTATATTCAGAATAACCTGGACTTGGGACAAATTATTTTAGGTGCAAAAAATTTAGAGTAATCAAAAATTATATGAAATGTACCAGAATTTAAAGTTTGGTCCAAAAGGCAGTGACCATGATAAGAGGGGAAGAAGTTATGTAATATTTTCATTCCAGACCTCAAAGACTAATGTCTTGTAAGATTCCTTTGTGAGCTGCTTGTAAAGAATAGAAATATTCACAGAACTACTTTAATATGCAAGTACCATATAACTAAGACATGAGTAATTTACTTCAACCTAGTCATTTAGAGATTAATGTTATTCATTTCTATATATTTAAATTATTTGGCCAAAATCTCATAGACAAATATACTTTATAGGTCACAGAAAAATATACACAAAAATGGAAAAGTGTGTTTTGCAATGAATCTGCCACTGATATGGTATTCAGTGAAATGGACCATGAAAAAGAGGAAAGATTTGCCACTGGGATGCTGCCAATGATCTCCCTAGATCTGTTTCTAGTTTCATGTGTTACTGATCAAGCAACTCAGGGCTCTAAATAATCTTAAGTCAGTAAGGTGGAAAACAGAACAGACCTCACTTCTGGGAAGGGGGTGGGAGGAGAAATATATTTGATCTGTTGTTAAATATTTTGTTACAAGTGCTGGGCACCAAATTAGTGTCTAAAAATAGATTACTTTTGAGGATTATTATTTTTTCTTCTGCCCATTTGTTCATACTGAAACCACAGTTTTATTTTAGTTTGATATAGTATACATGATATAGAATATTCCAACTAAGAATCTCAGTTCTAGTACCAGTTTTGCTACTAAATGCCTGTGTATGGCCTTGAACAAATCACTCTTCAGGTCTCAGTTTCCCTATCTGTAAAGTGAAAGTGTTGTACTAAGAAGTTGTTACATTCTTTTCCAATTTCAAGAGTCTATGTGATTAATATGCCATTATAGTTGGATGGATAAAGATAGGTTATAGATTAGATGGATGAATGAATGAGCAAATGAATGGATAGATAAGAAATGGATAGTTAGAGTAGACCAATGGATAAAAAGATGGATTGATAGATGATGGATGGATGGTAGATAGATGACTATTGAACAGATGGATGGTTGAACAGATTGATGGATGAATAGATGGAGGGATAGATGAGAGTTGGATAGTTAGATTAGAAAGAAGGGTAGAGAGATGATAAATGGGTATATTGATTAGATTGAGAAATATTTAGTCAGATGACAGATAGAGTATTTATGAAGTGCTTACTATGTTCCAAGAATTGTACTAATAATATTATTGGTTTCAAAGTTAGAAAAGTAATGTGGAAAGTAAAAGTAAAAAATACAGGAAGTTGATGACCCTAAGTCTGAATTCTTACTTTGCTACTAGTTACTTGAGTGATTTAAGTAGGACACTGAACTTCTATGGGCTCCAGTTTTCTTATCTAAAAGATGAGAGGGTTGTTCTGGATTGCAATTAAGATTGTTTCCAAACTTATAGTGCCAAAAGATGGAAGAAGAAAAAAGTTCTCTGAAGTTATTCCACATTCCCATCTAAACAACTAGAAAGTCACCTTAGAATTGACCTAGGGCAGGGAAGCTGTTTACCAGCAAATAGGAAAGTTCTGTGTCACTGGGATGAGAGGAGCAGCAGCAGCAGTAGCAACAATAGGTAGCCTCACAGCAAGGGTTCTGTTAGCAAGACTCCAAGTCTTGGGAGCCACCAGGAAGTTTCCACCATCCTATATGTCAGCAACCCCCTAAGAGAGTGAGCATGTGGTAAGAAATGTGGTACAGCAAGGCCCTACTCCCAACATCAATCATCAGCAAGGTCTTGACTCCATTACTGACCAAGAATGAAGTCCTGCCTCAGGACAGGTCATTGTTCTGTGATGTATCAGTGGAGAGATTCTGTTTCCATAGCAACCACCTCTGGGGCAGACCAGCAGCAAGATCTCTCCTCCAGGGCCAACCATCAGAAAGACTGTTACCATAACAACCCAATAACATGGCCCCCACTCATGGAACAAGTCAGCAACTAAATCACACATTCAGGAGAGGCCAACAGGTAGGTCCCACCCTCCAGTACAAACTAGAAGGGAAGCCTACCCTCCAGAGAAAGAAAGCAGCTAAGCCTTGAAACCCTGTGAAAGCTAACAGTAAGATCTAGAGCCTCAGCACACAAAGTATGGGACAGAGTAAGACCAGAGTTCATCTTGCACATAAAAAACACCAAATCACAAAAACCATCAGAAAATCATGAGTTAAAAACAACAAAAATAAAACTTGACTGTAGAAATATAGAATATTGTTAAGAAGGATCACAGTATAAACTTAGACTAGAACAATAGCATCAAAATGGCTGCATTTGAAACCTCAGAGAAAAATGTAATTTTGTCTCAGGTCAAAAAGGAATTCCTTGAAAAACTTGGAAAAATTTTCAAAAAAAAAAAAATTAGATAAGTAGAAGAAAAACTGGGAAAAGAAATGAGAGTAATGTAAGAGAATCATAAAAAAATAATCAATGGCATGGATAAAAATATACACAAATTTACTGAGTAAAATAATTCTCTAAAAAATAGAATTGGTCAAATGGAAAAGAAAGTAGAAAAAGTCACTGAAAAAATAATTCTTTAAAAATTAGAATTGAATAAGTAGAAACTAATGACTCTGTGAGACATCAGATTATGATAAAACAAAATCAAAATAGTAAAAAATTTAAAAATGTGAAATTTCTTATTGGAAAAACAACTGATCTAGAAAATAGATTTAGGAGGACCATTATAAGAAAAAGCCATATGATTAAAAAAGTTGACAGCATCTATCAAGAAATTATCAAAGAAAACATTACTGCTATATTAGAACCAGAGGACAAATTAGAAATTGAAAGAATCCACTGATCATCACCTGAAAGAGATCTCAAAAAGAAAACTGCCAGGAATACTATAGCCAAATTCCAGAACTCATGGATCAAGGAGGAAATATTCCAAGCAGTCAAAAAGAAACAATTCAAATAGCATGAAGTCAAAGTCAAGATTCCACAGGATTTGGCAGCTTCTACCTTGAAGAATCAGTGTGCTTAGAATATGATACTAGAAGTCAAAGGAACTAGGATTCCAACCTAACAAAACTGATTATAATTTTTAAAGGGGAAAATAGAATTTAATGAAATAGAGGACTTTCCAGCATTTCTAATTAAAAGACTAAGCTGAATAAAAAATTTGACTTCCAAATACAAGACTCAAAGGAAACATAAAAATTATTAAAAATAGAAACAAGAAAAAACATAAAAATTCAAGAAGATTAAACTTTATATTTCAATATGGTAAGATAATATTTGTAACTATTAATAACTTTACTATAAGAGCAATTATGAGTATATGTAGATAGAGGATATGAATATAAAATAAACTTAATGTAAAAAAACAACATAAAAGGATGAGAGAGATAAGATTGCAACTGAAGGAAGAAGGGGATATTTAATAGAGTAAATTATCCCACATAAGAAAGATGTGAAGGGGGGCAGCTAGGTGATATAGTGGATAGAGCACCAGCCCTGGAGTCAGGAGTACCTGAGTTCAAATCCGGCCTCAGACACTTAATAATTACCTAGCTGTGTGGCCTTGGGCAAGCCACTTGACCCCATTGCCTTGCAAAAACCTAAAAATAAAAGAAAGGTGTGAAGGAGTTAATAAAATGGAGGTGAAAAATGGAGTTGGTTAATTCTTGTCTTTTATCAAAGAAGACCAAAATGACATCTCTGTGTTTCCGACTATGGCTGGTCAGACCAATATGAACTTGGAACGCTCAACCACAAGTTAGGCACAAATAGTCCACGTGAACACCTGGAGTGGGTAAACTTAGGAATGTCATGTTTCCTTTGAGCTGCTTCAATCCTGTCTTCCTCATAGAGTGAAGATAAATAAGGAAATAAATAACCTGGAGGGAAATACCTAATTAGTTATCTTAACTATAAATGTGAATGAGATGAACTTACCCACAAAACAGAAGCAGAAAGCAGAAAGGATTACAAAACAGAATACTACATATATTGTTTACAAGAAAATACATTTGAAGCAGTGATACACACAGGGTAAAGGTAAGGGGCTGGAGCAGACTTTGTTATACTTTAGCTGAACCTAAGAAAGGGTAGTGATCATGATCTTAGACAAAGAAAATAAATGGATCTAATTAAAAGAGATAAAGAAGAAAACTATGCCTTTGCTGAAAAGTATCTTAGACAATGAAGTCATATCAAAACTAAACATATATGCAACAAATGTTATATCATCTAAAGTTTTGAAGAAAAAATTGGATGAGATATGGGAAGAAATGGATAATAAAAATATAATAGTGGGGGAACTTTCTCAACTCAGAACTAGATAAATCTTATCGAAAAATAAATAAGAAAGAAGTTAAGGAAGTGAATGAAACTCCGGAAAAGTTTGATATTATAACTCTGGAGAAAATTGAATGAGAATAGAAGAGAATATACTTTTATCTCAGCAGTATATGGCACTACAGAAAAATTGACCATATTTTAGGATATAAAAACTTTACAACATAGTGCAAAAAAACAGAAATAGGAAACACATCACTCTTAGATCATAATGCAATAAAAATTACATTAATGGACAGTGGAAAAAGAAACTAAAAATTAATTGAAAATTTAAAAATTAAATCGTAAAAAACAAGTGGGTGAAAGGACAACTCATAGAAACAAATGATAATTTCGTTAAAGAAAGTGATGACAAATAGCCAACACACCAAAATTTATGGTATGCGGACAAAACAAAACTCAGGGGAAATTTTATATCTTTAAATTATTATAGCAATAAAGTAGGGAAGATGCAGATCAATGAATTGGGCTTGCAACTAAAAAACTAAAAGTTGGTTTTATGAAAAAAATATAATAGTACATAATATAATATATAGTATATAGTATATGTAGTAATATATAGTAATATATAGTATATATAGTATAATATAATATATAGTACATAAACCATTGACTAATTTGATTTGGAAAAAAAGGAAAAAGTCAAAATTACTAGTATCAAAAATGAAAGGAGTGGGAAGGACTTGAGTTCAAATGCAATCTCAGAAACTTAATATTTTCTATGTGACCCTGATCAAGTCATTTAACCCTGATTGTCTTACTAAAGAAAAAAATAATAAAGGGATGAATTCCCCACCCATGAAGAAGAAATTAAGATAATTATTTAGAGCTTTTTTGGCTAATTGTATGTTAGTAAATTTGACAATCAAAATTAAAAGCTTGAATATTTACAAAAATATAAATTATTCATATTAATAGAAGAAGAAATTTAAAAAACCCAGCCTTAGAAAAAAAATTGAACAAGCAGTCAATGAACTTCCTAAGAAAACATCCCTAGGACTTTTTATATTGATTCATAAACATAATCTACCAAATATTTAAAGAACAATTAATCTCAATACTATTAAGCTATTTGGAAAAATAGGCAAAGAAGTTCTGCCAAATTCCTTTTATGGTGCTGATATCCAAACCAAGAAGAGCCAACATGAAAAAAAATTACAGACCAATTTTCCTAAAAAATATCGATGCAAACATTTTAAATAAAATATTAGCAAAGAGATTACAGTAATATAATAAAAGGATCATTCTCTATAATCAGGTAAGATTTTTACCAGGAAAGTAGGACTGGTTCAATATTAGGAAAACTATCAGCATAATTAATTATATTAATAATATAGAAAATAAATGATTATCTTAATAGATGCAATAAAAGCCTTGACAAAATACAACACCCAATAATTCCCAGTAATTTTCCTAATAAAAAATAGTAGAGAGAGATAGGAATAAGTGACTTATCTTAAAATAAGTAATATTTATTTGTAGCAAGCATTATCTATAAAGGGGATAGGCCAGAAGCCTTCCCTATGCAATCAGGGGGTGAAGCAAGAATGCCCATTATCAAGTCTATTATATAATATTGAACTTGAAATGTTAGCTATAGCTATAAGAAGAAAAAGATATTAAAGATATTAGAATAAGCAATGAAGAAACAAAACTATCACTTTTTTCAGATGACATGACACTAGAAAATCCTAGATAATCAACTAAAAAGCTGCTTGAAATTATGAACAATTTTAGCAAAATTACAGGTTATAAGGTAAACCCATATAAATCATCATCAGCAAAACTTAGATGAAAAATTCTCTTTAAAAATAACTATAGGGGGTGGCTAGGTGGTGTAGTGGATAAAGCACTGGCCCTGGAGTCAGGAGTACCTGGGTTCAAATCCGGTCTCAGACACTTAATAATTACCTAGTTGTGTGGCCTTGGGCAAGCCACTTAACCCCATTTGCCTTGCAAAAACCTAAAAAAAATAACTATAGACAATATAAAATACTTGGGAGTCTATCTGTAAAACACTTTTCTCACAAATAAAGTCAGATCTAAATAATTGGAAAAATATTAATTGCTCAAGGACACAACAGCCCGGTATATTAACATTGCTTCTATCTCTAAATCTGTTGTTTCTAACATTTTTTTTTCTGATTTGTAATTTTATTTTTTTTAGAAAGATTTTATTTATTTTGAGTTTTACAATTTTTCTCCTAATCTTGCTTCCCTCCTCCCACCCCCCCACAGAAAGCAATCTGTTAGTCTTTACATTGTTTCAATGGTATACTTTCATCTAGGTTGAATGTGATGAGAGAGAAATCATATACGTAAGGAAGAAAAATAAAGTATAAGAGATATCAAGATAATATTTATAATAAGAAAAGTTTTTTCCTAAATGAAAGGTAATGGTATTCTCCATCACAGATAGCCCCAAATGATTCCTGATTGTTGCACTAATGGAATGAGTAAGTACATTAAGATTAATCATCTCCCCCATGTTGCTGTTAGGGTGTACAATGGTTTTCTGGTCTCATCTCACTCATCATCAGTTCATGAAAATCCTTCCAGGCTTCTCTGAATTTCCATCCCTCATGGTTTCTAATACAATAGTGTTTCATGACATGCATATACCACAGTTTGTTAAGCCATTCCCCAGTTGAAGGACATTTACTTAATTTCCAATTCTTTGTCACCACAAACAGGGCTGCTATGTATATTTTTGTACAAGTGATGTTTTTTACCCTTTTTTCATCATCTAGTAGTAGTAGTAGTAGTAGTAGTATTGCTGGATCAAAGGGTATGCACATTTTTGTTGCCCTTTGGGCGTAATTCCAAATTTCTCTCCAGAAAGGTTTGATGAGTTCACAGCTCCACCAACACTGTATTAGTGTCCCAGATTTCCCACATCCCTTCCAGCATTGATCATTGTCCTTTCTGGTTATTGGCCAGTCTGTGAGGTATGAGGTGGTACCTCAGAGATGCTTTAATTAGCATTTCTCTAATAAGTAATGATTTAGAGCAATTTTTCATATGATTATCGATCACTTGATTTCCCCATCTATAAATTGCCTTTGTATAGCCTTTGACCATTTGTCAATTGGGGAATGGCTTGTGTTTTTTTTTAATGTGACTCAGTTCTCTGTATATTTTAGAAATGAGTCCTTTGTCACAGATACTGCTTGTAAAGATTGTTTCCCAATTTACTACATTTCTTTTGATCTTGGTTACAGTGGTTTTGTCTGTGCAAAAGTTTTCTAATTTAATGTAATCAAAATTATCTAGTTTGTTTTTAATGATGTTCTTCATCTTTTCCTTGGTCATAAACTGCTTCACTTTCCATAGATCTGACAGGTAAACTACTCTTTGATTTTCTAGTTTGTTTATAATAGTCTTTTTTATGTCTAAATCCTGCATCCATTTTGATCTTATCTTGGTACAGGGTGTGTGGTGTTAGTTTAATTTGAGTTTCTTCCATACTAACTTCCAATTTTCTCAACAGGTTTTATCCAAGAGAGAGTTTTTATCTGAGAGAGTTTTTACTCCAATGGCTGGACTCTTTGGGTTTATCAAACAGCAGGTTTCTATAATCATTTCCTGCTATTGCACCTAGTCTATTCCACTTATTCACCCACTCTGTTTCTTAGCCAATACCAGACAGTTTTGATTACTGATGCTTTATAATATAATTTTAGGTCTGGTAAACCTAAGCCACCTTCTTTTGTACTTTTTTTCATTGAATCCTTGGAAATTCTTGACTTTTTATTTCTCCATGTGAATTTCCTTACAACTTTTTCTAACTCATTAATGTAATTTTTTGGAATTTTATTGGTAGGGCACTAAACAGGTAGCTTAGTTTTGGTAGAATTGTCATTTTTATTATATTAGCTTGACCTATCCATGAGCAGTTGATGTTTGCCCAGTTATCTAAATCTGATTTTATTTGTGTGAGAATTGTTTTGTAATTGTTTTCAAAAAGTTTCTGAATTTGCCTTGGAAAATAGACTCCCAGGTATTTGATATTGTCTGAGGTTACTTTGAATGGAATTTCTCTTTCTAACTCTTCCTGCTGTATCTTGCTAGTCATATATAGAAACATTGAGGATTTATGAAGGTTTATATCATGTGACTTTGCTAAAGTTGCTAATTATTTCTAGTAGTATTTTTTTTTTTAGTTTTGGATTCTCTAGGTATACCATCATGTCATTTGCAGATTGAGAGTTTTGTCTCTTCCTTCCCAATTCTAATTCCTTCAATTTCTTTTTCTTCTCTTAATTCTGAAGCTAACATTTATAATACAATATTGAATAGCAGTGATGATAATGGATGTCCTTGTTTCACTCCTGATCTTATTGGGAATGCCTCTAGCCTATCCCCATTGCATATAATGTTGGTTGATGGTTTCAGATAGATGCTGCTTATTATTCTAAGGATCAATCCATTTATTCTTATACTCTAGTGTTTTTAGTAGAAATGTGTGCTGTATTTTTTCTAAAGCTTTTTCAGCATCTATTGATATGATCATATGTTTTCTTGTACTTTTGTTATTGTTATAATTAATTATACTAACAGTTTTCCTAACATTGAACCAACTCTGTATTCCTGGGATAAATCCTACTTGGTCATAGTGTATTATCTTAGTGAGAACTTGTAATTGTTTTGCTAAGATTTTATTTAAGATTTTTGCATCTATGTTCATCAGGGAGATAGGTCTATCATTTTCTTTCTCTGTTTTAACTCTTCCTGGTTTAGGTATCAGCATCATATTTGTGTCATATTAAGAGAGTTCCATCTTCACCAGTTTTTCCAAAGAGTTTATATAGAATTGGAACTAAATGTTACTTAAATATTTGATAGAATTCATTTGTGAACCCATCTGGCCCTGGAGATTTTTTTCTTATGGAGTTCAATGATGGCTTGTTGATTTTATTTTTCTGAGATAGGGTTGTTGAGGTATTTAATTTCCTCTTCATTTAACCTGGGCAACTTATATTTTTGTAAATATTTGTCCATTTGACTTAGATTGTCAAATTTATTGACATAGAGTTGGGCAAAATAATTCTGAATTATTACTTTAATTTCCTCCTTTTTAGTGGTGAGTTCACCTCTTTCATTTATGATACTAGCAATTTGGTTTTCTTCTTTCTTTTTTTTTAATCAAATTGACTAGAGGTTTATCAATTTTATTGGTTTTTTCATAAGAACCAACTCTTGGTTTTATTTATTAGTTCAATAGTTTTCTTGCTTTTGATTTTATTAATTTCTCCTTTAATTTTTAGAATTTCTAATTTGGTGTTCAATTGGGGGTTTTTAATTTGTTCTTTGTTTAATTTTTTTAGTTGCATATTTAGTTCATTGATTTCCTCTTTCTCTAATTTATTCATGTAAGCATTTAAAGATATAATATATCCCCTGACAACTGTCTTGAGTGTATCCCATAGGTTTTGGTATTTTGTTTTGTTATGGTCATCATCCAGGATGAAATAATTAATTCTTTCTATAATTTGTTGTTTGATCTACTCCTTTTAAAAAATGAGTTATTTAGCTTCCAATTAGTTTTGGATCTATATCTCCCTGGCTCCATATTGCATATGATGTGAGAATGACGTATTCACTATTTCTGCCTTTCTGTAATTGATCATTAGGTTTTTATGCCCTAGTACATGGTCAATTTTTGTGTAAGTGCCATGTACTGCAGAAAAAAAGGATATTCCTTTCTATCCCCCATTCAATTTCCTCCATAAATCTATCATATCTAAGTTTTCTAGCAATCTATTTACCTCATTAACTTTCTTCTTGATTATTTTATGATTAGATTTATCTAAATCTGAGAGTGGGAGGTTGAGGTCTCCCACTGGTAGAGTTGTTTTTTTAGGTTTTTGCAAGGCAAATGGGGTCAAGTGGCTTGTCCAAAGCCACACAGCTAGGTAATTATTAAGTGTCTGAGACCGGATTTGAACCCAGGTACTACTGACTCCAGGGCTGGTGCTTCATCCACTGTGCCACCTAGCTGCCCCTCCACTAGTAGAGTTTTGCTGTCTATGTCTTTCTGTAGCTCTTTCAACTTCTCCTCTAAGAATATGGATGCTATACCATTGGGTAATACATATTTAGTATTGAAATTACTTTATTGTCTATGGTACCTTTTAAGAGGATATAGTTTCCTTCCTTATCTCTTTTAACATCATCTATTTTTACTGCTGCTTTTTCTGAGATATGGATTCTACCCCTGCTTTTTCCACTTCAGCTGAAGCAAAATATATTTTAATCCAACCTTTTACCTTTACTCTATATCAATCTCTCAGCTGCTTCAAATGAGTTTCTTTTTTTTAAATGAATTTCTTGTAAGCAACATATTGTAGGATTCTGGTTTTAATCCACTCTGCTATTCACTTATGTTGGAAGGGAGAGTTAATCCCATTCACATTCAAAGTTTTAATTACTAACTCTTTATTGCCCTCCATGCTATCTTCCCTCTGTTTGTATTTTCCCCCTTTTTTCACTTTATCCATATTCTCCAGTATTTTGTTTCTGAATACTGCCACCTTTGGTGCTCTCCTCTATCAACCCTCCCTCCCCTTTCTTTCCCCTTTCCCTTTTGCCCTTCTTCCTTCCTTCTGTTAATTCCCCCTTTTCTCCCCTCCCCCCTTTCCTTTCCCCTTTTAATACTTGAAAGATAAGTTTCTTAATTTAACTGAGTGTGTGTGTAAGTTAACTTTAAGTCAAGTCTGATGAGAGGAAAATTCAGGTGGTTCTTATTTCTTCCCTTCTTCTCCTCCATTACAATAGGTCTTTTGTACCTCTTAATGTAATGAGATTTATGCCAGTCAGTCTCCTCCATCTTCCTGTTTCCTTACTGTCTCCCTTTTTAAGGAGGTCTTTTATTTAAATCATTCTATCTGAGTCACAGAAAAGTCATGAGTGTCCATCACTACTGGCTAAGTATATTCTCTCTAATAGAGTGACAATTCTCGAGAATTTAATATTAGAGTCTTTCCCCCAGGTAGGGATATAGACAGTTTCATCTTACTGGATAGCAGTCTCATGAACAAGTCATGAGTATCCATCACTTCTGGCTAAGTATATTCTCTCTAATGGAGTTACAATTCTCAAGAGTTATGAGAATCCCCCAGGTGGGGGATAGCAGTTTTTTCCTTTTCCTTTTTTTTAAAACTTTTTCATGTATCTCTTGAGCTTCCTGTTTGATGTCCAAATTTTCTATTTAGCTTTGGTCTTTTCATCAGGAAATGTTGGAAATCTCCCAGTTCATTAAATGTCCATCTTTTCCCCTGGAAGAGAAGGCTCAGCTTTGCTGTGTAGTGGACTCTTGGCTGCATTCCAAATTCCCTTGCTCTTCAGAATATCCCATTCCAGGCCTTTCAATGCCTTAATGTTGATGCAGCCAGGTACTGTATAATCCTTACTGTGGCTCTTTGGTATTTAAATTGTTTCTGGCTGCTTGCAGGATTTTCTTTTTTATCTGATTGTTCTGGAATTTGGTCACAATAATCCTTGGTGTTTTCATTTTAGGATCTCTTTCCAGAAGGGATTGATGTATTCTTTCAATAATTATTTTTCCCTTTGGTTCCATGATATCAGGGCAGTTTTCCATCACTAAATCCTGTAATATTAAGTCCAGGTTTTTTTCCTATTCAATGTTTTCAGAAAGAACAATAATCCTCAGGTTGTCCCTTCTCAATCTATTCTCAAGGTCAGTGGTTTTGCTGATGAGGTATTTTACATTTTCTCCTATTTTTTCAATTTTTTTAACAGACTCTTTATCATGATGTTATTAGTTCCCACAGACTCCATTTTTTTTAGAAGAATTTTCTTCATTTACCTTTTGCAACTCCTTTTCCAACTGGTCAATTCTATTTTTTTCTAAGAGCTTTCCTTTTGCCCAATTGATGATTTGAGAGAATTATTTTCTTTTTGTATTTGTTCAGTTTTATTTTCCAAGGATTTGTTTTCTTGTTGCAAGCTGTTAATTTTCTCTCTCTAATTTCCCAGATAATTTTTAAACTCCTTTCTGATTTCTTCAAGGAAGTCTTTCTGTGCTGGAGACTAGATCATATTCTCCTCAGAGGTTCTAGGTCTGCATCTTCTCTCTGAGTTAGGCTCTTTTCCTCTTAGGAATTTTTCTTTTTTCTTTTTTAAAAAATATTTTATATATTTTGAATTTTTCAATTTTTCCGACTAATCTTGCTTCCCTCCCTCCATCCCCCACAAAAGGCAGTATGTTAGTCTTTACATTGTTTCCATGGTATACATTAATCAAAGTTGTATGTGATGAGAGAAAAATCATATCCTTAAGGAAGAAAAATAAAGTATAAGAGATTGTAAAATTACATAATAAGATAATGTTTTTTTGTTCTCAATTAAAGGTAATATTCTTTGGTCTGTGTTTAAACTCCACAATTCTTTCTCTGGATACAAATGGTATTCTCCATCTCAGACAGCCCAAAATTGCCCCTGATTGTTGCACTGATGGAATGAGCAAGTCCATCAAGGTTGATCATCACCCCCACCCCACCATAAGGGTGTACAATGTTTCTCTGGTTCTTCTCATCTCACTCAGCATCAGTTCATGCAAATCCTTCCATGTTTCCCTAATTCCCATCTCTCCTGGTTTCTAATAGAACAATAGTGTTCCATGACATACATACATATACCACAGTTTCTTCAGCCATTCGCACTAGTAGAGTTTTGCTGTCTATGTCTTCCTGTAGCTCTTTCAACTTCTCCTCTAAGATTTTGGATGCTATACCTTTGGGAGTATACATATTTAGTATTGAAATTACTTTATTGTCTATAGTACCTTTTAGGATGATATAGAGTCCTTCCTTATCTCTTATAACGGTATCTATTTTTGCAGCTTCCTTGTCTGAGATAAGGATTACATCACCTGCTTTTTTCATTTCAGCTGAAGCAAAATGTATTTTTCTCCAACCTTTTGCTTTTACTCTATATGTATCTCTCTGCTTCAAATGAGTTTCTTGTAAGCAGCATATTGTAGGATTCTGGTTTTTAATCCATTCTGCTACTCACTTACATTTTAAGGGGGAGTTCATCCCATTCACATTCAAAGTTATAATTACTAACTCTTTATTGCCCCCCCATACTATCTTCCCTCTGTTTGTATTTTCCCTCTTTTTTCTTTTTATCCATATTCCCCAGTATTTTGTTTCTGAATACCACTACCTTCAATGTCTTTGCTCTCCTGTATCAATCCCCCTCCTCATCCCCCCTACCTCTTTTCTCCTGTTAGCACTTGAAAGGTAAGATAAGTTTCTTAACTTAAGTGAATATGTGTAAATTAACTTTAAGCCAAGTCTGATGAGATGAAGATTCAAGTGGTTCTCACCTCCTCCCTTCTTCCCCTCTATTACAATAGGTCTTTTGTACCTCTTGATGTAATGAGATTTACCCCATTCAATCTCCTCCATCCACCCATCATCTTTCCCCTTTTAAAGGAGATAATTGTTTTTAAATCATTCTATCTGAGTCCCGGAAAGTTGATGAGTGTCCATCACTTCTGGCTAAGTATATTTTTCTCCAGTAGAGTTACAGTTCTAGAGAGTTATTAGAGTCTTTCTCTAAGGTAAGGATTTAGCTTGTTTCATCTTATTGGATAGTAGTTTTTTTCTTTACCTTTTTTTAACCTTTTCATGTGTCTCTTGAGCCTCCTGTTTGAGGTCCAAATTTTCTATTTAGCTCTGGTCTTTTCATCAGGAAATGTTGGAATTCTCCCAGTTCATTAAATGTCCAACTTTTCTCCTGGAAGAGAAGACTCACCTTTGCCAGTTAGTGGATTCTTGGCTGCATTCCAAGCTCCCTTGCTCTTCAGAATATCTCATTCCAGGGCCTTCAATCCCTTAATGCTGATGCAGCCAGGTCCTGCATAATCCTTACAGTGGATCCTTGTTATTTAAATTGTTTCTTTCTGGCTGCTTGCAGGATTTTCTCTTTTATCTGATTGTTCTGGAATTTGGCCACAACAATCCTTGATGTTTTCATTTTAGGATCTCTTTCCAGAAGGGATTGATGTATTCTTTCAATAACTATTTTTCCCTCTGGTTCCATGATATTAGGGCAGTTTTCCATCACTAAATCCTGTAATATTAAGTCCAGGTTTTTTTGTCCTATTCAATGTTTTCAGAAAGAACAATAATTCTCAGGTTGTCCCTTCTCAATCTATTCTTGAGGTCAGTGGTTTTATTGATGAGGTATTTTACATTTTATTTTATTTTTTCAATCTTTTGGTTTTTTGTTTAACAGAATCTTGTTGTCTCATGAAGTCATTAGTTTTCACAGATTCCATTCTTTGTTTTAGAGATGAATTTTCTTCATTTACCTTTTGCAACTCCTTTCCCAATTGATCAATTCTATTTTTGAAGGACTTTCCCATTTGCCCAGCTGATGATTTGAGAGAATTATTTTCTTTTTGTATTTGTCCAATTCTATTTTCCAATGTTTTGTTTTCTTCTTGCAATGTATTAATTTTTCTCTTGAGTTTCTTTTCGCAACTATTCCAATTGATCTTTAAACTCCTTCCTGATTTCTTTGAGGAAGTCTTTCTGGACTAGAGATCAATTGATATTCTCCTCAGAAGTGTTAGGTCTCTCTAGGTTAGAATCTGGTCCTTCTAATTATTTCTCCATGGGTCCCCCCTTTTTGCTGTTTTTTTCCTTCATTTTTCTAGGATCTTGTATTGGAGGGTGTCTCTCAGAGGTTTGCTTTTGAAGATCCATCCTTCTAAGAATTTTTCTATGGACCCTTCTTTCTCTGGCCTTTCTTCATTTTCCTAAGACCTTCTGTTGGGGAGGGGCTGGTTCACAAAGGTTTGGTGTTGAGATCCCTAGAGGCTTTATTCACTGGGTTTAGTAACTCTAAGTGGCCTGGCCAGTGGGCTGCCTTGGTTGGTTGATTGCTTTCTCTGGAGTGTCTGTGACCTTGATTTGAGGCCCTCTCCCTTGGCTTGGAGGGCATGTTTGAAGCTGCTTAATACTTTTATCTTTGAACAAAGGTGGGCTTTGCCTTTGGGCAAAGCTGAGGGAGCTCTCCTGCTCACATCTGAGCCTGGGGTGGAGGTGGACTGTAATTGTGTTTGTTTTGGGAAGAGGCTTCAGCTGAAATGAAGGTATGAACTCTGAGTTCCTTTAGACCAGAGGAACCCAGGGATTGATGTCTGCAACTCTCCCACACTTGAACTCACCCTCTAGCCTTGCTGGCAAGCTCCAGGCAGTCAGTACCACAACCAATGTTTCTGTTCCCTAGTTGGCCCATGCCCCTGTGGCTGATCAGGCCAGTCCTGCTCTCAGGCTGTTAGGTTCTTGCCCCACTACTGAGTCCCACTCTCAGGCTCTCAGGCTCTCATCCTCTCCTGTACTCCTGGCAGAGTCCACCCTCTGTGCCCAGGTTCAGCCATGATCCCAGAAGACAAACATTGAGGTAAATTTTTTTTCTCCTAGCTTCTCTTTCTGGATTTTGTAGATTGGATTTCTGTTAAGAGATTTGTTTCATATTATATATGGGGGAAAATCAGGAGACTTTAGTACTGTGCTTGTCTTCTCTCTGCCATCTTGGCTGGAAGTGGTTTCTAACATTTAAAGAATTTAAAAGAGAATAAATTTTTCCAATTACTGATTTGAGTGCTTCTTTAGTAAATGAAATGATTTCTATTTTGTGTTTTCTATCTGATATCCTTGAAGGATTGATTTTTAAATTTAATCATAAAACGAAGTTAGGATTCACTTAAAACAATATATATATATAGTTGAACTGTGTTTTGTTTTGTTTATTAATGATAATCTTTCAGAAAACGAAATCCTCCCAACAGCTCTATTTTAACCTGAATGGATCTAGAAGGGGCATTTAGATCATGCAGTGAGTAGTGTACCCGACCTTGGAGTCAGGAGGATCTGAATTCAAATTTGAGTTCAGGCATTTAATATGTACTTAGCTGTGTGACCTTGGGCAAGTCACTTAACCCCATTGCCTTGCAAAAATAAAAAAAAATAAATAAAGAATGGATCTGGAAAAGGAAGTCAGCCTCAGAATATATATATATATATATATATATATATATATATATATATATATATATATATATTTATATATTTATATGTTATATCCTAGGTAGATAGTCAAAGTAATAACAAAAGTAATGCAGTCAGCTTATTCTATCCAAGAAAGAAGATGATCTTAGTCAACAATGAAAGATTTGACTATTCGATTGCTCGATTGCAAAGCACTGATCTTTGAGATATTCTTTTCTTTTCATCTTAAATTAAGAGTTTATTTCTTTTTCCCCCAATTATATTTCAATAGAGTTTTCAACATTCGTTTTTGTAGGATTTTGAGATCCATATGTTTCTCCTTCCTTCCATTCTCCCACCCTCCCCTAGACAGTAAGTAATCTGATATAGTTTATACATATAAAGCCATGTTAAACCTATTTCCATATTAGTCATGTGAAAGAAGAATCAGAACAACAAAAAACATGAGAAGTAAATAATAGAATATTTATGTATATATAGAATAGAATAATAGAAAATAATAGAAAATTTAAAAAGTGAAACTCATATGCTTTGGTCTACATTAAGACTTTATAGTTCTCTCTTTGAATGTGGATGACATTTTCCATTGCAACTTTTAGAGTGATCTTTGATCACCATTCTGCTGAGAAGAATCAAGTTCGTCATAGTTGATCACCACACAATGTTGCTGTTAATGTTAAAGAGAGATAGTTCTACA
The DNA here is from genome assembly GCF_037893015.1 of Macrotis lagotis. Taxonomy (NCBI): domain Eukaryota; kingdom Metazoa; phylum Chordata; class Mammalia; order Peramelemorphia; family Peramelidae; genus Macrotis; species Macrotis lagotis. The sequence continues at coordinate 267,196,968 of NC_133659.1, read as the reverse complement.
GACTGAAACACATTTTTTTCTTTCTTTCACTTTATTTCTCCTGAGGTTTTTATCTTTGTAGCGAGGGGGCATTTTGTTTATTCTTAAACAAGAATATTTTAGTAATATGTAAATAAATTAAAGAAAGTAAAACAATGTAAACTAAAAAAAGGAGAACTAGTTCCGCTGACTTTCCTCAGCATCTGTTTAGATAAGTCTTTCTAGGTTTTTTGAAATCCCTTCCTCATGATTTGTGACAGAGCAATTGTACTCCATCATCTCCATCATATTCATATACCACAATTTGTTCAGTCATTACCAAATTGATGAGAATCTCCCTTTTTCCAATTCTTTGCCACTACAGAAAGAGCTTCTATAAATCTATAATTTTTTTTTATCCATGGGGGTCTTTTCTCCTTTTTTATATTTGAGATGGTCTTTTAAGGGTAACTGGAAATAGATAGATATATATTGTGATCCTAAAGCTTGACTTATTCCTTTTGTTGCTAAATGACTAAGATCAAACATTTAAACAGTGCTTTTCCAACATTTTACATGCTTTATTTCATTTAATTTTCATAACAACTTAATGAGGTAGGTGCTATTATATCTGTAGTATAGATGAGGAAACTGAAACAGGAAAGGGTCAAATGACTTGGTCAGGCTCCCAAAGTGGGTATCTAACTCAAAGTTATACTTGGGTCTTCCTGACTTCAAGCCCAAATTTTTATTCATTTTACTACCTAACTGCCAAAAGAGTCTTCTGTTCTAGGTTTTAGAATTAAGTAAGTTCTTTAGACACCATAGTCATCATGAATGTGTGTGTATAGTCTTGGAGAAGAGAATACCTGAGGATCATGAGAGGAGTATAATAACTGTCTTCCAGTATTTAAAGAGTTATTCTATGGAAGAGGAATTAGATTTGTCCTCCCAAGGGAACCAAAAGAAAGGGTGAAAGTTGAAAAGAGAAAGATTTAGATTTGATGGCAGAAAAAGATTACTGATAATTGAGTTGTCCCAAAATGGAACAGACTACTTCCAAAGAGGGTGAGTTCAGTGACTGAACTACTTTATTATAGGGTCATGTTTCTAGAGCCAGTAACAGTCTTAAAGGTTATCTGCTCCATCATCCTCCACAGTTTTAAAATAGAGGAAATTTGAGGTCCAGAGAAGTTATGGGATTTGCTCAATCTCATACAGGTAATGTCAGAACAGGATTTGGACCTAAATCTTTCTGACTCCAATTCCAGCAATTCAAGTAATATTCAATGCTGTCTTCAAAAGTCTCTTCCAGTTCTAAGTAAATAAACATTATTGTGAGAATAATAGTTCACAAACAACCTTAGAATTTATGGACTGGATATGAGAGCCATGAAATTCATTTATGGAAGACTGCTTCTTTTTGGATATTGGACTTCTCCCTTCTTCCTTTCCTTTGTTAGTTACTTCTAAACTCTATGTTATTTAACTTCTGGACTCTTCTGACCATTATCTTTGTTCCTTTGTCTAGTATATCAGTGGTAAGAAATCAATCAGACTCACTTCATAAAGAAACTATAAAATATGTGACTTTTGTCTTTCTTATTGCACTATTCTAGTTTGAGGGTTATTGAGTTCTAGTTATCCTGCACTGATAGATAATAGTAATGAAGCAGTCAGTAGAGCTAATTAGATATATGTGAATATAATGCTCCTTTGAAGAGTCTTTGTTGACTTCCTGGCTTCCTCCTGTCATGGTCTAAAGACTACTCTTCCTGGGATCCTAGTAACCACTCCCTACTTCATTCCTCTGCTCCTTTTAGGTAACTGGGTGATGCCAGAGGATTGTCTGTTAGCGCTGGAGTCAGGAAGACTTATCTTCCTGAATTAATAACTGTGACCATGGATAATTCATTTAACACTGTTTGCCTCAGTTTCCTCATCTGTATAATAATCTGGAGAGGATGGCAAACTACTCTTGTGTCTTTTCAAAGAAAACCTCAAATGGGGTCCCAAGAAATGAATATGATTGAGAATAATTGATTAATGCTTTTTCCTCCCCATCCTCATTACATTGTTCTCTTTTGTTTTTGTTTTGTTTTTAGGTTTTTCAAGGCAATGGGGTTAAGTGGCTTGCCCAAGGCCACACGGCTAGGTAATTATTAAGTGTCTGAGGTCGGATGTGAACCCAGGTACTCCTGACTCCAAGGCAGGTGCTCTATTCACTGCACCACCTAGCCGCCCCATACATTGTTCTCTTATGTTTCACTATAATAATAAGGACTAACAGGGACTTTGATCTTCACAATAACCCCATGAGGAACATGGTGTTATTATCACTATTTCATAGATTGGGAACTTAAGCCTGAGATTGTGTTTTACCTAGAGTTAGACAACTTGTAAATGTTTGAGGCAGGATTTGAACCTAGTTCTTCTTGACTGCTGCCCCAGACACATACTGGCTGTATGTGATCCTGGACAGGTTACCTAACTTCTGTTCATCTCAGTTTTCTCATCTGTAAAATGGAAATGATTATCACATTCCATGGTCATTCTTTCTATAAAGTGAGATATTTTAAAATACTTTGCAAACCTTGTATTACGACTTGATATTGTTATTATGCATCATTAATGACACTTTGCCTTAATGATCTGTATCTTTTTGTGTAACTGTTTGTCTCATAAGTGCTATTTAGATCTAGAATGAGAAGGAATAATGAACTAGTTGGATATAGGCCATTTCCTGAAACTAAAATCTTTTTGAAAGAAAAAACAACACATTATTTAAGCACACACTGAAAAATAACACTAATTGTAGACTCTACAAATCTTTTATGAAAAGCTTGGTTTGAGGTCAAAAAATGTGGAGTCTTATATCATGACCAATAAAAGAAAATGCAACCTAATTTTCTGGGACCAAAAGAAGAGATCAATGTCATGCCTGCCTCTCAGGAAGCTTTATGATCTGCTCAGTTGGATTTCTTAATTTTTTTTAAGTATAGATATATTTTTTAGTTAAGTATGTATTTCAACTGAAATTTTTCCTCGTCTTAAAATTAAGGTAGATAGTCTTGGGACATAGGTAGTGGCTGCCTTGAAAGATGATTTATTGAGGTTTCTTACATTCTTTCAATTCTATTTGGTAGAATTAGTCTAGTGAAAAAAAATTATTTTCATTTTTGGACAGCAGAAAACCTCTTTGGGAGCATTATTTAGACACATTTGTTTTTTATTTAGGAGATATTTATACTTTATATGTTCAAATTTTCTCTAGGAATACTTGTTATTTCATAATGTATGCAAAGGTCTTTGAAGAATTTTAAATGCTATAATGATGCTGCTTATTTATACTTGTGATTTTTGTTGAAGATCATGGAATCCGTCTATCCCCATCCCTAACCCCAACAAGGACCAAGATATTAGGATACAGAAGAGAAGGTAGGAGAGAGGGATTGGAAATTCATTCTCTTTCAGAAGAAATGAAAAAGGATTATTTAAAACCATGTAGGATGTTAATTTTAGGATTTCCTACTTAGTAAATCCTATTCAGACTATATCCTGAGAGCTTTGGAGTTGTATTGAGAATGGGACACAAATGGGGCTCTCAGTGATTGTAACCAAAAGAGTTATGTTATTATTTTAGATATAATCCATTCTTTAAACTTTAAATATGTGATCTAGGGTGCTGAAAAAAAAGGAGTCTGTTGTCTGCACATGCTTAGATGATGCTTCTAGACTGAGATGTTTTTTCACATGCTCACTTGAAAGGAACTGTTTTGGTCCAAGGTTTAAGGGCCACAGGCTTGTACCAACAAATGTAGAACTTCACAACAGCTGTTTTAGTTATGACCCTTGGTGTAGCTAACGCTGTTCATAAGAGACAAGTATTATATATAAAACCTGACATTGTGAGAATTATTCAGTATTTTCCCACAGTTTTCCTTCTGGGAGGAACCCTAATAATACAATATTTAATTATAAAATCTAATAATATAATGTTTAATGATAGTAACTATAAAGTCTGGCCCTTTGTAAAAAAATCAATTTCATAAACACAAGTTGCCCCAGATATGGTTAGGTTAGATGAACCTAGATGAGCTTTTGAGATTCTGTATTCCTCTTGATGCTACTACTTCATAAAAATGACCTCATTTCTAATAACTTATGTTTATATAGTACCTTAAAGTGTTCAGAATATTCATTTTGTCTTATCTGAGTCTCACTTCATTCCCATAAGGTAGGTAGTTTTATTATAGATTATTACATTTTAACAGATCAGGTTAAATAATTTCCTAAAGTCATACAGTTATGAAGTCTAAGAGCTGGATGACTTAGTGAATAGAGCACTGGAATTAGGTCAGGAAGACCTTAGTTCAAATTCTGCTTCATACACTTGCTAGTTTTGTGACTCTGGTTAAGTTACTTAAATTCTCTCAGGCTCAGTTTCCCTATTTGTAAAATGGAGACAAAAGCATCTATCTTTTCTTTTTAGGTTTTTTCCAAGGCAAATGGGGTTAAGTGGATTGCCCAAGGCCACACGGCTAGGTAATTATTAAGTGTCTGAGACCAGATTTGAACCCAGGTACTCCTGACTCCAGTGCTTTATCCACTGCACCCTTTATCCAACTGCCCCCAAGAGCATCTGTCTTATGAAATTATAAAGTACTTTGAAAATTTTAAAGTGCTCTGTAAATGCTAGTTATTATTGTTATTATTACCATTAGATGACTATTATGTAGCAATAGTTTTTCAAAAAGTGTCCAACTCTCTACTACAGGTATTCTAAAAATGATAATAGTAAAATATAGTCTATATCTCTTCCTTTGGATTCTGAATTTGTTTCAATTTAGGAATTAGTTGAATCTACTCAAAATTACAAAAACTAGAGGTCCTGCCCAACAGATACATAGAAACCACTGAAATAAAATGAGATTGTCTTAAATACTACCAAATGTAACATGCTTTTGAACATATTGTGGGACAATGAGGATAGGAGATTCCACTGTGAGATATTAGGTTCATTTCTAGATTATGATAGCTGTTTCTTTCAAACATAGACAATTATTAGCTTCCTCAGGGAAGAACTAGATTGTGCCTTGCATCATAGTAACAAAGATAATTCTAATTAGTAAATTCCTTCATTGTGAAGTGTATCAACACTGTTTTAGGAACACTTTTAGTGCCTAGCTTGGCAGAGATCTTGCCTCCAAATTGCTTATATGAAAGCTATAAAATTTCACAAGATCAATTCTAAATGAAAAATATTATGAAAACTTCTATCTGCATGCTACTATGAACATCCTTATGAAACATTTTAAATCTCAATCCTTTTTTCTTCCAAAACTAAGAAAAACAAGAACATAAAATCCAGGAAATTAATTTTTATTTCTTTGTGAGAAGTTTGTTTCTTATGGATTAAGTCACAGAGTTTAGAGGAAATGCAAAACTATTAATAATTTAGAAAAACTCTTTTTGCTTAATTATAAAACTGATTAATAAACTGTACTTAAAGATGTTAAATATTTAAAATTAATGCTATGCATGATTTATTCTCACTATAGATGTATGTTATTCTTTTTAAAATTATTTTTAAATAAATTATTTGAATACTTTTTGGCTATCAATAAATGGAGATGTAAGAATAGCCTTTGGAGGACATTTCCAGGCAATTTTAATACCTGGAAAAGACTTATCCTTTGGGAGTCATTGGCCTAACTTTTCACCTTTGGATTGAATTATCTGATTTATGTCAAAACAATTCTTAGCAGACAAACAATTTATTAATCTGCATTCAACTTGTTTAACAATTCCAAAATGAACATTCAAGATAAAGCTTGGAAAATGTAAAAAAATTTAAAATAATAGCCAGCTCCTGATTAGCTGTGTTGATCCTAAGAATGAATGGAAAAATAAATGATCTACAGATGATGATTCATAATATCAATGCTGGATTGAAACATGTTTTATAATCTATCTTTCCATATTTATTTTATTGGGAAGTGGAAAGAGGGAGCATGATCTCTGTCTTGAAGTATTTAAAGGACAATCATGTGAAAGAAGGATTAAATTTGGTCTGTTTTACCCTAGGGAACAGAACTAGGAGCAAAAAGGGAAAAAATAACCTCCCAATAATTAGATCTATCCAAAATTGGAATGGAATGTCCTAGGTGATTATGGTTTCACTTCACCAAAGATCTTCAAGTAAAGAATACTCTTTGGGGAGTATTCCTATTAGGTTTATATCATCTTTGGGATCCTTTCCTACTTTGGATGTGTGATTTGGATAAATGAAAACCTTCAGAAATCAATAGTTTATACTACATACCATGATAAGTTCCAATTTTACAATCTAGATATGAAAAGTCACATCATTAAAAAAATGAAAGAACAGAAGCAGTTATTTTGTATAAGAACTATAGCCAAGTTGAGGAGGGGAGGGAGAATTCTTAGTTAAACAAGAGCTAGAAGTAAACTTTAAAGCTTAAAATATACTTTTTATAGTTTATTTCTTTTTATTCTGTTTCCTCTTTCACAACATGATTAATATGGAAATAGGTTTTACATGATTTCACATATTTAGTATATCAAATTGCTTATCTTAGTGATGAGGGAGGTAGGAAGAAAATTTGGAACTCAACATTTTGTTAATAATGAATGCTAAAGGGGCGGCTAGGTGGCACAGTAGATAGAGTACTGGCCTTGGAGTCAGGAGTACCTGAGTTCAAATCTGGCCTCAGACACTTAATAATTACCTAGCTGTGTGGCCTTGGGCAAGCCACTTAACCCCATTGCCTTAGAAAATCTAAAAAAAAAAAACCAAACAATAAAACAGTTTCCTGTGTGGTCTTGGGCAAGCCACTTAACCCCATTGCCTTGTAAAAAAAATAATTAATGCTAAAAATGATCTTTACATGTATTTAGAAAAATAAAATACTAATTTAAAAAGGTAAAAAATAGATAATGTAAATGATATCAAATTGGAAAAAGCTTTTGTATGAGCAAAATAGTGTCAACTAGAATAAGAAGAAAAGGAGTTATTTGAAGATTTTTTTTTTGCAGGGAAAAAAACTTATGATGGAGGTCTGATAATTGAGATATATAGGGAATTGATATGATATTCCTCAATAGATAGATGGTCAAAGGACTTGGGAAATTTTCTAAAGAAGAAATACAGACTACCAATAATAATAATAATGTTTTAGCCTTCATTTTTGAAGAAGACCATGACATTAGGGAGATGATGTCATGACAAGCACATGATTTGGATTTGAGTGAGGGGTTGCTCTGCTAGATCACCAACCTCCCTTTCTCCTCCAGAGTCATCTGACTCCAGTGGCCAGATATGAATCAGGATGACTGGAGATGGCCCTGGATGTGAGGCAATCAAGGCTGAGTGACTTGCCCAAGGCTACACAGCTAGTAAGTTGGATTTGAACTCCCATCTTCCTGACTCCAAGACCAGTGCTCTATCCACTGTGCCACCTAGCTGCCCTAAAACTACAGACAACTATATAGAAGGACCCTAATTAATAGCAGAGATGCAAATTAGAACAACTTTGAGATTCATATGTCTACATCAGTAAAGATGAAAAAGGCAAAATGATAAATATTGGAGGGGTGGTGGAAAGACAGGAACACTAATACACTCTTTTTAAAAAGTAAAAAAATTTTTTCAAGGCAATGGTGTTAAGTGACTTGCCCAGGTGACACAGCTAGGCAATTGTTAGGTGTCTGAGACCAGATATGAACTCAGGTACTCCTGACTTCAGGGCCAGTGCTCTATCTACTGTTCTATCTAGCTGCCTCCACTAATGTACTCTTGCTAAAACTGAATTGCTCCAGCTATTCTAGAAAATAATTTGGAATTTAAAAATCATTCATACCTAACCCTTTGACTAAACACCACCACTAGTAACAGAACATCTCAAGGAAGTCAAAAAAGAGAAGTCCTCAAATAGACAAATATTTATAGTCGCATTTTTTTGGAAGCGGAAAAGAAATGGAAGTAAAGTGGATACCCATTGATTGTGGAATTGTTTGTGGTATGAAAGTGTGAAAATATATTAGGTAGCTAAATGGTACTGTGGATAGAAAGTGACTCTGGGAGTAAGAAAGAACTGAATTCAAATATTGCCTTAGGTACTTTTTAGCTGTGTGACCATGGACAACCCATGTAACCTCTCTTAGATCTATTCCTTATTTGTAAAATGGATATATAACAGTACCTGTATCATTGTGAAGATTTAATGAGTTAACATATGTACAGTGTTTTGCAAACCATACAACCCATTATTGTCATGATGTGACAAATGACAAAGATGAAGAAATGAGAGTTGTTATCCATGGACTTCACCAGATCCCCAGGGCATCCATGATAAAAAATGTTAACCACTCCCAAACTATGGGTACTACCTATTGACCTAATACATTTAAAGCTTTTTGAGGGTAAGGAACTGTCTTTTGTCTCTAGAGCTTTGAATCCTTAAAATTTAACTCAGTCTTGGGCAATTAGTAGGTGGTCAATAAAAGTTTATTAATTGATATCTTTTTAACTGTTCTTTATTCATTAACTTCTTGATGATTAAACTGGTGGTAGTTACTTAGCCAAAGGATTCTGGGACATTATGTTACTGAGGAATCACAGTGGCATTTTTTGAGTTAACGTTTAGTTGCAGTTGCTGAGTAAAATGTATTCTGTGAACAGTAGTTGGGGAGGGAAACTTTGCTTTTTATAACTTTCCTAAAGTGAAATTTGGAAGCCAAATATATTCCTGTTGGGGATATCATGTTCTAAGGTATCTAAGGCTCTTATGTATTGTGGACTTATGAAGCTAGAGTTATAGGAACTCTAATCTTTTGCATGTGTGAAAACAGTTCTTTCTATGTATGTGATATATATATTTTAAATATGCATTTCATGTAATATGTTATAATTCAACTTAATTTTGTTCTGTTTACATGTCTGCAACAGTGTGCAAAATTAATGTAATATAAATTCACATTCTTACAGAATTTAATTATGGAAGCTATGGCTCCATGAAAATAAATGAATAATTCTGAGGAGAGGGTTTACTAGTACACATGTGTGAGGTAATAAATTTACACCTTTTAAGCTTCTATTATGTAACAGGTGCTGGAAAAAGATTAAAAATTGAACAGTCATTATCCTCAAAATGAGTTTATATTCTATCAGGGGAGATTATATGTACATAAAAGGTATTGAAGTGATATATTCAAAATAAATATGAAGTAGTTTCAAGAGCATTTGGGGGAACAGGAAAAGCTTGATGTAGAAGGTGACAGGACCTGAGCTCTGAAGGAAACAAAATTATAAGAGGGAGAGGTGAGAAGGGAATGTTTCCTACATTGGATATAGGCCAGTATAAAAGTATGGAGACAGCTTGGTGGCACAGTGGATTGAGTTTTAGTCTTAGAGATAGGACAAGTGTTCGAATCTAGTCTCAGACACTTGACACTAGCTGGGCAAGTAACTTAACCCTGATTGCCTCACATTCAGGACCATTTCCAGTCATCCTGATTCATCTCTGGCCACTTGGACCCAGATGACTTTGGAGGAGAAAGTGAAGCTGATATCTTAGAGTAGTACTCCCCCAAAAAGTCTAATTCATGTACTTGTCATGGCACCATCATTATCATGGAGGCAAAAAATGTATCATATGTGAGCAAAACCAAGAAGCTCAGTGTGATTGAGGAGAAATAGGAAAGCTGAGAAGTTAGATTTGGGGCAGACTGGGAACATCTTGGAAGGTCAAATAAAGCTTTTATATTTGATCCTAGATGCAAAAGATATCCATTGGGATTTACCAAATAAAAGAGTGATATAATCAGACTGGGGACTTAAGAAAATCGTTTTGATTGTTCTGTGGTAGATGAATTGGGGAGAAGAGAGATTGGAAGCAGTGAGATCACTTAAGAGTTCTCATGGGCAGAAAATAAAATGGTCTCTGTGTAAATTGAGAGAAGGTGACTATGAAGAACATGAGTTATGATATGGATCAAGAAATAATAAGATTTGGGAGCGGCTAGGTGGCACAGTGGATAGAGTGCCATCCATGGAGTTAGGAGTACCTCAGTTCAAATCTGGCCTCAGACACTTAATAGTTACCTAGCTGTGTGGCCTTGGGCAAGCCATTTAACCCCATTTATCTTGCAAAAAAAACCCCTAAAAAAAAAGAAATAATATTTGGTAATTGATTGGCTATATGTATTGGGGAAAATGAGGAATCAAACTATAGTAACAAGCATTTGGACCTGAGAAGGATGATGGTACTCTTGTTAAAACAGTAAGTCCAAGAAAAAATGAGTTTTAAGGAAAATGTATTGTTTTGTTTTGGACATTTTGAGTTTGAGATGTCTAGAGAATATTTAATTTGACTAGTAATAACAATATCATTTATGTAATACTTTAAGGTTTGCAGAGTGTTTTGCACACATTCTCTCACTTGATCCTGATTGTAGGTATTGCTGTTATCTCCATTTCACATATGGAGAAACTGACTTACCCAGGTCTCTCAAATAGTATTTGTGGCAGTATTTGAATTTGCATCTTTCTTACTCCACTTCCTATCCTGCATCTACTAAATACCAAAAGACATTTGATTATACATGATGGGATAGAGCTGAGGATAGACTGGGCTTGGATAGAGATACTAGTCAGGCATCTTCTTCAAGATAACAATTTAACCAATGGAAGATGATGAAGACACCCATTGAGAGAATATTGAGAAAGGGACTGAGCCCATTGTATATATGTTTATAGTCTGTTTTCTCTTTCAAAGGGTTATAGGATTTAGAATTGCTATGTGCCTCAAGATCCTCTTTTACCATCTCTCATTTTTGCAAGTAAGATGGCTTAGACTAAGAATGGTGAAATAGTTTATTTTCCATAACATAGAAGTATGTAGTAGATTTAAACCAAGTCATCTTACTCCAAATCCAGTTCTCTTTCCGTTATATAAAACCAATTCTTTCCATGTAGATAAATACAATGGAATGTGAAAAATACCCAACAGATGCAATCCATGTCCTGGAGCTTTGAGTTCTGGGCTTACATGGACTCATTTTAGTTTTGTGAACTTTCCTCAAAAAGCACATCTTTGGCTCGCGTCTCCATCAAGAATTTCTCTTGGAAATCATCTTGGAATTTGACTTATTTTGACTTCACCCAGGCTTCCCATGAAAATTTCAGAATATGGTTAGCTGTCTAGGTCTCCAAAGATTTGGGTAAATGGACCCCAGCTACACTGTAAGTACTTAAGCTTAACAATTTCAGATCCAGTACAACCTTCATTTCAACCCAAATGAGGAGTGAAAAAAACATGAAGGGTTTCAAAAAAAAGTTACTGTATTATAAGACATGCCTCCTTCCTTACTGAGGAAGGGGACATCTGGACACAGAGAAATGCTGTAATCTTTTTTGTATCAGAAAGAAATTTTGTGGCTCTTTTTCTATACTATTGGGAGTACTCTCCATTCTGTGTTGACCCCCATTTTCTAAGCTTGACCTTGGTCATACTCTGTGGGGCAGGAATATATATAGTGCTAATGGACAACCCTCAGGTATTAGCCACTCCTTAAGGACCACCCCTTTGTAATGCACAGTGGAAAACCATACTATACTGGGGTTAAACTCCCATCAAAGAAAATCTACTTGAATTGTCACTTCCTTGTGGAGTTTTTTCCTATGCAGCTCCCAGCTAGACTACCCCCTTCTTTTTCCTCTTCCTTTCTCTAAACTGGATCCATGTACTCCAGTTCCATACTATTGGACCCATATGGTCCCAGTTCTATGTGACTGATCCCTTGTTTCCCTTTTCTTAACTGTTTTGCTATTCTCTCCAATTGTCTCCTTGTTTAATTAATCTCTTTAGAAACTACTATCTGCTTAGAAACTCATACTCTTTAATTTGACTATCCTATTTGTTATTCTTCCCCAGTCATATCTTACCTCATTAAAGGTCTTAAATGTGATTCCCATTAGGGATTAGTGGTTTCCTGTCTTCTCTCTAACCCTTCTTTTCCTCAGCTCTGGCAATCAGCTTGTCCTTTAAGTCAATACTAAGATTTCTATATTTCTGCTTCTCCAAATAACCTAACTTGTGAATTTTTGTCATAGCTTGCAAAATTTTGTGTAGCCTGTGAAAAAAAGTCCAAGCCTTTATTGTCTCCCTGAGTCAGAAAGTTGACGATTTTGTCACCCAAACAAACCACAATGGTCCCCCTTCAGTTTCCCATCCAAATACCTCCTTCCCCCACTACAATCATTGTTTTCGCATGTATATGTGTGTGTGTGTGTGTGTACTCCCCCCCAGAAGACAAATTAAGTTATTAGAAAACTTCAAGAAACCTATAGTTTTCTGATGACAAGTCAAATAAACTCTTGCTTCCTACAGATATGGCTACATTTTCATTAATGGATAAAAATTAATTAATTAGTAAGTAATCCTAGTTTTCATAGTTTATCCCTCCTCTTTTGTGAATGCAGAATACCACTTAAATGTTTAGAATGATAAAACATGCTTTAAAAATTGATGTTGGATGTAAAGACTAACAGACTGCCTTCTTTGGGGAATGGGGGAGGGAAGCAAGATTAAGGGAAAAATTGTAAAATTCAAAATAAATCAAATCTTTCTTAAAAAATGATGTTGGGGTTAAAAATATCAACAAAAATAATAGAACCCCATCTTGATGTATTTGAAATGATGATTTTAGAATCATAGATTTGGAGCTGAATGGAGCCCTCCTCTTTACCCTCCATTTTATAACTCTATAACCAGAGACATGGAAAGGTTAAATGACTTGCTCATTATCCTAGAGCTAGTTACCATTTGAGATAGGATTTGAACTCAGTTTTTCTTGATTCTAATCCAAGCACCCCGTATACTACTCAATAGAAATGACAGGGAACAAAAGTCAAATTACTGAACTTGGGTACCATTGAACCATTATAGGAGAGCATGATTAATAAGGATTTGAAATGAAAGATAAATGAGAAGACCTAAAGAAACTATTTATTTTCAATGAATCAAAACCAATAGATCTTTTTTTTTTGGCAAGGCAATGGGGTTAAGTGACTTGTCCAAGGTCACACAGCTTGTAATTATTAAGTGTCTGAGGCTGGATTTGAACTCAAATCCTCCTGACTCCAGGGTGGATGCTCTATCTACTGCACCATCTAGCTGCCCTAAAGTCAAGAGATCTTGACAAAACTCCACATGTCCTTTGGTAGTGAAAGGATTGACCAATGGTCTTTGGAAAATTGTTTCAAGTGAAAAAAGTGCAATAGAATTGGAGAAAAATGAAGTTTCTGACTTTCAACAAAGTAGAGTGCAGGATATTCAAACTGTAGCCTGTTCTTGACTGCATTATTAAAGGATGAATTGTGGGCATTTTAAAAGGGAAGTTGTATTCATAAAAGGCCCCTGTGAATTCATGAAGAATGGGTCATGCCAGACAAACTTAAATTCCTTTTTTGATAGGATTACAAAACTAAGGGAATGTCTTAAACACAACACATTGGCATGACAGTAAAGCACTTAGTAAGGTCACTTATGTAATCTTGTAGACAAAATGGAGAAATATTTATTCTTTTTTTAGGAGAAATCAAAGCAGTGAGAGTCCTTTAACTCTTGTAGGGTTGTCCAAAGAGGCAGAATTTAGCTCTTGAATTTAATAGGCAGCAGAAACCATATTTTTATTTTAAAATTTTAATTTATTGAAGTTAAACTGAATTATCTATAATTTGAAGATTCTAATCCCTTCTCTCTCTCTTTTTTTTTGACAAGGTAATGGGATTAATTGACTTGCCCAAGGTCAAGCTAGGTAATTATTAAGCATCTGAGATCTCATTTGAACAGGACTGATACTCTATCCACTGTGCCACCTAACTGCCCCCCCTTCTCTCTTTTTTGAAAGTCAAGATGCCATTTGTTTTTCCTGTATTACTTCAGCCACTTCTTTCATTTTCCCATGATCTTTAAAAGATCATAGATGGTATTCCACAATTCCATCAATATTCCTTTTTTAATATTCTCTACATAGTTCCTCATGTCTCATAATTTGTGAACAAAGACAATGAAATATTTATAATACTTTTCTTGTCTATCTTTATTGGTTATTTTGGTTAAAAGTCTATTGGGGTGGCTAGGTGGTGTAAGTGGATAGAGCATTGGCCCTGGTGACAGGAGTACTTGAGTTAAAGTCTGGTCTCAGACACCTAACAATTGCCTAGCGGTGTGACCTTGGGCAAGTCACTTAGCTCCATTGCTTTACAAAAAACCAAAAACCAAAACTAAACCAAAACAAAAAAGTCTATTAGTTAGTCCTTTCTGGTTGAAGACTGGAGAAGCACAACTGTCCTGAAGGCAAGATAAAAGACCCTGAAAATGATAGGTCAGTGAGTTTAACTTCAATTTCTTTGCAAAATGCCAGTTTGTATTTATAAAGAATTGGATATTTATTGAACACTTAAAAGAGGAAACACGAAAATGGCTTTGTTGTGAACAAGTAATACCAGTCTAATTTTATTTCTTATTGACAGAGTTAGTGAACAGAGTTAGTAGAGCAGGGAATTGATCTAAATTTTAGTAAAATATTTGACAAAGACTCAAGTGATCTTCCTGATAAGATGAAAAAATATGGATTAGATGTTAGTACAGTTAAATGGATTTGGAATAGATTGAATGTTCAGACCCACAGAATATTTTTAGGTCTGTGTTCAACATGGAAGAATACATCTGGGGGAATATTCCATAAATCTGTCCTTGGCCTTTATGTTGTTTTTACCAAATAGTTGTTTAAAATATGCTCCTTATTTTTGTGGATCACAGAAAGTAAGTAAAGAAGGAGAGCTAATATGTTAAATTATAAGGTCAGTTCAGCTTGAATGTTAGCTTGAATCTGATTGGATGAACTTTAATAATGATTCATATAACACCTGAAAAAAGTTAATATGAAAAAGATCTTTGGGATTGTAAGTTCATTACAAGTCAACAATATGACATGGCAGCCAAAATCAATTAATTATTAACCTGTGATTAGAATGAAATTATTTTATCCTATGATAAATATTAGTTATTGATTTTCCTATGATTTTGATTATCCTATGATCTTAACTTGCATTGAGAGAAGCAAGAATGTCCAGTATTAGAGAGATAATAGCATTATTTATTCTGCACTGGTCAAATTGACTCAATTTTATATTAAGTTCTGTGTACAACATTTTAGGAAGGCTATTACTAAATTATAGAAAAAAACAGAGGCAACTGAAGTGATGAAGAATCATGAGTTCATGCCATCTGAGAATCTCTTGAGAAAGTTGAGAATTGTTAGTCTTAGGAAGGCATGATGTATATCTTTTAAGAACTTGAAGTATTGTCTTATGAGAGTTGAATTATATTTGTTTTAAGGGATCCTAGAGAGTATAACTAGAAACAAAGAATGGAAGTGGCAAAAAAGGTAGTGTTAGGCAAGTGTAAGAAAAAACAACAACTTTTATACATTTTGCTATTAGGATGTAACTAGAAGTGAAGCCAACAATTTGCAATAGAAAGAAACTTCACCATGTTTATAGTGAAATTGCATATGGCGGTGCAACCAAGCAACACTGAGAGCTATATTGGAAGATTAGCACAGAGTATTATTTGTCAGAAAATACATCTAGTATCTAGGTGGCACAATGGATAGACTATTAGAAGGACTTGTGTCTAAATCTGGCCTTGGACACATTCTTGCTAGCTGTGTGACCCTGGAAAAATCACTTAACCCAAATCCAATAGAGATTATTAATATGCAGCACATACTCTACATCTTTTGTTGAAGGTAACATTTTCTTTGGACATCATTTGCCATATAAAAACAGTAGAACCAGACTCAATCTACTGTCAACAAAATGATGCCATCACCAAAAAATATTGACCACTCTGCACAATTGGAGGTATGAGCTTCTCTCCCATGTGTGCCTTGGTTCAAATGTTATCTGTATGCTTCCTAATATAAGTAATCTGGTCAAATGTAATCCCTATGTGCATTCCTCATCTGTGTTATTCTTCCCACTGATAATGTACATATTTCTCATAGAGTGGGCTCCAGGTTTATAAGGGGAAATGTTTCATTCTTACTTTTCTTATATGGTTACATATTTTATGTTTTTTTGTTGCTTCATTAATTTTTAACATCTAAACAATCTCTATTTTCATTTTGTTAATGCATGTTTGTAAATTTTTTTTTGTTTAAAGCTGCTGTGGCTATATATAAAAATGATATATACCTTGATTATTATGACTCTTGCATATAATTGCTATAATTCTTTAATTTGTTCCTTGACCTTTTCATTATACCATGATCTTGTCTCCATTTAGGTTTGTATCTTTTGCTTCTATTCCCTATATTAATTGTTATTTTGTTTATGGGTTTGCTTGGTATTTTTGCCTTCTAAAATCTATTTATAATTGTTCTGTGCCTTAGCAAGTGGTCTAATTTTAGGGGAAAGTGCTACATAATTATCAGAAAGCAGTATATTATTTAGAAGATATCAGGTTTTTCAGATCTGAACTTTATTCATATCTTAATAATTGTTTAATTATTTCCTTTTTTTCCCTTTCTTTGGGAAAATTCAGCATCCTGAGTTATAAGGTCTGGTCTTACATTTTACCTTTACATGGTCTCTCACTTCTCATCAATCCAGGATATCCCATCTCTGACTTTTCTCCCACCTTGAATTATGATTGCCTCCATGAAATTATATATTCCTAATTGGAGGTCTTGGGGTAGGATTCAGTCCTTTTTTACAGAAGATCGTTGGTCTCCTGTTGTTTACCTTCCACCTAGAAAAGATCATTATAAGGTCACAGTTTCTCACAATGTATTATAGACTTTCCCATAGTTCCATAAAGATGTTCTTTAAAAGCCCCTTTTCATTTCACTTTCTATTCAGATGCCTGCCTTCTATTCCTGGGAACCCATGCCATATCCCTTGATTGATTTTCTCAGGATCTCTAATAACCCTCCCTCTGGTTGTGAGATAAAGAGATTATTCTTCTTTTTCATTTAAACACTTGATGTCCTATTTTTCCTACATTGTTTCCTTCTTTTCTTTTTTTATTGTTTCAATGGACTTAATGTTGTCTGAGAAAGGATAATTGGAATAATTTACTCCTTATTCTAATTTCTTTTCACTGAAAATGATAACATATAAACAAGAGAAAATTAGTTTCTTGGTTAGTTTTAAAAAATTCTATTGGTTGTTGCTATTCAGTCATTTCTGATTCTTTGCAACCCCATTTGTGGTTTTTTTTGACAAAGATACTGCAGTGGTTTGCCATTTACATCTCTAGCACATTTTATAGATGAGGAAACTGAGGCAAAGAAAGCTAGGTGACTTGCCCAGAATGATACAGCTAGTAGGTGTCTGAGACTGGATTTGAAACCTGGACTTCCAGACTCTGAGCTCAGTGCTTTATCTGCTGTACAGCCTCTCTTATTTAAAGTGCTGAATGTTTGACTCACCTCTGGGTTTAATTTTGTTTCTTTGTTTCTTTTATTTTTTAGAAAGATTTTATTTATTTTGAATTTTCCAATCCCCCCCAATTTTGCTCCCCCCCCAAAGCAGTTTGCTGGTCTTTACATTGTTTCCATGGTATGCATTGATCTAAGTTGAATGCGATGAGAGAGAAATCATATCCTTAAGGAAGAAACATAAAGTATGAGATATAGCAGAATTACATAAAAAAGATATTTTTTTAAAAATTAAAGGTAATAGTCTTTGGTCTTTGTTCAAACTCTACAATTCTTTCTCAGGATACAAATGGCATTCTCCATTGCAGATATCCCAAAATTGTGCCTGATTGTTGCCCTGTTGATATGAGCAAGTTCATTAAGGTTGATCATCACTCTCATTTTGCTGTTAGGGTGTACAATGTTCTTCTGGTTCTGCTCATCTTGCTCAGCATCAGTTGATGCAAATCCTTCCAGGTTTCCCTGAATTCCCATCCTTCCTGGGTTCTAATAGAACAATAGTGTTCCATGAAATACATATACTACAGTTTATTAAGTCCTTCCCCAATTGATGGACATTCACTCAAGTTCCAATTCTTTGCCACCACAAACAGAGCTACTATGAAAATTTTTGTACAAATGATGTTTTTACCCTTTTTCATCATCTCTTTAGGGTATAGACCCAGTAGTAGTAGTAGTAGTATTGGTGGATCAAAGGGTATGCACATTTTTGTTGCCTTTTGGACAAAATTCTAAATTGCTCTCCAGAAAGGTTGGATTAGTTCACAACTCCACCAACAATGTATCAGTGTCCCAGATTTCCCACATCCCTTCCAACATTGATCATTGTCCTTTCTGGTCATATTGGCCAGTCTGAGAGCTGTGAAGTGGTACCTCAGAGATGTTTTAATTTGCATTTCTCTAATAATTAGTGATTTACAGCAATTTTTCATATGACTATGGATCACTTTGATTTCCTCATCTGTAAATTGCTTTTGCATATCCTTTGACCATTTGTCAATTGGGGAATGGCTTGTCTTCTTTAAAAAAAATTGACTCAGTTCTCTGTATATTTTAGAAATGAGTCCCTTGTCAGAAATACTAGTAATAAAAGTTTCCCAATTTACTACATTTATTTTGATCTTGGCTACAGTGATTTTGTCTGTGCAAAAGCTTTTTAATTTGATGTAATCAAAATTGTCTAGTTTATTTTTAATGATGTTCTCCATCTCTTCCTTGGTCATAAACTGCTTCCCTTATGACAGGTATACCCTTCTTGATCTCCTAGTTTGCTTATAATATTGTTTATTTATGTCTAAATCCTGTATCTGTTTTGATCGTATCTTGGTATATGGCATGCCATGTTGTTCTGATCCAAGTTTCTGTCATACTAACTTCCAACTTCCCAACAGTTTTTATTGAAGAGAGAGCTTTCATCACAATAGCTGAACTCTTTGTGTTTATCAAACAACAAATTACTATAATCAGTTCCTGCTATTGCACCTAGCTTATTCCTCTGATCCACCACTCTGTTTCTTAGCCAATACCAGACATTTCTGATGACTGATTTTTTTAAAGATAATTTCAGATCTGGTAGGGTTAAGCCACCTTCCTTTGTACTCCCCCCCCCCCCCCCCATTAAATCCCTGGAGATTCTCAACTTTTTATTTCTCCATATGAATTTACTTACATTTTTTTCTAACTCATTAAAATAATTTTTTTGAATTTTGATTGGTAGGGCACTAATAAAGTAATTTAATTTTGATAGAATTGTCATTTTTATTATATTAGCTTGACCTATCCATGAGCAATTGATCTTTGCCAAATTATTTAAATCTGCTTTTATTTGTGTGAGAAGTGTTTTGTAATTGTTTTCAAAAAGTTTTGAGTCTGTCTTGGCAGGTAGACTCCCAGGTACTTTGTACTGTCTGAAGTTACTTTGAATGTGATTTCTCTTTTTAGCTCTTTCTGCTGCATCTTGCTAGTCATATATAGAAATATTGAGGATTTATGAGAATTAATTTTATATCCTGTGACCTTGCTAAAGTTGCAAATTATTTTCAGTAGATTTTTATATGGGTTTTTTTTGGATTCTCTACATATACCATCATGTCATCTACAAAGAATGAGAGTTTTATCTCTTCCTTCCCCATTCTAATTCCTTTGATTTCTTTTTCTTCTTTTATTGCTGAAGCTAATGTTTCTAATATCACATTGAATAGTAGTAGTGATAATGGGCATCCTTGTTTCACCCCTTATCTTATTGGGAATGCCTCTAGCCTATCCCCAATGCATATAATACTTGTTGATGGTTTCAGATAGATACTGCATATTATTCTAAGGAACAATCCATTTATTCCTACACTCTAGTGTTTTTAGTAAGAATGGTTGCTGTATTTTGTCAAAAGATTTTTCATCATCTATTGATATAATTATATATTTTCTGATACTTCTGTTATTGATGTAATTAATTATACTGGCAGTTTTCCTAATATTGAACCAACCCTGTATTTCTGGGATAAATCCTACTTGGTCATAATGTATTATCCTAGTGATAACATGTTGTAGTCATTTTGCTAAGATTTTAAGATTTTTGCACCTATATTCATCAGGGAGATAAGTCTATAATTTTCTTTCTCTGGTTTAACTCTTCCTGGTTTAGGTATCAGCACCATATTGGTAGTCATACAAAGAGTTAGGCAGAGTTCCATCTTCACCTATTTTTCCAAAGAGTTTATATAGTATTGGAACTAATTGTTCCTTAAATGTTTGATAGAATTCACTTGTGAATCCATCTGGCCCTGGAAACTTTTTTCTTTTTTTTCATTTATATATATTTTATTTTTATACAAATGATGCTTTTTATTCATTATTAAAATTTTCTTGTGGTACTTTGGCCAAGATGGCGGAGAGAAGACAGACACAGTTCTAAAGTCTCCTGATCTCTTCCCCATCTATCACATGAAACAAACCTCTTAAAAGAAATCCAAACCAGGAAACCCAGAAAGAAAAGCCAGGAGAGGAAAATCTACCTCAGGATTCGTCTCCCACAGCCGCCTTGGCTGAGTACCTGAGTACCGGCAGGTGAGTCTGAGATCCCAGGGAAGATCAGCCAGACCAACAGCTGAATCGGAAGCAGGAGTCTGAGGGCCCGAGAGCCGGACCTGCTGGATCAGTGGTGGGGCTGGACAAAGGGTCCGCGGAGAAGCAGAGGCGCTGGTGTTGGGGCTGTCCCCCTGGAGCTTGGGGAAGGGGCCACGGGGAGAGGTCTGGTGCAGGACAGCTGCAGACACCATCCCTGGGCTCCTCAGGTCTGAGAAACTCTGAGCCCATGCCTCCATTGCACTGAGGCCTCTTCTCAAACAAATGCAAATTATTTCTGCCTCAGGCCCAGGTGTGTGAGCAAAAGAACCAGGCCAGCTGAGGAATCACCTCAGGCCAGGGTAAAGCCCACCATTGATTGAAGGCAAAAGAATTCAATAGCTCCAATTCCCTCCCTCAAGCAAAGGGAGAAGGCCTCGCAACCAAGGTCACAGACACCCCAGAGAGGGCAACCAGCACCTCCTACTGGCCATCCAGAGAAACTGCACTCAGTAAAGCCTTTAGAGATCCCAAGCCCAGGTCAACCAGCCCCACCCAACTCAAGGTCTTAGCATAATGAAGAAGGGTCAGCGGAAAGGTGGATCCATAGAAAAATTCCTGGAAGGGAAAGACCCCAACCCAGAGAGACCTGGAACCTCTGAGGAGAATACAATCTGGTCTCCAGCACAGAAAGACTTCCTTGAAGAAATAAGGAAGGAGTTTAAAAATCAACAGGAAAATTTGGGGGAGACAATTAATACCTTGCAAAATGAGAATAATTCTCTCAGATCCTCAAATGAGCAAATGCAAAAAAGAAATTAATTCTCTCAAAACCTCAATTGGTCAAATGGAAAGCTCTTTCAAAAGTAGAATTGACCAATTGGAAAAGGAGTTGCAAAAGGTTAATGAAGAAAACTTCTCACCCCCAAAAAAGAATGGAGTCTACAAAAACTAATGACTCCATGAGACAGCAAGAGTCAGTTAAACAAAATCAAAAAATTGAAAAAATAGAAACAAATGTGAAATACCTCATCAACAAAACCACTGACCTCGAGAATAGATCGAGGAGGGGAAACCTGAAAATTATAGGACTTCCTGAAAACATTGAAGAGACAAAAAGCCTGGACTTAATATTACAGGATCTAGTGATGGAAAACTGCCCTGACATCATGGAATCGGAGGGCAAAGTAGCTATTGAAAGAGTACATCGATCCCCACCAGAAAAAGATCCTAAAAGGAAAACACCAAGAAGTATTGTGGCCAAACTCCAGAACTATCAGATGAAAGAGAAAATCCTGCAAGCAGCCAGAAAGAAACAATTTAAATATCAAGGAGCCACAGTAAGGATCACACAAGACCTGGCTACATCAACTTTAAGGGACTGAAGGGCCTGGAAAGAGATATTTCGAAGAGCACGGGAGCTTGGAATGCAGCCAAGAATCTACTTCCCTGCAAAGCTGAGCCTTCTCTTCCAGGGAAAAAGATGGACATTTAACGAAATGGAAGAATTCCAAAAATTTCTGATGAAAAGACCAGAGCTAAACAGAAAATGTGGATGTCAAACAGGAGGTTCAAGAGACACATGAAAAGGTAAAAAAAAGGGGGGGGGTAAAAGGAAAAAAAAATGCAATCCAGCAAGGTGAAACTGGCTATATCCCAGCATGGGGCGGGGTAGAGACTCTCATTAAATCCTGAGAATCCTGAGAAATGTAACTCTAACAGAGAGCATATACCTAGCCAGAAATGCTGGACATCCATGACCTATCCATGAGACTGATATCTAATGGGATGTAACTGGCTTTAACTCCACTGGGGAGAAAGACTCTAATAACTCTCAGGAATTTGGAGTCTATTCAACCGAATATACTGAACTAGAAGGGACAGACACTCAGAATTTTCTATGACTTAGATAGAATGATCTAAAAAAATACACTACCTCCCTAAAAAGGGGGACAGGAAAGAGACGGGAGGAGGGAGGGGATTGAATGGGACAAATCTCATTACACTAAGAAGTACAAAAAACCTATGGTAATAGAGGGGAAGAAGGGAGTAGAGGAGAAACACCTGAATCTTCTTCTCATCAGACTTGGCTTAAAGTCAACCTACACATACTCAGTTAACTTATAAAACATCTAACCTTTCAAGAAGTAAAAGGGGAAAAGGGGAGGAGGGACAGAGAAAGGGAAGGGGAGTGGAGGAAATAAGGGGAAATAACAAAAGGAAGGGAAGGGAACAGGGAAAGGGGAAAGAAAGGGGAGGGAGTGATATAAGAGGGCAAACACACTGAACGGGGTGGTATTCAAAAACAAAATACTGGGGAACATGGATAAAAGGGGGGAAAGGGGGAAAATACAAACAGAGGGAAGATAGCACAGAGGGCAATAAAGAATTAGTAATCATAACCTTAAATGTGAATGGGATGAACTTTCCCTTAAAACGTAAGCAAATAGCAGAGTGGATTAAAAACCAGAATCCTACAATATGCTGCTTACAAGAAACTCATTTGAAGCAGAGAGATACATATAGAGTAAAGGTAAAAGGTTGGAGCAAAATATATTTTGCTTCAGCTGAAGTAAAAAAAGCAGGGGTAGCAATCCTTATCTCAGACAAAGCAGCAGCAAAGATAGATAGCATTAAAAGAGATAAGGAAGGAAACTTTATCCTCCTAAAAGGTACCATAGACAATAAAGTCATTTCAATATTGAATATATATGCACCCAGTGGGACAGCACCCAAATTCTTAGAGTTGAAGCTGAAAGAATTACAGGAAGACATAGACAGCAAAACTCTACTAGTAGGAGACCTCAACCTCCCGCTATCAGATCTAGATGAATCAAATCATAAAACAAACAAGAAAGAAATTAGGGAGGTAAATAGATTGTTAGCAAAATTAGATATGGTAGACTTATGGAGGTAACTGAATGGGGATACGAAGGAATATACCTTTTTCTCTGCAGTACATGGAACTTATACAAAAATTGACTATGTACTAGGACATAAAAACCTAATGATCAACTGCAGAAAGGCAGAAATAGTGAATACATCTTTCTCAGATCACAATGCAATAAAAGTCATATGCAATACTGGGCCAAGGAGATATAGACCCAGAGCAAATTGGAAACTGAATAACCTCATCTTAAAAAATGAGTGGACCAAAAAACAAATTATAGAAAGAATTAACCATTTTATCCTAGATAATGATAATAATGAAACAACATACCAAAACCTATGGGATTCATTCAAAGCAACTCTCAGGGGATATATTATAGTTCTAAATGCTTATATGAATAAATTGGAGAAAGAGGAAATCAATGAACTAAACATGCAACTAAAAAAAATTAGAGAAAGAACAAATCAAAAATCCCCAATCAAATACCAAATTAGAAATTTTAAAAATCAAAGGAGAAATTAATAAAATTGAAAGCAAAAAGATATTGAATTAATAAATAAAACCAAAAGTTGGTATTATGAAAAAACCAATAAAATTGATAAACCTCTGGTCAATTTGATTAAAAAAAAGAAAGAAGAAAACCAAATTGCTAGCATTATAAATGAAAAAGGTGAACTTACCACCAATGAGGAGGAAATTAAAGTAATAATTTGAAAATATTTTGCCCAACTTTATGCCAATAAATTTGATAATCTAAGTGAAATGGATGAATATTTACAAAAATATAAGTTGTCCAGGTTAAATGAAGAAGAGATTAAATACCTGAACAACCCTATCTCAGAAAAAGAAATTCAACAAGCCATTAGTGAACTCCCTAAAAAAAAATCTCCAGGGCCTGATGGATTCACAAGTGAATTCTACCAAACATTTAAGGAACAATTGGTTCCAATCCTATATAAACTCTTTGGAAAAATAGGGAAAGATGGAACTCTGCCTAACTCTTTCTCTGAAAACAATATGGTACTGCCACCTAAACCAGGAAGAGTTAAAACAGAGAAAGAAAATTATAGACCTATTTCCCTCATGAATATAGATGCAAAAATCCTAAATAAAATCTTAGCAAAACGACTACAACAAGTCATCACTAGGATAATACATTATGATCAAGTAGGATTCATTCCAGGAATGCAGGGTTGGTTCAATATTAGGAAAACTGTTAGTATACTCAATTATATCAAAAACAAACCTATCAGAAACCATATGATTATATCAATAGATGCTGAAAAAGCTTTTGACAAAATATAGCATCCATTCCTATTAAAAACACTAGAGAGTGTAGGAATAAATGGACTGTTCCTTAAAATAATTAGTAGTATCTATCTGAAACCATCAACAAGCATTATACTCAATGGGAAGAGGCTAGAGGCATTCCCAATAAGATCAGGGGTTAAACAAGGGTGCCCATTATCACCACTATTATTCAATATTGTATTAGAAATGTTAGCATCAGCAATTAGAGAAGAAAAAGAAATTAAAGGAATTAGAATTGGGAAGGAAGAGACAAAACTCTCACTATTTGCAGATGACATGATGGTCTACCTAGAGAATCCCAAGAAATCATCTAAAAAACTACTGGAAACAATGAGCAATTTTAGCAGGTTATAAAATAAACCCCCATAAATCCTCAACTTCCCTATATATGATTAGCAAGAAACAGCAGGAAGAGCTAGAAAGAGAAATTCCATTCAAAGTAACCTCAGACAGTGTAAAATACTTTGGAATCTATTTGCCAAGACAGACTCAGAATCTTTTTGAAAACAATTATAAAACACTTCTCACACAAATTAAATCAGATTTAAATAACTGGGCAAATATCAACAGCTCATGGATAGGGAGAGCTAATATAATAAAAATGACAATTCTACCAAAACTAAATTATCTGTTTAGTGCCCTACCAATCAACATTCCAAAAAATTACTTTAATGAGCTAGAAAAAATTGTAACTAAATTCATATGGAGAAATAAAATGTCAAGAATTGCCAGGAGCTTAATGAAAAAAAATGCAAACAAAGGTGGCTTAGCACTACCAGATCTAAAATTATATTATAAAGCATCATCAAAACTGTTTGGTATTAGCTAAGAAATAGAGTGGTGGACCAGTGGAATAGACTAGGTGTAAAAGCAGGAGAGGATTATAGTAATCTGCTGTTTGATAAACCCAAAGAGTCAGGCCAACAGGATAAAAACTCCCTCTTTGATAAAAACTGCTGGGATAATTGGAAGTTAGTTGGAAGAAAATTAGATTAGACCAACACCTCACACCCTTTACCAAGATAAGATCCAAATGGTTACAGGACATAGACATAAAAAACAATACTATAAGCAAATTAGAAGATCAAGGACTAGTTTACCTGTCAGATCTATGGAAAGGGTAACAGTTTATGACTAAGGAAGAGTTGGAGAACATCACTAAAAACCAATTAGATGATTTCGATTACATTAAATTAAAAAGTTTTTGCACAGGTAAAACCAATGTAATCAAAATCAAAAGAAAAGTAGTAAATTGGGAAACAATCTTTACAACTAATGATTCTGACAAAGGACTCATTTCTAAAATATACAGAGAACTGAGTCATATTTTTAAAATAAAAAGCCATTCCCCAATTGGCAAATGGTCAAAGGATATGCAAAGGCAATTTACAGATGAGGAGATCAAAGCAATCCATAGCCATATGAAAAAATGCTCTAAGTCATTAATTATTAGAGAAATGCAAATTAAAGCTTCGTTGAGGTACCACCTCACACCTCTCAGATTGGCCAGTATGACCAGGAAGGATAATGATCATTGTTGGAAGGGATGTGGGAAATCTGGGACACTATTACACTGTTGGTGGAGCTGCGAACTCATCCAACCCTTCTGGAGAGCTATTTGGAACTATGCCCAAAGGGCAACAAAAATGTGCATACCCTTTGACCCAGCAATACCACTACTGGGTCTATACCCTGAAGAGATGAGGAAAAAGGGTAAAAACATTACTTGTACAAAAATATTTATAGCAGCCCTGTTTGTGGTGGCAAAGAATTGGAAATCCAGTAAATGTCCTTCAATTGTGGAATGGTTTAGCAAACTGTGGTATATGTATGTCATGGAATACTATTGTTCTATTAGAAATCAGGAGGGATGGGATTTCAGGGAAACCTGGAGGGATTTGCATGAACTGATGATGAGTGAGATGAGCAGAACCAGAAAAACACTGTACACCCTAACAGCAACATGGGAGTGATGCTCAACCTTGAAGGACTTGCTCATTCCATCAGCGCAACAATTGGGAACAATTTTTGGCTGTCTGCAAAGGAGAGTACCATCTGTATCCAGATAAGGAGCTGTGGAGTTTCAACAAAGTACAAGGACTATTCCCTTTAATTCGGAAAAAAAACCCAGATGTCTTATGGTTTGATCTGGTTACCTCTGAGAATTCTGTTCTCTTTAAGGATATGATTTCTCTCTCATCACACCCAATTTGGATCGAGGTACAACATGGAAACAAAGTAAAGACTGATGGAGTGCTATCTGTGGGGTGGGGGTAGGGGGAGGGAAGCAAGATTGGGGGAAAACTGTAAAACTCAAATAATATCTTCAATAAAAATTAAAAAAAAACAAAAAAAGAGAGAAAAAATATTCTTGTTTAAGAGTAAATATAATACCCCATCTCCCCCCCAAATATGGATGCTCAGGAGCATCAAATAAAGGAAAGAGGAAAAAATTAAAATTAAAATAAAAAATAATAATAGTGGCAGCTAAGTGGCACACTGGATGGAGCACTTACCCTGGGGTCAGGAGCCTCTGAGCCCAAATCTGACCCCAGACAGACACCCAATGATCACCCAGCTGTATGACCCTCGGCAAACCACCCCAACCCCACTGCCCTGCAAAAACCAAAATAAAATAAAATGATAACAATAACAATAATAATAATAATAATAGTAGTAGTAGTAGGTGCAGCCAGGTGGCTCCGTGGACAGAACACCAGCCTCAGAGTCAGGAGCACCCAGGTCCAAATCCAGACTCAGACACCCAACAATCACTCAGCTGTGTGAGCCTGGGCAAGCCACCCAACCCTATCTGCCCTGCACCCCCCCCAAATAATAATAATAATAATAATAATAATAATAATAATAATAAATGTGCTTCAGTCTGTGTTCCAACACCACTAGCTCTGTTGCACATGGATCGCATTCTTTAGGATAAGTCCATCACAAAGGCTACTTCCATAATTTTCCACTGTTGCCATTGCTGATCACAACTCCCTCCATTTGTACTACCCCACTACCATACACTATATTTTCTCTCTCCTTTTACTCAGACTCTCTTCTTAAATGTGCTGTAGGGTAACTGAATAGCACAGCAGACTAATCACTAACCCTGGGGCTGAGAGGTCCCAAGCCCACATACCACCCCTAAGGCCAAGCAGCCACCCGGCCCTGTGGTCCCAGACAGGGCATCCAATCCCAGCCCCTTGCAAGAAATAAAAAAGAAAATGTGTTATATCTGACCACTCTCCCCTGCGGTCCACCTTCTCCTCCGTCATTCACATTCCCCCCATCCCCCTGTCCCCCTTCTCTCCTTCTTATTCTAGATGTCTATACCTCATTGAGTATATATGCTGTTTCCTCTCTGAGCCGCCTCTGATGAGAGCAAAGGTTCCCTCATTCCCCCTTGTGTTCCCCCTTCCATTTCATTGCAATAGCTCATTGTAATAAAAAGATCTTATTATATGAAATATTTTAGCCTATTCTACCTCTCCTTTCACTTACTCCCATTACATTTCCCTTTTTGCCATTGACTCCATTTTTACAATATATTATATCTTCAAACTCAGCTCTCTCCTGTGCTTCATATATAAAAGCTCCTTCTACCTGCTCTATGAAATGAGTATTATCAGTATCATTTTTCTATGCCAGAACATATGTAGTTCATCATCATTAAGTCCCCCATATTTTATCCTTCTCCTCCACTCTCTATGCTTCACCTGAATCCTGTATCTGAAGATAAAACTTTCTGTTCAGCTCTGGCCATTCCAACAGGAACAGAAATTTTTTCTGTCTGGCTGATTGCAGAATTTTCTCCTTTTTTTCCCTCAGATAGTTCTGGCATTTTACTTGGCATTTTCATTTTGGGGATCCCTTTCCAGAGGGCATTGATGTATTCTTTCAATAACTATTTTTCCCTCTGGTCACATGATATCAGGGCAGTTTACCATCACTAAATCCTGTAATATTGAGTCCAGGATTTTTTTCTCTTTAATGTTTTTAGGAAAACCAGTAATTCTTAGGTTATCTTGCCTCAATCTATTCTTGAGGTCAGTAGTTTTGCTGATGAGGTATTTTACATTTTCTTCTATTTTTTCAATTTTTTGGTTTTGTTGAACAGATTCTTGTCTCATGATTCCATTCTCATAGATTCCATTCTTTTTTTTTAAGAGAAGAAGTTTCTTCCTTTACCTTTTTTGCAACTCCTTTTACAATTGGTCAATTCTATTTTTGTAAGAATTTTCCATATGACCAATTGAAGTTTTGAGAGAATTATTTTCTTTTTGCATTTGTCCAATTATATTTTCCAAAGATTTGTTTTCTTGTTGCAAGGTGTTGGTCTTCTCTTGGGTTTCTTTTCCCAAATTTTCCAATTGTTTTTTAAACTCCTTCCTGATTTCTTCAAGGAAGTCTCTCTGTGCTGGAGACCAAATCATATTTTTCTCAGAGGTTCTAAGACTCTCTGAGTTAGGGTCCTTTTCCTTCTAGGAATTTTTCTATGGACCCCCTTTTCCATTGGCCGTTGTTCATTTTCCTAAGATCTTGTGTTAGAGAAGGGACTGGTTCACAGAGGTTTGGCATTGAGTTCCCTAGAGGCTTTACTCACTGAGTGTAATATCTCCAGCTGGCCAGTAGGCAGTGCTAGAGGCTGGAACTTGCCCTTCAACTCTTCTGGTAAGCCCCAGACTGTCAGTCCCACAGTCTCTTTTCCAGTTGTTTCTTGGAGTGGTTCCCACAGTGAAAGCCTCTGGGGCTAATCTTAGCTCTCACCCTGCCCCCATGGGCTCTCTGCTCTCTGTGCCCAGTTCACCCACAATCCCTGAAGACAGACCTTGAGGTAGATGTTCTTCTCCTAACTTCTCTCTCTGGGTTTTGCCAACTGGATTTCTATTAAGAGGTTTGTTTCATATTATATATGAGGGAAGATCAGGAGACCTTAGCACAGGGCCTGGCTTCTCTCTGCCATCTTGACCAGAAGTCACTTTTATCTGTTTGCTCATTTGTTTGTTTTTTAAAACATCTCTCATGTTGGATTTTTTTTTTAATTCTGAAAAGCCTGTTTTTAGAAGGCTATTATTTTGGACTGTATCTAGAGTTCCTTTGCTTTTTGTTATTATTTTTTCCATTCTTTCTCCCATTTCTCATGGTTGTGGAATGATCCTGAGTTATTTAAATGAACAAACCTTCTTTGGCAAAGTCTTTTCCTGGTTGCTTTCAAGATGTATTATTTTCTATCAAAATAATAAAATTTAAGCATTACTTGACTTAGAGATTTTTCCTTTGGTAAAGATCTCCACAGATTCAACCAGTACTTTGCAGTGTATATTAAAAAGTTTCATTTAATTTTATTATTTGATTTCTGATGTTTGGCTCAGGTCTTAACATTTTATCTGTCATGTTCTTTTATAGTGCTATAAGCCTTTAAACTATCTCTGTGTGGTCTTTCCTCAAGTTCATTTGCTTTGGCACGTTCATTTAAATTTATTGTCTTTCCTTTTTTTTTTTTCAAAAGTTTCTATGTTGGAGAGGTTTATGGAGAACAAACACATTCACCTTTTTCCCATTACTACTTATATAATTGCTATGTCAACACTTATATTCTGTGTGTGTATATGTGTGTGAGTGTGTTGTTCATGCATAGTTAATTGGTAGGAATTCAATGCCAGTGTGACAAAGCAAAGGGAAAAATTCCAGACACTATGATATTTCTGAGCAGAGAGACCACCATTGCTTTGCTTATGTCTGGGGAGTTGATCATGAGGTCAGCATACTGACCCTTCTTGTTTTATTCACAATTTCTACTATTCTTCTAATCCTGATCTAGAAGTTTCTTTAAGATTTCCAAGTATTTTTTTACAATAGTTTCCAATGTGGCAGTAGTGGTTGTTGTCTTTTGCACTTGAGGGGGACCAAAATGGCATTTCTATATTAACTTCTTATAGTGTGTCCAATGTGAACTTAGAATGCTCTACCCAGATCAGTCACAAATAATCCATGTGAACAAATGGGGTGGATTTGCCAGACTTTGGCATGTCATGTTTTCTTTGAGTTGCTTTAATTCTACTTTGTTTCTAGAGCACCACTTTTTCTGATGAGGGTACATCATGCTAGGTAGTCCTGTGTTAATGTCTCCCATGTAGCGCAATCAATTCCAAAGTTCTTAAAAGAGACCTTGAGAGTGTCCTTGTATCACTTTCTGACCCCCCCCCCCCCACCATGAGTGCTTGCTTTATGTGAGTTCTACGTAAAATAGACTTTTTGTCAAGTTTGACATTTGAACTTTTTGGTCAGCAAGCAATAGTAAAAGAAAAATAGAGATAGTCACTTACAGGAACTGATGACAGGTAGATCTCATTTTATTATACTTGACTTATTTGTGCTTTCCAGATATTGTGGTTTTTGTTTTTGATTTTTGTTTTGCTTGTTTTTTTTTTAACCAACTGAAGGCTTGTGGCAACTCATAGAGTGAGTCATGACCATTTTTCTAACACTGTGTGTTTATGTCATGTCTCTGTGTCATATTTTGTAATCCTTCCAATATTTTGAACTTTATTAATAATTTGTGATTATATCTGTTATGGTGATCTGTGATTAGATGTTCCTTGTAATTATATTGGGGTACTATGAACTGTGCCCATATAAGATAATGAACTTAATTGATAAATTGATATATTTCTACTGCTTCATTGACCTGCAGTTTCTCCCTCTGGGCAGCTAGGTGGTGCAGTGAATAAAGCACTGGCCTTGGAGTTAGGAGGACAGAAGTTCAAGTCCAGCCTCAGACACCTAGCTGTATGACTTTGGGCAAGTCACTTAACCCTGACTGCCTCTCACTGAGTACTATCTCTAGTTGTACTGATTGATATCAAGATGGTTCTGGAGGAAAAAATGAGGCTGGTGACTTAGTACAGCATCCCCCTCATTGAAATCCAATTCATGTGCTTGTCATGGCATCACCTCTCTGATGTCATGGTCTTCAAGAATGAAGAGCAAACATCAATTCCTCCCTTCTCTCCCTTTCCTCAAGCCTCCCAATTCCTCTGAATGAATTTAGATCTATTTGGAATTAGATCATTGGAATGGCATTGAAGTGTTCAAGTGAAAGGAACAGTCAATCTGTGTGGCGAACTTCATTGTTGTTTTATTTTAAAAACTTGCCATAACCACTCCAGTCTTCAGCAGTTACCTCCCTGGTGAGTAACCACCAATATTTAGGCAAAATCTTTCTAGCAAAAAGATTATAATTTGCTGGAGACTCGGAAGATGGCTAGCATTTTTTTTGGCAAAAAAAATTTTAATTATGGTATGTACATTTTTTAGACTTAATAGTGCACACTTAAAATATAGTATAGTATAAATTTAACTTTTTTATACACTGGAAAAATAGAAAATTTGCATGACTCTTTATTGCTTTATTTGCTTTATTGAAGTATCAGAAACTAAACCCTCAATATGAGGTATGCCTGTATTTGTTAGATGCTAATAAGTTGGCCACGTAACATTTAAGATGTCTAAGCATAGGTATTTATAAGAGGTATAGTTATAAAATTTTCAATTGTTTATTATTATAAAATTTTACTTTGTAATATTTTGCAATATTATTACCAAATATATGTACCAAATCAGAAATGTCTACAATAATCAAGGTTCATTTACTTGACTCCAATGGTTGATTTCATTCACAGTTTCCTATAAAACCAAGACACAAAAACAAATCCTTCATACTTGGAATTATATTTTCTTGGACTACATGTATATTCCATAAAATTGAAGTAGAGGGACAAGAAGGATTCTCTCATTTTTTTCTCCCCTTTTTCTTTCCCAAGCACATATTCTTCTCAATTTAATGTTCTCGGAGCTTATGACTTCTTTGAATCAACCAGATGTAAGGTCCCATTCCATGTCATCACATCTCATGATAACTAAGTCAGTAAATATTTTGTTGAGATCAAAGTACTAACTAAACAATAGTGGAACATACTGACCATGAAATTGATTCTTTAGTTTATAATGGAAAAATCCACTTGGTGCATGGTAGCAGGAATGTCTGTCTACTATGGGGTGTATAAGTAGAAACTGAAGAAAGGGCAAGACTATAAATCAAAAGATGGGAACTCTAGTTATATAAGCATTGGCAAGCCACCAAATTGCTCTATGCAATACAATACACAACAGAAAGGGGAATCTTGGTTTGGAAAGGGGGAGGAGGAGAGTGGTTTTGTATGAAATAAGGACTCAATCTGATTTTCCTGGTGAAGATGCTGATGACAGAATGAACAAGAGGAGGCCAAAGCTAATAGTGAAAAACATTTTGGGGAAATAGAAGCAAACTGGACTTCTCATTACAAAAGAAGAAAAACTTTTACAACTCTAAAGAAGCTAAATGGATAGTACCAACAAGACATTCCCATAACATTTAATGCTTGTAGCTTTACCCGCATGGTCAAAATAAATCCCAATCATATGGAGCAGTTAGATAGTGTAATAGAGAGAACTCTGGTTTAAAGAAAACTTCAGTTCAAATCTTGTGTTATCCCAAATCTTGTGTTATCTTGTGTAAACCTCACTCTGTTTCAGTTTTCTCATCTATAAAATGTAATGACATTTACCTCCCGGGTTGTTGTGAAGACAAAATGAGATAATATTTGTAAAGTTCTTTGAAAAGCTTAAAGTGGTACATAAATAGCTATAAGTTAATTGAAGACTGATCAATTAGAGTATTAAGTGTGCTAGGAATGTTCCTTATCCACAAATAAAATTTCCATCCCTGTACAACTGGGATTGAAATTATGCTATTAAAGAGTCATTTTTCTTTTTTACATTGTGCTCTTCTTTCTGTAATATTTTGCAATGTGAATACTCCCCAAGAGGAAATGCATTGAGTCTTAATGGTCATTTCTATGCAGATGATTCTTGAATTTACAAATCCACTCTTCCATTTCATCTGTCCTATGTTCCTACATGATTTAGAGAATGTTGTAGTGCATT
This sequence comes from Macrotis lagotis, assembly GCF_037893015.1. Taxonomy (NCBI): domain Eukaryota; kingdom Metazoa; phylum Chordata; class Mammalia; order Peramelemorphia; family Peramelidae; genus Macrotis; species Macrotis lagotis. The sequence continues at coordinate 267,163,226 of NC_133659.1, read as the reverse complement.
GAGATTCTGAAGACTTGAAGTCCTATCTCTCCCTCCCACGTATTAGCTGTGTGACCTTGGGCAAGCTATATTTCACCTGAACCACAGTTACTTCATCTACAGAATAGTTAGATTAGACTAGTTGATTACAAGATCTCTGACAATGAATATTTTATTCTTTGTATCTAACTGACTATAGGACATCTTTATTTGGATAGTTCATTCTTCTGTTAGGTTTAGTACAGAATAGGGCAGTTAAGTAGTCCATTGGTTAGAGGATCAGCCCTGAAGTTAGAAGGTTCTGAGTCCAAATTCAGCCTCAAACAGTGACTTTGAACTTTGCATCCAGGATTATTTTTAGTCATCCTTATTCATATCTGGCCACTTGACCCAGATGGTTATGGAGGAGAAAGTGAGCCTGGTGACTTAGCACAGTACCCCCTCACTCAAATCCAATTCACATGTATGTCATGGCATCACCTCCTTGATATCATGGTCTTCTTTGAGAATGAAGGACAAACATCATCATCATCATCATTCATGTATAACATCATAGAGCATAACAAAATAGTACATACCAAACATTACCATATCATATCTGGTCCTGTCCTCAGTACTCTATTTCCCTACCATTCTCATTAAATTCTCATCCTCATCTTCCCTCCATAGGAATTAGACTTCTATCCTGAGTACTCAGGCTTTAATTAGTGAATTCCTCATACCACTTTACTGTCCATCTCCAAAATCAGTTATCATGCATAATCTTTGCCATGCCCATCCTTCCCCCTTATAAATTTTGCTCCCCTGGAAGAATTGTCTTCTTTTAGTAGAACATAAGCTTCTTGGGGACAGTCGAGTGGTTGAGTGGACAGACCTGCAGTCAGAAAAACTTAAGTTCAAATACAGGTGCAAACATTTACTGTGTCATTTAACTCTGTTTGCCTCAGTTACCTTATTTGTAAAATGAACTGGATAAGGCAATGACAAACCATCCAGAGTTTTCACCAAGAAAACAACAAACAAACTCCAAATGGGGTCATCAAAACTTAATCATGGCTGAAAAACCACCAAACAACGAAAACTTTTTGAGAGTAGAGGCTGTCTTGCTTCATTAAGTTAATCAATAAATATTTATTAATGCACCTACTATGTACAAGACTAAAAATGCAAATATATAAGCAGAAAGAAAGACAGTTCCTGTCCCCAAGAAGTTTACATTTTAGTAGAGAAAGAGAACACATAAAAAATGGAAGAAGAATGGTTTGGGTAAAGAAAATCCAGATTTTAGAAAGGAATTGGACTTGATTGACTTTGTGGCACAGGTGTGGTTTTTCCTTTAATCTCTCTTTAACTTCTGTATTACTTTCTTTGTGTTGGAACTTCTTTTTTAATTTTGATTTTTTTTACAATTTCTCTCCTAATCTTGCTTCCCTCCACCCCCCCCCCCCACAGAAGGCAGTCTGTTAGTCTTTACATTGTTTCCATGGTATACATTGATCTAAGTTGAATGTCATGAGAGAAAAATCATATCCTTAAGGAAGAAAAATAAAGTATTGTTCCTGATTGTTGGACTAATGGAATGAGCAAGTCCATCAAGGTTGGTCATCACCCCCATGTTGTTGTGAGAGTGCACAATGTTCCTCTGGTTCTGCTCATCTCACTCAGCATCAGTCCATGCAAATATTTCAGGGCTTCTCTGAATTCCCATCCCATCCCTAATGGAACAATAATGTTCCATCATGTACATATACCACATTTTGTTAAGCCATTCCCCAATTGGAGGACATTTACTTAATTTCCAAATCTTTACCACAATGAACAGAGCTGCTATGAATATTTTTATACAAGTGATTTTTTTATACAATACTAAAATATTCTTATTTAAGAGTAAACATAATATCCCCTCCCCCCCAAAATATAGACCCTCATGAGAAATAAAGTAAAGGAAACGGAAAAAAATGTGCTTCAGTCTGTGTTCTGATACCATCAACTATGTCTTGGGTGGTTCACATTCTTTGTGATAAGTCCATCATAAAAGTTACTTCCATATTTTCCCACTATTACTGTTGCTGTTTGTAATTCCCTCCATTCATTCCTCCCCACTACCATATATTATATTTTATCTCTCTTTTCACTCTGTCCCTCTTCTAAAGTGTACTGTAGGGTAGCTGAGAGATGCAGTGGATTTGTCACTGGCCCTGGGGCCAAGAGGCCCTGAGCCCACATAGCACCCCTGAGACCCAGCAACCATCCAGCCCATGGTCTCAGACAGGTCACCCAATCCCAGCCCCTTGAAAGAGGTTAAAAAGAAAGTGGGTCATATCTGACTATTCTCTCTTATAATCTACCCTCTCCTCTATCACACACATCCCCCCCTTCCCCCTTTCCCCCCTTCTCTCCTTTTTACTCTAGATGTCTATACCCTATTGAGTGTGTATGGTGTTTCCTCTCTAAGCCATTTCTGATGAAAATGAAGGTTCCCTCATTCCCCTTCACCTTCCCCCTTCCATATCATTGCAAAAGCTCATTGTAAAACAAAAACATTTATATGAAATATCTTAACCTATTCCACCTCTCCTTTCTCTTCCTCCCAGTGCATTTCCCTTTTAGCCATTGACTCCATTTTTACAATATATTATATCTTCAAATTCAGCTCTCTCTTGTGCTTCATCTATAAAAGCTCATTCTACCTGCTCTATTAAACAAGAAGTTTCATATGAGTATTATCAGTATCATTTTTCTATGCAGGAATACATGCAGTTCATCATCATTAAGTCCCTCATATTTTATCCTTCTCCAGTCTCTATGTTTCACCCAAGTCCTATATTTGAAGATCAAACTTTCTGTACAGCTCTGGTCATTTCAACAGGAACATTTGAAATTCCCCTGGTTCATTGAAAGTCCATCTTTTCCCCTGGAAGAGGCTATTCAGTTTTTCTGGGTAGTTGATTCTTGGTTGCATTTCAAGCTCTTTTGCCTTCTGGAATATAATATTCCAAGTCCTATGAGTCCTTAATGTAGTTACTGCTAAGTCCTGTGTGATCCTGACTACAACTCCATGATATTTGGATTGTGTCTTTCTGGATGCTTGTAATGTTTTCTCTTTGACTTGGGAGTTCTGGAACTTGGCTATAATATTCCTGGAGGCTGGGTTTTTTTGGATCTCTTTCCAGGGGAGATTGGTCGATTCTCTCAATTTCTATTTTTTCCCTCTGCTTCTAGGATATCAGGGCAATTTTCCTGGAGGATTTATTTAAATATGATGTCAAGGCTCTTTTCTTGTTCATGACTTTCAGGTATCCCAATAATTTTTAAAATTATCTTTCCTGTATCTGTGTTCCAGATCAGTTGTTTTTTCAATGAGATGTTTCAGATTTTCTTCTAATTTTTTATTCCTTTGGTGTTGAAGTATCGTGTCTTTATTTCTCATAAAATCATCAGCTTCCTTTAGCTCCATTCTACATCTGAAGGATTTGTTTTCTTTTCCATTTGGGCAATTCTTCTTTTTAAAGCATTCTTCTCCTCAATAACTTTTTGAACTGTTTTATCCATTTGACCTACACTGGTTTTTAACATGTTATTTTCTTGAGCATTTTTTTGGATCTCCTTGATTAAATTGCTAACTTCTTTTTCATGTTTTTCTGCATCTCTCTCATTTCTTTTCCCAATTTTTCTTCTATCTCCCTTACTTGATTCTCAAAATCATTTTTGAGCTCTGTCATAGCTTGAGCCCAATTTCCATTTTTCTTGGAGTCTTTAAATGCAGGACCTTGTATTTCCTCATCTTTAGATAGAGTGTTTTGTTCCTTCTTGGGATCATGGACAAAGAATTTCTCAATGGTGTTCCTCTTTTTTCTCTGTTTACTCATTTCTCCAGCCTATGCCTGGTTTTGGGGTGCTTCCTGAGCTTTTGTGTATTATTGGGACACCCACTTCAGGAGGTTTTTTGGGACTCCCCACTAGGTCCTTTATTCCTCCACGGTCTTATGTTCTCTTGCCTGTGCTTTGATGACTACAGGCACTCCCCTCTGCCTTGGAACTGTGAGGAGGGTCCCTGCTATCTTAGTAAGGAAGGCCAAATTGCAACTTGGATCTGAGTGTGGGCAAACAGTAGAGTCCTGCCCCAGGGAAATCAGAGAGATTTCTTCAGTCTCCCCTGACCCCCTTACCATCTGTGGGCTGTGTTCTAGAGGTGAAGGCTGTTTTCCCCAGATTCCTGCTGCAGGTTCTCACCACAGGGTTGCTCTGATGCTGGTGCTCCTCACTCTATACTCATTCTGGTGCATCAGAATTCTCTCATCTCCTTTTCAAGCTGTTCCCAGTCATCCCTGGGCTGGGCTGGGCTGGCCTGGGCTGGGCTCAGCTGTAGCCAGGGCTTTTTCCCAATCCCCAGTCCTGGTGAAACACACCTTTACCTAGAAACTTCTAAGTTATTTTGGACTGGGAAAATGTATCACTCAGTCTTTCTGTGGATTCTGCTCCTCTAAATTTTGGCTAGAGTCATAATTTGACAGTTTTGGAGTTTTTTGGGGGAAGGAGTTTCTGGGAAATGCTGTCTTCACACTGCCATCTTGTTTTCTCCCCTGTCTTGGAACTTCTTAATAAAATCTCTCTTTTCTTTTTACATCTGCATTCCTGGGTGAAATAGTGATTCTTCACTGGAAAACTCTGATCCCACTGCAACAGTTTCTGTGGGTCAACTCTGCCCCCCCCATAGGTTACCACATTTATCATCATTGACTTCCCTTGGAGAGCTCATCTATCCACTCCCATTACCTTCTGATTGTCTTTTGGGTCAGTCATGATCTTGGAAGAGAAGTTCATTTTTACTTATTTTCTATTTTCTTTATCATTGGTCTTTTAGTGGGGTACTTTTAGATATTTACTGAGATAGCTGGACTTTTCTATTTTAATTAGTCATCTTAATCACAGATCACTGTCTTTTACCTTAAATTCTCAGTGCCTTAGTTTTGTCTCCTATAAATACTAATACTACCAACTTTAAAATGTTCTTGTAAAGAGCAAATGAAATAATATATATATATATATAATATATATAATTATATTTACATTATTATTTTGTTGTCCATAAGTTATCTGATGCAACTTATGAACATGGTGCTCAATAAACACTTTTATTGAAAGGAGAATTAAAGGGGGTTATGACTCTTTAACACATCATGTAAATTAGTCTTAATAATTGAATGCCAGCCTTTTTCCTTCAATAGTCCATTTAAATCCCACATTTTATGAAAACTTTTTATTGTCCCCCTGATGCTAATTCCTTCCTCTCCCAAACTCCCTTCTATCTACTTCATTTATCTTTTATATATACATAACTATTTATGTGCTGCCTTCCCATTTAGGAATATAAGAATTCCTTAAGGATGGGAACTATTTTCCTCTCTTTTTTTTAAACTCCAGTTCTTAACACACTGCCTGGAAAATAATGGTTTTTTTCCCCCCTTGGAAAGAGGTTTTTTGTTTTCTTTTTTAAGTCACTTTAATTTTAATTTGTGGAATAAAGCAAACAGTTGCATAACATAGTATCATAAAAGAGATGATTATACATGAAGCTGCAAATCTATTATGTATAATTGACTATTCCTTTTAAATATGTAATAAAATTATAAGAAAATAAAATTTACCCTTTTTTACTTCCTTTCACTCCTGCCCCACCTCTGCAGCCCTAAACACGAATACTATAAGATTTAAATAGGTATATTCATATAACTATAGAGTCTGGTCCTACAATTTTGACAGAGCTAAGAGGGAGAGGAAGGCAAGGGCAGGAAAATAATATTTGGGGTAGCCTATGAAGATATGATGTGTGTGTGTTTGTGTATATGTGTGTGTGTGTATGTGTGTGTGTGTGTGTGTGTAATTGGTAGGAGAGGGAACAGAAGATCCTTGGTGGTACATGAAAATCTTATTTGTATTTTAAAAAAATCATTATTTGTTACAAGTGTAAATTGCTCAAGATTCTCTGAGCTACCTGTGATGGAGGAGGGGAAAGCAACAGTTTAAACTCCTCAAAGGCCACCATTTTGACCCACAATGAGTTAACATAATTTTTTTGTCCATTGTTGATTATTTTATTTTCCTCTGTTAACATGTAAAAAACAATTTTTAAGTTCCAAATTATCTCCCTTTTTTCCCTTCCATCCCCTACCCAGAAGGCAAGCAATTCAAAATAGGCTATAGACATGTAGTCATGCAAAACATATTTTCATATGAGTCATGCTGTGAAAGAAAGCATAGACCTCTTCCACAAAAAGATAGTAAAGATAGTAATAAAAAAGTATGCTTCAATCTGTATTCATACTTTGTACACAGTACAGATAATTTTACATCAAGTCTTTCCAGGCTTTTCTGAAAGCATCCTGTTCATCATTTCTTATAGCATAATAATATTCTATTGTAGCTACATACCACAATTTGTTCAGCCATTTTTGCAATTGATGGGTATCCCTTAAATTTTTAATTCTTTGCCACCCGAAAAGTACTGCTATAAATATTTTTCTACATATATATTTTTCTCTTTTTTTAAAAAAAATCTTTTTTGGGCTATAGTAATTATATTGGTAGGTCAAAGGGTATACATAATTTTATAGCCCTTTAGGGCATAGTTCCAAATTGCTCTATTGAAAAGTAGAATTAGGGGTGACTAGGTGGCACAGTGGATAGAGCACCGGCCTTGGAGTCAGGAGTACCTGAGTTCAAATCTGACCTCAGCCACTTAATAATTACCTAGCCATGTGGCCTTGGGCAAGCCACTTAACACCATTGCCTTGCAAAAAATAACTAAAAAAAAAAGAAAAAAAAAGAAAAGTAGAATTAAGTCCTTACACTATCAACAATGCATTAATAACTCATTTTTCCCTTATTTCCTCCAACTTTTCTCATTTCCCTTTTCTGTCTTATTAGTCAATCTAATTGGTGTGAGGGAGTATCTCAGAATTGTTTTAATCAATAGAGATCTAGAGTCTTTTTTTCATATAACTATGGATAGCTTTGATTACTTCATCTAAAAACTGCTCATGCCTTTTATTTATCAATTAAGGAATGCTGTTATTTTTTATAAATTTTATTCAGTTCTCTATATGTTTGAGAAATAAGATCTTTATCAAAGAAATTTGCTTCAATTTTTTACAGAATTATGATTGCTAAATATATTTCCCTCTATCTTATTTCCCCTCTTTATCTATTTTATTTTTTCTTTCATTTTACCCTATGCCTTCTCAAAAGTGCTTTGCTTCTGACTACTACTTCCCCCCAAATGCCTTCCCTTCTATCACTCTCCCCTTTTCTTCTTCCCCTTCTAATATCTTGTATGGTAAGCTAGATTTCTATAACTAATTCTGACGAGAGCAAGGTTCTCTCACTACCTCTCACCTCCTCTATTTTTCCCTCCACCTTTGTCTTGTCTTTTTTTGCACAAGATAATTTGCCCCATTCTATTTTCCCCTTTCCACTTATCCCAATACATTCCACTTTCAATCCTTAATTTAATTTTTAAATTTTTTATTTACATTTTAATTTATTTAAACATTGCTAAAAGTCTTGTAAGAGTAAACATAATCCACCCCCCCCAAATAAAAAATCCTCATGAGAAATAAAATGAAACAAAGAGGAAAAAAAGATGTACTTCAATTTGTGTTCAGATATCATATCTGTTTCTGGGGTAGATTGCATTTTTTATCATAAGTCCAACAAAAAAGTTACTTCCATATTTTTTTCCCACAATTGCTATTGCTGATTGTAATTCCCTCCCTCCATTCCTCCCCACCCCCATTTATTCTATTTTTCTCTCTCTTTTCACTCTGTTCCTCTTCAAAAGTGTGCTATGGGGCAGCTGAGTGACCCATAGGACAGATCACTGGCCCTGGAGCCAGGGCCCTGAGCCCATATCCCCACCCAGCAACCACCCAGCTGTGTTATCCTGGGTAGGTCACCCAACCCCACCATCTTGCAAAAAGACAAAAAAAATGTGTGGTATCTGACTGCCCTCTCCCACGATCTACCCTTTCCTCTATCACTTACACTTCTCCCCTCCTCCATTCCCTCCCCCCCCCCCCCATCCCTTTCCTCATCTTTTTCCTCCAGGGTAAAAGATTTCTATACCCTTTTAAGTGTATATGTCGTTTCTTCTCTGAGCTACTTCTGATGATAATTAAGGAACACTCATTTCCTCTCACCTTCTTCTCTTTCACTCAATTGTAAAAGCTTTTTCTTGACTCTTTCCAAGAAATATCTTAGCCCATTCTCCTTCTCATTTCCCATTCTACCAGTACATTCCATTTTTGCTCGTTGACTCCATCTTTACAATATATTATACCTTCATATTCAGCTCCCTCCTGTGCCTTGTCTAAATGTGCTTCTTCCAACTGCTCTATTAAAAGAGAAGGTTCATACGAGTATTATCAGTATCAGCTTCCCATGCAGGAATACACACAGTAAAACATCATTAAATCCCTCATAATTTGTCCTTCCCATCCACCCTCTCTATGCTTCATCTGAGTTCTGTACTTGAAGAGCAAACTTTCTGTTCAGTTCTGGCTATTTCAACAGGAATATTTGAAATTCCCCTATTTCATTTAATGTCCATCTTTTCTCCTGGAAGAGAATGTTCAATTTTGCTGGGTAGTTGATTCTTGGTTGCATTTCAAGCTCTTGTGCCTTCTGGAATATTGTTTTCCAAGCCCTACTAGCCCTTGATGTGGAGGCTGCTAAATTCTGTGTAATCTTGTGTAATCATGATTGTAGCTCCACGTGTAATTCCACAATATTTGAATTATTTCTTTCTGGCTGCTTGTAATATTTTCTCTTTGACTTGGGTGTTCTTGAATTTAGCTATAATATTCCTGGGGGATATCTATCCATTAATTAATTAATTAATTAATTAGGATCTCTTTCAAGAGTATATCAGTGGATTCTCTCAATTTCTATTTTCCCTTCTGCTTCTAGAATATCAAGGCAATTTTCTGGTAGAAATTCTTTAAAAATAAAGTCAAGGCTCTTTTCCTGATCATGACTTTCAGGTAACCCAATGTCTCTTGTAGATCTGTTTTGTAGTTCAGTTGTTTTTACAATGAGATATTTCATGTTTTCTTCTAGTTTTTCATTCTTTTGGTATTGTTTTATTGTTTCTCATTTCCTTGCAAAGTCATCAGCTTCCTTTAGCTCCAGTTTGCATTTGAAGGAGTTGATTTCTTCAGAGACTTTTCTTATCTACTTTTCTATCTGGCCAATTCTGCTTTTTTAAGGTAGTCTTCTTATTAACTTTTTGGACTGCTTTTGCTATTTGACATAAACTGGTTTTTAACATATTGTTTTCTTTTTTGTGTGTATCTCTTTGACTAAGCTGCTGATTTGGTTTTCATGTTTTTCCTGAATCTCTCTTATTTTGCTTCCCAATTTTTCCTCTACCTTCCTTACTTGATTTTTCAAAATCTTTTTTTGAACTCTGCCATAGCCTAAGCCCAACTCTTATTTTTTTTGGAAGCTTTGGATACAGAAGCTTGGACTTTGTGTGTGTTGATCCTCTGTGGGACCACAGAAATTATCTATGGTCAGGTTCCTTTTTTTTCCTGTTTACTCATTTTCACAGTCTGCACTTATTTTGAGGTACTTCCCAAGCTTTTGAGTAGTTATTGGGACTCCCCTGCAAGGACCTCAGTTCCTTCAATGTCTTATGAGAGGCTTTGACTGCTGTTTGGACTGTGGATGACCACAAGAACTCCCCTCTGCCCTGGAGCTATGAGGAGAGTCCCTGCTCTATGGCAGTGGGGGGCCCCAGACTGTGACCAGGGTCTGAATATGGACAAAGCACCAGAGTCCTGTCCCAGGGACAGAGGAGAGACCTTGACAGTCTCCTTTAATCCCCTTAACTTCTGTGGGTTGAGCATTCTGGGAGCAACTGCTGGGCAGCTCCCTGCTGGGTGACTGTGCGGGCCAGCTTCTGTTTCCTGGAATCTGGGCTGCCCTCAAGGCCATGGCTATGCTGAGGGTCATGCTGGCCTGAACTCTGCACTCATTCTGGCAGAGGTTTCCCCCTGATCTTTCTGGTTGTGCTTATAGTTCTCTGGGTTGGGAGGTCTAGAAACTGCTTCTGTTGCCATGAGCCAGCACTCCCAGGGCACCAGGCACTCTGCGGCTGTTCCCAGAATACTCGAGCTCTTTTGCTTCAGCAAAGTGATCTTGGATGTGCTGCCAACCCCTCTAACCCCATGGAACAGAGCCATCCCATGCTCTTCCAGGTTATCTTGGGCTGGAGAATTGCTTCACTGGGTCTTTCTGTGGGTTCTGTCTCTCAAAAATTTAGTTAGAGTCATAATTTTAAGGTTTTTTGGAATGTTTTGAAAGAGAGCTCCTGGGAAATCCTGTCTCATGTCACGATCTTGGCTCCTTATTTTAGATAACACCACTTCATATTCAACTCACACCTGTGCTCTGTCTAATGATTTCTTCTGACTGTCCTAATGATGAGAAAGTACTTATAAGTTACAAGGAACTTTTTCCCATGTAAGATTGTAAACAGTTTAAACTTATTAAGTTCCTTATGACTCTTTCCTTTTTTTTGTTTCCTTTTTTCCTTTTTTATGTTTCTTTTAAGTCTTGAATTAGAAGACTGAATTTTCTGTACACCTCTGGTCTTTTCATCACAAATGCTTAAAACCTTCATTTCATTGAATATCCATTCTTCTTCTTCTTCTCTCTCTCTCTCTCTCTCTCTCTCTCTCTCTCTCTCTCTCTCTCCCTCCCCCCCCCCCCCCCGCCCCAAGGATTATACTTGGTTTTACAGAGTAGGTGTTTCCTATTTGTAATCTTAACTCCTTTGTCCTTTGGAATATAACATTCCATGTCTTTGATCCTTTAATACAGAATCTACTGGATCTTGTGTTAGACTGAGTGTGGCTCCATGATTCTTGAATTGGTTCTTTTTGGCTACTTGCAATATTTTCTCCTTGAGCTCTGGAATATAGCATAATAATCCTGAGAGTTTTCATTTTGGGATTTCTTTCAGGAGGTAATTGGTGGATTTTTTTCCCATTTCTATTTTGCCCTCTGGTTCTAGAATATCAGAACAGCTTTCCATGATAATTTCTTGAAAGAAGATATCTAGACTCTTTTTTATTTTTTTTTTTGGTCATTGCTTTCACTGGTCTGATAATTTTAAAATTATCACTCCTGGTCAAGCTATTTTTCCAAAAGAGATTTCAGATTGTCTTCTATTCATGCTTTCAGCTTTGTTTTGTGGTTTTTTGTTTTCTCATAAAATTATTAACATCCATTTCTTATTAAAAAATTTTAAGGTGTTATTTTCTTCATTGGGCTTTTGTACTTCCTTTTAGATTTAGTTAATTCTACTTTTAAGAGGTTTTTTTCCATTCTGTGAATTTTTGGACCTCTTTTTCCATTTGGTCGATTCCACTTTTCAGTGTATTCTTCCCCTCATTTTTTATACCTCTTTTACCATTTGTTCTAGTCTGGTTTTTGTTTATTTTTGAAAAGCAATGGGATTAAGTGACTTTCCCAAGATCACATAGCTAGATAACTATTAAATGTCTGAGCTCAGATTTGAACTCAGGTCCTCCAGACTCCAAGAGGACAGGCACTGTGCCATCTAACTGCCCCAGTCTATTTTTTTTTAAGGTATTATACTCTTAAGTATTTTTTGTCTCCTTTCCCAAACTGTTGACTCCTTTTCTCATGATTTTCTTTCATCATTCTCCCAATTTTTCCTCTAGTTCTCTTGCTTGATTTTCAAAATCTTAGAGCCCTTCCATGGCCTGAGTCCAATTCTTATTTTTCTTGGAGGCTTTGGATGCAAGAGCTTTGAATTTGTTATTTTTTTCTGAGTGTGTATTTTGTTTTTCCTTATCATCATAGCAACCTTCAATGGTCAGAAATTTTTTCTGTTATTTGCTCATTTTTCTAGTCTCTTTCTTGACTTTTAACTTTTGGGATAGAACATAAACTTCCCCAAGTTTCAGGGGTTTTGTACAGCTATTTTCAGAGACATTTCTTGGAAACAGCAGTTGATGCCATTGCAGATTCAGTGAATCCCAAGGCCTGCACACTTTGTTTGCTGGGGCCCAGTCTGCATTCTCACCCCAGTGGAAAAGACCTTTCCTGTAGACTTTCTTTGTGTGTTCTGTTTCTCCAGGAATTGTTTTCAGGTATTATTTAAAGGTGTTCCAAGGATTCCAAGCTAGTTGCTGCCTCTTCTCCACCATCTTTGCTCCATCTTTTGAGTTAGCACTTAGTAAATGCTCAGCTAGATGTCTGACTGAAAGGTATGGGGGGAAAAAACTAGAAAGAAGAGGTTGGGGAATTTAAAAGATTAAATTAATTAAATTAATGACTATTATATTTATTATCATTATCCTAAAACAGCACAATTGATGGGAAATTAAAGACAAAAATGAATATATTTTTTCTGTTTTAAGATGTACATACATGACTGTAATGGGGTCAGGTACATATATAGATATCATGATCAAGCCAAACATGACTGAAATGGTTGAACAACAACAGTCAAACTTATAGTAGACACTCTAGAAACACTTTTTTAATTGATTAAAATTCATCCAATTAAAAAACCTGATGAAAACATCATAAAATCTTATTGTCTTTATTCTTGCAGTTTTAAGGAAGGAACTCCAAAAGTGTTTACAATTCATTCATTCAATAAGTATATATTAAATATCTACTATATGCCAGTCTCTAATATTGGGTACCAGGCATACACACAACATACACACGCACACACACACACAAACACACATACATATATGTATATATATTCACTCACAAACACAAAGTCTTTTCCTTTGGCAACTTATATTCCACTGATGGAAAGCAATTTTTATATAGATAAATTTTTTTTATTCAGATAAATTTTTATACAAATAAACAATTATTATTCAGATAAATTATTTTGTACAGGAAAATTTATGCAAAAGTGAATCTAAGTTCAGATTTGGGCATGTGGGTACAAAAATAACTGGGGGCATTCTTAAAAGATCTTATAGGATGGCATAGCATTTCAACTGTCTAGCATTGGAGATGGAAAGACAGTGCATTCCAGAAATGGTGGACAACCTGGGCAAGTATAGAGATAGAAGATGCAATATATATATACGGAATAGCAAATAGACTAATTTTCCTAGCATGAATGCTGTGCATCAAAGAGTAATAATCACCTGGAAAGGTGATCTAGCATCAGATTAGGGAACTTTAATTGTACCAAACTAAGGAATATATATTTTTTTTTCTGAAAGAAAATAGGAAATTCCTGAAGATTCTTGAGCTGGGAAGTGACATGGTCAGATTTATGCTTCAGAAAGATCAATTTGGCTGCTTTGCTTTGGGGGAAGGGACATAATGGAAACAGAATGACTGATCAAGAAGCTGTGTGATACAAAATAACTAATATGGAAATATGTTTAACATAGTTACACATGTATAACCTATATCAGATTACCAGTTGTCAAGGGGAGGGGATAAGAAAGGGAAGAAAATGTGTAACAAAAGCTTACAAAAAAAGGATGTTGAAAACTATCCCTAAATGTAATTGAAAAATAAAGAAGTGATCAATGATGAGGGCCTGAATTAGGGGGAATAGCTATATGAGTGTAGTAGCAAAGGGGCCTATGATAGTACCAATATCTATTACCATTTTCCTCATTACCCCTACCTCAGGGATTGTTTTTCCCTAAAAAGGTGACAAAATATTAGGAAAAGTTTAATCCTTGTTTCTCAGTTGGTTGGTTGCTTTCCTTCAGAATGGTGCATTGAGCTAAAGGGATGCAGAGAGTACAGATGATTTCCATTCCAATTTTTTAGATTTGAGTCAATATTCTAAGCTTGCCAATATATTCTTTTTTAAAGTTTAATTTAATTTTATTCTATTTTTGTCTGGTGACACCATGTTGGGGTCAATGTACAAGATATCTGACTGTGGCTGATCAGACCACTATGAGTTCAGAAAGATATACTATAGAATGGGCACAAATGATCCATAAAAATTTGGGATGGAGAGGAAAGGGTGGTATTGAACTTATCCCAGGAACAGATTGGAGAATTATTGTGGAACTAGAAACTGAAAGGCATGGCAACCTTGTGATAAAATCCCTAAAGAAACATTTTGTAAACATACTCCTTATCACATCTTGTTGCATAACATCTAGGGGAGCACAAAAAAGTGTTTTCTGAGTGAATTAAATGGAAGAATTTGTATAAAAATTAAGAGGGATAAGCACCTTTGATGGATATGCAAATGAACTAACTAGTATCTTCTATTTGTTGCCCCCATTAATTCAATATTTCCATTAGGCAAAAGTTTCTGTTTCTCAATTATAACATAAATTCATTTTCTTACAAAAAACACTTCCATGCCTATGTTGTAGGCCACTAGCCAAATAGTCAAAAGCAATTAAATGAATGGTTTGGACCAAGTCACTCTTTATGCACTCCATACAGATTGAAAAAGAGACAAGTTCAAACAAGGTTTAAATTTATTAACCACCCCAGTTTATATTTTGTGAGGCTCTGCGTACAGACAAGTAACACCTACAACATGTTAACCTACATCTGTCCCAGAGATAGAATAGGCAGATACTTAAATGATCCACTTTTGCCAAGAGTCATAAATATTATGACCTGATCTGAATAGGGGACAAAAAAAAACAATGCTTTAATAAGATTTTTTTTTAAATCAGGAACATGAACAAAGGGTAAAAGCCAATATGATTTCCTTTGGTGACTCAGATACAGGGAAATATCTCCAATAATTTCACCTTTAACAATAATGGAACTCATTCAAAAAGAAAGGGGTGAATATCCAGTTCAGGAATCAGAAGAATGATTTAAAGGTAAAAAAAAGCTGCAAAAACTTACACTCCCTAGTTTGAGTAGAATGGGACTTTCCCCAAGGTTCTAAAGCATCTGGATAACCTTTGTAATACTGTCTTCATTCCTTCATCTATTTGCTTATTTCTGTCCAGGACATGAAACAAATCTGTTGAAATGTTACAGAGAATGGTACATTGAGCTAAAGGGATGCAGAGAGTACAGATGATTCCCATTCCAATTCTTTAGATTTGAGTCAATATACTAAGCTTGCCAATATCTTCTTTTTTAAAATTCAATTTAATTTAATTTAATTTTTATCTGGTGACATAAGTACCCTTTGGTTAATTTTTATTATTACAATAATTTTTTTATAAGAGTAAACATAAACTCCCCTCCTCCCCAAGAAGATGAGAAACCTCAAAAATAGTGAGAGAGAGAGAAAAAATGTACTACAATCTATGTTCATATTCCAATGGCTCTATCTGAGGAGTGAGTTGCTTTTTTTTTTATCATAAAACCATCAGAGAAGTTGCTTCAATATTTTTTCCCACAGTTGCTATTACTAGCTGTATACTAGCTGTATAACTATACTTCCCTCCACTCCATTTCCTCCCCACTCTCATTTATTCTATTTTCTCTCTCCTTTCATCCTGTCCCCATCCAAAAGTGTGTTGCAGCTGAGTGCCCTCTCCACAATCTTCCCTCTCTTCTATCACCTATTCCCCCCCTCCCCCCCATTCCCCCTTATCCCATAATTTCTTCTCATTTTTCTTTAGGGTAAGATAGATTTCTATACCCTATTAAGTGTGTATGTTATTTCCTCCCTGAACCATTTCTGATGAGAATGAAGGCTCACTCATTCCTTCTTCCCTTCCCCTGTTCCACTCCATTGAAAAAGCTTTTACTTGACTTATGTGAAATATCTTAGCTCCTTCCTTTCCTTCCTCTTCCTCCCAATACTTACCTTTATCCCCCATTGACTTCATCTTTCTACTATATTATACCATTATATTCCACTCCTTCCTGTACCCTGTCTATATATGCTCCTTCTAACAGCTCTTATAAATGAGAAAGTTCATGTGTTATCAGTACCTTCTACCCATGCAGTAATACAAACAGTTCAATATCATTCAGTTCCTCATAGTTAGTCCTTATCGTCCACCACTATGGTTCACCAGAGTCCTGTACTTAGAGATCAAACTTTCTGTTCAGCTCTGGTTGTTTCAGTAGGAAAGTTTGAAAGTCCCCTGTTTCATTGAAAGTCCATCTTTTCCCCTGAAAGAGGATGTTCAGTTTTGCTGGGTAGCTGATTCTCAGTTGTAAACCAAGATCTTTTGTCTTACAGAATATCATATTCCAATCCCTATGAAACCTTAATGAAGATGTTGCCAGATCCTGTGTAATCCTGACTATGGAGCCATGGTAGTTGAATTGTATGTTTCTGGCAGCTTTTAGTATTTTGTCTTTGACTTGGGAATTTGGGAATTTGGCTATAATATTCCTGGAAGTTTTTCTTTTGGGATCTCTTTCAAGGAGGTGACCAGTGAATTCCTTCAATTTCTATTTTACTGCTGCTTCTAGGATCTCAGGGCAATTTTGCTGTATTAAGTCTAGGCTCTTTTTCTGGTCATGTCTTTCAGGTAGTGCAATAATTTTTAAATTATTTCTTTTGGATCTGTTTTTGAGGTCAGTTGTTTTTCCAATGAGATATTTTACATTTTCTTCTAATTTTTGGCTTTTTTTGGAAGAGTTTTATTTCTTCCTGATTTCTTGCAAAGTCACCAGCTTCCTTTAGTTCCATTCTGCATTTGAAGGAGTTATTTTCTTCAGAGAGATATTTTATCTCCTTTTCTAGCTGGCCAATTCTGCTCTTTAAGGCATTCTTCTCCTCATTTGCCTTTTGTTTTGCTTTTTTGGTCTCATTTCTCCTCCCAATTTTTCCTCCACCTTCCTTAACTGCTTTTCAAAATCTTTTTTGAGCTCATTTGGACAAGGAAGCTTAGATTTTGTTGTCATCTGAGTATGGTTTTGATCTTCCATGGGACCAAAGTAATTTTCTATGGTCAGATTCTTCTTTTTTTCTGTTGTTTATTCATTTCCTCAGTTCAAGACTAATTTACGGCACTTCCAAGTCTTTGGGGTTTTTTTGGTCCCACTGGGACCTTTATTCCTCTAAGGTCTTATGCTCTCTTGCCTGTGCTTTGATATGTAGATGATCACAGGTATTCCCCCTTCCCTAGAGCTGCAAGGAGAGTCCCTGCTATCTTAGTATGGAAGGCCAAACTGCAACCTGGATCTGAGTGTGGGCAAATAGCAGAGTCCTTCCCTAGGGAGAGCAGAGAGATTTCTGTAGTCTCCCCTGACCCCCTTAACCTCTGTGGGCTCTGCTCTGGAGGTACAGGCTGGGTTCCCCTGATTCTCACTTCAGGTTCTGTGGGTGGTGCTCCTCATTCCACACTCATTCTCACCAATATCTTTTTGACTTAAACTAAGACAAATTTCTGCATCTTCTTAATTCTTTTATAAAAAAATTCATTCAACATTCAATAAATATTTATTGAATGTCTATTATGTATAAGGCATGATGCTATTTGCTAGGTATCCAAAGACTAAGGAAAAAATTGGTCTCTGTCCATAAGGAATTAGCATACTTCAGAGGTTAGGCATCAGGATCGGAATCCTAAACATCTAAAAAATTTAGCTAAATTTGACTTCAGACATTTAGTAGTTATGTGACCCTAGGCAAATCACTAAATCCCATTTGCCTCAATTTCCTTATCTCTAAAATGAGTTAGAGAAGGAAATGGTAAACCACTCCAGTAACTTTGCCAATAAAACCCCAAATGGGGTCTTGGAGAGTTAGAAATGAATGAATAGGACTCAACAATAACAGTGTAAATTATTTTCTTATTTGAATTGAATATATTCTAGTTTCATAGGAGCATAGAACTTTTATTATTATTTTTAACCTAAATAGTGTGGTAAATTTAGACTCAGTAAATGGCCTGAAAGAGAAGAAAGGTTTCAAGTAAGAGTTTTTATCATTCCTTGAACTGAAGCTTAAAATATTTTTAAATCTATTTTTTAGGAGAGGTCTTATAAAACATATTTGTTGTAATGCTAAAGAATACGTCTTTTGAAATTCTTTAGTTAGTTGATATACTGAGAACTCTAAACCTGTAATATGGAAACTAGATAATCCTGATTCCAACAATTATTAGATGCTTGACTCTTGACTAGGTATTTAATCTTTCTTTACCTCATTTGGGAATGGGAATGACAGCATTGGTGCTACCTATGTCATAAAGCTGTGAGGGAAACAGTTTGAAAGTATTTAGCAATATATAAAGTAATCAGTTGCTGATATTAATTCTGGATCAAAAACTTTAATTATGAAAGAATCAATTGATTAATTGTAAAAAGCATCCTAGTATCATAAAAAATTTTAGTTGAAATGTATACCTGAAAAATTCAACTTTGATTAAATATTCATTGCCTTCAGGAAACATATTCTTTTAGGAGGAAAAATATGTACACATATTTGTAAATGTGAAATATATATATATATATGTATATATATATATATATATATATATATACAAATAAAGTAATTTTCAGAGTAGGACAGAGTACTAATATGAAGGGCATTTTTTTATCTATAGAATAGGAATTCTAGTGGGGGAAAGTGGAAAGGTAGGGAAGAATAATGTACCAGGCTAAGTGGAAATTTTATATTTTTAATTTCTTTCATCAATAAAATAGAGAAAGATCAAATCAATGAGTTGGACATGCAATAATAAAAGTATAAAAAGATCAAATTAATAATACTCAATTGAACACCAAAATGGATATTCTGAAAATCAAAGGAGAGATTAATAAAAATTGAAAGTAAAAGAGCCATTGAACTAATAAATAAAACTAGAAGTTGGTTTTATGAAATAACCAATAAAGTAGATAAAATTGATTAATTTTATTAAATACTATTTACCAGAAGGATTGGGTTGATAAGGATGGGTGTGAGGAAAATAGGTATATCCATAATCAAAGGAGGGAACTTTGGCCTACAAAGCTTACTATAGAATAACAGAGATACTGAGTAGTTCTCTATATAATGGATTGTCAAGCTATTCATAGAAGGAAAGGTAATGTTGATTTAAATTCAATCCCTGAGAAAGAGGTAGAGGAGGTGGTACATATTTTGTCCAATCTCTGGTCTTCGTGATAATCAAACTGAGGCTAAGTGGAATCCTGGAACCAGACTGGTTTTAGAAGGGGTAAAATATATTTAGCAAGCTCACCTATAGTCAGGTCAATTCTTTTTGAGGACCCATTCCAATATAAGCAGATAATCTCTCCAACACATTCAACAAATGTTCCTCCAAAACAAGCTTTCCTTAAACATTCTCTAGACTTAGCTTTATACATGATGATGATGACAATAATGATGATGATGTTTGTCCTTCATTCTCAATGAAGACTATGACATCAGGGAGATGAAGCCATGAAAAGCATATGAATTGGATTTCAGTAAAGGGGGACTGTGCTAAATCACCAGCCTCATTTTATCCTCTAGAGTCATCTGGATCCAATGGCCAGAGATGAATCAGGACAACTGGAAATGGCCCTGGATGCTAGGCAATCAGGGTTAAGTGATTTGCCCAGGGTCACATAGCTAGTACATATCAATGTCTGAGGCCAGATTCAAACTCCTGTCTTTCTGTCTACCACTTACCTGCTCTGGTTTTATGTATAAGTCAGTAGATGATTGTCTATGAGCTTCAGTTCAAGAAACCTTTCCTGTTTCAGACCATTTTACTATGTCTAAAACACCCACATCAATTAGGTTATATAATGTTAAATTTCTTATATAGAACTTTAAAGTTGCAAATGCTCTCTATATATTACTTGATTCTCACAACTTCATGAAGTAAAATTCTCTTAGTCTCAGAATCTTCATCTTAAAAATGGGGGTAAATAGAGAATTTAGAGATAGATTTAACTCATTTGCGAATGTTGTAATTAGTAAACGTCTGCAATCAGAATTGAACTTAGCTTTTCCAGACTCCAAATTTAGTACTCTATCCACTATACCACTTAGTTTTCACAGAGCTTTAATAATCTGGATTAAAATGCAACTATAGGGACATATAAGTGGTGAAGTGGATAGAGCATTGACCCTGAAGTAAGGTGGACCTGAATTCAAATAGGAACCTCAGATACCAACTATGTGACCCTAGAAAAGTCTCTTAACTTCCTCTCTCCCCCCCCCCCCATGAATCTCAATGGTGGTATTCAGATTAACTCTCTGGATGAAGAGGAGAGCAATAAGGTTGTTAATGATGTTCATTCTTTCTCCTCCAAAAATAGCCTAGGATATTGGCCTCCTAAACTTTATGTGTCAATTAAAAGGGTGGACAAGAGGAAAAGATCAGACCAGACTTCCCCTTCTGTCCTTTTGTTAACTTTTTCCTCCCCACCAACCCCCACATACAATATTGCTCTCTCTATGACCTGGTGCCATACCCAAACTCCAACAAACACTTATCAAGGTTAGATAATGCACAGGGTCTCAAGGATAGAAACAGCAAGCAAAATGTCCCCTGCTCTTAAGAAGCCTATATTCTACCAGAATGGATATTGATTTTATGGTACATTGAGTAGCATGAATAATCTAGCAAATCTTATTGTAACTTGTATTGCTTTTTTTTTTTAAACAAATGCAAATATTGTGAGTGGGATCACACTTTTGAGATCTATTAATCAAACCATATCAATTAAAACTTAGCAGGGATGAGTCAAAAACCCCCTAGTACTGAAAGAAGGGACATAGGATAGTACTAAAGAGGTAGGGTGGGATATATGAAGCTGAATGTGGGGTGTGGTTGGGTTGTAGGAAGGAAAAGGCATATGCCAGATAAGCCATGCACTTTTCAGCTTGACTTAGAGTTGGCAATGCCAATCAACTTCATCTTGCCTGCTACCTTTGGAAAAGTCTCTGGATCAACCATTTACACACAGAACAGTTTAGGGGCTAATTAAGGACTTCCTTAAATCCTGAGGGTCTTATAATAAATACTAAATGGAACACTCTGGGACTGTGGGGTAAAGCCTATAAAATAAATCTGTTTCTCTGGAAATACAATCACATCCTACTCAGTATGCACACATCTACCCTCCAGACCAGGAGATTCCAATTCACAAATTGTTCATTTAATGAAGCATCCTTTTTTGACCTGTGGCCCAACAGCTGAATTATTGTACCCTGAGGTTTTTAAAACGTTTTGGTTAGTCCTGTGGGAAAGCATCTCAACATTGGCCAAACTTAATGAGGCTTTTGATGACTTTAATGGATCTGTGACTTCATCCATATGGAAACTCCCTCCACAGTGCAGATTTCAACCCCTCCATAGCTTTTTAAACCTAGGCAAATCTTGCCTACTACTTTCAGGGTCTCTCATTTTGAAGTTCTTCCTTCCCCATCCCCAATGCCTAAGAAATCTTCCCTTGGTTCTTTAAATCTTTCTTGGATAACATGCATCATTAAGTTAGGTATAATAGATAAAAGTGTTGTATGCCTTCCACATTGCAACTTTCTCCATTGTAGTTTTCATATATCTTGGGTCAGCATAAGAAATTAAATGGCAGTTTGGGGAGAGTTTTGTGGAAGCCACAGACAGTACTGAACCTCTGACACAGATGACACAGAACCTCTGACCAAATACTTAACCCAACTTTTATAATAAAATACTGGAAATGTCTCATAAAAGAAAAAGAAAAAAATTCAGATTGTACTTCTGAGTTTGGTCAAAGATCTAGGTTTGACTTTTACATCATATACTTACTATGTATGTAACTCTGGGGGTTGGCTAGGTGGTGCAGTGCATAGAGCACCAGCCCTGGAGTCAGAAGTACCTGAGTTCAAATCTGGCATCAGACACTTAATAATTACCTAGCTGTTTGGCCTTGGGCAAGTCACTTAACCCCATTGCCTTGCAAAAACCTAAAAAAAAAACAACTTAAAAAAAAGAAATATATGCGACTGGAGACATAACATAGTCACTTCTAGCCTCAGTTCTTTCATCTTAAAATGGGAATGATAATAGCAATTACTTCAGAATACAGTTTTGAATACTAAATGACATATGTATGCAAAGTGCTTTTCAACTTTTAATATGCCAAATATCAAGTATTATTATTATTCCTTTTGCTCTATGATGGCCCCACTTCCTGATCATCTATATCCTTTATGATATATTTAATGAAAATTTCTCACAGATAATACATGTTGAATTTATAATTATAATAATATATGTTTTACCTGGCTTATAGCCAGCATAGATTTTTTTCTATTGTCTTTTGAGTCATAAACAGTTCTGAAACTTTAGCATTTGTGATGAATCTTGGAGGAAAAGTTTTGAGAAGTTTGTATGAAATATTGGAAATCTGTAATAAAATAAAATACTTTTTACACAAAATTTGACTGAGAGCAGAGGGAAAGATATGGAATGATAACTAACTAGACAGGGGAAAGGGGTAGGATTCTAGTGATGGCATTTTTAAGATTGGAGAAAACATGGGAGTGTTTATCCTCACCAGGGAAGGAGCTGTAATATGTATATCTCATGTATGGACAGCTATAAAATAATAATATTGGATGACACTGGAAGACATAATTATCTACAAGTTTAAGACCCTTGTCAACAAAAGAAGTGAAATTAATTTGAGATAACTTGTTCTTAAGGAACCTGGTCTGACTTACTAATAGCAATGTCATTAGAAAATGTAAAATTTTGCTTATGTTGAACGGACAGCAAGCATTCGGTTACACCTATATGTCACAGCTACTGAATACCTTCCCAGTGAAATTTCTCTCCTCCAAAATTTTTGGCATTGTCAAATGGTTCAAATTGATAAATGGATATGGTCTTCTTGGTGGAAATAACATTAAAATTGATACATTTTATTGAAATAACATTAAAATTGATACATTTTATTGAAATAACATTCAAATTGATACATACATGCATATCCATCATTTTTGCCTCTGCATCCTAAGGACCACTAAGGATTTCTATTTCACTTGCAGGAGAAAACTCCAATATGTGCTGTTTCCTGCTATTAGGATGTGAGCTCCTTGAGATCAGAGATTGCTTTACTTTTCTATTTGTATCTCCAGGCTTTAGCCCAGTACTTTGATTCTTAATAAATGCTTTTTAATTATCATAATCCCTACTTTAAAGTAAAAAAATGGACTAAAGAAAATGGGCTATGGGATCTAAAAAGTCAACAGATGGGTAGCTAGGTGGCACAGTAAATAGAGCACCACCCTGGAGTCAAAAGGACCTGAGTTCAAATCTGGTTTCAGACACTTAATAATTACCTAGCTATGTGATCTTGGGCAAGTCACTTAACTCCATTGCCTTGCAACCCCCCCTCCCCAAAGAAAGTCAACAGAAGCAGCACTTAGAGTATCAGTGACACATTTATAACTATATATCTATATGAACATCTATATGCATATCTGTATATATCATCTATTTATTTTTCAGTCTATCTATCAACCTATTAATCTATCTATAACAGGAGTGTGGAGCATTTTTTTTTCTGCAAAGGCAGAATATTTGGTTTATAACATCATTTACTTGCTATATTTGGTAAAATATTTAATTACTTCATCACTAAAATGTTCCTAGAATTGTCGAATTTGAGTCCCATCTGTGTTTGCTGTCACAGGACCAGACTAGGGGTCTTATTTAGTTTGTGAACTGGAAGTTCTTCACCCCTGATCTAGAAGGTTAGAGAGTATGTTTGACAATAGATGCAATCTACTGGAGAAGATGGGTGGGAATGGGATCCTGGGTAGACTGGAGGAGCTGACCTTAGCCTGGAGGAGGGCCATATTCTTATTAGCTACTGGGGAAAAGGAGGAGACTATCATAGTTGATATCAGAGGGATATGAAATAAAAGAGAGAGTTTGTGGTAAATGGACTCAACTCTGTTTTGTTGAGATCCTCAACCAAGAGGATTTTGCTCAAATAATTTTCCCTGGGTCATCTGGTAGGTTTGAACCTAGATTTTCCTATCTCTAAGATTAGTAGTCTAGCCTCTGATTTCTTCATTTGTCAAATAAGGAAGGGGGGACTAATAATGTTTGAAGTTCCTTGGGAAGACCGAGAAGAGGAGAAAAGTTTTGAAAAAGCTTCCCTGGACAGTAGGCTATACTGAAATTAGATAACATACATGTCCTATTGATACAGTCAGCTTGGGCTTCTTCCAGCTCCATTTAGTCAAATGTAAGTATGAGTGAAGGAGATGGATAGTAAGAATAAACTTGGGTTATGACATAATCAGTAGCAGTATTGAAGTGTTTTGCCATGTAATAAAAATTGGGAAGGGAGAAGAGTAGATGCAAAGATGATTATCTTGAATAATATTGAAAGGCTGAGGGTGGGGAAGAATACAATTGAGGGAGAATATGATTAGGGTAGTAAGACATGGAGAGAGATGGAATGATAAAAGATTATGACTGGATAAAGAAATTTCAGAATTCTCAAACATAAAAATGTCTGTTGTTCAGTTGTTTCAGTTGTATCTAATTCTTCATAACTCTAATTTGCGGTTTTCTTAATTCCTGAAGTGATTTGTCATTTCCTTTTCTAGCACATTTTACAGATGAGAAACTGAGGCAAACAAGTTTTATGTGATTTGCTCAGTGTCACTCAGCTAGTAAGTGACTGAGGTAAAATTTGAACTCAGGCATTCCTAACTCAAGTCCTGGTACTCTATTCAAATTGTACTATCTGGCTGCCCATAGAAAGAAGTACTTTTAGGTAATGGCAAGATGCAGGGTATGATCATTATTGTGTATAATTTAGGTCGATTGAAGAAATAGGTCATGAGAATTAAATACCTTCAGAATTGAGTAAATTCATAATTTCACATCTATTCTTATTAAATAGTTAGTTTTGTCATATTCCAGAACATTGAGATATTTTTGAATCCTGATGGGATCATCCAATTTAATCAATATCCTTTAAAGCATCATGTTATCCACTGTAGTATGTCTGACAGATGGTCATTTCAACTCTATTTCAATATGTACAACAAAGTAACCCCTTTTATATTTGGATAGAATTAATCCTAAGAAACTTCTTTCTTAAACTGAGTTTTAAAAAAATTTCACATTATGGACACTATGGTTCTATTAATTCAATGTAATATAGGGTTAGTATTTTTGATTACCTTTATATGAAGTTGATTTACATTGATTATATAGTCTATAAGGCTCTAGATCTTTTCATGTGAATGGTTGTTTATATCCTTCCCCTACCCTATGCTTGTGGAGCTTTTTTTTTTAACCCAGATGTAGAACTTTACATTTATCCTTATAAAATTCCTTCTTATTAGTTTTGATTCATCATTCTAATTTCTTCAAATCTTTTTTGAATCCTTATTCTGTCATCCAGTATGATATCTAAGGTTTTTACTTTAGCTTTATTATCATCTGTAAATTTATTCACGAAGTCATTTATAAATTTGTTTAATTAGATGATAAACATTTAATTAGATGATAAACATTTTGTTAAATTCCTCATCCAGAGAAAGAATTATGGTGTCTAAATACAGAACTAAAATATTATTTTCACTTTTTAAATTTTTTCTTTTTTCTTGTGTTTTTTCCTTTTAAGATTCTTCTTTCATAACATGACTAATATGGAAATATGATTAAAATGACTGTACATGTATAACCTATATCATATTGTTTTTGGTCTTGGGGAGAAGGGAGGTGAAGGAAAGAGAAAAACTTGGAACTCAAAATCATATAAAAGTCAATATTGAAAACTCTTTACATGTATTTGGAAAAATTACTATTAAGTGGAAAAACAAAAAAATCATCTTGGAGATTACTCTGATTCATTAATCAAGTAATTTTATAAAAATAGAACTGGAGGTTTTAATGGTATAATTTCTAATTTATCAATCAGTGCAGTCTCATAGCCATCAATTTGCAATACCTTTAGTAATTCATTCCATAATTTTGCAAGGAATTTGTATCTTCTTCCTTTTGCAAATTGAACTTTTTTGCCCTTTTTTCAGTTCTATGGCACCTCTTCTGTTTTCAAAGTTTTCAAAGATTTCAGAGTGGTTGCAGGAGATACAGTAGTAGAAAAGAAAAAAACTCTATCCTTCTGATAGTTTATAATCTAGTAGAGAAGAAAAGATATAATTTTATTAATTGAAATAATAGAAATAAGTATAAAGTAAGTAGATATTTGATAAGCATCATGGGAATAGTGGTACTAGTTGAA
The DNA here is from genome assembly GCF_037893015.1 of Macrotis lagotis. Classification (NCBI taxonomy): domain Eukaryota; kingdom Metazoa; phylum Chordata; class Mammalia; order Peramelemorphia; family Peramelidae; genus Macrotis; species Macrotis lagotis. Next base: position 267,137,078 of record NC_133659.1, on the reverse strand, counting down.
GCCTCAAATTCCTTTAGCAAGGTCTTTAATTGTTTCAATACTTGTTTGCACAAACATCAGTTTTTCTAAAACAAAATTTGATAGAGTTTCTTATGACTTAGAAAGGGAAAAGATGTTAGAATTTATCTGGTCCAACTCTTCCATTTTATATAGATAAAGGCACTGAGGCCCTGTAATGTTTTTTTTTTTCTTTTTTTGAGATAGTATTTTTTTTAATTCTTCCCAAATGTATATTATGAAAATTTTTGCATTCATTATCACAATATTATAAGATTACTGCTTATCATTTTCAGAAAAGGGGAAGAGAGGGAGGGAGAAACATTTGGAACTCAAAATCTTATAATAACAAATGGAAGAATTTTCACAATAAATAATTGGGGAGAATTAAAAAATACTGTTATAAAAATTGTTTAATTGTACATCCTAATAGCAACATGGGGGTGGTGATCAACCTTGATGGACTTGCTCATTCCTTCAGTGCAAGGGACATCAGTCAGGGACAATTTGGGGCTGTCTGCAATGGAGAATACCATCAGTATCCAGAGAAAGAACTGTGGAGTTTAAACAAAGACCAATGACTATTACCTTTAATTTTAGGGTGGGGGGGGACCGGTATCTTATTGTCTGATCTTGCTATCTCTTATACTTTATGTTTCTTCCTTAAGGATATGATTTCTCTTTCATCACACTCAATTTGTATCAATGTATACAATGGAAATAATGTAAAATAAAAATCTTTATAATTCAAAAAAAGAAGAAAAAACAAAGCAAAACCAAAAAATTTGTTTAAACATGTGTGATCAGGGCAACTATGGATAGAGCACTGATCTTGGAGTCAGGAAGTCCGGAGTTCGAATCCAGCCTCAGACACTGACACTTACTAGCTGTGTGACCTTGGGCAAGTCACAACCCTGATTGTTTCACATCCAGGGTCATCTCCAGTTGTCCTGATTTATATCTGGCCACTGGACCCAGATGGCTTTGGAGGAGAAAGTGAGACTGGTGAGTTAACACAGTACCCCCCCCCACTCAAATCCAATTCATATGCTTCTCATGGTATCCCCTCCCTGATGTCATCTTTGAGAATGAAATACATATAAAACATGTAAAACATATTTCCATATTAGTCTCAATTAAAGAAGAAAATACAAATCAAAAGAAGAAAATATCCATGAAAAAGAATAAAGCAATTGAAAAAGGCTCTAATATGCACTCAGACTTCATCAGTTCTTTATCTGAATGTGGATATTATTTTCCTTTATGAGTCCTTTCTATCTGTCTTCAATCACTGTGTTGCTGAGAAGAGATAGATCATTCACAATTGATCATCAAATAATGTCACCAACACTATGTAAATTGTTTTCTTGGTTCTGCTTGTTTCATTTTGCATCAGTTCATAGAACTCCAGGTTTTTTCTGAAATTTTTCTGTTCATCTTTTCTTATTGGACAATAGTATTCTATTACATACATATACCAGAACTTTTTTTCAGCCATTCCCCAATTGATGGGCATTCCTTCAATTTCCAATATTTAGCGTAAATATTTTTGCACATATAGGTCCTTTCCCCCTTTTAATGATCTCTTTGGGAGACAGACCTTGTAGTGTTATTGCTGGATTTAAGGATATGAACGATTCTGTGGATCCTTAGACAATCCAAAATTGCTCTCCAGATAGGTTGGATCAGTTCACCCCTCCCTCCACCAACCATGCACAACTGTCCCAATTTTCCCCACATCTTCTCCAAACATTTATTATTTTTTGTCATATTAACCAATCTGATCATTGTGAATTGTTTTAATTCATATTTCTCTTTTTTTAGCTTTTTTCAAGGTAAATGGGGTTAAGTGGCTTGCCCAAGGCCACATAGCTAGGTAATTATTAAGTGTCTGAGACCGGATTTGAACCCAGGTACTACTGACTCCAGGGCCGGTGCTTTATCCACTATGCCACCTAGCTGCCCCAATTCATATTTCTCTTATCAGAAGTGATTTGGAGCACTTCTTGAAAACTACTTGTTCATATCTTTTGAACTTTTATCAACTGGGGAGATGGCATAGATTCTTATCCATTTGACTCAATTCTCTATATATTTGAATAATGAGTTGAGACAAAGCAATATTAAATGACATCTTAAAGGTCATATAGATGGTAAGCATCTATTACAGGAAACCTTTCTCATCCACTCTTAATTCTAATCCTTTTCATCTGTTGATTATTTCTATTTTTTCTATATGTAACTTGTTTTGTACATATTTATTTGTATGTTGTTTCTCTCATTAAATTGTGAGTTCCTTATGGGCAGGGACTGCCTTTTGCATCTTTTTTTTATACCTAGCATATTCCTTGGAACATTAGAGATGCTTAATTGGTTGGCTGATTGATTGCAGCAGCATGGGGGGGGGGGTGAGGCAGCTGCATAGTACAGTGCATAGAGTGCTGGACCTGAAGTTAGGAAGGTTCATCCTTCATAAGTTCAAATCCGGCCTCAGATACTTAATAGCTGTGTGACCTTGAGAAAGTCACTTAATCCTATTTGCCTGAGTTCTTCATCTGTAAAATGAGCTGAAGAAGGAAATGGCAAGCCATTCATATATCTACAACCAAAAAGAAAATCCAAATTGAGTTAGAATTGAAAACAAGTGAAGAAAAAAAGCAGCACTGGGAAATCCAATAATAGGCATAGGATTTCACATAATATGGAAGGTGAATGGGTGAATGACTCACCCTTCTGTGAGTCAGATATTATTTCTGATTTGGAAGTAAGTAGAGTACCCCTGCTGGCTTCCCTGAAAAAAATTGAGGACCTAGTCATAAATATATTGCAATCATCAATTTAACTTGGCAAATACACTGCCAGTCCAGTACCATGCAAAATAGGCACTTAATATATGCTTGTTAATGGTGCTGATGAAGTGTGAGGCACTTGAATACTGTGACTGTTACATTTATAGGGAGAGACATTTCCTTTAATGCTGTTTTACAATTGAGTCAAAAAATCTGCAAACATAGACTGGAGAGCTTTCAAGTTTCTCAGCATCTTGAGTTACTGTGCTTCCAGCCTGCAGGAAGATTTTTGAGTTAACATGGAACAGTTGCAATTCACTAACCTTATTAAACCCACCCAGGGCTTGGGAGAGTTTCAAACTCCTTTGAAGAATTTTTTGTAAACATTTTGTAAAAGAGCATTTTGTAAACATATTGGCTTGGAGAGGCTAACAAGATAGGAATGGGAAAAGCTTGGCAACCTAGGCTCTAAGAGACAACACTCCTAGTGTGGGAACTCCCTCCATCAAACATTGCAAGTTTTCTATGATTCAGTAGGTAAATTCTAAAGACTTTCCTGAGGCAAATACAGTTCAAATAACTTGCCAAGGATCATGTAACTAGTAGGCATCAGAAGCAGGATCTGAACTCAGTCCTTCCCAACTCAAGGACTGAGCCCTATGTTTCCTCATCTGTCAATTAAGCACAAACAGAAATGACTAAATGAAATCTTAAGTCCTGACCAGCTTCTATTCTAGAAATCTCTCATGGGGAAGTCACCAAATCTCAGTTTATCTTAGTTTCTTACCTCTAAAATAAGGATAACAACAATACCTTATCTCCCAGGGTTGTTTTGGGGATCAAAAGATATTTTAAAGTACTTTAGTGCCTAGCATGTCATCAGTACCATATAAAGATTATTTTTGTACTTATTATTAATGCTATTAATTATTCATGTGGCTAAAATTAACTTTGTTGTGGACTTCTCACCTTCTAAATCTACTTACTCCTATATTCCCTTATACTTGTTACTTCTGTTTGTAGGCTTTAGGCAGATAAGATAATCTCTCCTAGATAAAGAAGGGAAAAGGTGTTCATAATTGTTTATAATTTGTGACATTTTGTTATGAGATTTGTCTTTTGAACAATCACTTTTTTGCTACATTTTCCCTTGAAGATTTTTTTTTCAACTGGTAGATATTTGGGCTAGTATTTTTTTTTTTTGGTACAATATTTTACCTAGAGAAAGTAAACAGTAGTTTGTGTTAACAGCAGAACTAAGTCTTCCTTGTCCTTGGACAACCACATCATGATGTTGACTTAGGGCTTGCAGGCTACTAAATCCTTTTAATGTCTTGTACCATATTATATTTCTCCAAGTTGATTTTCTGAACACAAATTTAAGGATTTAAATGAATTTAACTTTTAAAAATTTAATCTCATTGACTTCAGTTATGATTCTGCATCTTGATTCTGGTATACACTGAAGTCCTTCCTCATAGATATTTTTGTTATTAGCAAATTTGGCAAGCTTGCCTTGTCAACTTTCAAACAAGTCATTGATAAAAACATGTTGTCTTCTTCCATTTGAAGGTAATATCCAAGAGAACAGCAACTCATGTTTGCTTTTATTTATAACTTCAGCACTCAACAAATGATTAATAAATTCTTTATCTTCCATCCATCCATGCATCCATGCATCCATACATCCATCCAAACATCCATCATCCATCCAAACATCCATCCATTCAGAACAGACTAAAGATACATATCTGCACATCTGCCTTTAAAGTTAAAATTGATTCATTAATCAGTCTTCTTTGGGCAAGGTTTAAACCCATTTACTTTCATCTATATGCTAAATTAAGCCCACATCTCAAACACAAGGATAACATGTCAAACTTTGCAAATGACCTTGCTGTAATCTAAGTTTATGAAATTTCCATGATCTGAACTTGGAGTTGGGAAGACCTAGATTCAAATCATGCCCCAGATAGTAATTAGTTCTATGATCCTGGTTCTTAGTCTCTTTCTGATTCATTTTCCTCACTTGAAACATGAAGATGATGATAATAATAGAATGTACTTCACAGGACTGTTGTGATGCTAAAATGAGATAATGCATATAAAGCATTTCCTTAAAATTCTATATAAATACTAACAATTGTTGTAGCTGTTATCCACAAATTTAATCTCCTTGTCACCAAAGGAAGTGAAATTAATCTTATATAACTTGTTCTTTTTTTAAAATTTGTTTCTTTTAAATTTCTGGAATTAGCATTTTCATTACATTGTATAATTAAAAAAGGCTGATTGCACATGAAACTGCATATCTATTATGTACAACTTGCTATTCATTTTTAATATATAATAAAGTTATTGCATGTACTTCTTTTGTGTGTGTGTGTGTGTATGTGTGTGTGTCCTCCCTTTTTCCCCATGCCGTAGAGATGGTTATCATTGGACACAATAACTTTTTTTCCTAGGTTTTTGCAAGGTAATGGAGTTAAGTGGCTTGTCCAAGGTCACACAGCTAGGTAATTTTTAAGTATCTGAGGTTAAATTTAAACTCGGGACCTCCTGACTCCAGGGCTGGTGCTCTATTCACTGAGCCACCTAGCTGTCCTCACAATAGCTTGTTCTTAAGGAACCTGGTCTGACATAGTTTCCTTGTAGCTACTAATAGCAATGTCATTAGAAAAATCTAAAAATCTAAAATTGTGCTTAATTTGGACAGGCAGGATTTGGTTAAATGTGTACGTCACAGTTACTAAACATCTTCCAAATTAAAGTTCTCCCCACTAAAATTGTTGGCACTGTCACATAGTTCAACATCATGAGTGGATATGATCTTCTCAGTAGAAATAACATTAAAATAAATACATTATCATCCATCAATTTTGCCTCTGCTTCCTAAGACCATCATCAAGGCTTTCTTTCTGTATCACAGTGTCTCACAACTCCAATATGTGTTGTCTCCTGCTATTAGGATGTGAACTCCTTGAGATCAGTGATTGCTTTGCTTTTTTATTTTTATCTTCAGTCCTTTGTGCTTTGTACCTAGGAAGTTCTTAATAAATGTCTTAATTATTTTTATTCATCTCCACCTGCAAGACTGGAGGAAATAGGTTAGGAGATCTAGAAAGTTAATAGAATCAACAATTATGGTCTTTCACTGACAGAGGGAGGTAGAATGCCTTCCTGCTTGTCATAAATTCAGTTTTTCTGAAAGATATAATTATGGAGGGGGTGTAGAGAAATAGGTGAAGTATTTTTCTTCTTTTCCTTAAAAAAGATGAATCAAGATGTAAAGACTGTTCAGCTCACAGTGGTTCTCTCTCTCACCTCTCTAACCCATTCTTTACACTGCTGTAAAATTGATATTCTTTATCTTTTAGGTTTTTTTCCCAAGGCAATGGGGTTGACTTGCCCAAGGCCACACAGCTAGGTAATTATTAAGTGTCTGAAGCCAGATTTGAACTCAGGTACTCCTGACTGCAGGGCCGGCGCTCTAAGCACTGTGCCACCTAGCCACCCCAAAATTGATATTTTTAAAGCGCATGTTACTAACCATATTACTCCCCACTCAAGAAGCTCCTATGTTTCCCTCTTGCCTCTGGGATAAAATACAATAGAAAGATTCACCTTCATGGATTCAAATACAGTAAATATTTAATAAATGCTTATTAAATTAATGGAAATATAGCTAGGCAGCTCAGTGTATAGAGTGCCAAGGCTGGAATCAGGAGGATTCATATTCCTGAGTTCAAAGCTAGCCATAGACACTTATTAGTTCTATGACTCTAGGCAAGTCACTTCACTTCATTCTGTTTGTTTTATCTATAATATAACTGGAGAGGGCAATGGTAAACCACTCTAATATTTTTGCAGAGAAAATCCTAAAAGGGGTCATGAAAAATCCAACATGAATACTGAAAATGACTGAACAATGAATAATGGAGTTCTGAGATACCCATTTTCTCATTTTGTAGCTGACTGAGGGATGATGTGATATCTTTGGGCTACTGATATTACTTTTTGTTGTCTAATCTTGACCAAGAAACCAGAAAATGAAACAAGGTTACCATACAATTAAAGCAACTGCTAGCATATCCTTTTCTTAGATGCATACCTCTTTATATAAAAGTAAAATGAAATGTACATGATGAAAAAAAAACCTTTGAAGTCACTGAGATTACTTAATTTTCCTTTTTTCTTATTGAAACTTTCATAATCCATGATTACTTACCGCATTTATAATTATCATGAGTTGACATCAGAAAAAGAAAAGTGTTTTGTGGGATAATATTCCTGAAGGAGATAGTTAACATCCTTTTGTTCCCTCTACACAGGTTCCTTTTCAGAAAATGGTTAGGAAAGGCATTCCTCATAAAGAGAGCCAATGCCCTCATCTTAGGAGTTGGTAAGAGTTCCTAACACTGTTTTATTTCTCTTTTATTAGCTCTCTTTATTAAGTCCAAGTGATATGGACTCTGAGGTAGAGGGTGATATTCCTATTGGGAGTCTTCATGCAGCTACCATGAGGCATAGATCTGATGGTAAGTAGGATTTAATTAAGTTTTAAGTGTCACATGACTTTTCTGAACAGTAATAATTACTCTGTTCAGTCTTCTGCTACAATTTGAATTACCAGCAGCAGCTGCATTCTCTCTCTCTCTCTCTCTCTCTCTCTCTCTCTCTCTCTCTCTCTCTCTCTCTCCCCACTTCCCTCTTCCACTCCCACTGTGTTTCTGTCCCTCTTTGTCTCTTTGTATCTCAATCTCTATCACTGTCTCACTCTCTGTCTCTGACTCTCTATCTCTCTCTGCTTCCCTGTCTCTGTCTGTCTTTCTCTGTCTGTCTCTCTCTGTCTCTCTGTCTCTCTCTCTCTCTCTCTCCCCCAGCAGCCAGCAGCTGTTATCCCTCTCCTGCCATATCCAGATGCAAACAGCTGTTCTCTCTTTTGTCAAAATTGTCAGCAGCCATTCATTTCACCCCAAACAGATGAACACCTGCAGTAATAGAATTTTTATTTTTTAGCTGTGGAATAAAGAACTTTCTGCCTTAAAGGGATGATTGGGACAAGGATAGAGGAGGAGGCTTGTAATATTTAGCTAGAAATTGAGTTAACAAATAGAGAAATGATTGCTTAGTTGTCTTACAGGAAATAGGAGCAATTAAAGGCAACTTTAAATGCCCATCAGAGGTGATTGAAGCATAGTGGATTGAAAGTTCACCAGGAACGTCTTGGATGAAGTCTGGTCTCTTGCAACTACTGGTTGTGTGACCTTGAACAAGTTACTTATCCTTTCTGTGCTATTAGCAACTATGTAAAACTATAAATTGCAGAGATGGGGGCTGACCTGCATGATTTGAGAGGTATTCTTGGGAATATCTCCTCTCAAAGAAATTATGGTCCAGTCCCTTTTCCTGTCCTATTTCTGCTTGTTAAAAAATTCTCAAAGGGGTCAAACATATCTGAAACACTGCCACACAATCAATGGCTACTTAATCTAAGAAATGAAAACCTGAAAGTTGGTTGGTAATATCAGAAGCAGACTTTTTATATTGGAGTGATAGATTTCCATGATTTCATTTGGTAGGGACCTTCTAGTATGTAAAGTCTCTCTACTAATGTGATCAGCAACTACTTTGTATATTACCATGTTAGAAAGTAGCCGGGGGGGGGGCATTTAGGGATTAAATGACTTGTCCATGGTCACACAGTTCCAGGTCTTCATGACTTGGAGGCAAGTCCTAAGTCCACAAATTCAGGGAAGTTAATGTACTCTTGATTGAACTGAAGTTAGGGAGACTAATCCTGAGTTCAAACCTGGTCCCAGACACATTATTTATGTGATTCTAGGCAAGTCACTTCATCCTGTTTGCCTCAGATACTTCATCTGTAAAATGAACTGGAGGAGGCAATAACAAATCACAGCAGTGTCTTAGTCAAGAAAACCCCCAGTGGGGTCAGACGTGATAGAACAAGAAAACATACTCAATCAATGGATTTTCCTTCTCCTATTCATGTTGTCTTCCAATCATTCTGATTAGTCTGTGGGTCTTGACTTTTGGATCTGTTTCCTTTGATTGCTTCTGATGTGTAGTCTGTTCTTTCTTTTTCTCCCCCTTTCTTTTACTCAAGACATGGTTAAGTAGATGGTATGCACAATAATGTCAAGGCTTGAAACTGGGGTCATGAAAACATACATTTCTATTGATAATATTCACTTGGACTTCTTCAGGTTACAAGGTAGCAATTGTATAGGTAAAAATGAATTCAAAATTATTTTGAATGGATATTACAAAAGAAGTGACCATCATTCAAAAGCACGTAAGAACAAGAAAGAGAAGCTACAAGTAATGTAAAGATATTAGATAACCTCACTTCACCCTCTTGGCTCTCTCACACTTAAATTCGTCAAGTTTCACTCATTGGGCATTCTTCCAGACCTCAGTGGAAGAGAACCGACTGAGTCTCTGAGGCAAGATTCTCTGGTTTGGGAGCCATTAGGACTCATTCCTGTAATTTCCTCATCTTATAAGTCTTTGTACTCGTGGCTGGCCAAGAGTCAGTCTTGTTAGAATTTTGCCAAATTGAGTATCACCAGCTCCTTTGGCTCTGGAGTTAAAAAAAAAAGAAATGAGAAACAACTGACATCTGTAGACCTGAAATTATGAGCTGTTTCTATAACAAAGAGACCAAACACTTTTGGCTTGTTTTACAGTAAACACACACGTAGAATAATCTGGCTGGCTAACAGCTGGCTAGTGCACATGTAAAGCATATGTGATCACATATGGCTGCATAAAACTCACATATGTTCACTTAAAAGGACACTGTCAAGTCATTTTATGGCCTTTTTTGTTCTCTGCACTCTATTGTTTATAAAATCTTTTTAGAAGCTTAAAAATACAATTTTTCTCCCTACTGATTTTTGTTCTCTCTTTCTGTCTCTGTCTGCTTGTCTTCTGTCTCTGTCTCTGTTTATCTCTGTCTTTCTTTCAAAAAAATTGATTTTAAATGGGGTACAAATGGAGGGGACTGGTTTTAATATCAAAACAAGCTTAAACTTATATAGCCCATAAATGAGCCAGAACCAGGATGGATGAGTTGGTAAGATGATTTGCACAAATACAGTCCCACACTCCATATTCAGGGTAGATTTTTCCAGAACTGCATTGGTATTTGGTGGAACATTTCCAGGATTTCAATGTTTGTCTTTGTATTGGAAGCCATAGGTAAGGAATAGTTGCCAGAAACCTGAAATTTTCTGTAGTCCCTTTCTTTTCTCTGGAAAAACTGGACCACATCCAGAGGCAGCCAACCAGGTCAGAAAAGAGACCATAATCCATATGAAAACCTATTGAAAGAACTGGGGAATAACCTGAAGAATAAAGGTCTTAGAGGAGATATAATAGTAGTTGTCATATGGAAAAATCTAGTTTTCTGTTATTTTATTTTAATCTTTTTTTCATTTCTCAGTTGATACTTTTTAAAAAATCTACTTTCAAAAGCATATTCTTTTTTTAAATACTACTTTATTTTTTCCATTACATGCAAAGATAGTTTTCAGCATTCATCTTTTTGTAAGCTTTTGAGTTCCTCATTTTTCTACCTCTCTCTCATCCCTTCTCCTGCCCATGACAGCAAGTAATCTGATATTGGCTATATATGTCCTATCATGTTTAAAATATTTCCAAATTAGTCATGTTGTAAAAGAAGAATCAGAAGTATAGGGGAAAAACCACGAGAAAAAAAAACCTTAAAAAATGAACATTTCAAAAATTGAAAATAGTATGCTATTTTCAGATTCCATAGTTTTTCCTTTAGCTGTAGATGACACTTTCCATAATAGATCTTTTAGAATTGTCCTTGGTCACCAAATTGCTGAGAGGAGCTAGTTGATCATCACTCAATGTTACTATTAATGTGTATACATGTTCTTCTGGAACATTCTCTCTAGCCTTTTCTGGTCTTCCTACTCATGATTTCTTACAGAGCAATAGTACTATATCACATTCATATAACATAATTTGTTCAGTCATTCTCCAAAACATAGGCATCCCTTCAATTTTTAATTCTTTGCTACTTCAAGAAGAACTGAAAAAGAGATTCTTAAACTTTTTTTTTTGGTCTGTTTCATTTCAGACTACTTTCAGTAGTCTAATGAAACCATTAGACCCCTTCTCAGAAGAATATTTTAAAATATATAAAATACATGCTATTACAAAGAAAACCAATTTTATTGAAATTAAATGAACAGATTATTAAATAAGACATCAAGTTCATGTTGTGCCCCTATTCCTTTATTGCAAAAACCATCGTATGACATCAGAGCATGTGGTGGTTCTAGGAACTTATAATTAATCATACAAAGAAATGAAATAGTGGAAATAAATTTATCTTAAAACTGAACAGGGTAGACATGTCAACTCATTCAGGTATGGGCAACCTTTGTCCATTTGTGCTGCTGAGTAGTGCCTGAAGTATTTCTATGAGCTCTGTTAAGAAGAATATTATCAGGGGTGGCTAGGTGGCATAGTGGATAAAGCACTGGCCTTGGAGTCAGGAGTACCTGGGTTCAAATCCGGTCTCAGACACTTAATAATTACCTAGCTGTGTGGCCTTGAGCAGCCCACTTAACCCCATTTGCCTTGCAAAAAAACTTAAAAAAATAAGAATATTATCTCATTTGAACTTTATTACTATTCATTGCAAGGACCTCTCATTAGACTTAGCACCTCTGCTACTATCTTAATAAGGGATGAGTAGCATCTTTAGGACTCTGTTCCTCTGGTTCTAAGCATGCCACCTGTGATCTCTGGACCACTAATATTCCAAGGAGTCTAAAAGGGATAAGAAGGTAAATGACTCCAAGCCTAGAATTAAAAATTCTAGTGATGTTATATACCATTGACTCTAGAACCAATATGGAAATCTATTCACTGGTAGTGAGATAACTGACTTTTTGACCACCTGACCACCTGAGTATTACCTGTCTAATATTTTGAGATGTGTCTCATCTTTCCTAGTTAGTTGGTTAATTATATTTGTGGGGGGGGACAACATGGTACAACAATAATAAGGTAAATTAACTTAAATAAAATTGTAATTTTTTTATATTGGCTCAGCTTACCCATGAGTAATAAATATTTCTCTAATTGTTGAGACTTTGTAACTGTTTTGGTTTCATTGTTTTCTTCTGAGTTACATCCTTTTTCTTGATTTGGACCTTCATATTAATGTTGGCTGGTTCTTGATGTATGTAGTGGGGTAACCCTGTCTCAAGCTTCAGACTTTTTTCTGCACTGCTGTTTTCAAAGCTAGTTCTGAGAATTTGGAAGTTTTGGGAGAGGTATGGTCATTGCTTCCCTGGTTTGCACTCTGATCCTTATCCAGGAAAGGCCTCTGATCCCTTAGGATTGCAATCTATTATGGTCCTTAGAGCTCCTGTTCTCCTGATTTGAAGTATTATTTTACAATTTCCTGGAGAGAATGTTGGGAAAGTTCAAATGAATACTTCTTTACTCTGCCATCTTGGCTTCACCCAAATCTTTTTAAAATAAGACTTTCCATAATTTTTTCTCCCTTCTAACCCCTTAAAAAACTTACAACTCAAATTGGAATTAACTTTTCTGAAACCTATGTAATACATGAGGAGCCTAATCTCAAGTACCATTCTCATAGACCAGTTTCATTGTAGTTTGGCTACATTTCTTCTTCAGGGTTCTTAGGGGTCCTATAAGGGACAAAGGAGTGGCATTCTCTAATATAATTGACTTGATTCCATCTTGGTATGACATACCTTCTCCCCCAAGAATATCAGTTGAGAATTATTCTAATCAGCCAATATTAAGTACTTTTTAAAAGAAAGGGTATTTAGGGGCAGCTAGGTGGTGCAGTTGCTAGAGCACTGGCTCTGGAGTTAGGAGGACATGAGTTCAAATCTACCCTCAGACACTTAAAACAATTACCTAGCTGTGTGACTTTGGGCAAATCACTTAACTCCATTACCTTAAATTAAAAAAAAATTTAAAAAGAAAGGGTATTTACTAAGGTAGTAAGTTAAACATATTTAGTTTAAAGCCACTCACAAATAGGACAGCTAGATCTTATAATAGAATATAGGATATGGAGTCAGCAAGACTCATCTTCCTGAATTCAAACCTTAGATACTTAATATTTTTGTACTCATTTAATCTTATATCAGTTTCCTCATCTGTAAAAGGGACCAGAGAAAGAAATGTCAAGCCACTCTAGTATCTTTGCCAAGAAAATCCTAAATGGGATCATGAAGAGTTAGACATGGCTGAAAAAGACCTAACAATGAGAGGAATGATTTTATCCCTATTTTATTTCAATAAGAATTAATTAGTTTTGTGTGATTTCTTAGTGGTAGTAATTATAGAGATCTGCTTATCAATTAATATACAAAAATTTAGTCAGTATAGACAACTAATAATAGTATAAGAACTGTATATATTAATGCATATTTTACAATATCATACTTAAGATAATTAAATAAGATGATTCTTTTTTTTTAAATAATAGACCCCACTATTTAAGTTAGATGGTCTAGGTTCACTAGCCCTGTTAAATGACAAGTTCATTGTTCACTATTCTGTTATAAAGTTCATTTGCTTAACCACAAGAATGCTGATCACAGAGTCTCCATGTGATAAAGCCTAGTCTGAGTGGGATGTTCTAATATGATATGGAAAATCTTTCAACTTATTTTTGTGTTTCCAGACCACCCTTTCTTGCCCAACACAGGAAATATTCATCTTATGACCATTTAGTCAGGGGAGATACCCTTATCTTGCCTATCCTGTGATTATCCATGCTGATACATCATTTCTGGTCCTCCTGAAGGGTAAAACTCAAAGTACATTAACTAATGGGGCTCTATATTTTGCTTTGCTTTGTCTATGTCCCTGGTTATCAAATACCCTGGGTCTCTGGAGACAAGGCATCTCAGACTATGAGGAATATCTGAGGTCCCATTCCTTGAAGGGGGTTCAGTCCCTTTTATAAATGGCTTTATAAATGACTCAGTTTCTTTTATTGTAGATTGGATAATGTTGGACCCCACAACAATAAAAACAATCTCTCAAATGTCTGTGATAAATACCTACAGAATCCTGGGGAAATTGTTATCTAGTTTGGAAAGCACATGTGTTAAAGGGATAAATCAGTTTCTGGTTTCTGAAAGTCCTTTTCTCTAGGGTGTTCAAGAAGTTTCTCTTAAGCATAATAAATCAGCATCCAACCCAGCTGTGTGACTCCATGCGAGCCACCCCAACCCCACTGCCCTGCAAAAACCAAAAAAAAGCCCCCAAATAATAATAGTAGGGGTGGCCAGGTGGTGGACAGAGCACTGTCCCTGGAGCCAGGAGCACCCAGGTCCAAATCTGGCCTCAGACACCCAACAATCACCCAGCTGTGTGGCTCCAGGCAGACCACCCCACCCCATTTGCCCTGCAACCTACCCCAAAATAGTAATAATAAAAAATGTGCTTCAGTCTGTGTTCCAACATCACCAGCTCTGTCACGAGTGGATCACATTCTTTATGATAAGTCCATGGCAAAAGTTACTTCCATATTTTTCTACCTTTGCCATTGCAGATTGCAACACCCTCCATTCATACTTCTCCATTACCATGTACTATATTTTCTCTCTCCTTTCACTCTGTCTCTGCTGTAGGGTAGCTGAGTGGTGCAGCAGACAGATCCCTGACCCTGGGGTCAAGAGGCTCTGAGCCCACATACCACCCCTTAGGCCCAGCATCCACCTGGCCCTATGATCACAGACAGGCCATCCAAACCCAGCCCCTTGCAAGATGTAAAAAAGAGAATGTGTTATATCTGACCACTCTCCCCCCATGGTCCATCTTCTCCTCCATCATTCACATTCCCCCCCCCCCGCCTTCCCCCTGTCCCCCTTCTCTCCTTCTTACTCCAGATGTCTGTACCCCATTGAGTATATCTCTTGCTTCCTCTCTGAGCCACCTCTGATGAGAGTGAAGAGTCCCTCATTCCCCCTTGCCTTCCCCCTTCCATATCATTGCAATAGCTCATTATAATAAAGAAAAATCTTATATGAAATATCTTAGCCTATTTCTCCTCTCCTTTTTCTTTCTCCCATTACATTTCCCTTTTATCTATTGACTCCATTTTTACACCACATTATCTTTCAAATTCAGCTTTCTCCTGTGCTTCATCTATAAAAGTTCCTTCTACCTGCTCTATTAAATGAGAAGGTTCATATGAGTATTCTCAGTACCATTTTTCTATACAGGAATACATGCAGTTCAACATTATTAAGTCCCTCATATTTTCCCCTTCTCCTCCACTCTCTGTACTTCATCTGAGTCCTGTATTTGAAGATCAAACCTTCTGTTCATCTCTGGCCATTCCAACAGGAACATTTGAAATTACCCTGGTTCATTGGAAGTCTATCTTTTTCCCTGGAAGAGGACATTCAGTTTTGCTGGGTAGTTGATTCTCGGTTGCATTCTAAGCTCTTTTCCCTTCCGGAATATTATATTCCAAGCCCTACGAGCTTTTAATGTAGTTGCTGCTAAGTCCTGTGTGATCCTAACTGCAGCTCCATGACATTTGAATTGTGTCCTTCTAGCTGCTTTTGTAATATTTTCTCTTTGACTTGGGAGTTCTGGAACTTGGCTATAATATTACTGGGGGTTGTTTTTTGGGGGTCTCTTTATCAGAGAGATCAGTGGATTCTCTCAATTTCTATTTTTCTCTATGCTTCTAGGATATCAGGGCAATTTTCCTGTAGTAATTCTTTGAAAATGTTGTCAAGGCTATTTTCCTGATCATGACTTTCAGTTATTCAAATAATTTTTAAATTATCTTTCCTAAATCTTTTTTCCATATCAGTTGTTTTTTTCAATGAGATGTTTCACATTTTCTTCTAATTTTCCATTCTTTTGGTTTTGAAGTATTGTGTCTTGATTTCTCATAAAATCAGCAACCTCCCTCAGTTCTATTCTTTGTCTGAAGGATTTGTTTTCCTCAGAGCTTTCTTCTCTCTTTTTCCATCTGGCCAATTCTGCTTTTTAAAGCATTCTTCTCCTCAATGACTTTTTTGAAATGTTTTATCCATTTGACCTATGCTGGTTTTTAGCACACTATTTTCTTCAGCACTTTTTTTGGGTCTCCTTGACTAAGCTGCTGACTTCTTTTTCATGTTTTTCCTGCACATCTCTCATTTCTTTTCCCAATTTTTCTTCTATCTCCTTCCCTTGATTTTTCTTTCTTCTTCTTCTTCTTCTTCTTCTTCTTCTTCTTCTTCTTCTTCTTCTTCTTCTTCTTTTTGGTTTTTACAAGGCAAATGGGGTTAAGTGGGTTGCCCAAGGCCACACAGCTAGGTAATTATTAAGTGTTTGAGACTGGATTTGAACCCTGGTACTCCTGACTCCAGGGCCGGTGCTTTATCCACTGCCACTCCCCTCCTTCACTCGATTTTCAAAGTCTTTTTTGAGCACTGTCATAGCCTGAGCCCAATTTATGTTTTTCTTGGATTCTTTAGATGCAGGAGCTTGTGCTTCCTCTTCTTCAGATTGAGTGTTTTGATCCTTCTTGGGATCACAGGCAAAGTATTGCTCAATGGTGTTCCTCTTTTTTTTCTGTTTACTCATTTCCCCAGCCTGTGCCTGGTTTTGGGGTACTTCCTGAGCTTTTGAGTATTAGTGGGACACCTCCACAAGGATCTCCATTTGTGAGGTTCTGTCTTCCCTCCTGGTCTGTGAATGACCACAAGCACACCCCCTGCCATGGCACTGAAGTGAGGGGGCCCCTGCTGTTCTATGGAGGCCTAGACTGCGATCAGGATCTGAATGTGATCAGAACCCCAGAGTCCTGTTCCAGGGACAGATGACAGAGCTCGGCAGTCTCTCTCCACTCCCCCTCCCTAGGCTCAGCACTCATACCCTAGGGGCTCCTGCTTACTGCTTCTGCTTTCTCTTCCTGGGTCTGGGCTGCTGCGACCACTCTGCTCACTGTGTGCCCTGAGGGCTGGGCTTCACATGCAGGCTCTGGGAGAGATAGCCCCGCTGATCCCCCAAGTTGTGCTTGGTGCTCCCTGGGGTGTAAATCAAGAAACGCAGTGAACCGCAGCTCCCAGTGCCCTGAGGCTGCCTCTGGGAGGCTGAAATTCCTTCACTCTGGTGGGCTACCCCTGCAACCCTGGGGAGTGCAACCTTTCCACTCTTTTCCAGGTTACCTTGGGTTGAAGAACTGACTCATTGGGTCCCTCTGTGGGTTCTGTCTCTTGAAGATGTAGTTAGAGTCCTTAGTTTATAAGTTTTAAAAGAGAGCACCTAAGAGACAATCCTCTCTTGTCACCATCTTGGTTCCCCCCCCCCCAGGAATTTTCATTATTTAAGGCTGGTAAGAAAAAAATGAAGCAAAGAACAGCCTCTTTTGCATAGTCAAAAAAATCAATCTGGGAGGAGAAGACCCTCAGGGTTTTTGATGGAAGCAGAAACAATTGCTATTTATATTCATTCTGAGCCAATGTGGGGAAGCAATGATAAAGTGGGCATAGTCGGAGAACTTTAATGGCCAATCAAAGAGGACCTGAAAACCTCAAGAAATCTTACTAGGCTTTTGGATAGAGAACCCTCAAGTCATTAGGACAGAAAGGAAAGGTCATCTCCAGTCATCCTGATCCATATTTGGCCATTGGACCCAAAACCTTGCACAGTCTCCCCTTCCCCATCCCCATTTAAATCTAATTCACTTACATGTCATAGCATCACTTCCCTCCCATCATGGTCTTCTTTGTGAATGAAAGACAAGCAACAGGATTGTAGTTATCAGTAGCTACTCAATAAATATTTCATATATCATCTCATATGCTCTGTCTACTTATCTGTATGAAATCTATTGCCTTTCCCAGCTATGATAAATTCAGAATCCTTCCTGCTTACTAGATATCATTGCTATTGTGGTCTCCTTTGACCAGTCTTATCTTATGGTAATTTATACCTTTGTATGATATTAGTAATATTTCTTTTCTTTTCTCTTTCACTGTCATTTTTGCTCTCATTCTCTTTCTCTGAGTCTTTGTCTCTTTCTCTTCTCTTCTGCCCTTTGTTGGCTCTAGGACAATCCTCCTCCCTTTTTTACATTTAAACTTTGTATAATATGATCCCATTCCACATTTCCAGATGTACTACAAATTATTCTCTGTCATTCAATCATTTAAACACACTTTCTTGTTATTATTTTATACGTGATATTCCATTTCCTGACTCTAATGTAAGTGAAAGATATATATCTAACTCACATATGTATACATTTATCTATTATGTATACATTGTTATTTGCATCTCCTCTATTAGAATGTGAGCTTTCTGAGAAATTGTATTTTTTTCTTTCTTTTGGTCCCCAGCCCTTAGCAGAGTACTGATCACATTGTTAACTAGTTTAATGAAATCTCATTTTTGTCTGTCCCCTCACTCAGTTAATTTTTGTTTCTCATTGCATTTCCATAATCTCAACTGGATTACCCTAAAAATGTGTTTGGAAAAGAAAGAAAAGTAAAAAAAGAAAAAGAAGCAAAAGGAAATAAAAGAAAGGCAAATGTAAAAATAACTCTTCTAAATTTGAGTTCTAAAGGAGAGTTGAAGAGATGCATCATTATGTCATTCCAGAGGTAGGGAATATACTATAATTCTGGCAGACACAGTGGATGTATTAGTTAATTTTGTTGAACTGTTTTTCTTTCTTTTAAAGTTTTGGTTCCAAGGGATGGCTAGCTCAGTAAGGAAGGAAAGGAACCATATATATAGAAATAAATTGGATGAAAAAAAGTAAAGGGAATTGATGAAAATGAGTTTTTTTAAGTAGCTATTATATTTTAAACACCCTTTGGCTCATCATCTACTGACTGATTGATGTCTGTATCAATGAGTTAAAGGCCATCTCCAAGACCAGGATTGTGCTTCAATTCAGTAAGCATTTATTAAATGCTTATTAAAAAGGGCATTGCTGGGTGGCTAGGTGGTGTAGTGGATAAAGCACTGGCCCGGGAGTCAGGAGTACCTGGGTTCAAATGCGGTCTTGGATACTTAATAATTACCTAGCTGTGTGGCCTTGGGCAAGCCACTTAACCTCGTTTGCCTTACAAAAATCTAAAAAAAAGGGCATTGCTCTAGGCATTGATAGAACCAGGGATTTGACTCTGATATTTATAAGATATACTTTTGATTCGCTGACCCTGTAGCATGACTCAGCCTATCACCCCATCATGGACAGTCATCCTTTCCACTTCCTGGAATTGTTCCTCTTTTCTGTTTCTGTCTTACATATGGTCTAGAAAAGATTGCTGCTTCCTTAAGACAGATGGTGATAGATCGGATGCCTTCCCTATCTTCAGTATAGTGAAGGACTATAATTCTATAGCCTGATAGATTTATAACTTTATTTCGTGTCTGGCTTGTTTGTATCATAACTGTAGGAGAATGTTCTCATCTAAGTGATTCCATTAGAGAATTATATCATGCTTGCCAATGATCAGAGCACTCTCTAATGGTTTCCTGTACTTTTCAGCTCTAAAGGTTGATTGGCTCTGGGTTTCAACTTCTGCCAACTCATGCTATTACAAAATATATAAAATCCTGATCTTGGTCTTTGTGCCACCTTCCTTTGACCAAAAGGTTCCTGGATTGGGTGCTACAGTTGGGCAAGAATTCCCAATGGCAAGACTGACCTGTAACACTGCCAACCACATGAGCTTACAGGACAACTGAGAAGTTCATCACTTCATGGAAAACCAGTAGCTCCTTTCAGAAACCTATGCCCTGCTGAGATATACACTGTGAGTCTGGGGATTTAAGGGATGGAGGTGATGCTGGTAAAAAGTAACCTTGTCCTTTTTCCTATTGTTTAACCTTACTAATAAATAGCCTCAATCAAATGAATGGTGAATGTGGTTATCTATTTTAGCCCAAAACTGAATTAAAGTAAATAGCCCATTGGACTGATGCAAATAATTAATGCACCCATCATTTTGTTGACTCAGTGACCAAATTCAGGTTGATTGAAGCTGTTATATATAGTGCAGCACCAAAGAAACAAAGATAACTAAAGCATTAGAGAAGAGAGAAATCTTTTTAGGAAAGTTTTCATTCATTTTATCTAAAATGTTTTTGGCAAAAGTTTTTTCTGCCTGTGTCTTCTCTTTTCTAAGTAGTTATTTGGTATTATCCCTGGAAATAACCAAGCTCCTCCAATCTTAATGAAATTCAGGGTTCTAGGACAGATATGTTTGAGTATAGGAGTCTCTGAACTTGCTCTCCCCTTTGTCTTACCCCCCTTCAAATGTAGTTGTGCTTGATGGGTCTCTCTTGATTGACTCTGTGTTACAGGATTTTTTAGTCTCCTCTCATTATAAAGTCAGTCTCAGACTGCCAACACTGAAGATAGAGGGATTTGGGACTACTGATAGAGGAGAGGTATGTATTGGGAGAGTAGGTGAAATGTCTGCATTAGTAATAATAATAATAATAATAATAATAATAATAATAATAATAATAATAATAATAAATTATATAGTGCTTAAGGTTTGCAAAACACTTTGCTAATATCTCATTTTAGGCTCAAAATAATCTGGGTAAGAAAATGCTATTAAGATGGTAATTTTCAGAACATGAAACAGAACTGAAATTGCTTGCCCAGAGTCACATAGCTTCTAAGTGTCTGAGGAAGGGTTCAAGGATTGGACTTCAGGAATTCCTGACTCCAAGTCTGGCACTCTTTTCACTATACCACCTAGATGCATAATTTCTATGTATGTATACCAAGGTAAATAGATGTGCTTCACTTTTCAAAGAGATTATAAATATTTCTAATTGAAATTTTATTTATTTTATCAATTATATTCTGTGGTAGTTTGTCAATGATTTGCAAATTTATGAGTTACATATTTTTCTATCAACCTCCCTTCCCTCCTCCCTTCCCATGGTGACAAAAAACCTGGTAAATTTGTACAGGTACATTTGAATTTAACATATTTACATATTAGTCATTTTGTGTAAGAGAAATTACAACTAAGGGGAAAGAAAGAAAACCATGTGGTAGAGAAGAAAAATATAGGAGTTTTTAAAAAGAACATAGAATATATATTCAGATTTCATGGATTTTTCTTCCTCTGGGTATGAATGGCATTGTCTATAGCAGGAGATTATGAATATTAAACCAGAATTATTGATATCTTTTTTTGGACATGACATCACTAATTGAGAATTTACTGTGTCAACAAAAATACATAAGAAAATAAGGAAGGATTGCAGGATTGGACTTCAGGCTCTCTTGACTCCCAGGTCTGGCACTCTTCCCAACTGAATGCATGGTGTCCATGCATGCATGCATGCCAAGGTGAATATATATGTGCTTCAGTTTTCAAAGAAACTATAAATATTAAAAATTTTTGGATTTTTTGAATATAATATCACCAATTAATAATCTACTTGGTAAACAAAATTATACAAGAAAATCAACTTTACTTTTTTCCCTCCTTAAAAGTCATAATACTTTTGAAATCAGCTTTATACTAGTCTTTGAGTTACAAATGTCTTTCTAGATTAGAAGTGTTTTGAAGGTAGGAACTGTTTTTTCAACGAGGTTTGCCTTCTTTTTGTGCTTTGTACATAGTCAATACTTAGCTACTCAAATGGAGCTGGATCTTATTAATGGGCATGTTCATTTCAATGACACCAATCTCATCCCATCTAGTATAACTCTTGTCCCTATCCTCTATTAATTTCACTATGGGAATGCACCAACGTGCTAGGGACCATCCTCAAGTTCTCTTGATCTCATGAGAAAACCAGTTGAAATGTGGTTCAGCAGTATCTCTTGTTCTCAAGACATGACCAGTTGCTTCTCCTTTGAAATTCCACATTATTAATAAGTTGTTACCAACTCTAATCCAACTAATAAGATCTAAGGACCATGCATAGTATTTCCCTCTTGGCAGAAATGCACAGCAAATCTCTCTCTACTGATATAACCTTGGCAAAAAACTGAACTTTTCTGATCCTTAGTTTCCTCTTATGTAAAATGAGGGGCTTGGATTATATAACAACTGAAATCCCGGTCTTTGATCCATGACCTACGAGTCTCTGAGATATGAAATATGAGGATTTATCTCCCAGAATTATGCCATATTTTAATTCAATTACCTGGAGGTCATTAAATAATGTAGTCTTTATTAATTACACACTTCAAGCATTTTGAAATATATACTTGGAAAGTTTACAGGAGAGCAGGATTTAGGAGGTCCATTGGTTGTCATAGACAATTAATTCATCACTAAGTGATCAATACTCTAATGATGAGCTTCTCTGAACAGACAGTTGATTGCCAGTACTACATTTTAAGCTTTCCTAGCATACTAGATGTTGCTTTGGTGTGAGTTTTCCCTGTAAATGAGTCGGTGGTCATTTCCATGACCTCTGAGCCAAGAAGCACAAAAGTAGAATGTTATGCATAGTATGTACTTAAGAAATATTTGATTATTGTTATTTAGGTGTTTCAATCATACCCAACACTTCATGATTTCATTTGGAATTTTCTTGGCAAAGATACTGCAGTGGTTTTCCATTTCCTTCTCCAGCTCATCTTACTGAAGAGGAAACTGAGGCAAAAGTATGTTTCAGGGTTAGATGACTTGCTCAGGGTCACACAGCTACTGTATGATGTCAGATTTTTAATGCAGGGAGATAAGACTTCCTGACTATTCTATTCACCGATTCACTTTGCTGTTCCTAATAAATATTGGCTGCATTTTTGTATTTGTTAGTTCATCCTGTAATTACATACTATATGCATCTGGATATTGAGTAATCACTCAGATAATTGTAGTAGAGGAAGTTTTTAAAAACCTGGATTTCTGAATGGCTAAATGAATTTACTTAGAAACTCCTTAAGTAAACCACATATCTTGGCCAACTCATGGAACTTCTCTCAAATGTAGTTTTTCTCATCTATGAAATGAAATGGAGTAGTATATCCTCTAAATTACATCTTCTAGGATTCTGTGATTAAATGTTGCATAGACCTGGTCTTTGGGTGCCGTAATCTGGTTTGGTGTTCTTCAGTGCCACCTGCTGTATTTTGGGGGTACTGCAAATGAATTTGTAATGATAAGGCAGTATTTAGTTTATAGATTGATTCACTTTAGAGCTGTAAGGGACCTAAAACATACTTAGTCCTATAAGATAACTTTAATAAACCTATAAATAAAGTGCATTTGCTTTGAAATGATATCCCCTCCCCATCCAGTCCATGAGATGAATTTGTGTTCATTCACCCATTCTTTCTTGTCTTGGCATTCTTATAACCAAATCATTTTCATGATAGCTAACTTCTCCAAGCAAAATTGGAACTCTAACACCATGAGCTTACCATCTGATCTACTGTTACTGATGCCCAAGTGCATCAAACAATTGTGATGTTCATATCTTCCCACCACTCCCTTTCCAGTAAAGGGACTAAATCTGCGGCTATGCTTCGGATTACTGCTAGGTGGTCTAGTGGATCATGTGTCAGGTCTGGAATCAGAAGACTCATTCCTGAGTCTAACTCTGGCTTTAGATACTTACCAGCTGTGGTCTCCCGGGCAAATGAATTAACTCTATTTGCCTCAGTTTCCCCATTTGAGCTGGAGAAGGAATTGGCAAATCACTCCATTAATTTTGTCAAGAAAACCCCAAATAGGGGTACCAGAGAGTTGGACATGACTAAAAATGACAGAATGACCAAAAAAGTGCTTAGAATTTCTTATTTTCTTCTTTTCCTCTCCTTCCTTGACATCTTAGTCCATTTGAAACATCCTCCATGAAAGTTTCCCTGATTCCGACTTACCCACACTCAGGTAGTAATGATTTTTCTCCCCTTGAACTTCCTACACTTTATTTGTCTCTCTGTTGTGCATTCATCACGCATTATGGCAGGAATTTGTTCTTAATCCAGAATTTTAACTTCTCTTATGCTCTGTATCACTTTTACAAAGTGATAGGAAGCACTTAAATATTTGTCTAATTGAATTTGAATTGTTGAATATAAATACCAGAAAGATGGAATATGAAATAAACTATCTTATAAGTATACAACTTCCACATGAATACAGAATATAAAGCAATAAAACTTTAGGAATTTTAGTGTTCACAAAAAGTTCCATGAGGGAGTGGATGGAGACGAGTGCATCCAGGTGAGCGATAGTTGTATCAGCAGTTGGGATAACCTGCCCTTTAGGGTATATGCCCTGAATGACAATGACAGAGATAGCCTGGCAGCTAACTAGCAATTTTTAAACTTCTATTATTATTAAGATCTTACGACTAAGCAACTGTGCTAAGAGTTGGAATTCAAAGAAAGGCAACAAGAAATCCCTGGTCTCAAGAAGCTCACCATCTAATGTGGAAAGCAACATACAAACAACTATGTTCAAATATATATATATATATATATATGTATATATATATATATATATATATATATAAATTAAATTAGGCATAGTCTCAGAGAAAAGGTGCTAAGAGTAAAGAGAAGAAAACCTTGGTGGTCCAAGGTTAGACAAAGAGTAGGTGTGATCATATACCATTATAGGGGATAGTCATAGGGCAGAAGTAAACCCCCGGATGTCAGGAATTTCTCACTACCTAGTACAGTATCCAGGGTACTCCACCCTTAGCTGTAGTTCTCTAATATACCTTGCACTGGACTTTTAGCCAAAAGACTTGGATTGAAGGTCTGGCTTTGCCATAACTACTGAATGGTGGTAATTTCATCCCTCAGCGCATCTGTATAAACATATACATATACATACATATAAAATATACATTATAGAGTATAACATATTTATAATATGTAGCTATTTTACAACTATATTTATAATATAAACAGAATATGTGAAGAAGCTCTATAACATTTGCATTTAACAAAATTTACATAAAGTATATGATACAATATGATATTTATTTATATATACCCTAAAAGTCTATATGTCTATAAAATTTATAAAAATGGACATAATAATACTGGTACCTCATAGGGCTATTGTAAGGAATGAATTTTAGATTGCAAAGAAGCAGACATTCTCATAAATTAATTACTTTAGTCTTAATTTCATTTATTATGAGGTGAAATTTTCTTAAATACTACCCAATTGCCTGTAACAAAGAATTATATGTATTTTATATTTTGTATGCCCATAGACATTGATTATTGCTTATCTTTCACTTAAATTTGTTTTTAAATATACTTTCCTTATATATTATCCATATATATTTAACAAATATGAATAATTTGATAGTGTATTTTCCAGAATAGAATTTGCATAATGCTTTTCCAACTAGTTGTCTTTTTTCATTGGTATTGGTATACAATGATGACATTTTGATACTAGCTTTCCTATATAGTCAGACAATTGATAAACAGTCACTAAGCTAAACACTGGGGACATGAAGAAAGGCAAAAGACAGTTCCTGTTCTCAAGGAGTTCATAATCTAATGGGAGAAACAACAAACAAGCACAAAAGAATAAAAAAAAAGCTATATACAGAGTAAAAGTCATATTTTTGGGGTATTTATTTCAGTACTACAATGCTTCTGTGAGTATACCTTCCCATGATGCAGTTCTCAAGCCACCCACATCTCCATAACTTGTGGCACTCTTATCCATGGTCTCCTGTGAATTTAGTCTCCTGTGAACTTACTGTAGACTTGGAGAATCCACTGAATGTACCAGGGGCTGTTCTTAAAATTTTTAGCATTATAGTTATGGAGGACATGGATATATAATTTAATCTCATGTATAAAAGAATCACATAGAGTTAGAATTTTAGAATTATAGAAAATGTCAGAGACCATCTAATACAATTATATCTTCCTAGGAATTACCTTTTCAACATTCCCAACAAGGGATCATTAAGCCTTCACTTAAAACAATCCAATAATGAACTCATTACTTTCTGAATTATATCATTCATTGCTTTTTAGATAGCTTTAATCATTAATGAAACTTTTCCAGGAGTTGACCTCATATCTGATTTTCTATTAATTTGATCTATTATTCCTAGTTCTGTCTTCTGTAATGAAACAGAAAAAATAACTAATTTTTCCCTTTTGTATGGATCTTTAAAAACATGAAAACTGCTATCACCATCATCCCCTATATCTTCTCTAAGATATCTATGTCCCTTTCCTTCAAATTTATCCTCATATAGCATTGTTTCTAGTTTCCTCCTATCTTTTGGACAAGCTCTGGTTTGTTTGTCTACTTAAAATTTTCCTCACGTACACAGTATTCCAATATGGTCTACATAAAACAGAGTGCCATGGATTGATAATCGCCTTCATTCTGGATACTGTGTCTTTCTTAATGTGCCTTCAGATTGCATTAGTTTGATTGACCATGTTCTACTATTGATTATATGGATTGCTAGGACATCCCAGTTCTTTTCCATATGAACTGTTGTTTAGTCATGCCTCACCCATCCTAACCTTATGTAATTAGTTTTAAGTTCATGTGTAGGACTTTATATAGATCCACATAAGATTTATGCTGTGATCTTTTTGAACTTCATTTCTCCCATCTGATATTATCTGTTTAGCTATCCCTCTCAACGTTGAGTTGCTGGCAAATTTAGTAATAGTCAATAATAAAGATCTGTATAGTACTTATTATGGACTAGACACTGTGCTAAATATTTTAGTGATAATGAAGTCATCCATGCTTTTATCCAGCTAAGTGATTAGAGTTTAATAGAGCCAGAGACAAGATCTCAAAAAATCTTTCTTTGGTACTAGTCAATCAGTCAGTCAATCAATCCTTTAATTCTTTTGTTATTCAGCATACTTCCCCACATATGGTCTTAGTTGTGTTTATTCAGTCATTTCAGTCTGACTCTTCATGATTCCTTGTGGAGTTTTCTTGGCAAAGATATTTGGGTGGCATGCCATTTCCTTCTCCAACTCATTTTTATACACAAGGAAACTGAGGCAAAAAGGGTTAAGTGACTTGCCCAGGTTCACCCAACTAATAAGGTGTGTAAGCCTGGATTTTAACTCAGGAAGATGAATCTCCTTGATTCCCAAGATCAGGGCTCTATCCATTGTACCACCTATGTGCCCTTCAGCTTGGACATTTTGTCAACAATTCAATAAACAT
Organism: Macrotis lagotis; assembly: GCF_037893015.1. NCBI lineage: Eukaryota > Metazoa > Chordata > Mammalia > Peramelemorphia > Peramelidae > Macrotis > Macrotis lagotis. Next base: position 267,110,104 of record NC_133659.1, on the reverse strand, counting down.
TTATTAAGGTGCCTACCATGTGCCAGACACTATACTAAGAACTGAGGATATGAATGAGAAGTAGAGACAAATGAGAAAAAGATCTTTGTCCTCAAAGAGCTTACAGTCTAATGGTAGAAGGCAACACCAAAAACAAAGGTGGAAAGAATCAGGATGGGCAGAGACATCTGAAGGTATTTTGTTTCTTAGAAACAAGGCAGAGCAATAGATGGAAAGTGGGGTGAGCTGAGTCCAATTTCTGTCCTCTATACAGCAAGGCTTTGAGAAAAATTTGGCACTCCTCACTCCAGTTTTCCAAATAGAAGGGAGAAGAGACCAAGGAAAGTGACATTCAAGGGTCACATGATGCTATGTGTTCAGCTTATTTTGGAATCTGCATTTTTGTTGTGTGGGGTTGAAACTAGGCAGAGCTAGAGACAGAAAATAGAGGAATATCATGAAAAACTTTGTTAAATATTTTACTCGAATTCAATTTTACTAATTCTATAGCATTTCTCATACATCAGTTTAGTAAACCTTTTAAATATGTTAAAGAACTTGGTCTGGAGTGAATTTTTCTAGTCTGCAATGATCCTAAAATGTTTCATTATTGTAAGTATATGTTTAAGATCATAGCTATACCAATGAAAAAACGACAACTAGTTGGAAAAGCATTATGCAATATATTGAATTAGATTAGACCTTAGATGTCATTTAGTCTAATTCTTTTATGATACTGACCTTCAGAGGGGTTAAATGATTTACCAAAGGTTACACTGGTAATAAGGAGATAACCTGGGAGCCAAACTCAATCATTATGATTCCAAGTTCATTAAGTCTTTCCATGTGACCTCAAATCATCCTGATCCTCAAATTGGTCTCTCTTTATTGAATATATGCTGCTTTTCTCCCTATCCTTGGCTATTACATGGTCTCCATAGAACTAATCATCAGTAAAATACACAACTCAACTAAGAAGAATCTTCAATGAGCTCTAAATCTTCTACTTATACCTACAGGAGAAAGAGGCAAATGACAACAAAACACATTTGGGGATTAAAAATAAGTCCATTGCCATGATATGCCCTGAAATAAAGTCATTCTCTTGTACCTTCTATTTGCCCTTCACCTATTATAGAAAGGCCAGTGCCATTCAGAAAAAAATAACCTTGAAACCACTAGCTTATTAGTCACAATTTCTGTTTACTAACAACACAAGAAAGTTCAGGAGTAGCCACTAAAGAATATTTTCTACAAAGCAGGAAAAAGGGAAATCTGGTGAACTCTCAATTGGCTAGGAGAACAAGAAGGGAGGCATCTCCCCCCCATTTGTAGATTTTTGACAAAAGACTCTCTCAACTTCAATTCACCAGTTAAAATTGAACAAGCATTTATGAGTGAGCTATTTACAAGGCACTATCCTAAGTGCTGGGGTACAGAACCTTCTCCCAAGGAAGTTATGCTTTATGGCGTGGGCCTCATATATATAAATGAATACAAGATGATTTGAGGAGAGATAGAATACTATGGGGGGGTCAGAGAGGGGAAGATTAAGAAAAGCTTTGAGGGACTTAGGGATTCTGTAAAACAGGTGAAACAGACTGAGATTTCAAACACTGAGACTGGCTTGTGTAAAAATACCAAGATGGAAGATGGGATGTTGAGCTTAGGGAAAAGTTGTCTAACTTTAATGTTTCCATTATGGTTGGAACTAAAGTGAATGATGTAAAATAAATCTAAAATTGTAGGAAGCAGACATATTGCTCAAGGTTTTGATGTCCATTGAAGTCTAGCAAACATTTGGCAATGTGATACTGGAGTTTAAGAGAGAGATAGGATCTACTGGATAAATTGATAAATTGGATAAATAGATTTGGAAGTTGTCAATATAGAGATAATTGAACCGATGAGAACTAATGAGATCAATCAGATAAGAGAGTAGAAAAAGAACAGAAGGTCCAATTGAGACTTGGAAGATATTCATTATTTAGTAAGTAGGAGACAGATGATGGTCCAGAAAAGATAGTGGAGGAGTGATCAAGCACATAACAGAACTAAGAGAGAATAGCCGCATAGAAATCAAGAAATGAAAAAATATCTTGGAGGAAGGAATATTGAGAGGGTTAACATTTGCAGAGACCAAGTAGGATGAGAAATGAGAAACAGACATTGAATTTGACAGATAAAGGTAATATAAATGGAATTGAATAAGATAAAATTATATTTATAGGTGCTAAGGAAAATACATAATAGATAATAGTGACCAGTTTTCGAGTACCTCAAGCCACCTTAAACCCAGAAAGTCCTTGGATTAACCTGAGTTTAAATTTCATCTCTAAGTCATCTTTGCTGTGTGATCTTGGATAAATCATTTCACCTTGCAGTGCTTGGGTCAGCTCTTTAAAGCTAGATATTTCAGGAAGCTATAAACCTATATTTGTGGGGGGAATTTCCTTACCTCTAGTTCCCTATAACAATGAAGTTAAAGACCCAGTTCCTATCCCCATGGAAGTAGTCAGGGAATTAGGAAAAACTGAAGATTAAAGAGAGAAGCAATGATGAAGATCTAAGAGGAGACAGGAGATGGAGTCAAAGGTTCAAGTAGAGTGTTTGTTCTTGGCAAGGAGAAGGATAAGCTCTTTCTCAGGGACTAGACCAAAGAAAAAGGGACTTGGGTTAGATGTTGGGGATAGGGAGTTGGAAAGATGAAACTTTTGATAAATGGCTTATATTGATTCAGGAAAGTAGCAAATGAAGTTTTCATTTGGGAGGCAAGGAAAAAAAATGAAGTTTAAGAAGGAAAAGAGAAAGTTTAAAACAATTATTATGAATAACATGAAAGAGAGCCAGTGGAATCCAAGGAAGAATGGAAAAGTTGTTTTTTTTTTTTGTGGCTGTGTGAGCATAGTTGAGATTAGAAAACAGATTTTTGGGGAACCATTCAGCAGAATTATATTCATTTTCCAAGGGTGTTCAGCAGTCTGAGAGTAGAAGAGTATAGTGAGATTAACTCAAGATTGGAGTTTGGGAGCAGCTAGGTGGTGTAGTGGATAAAGTACCAGCCCTGGAGTCAGGAGTACCTGGGTTCAAATCCTGTCTCAGAAACTTAATAATTACCTAGCTGTGCGGCCTTGGGCATTGCCTTACAAAAGCCTAAAAAAAAAGATTGGAGTTTGGTAGGACACCCTTGGCAAAATGACAAAGAGATAAAGGATATGAAGTTAGAGAATATTATATTGTGAAACTCGTCAGTCATAGATCAGGTCTGGGAAAGGAGAAATATGAGGCCACAGCAAGTGTGATGGATTAGAACAAAAAGAATTTAATGACCATCAAATTTGATTTCCTCATTTTACAGACCAAGAAGAAAATTAAAAATTCAATTGGTTTGTCTAATGTCACCTTGCTAATAAGAGTCTGAAACCAGGTCTACCTGAGACTAGGTCAAGGCCCTATCCACTGTACCATCTACCTGCCTCATTAAGCTCAAGGCTCTAAAAGATCTTAGATATATCAGAGATCCCAAGTCTTGGAATTCCTATTAGGAATCTACGGGGGCAGTTAAGTGGCACCGTGGAGAGAGCACTGGCCTTGGAGTCCAGAGGACCTGAGTTCAAATTTGACCTCAGACACCTAATAATTGCCTAGCTATGTAACCTCAGGCAAGTCACTTAAATCAATTGCCCCTTAAATAAATTTTAAAAAATAATCTTAATTATGAGTCTGAGGACCTGAGAAGGTCCTCTAATGCTTCTGGTTCCCTGAAGCTGGAGATAATAATCATAGAGGGAATCTCAATCAGATTTGGGTAGTACTCAGTCTTAAAGTTCCCTTCCAACTTTGAGATTCCCATGATTCTGTGAGCCAGAAAATTTAATGAACCAAATCGCCCCATTCTGAGCATATTCAACAAGATTTTTTTAAAAGTCAGAATAAGTCTTATTTTCTTTAAGTTACCTCCTTTTACTGTTCTTATTCAGTTCTTTCAGAGGATTTTCTAATTCCTCCATCTATCTAATATTGTTAATGATTGTCACTCTTGGAGTCTATGAGAACTGATAATTTTAGTAATGCAGCTGGGTGACACAGTAGATAAAGAGGTGGGACTGAGACAGGAACTTACCTTCTTGAGTTTAAATTTGGTCTCAGACACTTATTAGTTATAATTCTCTGGGCAAATCATTTAACCTTGTTAGCTTCAGTTTTCTCATCTGCAAAATGAATTGGAGAAGGAAATGGCAAACTATTGTAATATTTTCTCCATGAAAACCCCAGATGAGTTTATGAAGAGTCAGCCACAAATGAAAAAGAAAAGACCAAACAACAAAAATTTACATGTTTGATGAATGTTTATCTAAATGACCAATGTACTTCGGTCACAAATATGAAAATATGCCACCTAAAAAAATACTCTCAAAGAATCTACAGGGTATCATTAGACAAATTGTGCAATAGGTTATTTGGATTGCAAATAATTCAATGCCAGGGATATTGGTTCAGATGATCTCAATTAGGGGACTTTTGCTTCCTTACCAAAACATGTGATTTTGCTCTGTGTTAGCAGTTGTTGATATATTGAAATTTCTCCCATTATATTTTCCTATCAATTTTCCATAGAATGGTACTTCATAATGTTATGTAAATATGTATATATATATATATATATGTATATATATATGTATACACACACATATCAACATAGATAAGCTTTACAGTTTTCCAGGCACTTTGAGGTTGTTTGGTCAGTTTTGGTTCCTTTTTGGGGGGACTCATGAAAGTAGATATTTAGAACTATAAAGAACCTTAGAGACTATCTAAAACAATCTTCTTTTAAAGATAAGGAATTTTTCGAAAGACTGTGACTTGTGAGGGTTAGGCAAGTAGTCAGAATGAGATTAAGGTAGAACTATAGATCTCTTACTCCCAACCCAGATATCTTTCCACTGTACCACATGGTAGGGAGGGTGGGAAGGAGTCCATTTTATCAGACATTACCATAGTTGATGGTGAATCCATAAAGGATAACAAAGACCATTAAAGAAACTACCAAACTACTCTTAATGGGCTTATTTCCTCACTATTTTAGGATTCTCACATTTGTAAAAAGGATTTCAGAAAATTCCTTGGTTGTGAGTATAGAAGAACATGCCTCACTTCTTTCTATCTTATCCTTCTCTACAGAAAAGGATACAATAAAACATTCTTAGTTCAAATACAGTTGTGGCTCACTACTGGTTGGACCTCACAGGAACTGGAGCATATCCCACATTCAGGGCAAAAGGATCCAATAGAACTACATTACAGATAGTAGTACAAGTATCAAACTGTAGCCTTTGTTTTGACAACAATAAATGAAAGCTTGGTAAGTCCACTGGGAGTGAGGGCTGTGTTTCTCTTTCTTGAATCCAGAACCAACTCTGTAACATATCCACATGCACCTCCCATTTGCTGGATGTCAACGAGACACTAGACAATAGGGATAACCCAGACATTGTGAAGTCAATGAAGTTGGGTTTTTTTTTTGGGGGGGGGGATACAGTGGATAAAGAATTGGCCATGGAATCAGGAGGATAAGAGTTCGAATACGGCCTCAGACATTTGCCATTAACTAGCTTGGGCAGGTCATTTAACTCTGATTGCCTTGAATCCAGGGCCATCTCTAGTTGTCTTGATTTCTATCTGGCCACTGGACCCAGATGGATCTGGAGGAGAAAATGAGGCTGGTGACTTAGCACAGCACCCACTCATTCAAATCCAATCTATGTGCTTGTCACGGCATCACCTCCCCTGATATCATGGTTTTCTTTGAGAAGGAAGGACAAACATCATTTTGCACACTTTCATCTTCCTTTTATGGCACTCCTATTGCCTTAGTTTCTTCTGTTGAATACAACTCTCAGATTTCTTTCCAGCTACTTATTATATATATCTTATATGCTCCTAAGTTTTTACATATTATGTCCTTCATTAGAATGTATACTAGTTGAGAGCAGGTACAATTTTTACCTACTTTTTTGAATCCCCAGTTTTTAGCTCACATACTTACAGAGTGATTTATCTTTCTTAACTTAAAGCATAGGAATTCAGATACTTTTGGCTCTGACCAAAGAGGAAAATGCTCTTAAGTATTAACTTATATTAAGGTGTTAAGGTGCAGGAAGTAGGAGCTTAATGATGATGATGATGATGATGATGATGATACATTCAGGAATTTCCCTCCCTCCCTAATCTTTTATAACCAATCTATTCTTTTATTCTGACTATGAAAGTAGATATTTAGAGTTATGAAGGATCTTGGAACTTATCTAATACAAACTTCTTTTAAGATAAGGAACTTGTCTTTTAAAGATGAGGAATTTCCCAAAAGACTGTGACTTGCCAGGGTTAAGCAAGAAAATGAAATTGATTTTACACTAGGAATAATTAAATTAAGGTCCATGAACATGTTAAAAATTTTAAGTGAATTTAAGTATAATTTTATTTTATGCAGTGATGCTCATATTATTTTATTCAAGTATTTTAGACATTATTGTAAGAAAAAATCCACAGGTTTCAATAGACTATCAAAAAAATATATGATTAAAAAAAGATTAAGTACTCCTGTATTAGGTGAAACTGGGGATTACTATTTCTTTAATCTATTTGTCCTATAACTCCATCATCTTAAAGCAGAGACCAGAAACTGAAGTTTAAATTGTGGGCACATTCATTGTTTCCTTCCCCATTCTCTTGACAGGGGCCCCTTGAAATACAAGAATTATTTGGACAGCATTCATGCCTTTGATAGGGGGTGATTATATGCCCTGTTCCCATTGACTTTGGAGTAGGAATAAGATACAGTGGATTTAGAGAATAGTGTTTTTTTGCAAGGCCATGTTTTGGTAGCCCTTACCAGCTGGAGAAGAAAAATTAAACACAGCAATTGAGAAGCCTGTGTCTGGAGAGCTGTGTCTTAGAGAACTCCAAAGGACTCATATTGGTTTACAAAACAACGTGTAATTCTGCAATAATGCAAAACGTGTTACCTTATTTAGTAAGGCTGTGTATGTGGAAACCCACAGGAAGAGCTCCCCAGATGTGCAAACTTAAAGAACATACGGTGATTAATGCCCTACTTCTAAAATATGTGTAAATTTAGTGTCAGCATTTTTTTGAAGAAACTTCCATCTTTTAGTCCTGGGGAGCCTTACCACACAGATGTCTATATATGTACATTGCATGGAAAAGATATCTGATTAGTTTACCAAAGCCACAGCATGAATATTCATTTTCATCATAATGATTATAGAAGATGCTTTCAGTTAATCTCTTACATTTTGGCAAAATTTTAAGATTTATTCATTCACTTGCAGTAGTTTAAGGTTTCCTTCATCAGTAGCTCTGGAGAGATTTTAGAGGTTAGATATCAGGTCTAATGGTCTCAACAGGTAAAGACACTGAGGCTCATAAAAATTGTATTTATATGACCCTAATTTGGTAACCTCCCTGTAACTGGAGCAGTTTTCCTATTCCCAACCTGGGATGCCTATCCTTATTGGCCAGATCTTGTGAGCCATATATGGGAGAGTCCTACTTAGCTATCTGAATGATACACACACACACACACACACACACACACACACACACACACATCTATACACACACACACAAACACACATATCTATACACACACACAAACATATATAAAAATCTAGTTAATATAGTTGCAGAATTCTTTGAATGATTGGTCATGTTTTTCCCATGTGCACACACTCAAACCTAGTGCCAAATTATCTTCTACATTCTGATATCAAATACTACTTTCTTTGTATGTACCAAGCTCCTTAGTAATCTTAGCAATGTCTTAGAGTAAAGCTATAACAATGTACTACTTTTGCAGGGTGTCCCTCAAGCCACAGTGCAGTTTTTTGTTTGTTTGTTTTTTGTTTTTAGGTTTTTGCAAGGCAAATGGAGTTAAGTGGCTTGGCTAAGGCCACACAGCTAGGTAATTTTTAAGTGTCTGAGGGTGGATTTGAACTCAGGTACTCCTGACTCTAGAGCTGGTGTTCTATTCACTGTGCCACCTAGTCTCCCTACAATGCAGTTTTAAGCTATACAAGCTTGGTTCACCATGAGAAAGAATCCTCTGCCCCCCCCCCCCAAAAAAAACAAACAAAAACGTGAATGTTGCAGACCATCTCTACATTTAATTAAAAAAAAACCCTAAAAAAGTAAAGAAGGTAAAAAGGTAAATAACAAAAAAAAAAAAAAATAACAGATCATGAAGAGAAAGACTATGGCTCATGATTCTCAAAAAACAACCTATTTTTAAATTTAGATTATAGTTAATGAAATTGTAATTACATTACGCTTAAATTAAGTTTAAAAACTCTTCTCATTTGTTCTGGATAAATTTTAAAGCAGGTATTCTTTATCTGCTGCTTGAACTTTTTCTTGCAGCTAGAGACTGTGAAGGGATGCAGTAGATAAGAGTTATGGATTCACAGTCAGGGAGACCAGAGTTCTAATCTGATCTCATACACATACTAGTTGTGTGATCCTGGACAAGGCCACTTAAATTTTGTTTGCCTCAGTTTCCTCATCTATAAAATAGGGAGAACAATAACACCTATCTCATGTAGAGTTTTGTAAGGATAAAATATGATGAATATTTGTAAGGCTCTTTGCAAACTTTAAAACACTATCTAAATACAATTACTGTATTTTGATAGTAAGTGATATAGTGGGTAGAATCAGGAGGATGAGTTCAAATTTGACCTCAGACGGCTTACCAACTATGCGCTCCTGAGCAAGTCACTTAACTATTTATACCTCAGTTTCCTCATCTGTAAAATGAACCAGAGAATCTTTGCCAAATGACTCAATAACAAAATTACAAGAATTGATTTTTTCAAATCCCAAGTATTTTATTTTAAACATTTAAAAGCATCAATTAAAAAAAAATTCACCAGAGTATCAAGACTCACTAAGACAACCATAAAAAGTTATCCACCTCACACCCCACTACCTGCATAGATTATTGCTTTTTATAGATTAAATGATTTGAGTGCGTTCTCATTTTCTCTTTGAAGCAATTTCTTTTTCTGTTCCTTCAATTTTTTTTTTCCTGAGCCTATCAGAAAGAAAAGTTCTTCTGTTAATTAGCCATAGCTCTTCTCTTAGGTTTAGTAATGGAAAAGGTTTTAGAAGTCACTTAGGACACCCCTCCCAACTTCCTCATTTGGAGTCTTGGAAGTCCAATGACAAGGAAAAATTTACTACTGGTGATGGTTCTGGAAGCTGTTGTTGCTTGGGCATTTTAAAATTAAGGTCTTTGCCCAGTGCTCGGTTTGATTGAGACAAAATCTACTCTAAAACCAAGGTCTGGGTAAAAATTGAGATTAAAGATGGCTCAATTTACCATCACAAAGAAATCTATCAGAGACAGGAAAGACCCTTAGAGTTTCTGACCCCAAAGGAAAATAATGGCTATTTACATTCATCAAAATCTAAACCATGAGCCACTGAGACTTGGGTTGAGGCCATTTGGTTTTAAGTTGGAGTCAAGTAACTCCATTTAAAACACAATGGGCTTTTAAAAGTCTGTCTTTCCCCACTTTGTGGGGCTCTGCTGGCACAGTGAATGCAGTTAAGATGGAAAAAAAAAAACACCTGCCATAAATTGTTATTCACCTAGGTCTAGTAGGCAGGTGGTTAAACTGGATTCATCCTAATGTTTTCTGAATATAGATAATCAAGTCTAGACTGGGAGCAGAACAAAAATGGTAAACTGAAGGATTAATGTTAGGACAAAGATGTGTATCACAGCTGTTCTCACTAAGCTCGTCAAAGGGGTCTTAAATGAAACAAACTGTTCACTTTGATGAGGTACCAGATTTAGCATGAAATGGGGAAAATGTTGAAATTCTCAGAAAGTCACACAAGTGATGAGATTTTTAATTTCTGTATTCCCCCTTGGGTGTTGCTGTCTCATATTTGGAATGTTTTGAATATTTAGGGATGTGGAACTGCTTTGTACTTTTTTTGTTGTTGTTTTTCAAAATCTCCTGTGGGATGAGCTGGCATCTGCTTCCATATTGATTTTCCTTATTTTTTTTTAACAGCATAAGCAGCTGCAGTTTAGATAGTTTTTGGAAAGTTAGTGGTTTTGGGTTGGGGGAGGTTGGGAGGAGTTTGGATTGAAGAAGACCAGAATAGATGCAAGAATAGATAAGACTTCCACAAACTGACAACCTAAACAGTTTCATTAAAAGTCCTGCTTCCCCTCCCCAGGCTCCCCCATGGTTGTGTATTAGTTATTCTGAAACTAAGATGAACACCCAACTGCATTCCTTGGTAAACCTTGAATATGAAAACTTCTATGACTTTAGTCAGAAAGAGGCTGTATATTTTTTTACAAAAACATATTTAATTGAGAAAAAAAATTGTCACCTCTTGGGAGGTGGGTGCACTTGGGAATAGAGTTTTATTGAAATGGAATGAGGTATATTAATTCTCTTGACCACTGTCAAGAAAATGGGATGGAGAGGCAGCTAGGTGGTGCAGTGAATAGAGTATTGGCCCTGGAGTTAGGAGGATCTGATTTCAAATCCAACCTCAGACACTTAATAATTACCTAGCTGTGTGACCTTGGACAAGTCACTTAAGTCCATTGCCTTGCAAAGAAAAAATAGGATGGAAAAACAAAACAATGGTAACAGTGATATTCCCCCCGCCAAAAAAATAGCTAAAAGACTGATACCAGAGGACAGAAACAAAATGATAAAATGTTTCAGGTAAAAGAGATTTCCCAGGATTTTTCTCAAGGTTCCTCTAAGGAGCAAGTCATCCCATGCTCCAGACTTTAAAAACAACAGCCAACAGCAACTTCCAGCCAATAACAACAAATTAAGCAATTACAGCTTCATCAAAATTCAAGGTCCAGGTTTTTTACAACACTTCACGAAATCAACTTCCCAGTGAGAAGATGTTGCTCTTTGAATACTGCAAGTGAAAACTCATGAGTGTTTCAACAGGAAACAAGTGGGGATGTTTGGGAGAACCCCTTTGTGCTATAAAAGGACAATTCACATCTGGTAGGAATCCACATGGAATCATGAAAATGAATTTATTGGGACAGGTTCTGTGAAGGAGTCCTTGTTGCATGTCCTTTATTTATGGAGAGTGAAAATCCTTGTTCCAAAAACATTAAAAAATATTGAGCTTATATTTAATTTTCTTTAAAAATCATTTTATTTAACTCATGTGGAGATGACAATGAGGACGCTATTCATCTGTGAATACATACGTCAGGAATTTCAATACTTCAACAGACTACAGATCTGTGATCTCATTAATGTGAATACTCTGGATATGGTGCTGAATTGAGCCAGTAAGTCATTCAGTCAAATATATTAATCACCAGACACTACTAAATATGGGAATACAAATTCCATTTAAAAGACAGTATTTTTTTGGGGGGGATCAACCACATAAGAATGTGGAAAAGGAGGCTATAAACAAGCAACATGTTACTATATATGGGTGGCTAGGTGACCCAGGGAATAGAGTGATGGGACAGGAGTCAGGAAAATTCCTCTTCTTAACTCTCTCTGCCTCAATTTCCTCATCTGTAAATGAATTAGAGAAGAAAATGACAAACCTCTCCAGTATCTTTGCCAAGAAAACCCTAAATGGGGGTCATGAAGAGGTACATGAATCCACCACATGGACCATGCTCTGTGCTAAATATTTTTATAAATATTATCTCATGTGATCTCCATGATAAACCTGTAGATAGTATTTTTTATCCCCATTAAAGAAGAAAGTGAGAACAAATAGAAGATAAATAACTTAACTACCGATAGCAAGTATCTGAGGTTGTATTTGAACTGACACACTAATTCCAGTTCGATATTAACTGCCTCTAAGGAAGTTGAAGAGAGGAGTGGGGGAGTTACTCCGTAGGGTATGATGGAGAAGACTCCATTGCAGAATTGGTGAAAAATGAGAACATTGCTGACCTGGACACCCTCCTTAAATGGAGATTAGAGTGGAGAGTACCTCCAAAGTATACATTTCAAGGATGGAGTGAGCTCCGAGGAGGAAGTGGTTTCTAACTCTTGAAAGAGAAGTTTGGAGTGTAGGCTGATAAGAAATGAGAAGTCAGGAAGTTCAAAACCTTACCTTAACTATTATGATGATGATGATGGACAAGTCACTTAATGTTTTGGAGTCTCAGTTTTCTTATCTGCAAAATGGAAATAATACCACTTATCCTACCAATTTTCATAAATTGTCGATCTAAATGTACTCTTGTAAAGGTGAGATATTTCAAATAAACAAATAGAAAATAAGGAACCTATTCACATACACATTTGACACAGTTCTTAGAATTAGCAAACAAAACCATGATGGGAATTATAGGTCTTTATGTAATTCTGAATGTACCCTTAATGACAGAAACCTTGACCATTTTGGAACCATAATGAAAGGCAATTTCAAAGAGGAGGGAGGTTCTTATGCATTTTCATAAACACTAACTCAATTAAGGACTTGTACTAAATATACATTCAGTTTATCTAGTCTTTATTAACTATTCAAAACTGTGCTAGGACTGGAGTGTAGGGTACATTCTAGGGGATTAAATGCCACTCTGAGTTAATTGTACTTTTTCCTTAAGGCAATAGGGAGACAGTAATATTTTCTTTTGAGCAGAGGAATAACAGGAAAATATAGAGACCTAAATTTGAGGAAGATTAATTTGACAGTCATCTAAAGAAGGGATTGAATTCAGTCAACAAATGGAGACAACATGAAGCATAGCAAGTTATTAAAGAGTTGTTTGTGTGATTGATAGATACTGACAATATCCATCAAAATTCCATTTGAATATATCAGTTTACTTCAGAAAATAAGCCATCTTCTAATGACAATAACTCCGAAAGAAGAAAAGTAATTTTAACTGGGTCAATAATGAAAAAATCTCTGTGGTAATTTCTAGAGAGCTTTGATGGCACTGTGCTAGGGGGGGAATGCTTAAAGTAAACTGGCAAGGGATCGATTTCCCTCCAACAAGAACATTTTGAAAATATCCACCATTTATCACAATAGAATAAGATGTTGAGGGGAATCAAAAAAGAAAATATAACAATAACAACAACTTTATAGTTTGCAAAATGATTTGCAAATATAGTTTCATTATTATCTCAGCAACTCTGGGAGATAGAGGCTATTATAGTCATCTTATGGATGAGGGAACTGAGGCAGACCATTTAAATTTCTTTCAAGGTTAGTCAAAGGGCAAGAGTATTTGAATGCACTTCTTCCTTACTCAAGGTCTGCTACCCTATACACTGCTCCTCTTTATCCTCATTCCTTAAATTCTAAAGGGGGAAAAAGATGATCTTCCTATATTAAAATAGTGAGAAAATTGACTGAATCTTTCCATTAATTCTGATTATGTAGAATCAACATAGAGTTGGGAAAAAATTTAGAGGCCAAGAAAAGGGTATTTTGGTCTGGGGATTCACAGGTATGATGAGTGGAACAACTGGACAATCCATTAACACATCCTTTCCAGAAGCAATGCAAGGATTTCTTTCATTATAGCCTTTCCATCAAACCTCAATGTTTTCATTTAGTTTCTGCTTATGGACTTCCAGGGACAGTGGGTTCATTATCTCTGAAGTCAAATAGATCAAATATGTAATCTTTCTTCTGTCAAACAGATCAAGTTTATAATCTTTTTTCTATTCTTTCAAATACTTGATGATAAGCACCCCCCCCACCCAAAAACAAAACAAAACAAAACTAGGTGAGGCCACCTAGTCCAAATGCTACACCATCCAGAATCCACTAATATGTCCAATATGTGGTTTTATATATATCACCTATGCTGGAAATCTCCAAAGCTATTGATCTCACTCTCTTGTGAGATCAAATACTATGGCTTGAATTTGTCTCAGAATAAAAGACATTTCATAATTTGTTCCTACTGTCATTTGGTACATTAAAAAGAAAGGATAGAGACAAGGGATAGGGATAGGGACAAAATTGGAGACAGAGACAGAAAAAACAGAGAGACATAGAAAACTCTTAGTATCTAATGGTAGCCAGCTCTAAAACAGGGGAAAAGGGAAAAAACAAAAAAGAAATTTACATGATAACTACTTATTTAAAAGGACCAGCAATTTGTTCTTTTTTTTTGCAAGGCAAACAGGGTTAAGTGGCTTGCCCAAGGCCACACAGCTAGGTAATTATTAAGTGTCTGAGTCCAGATTTGAACCCAGGTACTCCTGACTCCAAGGCCGGTGCTTTATCCACTACGTCACCTAGGCACCCCTAGCAATTTGTTCTTACTAGGTTTGGAGTTCTATGTTCAGTCATCTTTTTTTTAAATTTACTGTGTTATGGAAATACTTGATTTATTCCAAAATTAAAATAAAATACATTTCTAAAAAAAAAGAATATGTGGCAAAAAGAGACAGAGAGAGAGAGACTGAAAAAAATAGGGTAAAAGAGAAAGAGAAAAGGAGTGAAAAAGAGATAGACACAAAGACAGAGAAACAGAAAGAAATCTAGGGAAAGAGGGGGTTTGAAAGACATAGAAACATATAGGGAGTGGGAGGGGGAGAGAAGAGAGACAGAGAGAGAGAGAGAGAGAGAGAGAGAGAGAGAGAGAGAGAAGGCACATTGCCCAATTTCTTCTAAGAGAAAATTTCCCTCAAGCTATGTGTGTGTATATGTATACCTATATATATATATGTTTTTTTTTTGGAGCAGAAATCTCTGGACCAGCTCTGCCTCCTCACAACAGCATACATTGGAGTTATCATTATCTATAAGGAGTCTTTTTTTAAAAAAATTTATTTATTGAATGCAATAAAGTTAAGTGACTTACCCAAGGTCATACAGGTAGGCAATTATTAAGTGACTGAGGTGAGGTTTGAACTCAGGTCAGCCTGACTCCAGGGCCAGTGCTGTATCCGCTATGCCACCTAGCTGCCCCATCTAGAAGGAGTCTTACACAAAAGATCCAGTTTTTCCAGAGAAAGAACTGATGAACTCTGAATGCAGATCAAAGCATACTCAAAAAACCCCCCAACTTTATTTTTCTTGAATATTTTTGTCTGTTTTCTTTTGCAACAAGTCTAATATGGAGAAATAAATGTTTTACATGGTTGTACATTTATAATCTGTAGCAAATCGATTGCCTTTTCAAGGAGAGGGGAAGTCAGGTAGAGAATGAGTTTTTGAACCCCAAATTTTGAAGGAGTTAAGAGGGAAGGAAAGAATATGGAACTCAAAATTAAAAAAGGTAAAACAATGTTTTTACAACTAAATAAGAAAAAATAAAGAAAAAAATAGTTTTGACTCCAATGTTATAAAAGAAAAGAGAAAGAAAAAAGAAATGAAAGGAAAAAGAAAAGAAAAGAAAAAAGGAAAAGATGGAAAGAAAAGGAGGGCAGAAAAACTAAGAAGAGTATGATGCTGAAGTACTTGTGCTATGTCTGGGGTGGGTTGGTGGAATAAGGTTTAGGAAACAAATGATACCCTGTATGTTTATTATTTACCATTTGATAAAATTAAATTGTTTGGGCCTTTCCATTTTTTTATGGATGCAGTCACTAAAACACAGTACGAGACTCAGAAGTTTGAATTAGTTGATCTGTTGATTGAAGTAAAATCTCTAAAATGATTTTGGGGAATCTGAAGTGGCAACATTTAAGAATGAAGTTGCAGCTATCTGATTCTCTTCCCAGAGAAGATTTGATGAACCTGAAATGATGCAGTATCTTTCTTGAAATGATACCTTCACCAATCAGAAATCAAGGAAAAGTTCATGAGAGAAACTTTAGAAAGGGTAGGCAAAAATCTCTCAGCTATGAAAAGATTGTCAACAAATATTTTTTTAAAGTGCTTTCTCTGTTAGGTACTGTGCTTAGTTGATGAGGATACAAAAACAAACATCAAACATTTCATAGATGCTTGTTGATTAAGTGGTTGGGCATGTCAAGACAAAAATAAGAGTTTTTGTTCTTATGTAGTTTACATTGATGGCACTGGGAAAACAACATGCCTCTAATGGATTAAATAAAAAATTAGTTAAAAAAAAATCAGGGCAGGGATAGTACTCACAGAGAAAATCAGGAAATATACAAGGTAGGAATTCTTCAACAGTGCACTCTCAGAGACATATAAGGATGGAGAGAATTTCAGGAATGTGGTAGGACAACTTTTAAAAATGTAGGGAAATAGAGGATGGAATGTTATCTACTAAAACTTTAGAAGTAGGTTAGTTTGTGTAGAATCTAGGTGGAATGAGGAGAGATAATATAGAATCTTTCCCAAAAAGGAGGTTGGAGCCTGGTTTTGAAGGGCTCAGAAGGTTGGTGTAGCTTGCATTTTATTTTAGAGGCAATCTGGATAAAACAGGAAGTTTCCAGAGTCAGGTAATGACGGAGTCAAGATCTGTTCTTTAAGAATTTAAGTTTTATTTAAGTGTTAGCTCCAGTGTGAGGAGCTAAGGAAGCTGGTTAGGATCCTATTACAAAAGTGGAGGTAAGAAGGTAAGGAGGCATAAATCTTGGGAGTGGCTGAGTGACTAGAAAAGAGATAGTTGTGGGAACTGTGTTGGACATACCCTTTCCACAGTGGTAACTTTTGTTTTGGGAGAGTGTTGAGAGAGTAAAAAGATGAGAATGAATCTGGGGTGGAGGTGGGGTAGAAACACAGAGGGTGCTTCACCTAGATTCTATAATGTAATAACTCCTGTTCCTGTCCTCTAAGTGTAGTTAAGTAGCTAGGATTTCTCCTTGATAACTTGCTTTTATTTCTTTGAGAAATATTTGTTTAAATCTTTTGTCCATTTGTCTTTTGGGAAATGATTCTTGATTTAATATATTTCAGGCAGCTTTATATATATATACATATATGTATATATGTATATATGTATATATATATATATATATATATATATATATATATATATATGTCAGAGAAAGTTACTGGCAAAGATTTTTCCCATTTATTCTAATTTCAATTACATCCCTTTTGTACAAAAGCCTCCTAATTTTATGAAATTCAAATTAACCCTTTTGTTTTCTAGGATGCTCTCTTATATTTGTGAATGAACTTTCTATTCACAGTTCTATGCTTCTCCAAGCTATGTATGAGAACTTTCACTTATAGTTCCTGTATGTTTTTTTTAGGTCCGTTTGTCATCTATATAAGATGCCAATATGTCTAATTTACTGCAAAATACTTTCCAGTTTTTCCGCTGTTTTTGAGTGACTACTTACTCACGTAGTTGCATTCTTAGGGTTTAAATATTAATGGTATGTGAAAATTTCCAATCACTTCTCCATCTCCTGAGCCCATCAATTTTTCTAATTTTAAGCTAATTCAAAACAGTTTTTTGATTTCTATTTTTGTAATGTGCTTTGAGAACAAGGAATGCTTAGAATTCCTTCATTTTTTTCATTATATTCCTGGAGATACTCAATTTTTTGTTCCTTCAGATAAATTTTGCTATTTGTTACTAGCATTTTACTATAACACTTTCAAACTTTGATTGGCATGGTACTGCATAATTAATTTAGGTAAAATATATAAATGTATCCATGTATCCATGTATATCTATATGAACAAATGCTTATACCCATGTTATTTAATGTTTTTATCTTAGATTAATTTAACACATTTAATGTTTATGTATTAGATTTACATAAATATACTCATATTTATTCTTTGACTTGATATATATTTTATTCATTCATTTATTTATTTATTCATGCATTTATTTTGCAAAGCAACAAGGTTAAGTGAGTTGCCCAAGGTCATACAGCAAAGCAATTATTAAGTGTCTGAGGCCATATTTGAACTCAGATTCTCCTGTCTCTAGAGCTAGTACTCTAATCATTGCACCACCAAGCTGCCTCGACCTGCTATTTATTTAGCGTTAAATTATTTAATGTGTTTTAGTTTTAATCCTTTATTCAAAAGATCTTTATGAATATTTTATTACATTGTGTTCAGTAAAGGATTTGTTAATTTTTCTATAATTAATAATTTTTCATTTCCTACCACATAGTTAATTTTTATAAAGGTGTTCTCCATTACTAAGAAACATATTATTCTATTCCCTTCAATAATTGCCAGAGAGCTGTCATAACTAACTCTTATAATTTTCTTTTCAGATCCTAAATTGTCTTGTTTTATCCTGTTTTTATTGATTAATTGATTTATCTCTTTTCAGTTCTCTTCCTTTTCTGCCTGTCTTTGTATTCAAAGTCACTTTTATACTCCTGCTGCATTTCCAGATACTCCAATACACCTTTTGAATATCTATTCACTCTTCTGATCCTTTGACCAGTTCACAACCTATACAATAACCATCTGTGGATATTTCCCATTTCTTTGTTCTGAGCTTTTGCCTCTCACTTTATACTGGAGGGAGAAAGATCACATCCTGAAATTCTGTTAAGAGATTACTTCTCATAATATATCTAGAGCTGGAAGAGACATCAGAGGTCTCATCTTCTTTACAGACAAGGAAACCAGGGACTAGAGAAGTCAAGTGATTTGTCCTAAGTGATCCAAGTATTATCGCAGGTGACACTGGAACCCAGTCACTGTGTTCAGAAGCACAGTCAATGTTATTTCTACTTGACTCTACTGATTCACTTATGTAGAAGGGGGAAAATGGCCAATGATATCATTTCAAATCTTTTTCTGTCACCTTTATGAGACAGTATGTATTATTTAGTATGATGAAGGAAAAAAAGCCTAGGTTGAATTAGACTGTATAATCTTCAGAGATCATTGAATTATTTTGCTCCTCAAATTGACTAAGCCTAATAATTCTCCAGTTAGTGCAGCGTGAGTAAAGAAACAAACAGCCCAGGGGAAACCTGAAACATCAAAATAAGATGGACTCAATTGGGTCCTTCCAAATAAATGAAACATTGGAGTTTTACCATATATTTCTTATATGTGTATGTTTGTACTCTTTATATTTAAAGACCAGTATTTTTAGTTAAAAATAAAGCTTTAGCAAGAATATTAATAAAGTAACCATGAGGAAATATTTGGCCTGGGATTTCATGTCCTTCTCTGACCTTCCTTGTAATTTTTCTCATTCAGTAATTGCCTTTTTAGTCCAGATATAACTCTTTTCTCAACATCAATCATGTGAGTAAGCTGGCTATTCTAATCAGTTATGCTATTTGATTCATCCAAAAAACTCCAAACATTCCAATCAGAAATAGTACAGGCAAAGTGAGCTACACTTAGTTTATAAAGGTCACCCTGTGTAGACACATCTAATAACTGGATTTTCTAAATATATTCCTTGGAAGTTTTTGTTTTGTTTTTGTTTTTTTTTTATTATACAGATTTAGACTTATAAAAACATAAGCTCTTTCAAAATACTGAAATATTTACACCAAAGTGGCCAACTGTCATCATGGTTAAAGAGTTGACTTGGAAGTCAGGAAGGTCTGAATTCAAATGACTTTTCTGAAAAACACTGGATTGTTATCCTGGAAAAGTCAATTCTAGGGTTCTAGGCAATTTTCTAAGGAAACAATTGTCAGGGAAAGAACAAACCTGCATTGGTTAAGGGTGTTAATAAATAAATAGCAGGTTCAGTCTCTGTTTCTTGACCCTTTATAGATTATAGCTAATTTTTTGTCTAATCTGTGGTTTTGTTTACCTGGTTGACACAGACATATTAGTTTTCTTAGCACCAATCATATGAATAGTCTAGTAATAAAAAATGAGTCTTGGAAGAATCTAAAGATTCTGAAAGTGGGGGCAAACTGCTGTTGGATACAAAAGGGGATCAATCAAGGTTACATATAGGGGAGTCAACTTTGGGAAGCAGGACCATTTTTTCAAAATATTGAAGAGAAGGAAGAAACAGGGATGAAGATGTCAGAGGGATGACAATTGAGGAGGAGAAGTTGAAACTTCCTAGTGAATGCTCTCAGTAATTTTTGCTGAATATGAGATGAAATCCTTGACCAGATGAAATCCTCAGCATATACTGAGAAGTATAGAATTGATTGGATTAGCTACTATGGTAAATGCCATAGGGAATCAACTAGAAGGAATAGAAGGCTTATATTGCTGCAGTGAGGGTTTTAGTGTGGTTAGATAAAGTTCTGATTAAGCTGATCATCATGGTTTTATGACTTCCTTTAAATCCAGTAAACAACATATGAGTAGGACCCCTCAAAGATACTGATATTAGGAGTAATCCAGGTATGAGTTTTGACAAACATAATATATTGATAAATAGCTACATCATAAACTAGAGTTGAAATATCTCAAAGCATCAAGAAAGAGGAGGAAATACAGGAGCAGCCAAAATAGGAGTCAATGTCCTGGGAAAGTGCAGAGGGTTGAAGGGATTGGGAGTCATGGAGAAGATGAACAAACTTAGGGACTGTAAAGCATAATATTATTATTATTATTATTATTATTATTATTATTATTATTATTATTATTAGATAAAGATTATTATTAGAAAAAGTAATACATGCGTTCATGAGCTTGGAAGTATATACTTCTGGAACAGTCCTGTTTGTGGCTTAGGTTGAGTAGACGACTAGGTGATAAAAACTATGTGGATTGTAGCACTGGAATGTTCAGATATTCAAGAAAACATCAATTTATATGTCGTAGACCTTTAGTATAAAGACAGGAGTTGAAGAAGAGGAGACATTAAATCTATTGAAAAAGTAGTGAAATTGTTAGATAGTGATCAAAACAATGTGGGTTATTTGATAAATTTGTATAGTGTGAACCTTAAAAGAGGAGAGATTATTGCATTATGGGAATATATGAAGATTCAAGAAGGTGTTATAGAGATCTGGTAGTATTTTTACTTAAATGGGATCAAATGATTTGGAAAGGGAGGGAGTTTATAACACTCAATAAAGAAACAACAATATGTTTAAAAGTCAATATTGAGAAATGAATGTCATGAAGATTTTTTTTAATAGAAGTGTGTGGGAGGGGTTTATAACACTAATTCAGGATAAAATCATCACCATCAGAAATTATAGGAAGGATATCCTGAAGGAAGTTGGTTTTAAAAAATTTTTATTAAATTTTTTTGAATGAATTTTTTTCCCAATTACATGCAAAGACAAAGTTTTCAACACTGATTTTTTGGTAAGATTTTGAGTTTCACATTTTTCTGCCTCCCTCCCTTCTTTCCCCCTCTTCTTGACAGAAAATCTGATATAGGTTATATATGTACAATCATGTTTAAAATTTCCAGTTAGTTATGTTGTGAAAGAAGAAACAGAAGAAAAGGGGGAAAATACCATGAGAAGGAAAAAAATGTAAATCAATTATAAACAGTGAAAATAGTATGTGATGATCTGTATTCAGATTCCATAGATTTTTCCCAGGATATGGATGACATGTTCCATCATAGTCTTTTAGAATTGTCTTTGTTCACTCTATTGCTGAGAAGAGCTAAATTTATCATAGTTGACCATCACACAATGTTGCTGTTAATGTGTACAATGTTCTCTTGGCTCTGCTCACTTCACTCAGCATCAATTCATGCAAGTCTTTCTAGGCTTTCTGTAGTCCAACCTCTTGATTTCTAATAGAACAATAGAATGCCATTGCATTCATATACCACAATTTGTTCAGCTTTTTCACATTGATGAACATCCACAAAATTTCCAATTCTTTGCCACTACATAAAGAGCTACTAAAAATTATTTGTACATGTGGGGCTTTTCTCCTTTTTTTTTTTATTTCTGCTTGATACAGACCTAGTGGTTGTATTGCTGGATCAAAGGGTATGCCCAGTTTTATGGCCTTTGGGACATTCTAAACTGAGGTTTGATGCATATTATCAATTGGTGGAAGTTGTGCAACATAGGGGCTAAAGCTGGTTGTCAATCGGATATCTAGAGATCAGGTGGCAGTTTCTTATGACCTAGTAGACAACAATTCCTGTATAAACAGAAAACTCTTGAATTCTGTCAATAAATTGTGTTAGAATTAAATATATCACTACTGGAAGAAATATTGCCTACAATTTCTTGGATATAACATTTTTTAATCTGACCTCTTATTTATGCCCAAGGTCACACAGCTAGGTAATTATTAAGTGTCTGAGGTCAGATTTGAACTCAGGTCCTCCTGACTCCAGGGCTGGTATTCTATCCACTGTGCCACCTAGCTGCCCCTTATAACATTATTTAATAAAAAATTTAGGAGCAAAGTTTTTTTTTCACTTTATTTTATTTTTTCCAAAGATAGTTTTCAGCATTTATCCATTTGCAAGCTTATGAGTTCCACATTTTCCCACCACTCTCCCTTCCCTCCACTTTCCCTATGCAGCTAAAAGTTGTACATGTATAATTATGTTTAACATATTTTCATATTAGTCATGTTATAGAAGAGCAATTAGAACTAAGGGGAGAACAACCATGAGAAAGAAAGGAAAAACTTATAAAAGACTTTTTAAAAAGTTAACATAGTATGTTCAGCTCTGCAATCAGGCTCCATAGCAAATTTCTCAGGACTGTCCTTGATAACTGAACTGCTAAGAGGATCTATGTCTATCATAGCTAATCCACGGGAGTAAAGTTTTTGATAGATTCTGTCATATAAAACACATATTGAAACTTTATGGAATATAAAGCTTTCAAAATAGAGATTTAGTAGAAGAAATTAAAACAATATAGTTACTCATGACAGGTTGAGATAGAGGTCAACTTGTCATCCTATCTGCTGTTGAAATAGTGTGATGAAACAACCTCAGAAAAAGGAAGACCTTCAAACAAGTCTCTCCTTTGATATTGTTGAAACATAATAATAATGATGAGTTTTTATGAACTCTATTTCTGGTAAAAAGGTTAGTTTCTTTAGATAGTATTCAGCCTTCACCTATCTACAGTCTTCTTTGCCAGTAGGTAAGAAGTCAATATTAATTGTAAACTCAGGAAGACTATGTTCAGAATGCCCAAATATTTGTCCTGCCATTCCTACCATAATTCAATCCAGGAAAGAAGGCCTCCTCCTTTAAACTTGAAGGACAAGAGGACCTCCAGGGAGGTGTAATCTTTTTGTATATTCCTGTGATGTAGATCCTGGTTCTTCTCCCTCCTTTACTGCTATACCTGGCCTCCCTTAGTTCTGGGTTGTTTTTACCATAATGGTAAACGACCTCCATCTATCTGAAAATGGTAAACCCCAAAGAATAAAACTTCTTCTCTAACCTTTATTTTCTGTCTTTTTATTTTAACCCTTTATTTTTAAGGTTTACAGTTTTACGGTTCATCCTGTATACTGATTGTATGATCCTGAGCAAGTACTTTAACTGCTCATTACCCCAGGCAGCTCTCTTAAATTATTTAATATTAAATTGATTTAAAATTTAAATTTAAAATTAAAATATTTAAAAATAAAATCTAATACACATATTTTTATAGAAATGTAGATGGTTAATGTCTATAAAATTATACTTCCCATGAAAGTAGAATCTGTGACTCATATCTATCTTTGTAATCTTGATTTGTATAAAATAAATTGAACAGGGAAGGTGTTTATTAAGCTATTTGTTCAAAATAAAATAAAATATTAATGACTTTATTGAAGATCACTGGATATTTACTTTTCACAGAGATGGATAGCTATTCCTAAATTGGATATTTCACTCCTCAAGAACTCAAGCTTTCCGAACTCCAAGTCAACTCATTATCTATTATCTATCAACTCATTATCTACTGACCCAGAGTCCAGGGCATGGCAACACACACATAACTGAATTTCATTCTCTTCCATATTCAATGGAATTATAAAACTGATCTACTTCAGAGAGAAAAAAAATCTTTGGAATCATAAAGTTTTTTTAGAAATAAGGGAAGAAACAATGTAATTCAACATGCCTCAGAGGACTTTAGTTACATTTAGTCTACATATTTCTCATTGTTGTGCCCCTAGGTAATACAAAATATCAAGACAATCATGTCTTTCGCCAGTTTCTCATTGCCTTTTGAACTTTAGGAAATTTTTAAATATCTGTTCATCACCAGGTTGGTCACTGTATTTCTCAAAAACCAACTAAATTATAAAGGGACTGGAATTTGCATTGGTAGAGGCTATGCTTTCATGGATGAAATCCAGTATCCATGAAGTATTGAAACATTTAAATATTTTAAAACTCATTTCCATTTTGCATGAGAAAAGTGCCCAGACTACCTACATTGTCAGGTATGGTTCAGGGCCTCAAAATAATGACTTTTTTTTAAAAAGTAAATTTTCTATTTAACCAAAGAGGGTGGAAAATTATATCTTTCTCAAATAAAAATAAAATTAAAAAATCATAAAATCTCAGAGTAGGAAGCCATTTCAGGAGACCTTTAATACAAATCTTGCCTGAAGAAAAATATAGCCCATACTTGAAGACTTCTAGTGGGTAGGAAACCTACTGAGGAAGTTCATTCTACTTAGAATTCTCTTTTAGGAAGCATCTATCAAATAGCCAAATCTACTTCTTTGTAACTCTTATATTTGTATCTAGCTAGGAGTACTCTCTGGGGCCAAATAGAACATATCTAATTTCTGTTCCATATAGCAGCCCTTAAAACTTCTTTCATTTTTCTTTTCATGTATACAATAATTTTGCTCTGATTCACAGTTTATAAATTATGAAAGGAAGCAATCTTAAAGTTCAAACCAGAAATCAGGAAGACAAATGAAGTTTTTGTATTAGGAAGTCTAGTTAGTATGTAGCCTGGTGGGAGATTGTTTCCAGAGCATCTTAGAATGTCAGTGAGAATCAGAATGACTTTGACCATATTACCCAGTGCCAAACTTGTTGCATTATTTCTTCCCTTCTTGTTTCTAATATACCTTATAATGATTCTGATTAGTTTTTTCCTGCTAGAAGTCGGTAAGTTTTCTAGGTTCTGTTGAATGTGAAGAAGAAAAAAATTCAGTTGCTTGTATTACCATGGTCTGGGTCTTCTACTTTCCAAAGGATTCTGTATCATGGGATCAGATTTAATCCCTGGAGTCTGATTCCCCCCCCCCCCCCCTTTTTAAAATTAAGCCCTTACTTCCAATTCTAAAGAAATCTCTAAAATAAAGCTTAACTATAGTTCATGTGTAAAGTTTAACCCAAAGAGAATAAAAAGGTTCCTTCCTACAAAAGAACTCAGAGTGCAATATAGTTATCAGAAATGGGATATGATTTTACTTTTACAACCAGAGAAAACATAACAAAATCCGATGATTCAAATGGTTCAGAGTCCTATGAATGATTACAGGATTCATAAAATACTCAAATACTCCATTAAAGTCATTAGACTCCTCTTTAAGGTAAAGTTACTTTGGGGGGCTGCTGAATAGATGCTCCCTAGATACCTCTGACCTTCACCTCAACAATTGCTTCAATTCAGGAATATCATGGAAGGTCAATACAGCTCTCTAGTTCTTCAAAGCATGGATTTAGTCTTCCAGCTTCAGGATTCTCTTTCTGAGAAGCATCCTCTTAAGGAAATCTACCTTATAGAAACTGGTGTCCAACTCTCAAGCATTCTCCTAATCAGGATTATTCAGACTCATGGCTGGAAATTTACTTTTTTTTGTTTAGATATTCTCTGTTTTGTACTTAGAAAAGGAAATAAAGGTTGTCCTTGGGCAAGCATATAGACCAATCATGTGCTTGTCTTACAGGTTGCCATTTATGTTGTTGTTGTGGTGGTGGTGGTAGAGGGAATGTATAAGAGAATGAAGAGAAATACTCTATACCTCACTCTAATATGGAAATCTAAGAAAGAGAAAAATATACAAAAAAGAATAGAAAATTGGTAACTTTTATAGATCACAAGGAAGATAGCAGGGGATGGATGTGTGGGGAATAAAATCCTTGCAAATATTTTACAAAGTTGAAATATTTTTTAAAAAATGTCTTTTTATTCATAGTTAATTTATTCTTTATATCTGCCTGGACATGGGTAATAGTCTTCATTATTAATCCTTTGAAATACTCTTTGGTTATTGCTTTGATTAACATTAAGTCCTTCAAAGTTTTTCACTTGTACTATAAAAAACATTGCATATATTAATCTCATCCAGATGATTAGGAAGATCAAATTGATCTGAAGTTCTGCTCATCATACCTTTCATCTCATCTCTCCCTATCCCCCACATTATGCAGATTTTAACCCATGACTTGGTAGATCACAGTAATAGTTAACCTTTTGAAGGCTCACAAAATAATTAATACAAATGATTTCATCTGAGACTCAGAGCAGCTTGGTGAGGTATTATTTAGAATGAACCCCATTTTACAGATAAGGAGCCTGGGTTAGCGAGGGGTTTTCTGATTTGCCAAGGCCTTCTTGAACCCCAAACCAACATTCTAGCACCTTGCTCATTCTAAGACAGCCACTAATCCCACGCTTCAAAATGGTGTGTTCCACATCTGAATAGCCCAGGGAATTATACTTTTGTCTGCAATAATTACCACTCCTTCCTCCTCCCCCTACTATTAGAGAGATAATCAATATGGAGTTATTGATTCTTGCAGTATGTTTTTGCTTCACACAAGCTAAGAGGACTGCCTAATTCAGGAACAATTTGAAGAAAAGTGAAAGAAAAGGACTTGCCAGGCACTAGGTATCACAGGAAGTAAGTGAAAACACACCTAGAAAATAAACCAACTTTATCAAAACAAGTGCAGAATGTTATATGGGAATTTTAGGAAAAGCTTTGGAGTAGCTTGGATGGCAAATAGGAAGAATTATTCAACCTTATCCAGAAAGTAAGTAGCAAACTGAATATTCTAAAGATATTGGTTCCCCCCCTCTCCCATTCTCACAGGTCTCCATTAAGAGATAAGTAGCGGGGTATCTAGGTAGTGCAGTGGATAGAGCACTGGCCCTGGAGTCAGGAGAACCTGAGTTCAAATTCCACTTCAGACACCTAATAATTACCTAGCTCTGTGGCCTTGGGCATGCCACTTAACCTCATTTGCCTTGCAAAAATCTAAAATAAAAGAGATAAGTAGCCCCAGAGGAATATACTGAATAAGTTTCAAAAAAAAATAAGCATTGGGCAAAAATACAATAATTTTCCTTACATATGCAGTTTATTGGGTGTAGTAAGTAGTATGAAGAATTTTGAAATTTGAAATCCGAAGAAGTGGATTTGAATTTTACTTCAGTTAGTAGCTGTGTGATCACGAACATTTCTAAGTCTCACTTTCCTCATCTATAATATTCACAGTGGTGGGACAGTGTATAGATTCAGGAGTACAGGAGTTCAAAGCCAGCCTCAGACACTTGACTCTTACTAGCTGTGTGACTTTGGGTAATCACTTAACCCTGATTGCCTCACATCCAGGGTAATCTCCAGTCATCCTGATTCATATCTAGCCACTTCAGAGGAGAAAGTGAGGCTGATGACTTAGCACAGCATCCCTCTCACTCAAATCCAGTTCATGTGCTGGTCATGGCATCACCTTCCATGTTGTGGTCTTCTTCAAAAATGAAGGACAAACATAATCCAATAGAATATGTGTCTTACAAAGGTAAAGACTTTTTTTTTGTCTTTGAATTCCCAGGACCTAGGACATAGTAACCCCCAAATAATCATTTGAATTTAATTTGATTTAAATTTAAATAACTATATAAATGTGAATTACTTTTTTAATTGAGGTTTTATAGCTATTTACTTGGCATTTATCTCCAAGTCTTCAAGTCTATATATATTTCTATAATGGCTGTTTTATTTATGAAAAGTAGAGGTGCAAAAAAAAGAAGAAAAAACTATTGTTGGCTCCTTCAGAAAATGTGATATTGAAACTGGTTCTGTTATATTAAAGAAATGACTTTGGAAGTCTAAAACAGTTGCAATTATCTTTCTTTGATGAGAAAAAATGTCTCATCACAAATCAAAAAATATTCTCTTTCCCTGAATTAAAGGGGGGGAAATCTAATAGGTATCTTTCTTTAAATTGAAACAAATTAATCATGCAAATAGTGTAAGATATACTCAGGAGGCTGTTGGACTTTTGAAATCTACAACAAAAATCATGAGGTTCTACTTCCTTCTCCCATCCCCTTAAGTAATTTCATATCTATTTATTTTAGGGGAGGCAACCTTTGAGAGCTGACTAGAAATATCCTGACCTAATTCATGAAAGGAATGAAAAAAGAAACATGTGCAGCTACAGATAGTACCTTGTGACATTTGAATTTGCTGGTTAATTTTTATCTACCTCATTAACTGAAAGAGGTATTTTCTTTCTCTGCTTTTTCTTTGTGACAGAGCACTCAGAAACTACATCTGGCACCTTGAGGACTCGGCTGCTACAGAGAATTTTCTTTGAGTCATTTGCTTACTTGCTTGCCTTTAAAAATGGCAGGTGTCAGTGGATTTATAAAATACTCTATGTTTATCTTCAACTTCATATTCTGGGTAAGTTTATATTTTTAAAAAAAATTTCCTGAAAGAAAAAGGGCACAGAAAAACAAATTATGAATGAACCTGGACTGTATACCAGAGGAACAAAGGGAAAAGGAGAACTTTATTTTTCTATGGACTTATTTTCATTTTGTTTTGGAAATTAACTCTTTGCCTAGTTTGAGTTTATTTGTAGTATGAAAGAATTTTCAGAACCTCCAAGATAAACATTTCATAAACGTTTTTGATATTTCAGATATACAATCAATGAGGTACAGGACCAATTATGAAAGTTCTTTGTTGTTGTCAATCCCAAAGGGATCTTTCCAAATGGCGAACACAATTGCATAGTAAAATATGATATTATTTCTTCTCCTTTCAAACCTTCTAACATAGGATACAAACAAATTAATGCAGGTGCAGTTATTGCATGATATATATATATATATATATATATATATATATATGTACAAAGAGAATGGTGACAGACATAAATAAAAACAAGATTGGAAAAGATAGGGGGGAAAAGGACACACTTTTTATTTTAATTTTAAAAATAATTAAGAAACTATCCTATCCCCTTGAGGTTGAGCAATGCATCTTTTTTTTAAACTGCCTTTAAAATTGAAACAAGTTTTGCTTTTCAGTCCTGATGTTGTATTTTTCCAAATAAAAGTTCCTTGGTATAAACCAAAATCAAGTGGAGGAAAAAATCCAGATAGCACTGGAAAACCTGTATGTAAACATAAGTAGGATCTACCACTTTTGTGCATGGATGTATATGGGGAAGAGGCAGTATTAGTATTAAAGTTCTGTGGAATACTTTCAGAGATTATTTTGAAGTGAGAAGTCAAAAACCTCCTAAAATGGATGAAAGTATATTTTCAGAATAACTATAAATTTGTTTATGTCAAACAATAGCATAGAAGATGAGGAATAATGAATGCTGATCAATATTAGTAATTATACATATATATGCATATAAATTCATGCATAATAAACTGTTGAGGTCAGTGGTGAAGATATTAAAATGCGTATTTAAATTTTTTTTTCAGTTTTATTTTATTTAGGGCAATGGGATTAAAAATGATTTGCCCAAGGTCACATAGCTAGAATTAAGTGTCTGAGACTGAATTTGAACTCAGGTCCTCCTGACTCTAGGGCTGCTGTTCTATCCACTGTGCCACCTAGCTGCCTCCATTAACATGTCTATTTTACAGATGAGAAGACTGAGGATTAGAATAGTTAAGTGATTTTCTTATTTTCATGCAGCTAACCAGTAAATATTAAAAGTCAGAATGTGAACTCTTGTCTCATTTGACTTAGCTATTGTAGTTCATTCTAGCACACAATTCTGTGCTGCTTGGAAGAAAAAAAGTTTTGTGTGAGGCACCTAGGGATTGGTAAATGTGCCATTGTTATTTAGTCTGTATTAAAGATCAAAGATTTTTCTGATGTGGGAGTATAATCACATGAATAAACTAAATATTAATAGACTGACTTTTTTTAAGGCAATACTGAGTGACTTAACCAGTGTCACAGAGCTAATAAATCTCTAAGGCTGGATTTGAATTCAGATGCTGGTAACCAACAGGACCAGTACTATCCACAGCTACTTGCTCCTTGGATTGACTGTTTAAGCATTGGTAACTGACTCTAAGAAGGACAGAAAATTTGGCTGGGTTGTTTTTCTTTCTCCAAATGAGTTTCAAACTCTTACTGGAGGCTAAGTAGCCCAGTTAAGGAGAAATCTGCCTAATGTTATCATCCTGGAAAGACAAGAATTAGTCTACCACCTTCAATGAATTCAGGAGGAGTCACTTATTAAAGAAAATTATGCTATAGGGAAGCAATTGATTAAAATGTGAAAGTAGACAACTACTATTTCTGGGATGAGAGTTGGAAAGAAGATTAGTACCACGAAGGGTCATGTTGATGGTTTAGTTTAACCCCTTTATTTAAAATTTGCATCTTGAATTTTTTTAGATTTCTTTTTCTGCCTTTCTCCTTTTGTCTCATCACAACTTCATTATATTTCTGTATACCTACCACACTCCAACCATCAGTAATTTAAGCACCATGATGGCAGTGAGATTTTAAAAATTATTATTCTTCAGTTGTTTCTCTCTTCTCCAACTCTTAGTGATTACATTGGAGGTTTTCTTGGCAAAGATGGTGGAGAAGTTTGCCATTTCCTTCTCTAGTTCATTTTACAGATGAAGAACCTGAGACAAACTGGGTGAAGTGACTTGCCCAGGGTCACACAGCTTGTTAGAGTGTGAGGCTGGATTTGAACTTGAGAAGATGAATCTTTCTGACTTCAGACCTGATACTTTATTCACTACACCGCCTAACATTCCCTAAAATCCCTTGAGTTGAGGGTTTAAAGCATCTGAGTACTTGGAATCTTTGCCCATAATAGATATTTAATATGTGAAATAAGTTAAATTGAGGAAGGAAATAAACTTAGACAGATGAAGTAAATTCCCCAATTTTATAAGATACTTAGTGGCAGAACTGGTTTGAGAAACAGTGTCTGAATTCAATTTAACAAATGTTTGTTACTACTATGTACAAGATAGATAAAGACTTGTCTTCCACCCCCCACCCCCCAAAAAAGCCCTTGTCCTGGAGGGTACAATATGATATCAATATATTTTGTATACATATATATATATATAATAAAATACATTTGTAATTATATTATAATAGTAGCTAATAATTATGGGAATTAAGAAAGACTTCCTGGGCGGGGGCTCCTTAATTGAACCTTGATGAAAACTGGAAAATTTTGGAAGCTGAGGTGTGAGGACTGAGATGTTCCGGAACCAGCACTTAGATCACTTGTCTTTTCTTTGCTTTCATTTCCTCCATTACCCTACTCTTCCCTACTGCTCAGACCCCATATGGGTTTTAGATGTTCAGATGACTTAATTATTTGGATGACATGAGAGTCACTAACACTTCTCATTTCAATGAAAAGGAGGACCACTAGACCTTCCCATCTATCTGCCCTGTCGTTGCCTCTTAAGGTTCCTTAGGACTTACCATCATTCTACATTTATTCTCTCTAGGCTGCTGGCACTGCCATCTGACCTACAGATGCAACCTAAGGATATTTGGGTTCTAACCACTGAATCTTTAAAGTTTCTAGTCTTTTCTTTTCATCAAGTCACTGAAACTTGTTTTATGGGCTGACTTCCTCAATTAGAATTTGAGTTCCTTTGGAACATGGGACTATCTCATTGTTTCAATAAATACCCCTAGATTTTAAATACTTAACACATTGTTAGCTCTGAATGAATGCTTACTCATTCACTTATCTAAGAGGTGAAAGGTTAACTTCCCAGAACTGCAAGTAGACTGATTTGAGTATAACACAGTACATGAAAGGGAAGAATAGTCCTCAAGCTTTGAAAGTGTAATGCCAGAGTTTGGAGGGTATTAAGTAAAAGGCAAGGGATTTTTATAATTTTTGTCCTAGAATATAGAATATCCTTAAATGCTTGTAGAATAAACAAGATAAAGAATTTGTTGTTTATTCTACAAGCCTTAAGTATGAGCTAAGTGTAAATACTAATCCAGGATCAGTAGGAGCCACTAGAGAGTTTTGAGAAGTGGCACAGGATTTTAGGAAGATTGCACTGGCAATTGTTTGGAAGACAATATTTTGGGGAGAGAGTTTGAAGAAAGAATACTGAGGCTCTCCTAGTGGTAAGAAAAATGATGATTTAATTAGGTTGTCCCTTGTCAAAACATCTTGTTTCTAAGACATTTAATGTAAAGAATTAATCTTCCTAATCTTTTTTTCAAAAGAGGAAAAAGGACAGCATTATATCTATTAAATAAAAGTTCTGTGCATGTTTGTTTCTGTGATGGTCCATGAAATTTTATATTCAGATAAACCAAACAGTGGGTGTGTCAGAAGACATGTTCATGAAAGGTGAGCTGATGAAATGGTAAACACACTGGATTCTGGTTTTTGATATGACCTTCATAACACTTGACCCCTCCCCCCTTTACACTCATGTGGCAACCACCTTAGTTCAAGTCCTCAGTACTTTGTGCCCCTAATATTAAAGAAATTGACTTGTAGGATAAACTAATTAACAGGTTATTAGTATGCTACCAAAAATGAGGTATTTTACAACTTAGTAACCACTTCCCTCATAAGAAGCCTTAAGATAGACAAAAACCAATGGTAGGATTCATTTGGTTTGCATGAGTTTGGAAAACCGACCTAATTTTATGTTCAATTCGTCAAACCAATTCTTAATTTGTTTGAATTCCGCTACTGGGTAAGAAAGATATCCTGCTTTTCTCAGAAATGAGGAAAATAAAGATTTTAGCGTTTGTTTCTTAAGCAAAGCTACCCAGTTTGTGATCTATTAATTGATAAATCCATGATGACGATGACGTTTGTCTTTTGTTCTCAAAGAAGAACATGACATCAGGGAGGTGATGCCATGACAAGCATATGAATTGGATTTGAGTGAAGGGTTGCTGTGCTAAGTCACCAGCCTCATTTTTTCTCTTCTGGAGTCATCTGGATCCAATGGCCAGATGTGAATCAGGATCCTGATATGAGGCATTTAAGGCAGTTAAGTGGCTTGCCCAAGGTTCCATAGCTAGTGAATATCAAATGTCTGAGGATGGATTCAAACTCCAGTCTCTTGACTCATAGACATCTTCTATGGCTAGGAATGTTAGTACTGTTGAAGATAGAAAGAAAATGAAAAGACCTCTGCCTCCAACAACTCTTTAAGGGATATAATATGTACACCCATAAAAAAAAGTACATACAAAATGTAAATCCATGGTGATTTCAAGGATGAGACAATATGTGATGGGGGAGGGGGAATTACAAGAGGTCTTATAAAGGGGGAGATATTTGAGTTGAACTTTGAAAACAGTAATTCTAAGAGGAAGAGGTATAGATGGGGTACATTCTACACAAGTCTGTGTAAAAGAACTGAGAAAACAAGAAAGGTCATTTAGGTTGAAACAAAGGGAGGGAGAATGGAAATAATGAATAAAATAAACCTGAAAAGGAAGGTTGAAGTCAGGTGATAAAGGCCTTTAAATGCTTAATAGAAGAGAATAGGTATATATCCTAGAAGCAGGTTAATGCCTCTAAGAGATTAGTGAATAAAGTATGTGATTTATGGAAGACACTTTTTGTAGTTATGTGGAAGATGAATTAAGGAGGGTGAATATGAAATCTGAGACCATTTAGATATCTCCTTATATGCCAGATTCTATGCTAGGAGAGGAAATGAATAGACAAATAAGAACTAGTCCCTGCTTCCAAGAAATTTGCATTGTATTGGGAAAAATATCATTTAAACATATGGGTATTTTTAATTTTTATTTTTGTTGTGATTATGAGAGAAGAGTGCTGTTTAAGTTTGATCTCTGAAATATATTGATTGTATGACTTTGGGCAGGCAAGCTAACCTCTCAGCATTCTACATAATTTTCTAAGATTGTGAATTGCATGGGAAGTGTTGACCTCTTTTGGCAGATATAGTTTCTTTATCCAAGAATTCCCTATATCAATGAAATCCCAGATACAGTGCATAACTTTAGAAAAAATTGTCATTTATCATCTCCATCCTCCTCATCTTCTTCCTTTTCATTCTTGTTTTTGAATTTTTTGAAGCCATTCAGATAGAAATAGTTCAAGGGTAAATCATCCTGCTATATTTTCATATTTTAACTCCTTTTTTGCAATTGAGAAAAAGATTTGGGCTATAAGCTCATTTTCCTTAGGATCATCTATCTATCTATCTATCTATCTATCTATCTATCTATCTATCTATCTTCTAGACCATTTGAATAGCACACAGAATGCCAAGGATGATAAGTCTCATCCTATTCCCAAATGATTTTGATTTCTTTTACTAAGCTTTTTATTAGACTTACCTTCCATGTTGCTTAGAGATGATTTTGTTTGTTTGTTTTGGCAACATCTATTAAAACCATTGTTCTTAAGTTATTGTGGATCAATGGTCTATCTAGGTAATTGTGGCCAAAGTTCTTCTTGTGATATGATTTCTCCCTCATCACATTCAACTTAGATCAATGTATGCCATGGAAACAATGTAAAGAGTAACAGACTGCCGTCTGTGGGGGATGGGGGGAGGGAAGCAAGATTGGGGGCGGGATTGTAAATAAATAAATAAAAAGACAAATGGTCAAAGGATGTGCAAAGGCAATTTACAGATGAGGAAATCAAAGTGATCCATAGTCACATGAAAAGTTGCTCTAAATCACTACTTAGAGAAATGCAAATTAAAGCATTACTGAGGTACCAAAGTTCTGCTTGGAATGACTTGGAATGATTCCAATATAGATTATGGCTGAATTCCATAGGAACATTTGAGACCTCTTGGAAGTACAAGCATTTTATCTTCTCTTTATTTGTAAAGTATGAGCCTTTGATATAGACTTCTATCCACTGGATTTTATCTTCATATGTTTATACATATGCTAAATTCTTGTAGCATCTAGTAATTTCTATCATTTCCATGCAGAGTAAGTATTGATTTGTAAATCTAAGCTCTTTAAGGATAACTCATGACCTGATTTTGAATTACCATCATCATAAATTTTTCTGTTTCAAGAAAAAAAATTCAGTGTGATTCAGTCATTTGTTCATTTTTTTTTCCTGTTAAAAGAATATTGTTTGTCAGTTGAGTTCATGAGGTGTTTCCCCATACAAGGTCTTCTTTTATCAGTCATTTTATGGATTTCATTCAGAGATGAATAACTTGTTGGGTCACATTGGATTTATCCAGTAGCATGGATCCTATGTCTGTCAATACTCTTCCTTACATTTGAGGAGGAAGTATTATTGTCTCTACAACTGCATTAAGGTGTTAGATTTAATACGTTTCAGCTAGCAATATTATAATGCATTATCTGAGATTGGCCAAAGTTTGGGCTTTAGAATAAACAAACAGATGGTTTAAAGGCAGAACCATAGGGACTTTTATTGCATTGTACTTTTGGCTTATTACTTTATTGGATATTATTTTATGGTTATGCCCAACTCCCATATTCTATATTAATAAAGATATATTATCTTACAGCTGTATATAAAACTAAAACATATCACTAAGGTACAGTTTGATACTTTTAATTTTCCTTAGGAGTGGCATGGAGTTTCCTTTGTCATGGTATTCTGAGATTTACCCTGAATTGTAAGATCATGTAATGCAGCTTTTGAGTGAAAGGAACAGTTGTGAGGACTAGCAAGATGTCTTTTCAGACAAAAGATGACTTTAGTACCTGAAGCTGATGTAGTAAGTAGATGTTAGCTATGAGCCATTTGATTTGTAAGGAGTTGAAACCAATAATTTCCAGTGGGGAATTTTTTTTAACCTTCAAAAAAACAGAATAGATGGAAAATAGTCCTTTTGGGAAAAGGACGAGCAACTGAGTGGACCTAGAATGATCTCTTGGAGAAGGTGCAACATGAGATGAGGAAACAGACTGAGAGGAGGGTTATACAACTAGTAGATATCTGAGGTAGATTCAAATTTAGATCTCCCTTACCCCAAGTCCAGTTTTATATCGCATGGATGCTTCCAGGAAAAAAAAAAACACCAAAAATGAACTCCTTTAAATAGATAAAACAAAACCTGGTTCTCTCCTTATTTACTAGTAACCTCTTGTCTAAATTCCGCCTATTATTTATATTTATGTTTTTATCCTTATATATTTTCTTATATGTACATGCAATCTCTCCCTATTATGAGGGTAAGAGCTATTTTTTTCTCTATAATTTAATTGATATTATCATACATCATTCTTATATTACTAATTTGCTTAGTAATTCTTTCTATATAGGTAAGACCACCCAGGTCCAAAGATTAGAAATTTGAATCATTGGAGGTTTGAATGAGATCCTATTCTTCAAAAGAAAACAAAAACAAAAGGAAGAAATCAACATGATTCTACATGTCATTTATCTCTCAACTCACTATTGAAGGAAAAAATAAAATTAAAAATGACATAGACTCCAGGAATAAAATCCAACTTATCAAGTAATTATGTCAGTATTAGACAGCCACCCCCACTTTAAAAGCATTGAAAATACCACAAAAAGTTTTTTAAAAATTAAAATTCTTTAGCTACAAAGAAAGGATTTAAATATATTTCCTTCCCATAATGGAATCTATTTCTGATTGTGATTGTGATTGAGGCCTTTCTTAGATGAATATCAATGTTGACTAATAACTTTTAAGAAAAATGCAAGAGGAATGAACTTTAACAAATAAATATCAGGAAAGACTATATGGATAATTTTATGATACCAAAACTTAAAACATATGAATTTAATCAATTTCATCAGTGAACACTGATGGCATAAATGAATAAATAATACCTAAAATTTGTTTGGAGTAGACTCCTAGTCTTTTCATTTATGAAACTCATTGAACTGTGGCAGTAAGACTGGTAGGTATAAACAACCTTGTTTAGGCAACGGAAAAGTCATGAGAAATTATAACTATCTTGGAAGATTTCAGCTTGAGAAAAACAATCTTAGTTTCTAAAATATTTATATTCTTATTCTTTTATTTCTGGTTTACATTTTTTCAATGGCTAGCAAGACTGAAAGTTCTCATAAATATGGGAAAAGATGTTTTCATTACCTTTCTGCATAGTTTGAGCTTCAAAGTTGTTAAGTGACTAAATTAAGATGGTTTTGTTTCAGAACTTCAGTGGATACTCCCTCTGTGTAAATTGAAATCTTTTCATGTTTTCTCATCCTTAATGATTCTAGTCTATGTGCTTTCATAAATTCTCAGTAAAGGTTCTACTGAGAATGATGGTGGACCTCTTTTAGGTAATTTAATATTATTTTGGTGGGGCAGCAGTACTCATCACTTGTATGTTCAATTTTCCAATTGTTCATCTCCTGGAGGATATCTTTTTTAGGAGGATATTGTATTCAGGTTAATATTTGTAACATAGCCAATTTATATAGTTAATGTTGTACCTCTCAAATCTTTCAATCTTCTACAATTTTAATATGTAAGACTGGTGAAATTCATAATTCAATTCTATTATTCAAAGTCATAAGGAATAGTTCATAGAATATTGATGGGCAACAACTCTGGAATAATTGAAAGCATTGTACAATTTCCCTAAAGTTATCTAACTCATTCTTATATTAAAATTCTGAGTCCAGATTACTGCTCACTGTATAAGATATACTTATGTATTGATCAGGTATTGATCAGATTATTACTAATAAGTTTAGTAATATCTTTTATTTTCTCTATTTTTCATTTGTGTGAAAATAAGCCTACATTCTGTCCATTTGCAACCCCCATTTTCATCAAAGATATAGGTGGTATATATATATATATATATATATATATATATATATATATATATATATATATGAAGAGAGAGAGAGAGTCATTGGAAGATAGTAGGTATATATATGTCAGTACTATTGATATTATTGTCACCCTTTGGGGAAATAATACCATATATATGATCCCCCCCATCCCTTAGTATCTTCCTCAGCTGGCACAGTGGATGGATAGAGCACTGACTCTCAAGGCAGGAGGACCTGAGTTCAAATTTGACCTTACTAGCTGGGTGATCTTGGGGAAGTCACTTAATCCTGATTACCCCCTCATCCAAGGCCATCTCCAGTCATCTGAATTCATATCTGGCCATGGATTCAGATGGCTCTGGAGGAGAAAGTAAGGCTGGTTTCCTAGCACAGCACCCTCTCACTCAAATCTAGGTCATGAGCTGGTCATGGCATCACCTCCCTGATCTTGTGGTCATTTTCAAAAATGAAGGACAAACATTATTAGTATCTTCCTTAGTTCCCTTTTTGAGAATAGATGAGGTCCTTTTCTTAAGGGACCATTTCTACTTTCCTATCATATCTTAGATGTTAAAATACAAATATGGTAATCCTCTGTCACAGATGAAGAAAAGAGTAGAATATAGAAATGGTGATAGATCTGTTCCTTATTTAATCTACTTACAATTCTTCCAGGTTAACTTAAGTGTATATAGTTTATGATGTTCTAGTTTACCTTAATCCCATACTAATATTTCTACAATTTTATTTTTCCTTCTTCTTGTCATAATTTTATGCCACTATTCTCCCATGTGGTTTTAACATTTTGCAATTCTGGTTATGTTTTTTTCTCCCAGGAAGTAGAACAGTTGTTTGCTAGTTGTGGTATTTTCTAGCTTCTCTTGCCTTCTCATTGTAGTGACTAATTTATATTAATTAGTTAAACTTACATATTTTCCTTGTACCATTTTATATTTTGTTCATTATGAATTGCTTATTTAAATAGACTTAGAAATGCTATAATTTATGCTGTATCTTAATATAAACTTCATATTCTAAAATATTTTTAAAATATGAAATATTTAAAAGTAGAAAAATTTCTTTTCTCTGAGATTCAAGTATCTCCCTCTATAAACATGAGGGAGTGGTAGACCAGATAATCTCTGAGATTCTCTGTGGCTCTGGTAGCCTATGATTTTGTATTTCTTTCTGTTTTTTTTTGGGGGGGGGGGAGCATGGCACGAATGAAGTTCCTTTGAAGGAAAAGAAGTATTCCAAATCCTGGGTTCCCATATCTCTGAACCAACTTATCTAAATCACAGAAGATTCCCCAAGCATCAGATCAAATGGGGGAAGGGCTTGTATTGGTGCTGGGGGGGGGGAGAGGGAGGGCTATATCAGAAAAGGTAATATATAACTAGAAAATTAAATATCAAGGTTTAAAAGAAATATGCTTCTTTTGTGCTCTTGACTCCCAGAGTTGCATTAGAGAAGAGGATTTCAATCTTTATTTTGGTTTTGTTATCTTTTTTTTACCATATTTTCCAAAGGCATCAAACATTCCAGCTCTGTGTCACATATCTTTCTTGTGGCCTGCGGCTTCATGACTCAGAGTAAGGAGAGTTTTCTTAGTGTATGCAAGCACTAACATAACAGATCACATCCTAGATTCCTTTTTTATGGAAACAAAAAGAGCAGGATGGAAGCTACCTTTTTTCTGACTCTCCAATTTATTAAATTTTAATTTAAAAATGTGAAGATTTTGATTTTGTTACAGTAGGAAGAAAATTGGCTCTCATCAGAAAACCTGGGTTCATTTACTATCTCTGTTTTTAACTGAGTAGTAGGGGGTCAGGAAGGATTAGCAAAACTAATATACATCCTAAAGAAAATCTTCAAAACATTCTTTAAATACACATAGAAGGGGGGCAGCTAGGTGGCGCAGTGGACAAAGCACCAGCCCTGGAATCAGGAGTACCTGGGTTCAAATCTGATCTCAGACACTTAATAATTACCTAGCTATGTGGCCTTGGGCAAGCCACTTAACCCCATTTGCCTTGCAAAAACCTAAAAAAAAAGAATAAATACACATAGAAGGGAATTATATATATTATATATATATATATATATATATATTTGAAGCAAAGTATAAATGGAGACATTATTTAATCTTTTGTGTTTTGCTGTGTACCTATGAATTCTCTGTCTCTATTTCCTCTTTTTATTTTAAATATTTTTATTAATATTTTATTTTTCCAATTGCATGCTATGCAAATTTTTCAACATTCATTTACTTGAATATTTATATGTTATACATTTTTCTACCACCCTGCCTCCCCTCAGCAATGAATAGTCTGGTAAAAGCTGTACATGTACATTTGTGTTTGACCTGTTGACATATTACTCATTTTGTGTATGAGGAATTAGGTCTAAGGGAAAAGAAAGAAAACCATGGGATAGGAAGGAAAAACTTAAGAGAAGTTTTTTAAACATGAACATAGTATCCAATAAGATTCTGTGTCCCCCCCCTTTATGTGGATGGTGCTGTCCATACCAGGTCTCCCAGGGTTGTCTTAGATCTCTGAACTGCTGAGAGGAGCTGCATCCCACATGATTGGTCATTTTTGTGGGTTTTTTTCCTGTCTTTTCCTTGTCTTTCTGTCTTTACTTATCTCTGTCTCTATAACTCTTTTCTGCCTTTATCTCTGTCTTGTGTTTAGGTTCAGAAACCTTTTTTTTTTGCCAAGGCATACTTCCCCAGGGTCACACAGTTAGCAAGGGTCAAATGTCTTAGGACTCTTGACTCCAGGATCAGTGCTGTATTTACTGCATTATCTAGCTGCTCCTCATTTTTTAAAAGAAAGAAATATAAGGTGATAGAAGCTAGAAACATAAAGGTTTAAAGGCATATCTATTCCTAGATCTCATTAGTTGTAGAAAGTAGGGAACAGTGGGGGTCTTCTCTAAAGCCCTCTAGTGTGTGGCACCACAAAAGTTTTCTGCCAATGTTATCATAAAGTAAATATAGAAATAGAAAATTTAGAACCAATAAATATGTAGCCCAATCATGGGATTTCATTAAGGAGGAGTGCAGGGAAAATTAAATTACTGAATTTTATAAAGCATTGTATTCCTTTATTATATTAACCATCTTGACAAGGCCAGAGCAATTGTAATCCAAGATCTTCTGACTACTGCAAAGTATTCCAACACACATATCAGAATCTCTTACCAATAAAGTTTCTTTGATTTATTCATTTTTTAGAATCCATTACAATGACCTTGCTCCCTCAAATACAAGAATTTTACTTAGAATAAGTCAATGTGTTTTAAATTTTATATAGTGGCTGTGATCCAAATGAAATAATCTGTTAAAATCATTTAGTAGTTGAAGACTCTAAGTACTGTTCCTCACATGTCTTTTACAAGTGAATTCTAGGATCAAAGAGAACAAAAAAATACAAGCATTACTTGTATTTTAATACACAAATCTTAACTCATATTCCAGTTGCTTAACACTAAATTTTGTCAAATATCCTCTTGTCCCCTGTCTACCCCAAACAGCCCCCTGCCTCCTGCAACACGAATGAATAGTTGGAAATCAGTCAGCTCTTCACTTCATCCTTGGTCTAGAAACCTCCTAGGAGATTAACCTTAGGGATTAGTAAGAATATGTTTTCTTTAAATGGCTGAAACAGAACTATTAATAGACACTAACCCCATATATAGTCATTAATGAATCTCTAATCTAGATGGGTATAATATTTTTATCTATTTAAGAATATATTTTTTTGGGGGGTGGCCAGGTGTCGCAGTGGATAGAGCACTGGCCTTGGAGTCAGGAGGACCTGTTTCAAATCCAGCCTCAGACACTTAATAATTGTCTAGCTGTGTGGCCTTGGGAAAGACACTTAACCCCATTTTCTTGCAAGGAAAAAAAAAACCTAAAAAAAAGAATATACTTTTTGAAATTCTAGTAGTTATATGCAATATAGTTAGAGGCTAATTTTCCTCTTAGGGACAACATGGCACAGTGGATAGAGAGTTGATTTTCAGTTCTTCCAACATTCTGGTTGATCCTGGGCAAGTCACTTTGCCCCTTTAAGAACTCTCAGCAATTCTTTAATACACAGGAACTTTGAACAACATAATGACCAACCATGGTTGCAGTAAACTATTGATAAAACATATTACCTATTTCCTGAGAGAGGGGAGAAGGACTGAGTGCAGAATGTTTTCTGCATTTTTTGTGTACTTGGCCAATGCAGAAATTTATTTTGCTTGATTGTAGATGTTTGTATCAGGGGATTTGTTTTTATTTATTTATTTCATTATTATTTATTTATTTCATTATGCATTAGGAAGGTGGAGTAATTGGGAGGGAGAGAGAAGACAGATTTTTTGATGATTTGAAAAGTAAGTTATGATTCAAAAGAGTATTGTAGAGTAGGTTCTGCCTGACATTCATTGGTTCATTAAGGAAGTTTCCTTTTCTAGGAGGTCTCTATAATAGTCATGATTAGGATCAACAATGAATCCTTGATAGCATGCTAATATATATATATATATATGTATATATGTAAATATATATACATATATATATTATATATAAGAATCTACACTATAGAAAGTTAAAATTATGTGTAAAGTACAGAAATTAGTTCTAGTACAAAAGAAATATGCAGTAAAAATTCTAATAGTTCAACTACTTCAGGAGATTCTTGTTCCCTAAGTGTAAAATCAAAGATTTTATCCTTATTGTTGAATCCTAAGTATCAATTTACTCTAATGTGACATTCTTTTCCTTCCAGGTATGTGGTTGTGCAATCTTGGGAGTATCAATATATGCACGTGTCAGCAAAGATGGCCAAGACGTAAGTTAACCACCCCTTTTTCCTTTATTTTTGGTAGAAATGATTAAGCAAAATTCTATTCTGCGTATGAGCAAATAAGTGAGATCCCCTCCGGGAAGAGAGATACCTCTCTGCCTTCAAGGTCCAGCTCAAGTGACATTATCATGAGATCATTCCTTATTAGTACTCTCCCCTGTTCTAATTATATCACATTTAATTTGTATCAACTTATCTTTGTGTACCAATCTCCCTACTTCCCAACAGAATGTAATTTTTTTGAGGACCAAGTCTTCATTTTTGTCTTCATACCCACTTGCTTATCATAATAAAAGATAAAGATGTATATTTATATAAAAAGTAGGTGGTGTGGTGAATAGATTGTTGAACCTGGAGAGAAGAAGAATTGAAATTGTGTGGTCTCACTTAATAGCAGAGTGATCCTTGGCATGTCACTTAACCTCTTTTAGTCTCAGTTTCTTCAACTGTAAAATGGAGATAATAATAGCACATACCCTCCAAGGGTTGTTTTAAGATGATGTGATATAATATTTGTAAAGAACTCTGCAAATTTGAAAGTTCTATTATAAATGCTAGCTACCAAGAAGGGGTGTTGAAAGTTAAAAATATCCCTATGACACATACTACTAATAATAAAGACTTGAGGAATAGTTTGGCCATGGAATGGTCCATTTTGCTAACAGTAATTCCCACAGACAAGTTGAAGTAGAATTTAATGTTAGGTCTTTTTCATTTTGTCATTGTACCTGCAACACCTAGCACAGTGTCTGATGTACAGTAGGTGTTTAATACATGCTTATTGGATTAGATTAGGTTGGATTGGAAAATCATAAAATAACCTCCTCAATAAATCCATGAAAATCTAAGTAAACAGTTATTCTAAGACCTTTTGATGGGAAAGATGACACTAGGGGATAGAAAGGATATTATGCTATGTTATGTGCTTTTATCTTTTATGCCATCTTGGTCCATATTTATTTCCCAGACTCAGGACCATCAGCATCTAAAGTGGTAGGACCAGAGATTACATATGACTGAATACTGATGGTTTTTGTCTACACGTTTTTCCCCTAATCAAGCTATCCTAGGTCCCTGATGACCTGAAATACTGGTTATGAACCTAGGGAAGGGTACTTGGAGAGTTTATAGAATAAAGACAATGTTTTAGGGCTAACTTAGAATCATTAATTATCCTAGATATAACAGGTATTCACTGAATAGAAACTGACTTTGGGGAAATACTTGTGGGAGATATTAATGATATGAAAACATTTTTCACTTCCCCTGTCTTCATTAGTTCTTTTAATTTTTTCCATCTTAAGAAGGATTCCAGAATTAACTACAGAAATCTAATGAAGGAATGGCCAGT
This sequence comes from Macrotis lagotis, assembly GCF_037893015.1. Classification (NCBI taxonomy): domain Eukaryota; kingdom Metazoa; phylum Chordata; class Mammalia; order Peramelemorphia; family Peramelidae; genus Macrotis; species Macrotis lagotis. Next base: position 267,066,123 of record NC_133659.1, on the reverse strand, counting down.
CATGAGCATCCACATGAAGATGATCTAATATCTTGATAAAAATCTATTTGATGTTCCAAATGGAAATTTTAGTACTGGGAGGGACATTGACAATTATCTAGGAAAATCCATCATGTTTTAGTTAAGAATCTTGAGATCCATGGTGGAGGGGAGTCAGGTGATAAATAGCAAAGCACATGCCAAGATAATAGCCTAGATGGAGAGTTGAGAAACTAACTTGCTGTCCATTATTTCTTCCTCCCACCCACCACCATGTTTCCTCTATGGCTATTGAATAAGGAAAGCCTAAAAGGGATTTTTAAAATGTATATATGTCAGTGACCAAGGAAACTCCTTAAAGCTAGAAGAGCGGTGAACTGACTTTGGTGGAAAGAACTCTGTACTAGAAATTCATGCTTATGAAACACCAAAGAAACCATTTCCATGATTTATTTTTTTAAAAGGTCAAATAAAGTCTGATGAAAGATGTTAAGGACAATAAATTCTTAAAGTCAAGAAAGGGAATTTTAGGTTATTTTGAAATGCATTTCTCTTTATATACAAAAATGTCCTGAAGGAAAATGTGCTTTTGTGTAGTATACAAAACGGTGGTAGAGCAAGGAGGGCACTAACCTAGAAGTTAGCAGATCTGGGTGCTAATTCAGTTTTTGTCATTTATAAGCTGAGGCATGTCACTTCATAATCATCAAGCTTCCTCACTGCAAGTTAAAAATCCCATGAGTATTTATTATCTACTTACTTACAAGTAAAGTCCTGAGTACTTTGGACAACAATGACAAAGAATGAGTCTCTTAACCTGCAAAACTAAGTGGTTGTGCTAGATGATTTTTCTCTTAGGATCACATAATTTTTTTCCCCCAATCCTTGGGTATAAAGGGGATGAATAAGCCTCATGACTTAATGAGTAAAGATGGATGTCATGGAGACATGAAAACTGTAATAGAATATTATTCTTTGACTGACTGACAAAATGAATTAAAGACTTGCTTTTAGTTTTGATATAAATTCCATTTAAGTCACAGCCAAGCAAAAGGTGCAGACCTTTAGAGCTCACTGCTTTCTCATTTCCATGGGGAGTTGCTATTGCTACCAAACTTAAGCCTGTCCCAATGAATGGCAGGGCCAAAAAGAATGGTAAATACAAATCTTTAAGTTTTTGTATCTGTTGTTTTTATCCACCAAGGTAGCTAACATTTATACAGTGTTTTAAAGTTTTCAAAGTACTTTTTTTACAAATGTTTTATATTTTCATCCTCACAATAATCCTGAGAGATAGGTGCTATTATAAACATTTTATAGATGACAAAACTGAGGCAAACAGGACTTGGGCTGTGTGATTTTCTTGGGGTCACACAGCTAGTAAGTATCTGAAGTGGGATTTGAATTCAAGTTTTCCTGACTCCAGGTCTGGCAGTCTATTCACTGTATCACCAGATAACTTTGTAAAAAGATTTTTTTTTATTTGCTAACCAATGCATTGATCCAATTTCACCAAATTTTTACCTTATGCTCAAGTTGAGTATATAACAGGCCTAAAACATGACTATAAATCACAGATCACATAATTAACTAAAAATTATATTAACCACAGAGAAGTTATATCTTTTCTATTCAATGTCTAATAATAATGATGATGATGATAAATAACTATCATTTATCTATTAAAAACCTTCAGATTTGCAAAAAATTTTACAAATCTCATTTTGTCCTTAGAACAACACTATGGGGTGGTGGCTATTATTTCTTTCCTTTTATGGATGAAGAAAATGAGATAGATAGAGATTCAAGGACTTGCCCAGAGTTCCACAGTTAGTAATGACTTGAGACCCAATAGGAACTTGGCTCTTCTTGGGCTGCCCAGCTGCTTAAAAGTCTTTATGGGGAGGGGGTTGGGGAGCATGCTTGGCAAATAATACATCATTGGAACAATTTGAGGAAAGTGATATCTGGCAACTAACTTGTCTTTTGTCTTCAGCTTCTCAGTGAAGAAAAGTTTGGACTTAATATTTATGCATCTGTAAATGTCTTGATAGCTGTGGGAAGCATTATCATGGTCCTTGGTTTCTTGGGATGCTGTGGTGCAATGAAGGAAAGTCGTTGTATGCTGCTCTTGGTAGGTTTCAAGGACCCAGTCTCTGTACTGAATTTTGGGAAGACTGATGATGTTTACCTTTCCATCCATAGGAATCTTGCCAAGATCAATGCAGTCCCTATGTTTGCATTTAAGGATGGAATGTGGACCTTGAGGAGATCTTGTACATGGAATGATAATTGGGATGGAGACCTATGAAAAATATTTTCTTTGATTCCAAGTCTCAGGTCTCAGTTAGATGGTATGGAGGATGGAGTGATGGACCTGGATTCAAGAAGATCTGAGTTCAAACCTAACCTTAGACCTGGGCAAATCACTTAACCTCAGTTTTCTTTAGTATCTCAGCTGTAAAATAGAGATAACAATAGTCCCAACCTATTAAGGATCAAAGAAGGAAATATTTATGAAAGTACTGACATATACTTTGTACTTTATAAATAATATAATTACTTATTATCTTCTTTTTCAATAGTATATATTACAAATTGTGTGAGGACCATTTGCATTGGCAACTGCTTTCAATCTATGTTGTTAAAAAGAAGATCTTCACAGTCTATGATATTGTGGCAAGCTTAATAAAATGTAATTTAGGAGAGATTAAAGGTAAAAACATTTATAAAAGAACAGAGGTTTATAGATTTAGAGTGAAGAGGCAACTCAGGTCATTTTATCCCTTTTCTTCATTGTATAGATGTCAAAATCCAAGGCTCAGAGTCTCAGGTGTGATAAATGTCAGAATTGGGATTCTATTGCAAGTTATCTGATTTTACTTATGGCTCACTTCTCACTATATTTGTTGTTGACTGGTTTTAACTTGTGTTGGATTCTTTTTGACCCCATTTGCGTTTTTCTTTGTAAAGATACTGGTGAAATTTCCTCCATCTCATTTTATAGATGAGGAAACTGAGGCAAACAGGGTTAAGTGATTTGCCCAGGGTCACAGATCTGAACTCATGAAAATGTCTTTCTGACATAAGAAAATATATTTGGTGGAAAACAAAATAAGATATTGCAATACCTTATTTTGTTTTCCACCAAAAGATATTTTCTTATTTATAAGATTTGCTTCATATTGTTCTAGGATTTATGATATGGGTAAAGTAAGAGTTAAATTCTCGTCTAATCTCAGATTTTGTTGCTTTTTTTGAGGAACAAAACCTGTTCAGAGGGAGGGACACTGCAGCTTTCTTTTCCACCTTTTTAAGTCCTAGGAAAAGTTACCTTTAATATTTTATTTTGTTTACCATTTATTTACCTCACCAAATTTTTATGCAAATGTGATTTACCTCATTTTTATGAATTAAGTAGCCTCATTATGATGGGATGGGAGGATGAAATGAATCTGTGAATTTCAATCTCTGAATATCATTTTTTCAATCTAATCTCCAAACTTTGGTATGCAATGTCAACCTTCTCTTTTGTTGAAACATTCCTTAAATTGGTAAGGGAACCTGATGCATTTTGTTTTCAACCAATCAGTCCTCAGACATTTATTATAACTATGCAGTGTTAATGCCTTCCTCTTCTGTCAAAGTATTACTGAGCAAAGGAATGACAAAACCAAACAATTTTAGGGGAAGTAGAAGGAAGGAAAAAGTGATAAACTTGGATATAATATACCATTTATTGACTAATAGTGTCCTTAGTTGACCATGAAGGGACATTATTGTCATGTTAGAATGAATTTGGTCTATTATTGGATGAAACTATTTTAATTTGTCATCTCTTTCCTTTCTAGTTCTTCATCGGATTACTTTTGATTCTGCTTATTCAGATTGCTGCAGGTGTGGTAGGCATTGTCTTCAAATCCAAGGTGAGAAGATGGATAATGCTACACTAGCCAAAAGCTATGATGTTACTACTATGGCTCTCTTTTAATATTTTACTTTATTTTACAGATTGAACAGTCATTTAAAGATGTTTTCCAGGAAGAAGTGAAGAGTTTGAGTGACAATGAACCTGAAAGTCTAGATTTTAAAAATACTTTGAACGATTTTCAGAAACAGGTAATTAAAAAGTTTTACTGGAGATCATGGGAGTGAGGCAAGATTCTCTCAGCTTTTTTTCAATTTTTATCTTGTGTGTTGCTTTTACAGAACATGGGGTAGTCTGTGATTATACTATGAGATCCTTGAGTACAAGAAACTATCTTTTGCCTGTCTTTATGTACCCTGTACTTAGCACAGTGCCTGGGAACATGAAAAATGTTAATTCACTGGCCAATGAAAAAAAGACTAACAATTATAATCAATTATTTCTTTAGATAGAATTCAGTTGAGACCATTTAATTTTTCTCTCTTTCCTTTGCATAATACCTTGAAAATTGTAGGATATTAAAATGTTATGGAATTTAATTGAATATTATGAATATAGGAATTCATAACCTGGGGATTATGGTAGGAGGCCCTGGACAAAGTGGGGGAGTATGTTGGCAAACTTTAGAGAATACATATTTATTTTTCACTAACTTCTAAATGAAATTTAGCATTTCATTCAATAATTTAAGAATGTTATACTGAGAGGTGACTGGATTATGTAGTGTATGGAGCACTGGCCCAGGAGTCAGTAAAACTAAATTCTAATCTGCCACACATTAACTGTGTGAACTTGTGGCAAGTCACTTCCCCCTGGTTGTTCTCCTTCCAATAAGAAAATAATGGAAAAAAATTGTTGTTCTGAGAATGGATCCTGTGGTTTTACCAGGCTTTATGGTCACAGAGAAGGTTAAGAACTTCTGCTTCAGAGCAGGCTATTGTAAAAAATATTGGATCAGTTATATGTTATAAACTTTGTGTTTATATAAATCCAATACATATTATATATATATATATATATATATATATATATATATATACACATATGTGTATCTCTCTATATGTAGATACACATAAATATATAAATATAAATTAAAAAATAAAAAATTATATTTAAAATAAAAATATATCTATGTATATGTCTATATGAAATTTTTGGTCAGGACCTGGAATTTTATCAAAGTGGAAAGCTCCCTTGTGAGAATATTTTTTGAGGCTGCTAGTTGGTACCATAGCATACAGAGCACTAGATCTTGAGTCAGGAAAAACCTGAATTCAGATACTAGCACCTCTCTTGCAGTGTTGTGTGAGGATCAGATGAAACAAGTGTTTAAAATACCTGATTTATGACGGTGTTTTGAATATTTCAGGTACTTTATATAGATATATTTATTTCCTTTATTTTCTTTCCCTTTCCCTTCTCCTCCATCCAATATAGATCAACAACTTTTCTGCCATTCATTGTCTTAGAAACTTGTTTGAGACAGTAGAAGGTAGTGATTTGCCAAGAGTCACATGTCTCAGAGGAAGGACTTGAATCTAGATTATCCTGGTATTGAGACCAGGTCTCAGTCCTATGTTTAAAGCTGTCTCTCAAAAGTTTTATTAATATAATAATTAATATTTAATATTGTAATGTCTATTGATTGTAATTTTTTATCATAAGTTTAATATCATGGAGGCTTGAAGTTGAGATTTGTGAGCTCATCTCTGTGGGGAACATTTTTTATGGAAGGTTCCTGTAGTTGACTTCCATGAGGTCGAAGAAGCCCAATTACCAGTAAGGCAGAAGCTGGTAAAGTTCCAGTTTAGTGAAGACAAGAACTGGCAAGACAAGTGGATCTAATACAGGAAAGTCCTCCAGAGCACAAGAGAAGGTTCTGGAACAAAGGTAGCATCTTCAGGCTTAGATCTGGGATATTAGGGTGCCTTGAGAAGATTCAGGAGAAAAGAAGCTCATGACAGGTTGGATTCAGGCTAATTTAGAACTCGCAGTAGCTACAACAAAGGCAGAGATATAAGGATGTTCATCCTTAATGAATATTTACAACAACTCATTTCCATGTCATAAAGACTGAATATCATTTTGTCCATTTTTATATATGTGTGAGAAATACTGTGGGTAAGGACCAGGTCAGAATCTGAACTAGGTCTTTTAAAACCAAAGCCAGTTTATATGTGAATGGACATGCCATTGATAACTTGTTGTATCAACAGCTACATAATAGGGAATACATTGAACTGGAAAGTTAGAAGACATGTTTTCTGTTCCTGTCTCTTGCCCTTGGTTCCTTTTCATCTCTCATGGTCAGATGTCTCAAATGAGAGGGTTTGCCTAGGTGAACTAAAGATGGACTTTTAAGAAATTCTAGAATTCTACAAAGACTGAGCAATCAAAAAGCATTTATGAGGAACTTCTATTGTGTGTCCAGGTACTAGGTATACAAAGACCAAAATGAGATAGTTCCTGGCTTTAGGGAAAAAGCAAGTCACACATATGTAAATATATACAACATACATATATATATGTGTGTGTGTATATATATATATCAGGTAAGTGAAAATAAAGGTTTTTATTTTTGTTGAAGGGGTGGTTACCCTAGTAGCTAGTAGCATTAGGAAAGCCTTTGAATAGAAGATGAATGACTCTTCATTTAAGTTTTGAAGTAGATTGAGATTTCTAAGGTGAAGAGCTTGTTCAAAGGAATGGACATAGAACGTATAGAAAAACAAAACTAGTCATCTATTTTCTATGTAAATGTTGAAGAAACAATAGTACAGACTAGGAGTGGGATTACTTATGAGCTATGTCATATAAGGTAACAGACATAAACTTTCATCTCTGTCTCTGCTTTTTTTTTACCTCAAAGTTTAAATGCTGTGGCTTGATCAACGGTGCTCAGGACTGGGGAAATAACTTTCAGAAATATTCTGAATCTTGTGAATGTAAAAAGAATGAAGGTTACACTTGTGTGACATATGGAAATAAAGAAGTTTATGAACAGGTAAGAGCCCAGATGGATTTTGCATGGTGAATAGGTCTTTAGTTCTCTTTATGTGAAAATATTCATCACAAAGTAAATTTAAAACATTTCAAACAATAATGTAAAAATTCAGAGAATTTTCTACATTAGAGTCTTTTTGGAAAAATCAAGAATGTTAAGAGACATCAAAAAATAATAATAATAATACGTGAATGTAGCCACTTTCTTCCATGAGCTTATCTTTGTTTCTAGTCAACTCTGAACTGGCAATGTTTTCTTTAGTAGAAAGGAGAAGAAAAATTAAAAATCTTGGAGAAAACATCTATTTTTCTCCACAGTCATCTCTATGACATTGATATTTGTTTCGAGTTTTTTGTCACATAATTTAGAACAAAAGAAATCTATTTTTGAAAGCTTCAAAACTTATTTTAAAAGAAATAACTTCAATTTTAGCAATAAATTGGAAAGGATTTTCATACGTAGAATTTGAGTTTTAGCAATTCATTTGGCACTTTAGAGTTATTAGCCCTAGTTTACAAGAAATCCAATAAACTTGAATTCTTGCTCTTTTTTTGATGTTTGTAATAAACAAAAAGATGGGTTCATGGGATCTTTAAGATAGAAAACTTAAATTCTACATAATTGATAACCCACATTAACAAGATTATACACGATAATGCCAGAAGATTACATTTGACACTAATATCTTTTCCAGGACTGGCAACTGTAATGGAGATTTGAAAATAATTAGGACAAAAAAATGCCTTAATGGGAAAAAGAAAAAAAAAGCAAAATTATTTCAACCTTTTTATCTGCTCTCATCAAGACATTAGCAAGTCTATTCAGAAAAAAACTGAATACTGTTACCTTCAACTATAATAACTCAAAGGGGAACCCACCCATTTTTGTGGGCAAACAGTTAATTTATGCAAGTAAATATAGAATTATGTAACTATTTCTCGCTAGGCTTTTGGAAAAGCAAATACATGTTTTCATAATATTTTCTCCTGTTAAAGATTTATTCCTAAGATTCTAAAAATCTAGAATGATCTACAACCATTAAAAAAACCCACCCTATAAAGTTCACACATAATTCAAGTGAATATAGCCTCACTGATATATCAGTTTCCCAAAAGACAGGTCATAAATTCACAAAATATTTCCATCTGCCTTGTGTCATTTGTGAGAAGTCTGGAAAACTACAAATTGTGGAATGATCATAATTCATGTTTGTTTGGTTTTTTGTTTTTAATCCAGCTGCCTGGGAAATAAAAATGTGATCCTTGTTTGATATGTTCATTAATTCGCTAGTTAGAGCTGAATGACTTGTAAGATGGTTTTCTAAATTTTAGATTCCCAATGAGAGGGAAACAAATTATGTGAAAGGATGAAGATTATCTAATGGTCTAATGTAATCTTGTAGGGGCACTTAAAAAACAAATGGAATAGTATATTGTTCACATATATGCAATCATTGCCACACTAATCTTGTTGTCAAAAATGCCTGTGTCTGTTTGGTTGGGGTGCCACATTTCACTGGGCTCAAACCCCCAAACTAAACTAAAACCTGAGGAAAAATTCTCCAATGGACAGCCTAAAAAACTGAATCCAACTTCCTCTATTTGTAAGCATTCTGAAAAAAAGAAAGAGTGAAACATTGTATAATGGAAGAGTTAAGGAGGTTTTTCTACTACCCCATAACAAGGTGGGGAGGAGTATAAATAAGGTGTTAGATTTTCCTACAAATATTTTATGAAGTCTGAACGTATCTTTCATTGATTCAGGAAGTAATTGACTGGGCTAACAAATTAGCTGCCCTGCTGAAGATCTTGAATAGCTAAGCCCTAGAGACTGGGAGGCGCTCAAGATTTGAAAGTACTTTGCAAAGATTCTTTTGAAGGGGAAAAAAGATATTTTTCTTCCTTTTATCTTCCTTACCCCCTGCAAAATTTTCCATGATGTCTAGCAGTAACTTGACTAGAACAAGGAACTATTTCAGCAGTTTGAGAGGTTTGGGTTTCACAAGAAACCAAGTCACTTCAAGAATTGAACATATGACAGACAAATGTTGATAGAGAAAAGCAATCAAAGATACTTAGAACAATGTGTCTCTTGGCAGCAGAAAAGAGCCAGTTTATCAATTCAAGAGAGTTATCCTTGGCAATCAGGAGTTGAAATTTGGAAAGTAGAACCTGGAAGCATCTTAGATGATTCACTTTAGGGTGATTGCATGAATATTTTTTAAAGAAAGAAAGAAGTTCCAAGTCCTTCAGTAACAGGAGCTGTGAGTTGCTTTTATCTCATGATTATCATACATTTGTGATTTTCTACCAGTTCTTCCCATGGATAATCTCTTTATTTGTGGGAAAATTGTATCCCAAGGCTATGGGAAAAATTTTTGGAAATATTTCTTACACTACACCATCTTAGAAAATACCTTCCCTAAGAAATAATTGTGTCTAATGTCTGATTGTTAATGGGAAATTAATGGGAAATTCACTGTTGGATGATTATTTGTTATTAGCAATGGACAGCCCTTTCCTTGAACTTCAAGATAGTAGCTCCCTTTTAGGAACTAAACTCACAAATATGGATGCAAGTTAGGAAGGTAGCTTAAAAGTAAAATAAAAAAAATTAAAGTCTATAATAGGTAATACAAAACTTAGATCCCACAGTATTTCTTTACTTCCCCTGAAAATATATTCCTAAGACATGATGTGAATTTCCCTGGATGAAGTCTACCCATTCTCCTTTGAAACTCAGTTTCTTGCCTGAACAAAAAAGAAAGACAACAGTATGTCTTTCTGATTGTACAGAATTTTAGAAATTTAGCCCAATCCAGCAGTTCATTCTACATTAGGAAGATAGAATTCTTTTTGGATTCAGGGAGAAATTTTTATCACTCATTAACTGTTCAATCTTTGCTATCAAGTCACCTTTGAGCCTAATTTCTTTATCAGCAAATGGATATAATAAAGCAAGCTGCTATCTCACAAGGTTATATAATTATCTACTTATAGTTGGAAGGCACCTTTAGTCCAAATAACTCATTGATAAAGAAACTGAGGCCCACAGAGGTCATGATTCATCCAAAGACACATAGAAAAATAATTGAACCAGGATTATACCCAAGTTCTTTTACTCCAAATCCTAGCCATCTTTACTTTACTTAAGTCTCTTTGTAGGAAATAATAGACACCTGTCTGTTGTTGCTATTATCTTTATTTTACATGCTTTCCTTATTGGTCCAAGGACCTTCAAGGCATCCCTGTTGATTTACAGTTTATTTTCACTCTGTGCTATTAATCTCTAGATCTCTTGATTATTCAAAACTGGCATCTCCCAGTCCAAATGGAGCTGTGTTCTTAACAGTTTCGAAGTCATTCAAGCCTTATATCCTTGCCTATAATTCACTAAATGACTATGGAAAATTGAAACTTTCTGAGCCCCGAATTTTGGCTTGAACTTACTATTATTAACCAGACTCCAATGGGGCATTGCACAAATATTTAGAGTCTTGCTACTGATATGTGAGGTTACATTTTGATTAGCACTGACCTTGTAATGTTCTGCTGATCAACTAGCTTTAAGGTTTGGAGAAACAAAGCTCATTTTAATGTAAAATTAAATGGGATAACATTTAAATATTCTTCTGACTCAGAAAAATCATAATTTTGGATATATCAGCTATGCTTAGATGCCAATAATATAGAAAGTTTGTTGGTTTAAGATACGCTTCCTCCACGGACATGGATAACACAATCAGTCCAAATTTATATTAAGGATCTATTATGTGTCAGGGCACTGGTAACCTATAGTATAGACCTTGGATGTGACAGTCTCGGCAGCACTCATATAATAAACACTAGTCCCATTGACCCTAAAGATTTCTTAGAATTTTTTTCTGAGATACCACAGAGGGCCTTGAGGACCAAGCACTCAGAAATTCAAAAATCAAGTGAACCTAAACCTAGAAAGTAAAGCTCAACATAGAAACCCAGGTGATCCAGAGAGAGGCCAAGCAGAGTTAAATATATCACCCAGAAATGCATCAGAGAATAGAACTTGTCCCTTGGAAAAAAAAAAAAAAACCTCCCCAACCACCTCCTAAAAAAACCCCAAACAAAACAGTAGAGGATAGAAAAATCAATAAACACAAGACATCTATTTCCATAAAAAAATTGTTTTTAAGATTCAAAGATAACCCAAAATCTCAACTCAGGAGAATAACTCCATAACTCCAAAATAATTTAACTGAAATAGGAAAACATGGATTTTCCTTATAAGGGATTCATAAATATTTTGGAAAAATGAAATGAGATTAAAGATAAAATAAGAACCCCAGAGGAAAGAATTGGAAGAAAACTTTCCAATAATTGGAACTTTTGAAAATCATGACTACAAAATATCAGGAAACAGGAAAAAAATTAAGATTAAAAAAAAACAAAAGTAAAATATCTACTATCAGATATACTACCTAGAATATGGGTCAAGGAAAAAAAGACTTAAGTCTCATCTGATTCCCTAAAAGCTATGTCTAAGAAAAGATCCTGAGCTATATTTCAAGAAATCATAAATTGAAACTTCCAACATATTTGGAAGCACAGGACAAAGCAAAAAACAAAAGAAAACAACAATCCACTGATCACTTCCTAAAAGAAACTTCCAAAAGAAATGTCACAAGATTTCATGGTAATAATTAAAAGTTCCGATGTGTGCAATCTTCTGGCTAGATTCCAGGAACCCTATTTTTCCTAGGCTGGTAGGACCTTCTTGAGCAGGTTTCCATTGGTTTAGCGTCTGGAATCTAGTATTTCTCTCTTTTCTCAATAAGGTATACACCTAGGACTTTAGCACAAGTGGTATAACTAGATCTTTTTCTCCCTCTTAAAAAAACAATATATATATATATATATATATATATACACATATATATACACACTTTTTAAAGATTTTTCAAGGCAATGGGGTTAAGTGGCTTGCCCAAGGCCACACAGCTAGGTAATTATTAAGTGTCTGAGGTCAGATTTGAACCCAGGGACTCCTGACTCCAAGGCCAGTGCTCTATCCACTGTGCCACCTAGCTGCCCCAAGAAAATATGTATTAAAGAGAGAGCTATAGAAATTTTAATATAAAAATAAGATATTTTAAACTATTTAAATTAGGAACTGATTGGGATTTATTTTATAAATTAGCAAACAAAAGAAAACATTTCTTTTTTTAGGTAGAATGCAAGCTTCTGAGCAGTTCAGGGACTGTTATATTTTTATCTTTGTATCTTCAGTCCTTATACAGTGTAAGGTTCATGCCTATGAAATGATGTAGAGAAGTATAACTTAAGAATAAACAGAAAAAACCCTTATATTTCTACTTAATTCCAAAGACAAAATGTCATAATTTAATCCTTGTATAGGTTCAAACAGCTTACTACTCTTCTAATATTCTTGTTAGTTGGTTGATAAACACATTGAAGCATTTATTATATTCAGGTACTGTGCCTAGGTAGTGAAGATATCAAAAAAACAATGCAAAGGAAAGGTCCTGCCCTCAAGGAGCTCCTGGTCTTATTGCTTTTTTTTTTGGTTGAAATTTTATTTTTCCAATTACATGCATTAGTAGTTTTTCAACATTCATCCATTTTTTTCTACTATCCTCGTCCCCCCCCCCATCATGGTGAACAGTCTGGTAAAAGTTTTCTATGTATTTTGTGTTTGGCATATTTATATATTAGCTGTTTTCTTGAAAAGGAATTAGAACTAAGGGAAAAGAAAAAAAACTGTGAGCAAGGAAGGAAAAACATAAGTTTTTAAAAAGTGAAGCTATCTTCACTTGCATTTAGATTTTGTGGGTTTTTTCCCTCTTGATGTGGATGGCATTATCTATAATAGGTCTCTCAGGATTGTTCTTGATAGGAGCTTCCAATCTAATGGAGGAAATAATATGTAATCTACTATATATAAGACATAGATGGGATAGACTGGAATGAATCCAGTCTGAACAAAGAAGGACCAGTATAGTTCTCTCCTTTATAGTTATTAAATTTATCTTTGGTCCAATTGATTGGTCCATTTGACTTCCATAGAGTAAGCTCAGTATAGTTTCGTAATTAAATAAATGTTTCAGTATATCATATTGAAGATACTGAATAGGCAAAAGATGGAATATTGCATAGTTCCTGGCTTTCAGCTTCAATTCTACTTTATAACATTATTCAATTTTCCAATGTATTTGAATTCTCATCAGGAAAGGTTCTTCTCCCAGCAGTGTGGATTGTACTCCATCCATGTTTATTTATCCTATGTGACTATCTTGTATTAAGAATAAGCAAATTCATCATAATATTAACCCTTCCTCCTTTTTTAAACAGACATGTGGTGACTATATGATAAATGTTTTAAAGAAAAATTTGGTAATTGTTGCTGGAATAGCATTTGGAGTGGCAGTGATTGAGGTGAGTGTAATTTACTTTTTTATGTTTGTCTTACAAATTTGGTCGGGGGGGCAGAGAAAAGACTGATTTCAGTTTTGAAATGAAGAAATTATTCTAATTTCCCCCTTGTTCTTAATCACAATTGTTCTTTCCAATTAAAAATTGTTTTTTATATTAAAAAACATTACAAGTTCTCATCTCTTTGATTTTAGGATGGAAAATTGAAATTGAACCAGTGCAAGGTTCATTTCCCTTTCCTGAGAGTTCATTTCAGTTAAGACAAACGAGTCTTAGAAATTAAGCAGACAAATTCAGCCTTATGGTCAGCTCCCAATTTAAAGAGTAAGAATTCATTTCAATGAGTTTCTGAATACCTTATGGAGCAGCTAAGGTTTTAATCCTTCTCACTCCTTTACTAATGTTAAATATAAAAAGATGCTATACCTTATTGGGGCTAGGGACCTACATTATTAACACAGAACACTCCAAGAGAGCAAACTGCCTCTACCAATGCAGGTTAAGATCTTATTTATGCCACTTAGAGTTTATGGAACTCACCTAACATCACAGACCTAGAATGTGCTGTGTTAAGAGGTGGGATATTTGCCTAACTCTCCCTGTCCTTAAAAAACTCCTTTCATCCCCTACATCACCCTGCATCTAAATGTTTCTGAATGGGATTTTATTTTTGATATATTTCCTTTTTGTGGTTTGTGCATCCTTGATGGATGTTTTTTCATGACTAAGAAAATAAAAGATGACTCATTTAGAGATTTTATTTTGCAATATTTCCAAACCTTGGAAAATCCAATTTTGCTTTCCTATTCCTGAGAGAGATATAGCTTCCCTTCCACCTCCCCTCATTTCCTATCCCTCCAACCCACCTTACAAATTGGGATCATTGTTTTAGTGGTAGCCATAAACATAGGTTCTATATTTCAACTTCTTCTCTCACAGGGAATAACATACCATTGTCTCTCCAGAACTTTTGCTTAATATTAACCTCTCACTGGAAACATAGCATTTATTGGGAAGCATTTTACTGGGGAATGTGTATAGTCAGCCCATTTAGAAAAGATGTCATTTAGGTGACTCTCAAAATTATGTCATTTCTCAGCCAATTTTTTTTTGGTAAAGGAAGTGGCAATAAATACTAAGTTAAGGGAAGGAACCCAAACAAATTCCAAGTTGGTCAAATTCTAAGGACTAAATCTAACTCTGATACTAAATTTAGCTGTGTGACCCTGAATCATTTAACCTCTCTAGACCTCAGCTTCCTCTTCTGTAAAATGAAGATGATCTTTGGTATTCCCAATCAATAAACTAAATGAAATATCACTTTGATTTTCTTATTTGATCTTTTCTAATCTTTCCCTTGTATCTGATTTATAAGCATGCTTGTTTTTTGGACCTCACTTGTGATTTCATCCATGTAGAGAAATTCTTACTATTAAAAAAAGAAATCCCTTTACTGGAATAGCTCAGTAGCTTATATTGTAATTTGTAGTCTTCAAGATTTTTCTTGGTCATTAGATGAGCAAGTGTCTTGCCATCCTATTGCTAATATTTATTAGAAACAGGACTTACACCTACATCTTCCTAACTCTACTGTCAACCATTATCCACAGCATCAACCTTGCCTCTCATCTAATATGGAAATAGAAGCTATTGGTTAAAGAGATGAAGGAACAATTAGAAGACCTAGGCTCAAGATTTTTACTTGTGTTTTGAGCAAGTGACAAATGGGCAAGTCTCTTTAGAGACTTCACTCTTTTTACAGCAGTCCTTAAATCAAAGGGGTAGCACATAAGCCCATGAGCACATAGGATATTTTCTTAGCTGCCCCAAAGACAGCAGCAGTACAAGGAAATGTCTCTTAAACACAGATCAGGTTATTCAAGGGGAGTGGTGAGGGAGAAGGCACTTTATAGCAGCTCCACAATAGAAATGAAGTGTGACCATGTTCTAAGACATGCCACATAAATAAAGTAGGAGGTTAAGTCTTTATAGAAGTCACTGAAATGGTTGTGAGTAGAGTAAAAAAAATGACCTGTATAAAAACTATTATTTGCTTGATTCATTAAAATGAATCCGTTTTTCAGCTATTAATCAAGGTGATTTTATTTTGTATTCCCTCAGGAGTCTTTCCTGGTTGTAATTGAGTCCTTATTTTAGGAAAGCCTTGGAAGAGAATTTCTGTTATTCTCCTTGTGAAAATTTGACTCATAAAATGAGTAGTTAGTATTTCACACACTTGCTAAGGCTGCCATTCTATTTCTTAGTCCATCCTTAGCTTCTTTTATTGTTCCTAAAATAACACATTTAGGAAAATACAAGCTTCAATTAGAGCAAATGTACTTAGGTTAGGGTTATCTAGGCCAACTCTTCATTTTACAGATGAGGAAATTGAACCCCAGAGAAATTAAGTGATGTACCTAAGGTCACATAGCTGCTTAGTATCACAGTAGGATTTGAACTCTAACTCTGATCATCTTATTTAAGAGTCAATCTTATGTTGTCTTCAAAAAATCTCATCAATTCAATTCAAAGGGAATTGGGAAAGAGGAGTGATTTTTTTGTTTGCTTATTTAGTTTAGAAGTCATTTAGACCAGAAGTTCTTAAGTTTTTATGGCTTATTAATTTTTTATAATTCCTCTAGGATGGTAAGAGTTATGCTCCCTTCATAGAAAAATGCTTTTAAATGCAAAAAAATTATAGTATTATAGAGGAAGGTAATTATATTGAAAAATTGCTTTTAAATTCAAAAAATAAATTATAGGATCATAGAGGAAGGTAATTATATTGAAATGCAATATTTTATATAGGTATTTATGTATACATATATGTGTGTATCCCAAAACATATTTTAAAACCAAGTTCATGGACTGCAAGCTAAAAGTCCTTATTTTGAATTTTCAATTTTGCTCCTGAAAGATATATCTTAGGTGTAAGTATGACATGTATTGAATTCCTTCCTAGTCAAGTGACTATGGGCAAATTGCCTAATTCCTAGGGCCCCATGAAATTTCCTGGGTTATAGATTTGCTTCTGATATGCATTTGTGAAGAGAATTTATAAACCTTCATTATGATCACATAAAGCTAGAAAAGATCTTAGAAATTACCCTGTTTATTATACAGATGAACAATTGAGGTTCAGAGAAATTCAATAAGCCAAAGCCACTGGATAAGATACTAAGCAAGCATTTTTCTCATACTGATAAAATCACAGATGTTCAAAGAAAAACCAAACCAAACAGTAAAACACTTAGATCAGAATCCCTGGAAAATTAGGCCTTCATTTATTTTTTGTTATGTCTATTAGGGTTGGAGACCCTATTGGAAACCATCTCTTGAACTGGCCCATTTGAGTTAATCTTTAAGATCAATTAAAATGCTATATTCTCTTTTTAAAAAAAACTTTGAATGAATATATTTTGTTTTCCTCAAATGCATCTTAAAATTATTTTTAAAAATTTTAAATTCCAAATTCTATATCTCTCTCCCTCCTTTCCCACCCCTTTCCCTGAGATGGTAAGCTATCAGATCTAGGATATACAAATTTAATCATGTGAAACATTTCCATATTAAAATGCTATGTTTTCAAAGGAAGTTCCCCTTCCAAAGAAATTTCCAGAGCCTTTGTCTGTCAAAATCTGAACTAAAATCAATCAGACCACTAGATCTCAATTGGTTCCTGCAGCCTTTGACCATGATACTTCAAAGACTCCCAGTCTTCTGCCTTTGACGCATAGTTGTTGTATCACTTGGTGATCTAGGTCACTCTAATACTCTAGATTACTGAGGTGATGACCTGTATTGGTGGAAGGAGTTTCTCTACCCTGGAATTTCTTACACCATTGAAATCACAGATCTAGTTTCTAACATATGAGTGTTCAACTTGTCTAACAAAGGACCACTGACCCTGTCAATCTAGCATGGTTATTATTCCCAGGAGTCCAGCAATCAAGACATGGATAAATGATGATTTTGAGCCATTGTTCCAGAGAATGCTTCTGAACAGAGTGAACTTTTCATGTGGAGAAGGCCATGACATTTTTGCTAATTTATCACGAAACTTTGCATATGTTTGATATGAATGGCCTTTCTTAATTGTTTGTTCATTCTCCAAATAGTGATAGATTGTCCTTTTTCTGACAGCATAATATGAGAAGTTACTAGTTGTCTGTTCAGCTAATGAATGTTCAACTTTTGTTTTGTGTATGGAGCAGTGGATTTTTGTCATTTTGCCTTTACCTATCATTTTTATTTCCATTATTCCTTTAAACTTGTTCTTATTTCCTCTCCCTCCTCTCCTCCCAGCTCCCCAGAAAGGCAAAGTGACAATTTTTCAGTACAATTTTTTTCTAAAATTCAAACTAAAAATCATACTTTAATTGTGCAAAGTCATTTTAAAGAGAAAAATAGACATGTTTGAACTTTTGATTCCCACCATTTAGCATCCCATAATCTTTCAGTCAGTTCAAACATCACCTTCTACATGAAGGTTTCTCATATTCCTTACAGATAAAAGTGCTTCCCCTTTTCCACCAAATTACCCATTTTCTTCTGAATATATTTTGCATATTCTTTCACATTAACATGTTGTCTTTTCCAGTAGAATGTAAAATCCTTGAGGGACTACATTCTTTCATTTTTGTTTTTGAAATTAACACTTTCCAATTACTCTGCAATATTAAGTTCTCAAGGCATACCAGGCTGTAGTACACCAAAAAAACCCCAAACTCAGTCCTTGCTTACCCTTAAGAAACTTCCATACTAATAGAAGAGACATCATTTGAGTAAATGTGTGTATATATTATACATATATATATACATATATATATATGTATAATATACACATAAGGCACATACAGATTGGAATAAGGGAAACTTTAAAGAGAAAGGATACAGTGCATGGGAAGACTGTTTGGGTAAGATCTGAAAAGGCAACATTGTCCCAAGGCAGGTTGTAGTGAAGTGAGGATGGATTAGAAAAATTCAAAAGCAAAGAGATAGACTATAGCTAGAATGTTATGTTTTAGGTATATAGCAAGTGATCTTAATCAATGGCCCAGAAGATCACAAGTGTATAAAATGAGAGAAAACTAGAAAGATAGGAAGAAGCTATTTAGTGAAGAGCCACAGATAAGAGAGTTTTTTTTTTTTGATCAGGGATATATTGAGAAGTCACCGAGATTGTTGAACAGGGGGTGGGAGTTGATAGATAAAACTTGCATTTTAAAAAATTATTTTGAAAAAAAGATTTGAAAAATTTGGTCAGATTTGGGGAAGATGAATGGATGGTGGGATAAGTACTGTTTCACATATTTGATTCTGACAACAAATCTGCAAGCTTCTGTTATTGTTCTCATTTTGAAGCTGAGGAAACTCAGAAGGAGAGATTAAGTAATTTATCCAGGGTTGGTGAATGTCTAAGGCTGGATTTGAACCCAGGTCTTCCTGACTCTAGACTCAGTTCTCTTTCTACCTACTTAAGTGCCTGTGATGGAGGTTGGGGTGGTATGAGTAGAAAGAAGTACACAATAAATGTTGCATAAATAAAAATGATAAGATTTGACAATAGATTGGATGGATATGTGGGAATCAGTGAGCAAAGAAGATGCTGAGGTTGCAAATCTGAAATCCTGAGGGTTGGATAAGGCCCTAAGCAGAAATAGAGAAGTCTGGAAGAAAGGAAGATTTGGATGAAAAAATGGGCCTTGGTTTAGACATGGTGATTTTGAGTTGTCTATGAATCATTTAATTTGAAAATGTGTAAGTAATTAAA
Organism: Macrotis lagotis; assembly: GCF_037893015.1. NCBI lineage: Eukaryota > Metazoa > Chordata > Mammalia > Peramelemorphia > Peramelidae > Macrotis > Macrotis lagotis. The sequence goes on along the minus strand of NC_133659.1, from coordinate 267,047,011 downwards.
GATGTAGTATTGGAAGACAGAAAAGAGATTAAGGTTTTATATACAAGTTTAGGAATAATCTGCATAGAAATAAAAATAGATACCATAGGAACTGAAGAGATGCCTAACAGAAGAACCCAATATAAAACAATGAGGGGTGCCTACGTTTAGGAGTGAAAAGGAAGACGGATGGATGGAGATCTATCAAAGGCTACTGAAGAAGAATGATTGGATTCGAGAATAGAGAGAGGGCATCATCATCACAGGAACCTTTAAAAGGGGGTATATCTAGTAGCAGAAAATGGTCAATAGTGTAAAATTCTATAGGGAATTTATCAGGAATGATAGACACTAGAATGACCAACTTTTAAAATTCTGTCTTGCTTTCCTGAAATTGAGGATTAGCTCTTGCTAATTCCAGATGTGGGTTGGTTTTCTTTCTTTCATTTTTTTTGTCATTCCCAGTGTAACAGGGACAGCTACCACGATATTCTAGATACACACCAAAGCGTTCCAGTACTCAGACTTCTGAGCAGTTATTCTTTTCATTATTGCTAGGCTAAAGTTTGAAACTTTAGAGAATAACTTTTCAGTACTAGTATTAAAACTTATTGAAGTTAATATCTTTGTCACTTTGCTATTTTCAGATTATTCAAGGATGCTTCATGATCATGTAAAAATTCAGTTATATGATCTTGATACAAAAAAGGATATAAAGAAAGAAAATTTTATTAGATTTGGCAATTGAGATCATTGTTAAGTTTGGAGAGATCAGTTTTGCTTTAATGATGTGGAGTCAGAAGTCAGGTCTCAAAAGGTTTATCCTGCCTCAGACATTTAACTAATTATGTGACCCTGGTCAAGTCACTTAACCTCTGTTTCCTTATCCTTATTTTATAAATGGGGATGATAGAAGTACACCTCACCATGTTGGTGTAAGGCTTAAATGATTTATGTGTACTGAGCCTTGTTAATTTCATATAAAGACCAATTATTATTAGGAAAGTGAAAAGAGGCTGGCACATAATAGATACTCCATACTTTGAATCATCCATGTAAGGAACTCCTAATTCAAATAACTGCCTGGGTCACTGAGTACTCAAATGACATGTCCATGATCACGCAGCTAGTATATGACAAAGTCAGGATTTGAAGACCAATCATTTTGATTATAAATCCAGTTGTTTTTCTATTATGCTATCATGTTTTCTCATTACTAAAGCATATTGTGCAGGAGAGGTCAGCTCTTGGTTTTGGTCCTGCTTTAATAATGCTTGAAATCTTATATTATGGACTCCTTATTTAAACAGATGGCCTAAACTTAAGGACCCCAAGTTCTTTGTGACTACTTTTATATTCCACTGTCTAGAAAAGGGGCTGAGAGTGGATTTCCTTTAGGGAGGTGTTGACCTGCTATTTGGAGTAATCGATACTGTGACTCTGAGGCAATAAACTTGGAAAACTGGCCCCAGGTTTGGACCCTGATTTATCATGTACCTATAACTGTAACCGGGATGACCACTGAACCTCTAATGGCCTGGGCAAAAGGCTAGGCATAATAATGCAAATAAACAAGATGGTCTCAAGAGTTTATTTGCTAATTGAGGGAAGATAAGAACATGAAAGGAACCTGGAAGGTAGAGGGATTTGGGGTATGTTACAGTATGTGTTGAGGTGACAAAATAAGGGGGAAGATGACACATTAGAAGTGTAGTCCCTTGTTTCTTTGTATTTTGATATGATTTGTGATCTCTGGGAATCAGTGATTTTTTTTTCAAAACCCCCACATAATGATACGCTTTTTTCTTCTTTTAGATTCTTGGCTTGGTGTTTTCCATGGTCTTATACTGCCAGATTGGGCAAAAATGAAACTTCAGAAGATGAGCTGTCACCTACCAAATTTGCCTTTTAATACTTTGCTTTGCTTTTTTTTTTTATAAAACATACAACTTCATTAAGAAGTATAAAATTTGCTAAACTACTGGATTTTGCAAAAAAGCATGGGTAACTTCATTATGCATCAAATAAATGAGCTTTAACAAAGCTCAGTGATGAGACTAAGGATATGAATGTATATTTTTATTCAGAATAAAAGCACATTTTGTTTTAATTGACTTATTTCCTTCTCTCATCATTATATTCAATTGATAATGTGTTTTAAATGTTCATCTAGAACTATTTATTTAGGTATAAATCTGAATTTTTCTGAAACAGTATTTGTTTTTCTTCCTTTTTGTGGTTTGGAATATACTCAACTTAAGATGGTTGAACTGACTTTACAGCTGAAATCTCAAATCGGCTTCTCAATTCACAGGGGGTGAGGTGGGAATAACCAACAATCAGAAACTGAGGGTAAAAGAATTATCTGAAAATTTCAGGACTCAAAACCTGATTTCTTGAATCTCCAATTAATAGGATTACATATTTAGACCTGAAAGGAACTTTAGAGGTCACTTAATCTGTTCTGCACCCTCTTGTTTATAGCTATGCAGATGGTTAACCCTGACTCCCAACACAGTGCAAATATAGAAATCTTCAGCCAGTTGTGTTCTATGGCACTAAGAGAAAATTGATTCCCAAGAAACTTGTCTAAGCTTGGTTGGATAATGAGTATTGGAGGCAAGACTTGAACCTGGTATCTCTGACTCCATAAACAGCTTATATTAGGACTGCTTGACCTTTTGACAAGTGTTCATTGGTAAATAAATTAGGACAGTGATCTGTTTGAAAGCAGTAGGTTCATTGGAAAGACCTGAGTTCTTGAACCTTTCTCAGATACTAGCTGAATGACCCTTGGCAGGCCATTACCATTTTTAAACTCAGTCTTCTCAGCTGTCAAATGGGAATAACTATAGCACTTAAATTACAATAGGGTAGGACATCATGGAATGTATGTGAGATACACATAAGACAACATTTGATTGGAAGTCAAGTGAAAATTCAAAATTTTTCTTCACATGGTGTATAAGGAAATCACTCTGACTCAATATCATAGATCAATGGAGTTTTGGAAATATAAGAACTTGTGGAGAATCAAATTAAAAACGACAAAGTCACCTTATGATCTTGACAACTCATATTCAGATGCCATTTAAAAAAAGAGTTTCTGCTTAAATGACATCAGAATCACTGAAGGACACCTAGGGGGCTTTAGTCTATAAAAACAGTATGAATAAGTTATGATGAAATCATTGAAATGTCATCCCATGAAACCAAATCAAGAATACTAAAAAATAACAAGTTATTGGCTTCCTGGCTCATGTGGAAAGTTAATTTTATCTAAAATCAGTTTGTTTTTGCCACAGATCTCTTCTAACTCAGGTGAAACAAGCTTATCCTTTCCCATAAATGACTAAAATTATATATTGTCAAAGAAACCAAGTATGCTAAAATATAGTGAACAAAATTATTTAAAAACGAGTTTATAATTATCAGGTTAGGATCAAGAGAAGGATCTCTATTAATCTTAAGATCTTTTGGTGAATTTTTATTGTAAATGACAAAATTAAATGTGTGGACAACAAAATAGATGATGCTGCAAATGGTGATACATAATTATAATGAAATAGTGTTATCTGATATGAAACAATATGAAGAATACAGAGATGCATTAGATTGATTAATCAGGTAAGTAGGAGCAGGAAATTAATATATACATTACAAAAAATAAAAGGAAAGAAGAGGAAAAAATGAAACAACACTTCAGTTAATACTGAACACTGGAACTAAGAGTGTCCCGAAAGAGATGGAAAAAAATGTACCTTCCTATCTCCTTTGGAAAGGTCTTTTTGTGGGTTAGTGGGACCGGCATTTTGAATGGGCTGTTGCATTCACTGTGACAGTTGATATGATACTGAACTGCTCTGAAAAAAATTCCTCACTTAGTGTACCTTGTGGCCAACTTTTGGGAGAACATTGATGAAAATCACAGAGATTGGCTCAAAAGGATAGATTATAAACATTAGGTTGATAAATTCATAGATCTATTTATGATTGGGTTGAATTTTTTTATTAGTTATATAAGAGCAATAAAGCAACCAGATTTCTGGATAAAGAAATAAGGAAGGATGTATTTGAATGTGAAGAGTAGAAAACAATTATCATTAAATTAAAAACAATATTGAAGAAATCCATCCCTTCACCTTCCAGGTCTAGGATTCCTGAAATGGAATTTGTTGTTTAAAATATCACATAAATCACTGTTTTCCACAGTGAATGGCCCCAAGTTTCCATCTAATTGCCAGATGTAATTAGTTGAACTAAGCAGACATAATAAAGATAATAGGTCAAGAAATGTCCCATAAAATGGCAAAGAGCATTTTCAAAGAAAAATAAATGTCAATTGCTGTGATACTTGAAAAATACAAGAAGAGTAATTAGATGAACACAGTCATCTTTGCCAAGCAAGGTGAGAACCAAATAGGTCATTTCAGTTTAATGGTATCTGAGAATCAGCCACAGCAAAGCCAAAAGGCACAGACAGCTAAGTGAAGTAAACATGACAGTAGACCAAGCTCCAAATACCTCCACAGGAATTTTGTGACATTATTTCAAAGAATTCCAGTAGAGCCTGCTATTTTCCACAGGGATTAAATGTCTGGAAAACAGGTTTGAGTTCTTGGCAAAGTTTAAGCCTCCATTTTTCATGAATCTTCTTAACAAGAAACAAATTTCATAACTGGAAGCTAGAATTTTAAAAGGAAGAGATAACTTAAAAACAATAACAACAATAAACCTGCAGTGGAACTAGATGAGTCAAATAAATAAAACCCAGAAAGTTTAATATCAATTTTACTTAATGGGATGGAATGATAAAGATAATGAATGAGGAAAGAAAGTCTCATGGGTCTGGGTCATGGAGATCTAGTCTATATTTTTGGTTTTGGATGTCACTGCATATGACATTGGTTAAGCCTCTACATCTTTATTCACATCTCACTTTTCTTACTAATTGCTTTAGTGGTTTTAAAAGACAAATAGTTTTTTCAGATTCTTTGAAAGAAGGTGTCAATTGTTTTTTTGGAGAGTATCCAATTGCAAAATCTTAAAAAAAGTCTTAAGAGCAGTATATATATATATATATATATATATATATATATATATATATATATATACCAAAAACTCTTGTTGAAAGACATTCTTTATCTCATTCAATTTACCTTCATTTGTAGACAACCCATTTTGTGGAATGTCTTTATGATTGAATGTTGACACCCATATCTACCTGATCAAACATTATTATTTTGTTGTATGTTTTTGTTTGTTTTTGAAAAAATGATAAGGATGGGCTATTTTTTAATTTGATGGAGCCTATGATTCCATTGGTATGTGAATATCCTGATAAGAATATCATTCGGTTTACAGTTTATATTCTTCAAGAATTGCCTGGGGTTCTGAAACTTTTTTAAGTGACTTTCCAAGGGTTCATGCAATCAGTGAGTATCAGAAAAAGGTTTTCCTGCTGCCAAAAGATTGACTTTTTTTGTTTTTTTGCAAGCCAATAGGTCTAAGTGACTTGCCCAAGGTCACCCAGCTAGGCAATTATTAAGTGTTTGAAGCTGGATTTGAACTCAGGTACTCCTGACTCCAGGGCTGGTGCTCTATCCACTGTGCCACCTAGCTGCCCCAAAAGATTGACCTTTTATCATACCATGCTGTTACATGAAAGTTTGATTATATATTGCAAAAGATTCAAGGATATTGAGTCTGCTTTTTTTTTTAGGTTTTTGCAAGGCAAATGGGATTAAGTGGCTTGCCTAAGGCCACACAGCTAGGTAATTATTAAGTGTCTGAGGTTGGATTTGAACTCAGGTAGTCCTGACTCCAGGGCCAGTGCTCTATCTACTTTGCCACCTGGCCACCCCCTGAATCTGCTTTTGAGAATGATTGCTTAAATTGCAGTATTGCATTCTTTCTTTGGGGGGAAAAAGTGATGCTAAATTAAGCAAAATACCCTAGATACCAATAGGTCTGTTAATGTAAAGCAGATCTTTTTCCTCATTTTGCCTTGTTATTTAAAGCCTTTCCTGATATGTCTCCAACCTACCCTTTGGGATTTATTTTGCATTACTTCCTTTTATGCCCTTTATATTTTAATTCATCTGACCTTTTTGATGTTCTCTGTGTACATTATTCTGACTTCCTCCTCCATGTTTGCATATGATATCCCTCACCCTTTGAATTAACTCTGTCCTCATTTCTCTTAGAATTCCTACCTTCCTTTATGATTAACTCTGGTGCTGTCTCCTTCATGAAGCCCTTTCTGAACACCACAGTGAGTGCCCTCATTCTGTACATTATTTTTTATTTGCTATGAATGCTCATATTCTTGTGCCCATAATATTATATGAATATATATGAAGTATATGGATATAAAAGTAGCCATATAATTTGAGAGTGTGATAGGATCTCAGTGGTCATTTGGTCTAACCCACAAAAGGAATCTCAATATAATATACTTGTCAAGTGTTTGGGTTCTTTTCAAAGACCTCTAAGGTTGGGGAACTCATCATTTATCTGGATACGAATTATGTATTTATCAATTATTTAATAATTACTTAATTATTAAATGCCTTCTCTGTGGCAGGCATTGTCCCTACGGATATAAAAGGGGTCAAAAATAGTTTACCCTCAAGGAACTTATAATCTAATGGAGGAGAGAACATGAAACCAAATATAGACCAAGTAAGCTATATACAGGATCAATTGGAAATTATAGAGAAGGCATTAGAACTAGGGTTTTGGGAAGACTTCCTGTAAGAGGTGGGATTTTAGTGTGAATTTAAAGGAAATCAGCAAAGTTGGCAGGCAGAATTGAAAAGAAGAGTTTTCCAGTTATGGAAGACAGATAGAGGAAATGTCCAGAGTCAAGAGATAACACAGTCAGGAGTCAGATGAAAGAGTACCTGGCACAGGGTATTGGTTACTGTTCTATTGTATTTAGTACAAAAGAACAGGCTATGCCTTAGTAAAGGAACTTTCAACTTTCATCCATTGCTTCTGGTTCTGCTTGCTGTGGCCAAATGGCACAAATTTAGTTTCCTCTTTATATGGCAGGTCTTCCAATGCTTAAAGAGAGTAAGGATTGCTCTCTGCTCCCTGCTCCCCCAATCTTCTCTTCTCCAAGTTATACAGGTATGACATGTATTCAAAGCCCTTCATGGCTGCCATCCTTTGAACATTTTCCAGATTATATGTGTTATTTTATAATTATATCTCCATGAACTTATCACAATACTATAGATGAGGTGTGTTGAGGGCTGAGTAAAGAGAAACTATTGTCTCCCTATTCCTGGAAGTTCTGTCCCTCTGATTTCAACTTGAGGGTTTTAGTTATTTTTTTTGTCTGCCATATCATAAATGTTGATACATGTCAAATTTATGGTCTACCAGTTCTATTGATATTTTTTATAACATCCCCTATCAATCTGTGTCTCTTCTGTTTTCTACTTGTAAAGTAGAATTTAGCTCCCAAATGCAATATTATATATTGTCCTCTATTCCTCACATAAGATTAAGCTCAGTGCTGTAGCCTATTAAAATTTCTTTGGATCCTGACTTTGCCATCTTTAATGTTAGTTTTCCTTCCTAACTTTTTGTCATTTGCAAAACTATTAAGCTTACAATTCATGCCTTTATCTGCAACATTGAGAACCCTGATATATAGCACAACACAAAGGACAAGTCTCCTTGACACTCAGCTGGAGACTTCCTATCATGTTAACAATGAATGATCTAGCAATTTCTCTTTGAATCTGATCATCTAACAGCTCTGAATCCATCTGATTGTATTTTGAGCTAATTTGATTCTTGCCATCTTCTCCACAATAATGCTATGAACTATTTTACCAAAAAGCTTTGCTAAAATCTAGGCAAACCTATTCAACACTTTAGCCTCTTCTACTGGTTTAGTAATCCTATTAAAAGTGAAGTTGGGGGTGGGGCAGAGCCAAGATGGTGTAGTGGAGGCAGGAATTCCCAGAATTTCTTCCCCCAGACCACTCCAAAAAGCCTTAAAATCATGACTCCAACCAAATTCTCGAGTGGCAGAACCCACAGAAAGCCTGAGTGAAACAAAATATGCAGGAAGCATTTATTTTACCAGGGTTGGAAAGGGTTGCAGCATAGCCCAGGTCTCGTTATGCTGGAGCAAACTAGCTCCAGCCTTCCAGGAACAGTCCATGGGGTGCCAGGGTCCCTGGGGGTACTTGGATCTGTGGCAGCCCAAGCTTTCCAGACTTCTCATCCCAGAAATCACTCAGGATAACTTGGAAGGTCAGCAGGAAAACTCTGCTGCACCAGAGTGAGCATGAAGCCTAGTACAGTCAAGTCTCTGCACAGTCCAACCCCTGGTAACCTGCGAAGTCTGAGCTTTCCTACTTCTAGATTTCTCAGGCCAGAGATGGTAAGGGGGTTGTGGGAGAATGTCAAGGTCTCTCTGCTATCCCTGGGGTAAGACTTCAGTCTATGTGTTTGTACTTATTCAGATCTAGGTCACAGTCCAGGCTCCCATACCACCATAGGGGAGCAGGGATTTATCTCATAGCTCCAGAGAAGAGGGGAGTGCTTGTGGTCATCCCCAGACCAGAGCACAAGCAGGAGAGCAGTCAGAGTCACTCATAAGACCTTGAAGGAATTGAAGTCCCTGGAAGGGGTGAAAAGTCTGTTAAAATCAGGTTGTAGACTTGGGAAATGAGCAAATAACAGAAGAAAAAGAATCTGATCACAGATAATTACTTTGGTTTCATGGAGGATCAAAATATATACTCAGAAAATGACAAAGTCAAAACTTCTGTAGCCAAATCCTTCAAGAAAAATAGGAGTTGGTTTCAGGCTATGGCAGAGCTCAGCAAAGAGTTTGAAAAGCAAGTAAGGATGGTAGAGAAAAAATTGGGAAGAGAAATGAGAGTGAAGCAGGAAAATCATTGAAAACCAAGTCATCAGCTTGGTGAAAGAGATTCAAAAAATAAAAAAGAAAATAATATGTTAAAAGCCAGTTTAGATCAAATGGAAAAAATAGTTCAAAGGGTAAATAATGAGAAGAAAACCTTATAAAAGCAGAATTGGTCAGAGGGGAAAAGGAGATAAAAAAGCTCTCTGAAGAAAATAACTTCTTCAAATATAGAATGCAGATAAGGGAACTTGATGACTTTGTGAGAAATCAAGAAACAATAAAACAAAACCAAAAGAATAAAAACTAGAAGAAAATGTGAACTACCTGACCTAGAAAACAACTGACCTAGAAAACATATCCAGAAATATAATTAAAAAATTATTGGGCTACCTGAAAGTCATGACCAGGAAAACATTTTTAAGACATTCTCTAAGAAAAGTGCCCTGATATCCCAGAAGCAAAGGGCAAAATAGAAATTGAGGGAATCCACTGATCACCTCCTGATAGAGAACCCTCTAAAAAAAACTCCCAGGAATATTATAGCCAAATTCCAGAATTCCCAGGTCAAGGAGAAAATATTACAAGCAACCAGAGAGAAACAATTCAAATGCTGTGGAGCTATAGTCAAGATAACAAGATTTAGCAGCTTCTACATCAAAGTCTTATAGGGCTTGGAATATAATATTCCAGAAGACAAAGTGCTTGAATTACATCTGAGAATCAACCACCTAGTAAAACTGAACATCTTATTTCAGGGGAAAAGATGGACATTCAATGGAACAGGGAATTTTTAGACTTTCCTGTTGAAATGATTAGAGCTGAATAGAAAGTTTGATCTCCAAGTACAGGACTTAGGTGAAGCATAAAGAGGGTGGATGAGAAGGGTAAATTATGAGGGATTTAATGATATTGAACTCCTTGTATTCCTACATGGCAAGACGACACTGATAACTCATATGAACCTTCTCATTTATTTGAGCAATTAGAAAGAGCATCTATAGGAAAGGCTGAATATGAAGGTATAATATATTATAAAGATGGAGTGAATGGATGAGAAAGGAAGGTACTGGGAGAAAGGGAAATAAGAGGTAGAATGGGATAAGATATTTCACATGAAAGAACAAGGAAAAATATTTGAAATGGAGTGGAAGGGAGGGGAAGGTGAGAGGGAATGAGTGAGCCTTCACTCTCATCAGAAGGGGCTCAGAGAGGAAATAACATACACACTCATTTGGGTATAGAAATCTTTTATTTTTTTGTAAGGCAAAGGGGGTTAAGTGGCTTGCCTAAGGCCACACAGCTAAGTAATTATTAAGTGTCTGAGATCAGATTTGAACCCAGGTACTCCTGACTCCAGGGCTGGTGCTTTATCCACTGCACCACCTAGTCGCCCCTTGGGTATAGAAATCGAACCCTAGAGGAAAAAGAAGAGGAAAAGGATGGGAGAAAGGGGATGGGGAGGGGAGGTGGGGTATAGGTGATAGAAGAGAGGGAAGATCGTGGGAGAGGGTAGTCAGATACAACACATTTTTGAGGTGGGACAGGGTAAAAGGAAAGAGAGAGAATGGGGAGGAATAAGATGGAGGGAAATATTTCCAGTGATAGCAACTATGGGAAAAAATTATTGAAGCAACTTCTTTGATGGATTTATGATAAAGAAAGTAATCCATCCCAGAGACAGAGTCAATGATATCTGAACACAGACTAGAAAATACACTTTTTGTTCCTCTCATTTTATTTTTCTTGGAGGGGAAGGAGGATTATGTTTACTTTTACAATAAGATATTGTAGTAATGTGAAAATAAATGAGTTAAATGTAAAAAAAATAGGCATTTACTTTTAAAAAAATGAAGTTAGACATAATCTGTGTTTGATGAAGCCATGTTGGGTCATTGTAATCACTGCTTCCTTTTCTGTTTGTCAACTATCTCTTTAATGATCCCTTCTAGAGTTTTCCTAGGAATTCAAATCCAGATCATAGACCTCTAGTTTAGAGGTGATGTTCTCTTTCCTTTTCCAAAATTGGAAGGATATTTTTTCCAGTATTGTGTTATATACCTTAGCCATTGTCCATGAGCTTTCATATATAACTTGATAGTAGTTCTTTAGTCAAATCTGTTAGTTCTTTTAGGACCCAAGGATGGAGTTTGTAGGACCAGGTAATATGAATTCATGAAAGATACTTAGGGACTACTTTACTTATTATGCATATATGTATGAATATATATATATATGTACATATAAGCAAATAAATAAATGAATAAAAGCAAATAAATATAAAGGTACACATGCATGTATATGTATACACATGCATAAACACACACATATATCTTAATTATATATTCATACACATACATTTTGTTTACTTGTTTTTCACTTTATTTCCATATGAGTATCTCTGGAGGACGGAAATTATTTGCATGTTTAGCACATTTGCATATAGCATAAATGAGTAAATGAGCACTAATTTATTAAATGCTTACTACAATTACAATCTTCCAGACTCTCTTATATAGAAGATGTTTATCAAATTTACATTGAGTTGAATTCTGAACTGAAGATAATTTTTTTATGTTAAGTTGAATTTTGCTTTTTTTTCTAATTATATGTATAGTTTTAATTTTTGTAAATTTTTCTCCTTCCCTTTCTTCCTTGCCCCCTCCCCAAGACAGCAAGCAATCTGATATGGGTTATACATGCTCAATTATGTTTCATATTTTCACATTAGTCATGCTGTGAAAGAAGAATCAGAACAAAAGGGAAAAACTATGAGAAAGGAAAAACAAAAAAAAAACAAATAAAAAAGTCAAAATAGCATCCTTTGATTTGTTTTCAGACTACACAGTTCTTTCTCTGGATGTGGATGACATTTTCCATCACAAGTTGAAGTTAAATTTTTAGAGAAAAATCAAGCGGCTTACTCCAACTATCCTTAACAAGCTATAAGCAGTTGAATAAGTCAGAAGGACAAGAAAGATAACTGAGTAGAATTTCCCTAAACTCCTCCTTTCCCAAATGCCTTTTACATGGTGGGACCCAGAAATGGACATGGAAATTTAGTAAGGTTCTGGCAAAGAAATATAATGGGAAGGTTACTTCATGGTTCTCACATGTTTAATCCCCATGAGTGTGTTTTTTTTTCAAAAAATGCAATTATATGGATGACTCATAGTCAACTCATTATCCACTCTTCCTCTTACATTATTTTTTACCACGTTAATTACATCTATCCCATCATTTCCTATTTTATATTGGTATAATTATTCCAGATCTTAAGTGTATAAATACATCAATCTTCAAGAACTAGGCTTTTGTCATTACTCTGAGGGACATTCTTTGAAAAATATATTTTGTAGAGAAGGTCAAGAAATTCCCATTGTGATCAGTCATTCTGTAGCTTATCAAAACCAAACATATAAAATATTTTATATAGTTGGTTGAAGGGGTGAGGAATAAATGAATAATTTTAAAGTAATTTTTAGTTTTTATTATAACTCAGACACTGTGATTAAAAAACGAAATGAAAAGAAAAGTTAAAGAAGAAAAAAGTGACAGTATAAGTATATGAGATAGGTTCTATTTGTTTTTTGAAATTGGGTTTCCCTATCTTGGTCAGGTTGGAAATGCAGCCACAATTTTTGGTCTTAATCTCACTCCTGACTGGCACATGAATTGGACCTGGGCCATTTTTGCTCTGGGCCAATTCATCTTTCCTCAGGAAGCCTGGTGGCCCAGTGCTCTCAGGGGTTCATTATATTGTCAGTTTTAGGGTGGATCATCTTAACCCTCTAAAGCTCATAACTCTTAAGTTCAAGAGATCCACCAAGCAGCTGGGTGACAGTAGACAGAGCACTGGGTTTGAGACCAATTCAAATCTAATCACAAATACTTTATGAGCTCAGTGATGCTGAGCAAGTCATTTTGCCTCAGTTTCTTCCCCTATAAAATGGGGATAATAACAGTACCTACTTCATAGGGTTATTGTGAGAATTGAGATAATTATAAAACACTTAGCTTCATATTTGGTCTGCAGTGGGTACTATGTAAATGCTTATTTTCCCCCTAAGTGTCAGTTTTTTTGGTATCAGAAATTACAATCATGAACAACTACATTTGGCCAAATACTAAGTTTTTTTAGTATATAATTTCTATTATATTTAGAATTCTTGTTTAGGTTATGGGATTGACATCACTCCTATAACAATTAGTTATTTTCTTTTTTTGGGGGGGCAGGGCAATGGAGTTAAGTGACTTGGCCAAGGTCACACAGCTAGATAATCATTGTCTGAGGTCAGATTTGAGCTCAGGTCCTCCTGACTCCAAGGCCAATGCTCTATCTACTGTGCCACCCAGCTGCCACCAAATTAGCTATTTCCAATTAAAAATAGTTAATATTTTATGTCTTTTATTAATTTTTATACTAATTTATAATTTGTTATACTTTATAGTTCATATATACTTTATAATTTATTATATTAACATTATAATTTAAATTATTATATTAACAAAATCAGAAATTCAATTTTTGTCTTTAAAAATTAGAAATCTTACATCTAGAATAGAAACTGTTATAATAATAGTTTATAATTTATAAATTATCCTAACATATAAAAATGTATTACAATAGTAACAAATACTTCCATAACATTTGAAGTTTACAAAGAAAGTTATAAGACTTATAAACTTCACAGGATTGCCATAAAGGGTTGTTATTATTATCATCCTCATTGTATAGATGAAGAAATTGTCTTAGATTGATATAATGACTCCCCTAATTAGCTAGTTAGCATGTATCAGAATCAGAAATCCTGATGAATCCAAATGAAAGGGCTTGTGAAGTACAGTACAACTCAGTATGTGAAAATTTTGTAAGCTATATTTTCTTCTAAAACTGAGAGCCAAGCAGAAAAGGATGCTAGATAGGTTGGGCAAAACCCCAAACATTTCTGCAGGGATAATTTCAATAATTCAGATAAAAATGAGACTTGTGGGAATTTGGTTGGCTTCTGACTTATACAAATAATAGTCTGTATTGCTTTTTTTGCCATTTTTTTTGTAAAGATGCAAAGAAGTCCCTAAGGTGGTGTAACAGAAGCCAATAATAATAGGTAGCATTTATGTAAAAGCATTTTATATTATATGCATTATCTCTTTTGGTCCATTCAACAATTTTGTAAAGTCTCATTCCACAAATAGTATCATTTCCACTACACACACACACACACACACAGAAATTAAGGTTCATAAAGTTTGTTACCTAACCATGGTATTTCAGCCAGTGTTAGGGATAGATTTTGAACTTAGACTTCTTCTGAATCTCAGATTTTTTTTTATATTTACACCAAGAAAATAAACTCCGGCTGACCCCTATGGCAGAAGAGAGGAGGCAGATGTCTCTCTGTCTTTTTCATTAGTTTCAAGTGGTTTAGAGAGGGCAGATCAAGTCTTCCTAGGCCATGGGCCAAGCATCAGGGAGGAATTATGATTTGGAAAAGAAGAGTGAACATTTCAGGAAGCTATAGAGAATGTTGTAAAAAGTGTAACAGGGCTTATGAGGGATGAGTCCAATAGCTTTGGCTGGCCTTGTTCCCTTTTCTTCCTCTTAACTGTTCTTGGAGACAAGGATTGTGAAGAAGAAAAGAATTTATAAAAAGTGATCACAAGAATTGAAAAGTATTGCTCCTTAGGGTCATTATTATGAAGGAAACATAATATAGAGAATAGACTGTTGGTTTTAAAGTTGTGGAAGGAAAGCTCAAATCTACCTTTTTTTATACTTACTGGTAGGGTAAACCTGGGAAAGCCACTTAATTTTAGTGTGCTTACACAACTTTGTAAGTGCACCTGCTAAATCATAGATGGATTGTAATCTATGATGGAAAATCATAGATCTTTTATATACTCATGGTTGAGTGGGGATGAAGAGACAATGTACCTTGATAATCACTGAAAGTATCACTGTTACATCATGTGGGAAAAAAAGATGGAGATATTCAGAGCTCCCCTGTCCTCTTTACTGATCTGACCACATCTGTATTGTCATATTGAATTATATTATAGTCCTTTGTAATCCTATTCATTTTTGTTTTATTTTTTTCCATTTATTTTATGCATTCAAATTTATTATTTTGGAAGGAGTCTTTAGGATTGCCAAAATTACTTTGTAATAAAAAAAAAGGTTAAGAATTGCTCCCATAAAGAAAAAAAAATTCTTAAGAGCTTGGATCAAAGCCAATGAACAATCACAAAGAGAGATGTTGAACCACCTTTCCTCTCGGCAGAAAAGTGATGGGTTAGAGTTACAGAATAAGACATAAATTTTTAATCATGCCTATTTTTTGAATCTGGTTTGCATATTATACATATTATAAATGATTACCTTTATTTCTTTTAGGGAATTTGGAGGGAAGGTAGATTGAGGGCAATAAGTATTTCTATGTGCCAATGCTAAACACTGAAGACAGAAAGAAATGCAAAAAGATAAAACCTGCCATTAAAGAGCTCACATTATAACAAGGTGACAGAGATAACATGCAACATGGGAGTGCTATTAGTAATCCCTTCCCTTTTCAAAAAATAAGAAAGAAAAAAGAAAAGAACTTCAGTGAAACATTAAAAACATTCAAAGAAAAAGTACAAAAAGAAGTTTATAATGGGACACAGGCAAGAAATGCAGTGATGGAACCACTGTGTTAAATTATATATGTTTTTATAGATATATACATGTGATTCATCTCTCTATATACCTTTCTATCTAAACATAGATAAATTTTCATATGAATATATAATTCATGTGTATCTGGGCAAATATATATTTATGAATTTAAATATCACATTGTATGTGATAGAGATTGTCATATACAATAATTTCTGTTTTTCTTTGTATGAGATAATATTCATTTTCATAATAATTTAAAAAAAATTTAAATAAAGAATGTTTAGCAGGGGATAAAAAAAACCCTTAGGGCCAAGTGATATGTATATGCTTATTTGTCAAAAGATAAGGGCTATATTTATTCTGCTAAGAATTACAAAATCTAGGAGTTGAAAAGTCATCTAATCCATTATCTGTCAAATGAAGAATTCCCTTTGACACCTCTACAAATGTCCACAAGCTTCCTGTGAAGAAAACACTAAGGGTGGAATATTGGTTTGGGTCTAGCATACTTATCTCTATTTTGGTTTGTAATTCCAATCTTTTTCAAATATATGGGTGCAATTAGTTTTCGGTTGTATGTTTTTAAAAAATGCAATTATAGGAATACTTTAGAAATTGTTAGAACATTTGAGTAATCTATTTTGCTTTTGTTTCTCCCTTTTTATAAATGATTTGAATTTCATTTCCTTTTATAGTATAGATACGAAATTTATACATAGACTTTGGCATATACTCATTAACTGACATAATAAGGCTTAATGGCTAGATGCTTGGCATTATACTGAGGCAAAGCAAAGTTCCAGTTCTTATTGGATACTTGTTGTATGATCATGACAAATCATCTCATCTCTGAGTGACCCAGGGAATTTATATCCCTATGAATTAACAAATTAGAGCTTCCCCTTCACATCAATAGAAGTTTTATGTATTTGAATTTCCTACATTAATGAAATAGCTTTAAGACTTCTCTTGTAATTTATTTCCCCTCCTCCCTTCACCTTTCAAAATCTTTCATAATTAGTGAAATTTAAGCCAAGGCATGGCGATATTGCTTAAAATATCAATAAATGATGTGCATAGAACCCAGATTTACCACTAGCTCACTGTGTGACTTGGGAAAATGAACACTTCTTTGAGATTTAGTCTATTTACCTGAAGCCATGTCTAAAGAGAATATGATGGGGGTGCAAAGCACAGAAATAAAGCTATCTGTCTGAGAAAACAAATTGAAACCTTAGATACCTGGAAAAATGAATATAGTTCCAAACAAATTATTATCGCTTTTTTGTTTTTTACTTTCTTGTCTTTTTTTTCTTTTTCTTTCTGATTCTTCTTTAGCAACATGACTAATATAGAAATATGTGTAACATAACTGTATTTGTATATTTGTATATATATATATATATATATATATATATATATATATGTATATCCTATATCAGATTATTTGTTGCTTTAGAGAGGAGTGAGAAAAGAGAGAAGATTGAGAGAGGGGAAAAATTTGGAACTTGAAATTTTATAAAAAGGAATTGTTGAAAACTATTTTTACACATAATTGAAAAAATACTATTAAGTTAAAAAAACAAAATTTAAAAATATAATGCCTTATAAACATAGAAATGGAATGATTTTACTTTGTGAAGTATGTAGAAGATTTTCTTATTGTAATAACTTTATAATCATATCATTTAGCAAAAAGCAAAAAACCTTAAAGTACATTTGATAAATGAAAGCTATACCACTGTGGGCAGAAGAATTAGAGGAATTATTTCTTCACCTAGTGTTTAAGTGACTGCTTTGTTATAGGTACTGTGATAAGCACAGGGAATAAAAAAAAACAAACTGGAAACAGTCCCCACCTCCAGGCAATTTACAGCTCTATGCCAAAGGGTCAATGGGATCAATTCTGACTTCCAATCTTATCTTGGTATGACTCTGGCTGACATCTGAACCATTCTGAGTCAGTGGTGTGAACAGTGTCCTTCACATATTTGCCATTCAAAAATCTATTAGATGATTACAAAGAGATGAGAGTGATGTGATTGTATGATCATTGTAATCCACCAAGCTTCAGTCATTATTCAGACACCATCAGCTCTATCTTTGGGATGCATAGCATTCTTTATCATAAATAGATCAAAGAAATTTGATATTTTTTTTACCACAGTTGCCATATTTCCCTCCATCCTACTCTCCCACCCCTATTTAATTCTTTTCTCTCTCTCCTTTCACTCTGCCTTTCCTTAAAAGTGTATTGAATCTGATTTCCTTCTTCCATTATCTTATCGCCTCCACCCCTACCTTCCCTCCCCCATCCCCTTTCTCCAATCCCTCTCCTCTCCAATTTTCCTCTAGGGAAAGATAGATTTCTATCCCCTATTCTCTCTGAGCCACTTCTGATGAGAATATATGGCTTACTCCCCCTCACCTTCTCCCTTTCTACTCCATTGCAAAAACTTTTCTTGCCTTTTTTATATGAAATAATTTACCCTATTCTGCCTTTCCTTTCCCTTTCTCCCAGGACATTCCTTTTTTTTCACCTATTAATTCCAGCTTTTAAATGTATTATACCTTCAAATTCAACTCCTTTCTTGTCTTGCCTCTAGATGCGCCTTCTAACTGTCCTGATAAATGAGAAGGTTCATGAGTTATCAATATTATCTTCCCATGCAGGAATGTACGCAGTTCAAAATCATTAAATCCCCCATAATTTGCTGTTCTAGTCTACCCTCTCTATGCTTCACCTGGGTCCTGTACTTGAAGATCAAACTTTCTGTTTAGCTCTGTTTCATCAGGAAAGTTTGAAAGTCTCCTGTTTCATTGAATGTCCATCTTTCCCCCTGAAAGGGTATGCTCAGTTTTAAGGTCTTTTGCCTTCCAGAATATCATATTCCAAGTCCTATGAGCCCTTAATGTAGAAGTTGATAAATCTTGTGTTATCCTGACTGTAGCTCCATAACATTTGAATTGTTTCTTTCTGACTGCTTGTAATACTTTTTTCCTTGACTTGGAAGTACTGAAGTTTGGTTATAATATTCCTGGGAGTTTTGGGGAGTGGATCTCTTTCAGGGGTTGATCAGTGGATATCCTCCATTTCTATTTTACCCTCTGTTTCTAGGATATCAGGATAGTTTACCTGGATTATTTCTTGAAAAATGAAGTCTAAGTTTTTGTCTTTTTGGTCATGACTTTCAGGTAGTCTAATAATTTTTAAATTATCTCCCTTGGATCTGTTTTCCAGGTCAGTTGTTTTTCCAATGAGATATTTCACATTTCCTTCTAGTTTTTCATTCTTTTACTTTGTTTTATTGTTTCTTGATTTCTCACAGAGTCATCAGGTTCCCTTAGCTTCATTCTACATTTTATGGAATTATTTTCAGAGAGCTTTTGTTTCTACTTTTTCACTGGTCAATTCTGTTTTTTAAGGCCTTCTTCCCCTTAATGGTCTTTTGGACTCCTTTTTTCTATTCGGCAGAAACTGATTTTTTAAGATGTCATTTTATTCAATATTTTTTGGTAATTCCTTCACAAATTACTGATTTGGTTTTTATGATATTTCCCACATGGATCTTATTTCTCTTTTCAATTTTTCCTCTACTTCCCTTACTTGATTTTTTTTTTTGGCAAGGAAATGGGGTTAAGTGGCTTGCCCAAGGCCACATGGCTAGGTAATTATTAAGTGTCTGAGGCTGGATTTGAACTCAGGTACTCCTGACTGCAGGGCCAGTGCTCTATCCACTGTGCCACCTTACTTGATTTTTCAAAATCTTTTTTGAGCTCTCCCAGAGCCTGAGACCAATTCATATTTTTCTTGGAGGCGTTGAATTCAGAAAATTTGATTTTGTTACCTTCTGAGTGTATGTTTTGATTCTCCTTGGGCTCAAAATAATTGTCTATGGTCAGATTTTTTTTTCCTTCTGTTTGCTCATTTCCCCAGTCTAGGGCTTAATTTTAAATCTTTGTTACAGTAGAACTCTAATTTCCATGGTGGAGGATGAACTATCCCAAGCTTTTGAGGGTTTTCACAGCTATTTTCAGGGATACTCCTCCAGGGACCTCAATTCCTCCAAGGTCTTATGAGAGGCTCTGACTGCTCTTCTGACTTGTGCTCTGGTTTGTGAATGATCATAAGCGCTCCTTTCTGCCCTTGAACGATGAAGAATGTCCCTTCTCTGCCAAGACAGTAAAATTCCTTTTCCTGAGGGGCCCCAGATTGTGATCTGGATCTGGGTTCTTCCTGGATGGCTGGAGCTGCCTTGCTCCTGCTTGGCCCAAGCTACACTGAGGGCCCTTTCTAATCCCAGTTTAAAGGACCCTTCCTGGGGATATTCCAAGTTATCTTGGGCTGGAAAATAGTTCCACTCAGTCTTTTTGTGGGTTCTGCCACTTTAGAATTCGGTAAGAGACATTATTTAATGGCATTTGGAGTGGTCTAGGGGAAAGGTTGTGGGAGATCCTGCCTCCATTCTGCCATCTTGGCTCCACTCCCCCAAGATGAATGTATTTTAAACAATAATAACAATGGTAAATATACACATATATACTCCCACAACATTGAGAATAATTGATAATAAGCAATATTAATCAAAGGAGGAAAAGAAGATGAGATTAAGAAACAGAGAGAACAACATTGAGATGTGGGTGGGATGTTGCCCTGGTAGAGAAAGAGAAAGTAAAGATAAAAATGCCATCTGAAATGTACCCTGATTGTGTAGGAGAGCATGATAAGGAAAACAGTATGCCAATTCTTGCCTAAAAGGAGCCAGACCAGGAGAGTTGGAGCAAAGGATATGTTTGTGTCTTACCATTTTTGTGCTGCTTCTAGCCATAGGTAATGGAGTCCAACAAAATTATGTTATATCTTTTCACATAAGTGCTTCTGAGTTCATCATGCCTTCTGTATTTTAAACTCTATGCCAGAAATTATGGCTCTCAACCCCATCTTGAGGATATTATTCCCCCAATTTAAAATATTTCATTGATATACACAGAAATACACACACACACACACACACACACACACACACATATACATGTTTGGTGCCATGTTAGAGTACTGAGCTTGAAGTAAGGATCTCAAGTTCAAATTTGACCTCAAGCATACAGCATAGTGATTGCATATCCCTGGGCAAGTCATTTAGCCCTCTTTATCTCAGTTTCCTTATCTATAAAATGAGTTGTGAAAGAAATTACAGAGCAACCCAATATCTTTTCCAAGAAAACCACAGATGAGGTCATGAAGAGCTGGACATGATTGAAATATCAGAAGAATGAATAATATGCATATACATATATATATATGTAATATTCATTCATGATATCACATTCATTTTCCCCCCTTTATCCCTCTCCTTTCTCCCTAATGGATAGCTATATAACAAATATATAATATAGCTATTTAACAAATATAGCTTGTATAACAAATAATTTAAATTAAAAAATATAAAAAGAAAAATACAGAAAAATTGATTAACACATGAAAACTATCTGATATAATCATCTCTCATGATAAATAATTTTTAAGAAAAGAGAAAAGAGAAAGAAAAATTTAGGAAAATGTATTAATATATCGAAGAAATCTGATGCTATATGCAATGAACCCTAACCTAAACAATGCAAAGAGCTACATTTTCATTTTCATATCTGTTCTTTGGATAGGGAGGGGTTCAAGTCTTCTTTTAAAAAATAGTCCCTTAGCATTCATTTTCTTTTTCTTTCTTTCTTTTTTTTTTTTTTTTTAGTTTTTGTAAGGCAAATGGGGTTAAGTGCCTTGCCCAAGGCCACACAGCTAGGTAATTATTAAAGTGTCTGAGGTCAAATTTGAACTCAGGTACTCCTGACTCCAGGGCTGGTGCTCTACCCATTGTGCCATCTAGCCACCCCAACATTCATTTTCAATTGTTTTGTAGAAGTTGTTTTTTCCATTTATGTTCTATTGAGTATTGTATTTTCATTGTGCATATCATTTTTCCTGGGTTTGCTTCCTTCACTTATATCAGTTCATATATGTCTGCAAATGCTTCTCTATATTTATCATGTCTCATTTCTTATAGCAGTAATATTCATGTGCCAACAGTTTTTAGCTTTTACTCACTGGATGGACATCTACTTCATTTTCATTTCTTTACTATCTTGAAGTGTGTGTGTATGGGTGTGTTTGTGTGTGTGTGTGTGTGTGTGTGTGTGTGTGTGGAGAGAGAGAGAGAGAGAGAGAGAGAGAGAGAGAGAGCGAGAGAGCCTTTTGTTGCCTTTTTTTTGGGAAGATAATCCAGTTTGAATTGAGGAAGTTCTGTTTTATAACAACAGGTAGTTTTCTCCTCAATCTAAAGACATGGAACATCTCTGTCAAGACCAACTGTGTTGGTGATAGCTAAGTCAAAAATAGCTAGAAGGTAATAAGAAACTGATGAATAATTAGGAACTTATTTATAGAATTGTCTCAGTTGGTCAGTTTAGGAACATTGTGAAACTCTTACTGCTATAATATTTCGCACATTAAAGTTGCTTAATAAGTGTCTGTTGAAGTTTACTGACCTGAAAGAAGAGATATATGTTTAAGATTGAAGACATTCCATTATCTTAAGACTATAATAGCATTCAAGAAATAATCTATTCCAATCTTTTCCTCCCAACACTTTATAAATCATATAAGCAGTCATCTATTAGTTCTACTTTTAGAGATGTTCAAACAAGATTATAGTATTTGCTGATAACTGATTCCAATCTATTTACAATTTTATGACTTTTTGTGGGAGGGGAGGGGAAAAGAGGGAGAAAAATGATGATGTTTTTCCTCATTTTGTCTCTCAGCTATCATTTCTTCATTTTGATGCAAGTTTAAAGACAGATTAGAGGGTTGCTGATCATAGAGTCAGGATGACCTGGGTTCAAATCTTGTCAAGTATGACACTGACACTGTATGGTCATAGGAAAATCATAAATCATTTAACTTCTTAGGGACCTGGGTATACAACAATTCTTTTTTTTTTTAGTTTTTTTGGCAAGGCAATGAGATTAAGTGGCTTGCCCAGGGCCACACAACTAGGTAATTATTAAGTGTTTGAGACCAGATTTGAACTCAGGTACTCCTGACTGTAGGGCTGGTATTCTATCCACTGTGCCACCTAGCCGTCCCAATCCAACAATTCTTAAAGGCACTTGCTTAACTAAATCAGTGAAGCAAATTTCTACATCAGGAATATTCTCACTGACATTGTAATTTAAAATGGGTTCTTTGTGTCTTATGTCCTGAGTTTAAAGGCAAAGATCATATGCAGATACATATATGTATGCATGCATTCATGTATTTGTACACACATACATGTAGCCAAACATACACATTCATAGCTTTCTTATTTAAGTAGGTCCATAAAATTGACTCAGAAAAATACATTTTTTATTTAACCAACAAATGAAATTTTGCTTTTCCTTCAAATATGAAAAAAAACATGGTTCATAGGCTTTACTGGCCTTCAATTTTACAAAATGAATCCTTGATATTAAAAAAAAAATAAAAATTTTGACTTTGGACCTTTATAGTATCTAACACAGTAGGTCTTAATGAAGCAACTAAAATAAAATATTTTTTCATCTATAATTCCTCTTAACAGAATTGGTGATATATAAATCTGCACAGTAAGATAAGGTATGAATTTTGTGTCATTGGAAAGGTCCTCTGATTTATAAGCTTCTTACTACAAGGTGAACAGACATTCCGGCTACTTCCCTCTTCCCTTCATGGCAGAAGTAGGCCAAATCAGAGGGATAAGCCAAGCACCCTGCTTGGAGAATAGAAAAGACTCAAAATGATTTCAGTATGCTAAAGGAGAAATGTGCTTTACATTAGGCAAGAGAAAAAGGGTTTATCATATTTGAAGAGGGGCTTAAAATGGCAAATGTCCATTCTTACAAAGCCATTTTGCACATAATAGATGTTTCCTTTTCAGAGAAAATGTACATGGAAAGTTACAATATTCTTTGGAATCTCTGCTTGAAAGATAGAACTGTTCTACATCTTAATTTTCAAATCCTTGTGGATGCAAATCTACACACTCAAAAGAGAAGATTTAGGCATTTATTCTAAAGACTCAGCCAAAAGAACCTCATTTTCTGAAATATCATGTTGGCCTCCAAATTTATTAGATAAACATCTATTTCCCTTTGACTGGCCTGGCCTGTCACTAGAGTACTTGTGTATATATTCTTGGAATGCCCCAAATATCAACTTTTAGGTTGACAGTCTGAGATATAATGCAAGAAAAACTTTAATTCGTTCCAAAGGGACCTAAGGGGAAAAGGCTACAAAACTGAAGATTCAAAAAAAGAAGAGAATTTTCAAGAGAATATACAAGGGACCAATAAATATATTTTTACATTGTGGTAATATTCTCATTCCCCCTAACATAAAGTTCTCCTCCAAAAGAACAAACAGACAAATGAAAAGGAGAAAAATCATTGCCTTGCTGACCATTTTTCCTCCTTTTCAAAGTACATTTTAATTTAAATTCTATTAACAAGGGTATAAACTCAACACAATGCTGACAAAAGAAAAAGACAAAAGCAGCCACTATTCTTGTAACTTGAACTTCGTCAATTAAACCTAACAAAGCAAAGTGAAAGGTATACATATATTACCTTTAGTAATGTTACCACTGTCATCATTTGTATAAGAATTTAAGATTTTCTTTTTATTAATATTTTATTTTTCCAGATGCATGTTATGAAAGTTTTTCAACATTCATCCATATGCATATGTGTATTTTTAAGTTACAAAATTTTCCTCCACCCTCCTTTCCTACACATTTGTGTTAAACATGTTTGTCAATTGGTCATTTTCTGTATAAAGAATTAGAATTAAGGGAAAGAAATTAGAGCTTTTTTAAAAAAAAAAAGTGAATGTAATGTTCATCAAAATTCTGAAGATTTTTTTTTGTTTTGATTTTCTTCCTCTGGATGGGGATAGAATTGTACATAGTCAATCTAATAGGGTTGTCCTGCATCCATCAAGGTTGATCATATCACAATATTGTTAATGTATACATTGTTCTTTTGGTTCTGCTCCCTTCGCTCAAATCAGATCCTGTAAGTCATTCCATACTTCTCTAGAGTCTGAACATTTATGGTTTCTTATAGAACAATAGTATTCCATAATATTCATGTACCATAACTTGTTTAGCCATTCCCCAATTGAGGGCATCCCTTCAATTTCCAGTTCTTTGCCAATACCAAAAGAACTGCTGTGAATATTTTGGAACATGTGGATCTTTTCACATTTTTTTATGATTTATTCTGGTTATAGATCTAGAATTGGAATTTCTGGGTCAAAGGCTAGGAAACGTTTTATTGCTTTTTGGTCAGAGTCCCATATTCTCTCCAGAATGGTTGGATCACTTCACAACTCCATCAGCAATACATTAATGTCTCAATCCTCGCAAGACCTCTCCAACATTGATCATTTCCCCTTTTTGTCAGCTTCTGCAATCTGATAGATATTAGGTGATATCTCATAGTTGTTTTAATTTGCATTTGTCTAATAAATAATGATTTGGAGTATTTTTCATATTTTTATATTTAGCTTTAATTTCTTCATTTGCAAACTGTCTATTCATATCCATTGACTATCAATTGGGGAATGACTTATAACCTTATAAATTTGATGCAGTTCTCTATATATTTTAGAAATGAGACCTTTATCAGTTGTGAAGTTTGTCAATGAGGATACTGATATGTAATAATATATAATACTATATTAGGTCCTTGGAAACTTGCTTTAATATGGTAGGGAATTGATCTGCCTCTCTTTAAGCTAATTTACCACCATTTAGTAGCCATTGTTCTCGAAATGAATGATTATGTGGTAATTTGACAAAAGCAGAGAAAGGAAAGATGATTCATCAACAAAATGTAACTGAAATTCTTAATGATATTGCTGGTGATATTCTTAGTGATATCCTAGTTATATTCTTCCTGTACTTCCAGGAAGAATGTTTTGCTTTAGGCCATAGATTGAATCTCATTCTACCCAACTATGATACGGAAACTAGGAAACTAGTGTTCAGTTGGTTCACTTCAGAAAATTACTATTTTCTAGCAAAAAAAAAAATCACTTCCTAGGTTTTTCTCTCTCTCTATGCCTCTTTCTCCTTCTTCCCTCACTCCTTTCCTCTCTCTCTCTCTCTCTCTCTCTCTCTCTCTCTCTCTCTCTCTCTCACACACACACACACACACACACACACATTTACATTTACATTGGACTATACATTTACATTGGACTCAAAATTAAAATACATTCATAATGAGAATGAGAAATAAGATGTGGCAAAGAGTATTTTGCAAACATTGGCTGTGAGAGCTTTTTTGTTCTTTGTGAAGTTCTCATGAAGTTCTTCATGGGTGTGTCTCTGTGTTAGGCTCTAGAATAGGAGCCTTTAGATCTCATAACCAGCATTCTTTAATAGTTAATTTGCACTATTGATTAATTAATTCAGGATGGGGATAGAATAATCATTCTTGGAATCAGGAAGACCTTACAATGAATGCTGACTCATACAGATAGACAGGTCACAGCTTTTTTCACCCTCAATTTCCTTATCTACAAATTGAAGATAATAAAAGGACCCACCTCTCAGAGTTATCATGAGAATTTAATGAGTTAACAAGTATAAAGCTTTTTGCATACCATAAAGCACTATGTAAATATTCACTATTAATAATGAATGACAATTTACTATTCTTACAGACTAAGTCCTATATTTAATGTCTATTAATGACTCCTTATTAGTGTTCTCGATTCCCAGAGATCCTAAGATTATTGTTTAGTAGAATAATAATAATAATAATAATAAAGCATAATGGTAGAGCACTGGCCCTGAAATCAGGAGGGCCTGAGTTCAAATCTAATCCCAGATACCAGTTGTTGTATGACGTTGGACAAGTCATTTAACCAATTGTCTCATATCCAGGGGCCATCTCTAGTCATCTGGTTTATATCTGGCCCCTGGACCTGGAGGGCTCAGGAGGAGAAAGTGAGGCTGGTGACACAGCATCCCCTTACTCAAATCTATTTCATGCGCTTGCCATGGTTTTGTAGTATTATATGGGACATTTAATCCCAAATTCATGCTTTGGGGCCTTTGAGGATTATAATTAGTGACAGGTTGAACAGGGACAGGAAAAGAATGAGAGGGAGAGAAAGTGTCTGCCGCATTTCCATTTTACTACAAAAAGAAGAGAGGTGGCTATGTTGTAATGGATAGAGAGCTGGCCTCAAAGTCAGGAAGATCTGGGTCCAGTCTTGTCTCAAAGCATATAGCATCTATTCATTCAGGGCTTTAGTTTAGTACTTCAAATATTGGACTGTTTTTGTATGCTTGAGACAAATCAACAGACAAACACAAGGAGTTATAATAGGCTTTTCTTTTTTAAAAAATTTGGTTTATTCTCAATTTAAGAAATAAAAGAAGTATTTCTATAAAATAATAGGACAGAAAAAACATGACTATTTATGAAACTACTAATCTATTATGTTTAACTTGCTATTCATTTTAAACTTATATTGAAACTATCATGTAATTTTTTCCAGAGATGACTTCCATTACAAATATGTAAGTTTATATGTATATCTATATTTATATCTATCTATATACATATAAAATCATTCTATGAATAGTTCTATTTATCAGCACTTTCTCTAGATGAAGAAGATACCTTAGGCAGTTTGTAGTTAATTGGGACATGTATATATATATATATACATGACTCCAGGATTGGTGCTCTATCCACTGTGCCCCCTAATTGCCCCAATTGGGGTATCTATAATAGAGAAAATGACAGTAACTCAGTCATTCTTAAAACAATATTGTTATTTCTGTATACAGCATTCTCTTTGTTCTGTTCATTCCACTTTTCATGATTTTGTGCAAGTTTTACCATGCTTTTCTAAGATTATTGGGCTCATCATTTCTTATGACACAGTAGTTTTCCATTGCATTCACAATAAGTTTTCAATTCAGGATGAGGCAGGTTAAATGATTTGCCCAGTCACTAATTCACTACTTAAATAACTGAATGAGAATTAAAATCCAGTCTTCTTGACTCTGAAGACAGATTCTTTGCTCCCTTCTGAAAATCTTTTTTTTGTTATATTTAACAAGTTTTGTTGCTGTTATTATTATTATTGTTTACAGAGTTGTGGTATCCATTCTTGGGAATTATTTTATTTTGATTATGGATCTTTAATGCAAGAATTTCATTTTTGACTTTGGTTTTCTTTTTTTTTTATTTTCAAGAAGAGGTAAAAGAAAGGGAGGGGAAAACATACTAGTTGTAAACATAAAAGGAAAATATTAAAAATTGATTCTTTTCCTTTATATACTCAGTTATGTTGACATGAAACTATGATCATATGTCTCTGATAATCTTTGTTTCTTCAATTTTCAATTTCTTTTTTCTTAGTTTTGATTTTGGAACTAGGTCTTCCCTGTTTCTTATTTTTCATTTAATTTTCTACTGGCTAATATATTTAAAGCCTTTTATTATTAATTCAAATATTTTGTCTTTAATTTTGTTAATTCTCTTTTCTGATCTTTGCTTTATGTGTATTAAGTTGCTTAAGATATAATTTTTAAACTATAATATTGGAGTAGCTAGGTGTTGTAACAGTTAGCACACCAGTCTTGGAATCAGAAGAACCTAAGTTCAGATCTGGATTCAGACACTTAATGCTTATTTAACTGTATCACCTTGGGCAAGTCACTTAACCTCATTGCCTTGCAAAAACCAACTATGATGTTGGCTTATATTTATACAATTTTTTGGGTCAATATTGTTATCAAGTAAACTGTCCCTGATAAACACTTTATCTCCATTTCACAGATTTTTGTATATTATTATCTATATTATCATTTTCTTCAATATAATTTTATATTTGACAATTGCATATTAGGAATTCAAGTCTCTGTCTATACCTATAATTTTTTATCTTATTTCCTTATTGATTATTGTTTTTTTACAACTTCTGAAATAATATTTAAATATTTGCCTTGATGAATTTATTTATAATTTCCTTAGACCATAGGTTAACTTTTATAAAGATTATACATGCAAATTTCAATTAAAAATATTCCTTCCTAATCATTTTATTCTCACCATGTAGCTATCCAATACAATTTTTAAGCATTCTATTCATCTTTAAGTTATTTCTTTCTTTTTAAAAATTTTTATTTATTCAAGGCAATGGGATTAAGTGACTTGCCCAAGGTCACACAGCTAGGCAATTATTGAGTGTCTGAGGCTGAATTTGAACTCAAATCCTCCCGACTCCAGGGCTAGTGCTCTATTCACTGTGCCACCTAGCTGCCCCTGTAAGTTATTACTTGACTGGCTTTCTTTTTGCTCTCTCACATTCTTGTATTGAGAAATTGAATTTTTTATTCCTATGTTTTATTCTTGTATTTTATGATGTGATTAATTTTTTTGTTAGTTTTATATAATCTTCTTGTTATATTCTGCTTTTAGCGGCAAGTGAAGATTTCTAGGTCAGGGAACCCATGATATAGTGAATTAAGCATTTTTTCTAAATCTAGTTAATTTTTTTTTTTTAGATTTTTCAATGCAATGGGGTTAAGTAGCTTGCCCAAGGCCACACAGCTAGGTAATTATTAAGTATCTGAGACTGGATTTGAACTCAGGTCCTCCTCACTCCAAGGCCGGTGCTCTATCCACTGTGGCACTTAGCTGTCCCTCTAGTTAATTTTTGATAGCTGCCCCAAAGAGTAATTTTATTTTACATATAGAACAATCACAGCTGAAACTATAGTACTAAAAGAAAGAATACCCAGAAAAGTAAATATCCTTATGAACTAAGCCAGAAAAAACTAATTCTTAAAAAAGCTTACTCGGTATCCTTTTCTCATTGTTCTCCATGTTAGAGAAGGAATGTACAAACTGAACTGCTGGCTTGAGCCTGGAACCCATTTTAAGATACCCTTACATTGAAGAGACTTTGCTGACACACCCTATCCTCTATTCATGCTGTACTCAGATACTGGGTATGCCCAGACAAGAAGGAAAGGAGTGGCAAATATGCTGCCCTTTTGCTTGGGATTGAATATAGATTGAGACTCCCCCACCCTAGTCTTTAGACACTTCTTAGAACATCCTGTTTGCCTTTTGCTCTGGGAAAAAAAAAAAGCAGATGCTCATTTAACCCTGACAGAGAAGGAATAGAAAGCCAAAACAGAAACATAGATTCTTTTACTTTAGCAAAGGGTATATAATTGATTTAAAAATACAGTCTAACAATGTGATGCCTATAATGTAAAGACCCAAAACAGATATAGAAATAGATTTAAAAAATAAAATTCACCAACTATGCCTCCAGAAAATCAGAAATTTCAGTAATTATATAAGACACGTTTGAATTCAAATTAGAAAGCATCTAATAAGAATAACCTGTGAACATGCTTGAAGTAGAGATTTACTGGAACCAACCTATACCGGCATTTCTTATGAGAAATATTGTTTCTTTCATATTTTGATTGCTTAGCTATTGGAGAATGGTTTTTATTCTTTCATCATTCTATTATGTATCTATATGTTTGTCATCTTTTTAGCTTCAGAGAATTTACTGTTCCAGTCTGTTGAGATATTTTAAGATGCTAATGCTTTTATTTGTCATGTTAGGTAGACTTTCAGTTCAAATCATCTGAAAAATTCATGAGCCTTCCTCAATCGCTGATGAAATATTGAAAAGGAGGGGCAGAGTCTAAAGCCTTTAGAACTCCAACAGAAGCCTCTTCCCACATTGTTTTCATTGTTGTGTTATTTTAGTCATTTTTGACTCCTTGTGATCCCATTTTGGGATTTTGTTGACAAGAATTTTGAAGTGGTTTGCCATTTCCTTCTCTAGATCATTTTACAGAGGAGAAAACTGAGGCAGAAAGGGTGAAGTGTGTTGTTCAGAGTCACTCAGCTTGTAAATGCTTGAATTTGAACTCACAAAGATGTCTGATTCCAAAATGGTGCTCTTTCCATTGCACCACCTAGCTGATTTGCACCCTGTCCCTTTCCACATTGCTGTTCAAATCATTGATCAACACTTTGAAGACCCAGTTAGTGTACTATTTCTGAACCTACCTAGAAGTGTATGGTCAGTCTACATCTTGATTACTTGTCTTCTAGTATGTCATAAAAGTTGTAGTCAAAATTCCAAATATGGGGTGCCTAGGTGGTACAGTGGATAAAGCACCGGCCATGGAGTCAGGAGTACCTGGGTTCAAATCTGGTCTCAGACACTTAATAATTACCTAGCTGTGTGGCCTTGGGCAAGCCACTTAACCCCATTTGCCTTGCAAAAACCTAACAAAAAAATTCCAAATATGTTGTGCCAATAAAGCACAAAGGGAAAATAGGAGTAAAAGCATTTTAAAAGTATCTATTTGCTAGCTGTGCTAAATGGTTGAGCGAATATTAGGTAAGGTAAGCATTTATTATTATGTATTAGATTATTAATATAATCTATTATTATTATTAATAATAATAATTTTAGACCCATTTTATAGATGGGGAAATTGAGACAGAGGTTAAATCTGAAAGACTTTAGGCCAAGTGTTCTAGCCCCTGTGCTACCTATCTGAATGAGAAATAGCCTCAATTAAGGTAGCAGTTATATGTCAGGAAGAAAAAGAAGCAAGCAATATTTTATATTGTATTGGAAAAATCTCTAGAGGAATTCCTTCTTCTGTTGTCAGGGTGTCCACAAATATCTGATAATAGCTGGTTTTCCAGTCACCCCCATCATGGTCTTAGTGGGGAGATATGTAATGGGAAAGGAGTTGCTCTGTCTTGAATCAAATTGACCTAAACATGGAAATGGAAAAAACTATGATAAGAGTAAATAGAATAAAAAGCATCATGACATCGATGGAAGAGCACTGGACCTGCACCTGAATGAAATTGAGTCCCACCTCAGACACTTGCCAGCATGACCTTTGTCACTTAAGGACTGTGTACCTCAGTTTCTCCATCTGTGATGGTTGGGTTCAGTAGTCACTAAGGTCTTTCCCAATCTCAAATTTCTGATCCTCTGGGTACATGGCATGACCAGTTGAAGCCCAACAATGTATTACAACTGGGTTTCCATAGACTTTCTCCCCCCCTTTTCTTTTCTTTTCTTTTCTTTTCTTTTCTTTTCTTTTCTTTTCTTTTCTTTTCTTTTCTTTTCTTTTCTTTTCTTTTCTTTTCTTTTCTTTTCTTTTCTTTTCTTTTCTTTTCTTTTCGCAAGGCAATAGGGTTAAGTGACTTGCCCAAGATCACATAGCTAAGTATTAAGTGTCAGAGGCCAGATTTGTACTAGGTTCTCCAGACTCCAGAGCCAGGGGTCTATTCACTGCATCATCTAGGTGTCCCTTTTCTTCCCCTTTTCAAAAATATTTTTCGAACTATATGCAAAGATAGCTTTCAATATTAATTTTTTATTAGATTTTGAGTTCTACATTTTTCTTCCTCCCTCCTTTCCCTCCCCCCTCTCCTTGACAGTCAGTAATCTAATATAGGCTGTAATGTATATAGACATATATGCTTCTCCCCTTGTGATGCATGAGGATATGTATAATAATACATTATATATGGTCAAAATCAACCTAGAACTTACCTCTTATTTGCTATCCCTAAAGAGGAATCTTGAACGACTCACCTTGGTCATATACCAGCAATCTAGAATTTCACTAGAAATGGAAGTGAATCTCATTGGTCTTTAGTTTGAAACTTCTCTTTTTTTTTGAAAATAGAGACAAAATTGTTTACTGGTACATTTCCAATTTGTTCTTATTCATTAAAGAAAGCTAAAAGTAATTATTTTCAATCTTCATAATCATGACTTGGAATAGAGTTTTTCCATGCCATATAACTTTGATGCTTCTGATCATGCCAAAATGTAGTCTTCAAATTTTCTTACTTATTTTAGGTTAATTTTATATAATTTTACTTATTTGAGTTCAATAGGAGCAAATAGTAGAGAGGGCACCAGCTCTGGAGTCAGGAGGACCTACATTTAGATCTGGCCACAGACATTTGACACCTACTAGCTTTGTGAACTTGGGCAAGTCAGTTAGCCTTGATTGCCTCACATCCAGGACCATCTTCAAGTCATTCTGATTCATATCTGGCCACTGGACCCAGATGACTCTGCAGGGGAGAGTAAGGTTGGTAACTTAGCACAGCACCCCTCTCACTCAAATTCAGTTCACTTACTTGTCATGGCATCACTTCCATGATGGCATGGTCTTCTTTGAGAATAAAGGACAAACATCATCTTCATCTTCATCATCATCATTGTCATCATCTAAAACAAAATATAATTGATTTATTTTAGGTTCCAGTTCCTTGATAATTTCAACAAAATTATCAAAGGCATGTTTAAAAAATTAATCTGAAGTGAAAGAATTAAAACAGAATGGAGTTTAGATACTTCCACCCTATCTTCTACTTCAAAGTGATTTTTCTAAAGCACAAAATGTGATCATGTCATCTCCTTAGCCAAAAAACTCTGATGGCTCCATATTAACTACAGGATTATCTATTTGATTCCATAATTTAGTTCCATTTTACATTTCCTTGCCTTCCTTTCCAGCTTCAGCTGATCTAAGCTTCCAGGTGTTAACTCAGAGACAGTATTTGGAGGGGAGGGATGGACAATTAGGTGGCAAAGTGGGTAGGGGGTCAGGAAATATGAGTTCAAATATGACCTCAGAGATTATGAGCTGTGGTGATTCATGGCAAATCACTTAACTTCTTCAGTTTCTTCAACTGAAAAATGGGATTTTAAAAGGCACCTTCCTCCCAAGGTAGTTGTGAGGCTCAAATGAGATCATAATCATAAAACACAGCACAGTGCCTGGAACTTAGTAGCTGCTTTATGATTATAATTATGATTATCTTCCATCTCTGTGCCTTTTCACTGGTTATCCCCTCAGTCTGGAAAGGACTACCTCCTCACCTGAGCTTATGGAATCTTTATTTTACTTTAAGAATCAACTTATGTGCATTTTTTCTGCCTAAGGCCTTCTCTTGTCCTTTTCACTGCTGGTTGCTCCTCTACCAAGATTATCTTGCATATGCTTTGCATGTGTTCCTATTATTTCTGCAAGTGCATATATATATATATATATATATATATATATATATATATATGTGTGTGTGTGTGTGTGTGTGTGTGTGTGTGTGTGTGTGTGTGTATTCTGCTCCTTTGGAATGCAAATTCCTTGAGATCTGGTAATATTCTTATTGCCTCTTTAGTTTGAGCTCTTAGCATAGTGCCTGGCAAGTTATAGCCAATCAATAAACTGTTATTAAGCATCTATCCTATTCTAGGCACTCTGCTAGGGCAATAAAAAAAGGTTAAAAACAATTCCTCTCAAAGAGTTCACAGTCTAATGGGAGGATGACATGCAAACAACTATGCATAAACAAGCTATATATAGGATAAATAGGGAAAAATCAGTAGAAGGAAGGTAATGGAATTAAGTGAGAATGGGAAAAGTTTCCTGAAGAAGAAGAAGACATTTTAACTGGAACTTGAAGGAAGCCAGAGAATTCAGGAAGAGGAGAAGATGAGGAAGGAGAGAATTCAAGTTGGTAGAGGGGACAGTGATGTGGAAAATGCCATCCACATCCAGAGGAAAAATTTAGAGTCTGAATACAGAGCAAAGCACTATGTTCCCTTTTAAAATTTTATTTATACTTTTTTTTTTAGGTTTTTGAAAGTCAAAGGGGGTTAAGTGGCTTGCCCAAGGCCACACAGCTAGGTAATTATTAAGTGTCTGAGACCGGATTTGAACCCAGGTACTCCTGACTCCAGGGCTGGTGATTTATTCACTGTGCCACCTAGCCTAGCCGCCCCTATCCTTTTTCTTTCTTATGAAATTTTTCACATTGGTTTTAATTCTTCTGTCACAACATGACTAATATGGAAATATGTAAATATGATTATATATGTTTAATCTATATAAGATTGTTTGCTGATATGGAGAAAAGGGAGGGAAGGGAGATGGTAGAAAATGTAGAACTCAAAAGCTTGCAAAAGGAGGGAATTAAACAAATTATCTTAGCATATAATTGCAACAATAAATAAAAACAACAACAGCAGCAACAGCAACAAAAGGAACATGAACAGAGTCAGTAGGGGGAATGTTGTTTGTGAGGAACATCAATGTGACTGATGTCACTAGATTGCAGGGAATGGGTTGGAGTAGGGTTGTAAAACGTTAGAATACCAGAAAAGAGTGTGTTTGTTGGGGAGATGGATAGGTTATGGAGGGCTTTGAACACCAAATAGAGGCTTTTGTAATTGTACTATTTTGTTGAGTAGTAGAAGTGACATGATTCAACCAAATTACTTTGTCATCAGGAATAGAGATGGACTGTAGTTGGAGTTAGACTAGTAATAGGCAGACTAACAGCAGGTTGTTGTAATAGTCTAGGAGGTCCTATTCTAGAGTGGTGAAAATGTCAGAGATAAAAAAAATGGGAATATTTGAAAGATGTCACAAAGGTGAAATCAACAGGTATTGGCAACAGATTGGGACGTCAAAGTTGAGAGATAGTGAAGAGCTGAGGACAATCTCAAGGTTGCCAGCCTGGAGAACTGGGAAGATGGTGGTGCTCTTGGCAGTAGAAAGGAAATAGAATGGTTTTTGAAAAATAATGAGTTCAATTTTGGACATATGGAATTTCAAATGTCCTCAGTACATCCAATTTGAGATGTCTAATAGGCAATTAGAAATGCAAAACTGGAGGTCAGTAGAGAAATTAATACTGAATTAAGTTGATTTAAGAATCATCAGTCATAATATCATACTAATCCATGGGAGCAAATGAGATAACCAAATGAAATAAAACAAAGGGAGAAGAGAAGAGTGCTCTACAGGATACTTTTGGGAGGTAGAAATGACTTGGATGAAGATCCAGGAAAGAATGATAAGTGGTCAGATGGGCACGAGAAGAATTACCAGAGTGTAGTGTCTAGAAAACCTCAAGAGTATCAAGAAGATGATAAAAGACAGTTTCAAATATTGCAGAGAAGTTGACAAAGATGAAGTTTGACATTGGATCAGTCAATTAGAAATGAATGATAAATTTGACAACCTTGATGTTTAATATTTCCTTCTTGATTGTTGATCATTAATGACATCATATCATACACACACACACACACTATCTACATAGATAGTGTGTGTGTGTGTGTGTGTGTGTGTGTATGCCAGGACAAATGACCTAGTTGAAATGACGTAGCATGTTAGTTAACTATATTCCTGTGGTTTACCATCTTTTTGAAAATTTGGAGCATTGACTTTTACTCCTTACATTCAATATGACCCCGAATCTTTTTTTTTAAATCTACCTCTGTCCATTTTTGTCATTCCTACTGTCATCAGATTTGATTTATTCATTCCTTGATAAATTTCATTGTTCAATATAACTTATCTATATTTATCTAAGTTATTCGTGCCTACCAATATACCATTCAAACTTTAAACATTTGTTAACTGCTGACTCTTTACTGTGCATAGTATTTGGTGATAAGAGCAGCACAAAAAAATAAGACACAGTTCCTGACCTTGAAGGGTTTAGAATCTATTGGAAGAGGATTTTTTCCCAATTGTATTCTATAAAATCCTGGTGTTTATAAGTCCTGGTATGACTACATTTGGGGTAATGAATTTCCTCAGAAAACTTCAGTATAATTATATTTCCTTCTTTAAAAATATAAGATGAAGATGATGATGATGATGATGATTTGCAAAAGAGGAGGTTGGGAGTAGGTACTAGACATGCTTTAATTGGTAAAAGAAATTTCTAATGAGGAAATTGACTCCAAATTTAATCTTTAGAAAATTGCTAAGAAGTTAAGTGACTTACCCAGAGTTACACTGCTTTAATGTGTCCTAGGAAGAACTTTCTTAACCACTCTACCATTCAACATCTGAAGCATGAGATAATGCTTCAAAATTTCCTATCACAAGATTGTGAGATTTAGCAATAGGAGATTTTTAACAACGGAAGAGTCTGATCATCTCATTTTATAGATGAGCGATCTTGAAGCCCAGAGAGGCAAAAAGTGGCAGAAATGGAATTTGAATCCATCATGAATGATATTTTTCCCCAAGCATAAAAATAGGTTTTTCTCTAAAAATTCTCCCAGGGGTATCTCAAGGTCGTAAGTGTATTATAATAGCATTTATGAGTTGTACCACTATTTTTCACAGCTCTAAGTGAACTGTAGTCTAATTGATTTGGGTAGTGCTCTAAGTGAGGAGAATACCTTTAAATATGTAACCAAATTTCTAAGAGTTTTGTAGCAGGGACTCTAACTCAGCTAATATTTTCATAAAGTAACACTTAAAGTCACGGGATGATAGATTTAGAGTGGGCAGGACTGGTAGGTCATGTAATTCAACCCCACCAATTAGAGGAGGAAACTGAGACTTGAACAAAGTGAGTTGCTTAAAATCACTTTGGTGGTGGGCAGTAGAGCTGAGATTTGAACTCAGGTACCCAGCTTCCCAAATTCCATATTAACATTTTTTTCCCAATGCCCAAAGCTGCCTCCCTCAAGATATGAAATTATCCTTGCCTAGCAAATTATAATTCTTTACAATGGAATCTCAAATAGGACCTCAAATAGTGGATTTGTCAATTGTTTTTCCTTTGTGGTGGTATTAATCTGGCATATATAATGTTGCTTCACAGTTAGGAGTGTTTGTTATAGGGGAAAAGTCTCATTTAGATTCACTTGTCTTTTTTTCTTTTTTTTTCCCCTCACTCTATTATTGGTTGTGAATGCTTAAGAGGGGAAACAGTAGGTCATGCATAATTAATCTCAAAAAATGCATCTAATGCTCTCCAAGTATTAAGGGAGGAAGTCACATGCTGCTCTCTCAAAAACATCATGAGCTGTCTAAGTGGGTTGGCGCCAAAGTAATTTATTCAAATGCGGCCCCAAGGACCATTGCCTTTGAAAAACAGCAGGGACCCTATTTTGTTGGTTTGCAACAAAGCAACAATAAATATGGCAGAGTTCCCTCCAGATAGCTCCAGTTGTCTTCTTCCACAATTCCATGGTTTGTTCTAAGGTTGCCTTCAGTCACTTAACATACCTGTCTCCAGAAAGTTGAACTGGTTGTAATAAAACCTCCCAAGAAATTCAAGCACATTAACCTCCATAGAAGAGTGAAACAATTTGATCTGCTACCTGTGCTCTCAATTTACATGCTCTACAAATCAGTAATTCCCTGGTTAATGCTAGAAGATCTTACAATATTTAACAGAAATCTCACTAATTATGGGATCATGGATGACTTATTTTTTACCACTCCAAGCCTCCATTTCCTCATCAGCAAGTAGATATAATAAAATCTTTACAAGAGATCTTAACCCTTCTTAGTGTAATGGGTGTCTTTGGCAGTTGAGTGAAGCCTGTGGACCCCTTCTCCAAATCATGTTTTGGAATCTATTTAATAAAATTCAGAGGAAGCCAAATATATTGAAATAATGATGTGATTCTTTTCCACCCAGGGTCATGGACTTCCTGAAATCTATTCATAGACACTAGAAGAAGAATTTGCTACTGTATTAGATTATGAAGCTCAAATGAGATGATGTTGAAAACATTTTGCTAATCTGAGAGTATGTTATAGATGGCATCTATTATTATATATGGAGAGAGAGCACATTTAGCTTGTGACTGATGAGATGTGTGTTTGTGTGTGTGTATGTTCACCACCTTTTCTCAAGGTCTTTATTTGATTGGCAGTTACTCTCAGGCTGGTGAAGCCTAACAATATATCTCATGATAGAAACTTTTGCCTGTTAGTTAGAGTGACTCAGTTCAGTGACAGGAAAGTTCTGACATGGTTAAAAAAAAAAAGCACTTTTTTGATTTTTTTGGTACACTTACAGCTTCTGCTGATTAAAAAATTTCTGGACTCCAGCCAAAGTTGTCATCATGTTGACTCTAGGATGTTTCAAACCAGTCCCAGCATCCTTGTGGATCTGGCAGTTCAAAGCTTATTTACACTGGGAGCTTTGATGAAGGAACATACTTTTGGTGCTTAGAATGATGGCCTCTCCCAGCCTTATTTTTCATTTAGGATCAACCTAATCGGATATGTATTCTCCAGAGCAGAATCCAAATAGGAAATCTGGAACTTTTTGGCCTGGACTCCTCTGACCATCTGGCCTGCAGGTACCATGCTGGTTTTTATAGGAGGGCATAAGGAATGAAAAAGTCAAGTCCCTTTAAAACCACAATAAATTTTCTAAATGGATCTGTGTGAAATGTTT
Source organism: Macrotis lagotis (assembly GCF_037893015.1). NCBI lineage: Eukaryota > Metazoa > Chordata > Mammalia > Peramelemorphia > Peramelidae > Macrotis > Macrotis lagotis. The sequence continues at coordinate 267,008,141 of NC_133659.1, read as the reverse complement.
AAAAGCCGAAGATGAAGGTTTTGGGTTGCCCTTAATTTGAAAGGGGGATAAATGGAGCCAGGTGGGTTACTTACTCACTATTTGCCCTTACCCATTTTCTGAATCTGCAAACATTGTCCATGAGCACAAGATGGAAATTGGAAGCAGTAAATTATCAACCTCAATCTCTGTCATCCCAAGCCTGTCCATGCACCGATGCACTTGTAAGAATCCTTTTGAATGTGGGATGCTGAAGTGTCTATAAAGAAATATTTACTAGTGTAAGAGCCTACAATACATATTGAAGAAGCAGGAATGGGAAGTGAAGAAATAGCTAGTTGCTTTATAATATGAAGTGCATCATTCTTATATCAGAGAATAGTTAACCTTTTGGGTTGAGAACAAGGATTTCTTTGGTATATGTAATCAAATGAGTTAATATATATGAAGCACTTTGGAAACTTAAAAAAAATTTATTTAAGGCAGTGGGGTTAAGTGACTTGACCAAGGTCACACAGCTAGGCAATTATTAAGTATCTGAAGTCAGATTTGAACTCAGGCCCTTCTGACTCCAGGCCTGGTGCTCTATCTACTGTGCCACCTAGCTGCCCCTACTTTGTAAACTTTAAAACTTAGACAAAATTTGGCTATTATAAGAAAGGGGCAGCTAGGTGACAAAATGGATAGAGTCCTGGACCCCATATATATTCTATATGTATACATATACAAATACATGTATATGTATCTCCAGTACACATACAAACATACCTATTCATACACATGCACAAACATGATATGCCAAAAGCCTGTAGTGCAGTGGATAGAGTACCAGTCCTGGAGTCAGGAGGACCTGAGTTCAAATCCAGCCTCAGACTCTTAATTATTACCTAGCTGTGTGACCTTGGGCAAATCACTTAACCACACTGTGTTGTACAAGCCCAAAAAAGAAAAAAGATATACCAAATGCTTTAGTGTCATTTAAAGTTTTTTTTTTTTAGGGTTTTTTCCCCTGCAAGGCAATGGGGTTAAGTGACTTGCCCAAGGCCACAGCTAGGTAATTATTACATGTCTAAGGCTGGATTTGAACTCAGGTCCTCCTGACTCCAGGTCTGGTGCTCTATCCACTGTGCCACCTAGCTGCCCCCTCATTTAAAGTTTTAAGAAATTAAGACATGTATTTTATGGGGCAGGTAGATGACACAGTGGATAGAGCACTAGGTCTAGAGTCTGGAAAACTCATCCCCCCCCCCCCAGTTCAGATCTGACCTGAGACATTTATTAGCTGTATGACTTTGGATATATCACTTAATCCTGTTTACCTTAGTTTCCTCATCTCTAAAATGAGCTAGTGAAGGAAATGATAAACTTCTACTCTATCCTTGCCAAGCAAAACTCAAGATGGAGTTCCAAAGAGTCAGACACAATTGAAATAATTGAACAATAACAAATTATAGGACACCTCTAATAAGGAAGCTTTTTCAACCAATGTTGATCAATAACTTTTGTAATTTATAATTTTCTTAGGGAATTTCCCTGGGCCCTGAGAGTCTCATAACCAGTATATATCAGACTTGATCCTAGAACTGTCTCATTCTGAGGCCAGAATTCTATCCACTATACTATTCTGCTTTTCAGATAAATATTGCAAGTAGGTTTTTTTAAACATATAATCTTCTTCTCTAATGTATCATAGCATGGAAAACTCTCTGAGTTCTATAATTTATCAAGTGTGGGTCCAATAACAAAGTACATTGGCAAAGAACTACTCTAGCTAAATTTGAAAAAGGTAATTTCCACCTAATTAGCCATTATGTTATTATTTCAGCCATAACAGTTCCAAAGAAAGTGACTCAGATTGAATTGAACTTCAGTCCAGAATCCTTGGATTGTTCCACATCTACCCTTCTGGTTCCTTCCTCCAATTTGTGAATTCCTATTTGGAACTTTTTTTTGGAGGTGGTCCAAGTCCACCATTCTCACTTCTTCCAACTCTACTTATGAATCCCCAGATCTTAGCCTTTCCTCCTTTCATACCAGGCATCTCATTCAAGAGTTGAGACTCTATTTTCTAAAAAGGGAAGACTATAATATTATAATTCAGATAGTGTCCAGGTACACTATGATGTCAAAGGAGTATGTTTGATTCCTTCAGATATAATGCAGTCTTTCATTAAACTAAATTGTTCCTTTCACCTTATCATTCTTTTGTTTCATTTTAAATGCCATCTTCAACATTATATCTGTGTTGATTAAAATAGAGGAACCACTGAGATCTCAAATAACTATAATAAATCCAGAGTCAATTACTGTCTCTATTATCATGATCAATTTTGAGGGTGGGGTCTAGAAATGATTTTATTGTATAGCTGTGTTGTAGATGGGGAATTCCTGTTTCTTATAATGTTAAAAGAGTTGCCTAATATCTTGGAAAGTTAAATAACTTGCTTAGGGTGGCAAAGCCAATGTGCGTCAGAGGTAGCTCTCCAACTAAGGTGTTCCTCACTTCAAGGTTGATATTCAATCCATTATGTCATCACAGACTTGAAATACCATGAGAAGGGAAAGGATCATTTTTTGTCAGTTATCAGGAGACACAATATCTTTTATAGAATGCATTAACCATTAATGAATACTTTAAAAGACAAGGACTTTGTCTTTCAAAGCAATGACATTAATTGGTTCTGCAGTCATGATTATATAGGTTCATAAAGTTTCAAAGATATGAAGAATTACTTGGTGTTCTATCACTTTGTCCTAAAACAGCTTCCCTTATCGAGTTCTCTAGTATGGTTGTGATAAGCATGACTTAAGTATATGGAGATAGCCAAGATTTGACTGAATATAGTAGGTCAAGCTCTGCAAGAATGAGGCCTAGGTAATTATTCCAGACTGATGTGTAACAGATTTATTTGGATTAAATAGATTTGTAGGCGCCTCTCCTATGAAGTATTCAAAGTTGGAAAGAAAAGAGTCCTTTGATTTTTTTCACTTTTTGCTGCCTAAGCAAATTTGTGTGTCTGAAAACAATTAATGGAGTTTGTTTTCACCTTAACTTAGAGACCTCAGGATGAAGAACACACTTAGAAATGGAATTTTGAAATGTACTGAGTTCAGTGAAAATGTCTGAGTCAAGGACAGAAATAGTCACATTTTTACTGTGGTTCATTGGTAGGTTAGATTAGTAGTGGTTGGTGGTTGAACCACTAAAGAAAATAGATGTAAAAGAATCTAAGCACATCTTGTATAATTATCAATTAGAAGGTTGTTTATTAAGCACTGAATTCTTCTGAGAGCATGTTAAAAGTAATAATAGCCTTTATGAAGACTATACTTTTAAAATCTTGACATGTGCTGAAAATACTTTATGTAGTAGGCTTTCCAGATGATGAGTATTGCTTTTTTTCCATGAACATAATCTTAGCATTACTATGAGTTATCAGCCTGTGGTAAGAATGAAGAAATCATATAATCTTAGAATTTTAGAGGTTGACCATTTCATCTAATTCTTATTTTATAGATGAAGAAACATAGTACGGTATGTGAGTTATTATCAGTACCTGTTCATATTGGGATATAAAGCCCTAAATCACATATGCTTTCCCCCCAGAAAACACTACTTCAGATTCAAGATACTCTGCAGGTCCAGACCCTCTCAAAACCAGCTCACAAGCCTCCACCGTTGTGATTGCTTTACTTAGCATTTGCAGATATCATCAGTTCAAAGCAAAGGCATTGAATGAAATAGTATAGTAAAAAAAGAAGAAATAAAACATTTCTCCCATAAAACTGGGACAAACTGTCTCACAAATATACCCAACATTAGAAGGAAGAGTGGACATACTTAAGGAACTGTTATGAACAGGAACATATGTAGGGTAAATGTGTGGACAAGACTTTTGTATAGAAAGGCTCACATTTGGGGAACACATGTGGCAGAGGTCTATGCTTTAGGGGTAGGTAACTCATGCTTCAGATGCTACAGAGTCTCCAATGTTCTCTCTTGGTGTCCTTGTGTTGTTCACCCTGGGTATGTCCTTACCTGCTCTTATGTGGTGCAGTTTCTATTGGATGTGTAATTTCTATTGAATGTTTGGGTGTGACAGAAAGCCTCTATTGAGTGTTACTCCCTGTTGGTCATCAAGGCCTTACTTAGAGGCAGCCTCTTAGCTTTTTGCTGGAACATGTACAAATGTTATCATAATTTTTTCTTTTTCTTTGTTTCATCTTTGTGACTCATCAATGTGTTCTTTGCCCTCTATGTAAGATGTGATAAGGGAACAAGATAGACTACTGTCTTCTTTCCTCAATGAATATGGTATCAGGAAGTCATTCTAGATCAATAATCCTTATCAGAGTAAGATCCTTTTTTCAGAATAAGTTTTAAGTCTCTCAAATATTTATTTGATACTATGTTCCAGATACCGTGTTAAGTGTTGGAGATACAAAGAAACACAAAAGATGGTTTAAATGCAAATAACTATGTGTACATAAATTATCTAAAGGATAAATAGGACATATTCAATAGAAGGAAGGCACTAGAATTATGAGACTTTTGATAGAAGATGGAATTTTATGAAGGAAGTCAACGAATAAAAGAGGCAGAGAAGAGGAGGGAGACTATTCTAAACATGGGAGACAGCAAATGAAAATTCCCAGTCAAAAAGACAGAGTGTCTTATTCAAGGAACAGCAAGGGGCAAGAATATCACCTGATCAAAGAGAAAGAAACATAAGTAGGGGATTTGGAGAAGTAGTGTAAAGTTAAAAAAAAGGAGTAGAAAGTGTAAAAACAGAAAGATGGTACCAGGTTTTGAAAGGTTTGAATACCAGAAAATTTTGTATTCGATCTTAGAATTGATATTGAATAAATAAGTGATAAAAAATATATAAGGGATGAATAAGTGATTACAAAGTCAGACCTGTATTTTAGGATCACTTTGACAGTTGAATGGAGGATAGATTGGAATGATGAAAGATTTGTGGCAGAAGACTACTGAAATAATCCATCTAGAAAGTATGGAGGTCCTGAATTAGGGTAATGGCAGTGTCAAAGGAAAAAAGACAACATTGTCAGACCTTGATATCAGATAGGAAGTGGAGGATGGCTCCATGGAGGATTGGGAAGATGATGGTACATTTGACAGTAATAGAGAAGTTTGGAAGGCCACACGTTTTGGGTATATGAAGTTTAAGATGTTTACAGGAAATCCATCCAATTTGAGATGATCAATAAACATTTAGAGATTTGAGATTGGAGATTCACAGAGAGGTTAGGACTAGATAAGTAGATTTGAGAATCATAAGTAAAGAGATAATTGAACTCATTGAAGGTGATGAGATGACCAAATGAAATGGTAGAGAGAGAGAAAGATGAGAAAAGATCCAAGGACAGAACCTTGACATTTCCCCGAAGTTAAAAGACACAAACTAGATGAAGATCCAGCAAAGGAGAATGAGAAGAGATTGTCCAATAAGTAGAAGAACCAGGAGAGAAGAGTCATGAAAATCTAGAGTTTCAAAGAGAAGAGAGTGCTTGACAGTGTTAAAAGGGTGATAAGAGAGGTCAAGAAAAATGAGAACTGAGAAAAGGTCATTAAATCAGGAAATTCAGGGTTCTTTTGTAATTTTAGGCAAATTAATTTTTGTTTAAATATTGAGTTTTGAGGCCAGCTATAGAGTTAGAAGAAAGTAAGAGAGAGGAAGTAGAGTAATCAATGAATGTTTTAAGCAAGAAGGAATTCCTAGACTGAGTCTTGTAGGAAAGATAAAGCTATATTTCAAGCCTGGGAGCAAGCTTTGCAAAGGCAAAGAAGTGAAAGCTTGGAAAATGACTAGTCATTCCCATTATGTGAAGGGGACAGATATAAAATTAGGTTGTAAAGGAAAGTTGTAGCCAGATCTTGGAGAGCTTTAAAAACCAATCTGTATTTTGATTGAATCCACTTTAGTTGCATTCAATTCATTTAAAATTAATCCAGTTAATTCAACAAATATTAAATTGACTATTATATATTCTATGCTCAGAAAAATTCCTCTTGCTCTGGATTTTTTCCATTCTTAATTTTGAGGGGACAGAAAGAACACTGAATTCTGAGTCAGAGGATCTAGGTTCAAATTTTGATTTAAATTCTTACTATCTTTGTGACCCTGAGCAAGTAAATCACCCTCCACTTCCTGGAATTTAATTTCCACATTGATAAAATAAGAGGGTTGGGCTTGATGACCTCTGAGGTCCCTTTGTTTCTAGATCTATGGTCCTATTGGACTCACACTAAAGATGAGAAAGTCATTGCAGAGTGTTAAAGTCATACAGTGAGTCATTTGGCAAAGAACCGTGTCTTCTGTTTTTTTTTTTTTTTTTAGGTTTTTGCAAGGCAATGGGGTTAAGTGGCTTGCCCAAGGCCACACAGCTAGGTAATTATTAAGTGTCTGAGGCCAGATTTGAACTCAGGTACTCCTGACTCCAGGGCCGGTGCTCTATCCACTGCACCACCTAGCTGCCTCCATGTCTCCTCTTTTCAACCCTCTTTTTATAGCCTGCTGCCTGCTGAGGTAGGATAATAAAGTCCATCTTCAGTATTAAGCATTATTAGATGGTACAGTGATTGAAATGCTGGGCCTAGAGGCAGGAACACCTGAGTTCAAATTCAGTCTCAGACACTTACTAGCTGTGTGTTTCTTAATAAGTCACTTAAACCTGTTTGCTTCAAGTTTCCTCATCTGAAAAATGTTCTAGAGAAGGAAATGGCAAACCACTCTAGTATCTTTGTCAAGAAAACCCAAAGGGGACATGACTGAAATGATTGGGTGGCAACAACAACATAATAAATAATATTAATTAGCATTTATATAGTTTTTAAAATTCACAAAGCCTTTTACAAATATCTCATTAGATTCACATATTAACCCCAGAAGGTAGGATTTATAATAATAACAAATTAGAAGTAGTATGAAAACATGTTTTACAATTCAACTTATTAGTGTTATCATTATTATTAGTAGTAGTAATACTGCTGTTATTCCTACTTCATTTTTTTCATTTTTTAGTTTGGACCTATGATTTCTTTAGCATAGGGATCATTTACAGTGGAAATTCTTTTCATTTACATAGAATGGCTATTCTTTTGTTTATATAGAGTTGGAAAGGAGTTTTGGAGGGATTAAAAGAACTAAATAACTTGGCCATGGTCACATCTGCACCTTAGAGGCACCTGAATCTTCTTGAGTGTGAGTTTTGACCTCTCCTAACTATGCCAGGATGAATTCTTTATTTCTTTAATCTGACAATATCTTTGGAAGAAAATTTGCGCAATGGATTCTGATCAAGTTCCTGTTATACTGAAGAATAGGCATAATTGAAATGGTCTAAGAAAATGCACAACAAAAATGGAATTCCACTTCAGCCTGATAGACAAGAGTTCTTTTGTGAAACTCTTGAAAACATGAATTTTAAACAAATATTTATGTTGTTCTGGACCTCAACATTTCAACTTGCGCACAAAGAAAGGCTTTAAAAAATTAGAATGCTGTGAATCAAAACTGCGCAATATATTTTTGTCAGCCCAATTATGTAAGCCCACAAGGTTTATATCATTTCGACATGCTTTTAATAAATATCTAAATTGAACCAGAACCCAAAATCTTTTGAAGTTCATCCATCACTAAATTTAAACTCTCCCCACCCCTAGTCCCCCCAATATAAATTTTGAGCTGTTTAACCAAGTTTTTGTATTCTCAGGGCTAATACTTTTTTTTCTTTAGCAAGTTTATCTCCTTGCTGTGTGTGTGTGTGTGTGTGTGTGTGTGTGTGTGTGTCTTTCTGTGGTGGAAGAAGATTTCTATAGCCTTTTTGGTATGTAAATATGATAAGGCAGAAGAAATAAGGGCAGTCATTAAGTCATAAAGGCTTTCATTCCTATCTATTCTTTTGCAAGTTATTTTACTTTTTTTTTTTTTTTACATCCCAGAAAACTTTATTAGACCAGAACTCTTGCAAAAGAAAACACCGCAAATCTTTTATTTCAATATGGTGTCACCTCGGGCTTCTTCCAGTTTCTGCTGAGCCTTTCTCAGTTCCTCCTCCTTTTTCTACTCTTCTGCAAGCTTTCGTTCTTTTTCTACCCGGGGCTTTAGATAAGCATAGTGTTTCGATCCGTAGATTATGCCCAAGACCAGGGCCGAGTACCGACCCAACTTGATGAGCGGGGAGATATTCACGGGCGGCACCATTTTTTTCCGTTAACCCTCAAGTTATTTTACTTTAATCATTGACTTCTGTATGGGCATTGGTAAAAACCAAATTACTCCAAACCTAACCAAGAAGATTACATTCAACTTTACTGTTATTTAGGTAGATGTACAAAAAAATGTATTTATTTCAAAAATCATAAACAGTTACATTTTTTACCTAAATAATTAAACTTATATAACTCATTTCTTCAGTAGAAATTACGGTGCCCCTTCCAGGTTTCCAACCATGTTTATCAGGACTGTATTTGAACATGGATCTGAAAACTGAATGCAGAGGAATATATTTTTGAAGCCTTCTAGGTTCAAAGATTTTTTTCTTAAAAATTAATTTTTTTCAGGGCAGCTAGGTGGCTCAGTGGATAGAGCACTGGCCCTAGAGTCAGGAGGACCTGAGTTCCAATCCGACCTCGAACACTTAATAATACCCTAGCTGTGTGACCTTGGGCAAACCACTTAACCCAATTGCCTTGCAAAAACTAAAAGAAAAATTTTTTTATTATGAACTTAACAATCATTGTCCAACACATTTTAATAGACAAGGAAATACCAAAAAAGAGGATCATTTATGAAATTGTGAACTCCTGTTATATAGTTTGTCTGTGAAAGAAGAATATCAAATTTGACAAGATAGTAATGAAATTGTCCCTTTTATGTTTCCTTCTGAACTTTTTGTTTGTTTATTTTCTTCAACTTCCTTTTCCATTGAAGATGCTCTTTGGAATCTAAAAATGCAGGAAATCTAATCCTGCACTTGTTAGATATCTGACTTTTAGGGTGAGGCGGATGACATTGTTTGCCAACTACTCAGTTCTGGGAATATAAGGAAGGATATTGTTTTAAATAATCTTGTGCTATTATTGTAGCTAATTATTGTCATTGGGTGTTCCATTTAATAAGGATTATTAACATTTTATTGCATCCTGGGACCAAAAGTCAAGAAGACAACTTTATACAATTATACTCTTTTGCATTCACTTGACCACCCACATGGTCTAATTGGATAGCATTCATTTGGGTGGGTTATAACACTGATTAATCAAGATATACCAATCACTAACAAGCACTAATTAGGCATCTACTGAGTACAAAACACTGGTTGGTTTTGGGAATGGGGAAAAGTAGAGTATAAATGCATATTTCTTTATGTGACATGCAAAAGGGATTTGTTTTCTTGAAGTCCTCAGGGAATCTCCCCATGTATGAAGGTCTCCTTAAGATTTACTAACATCACCTGACCTGAGTTTTACCTTTTCTTACTCTTATTTTTTGAATTATGTTAAATCTACATCTATAAATGATTACTTATGTCTAAGCACTTTCAAATGAATGACCATGTGTGATTCTGTAGTATGTGATTATGGTACATTTCTTGTTTATGAAAAAATTGGATTGGGTTTACTCTCTGTTCCTTTTCCTCTGAAAGTGAACCATCTCCCATTTCTTAAAAGGTCAAAGATGTTTTTCCAAATAGGTATTGTTGTTCAATCATTTCAATTATGTCTGACTCTTTTTCAGACCCTCTAATTTGAGGTTTTCTTGGCAAAGATACTGGAGTGGTTTGCCATTTCCTTCTCCAACTCATTTTACAAATGAAGGACTGAGACAAAGAGCATAAAGTGACTTGTCCAGGATCACACAGTAAGTATTTGAGGTTGGATTTAAACTAAGGAAAATGAGTCTACCTGATTTCTGGCATGGCACTCTATCCACTGTGCTACATGCCAAAAAAGAATGCTGCCTAAATTTATCAGAAAATAGGTACATATATAAATATATGCATATATATGTATATATGTACGATGTATATATGTATATATGAATACAGAAATAAGCAAGGATTACCACTGTCTGCTTTTGGCTAGTATTTTAGAAGAGAAATTTGTCTCTTGTCCCCTTAACCTAATAAGACATAGTAGGCAAAAAGCATACAATAAATTAGTTGGAAATTAGGGGCTTTTGAGGCAACTTTGGTGGGATGGTGAAAAGAAACAAACATCCTAGCAGTCTCAAAAATTAAACTTCAACAACACTCCAGTTCAATCCATCAATTCTGACTATCACCATCATGCAGGAGCAGCCCATAAGAGTTCTAGTATTCAGGAGACACAGTGTTAGGGGAAGGGAGTCCCCCTAATACCACAACTCAGAGTTGTCTTTCCATGTAGTTTTCAAGAGGAAATGTCTTATGACATTTTATTTCACCAAGTCTTAAGTCAACTTCAAAATGTCACCAAATGAGGGAATTCTTGGACAGAGTCTGGTCATTTTTGTAAGCTAAAGTTTCTATGTCAGTACTTATGACTATGCTAAATATAAACTTGCAAACACGTCTTTATGACACACATGCACATTTTTTTACAGACATATAATGCACATGTATCCAATATACACATGCACATGCATTTGTATGTTTACACACAAAACATATATGGAATGCCAAAAGTCTCAGCATCATTTTTAGTTTTAATAAATTAAAACTTATAATATATCATATAAAACAGCTAGGTAGCATGGTGAATAGAGTACTGGAAGACAGTGGAAGATTCATTCATATTACTGAATTCAAATTTGGCTTCAGAGACTTAGTAACTATATGATCTTGGAAAGTCACTTAGCTCTGTCTCAGTTTCCTCATCTACAAAATTAGTTGGAAAAAAAATGGCAAACTATTCCAATATCTTTGCCAAGAGAATCCCAAATGAGGTCACAAAGATTTGTACATGACTGAACTGACTGAATAACAAAAGTTCTAGAATGTAATTTCTTCTTTTGTAGGCTCACTAAAAGCATACTCTATCCAACTATAATAATAGACAGAACATCAGGGTTCACAGACATTTCATCCAGTTTCCACATGGTTTAAGTTTCTTCTGCCAGTTCTCCATATTTTGAAAGCATTTTGTATAACTTAACTAGAAGATTATGATCATATATGCTAACATTTATTAAAAACATATTCTTAAGTTTTTATAGACCACCAATATATCTGGGTCATTATGGGCTGCAGTTTGGTCCATGATAAAAATGCATTTCTAGAGCAATTTTTTGGTAAAGTCCTCAAGGAGATTTATATTTGTGCTATTGAGATTTGTCTTGTTTCTGATATATATACATATATATGTATATATATACATATATATATATATATATATATCTTAATAGCAGATCATGACTTGCTAGATATTCAGTAGATACTAAAATATGCAGTGATGTGTCGCAAGTTTCTGTAATTTCTTTGCACACCCTGCATTGATCAGTGTGGGCCCCCTACAGATGATTATTTTGTAATTTCTGGTGGAGATGACCCTATCTATATCTGTCCCAGAGATATATACTAATGGAAAAGTTCTCTGGGTTATCCATCCAAAAATATACAACCGTATTGAAATCTGGGCAAATGATGTTTCTCATCCATTTGGTCTTTCAATGAGGATTATAAACCAAATTATTTTGAGGGATTAAAGACTCTTCCAGGAGACTGAAGTATTCTGGGACTTGATACTATTGGCACATCATAAACAAATAGGTAAACCTGGAGGACTTCATCCTCCATAAGGAATCCCTCTTTGACCCCAACTCCTGGCTAGATCTCCTCATCACAATAGTGAATGAATATTTTTCCCTTTCATGCCTCATCTGATGTTTATTTTCAGATAAACACTGAACAAGGTTATTTCTGTTGCCAAATTTTCCAAGAAATCTTGACTGATTTTAATATAAAGATGAGAAACATCTTGCTCTATAAAAGAGCCATTGATTCTACTGAATCAAATACATTTTTTCATAATAGACAAACAATAAGGAAAATGGAATATTGAATTTCTATCTTTTAATTAATAAAATGGTCAAGATGTAGTTCAATTTTGAATATCACTTGTGATAGTGTGCTTTTTCCCTACCAATGCCCTCATCGAAGATGTCCTTGATTAACATTATAGATGACTGTTACAAAGATCTTGTAGAGAAGGGAGAATATGCATGAAGGCAGGTGGTCATTAATATTTTCAATTATCTTTTGTTTTTATTTTTATGATATCTGACATCTTTTCCCCTTGTTTTTCATATTTTTCCTTCTTTAGTTACCTTTTCTACCAGTACTTTAGTACTCTCACCATTATATTACTTCCAGAATGCCCCTTCTCTATGTACATTAGGTCTAATTCAGTTTTTTCTTCCTGTTCTCTTCAGAGTATATTTCTACTATGGCTAAAAGCATTTATGTTTCTTTGATGCTCTTGTTCAAAGTGTGGTGATTTCATTGTCCTTGACAGGAAAAATCGATTCTCATAATGAAACTTTAAAAGTATTTCCAACTTTCTTTTGTGTGTAATCATCTTCACATCTTCATTCTTAGCTACTTTTGGAATCATGGTGCTTAGTTCAATATTTCACAAAGCTTTCTTTAAACTAGTTTACTCTCTACTGCTTTTCTCTTCTTTCTAAAATGATACTGCTTCCTAGCATCCATCATCCATCTTCATAAGGTTTTACAAATGAACTTTATATTCTAATGTATTTTTGCCTTTCTTTTCTTTTGGTATGTGAGTCAGATGTTTTCTGACTATGGTGCTTTCTGGACTCTTTTGGTCTCCCTCTTTTTGACTATTAATTTACATTGGCTGAGCTTCTAAAAACACTGTTGCCATTCATGTCCTTGTCGTTTCTGTTGTCCATGTTCGATTTTATGTTATATGTTTAAATAGTTTAGGATCAAGTTGTATTGATGGAATAAAGTTTTCTTTTATTACTATTTCTTTTCCTTGCTTTAAAAAATACTTATTTGATCTTAGTTTTAAAAAAGTCAAGATTTTAATTATTTACAGGGACTTAGGGATAATCGTTGTCTCAAAATACAAATTATTTTATTCGTATTTTGTGCTCACCAGATTCAGTACCTAATAATTCTTTCCTAAATGAACCATTCATTATATAGATCTTCAAAGTTTCTATCTAATCTATAGGACTTTATTTAACTTCTCTTGTTTCTTCTGTGTGAAACATGCTTTGCCATATATTTTTCCCCATCTTTATATTTCCCTATCTTTGTGTTGGAAGTCACCAAGCTTCCCAGTGTTATTTGTTGATGTGAGCACAATAGTCCCTTAAAATAAATGTGGGAAAATTTTCCCTCCACAAGTTAAGGAAAAAGTAGTCCTTTCAAAAGCTTCATATCATGGGAGCAGAAGAGCAGCTGTTCTTAATTAGTTCCAACTCTTATGATTTCATTGGTGACCGTCAATTTTTTTTTTTCTCCACAGGTAACTTTTGACCTATTTCTGATCATGAATTCACAATCAGAATTAATGACCTAGCAAATAATCCTGGTACTTATTACTGGAAGAAAATAAATCTAGAATGGTCAGAGAGGTCCATGTTGGTAAAAAAAAATGATATTAATCAAAATGGTCTAGTTCAATGAAGCTCAAACAATAAATGGGATAAAAATACCAGCAACATCTAGATATCATTTATTTAGCTTAAAACACAGTAGACTCTCAAGTCTGAGTGAGCTCCGCCATGGTGAACAATCATAGGATTTTGGATTTAGAGCTGGTAGGGAGCTTGGAGATCATTAACTCCCTGATCTTAGAGACTGAGATCAAGAGTTTAAGAGACTATTTCAAGGTTAGTTGCATAGCTCTTATATGACCAAGGCAGGTGGTAACTTAAGACTTCTTGTCTATAGGTCTAATGTTCTATCCATTACATCATACTGTCTTGGTTGTAGCACAGGGGATAGAATTTGGGGCCAGGAGTCAGGAAGACTCATCTTCCTAAGTGCTAATTTGGTCTCACACTCTTTTTTTTTTTTTTTTTTTTAGTTTTTTGTAAGGCAAAAGTGCCCAAGACCACACAGCTAGGAAATTATTAAGTGTCTAAGGCCAGATTTGAATTCAGGTACTTCTGACTCCAGGGCCAGTGCTCTAGCTACCCCGGCTTCACACTCTTAACTGACTTGTATAACCCTGTTTGCCTCAATTTCTTCATCTGTAAAATGAGTTGGAGAAGGGAATACACACTACTCAAATATGTTTGCCAAGAAAATCCCAAGTGGGTTCACAGTCAGATGCTAATGAAACCACCAAACAATACATATGAGAGACTTCATTGTTCTACTTTCTCAATTATCTAAGGCAGCTAGGTTGTACAGTGTCTATAGTGCTGGAGTCAGAAAAACTTGAGTTCAAAGCCAGCCTCAGAATTTATTAGCTGTGGGACACTGGGAGAGTCACAGCTTCTGTTTGACCCATTTTCCTCAGCTGGAAAATGGGAATAATAGCACCTTTGTCACTGTGTGTTTTGAATATAAAATAAAATAATATTTGTAAATTATTTTACAAATCTTAAAACACTACATAGATACTTGCTATTACTAACTGCCATAGTAGGTATTTTTCCCACACGAGTAAATGTTATGTTGTAACAGCTATCTCAACATCAGCAACTATCTTAGCATCATTTAGCACACTCTGTTATAGATATGTTTCTGAAAAAGCTGTTGAATTTCTTTTAACTGATTTCTCTTGGCAGTTTCCATTTCTTGTTATTTTTAATTAAAAAAATACTGAATAAATACTGTTAGGAGAGAAAGAATCTTGCAAATGAGATTTTGGGATTGTGAATTGTGTTTTCACAGCAAATCAGTTCAGTTAGCAAATAAGGAAAGACATTTCAAAGATGTAATACATAGAGAGTAACTAAGTCCAACAGCTATCATTCTTACATTAGCAGTGGTGATATCTGAATATTTCCTTATAAGGATGCCCAATGGGAAGGGTAAAATTCTAGCAAGGGATGGATCTGAACCTTTCAGACAAGTCACAGCTCCTTGGACCAACAATGCCATTTAAACAAATAAGGCTGCTAGTCATCTCTCCTAGACTGAGACCTGGCTTAATAAGAAGAGAAAGGAAAAGAACCAGGTTAAAAGGGAAGAAAGAGCCAATGATTCAACTCAATGTCTCTCTCTCTCTCTCCCTCTCTCTCTCTCTCTCTCTCTCTCTCTCTCTCTCTGTGTGTGTGTGTGTGTGTGTGTGTGTTGGGAGGGTGTAGTGCTGGAGGGTAGGATTAGTATGTATCAGGAGATTAGAATGCTGATGACAGATTTTTCCAAATGACCTTCCTTTAGACTACTGCAGTAGAGTCCTTGTTCTGTAGGATATGAGTTCCAATCCTGCCTCAGATACTAGATGTGTGACCTAGAGCAAGTTATTGTCCTCTTCTGTAAAATGAACTGAAAAAAGGAAATTGCAAACCATTTCAGCATCTTTATCAAAAAAACATTTTAAATGGGGTCTTGGAGAATTGGACATGATTGTAACACCACAACAAAATCTTGTTGCTTGATAGGATTTGGAGCTGGAAGATACTCTAAAGAACTGCAAAACATTTGGGGAACTCATTTCACATGATCCTGGGCTAGAAAACTCTGTCTAAGAGATTCAAGATAGTCTAGATTTGACTTTGCTTCTAAAGACCCCAGGGATTTTCTCTGCCTCAGTTTTTGCCCACATGTGAAATAGAAATAGCCCCATTCTTCCAAACTTAAGTCCTACCCTTTCCTTGTATCCCCAGCTGCCAAAAGTAAAATGTGGCTTAGATTTGATGGAATAAAATGTAGCATAGCTGCATAGGAGTGTCCCCATTCAGCATGTGCTGAAATGTTTCATTGATGGAAGCAAAAAGAGAGTATGAGGCATAAGGAGAAATCTGAAACTGCAGAGTCCAGGGAAACCAGGCAACAGAGGAGAAGTTGTCAGACTACAGAAAACACAAGGAGCAGAGGAGGAAAAAATGGAGAAGGAAAAGAATCAAATGCAGATTTAGAGGAGAGTCAGCTAGCAAGGAAACTAGACTTTCAGGAAAAACAGCTTGGGAAAGAAAGAGAGGCTAACCGAAGAGAAGTCAAAGAAAAAAACAGTCAAGAGAAATGAGGTGACACAAAGATAAAAGAGAGAGGATGGGTTAGTTTTTAGTTTTTAAAAGCAAGCAAAAAACAATTGACAAATTACTAGTCAATATAGGGACTCACCCTGGTTATAGAATGTGCTTTTTCATCTCAGAGAATATTTGAAAGAGAAATTGTTACACAAATTAGAGTAAATTAAAAAGAAATAGGGCCATACTTGAAAGAAGCTAAGCATAATACCAGTGGGATTTCTATAAAAAAATTTTAAATGAGACCTTTTTACCCCCAACCTCCAGGACAGTGTATTTCTTCAGGATGCTCACTGCCTTCAGACATATCATTCTTATAAATTCAGTAATTCTGTATAGAGTTACTGAGATGTTTCCAATTATATTATTTTCCATGCTGAGAAGTACCAAAAATATACCAAATCTAAATTAATATTCAGAACTATACCAGCTACTGAGTAAGAGCAATTGAAATAGAATTAGACGTTGGCAAAACCAGGGATTGACTTAATTGGTATGTTGATTAGATGTGTGGTCCTGGGTAAGTTGCTCTCTGTGCCTCAGTTTTCTTATCTGGAAAATGAGAATGTTAATGTTTGCACAGGTAAATCCATAGCATTGTTGTGAAGAAAGTACTCTGTAAAATTATATTCCAAAGAAATACATTATTATTATTATTATTACTCTTGAGAGAACGGATGATAGATTTAGAGTTGGAAAGGACTTGACAGGTCACTTTATCTAACTTAATCATTGATTTTATGATACTGGGTCTCCTTCACTCACCTAGGCTGGAAATCCAGCCACTACTCATGGACAGAGCCTAATATTGATTGGCAGGGAAACTAAGATTTATTCAATTTTTCTAACCTGGGTAAGTTTACTTCTCAATAGGCAGGCTAATATCTCTTCACCATGAGGCAGAAAGGTGATGCTGTGACTAGAGAAAATTAGAACTTCAATTAGGAAAATCTGAGTTTGAATATAACTTTATGTTCACTATCTATGTAAACCTGGGTAAGTCACTTAACCTCAATTTGCCCCAGTTTCATCAACTGTAGAGTCTGGATGGAACCACTTTTCAGGGCTGTTGTGAGGATCAAATGAGATAATATTTGTAAAATATGCTATATAAAATAGTAGCTATTAATATTATTTCTTCTTCTCCATCTCATTTCTCCTCCTCCTTTTTATTCTTTTCTTTTTCTTCTCCTCCCCTCCTTCTCCCTCCCCCTCATCCTCTTCCTCTTCCTTCTTCTCTTCCTCCTTCTCTTCTTCTTCTTCTTCTTCTTCTTCTTCTTCTTCTTCTTCTTCTTCTCCTCCTCCTCCTCCTCCTCTCCTCTTCCTCCTCCTTCTTGACAATTTGCTAGACCTTCCATATAGTCTTCCTATACCCTACTGAGTAAAGAAAATTTTTTTCAATCTAAGCCAAATCCCCATGAGGTTATTTATTTATTCTGCTTCCCTTTTATAATTGTAGAGTATCAGCCTTCTAATAGGATATAATCCAAGGACCAGAATTGCCATAGGGTGCATCACCTGAATGCTTCCCACTAGGTGATATTTTTTCTGTCAGCCTCAGGAACTCATGAGAAATTAAAACATAGCTGGTTTGTCATCTGCATCAAGTAGGAGAATGCCCCCGCCACCAAAACCATGCCTTTTTGAAGTGCTAAAGAAAACACTTCTCCTAGATGTCAGACTAGGCTCCTTGAAAGCAGGATCCATGTATAAAATAATATTGTATCCTGCATATGACAATTATGTTTCTTTGTATACACTCTTTTTCCATGAATCATTCAATGTTTATTTAAATTCAATGTTTCTTTCTCTAAAGCAATGGAGTGGGGATAGGAACCCTTCCCTTTTGATGCTTATATGTAAAGCAAGCTTATAATAACATTATTAGGTAAATAAATTCACCTCAATTCACCAAGCCCCTTCTATGTCTCAGGTACTGTGCTGGGATCTTATAATTCTAAGATAAAAATGAAACAGTTTCTGCCTTCAAATTGTTTACATTTCGTTGGAGGAAACAGCATTTTCATGCAAATTTAAATACAAAAGACATGCAAGTTACTTTGCAGCAGGAGGTTAACAAGAAAACAGAGATTCTGAAGGGTATCATGGAAGGGTAAGGTAAATGGAATGAACCTAGGATGAATAAATATTAAGGATTGGGGAATAGTGGATATGGGAGGGAACTTCGATCTAGCCATCTTATAACTCAGAATCAGAATGATCGGGCTTTGCTGTTTTTGCTTTTGTCACTGAGGACACATACATTTGTCTCTGGAAACCCTAAATAGCCTAGCATTTCAGCTCAGAGGGCAACATTATTTGTATATACGTTTTTGGAATTCTTCTCACTTCTTCCACTGATACGAGCTGTGTGGCCTTGGATTCTGTGTTACCTGACCAATGGAGTCACTTGCAGAAGGGTTGGGTTGACACCCATCTATTTCTTATTTAGATGAAGTGAGAAGCTATACTTTTGGAGAGCATGCTGGTAGTGTTTTTGATCATCACTATTTATTATTTATAGAGTGCTGTTGTTTTACAGGGGGGACTGCATGGAACACACACACCAGACAAGGCTTTCCCCCAAGGAGCTGAAAATGGAATTCAGATGGTCATGGTACATCAGATAACAATAAAGCTGGGTTTTGGGGGGGTGTAGGGGGGGCAGACACAGTTAGCAATGAGATCAGCTTTGGAATGCTCTGCTAGAGGAAAACTTTGAAAGGAAAGGATATGGGGGAGGGAGGGTGTTGCTTGGCAAAGAGGGATCAGGACATGGTTCCAGGTGTAGGAAGCTTCTTGAATGCCCAGCAACAAGGGAGAAAATGAAGTGGATGCAGAAGTTGAACCCAAAAAGCTGTGCCAAGATCATATCAATGACCTAAATGAATTGGGAAGGGGAAAGGACCTAAAATGAATTGGGAAGGGGAAAGGACCCAATGGCTGAAATCCTGCATGTCAGTGTCTCTACTCTTCTGCTACAGACCAAAGCAATATGCCATGCTTGGTTAAACAAAGTGGCTTCACATTATCATGTGCCTGCCTTGTTCAAGATGGGAGTGTAAAGTTATATTACATCTGTACTCGTTTTTAATCTTCTTTGGGCTTTGTTTGTTCAAGTTAATGAAAATGATGTGCTATTGTTAGAAATTTCTGCCAGAAAAAAGTTTCACCAGAGACTTCAAAAATGTTTTTGGGATTCTGCCCAGTTTCATGTGGTTTTACTTTTCTCCTCTTCTTCGTCTTCTTCCTCCTTTGCTCCTTCCTCTCTCCTTCAACTCCCTCTTCTGTGCCAAACTCTTTGCTGATATTGATTGATTAATATAATGTGACTAAAAGGACATTTGTACAGAATAGAGCTAAGTAAGCATAACTTCATGCAAAAGTTGCTTTGAAATTAGCTAAGGAGATCCTGGAAAAATCTAAGGAATGAAAACACATAGTGACTTTTGTTAATCAAGAAACTGAATTGTCTCTGCTTCTCATAGTTAATAGAGATGGAAACTGGACCTATTACTCTCCTATCAGTCAAAGCAGGCAAAAACTTCCTCTGAAATTTATATTCTTAGAGAACTGAGACATCTGAGAAGTTATGGACTTGCTTGGGATCACATATCCAGTTAGTGTCAAAGGTAACATTTGATCCTAGATCTCCCTGATTAAGATCAACCATGTTGTTATTGTTATTCAACTGTTTCAGTTGTGTCTGACTCTTTGTGACCCTATTTGGTTTTCTTGACAATGGTAGTGGAGTGGTTTTCCATTTCTTTCTTCAGATCATTTTACAGATGAGGAAAATGAGCTAAACAGTATTATATAACTTACCCAGGGTCACACTTCTAGTATCTGAGGCGAGATTTAAATTCAGGTCTTCCTCACTCCAGGTCAATACTTTATACACTATACTACCTTAGCTGCCTCCCTAAAACCAATAACTATCTATGGTCTACCATGTTATCTCTCATTGGCAGCTAGGTGGCACAGTGGATAGAGTACTGGCCTTGGAGACAGGAAAACAGGAGTTCTAATGCAGCCTCAGACATTTGAGTCTTACTAGCTGTGTAACCTTGGGCAGGTCACTGAACCCTAAGTGCTTCACATCCAGGGTCATCTCTAGTTGTCCTGATTGATATCTGGCCACTGGACCCAAATGGCTCTGGAGGAGAAAGTGAGGTTGGTGACTTAGCACAGCAGCCCCTCACTCAAATGCAATTCACATGCTTATCATGGCATCACCTCCCTGATGATGAGGTCTTCTTTAAAAATGAAGGACAAACATTATTAGTAGTTTCTCCAATAGACTATACATTCTGCCAAAATAGGGAAGCACTTTCTCTGGAAGTTATAGTCTTAGACTAGTCTAGGACACTGAAGAGTTGAGAACTTGTTTAGGGTCAAACATCCAGTTAGTGTCTGAGGCAAAATGTTAATCTAGGGGTCCCAGATCAACCATCTATGATCTATCATGCTACCTTTCATCATAATTAGCAGTGTGTCCAATTGATTACATATTGGTAATATCCTATAGTAAGGGAGTATGTTACTAATTACTATAAAAGACAGTTATGGATTTCAAATTCCTCATCAACTTACCTTACTGCCAAAGACTGTGATGTGCTTACATGGTCGGTATTCAAATTCTGACAAATGAATTTACTTTCCTGAAACTGAATTAGACTAAATTTAAATTCTCCTTATCAGAATCCCTCTGATCTTTTTTGCATCTCATTATTGAACCCATAACCTATATAATACAATATTAAAATCTCCTTTTGGTTTTGCTTTTCAAAACTCTCCACCATTTGGCCCCAACCTACTTTTTTGTATTATCCTGTGTTTCTTGTCATCTAATTAAAATGAGGATTGTTATATTCATTATTATTGTTTTCCGATCACCAAGATATTGATATATACTAAGTAATAAATACCTGTTCCTTGAGAAATCTTCTAGTCAACTCAAATTACATGGATATTTATTGTCTCCAGGAGGTGCCTTGCAACTTTCTGTTTTCAAGCTTTTGCTCACTTCTCATGATTCTGTCTATCTGCAGTTTTGATGTTTCTCTCATCTGGCAAATCTATTTATCCCCAAAGCACATAAGAATTGGTTGTAGGACACTTAAAAAAGAGATAACCAAGGATGAATAAGAAAACTCTCATAAGTATAGGAAGTATTGTCATATAAAAAAGGGATTAGATTTATTGTATTTGAGACTAACAGCAATACACTAAAGTCACAGAGATGACTGCATTGATATTAGGAAAAACTTCAGAATAATTGGTGCTTTCTTAAATGTGATAGATTTTCTTGGTAGTAGTGAGTTTCCCATCACTTGAGTCCTTCAAGTGAAGACTGATTAATCAGCTGTCATAGATAGTAAGAATTGACTTTTATAAAGCAAAATATACAACATCCCATTAGTTCACTTGAATTTCAACAATGACCCTGAGTGGTAGGTATTACAGATTTTTTTTTACTACCTTCAGAAGAAGAAACTGAAACTTAAAGAGACGAAGTGATTGGTATGATTTTGGGAATTCATTTGATCTCCCTCAACTTTTGTTTCCTCCTCTGTGGAGGTCACACATGAGAGGCGGTTTGTTTAGTGGATAGAGCATTGGACCTGGAATCAGTAAGACTCATCTTCATGAGTTCAAATCTAGCCTCCAACATTTACTAGGGGTGTCTCATTGAGCAAGTCATTAAACGCTGTTTGCTTCAGTTTCTTCATCTGTAAAATGAACAGGAGAAAGAAATGACAGAAATTTCTCTAGTATTTTTGTCAAGAAAACATCAAAGGGGTAAGGAAAAGTTGGTCACAAATTAGGTGTCTGATCATTTCTCATCTATAAAGTGGCTTGAACTCTATGGTTTCCAAGTTGACATCCAGCTCTAGGTCTAAGGCCCGTTTCTGGTGGTCCTCTGATTTCCCTGTCTCCAAATGCCTTTCAGACATTTTGAACTAGAGACTCAGAAGACATCTTAAACTTTATATGTCCAAAATGGAAGAGTCAGAAGTAGAATCCCAAACCAGATATTATGGTCCAGTGCTCCTGCCACTATCTATTATATAAATGGGAATATTGTTCAGGTCCATAGATGGGACTAAATGATGCTTGAGGTCCTTTCAAAAGTTAGGGCAGCTAGGTGGTACAGTGGATAGAGCACCAGCCCTGGAGTCAGGTGGACCTGAGTTCAAATCTGATCTCAGACACTTAATAATTACCTAGCTCTGTGACCCTGGGCAAGTCACTTAACCCCACTGCCTTGCCAAAAAATTAAAAAAAAATCAAAGACACTAGGATTCTTTGCTACTTCTTCTACCCTGACTATCCCAACCCCAACTCCTTGTACTTTGATAGTTTTTCTGCCTATAACAAACATGTGGGAGCTGATTATCTGATGGCTTCCACTTTCTTCTTTTCATGTTTGTTGTCTTCCTGGTTAAATGAGAGCAAGAACCTCTCAGAGCACCCACCAACAAACATGAAAATCTCAATATACACAGAAAAAGATGATTGTATATAAAAATATGGTTATATTATGTACAGTTTGTTCAAGTGTATTCTTGTATCTCTCCCAATACTTGGCTTGCATATTGTAGACTCACAAAAAATGTTGATTTTCCTTGACCTCTTTGCACCCTTTTATACTGTTGTTTGCCTACACCTCCTTCTCCTCTCCAGGTTTTTGGGGATTCAAATCTCTCCTGATTCTCCTCCTTCCTGTCTGACCAGTCTTTCACTGTCTCTTTCGCTGATTTAGCTTCCAGACCAATGCTTCCACCCATAGATATTCCTCAGAGTTCTACCTTGGGCCCTCTTCTCTTCTCCCTGTGTACTACCTCAGTCAGTGATTTCATGAAATCCCATGGATTTAAGTACCATCTCTGTGTTGATGATTCTCATAACTACTTAATCTGCCCCAATCTCATAGTTGAACTCTGTCAACCTTCCATCTCCAACTTTCTTTCAGATATCTCAAACTAAATGTTCAGCAGACATTTTAAATTCAATGTGTTCAAAAATGGAACTAATATTTCTTCCTAAATACTATCTACTCTCCTACCTTTCCAATTCTCCATTTCCCAGTACCCCAGGCTCAAACCCTCAGAGTCATCTTGGATTTTGAATATGCCCCACTTTCTCCTCTGACACTTCAGTCATTCTAGCACAGATCCTCATCTCCTCATGGCTGTTTATTAACAAAAACCGTTTATGAGTCTGCCTGCTTTAAGTCTCTTCCTACTTGTATTTATTTTCCATTTAGACGATAATGTGATTTTCCTAAAATTCAGTTCTGGCCATGTAACCCCACTGCTGAATAAATTCTAGTGACTTCCTCTTGCTTCTAGTAGTCAATAGAAAATGCTCTGGCATTCAAAGTCCTTTATAACCTAATCACCTTCTACCTTTCCAGTCTTCTTGCCCATTACTTCCTAACATATAGTCTTCAGTCTAGTGGTGTTCACCTCCTAATTGTTCCTCCATCTCTCCACTCCACTCCAGGGATTTTCACTGATTGCTCCTCTTGCCTAGTATACTTTTTCTCTTCTGCTCTGACTATTGACCTCCTTGGCTTCTTTTAATACTCTATAAAAATAGACAAAAATGAGGAAGACCTGGATTCAAGATCTGCTTCTAAAACATGCTGGCTATGTGACCATGGGCGAGTCACGACTTCTTGGTGCTGCAGACCACTATCTAAAATTATGAATTGCAGAATAGTTACCAATCTGCATTTATAGTGGGAAAGAGTTTAATAAGTGGGAGTTCCTAGATCACTGAAATCAAGCATTAAGAATAAATCTGGGTGTGTCTAGGTGGCGCAGTGGATAGAGCACTGGCCCTGGAGTCAGGTGACAAATAGGAAGAATTATTCAACCTTATCCAGAAAGTAAGTAGTAAACTGAATATTCTAAAGATGTTGGTTCCCCCCTCTCCCATTCTCACAGGGCTCCATTAAGAGATAAGTAACGGGGTGGCTAGGTGGTACAGTGGATAGAGCGCCGGCCCTGGAGTCAGTACTACCTGAGTTCAAATCCGGCCTCAGACACTAATTACCTAGCTCTGTGGCCTTGGGCAAGCCACTTAACTCCATTTGCCTTGCAAAAACCTAAAAAAAAAAAAGAATAAATCTGTCCATGTTTCCTGGAATTTTCTAGTCTTTTCCAAATCATATTATGTACATTCTAGTTTTTTCTTCTTTCCTACAGAGTTTGGGCTCTTGTACTTTGACTCTGGTAATAAGATTCTATCTTCTCTGGCCTGGACATATCCAAACTAGGCTGCTACGTTTATACTATTCATGATAGACACATGCTTTCTATTTCTGGATGCCCTAGAATTAGATTTGCTAGATGGTGCAGTGGATAGAGCACTGAACCTGGAGTCAAGAGAACCTGAATTCAAATGCAGCCTCAGACACTTACTAGCTTGGGAAAGTCACTTAGCTCTGATTGCCTTGCATCCAGGGTCATCTCCAGTTAACCTGATCCATATCTGGCCACTGAACCCAGAGGACTTCAGAGGAGAAAGTGAGGCTGGTGACTTGGCACAGCACCTCTCACTCAAATTCAGTTCATGTGCTTGTCATGACATCACCTCCCCTGATGGGATCAATATGACACCAATAATAGAAAACTTGTCTTGGACCTGGGTTCAAGTGCTGCTTCTGACATATTGGTTCTGTGTCTCTAGATAAATCAATTAATCTTTGTGTTCTTGGAAACTCTCTAAGATTCTGAGTTATAGACAAGGGTATTGATTAATGTTGTTGGAGGAAATTTCCCTCTAGGGAGTTCTTTTCACCAATGAAATCACTGATGCAGTTAAAGTAATCCAGGTCATTTGTAACACTAAATATTTTTGAATTGACACTCTAGAGTACCTTTAGTAAATGGACTAACACAAAATAATAAGATAAAAGTTAAGAAAAGATTAGATTAGAATTGAGTCTGGAACTCAAGTCTTATAATTATGATGAAAACAATTCAAAAATATGCTTTTGTTTTCTATGTTTTCTTGAACTTCTACTTTTCTTTTTTTCTCTATGTACTAAGAAAAACTGTGGAACTGAAAGCCAAACTGTCATAGTGTATTGAATACTATATGCAAGACTCAGGGGGCTTGGATTTAAATGTCATTTCTCTCCTTTACAATCTCTGTGATCTTGGAAAAGTCACCTACTGTCTTGGACCTCAGTAAAGATTACAGTAAATTGAAGAGGCTGGAAGTAATGATTGTTAAACCCTATTAAGAAGAAATTTTTGTCTCAGTCACAAAAAATTATAAAATTTAAATAATTAAATTCAGAAACATAAAATTGCATTTCTTCTGAATAGTATTTAAAATATGGGACTTGTTTTGTGGTATCATCTGTTTGGTAACATTAGCTATTAGACCACTTTGAAAACAAGCATGGGAACAGTACAACACAAATTCTAAAGTAGAAAAACCTTGAATGATCCTGAAGTATGTGATTTCTACACTAATATCACCAAATGAATTCCTTTCCATAGCTAATCATACATTTCTTTAGAGCAAGAAGAGATTATAGAGATTCTATCTACTGTGCCACCTAACTGCCCTCCTTCTTGGGCTTCCTCCCCACCCCCTGGCCACATACTCTTTTTTTTGGTCAATTAGTTATTTCTGACCTTTTTTGATTCCAAAGATACTAGATGGCAAAGATGGTAATGATATTAGAGTGGCTTATCATTTTTTTTCTCTGGATCATTTTCCATATAAGGAAACTGAAGAAACAGGGTTGAGTGACTTTTCTAGGGTCATACACTACGAGTAAGTATAGGAGTCTTCCTGACTCTAGTCCTAGCTATTAGTCCACGCTCCACTTTAGCAGTCCTGAAGTCAAGGGAATCTTCCTTTGAAAACTAGCTTTGTAATCTTTGGCTATTTTCTTATTGAGAAATTGCATGTGTTTTTTTTTTATATTTGAGTTTCATATCTATCTATCTGATGGGTATATATATATATATATATTTATATACACACATGTACATTTATACATTCATATACACATACAATATTAGATATTGAACAGAGAAACTTGCTATAAAGATTTTTCCCCAGTCAATTATTTTCTTTCTAATTTTAAATTGCATTTATTTTATATCTTCAGAAACTTTTCAATTGTATTAAATAAAAATTATCCTTTTGGCCCTCTTTTGATGAAGAACTCTTTCCTTATCCATAATTATGAAATTTATCTTCCTGTGAGCTCCTCTAATTTGTTTATGATGTGACCTTTTATTATCAGATCATGTACCTATTTTCACTTATTATGGGATCTAAGATCTGATCTAAATCAAGTTTCTGACAGACTACTTTCCAATATTTCTAGTAGTTTTTATGAAGGGGAGTTCTTAATCCATGAATTGTGGTCATTTAGATTTATTTAATATTTCTTTACTACAAATTATTATGAAATTGATTTTTCTGTGGATTTATTTTTTATTCTTTAACAAAAAATTTTGATGATTATGGCATTTTTTGAGATCTGGTACTACTTCCATCTTAGTTCAGGTCCTAATCACCTCTGCCCTTGACTATTTCAATAGTCTCTTTAATGGTTGTCTTGCCTCAAGTTCCTCCCCATTCTAGTCTACTTTATGCATGCTATAAAATAATTTTATTTATTTATTTATTTATTGCAAGGCAATGGAGGTAAATGGCTTGCCCAAGGCCACACAGCTAGGTAATTATTAAGTGTGTGAGGCTGGATTTGAACTCAGGTACTACTGACTCCAGGGCTGGTGCTCTATCCACTATGCCACTTAGCTGCCCCTTAAAAGTAATTTTAAACTCATCTTTCAGCATAGGACTTCCCTCTTTTCAACTCCGATAGCCTCTTATTACCTCTAGAATAAATCATAAATCCTTCTCTTAAACTATTGAAGCCCCACAAACCCTAATCCCATCCTATTTTTCCAGTCTCATTGAATATTATTTCTGTTTTTGTACTCTATGATTCAGCCAAGTGACATCAACTGTCTTAATCCTTATCTGAAATGCAATATTTATTTCTGGGTGCTCCATTTTAGGATGAAAAAGAATGAGTAAAACAGTGAGTAAGAAGGTGAAAAGACTGAAAACTTTAACATATAATCATAGGATTGACATAGGAAAATCTTGACATATAGAGTCAGAATCACAGGGAGCCAAGGGCCACCTTGTAATGAATCAATTACAAATAAAAGGTGCTGCTATAATCATGGATATTTGCTAATTTAAACAGTGATCTCCCTGCTCATAATTTGCTGTTTTCCTGAATATCTAGCTGGTATATAACAAGATCTAAATTTAAAATAAAAGACTTATAATAAATTCTTTGGTGGCAGAATTGAAGACTTAAGGTAGAACTTTCAGAGTGGTCAAAAATAAGAGTCTACAAATAAGGACTATATTAAGATAGAATTGACTATTCTAGTGGGTTAGGGAATTCTCTCTTGCCAGGTCTTCAAATGGAGACTGGGTACCCCTTGTTGGGGAGATTGTGGACAAAATTTTTAGTCAAGTAGAAATTAGAACTTCTGACCCTGAGATTATTCAACCATACCTGACCACATACTTTATTAAGCATTTGCTTCTTTTATCCAATCATAAATATGGAGTTAAGTTTTTACAAGTACTAAAGCATCTTACCCCAGGGCTGGAATAAAGTTTGAAGAAGGGTCTTGATGGAATTTTAACATTTTTATAGGTACTTCTTTAATAAGATCATGTAGCATTAAACAAAAGACTTCTCTGTGATTCTGATTCCATTTTAAATATGGATATATATATATATTCATTTAATTCTTAATATGAGAACAGTTTAGGTTGTCTCTTGTGCATTTGTATTTGCTTGCCGATAGAGTCACCACTTACTATGTGACCTTGGGCAAGTCTCCTCACCTGTTTGCCTCTGTTTCCTCATTTGTATGATGAGCTGGAGAAGGAAACGGCAAACCGTTTTAGTGCTCTGTCAAGAAAACCCCAAATAGACTCATGAAGAGTCAGACAAGAACAAAATGTCTAAACAACACCAAGTAGATGGAATGTAGGGAAACATTGACCTAAAAGATCTGTTGACCAGTTATGTTGACACAATGTGTCTGTGTGTGTGTGTGTGTGTGTGTGTGTGTGTGTGTGTGTGTGTGTTTCCAGTGTACCCATTTCTGTATTATGGCTAACTTCTTTATTTTAGAACACTACTATCTAGGGATCCCCAATTATGTCATCTTTACCATTCAACCAGATTAGAATTTGGGGATTCACTCATAATATTCATTCTCAAAGGAGTTGATGGGAAAAGCTGTTGCAGAGCAGGTAAAAGCTGAAGAAATCACCTAGTCCTTGGGTCTGTTAACCAAGGTATAGGGACTATTTTTTATGTATATGTTTTAGGCCCTTAGCCCTTTGGGTAGCCATATCCTAGATCATAATTAAGAATCTCTATAAGCACTGGGTTTGCAAAAACTGTATCCCTCCATTTGGAGTTGGTATATAAGAGCATACTGAGAAGAGAATCATATTTCCCTTAAGCACTGTGTGCTAGTGGGCATGAATGACTGATACCATATTTTGGGATGGTTGGATAGTTCCATGATAAATGTAGCTGCCTTAGTTGTAGTCACAACAGATTGTTTCACATATGAAAGGTAGAGCATTACCTTTGTTTTTCAAAACTTCCCATGGGGGATACAAAGAGTTCCATGGCTCATTTTCCTCATTTTGATGAATTGATAGGTTGCTTTGAGCAAGCAGCCATAGCAAGATCACAAAGTAACAGAGAACCTTGGATAATAAAAGAGTACTTTTATAGGGATTAAAGATTTATAAGTGTTTGGCCTCAGTCACAACAGGCAGAATTCCTATAAACCTCAGTCACATTTGAGAAGTCATTTGGAATGTGACAGGTAATTGAACCTAGAAATCCAGGTATTCATAACCTATGGGATTTTTCTAACCTACTAATCAGCTGCAATTGACAAAAGCCCATTGAAAACTTATATCAGTTTTGTTTAATGTCTTTCCCATCCTCCCAGATTTAATATAACTAGTCCTTGTAATCTAGTTGATTTGACTCATATCATCAACAACCAAATGGGGATTTATTTTTCCCCCTAGTGGGAGGTAGTTAAACTCAGTTTTGTTCATTTCCCATCAAACCTTCTAATGATACTATTTGCTTGCCTATGGGTTGACAACTTTTGGACCCTTTGCTGTAATTTGTCATTTCTATAAGGGTTACCTCAATATTAGAGACCACTAATATAATCCCATCCCCTCATTTTATAGTTGAGAAAACTGAGGCCTATAAAGATTTAATGTGACATATGTAGCTAATGGCAGAACCCTTGATTAAAATATAGAGCTGACTCTCAGGTTATTTCCAGATGTATAAGAAATGACTCCATATAGTTCTTTTTTTTTTCAATTTTTTTGCAAGGCAATGGGAGTGGCTTGCCCAAGGCCAAACAGCTAGGTAATTAAGTGTCTGAGGTAGGATTTGAACTCAGGTCTACCTGACTCCAGGGCCAGTGCTCTATCCACTGTGCCACCTAGCTCCCTGACTCCATATAGTTCTAAAGGATGAATTCCAAAACTATTTTGAACAATTGCAACTTTATTGGGGAAAATTGTTAGAGGAACCTGTTTATTAAAAAAAATCAGTCTCAATTTAATAGTCCATGGATAACATTGTACAATTGAATTACCAAAGTATTGAGGGAATGCATGAAGGGATCAGAAAAGGAATATGAGAGAAGGAGGTATATTGAGTCAAGGGAGTGATGGGCATCATGCAGTGGAAAGAACACAGGTTCTAAAAAATGAGGACCTGGGGAGAAAACCTACCTCTGGATTAAGACTAATAAACCACTTCTCCAAGTTCCAGTTTTCTCTTCTCTAAAAGAAAGGTAATAGACCATATGGGTGCTGAGGTTTCTTCTAGCTCTTTGGTAGGGGGAAAAAAAACAAAAACAAATTATGAGGACATATGGGGAGACCAAAGTCTTACCAATAAGCAATGAGGCAAGATAGGTAGGGACATCAATGAATAGAGAGCTTTGAATGCTAATTTGACTAATTCATTTTATCAATGAATTACTTCAGATTTAATCAAACAGATCACAAAGATTACAGTTTTCTTGAATAGAACTCAAAATGTTTGGGCAGATTTTTTCCACTGGCTGCTGAATGGCTCAGGATTACAAGGAACCCTGGTGACTAAAAGAAGCAGAATTTGCTGTTTTGTCTAGTTTCATTCTGTTAATTTTTGGAGTACTTTGTTTATTGGAATGCTTATCAACAGAAAAAGAATTCCTCAGATTCTTCAGTTAGTCACCTCCCACTCCAATTACTTTACTACTATCTCAAGTATCCTTAGTCCTTAAGTGTTCCTTACAACCTAAGAATTAGTGCCTAAGTATTCCTTAATAGGGATAGAGAGAGGTATAGTGAATAGAGTGCTGGGTCTGAAGTCAGAAAGATTCATCTTTATGCCTTTAAATCTGGACTCGGACACTTATTAGCAATGTGATCCTAGGCAAATCATTTTCAGTTTGTTTGCCTTAGTTTTCTCATCTTTTGAATTAACTGGAGAAGGAAATGGCAACCCATTTCAATATCTTTTCTAAGAAAACCCAAATGGGGGTCACAAAGTGCTGGACACAACTGAATACATTTTCTTAGTACTTGAGCTTCCTTCAAGGATTAATTAAGGTATTCTTTTCCCATATGGAACTTTTCCTTTTTCCCAAACCCTAAGGTTGCTAGTACACTTCTCTCCTCAAGTTACTTTAAGCTTACTTTGAATGTAAATTAGTTAGAATGTAAGAGGGAGAGGAGTGGTCTTTGTTTTGTCTTTGCATCCCCAGTGCCTAATTGAGAGTAGGATACTTGCATCTAAAAGTCAGATGCAAGGCTGGTTGAAATGAATTGAAATGGAGTTTTCCTCCCCTTGAAATGTAAGGTCTCATTTCTCCACAGATATACTTTATTTTGATCCAGTCTTTGAAGACATTGTAAAAATCAATATCATCTTTATGGTTCAGAAAAACAAACTAAGAAAAAACAGGTATTGTGAAGACTAAGGACAAAGGTGAAGGACATATAAGGGCATCATTTTATTTTTCCTCTGATTCTCATCTGTTCTTGATTCAAATGGATTGGAAATTATCAGAGGTTACTTGGGATTTTACTGTATTCACAAATGTTAAACTGACTTTGAAAAACATTGTTGATCCTTTTCCATCTTTCTTTCATCAGATGTAATTTTCTGGGATCCTGGGACCTTGAGGCAAGAGTTCCATGGAAAATTAACTATTCTTAACAGGGACTCTCTTGTTTTTAGTTGAATGCTGTGTATGTTGGAATAATCAAAAAGGCATACTTATTTAAGTTAGTTTGGTTATTATTTTACCTCCATCTATTACTAGCTATAGGCAAGTTAGGCAACCACTTTGATCTTAATTTTGTCATCTGAAATTTGAATAATAGAAACTTTAGCATCTATCTGTTGTAATTCAAATGAGATAATTCATATAAAGAACTTTGAAAACCTTGATGGACACTATAAATGGTGATGATGATGTTGATGATGATAACCAATTGGATTACAACAAAAAAAAATTTGATTTGTAACCTTTCAAAAAGTAAAAGATCCCTTTCTACCTTTTAAAATTAGTTTATGACCTGAGGGGGATGCAAAGGACTTGAATTCTTTCTCTAATTATATAAATTAGCTAGCTCCCAAGTGCTTAATCTTGGGCCAAGATGGAAAATTGAATTATTATTCAAGAGCATCCTTTTAACCTTATTATTTACATCTCTCTGATTTCTTAGTTTCCTTTCTGCTTTTTCCTTCTCTCTGGTGTAATGTCATTTTTCATGAATGAGTACAAGAATTTTTGTTTCTTATTCTGCTTTTCCATATGTTATATAACTCACATCAGCATGCTCAAAAGCAATCTTATATTCAAAAATTTGTCTAAACTCCTATACTCTGTAGTGTTAGATATCAGTGTTAGAGAGACAGAGGTCATACGTTGATAGCATTTTAATATAGATCCAACCTTTTTTTTAGCTTTCTGGGGATGTATTTTTCAAGATCTTTCCTTAAAAGTCCTTTTATTTTTTATTTTATTATGTTTAACACTTTTATTGATGATGACATGTATAGCCAGTACTGTTATACAAATGAGATCATGCAAAGTGCAGACTATGTGGTTTATTTTAAAAAATCTATTTAATATTTTTTCTCAATTATCTCTTAAAACTATACACACACACACACACACACACACACACATATATATAGATATATACGCATATAAATTTCTCCCAATTAGATCTCAATAAATGTTCTTATAAATTTGACTCAGTTCTCTATTTGAGAAATAAGACTTTTATAAGAGAAATTTGCTGTAACTTTTTTTCCATTCTATTTTTCCATTTATCTTACTCTTTCCTCTCACCCTGTCCATTTCTAAAAGTGTTTTGCTTCTGACTACTGCCTCTTCCAATCTATCCTCCTTTCAATCAGCACTACCTCTCAAACCCTTTTCCTTCTATTTCCCTTGAGGTTGGGATAGGTTTCTATATCTGCCTATTCTGATGAAAGTAAGTTTCAAATACCACCATTATCTCCCTTTGCCTTCCCTGTAAAAGTTCTTTTATGTAAGATAATTTAGCCCTAGTGTAGCTAGATGGCCCAGTAGATAGAGCACTGGTCTTGAATTCAGGACAATGGGAGTTTGAATCCAGCCTCAGACACTTGCCACTTACTGGCTGTGTGACCTTGGGCAAGTCTCTTAACCCTGATTGCCTCACATCCTGTGCTATCTCCAGTCATTCTGATTCCTATCTAGCCACTGGACCCAGGTGACTCTGGATAAGAAAGTGAGCCTGGTGACTTAGCATAGCATCCCCCTCAACTCAAATCTAATTTATTTCCCTGTCATGACATCACCTCCCTGATGTTGTGGTCTTCTTTGAGAATGAAGGACAAAAACAACAGCACTTTCTCTCTTCCCCTTCTCCCAGTGCATTCCTCTTCTCATCCCTTAATTTTATTTTTGTAGATATCTTCTTATCATATTCAATTCATTCCCTTCCCCCCATCTGTGCATATATTTTCCAAGGACCCCCAAAATAATAAAGTTCTTAGGATAAAATTCTTTAACAAATATCATCTTCCCATGCAGGAATGCAAAGTATTTAACTTTATTGAATCCATTTTGATCTCTTCCTACTGTTTACCTTTTCAGGTTTCTCTAGAATATTTTATATTGTATTTGAAAATAAAATTTTCAAGTCAACTCTAATCTTTTCATCAGGAATGTTTGAAAGTCCTCTATTTCATTGACTATCTATTTTTCCTCTAAAGTTTTGCTGGTGATTCTTGGTTGTAATCCTAGCTCCTTTGCCCTTTAGAATATCATATACCAAATCCTCTGATCCTTTAATACAGAAACTGCTAAATCTTGTTCTATCCTGAGTGTGAATCCATGATATTTGAATTGTTTCTTTCTGGTTACTTATATATCGTTTACTTGATCTAGGGATTCTGAAATTTGGCTATGATATTTTTGGAAGCTTCATTTTAGGATCTCTTTTAGAAGGTGATCAATGGATTCTTTCCACTTTTATTTTTTCCTTTGGTTCTAGAATAGGAAGGCAGTTTTCCTTGATAAGTTCTTGAAAGATGATATTTAGACTTTTTTTTGATCATGTCTTTGAGCAATTCAATAATGCTTAGCTAACTCTGGTGTGCTAGTGCTCCTCCTTACCTTACAGTACTACAACTCTGATCCATGTGTAAGCAATGCAACACCCCACCTCCACCCAATGCCAGCACCACACTATCCATATGTGGAACCATAGGTTACAGTAGATAGAGACGTTTTGAGTACTCTGGACAAGTTAATTTACTTCAGCAGTGTCCTTTCCAGGGTAGGTATACATCAACAATGAGGTTGACACCTATATCACCAGAGTTCACTAACTCAGTATTTGGGAAACTCTGAAACAAAGTATGGGAGAGAAGAGATATTAGACTAACTACCAAACTGAGGGGCTACAAAGCTGTTGTGCTGATCTCATTACCATGTGAAACCTGGGCAGTCTACCAGTGCCATGTCAGGGAACTGAATTGCTTCCTTTTAAAATGTCTTGGGAAATTCAGAAGATCACCTGGCAGAAGACATCAGACCCTGAGGTCCTGTCTTGAGTTAAACTGCCTAGCATTCCAACATTGCTATAGAGAGCTCAACTACAATGGACTGGTCATGTTGTTAGAATGTCAGAAATATACTTGCCAAAAAAACCATTTTTATGGAGAACCCACAAAGAAGTGCTTACAAGGGGGTCAGAAGAAGAGATACTGGGCACACCCTGAAGATTTCTTTTAAGAACTTTGTATAGTATGGGAGACACTGGCACAGGATTGCCTGGCATAGTGTGCTCTCATCAGTGAGAGTGCCTTCTATGAGGAAGGCAGAATTGAAACAGCTCAAAGGAAACAAGAGAATAGTAAATTTAGAATAAGCATTCAGGTGTTCATATGATCAATATGTTCCCAACCTGTGGTGTAATATTCCAAATTCATATTGTTCTGATCAGCCTCAGTGGAACATACTATAATTTGTCTCAAACATAGAGATGCCATTTTGGTCTTCTTTGGTAAGGAAAGACAAGAACCAACATGAACTCTTAAATTATCTCTCCTGGATTTATTTTCCAGGTCAGTTATTTCTCCAGTGAGATATTTCACATTACCTTTTCTATTTTTTCCATTTTTTTGCTGGTTCTATTGTTTTTGATGTCTCATGATTCCATTAGCATTGACTTATCCAATTTCTTTCTTTTTTTTTTTTGCTTCCCTTTTCATTGGACTAATTCTACTTTTTAAGGAGTTCTTTTCTCTGGAGGATTTTTGTGTCTCTTTTACCATTTAGGCTAGTCTGTTTTTTTTTTTAAGGTGTTATTTTCTTCAATGTTTTTTGGTGCCTCCTTTACTACACTACTGACTCTTTTTTCTGATTTTCTTTTATCCTTCTCATTTCTTTCCCCAATTTTTCCTTTACCTCTTTTATTTAATTTAAGAATTAAATTCTTCAGGGTCAAAGACCAATTCATATTGCCCTTGAGACTTTGTGTGTAGCAGTTTTTGATTTTGTTGTCTTCTAAGTTTGTGCTTTGATCTTCCTTGACAATAGTATCTTTCTATTTCTGAGTTCTTTTGCTGTTGTTGTTTGTTTATTTTTCCCAGTCTATTTGTTAACTTTTAATTTTTTGTTAAAGTTGAATTCTGTTCCCAGGGTGAAGGGGGCACTCTTCTAAGCTTTAGATCTTTTGTATAGCTCAGAGCTCTCAGAGCTAGTTATGGGAGAATCTGTAAGTTTTTAGTTCTTTTAAGATGGGATGATCTGAAGAGAGCTTGTTTAATATTCTCCTGGCTTATGCTCTGATATCCGAGCAACCACAAGCATTCTTTTCTTCTCTTGAATTGTGATCAGGGGTTCCTGCTCCCCTGTCTCTACAAGTTCTGTTATGCTAGTGCTCCTCCTCAACCTGGAACTGCTACCCAGTACCTTAACTCTGATCCATGTATAAGCAATGCAACAGAGTCCTCTACCCAATGCCAGAAAAAGGATTCCTGTTTCTTCCTCCCATATGTGGGTTGAGTGTTCAGGAAGCTATAGCTACTGTCCACAAGATCTACTACTGTCTTCTCATGGTGTTGTCTGTTCTGGACTGTGCTCCACACTTACTTTAGTGCAACAGACCTTTCCTGTCCTTCTAAGATGTCTGGAACTGCACAATTATTTTACCCTTTTCTTTTGTGGGATCTGCCACACCAGAATTTGTATTGAGGAATTATTTTAAGGATATTTGGAAGGAAATTTGGGAGAGGTTAGGTGAATTTCTGCCTCTTCTCTGACAATTTGGTTACATTTGAAAGTCCCTTTACAAAGATTTTCCTAATATTCAATGGATTAAACTTTTAAAAGACATCCTGGGCTGACTCTCTATATACACAAAGCACTATCACTATTTCCCACCTATACTAAAAAACATGTTTTGGCAAAAGTTGGTTAAATATTTCCATAAATAAGCAAAGGGCTTATTTATTGTCTGTCTAAAAGAAGAATTAATCTATAGTATAGGACAGGCTCCAAGAGTTATCTCTCCTGGATACAGTCACCACCTCAAAGGCACTTGGGACTGTGGGGTTGAAATGTGGTGAACAACTTAGCAAATAAAAAATCTCAAAGCAGTCAGTATAGATGAGATTGGTGCCTGTTGACATATATATATATATATATATATATATATATATATATATATATATATATACACATATTATGTATTCATGTATGAGATCTATCAATGTTCCTTGCAAAGAAGTCAGTCTTATTAACTGAACTGCTCTGGAGGCACCTTTTCCAACAAGAACCTTCTGCTGGGTATGAATCTATATGTAGTAGGAGTGAGGAAGGTGGAAAACAGGATCCCATGACTGACTTTGACTTAAAGAGATTGAGACAAATTTTCAAAAATTTATGTCAATTCATTCGTTCATTTATTTTTTTTATAAAAGAGTTAGATCTGTAGTGCCTCCAATAAGCAAGACACTGTGCTAACTACTTTGGAGAAATATAAACATAAACAAAAATAATCCTGGTCCTCCAAGAGTTCAGTGAATTGTGAAGTTAGTCAGCTTGTCTCTACTGTTCCTTAGTGGGTTTATTCAGGTGACTTGCTACTTTCAGTACAGTCTGAGTTCTTTTTACCCAAATGATGTATTTTCCCTTTCTGCAAACTATTCAACATGTAGAGTCAAGATTAATTTTTCTAAAATACAATAATACTTACTCTTCTGCTCCTAAGTCTTAACTGGCTCTCTAACGACTTCTGAAACTCAATGTTCCATGATCTACCTTTTAGTATCTCATAATAATATCTTATCTGCTACCAAGGAACCTGTCAAACTTGAACATATTTCATACTTTTGTGCCTTTACTCAATTTCCTTCTTCCTGCAAAGATTACCACAACTTTCAGTGGTGTCTGCATTTTTGACCAGAACGGTTGATAAGGTTGCTTCCCAGTTTCCCCAGAACTGATGAAATAAAACCAGAGATCATTTGGCAATTGATAATACCATGTTTTAGCAGACTACACCCAAAAAACTACATACTTGCATAGTTCTCCTTGAAAATATGTATCTACATTTAACATCAACTATCAGAGTATGAAAATAATAATAAATGAGAATTAATTTATATATTTATTCCAATAAATTTATATCTTGATTTCTTCCAGTACTGGAACATGAAGATACCCTATTCAATTGAAGGATCTTGCTAGCCTTCTCTCTTTTCATGCAACACTTAGTTGAAGAATATTTTAAAAACCCCTCATTTTTAGTTTTTGCTTTTGAAATAATTAAATTAATAGATATGTTTTATTCTGCTCTAAAAAGTTCTTTCTAGACTCCTGAGAAAAACTCTTGGATAGAGACTGGGTCTGAAAAACAAAAACACAAATTATATAAATAATATTTAAAATAAATCAATGCAAAATGCAGTATATTTGTGAGTCATGCAACAATTTTACAGATAGAAGATTTAGAAATCAGAGATGTTAAATAATTTTCAACTACTAAGATTAGGTCATTTCAAAAGACCTTGATTAGGTCATTTGAAAAGATCTTGTTTCTTTCCAAAGTCCAATTGATAAAAATCTGAGATTTGGTAACAATTAGACTGGTCTTCTGTTGGAAAAAAAAAAGATAAAAATGAACTGTGTAGTCACTCTGATGCCTTTATGTAGGACTTCCAAATCCCTTTGGAAAGATTAAGAATATTTGACTCTTCTCTGATCAACTCAGGTTAACAGAAGATGTATTATTTATGACTACTTTGGAATGGAGCTGGGAATCTGTCTTTGTTGTATTTTCCTCTGTGGCTTCCAAGACACGCTCAGGGGCACAATAATTTAGGGTTATCACATTCTGTTGTATCTGATGCCTTTGCTCCAGCTGTGTTAATTTTCCCTGGAGTCCACTTAGATTTACTATCTCTGAATTCAGTGAGTTGAGATAATCATCCAATCTTCAAATTTTAGCCTCAATCCTGAGAGGTTTATCTGCTATCTCTGACAAATTATATTTTTCCATGACAATTATTCAAGTAAAGAATATTTGGAGAAAAATCCTGCTGTGATGCTATAGTCAAGGGATTCTTTTATAGAACTTTTTGTAAGTAGAAGGGGAAGTTAGTAGTTACTAAAGGGATCTGGGTTATCTCTCTGTGTATCAACCTGTTGTTTAGTTTTCATCAACTTCTTGGTCCATGGTGTGGTTTCTAATTTACCATTGACTTAGTTAAACATAGTTACCCTATAAATCAATTCTGTAATGCAACACTAAGTACTTTAGGGACTTTTAGGGTGGGCTAAATCACCAGTTGGAAGGAAAAATGCACAACTATTCCTTATTTGTTTTCTGGACACTATATCCTAAGACATTTTTCAACATAAACACAGCTGAAATGAATAGAACCACAATACAAAATTCTATTGAGTTCTCTGTGGTCCATCTTGCCTGACTATATATATAGAAAAGCAAAGGCAAAGTTGGTCAGAGGCATTAGACAGCAGACAAACCCTTCCTGCTATAATATGAAAAACAGCCGGAAAACCCACTCGTCCTGAAATGCCACCCCCATTCTGGTGTCCTGTCATCTGATTTTTCACTGTTAAAAATTCATTGCTTAAACTACATTGTAGTTTTTCTATTTATCCACTTTTAGTTTTTAATTTTGTCTGTTATGATTGCTACCTCTCTTTTTAAAATTAACCTAGGACTCAGTAAATGTTATTTCATCCTTATATTTGAAATTTATGAGAATTTTTGTGTTTCAGGTAAACTACATTGATTATAATCCTTTCTGACATCCTTCTTCATTTTATAGTTGAGTTCATCTCATTCATATTCAGTTATGATTTTTAGGTGTGCTTTTCCTAGCACATTATCTATTAAATTATTTCTCCTCTTTTCTCCCACTGTACTCTTTACAAAAGAAAAGAAATTTGAGAAAGTAAAGGAATAAGAGAAACATTAGTATTCTATAGTTCTATAATTAGTATTATAAAATGACATTAATATCATATGATTCTATAATGCTTTGATGCTACAGTCCTTTGCCCTTCTTTTCTCCTGGATTTATTCTTTCTTTCCTCTTAATTTCCCTTATTTCTCTTTTGACTTAAATGATATTTAAATGTTCACTTCTTTTTAGTTTGTTTGTTTGTGTGTGTGTGTGTGTGTGTGTGTGTGTCTGTGTCTGTGTCTGGGTGTGAAGTTCAAAAGATTCCTGTTTTTTCTGCCTCCAGTATAATAAAATTCTCAATTATGAGAAATAATTAATTCTCTTCTTAATTCTTCCTTGGTATTTTATTCTTTCCTTTTATCAAAAACAAACAAAACATCTAGGCCACTGAGTTTGCCTTTATTCTCTTTCTTTTATTAACTCTGCCACAGTCTTTCCCCATTGTGCTCTTCTTTTTCTTCTTCTTCTTCTTCTTCTTCTTCTTCTTCTTCTTCTTCTTCTCCTTCTCCTTGTTCTTGTTCTTTTTCTTCTCCTTCTTCTTCCTTCTCCTCCTCCTCCTCCTCCTCCTCCTCCTCCTTCTTCTTCTTCTTCTCCTTCTCCTCCTCTTCCTCCTCCTCCTCCTTCTTCTTCTTCTTCTTCTCCTTCTCCTCCTCCTCCTCCTCCTCCTTCTTCTTCTTCTTCTTCTCCTTCTCCTCCTCCTCCTCCTCCTCCTCCTTCTTCTTTTTCTTCTCTCTCCCTTCCTCTAGTGTTTGCACAATGCTATGCCATTATGACATAATCTTTCCTTGTTATTGTTATTGTATTATTGTTATTTAGTAGTCCTCTTTTTTGGTAAGTGTTAGATGCTCGTTGAATGCCAATTTTGAGTTGAATCATCTTATTGAATTGAATCTAGTCTTGTCCTGGACATCCTTGAAGGCAGTGGAATTTGGAAAGAACAATGTTCTCTCCTCCCTCATCTATTAGAAAGCAAGAATTTCATCATCATTTAACCTGTTCAAATTGTTCAAATCTATTTCCCTTCCTAAATTTCTCTAATCTCTGGTGTTTATATTTCAAAGCTTCTACCCAGCTCTGTTTTTTTTTCTCAACAGAAATGCTGGAAAGAATTCTATTCTGTGAAAATGTATCTATTATGCTTAAAGAAACTGAAGACAATGAAACAATATCATTATTAAACATATATTCACCCAATGGAACTATATATTAAAGGAAAATATAAAGAAACTGCAGGGAAAATAATAAAAACCATAATCGTTGGGGATTATAATGTGGCTCGTTCTGATCTTGACAAATATAACATGAAGATAAATAAGAAAGGACCTAAATAGAATTTAAAGGAAGTGACAAAGATAGATTTCTGGTACTAAATGGAATTCTTAAGTCTGATATAGTTTCCTTACTCTCAAATGTCTCCTTTCTAAAATTGACAATAGGGTATAAAATAACACATCAAAATTCATAAACAGTAATATAAGTTATAATCAATGATAGAAAATTGAAGAAAAAATTCAAACCCAAATGATAAAAATTAGACTAAATAATGTAATCCTAAACAGTGGATTGAGTGCTAGGTCTAGAGTCAGAAAGACTGATCTTCCTGAATTCAAATTTTGTCTCATACTCTTACTAACTGTGTGAACCTGTTAACCCCAGTTGCCCCAGTTTCCTTATCAGTAAAAAGAGCTGGAGAAGGAAATGACAAACCATTCCAGAATCACTGCTAAGAAAACTCCAGATAAGGTAATGAAGAATCAGATACAGTTGAAAAGAATGAATTGAACAACAAAGAATAAATTATAGAGATGATCATTTTATCAAAGAAAATAATAGCAATTCTACAAGGTATTAAACTCTTTGGAATGTATTATAGATTGTCTCATACATCATTGAAGAGTTTCCCAGAAGCCATGCTAATGTTCTCTTATTTATCATTAAATGATGGATCTCTATTATATTTGTCAAATCTAAAAGAGCATGTTTAATAATCAGTGATAGTTATTAATCACACCATACAAAATCTTTTCATGAAGCTAAATGCTCAGAAATCTCAAATTATTTGCAATTATTTAACCCAGGTTTCTGCAATATTCTTTTGACATGTTTACAAGGTTTTACGAGTATTGTATCAAAAATTTTCCTATTCACTTTGCAAAGTAAAAAAAAAAATTAGAAGTTAAAAAAAAGTCTTTGCAGTTCATTTATTGTTAGTCAAGAGACTTCTGAAATCCCCAGGAAAGTCCCAAATTAAAATGATACAAGTGTAGGCAGAATGATATGTCTAGAGGGCTAATCAACTCAGGGGCAATTCAAGAATGAAAATGAATGATTTGGTTTGTATGGAAACAATTGAATTTTTCTCTTCCCTGGAGAGTGAGTGCGTAATTAAAAATAGAGCATAATTAGTGTTCTCTAGTATATAAAAGAAGTCAGCAAGCAAATGGCAGCTGGAAAATTAAACTGTAGGTGAAAGCAACGTGGGAAGTAACAATCACATAATTTATATAGTGCTGCAAATTAAGTAACAGATGTATATCTCATTGGAGTATGTACCAGATAGCAGGTTTTCTTTAACTACATGTAGAAGTAGCTCGCTTTGTTCAATTGTGGTTACTTATAAGTGAAGGAAGAATCTTTATCTTGAAGAGGCCTCTTCTTATCCTATGATATCTTACATATTACTCTTGTTCCCATTTTCTGTGACCTCCTTGCTGATCCTCAAACATGGCACTTCATTTCCTTCTTTTGCATCTTTTCTGATTGTCCTTGAAATTTTTCCTCCTTCTCTCAGCTTTGTGAGGTCCTCAATTTCCTTTGAGACTCAGCTCAAATCCTACTTTCTACAAGAATCTTTTTTTTTCTTCCAAAGCAACTGATGCTAACTAGCTGGGCAAGTCACTTAACCCTGGTTGTCTCATATTCTGAGCCATCTCCAGTCATCCTGATTGATATGTGGCCACTAGATTCAGATGACTCTGGAGGAGAAAGTGAGGCTGGTGACTTAGCATGGATACCTCTCCTCCCCCCATTCAAATCAGTTCATGTGCTTGTCATGGCATCACCTCCCTTATGTCATGATCTTCTTTGAGAATGAAGGACAATCATTATTACTCTCTAAAATAACTCCTAATTTACCCTGTACATATTATACATAGGTATTTGTATGTGGTCTGTCTCATTGGAATATGAATTCCTTGAGAGAGGAGATTGTTTTTGTCTTTCTTTGTATCTTTGGAACTTCAAACATTGCCTGGCAAATATTAATGTAATAAATGCTTTCTTTCTTTATTTGACTAGGCTTAAATAATGTGATGTTGGTCAAAAAAGCTAATTTGATTTGAAGCTTAATTAAAAAAAAAAGTACAGTTTCTAGAACTAGAACTATGCTCAGCACTGGCCAGACTACACCTGAAGTAGTTATCCCTTTCACATCATATGGGTTTGGAGTGTGATATTCCCATGATCTGGAAAATCCATGTAAATTTTTTGACCCACCCTTTGTTACAGAGAAAAAATCTTATTTTTTCTTTTATGCGGTGTTTACAGTACTTTATTGTAAAATTTGGATTAAATCTTTTGTTATAGGCTATATATATATCGGTCAATGTTAAATAAAAGCTATGAAAATGAAATAAAAACTTTTTACTTATTTTAACTTTAAAAAGATATTTTGTATATTTATTGTATTAAAATAAAATATGCTGATATACAAAACTATACATATCTTTTATGCATTTCTGAATTTGTTAACTTTTTCTGTTTTATTTACTAGACCATCAAATTCCTCCCAAATTCCCCTTTGGTTTCTTTTTGCCAATCTGTGATATATTGAAACTGCGTTGGCAAAGGTTGTATTGAGGAAGGAATAACTGTATTTTCCTCATTTTGAGGCATAAGTTTTTAGAAAGAACATTCTATTAATAATCCAAAGAATGTCAAAAGGAGAATGTTTAAGATGGTAAAAGGACTAGAAGTCAGACCACAAAAGGATCAATTGAAGGAAATGGGAATATTTAACTTGTAGAAAAAAATCGAGAACATGACTGCTGTCTTCAATTATTTGAAGGGCTGTCATGAAGGAGGAATTAAATGTGTTCTAGTTGGTCCCAGAGGGCAAAACTAGGAACAATAAGTGGAGGAATGTTGACTTTATGTGAGGAAACTATTGCA
Organism: Macrotis lagotis; assembly: GCF_037893015.1. Taxonomy (NCBI): domain Eukaryota; kingdom Metazoa; phylum Chordata; class Mammalia; order Peramelemorphia; family Peramelidae; genus Macrotis; species Macrotis lagotis. The sequence goes on along the minus strand of NC_133659.1, from coordinate 266,964,683 downwards.
GTTGTCCCCAAATGGAATGGAATGGAATGGCTCTATCCACTGAGCCACCTAACTAACCAGTGTTTTCTTTTTAATAGTATTAAGTTATTAATAACAAGAGAATGATGATGAAGATGATAGTCTCTATAATCTGCAAGATCCTGACTGGCATCTCATTTTTTTCCTCCTGAGTCATACTCTCTTCCATAATTTCCATTCTCACCCTTTCCCACATTTGCATTCAAGTCATCATATATAGGAATTCATGTTTATTTGTTTTTAAGAATCTTATTAAGTCCAAAGTAGGATTTTCCTATTATTTTTTTCTTCACAATGAGTTTTTGTGGTGCATGGACTGTAGATGTTTTGGTGATTATTTTTGGTTACTATTGAAATAAATGATGAAAAATACTTATATGAAATATTATTTCTTGTAACTTCCAATGGTAAGCTAAAACCCATTATAGTTTTGGAGAAAACTACTAAATTAATGAGATCACAGATACAGTTGATCATTTGAGCAATATTCAGGAGGATGTTCCAGTGCCAGGGTTTGGAATTTATGAAGCATTGCTTCTCGGCCTTTTGGCTAAGATCAAGTATGGAATTTATGAAGCCATCTCCCATACAAAGACAAGGTCTCTTTGACTCTTTTCACAGATTCCTCATCTTCATTTGATACTCAACTGGGCCACCACTTTCAACAAGGAAAAAAATCCACAAAACTTTCCTTATTTGATCCAGTTGTTGGTGTCTCCTTCTTCAAATCATTAAATTCAATTTGTTTTACAAATTGTTCCCTGCTTTCCCTTGCCACTTCTCAGTAGAGTAGTTACGAAGTTATAATGTGAGTTGTCATTGTTTTCATTAGAATTTCAAAAACCTGTTTTAATATTACAATGACACAATTATAGTAACACTCTAAAATCTTACTTTTTTGTCTCATTTTGTTATGGTATCCATGGGTTCTTGAAAGGTGTGGAGTATAAGATCCAGTAAACCTGTCAATGTTGAAAAAACTAGAGAAAACCCATCTAAATGCCAGATTAACTGAATTTGATATAACTTTTAGCCAAAACAATTCTTGAAGATCATCTTTAAGGGCACAGAATTATCAGCATAACCACTGGTGGCAAGACTGTTCTGAAAAATGAAATTCAGATTCTTGAAATATAATTATTATTGTGGGGAACTTCTACTACCAATTAAGATGGGTACTCACTGTTATTTATAGAGATGCTTAGGAAACTGAGACATTTACTTTAGGATAGCCCTCTTGGTCTATATGAAAGGTTGAACCTGACCCCTCATCTTCCAGAGGTCTGCACTCAGGCACCATTATCAATGCTTTTTAATGATAGCTTAAGGATAGAAACTAGATCTGTTATTTCATTGTTTTAGGGAATATTTAGAGAAGAAACTGCCTTCTACCACTGAAATTCAGCACCTTCTCTGAAAAATATGGATTTAAATAATTGCCTTGAACACTGAGACAATAACTGCTTTCCTTGGGATCATGCAGCCAAGATGTGTCTGCAGCTGAGATGTTTCTGAGTTAAGACTTGAAGCCATGCTGGCTTGACTTTATTCATGTATAAAATAACTATAATTAAAAATTGAGAATCATTTTAGTTTATTCCCTCTCTAGAATTCTCTTGATTTGTAATACTTGATTGGTTTCACAGTCAGTCTTACAAAATTTATGGTTACTCATCCCTGAAATTTTCGATATTTTCTCAATATTATCCCGAATTCTGATAGATAGCTTTACTTTTCTTTTCCTTATGTTCTAATATTTCTAAAAAACCCAAGTATTATTTTTTCAAGACAAATACCACATATAAGATTGCTGTATGGGAAATTCAGTGAGTAGAGATAATAATAAATACCTATATCTATACAGGTTATTATATGTCTGACACTGGGATAAATACTTTATCATCTTATTTGGCCCTCACAACAACCCTGGGAGGTATGTGCTATCATTGTTCTTATTTTACTCAGACTATTCTCATTTTATATCGTATCTCAGATGAGAATATTGAGACAAACAAAAGTGATTTGCCCAGGGTCACACAGTGAATAGGTGTATGAGATTAGATTTGAACTCGGGTCTTTCTGGCTCCAGACCCAGTATTATCTGTTTTTGAAAAAAAAATTTATTGTTTTTTGAATTTTACAAATTTTCCCCCAATCTCCCTTCCCTTCCCCCACCCCCACAGAAGGAAGTCTGATAGTCTTTACATTATTTCCATGCTATACATTGATCAAAATTGAATGTGTTGAGAGAGAAATCATATCCTTAAGGAAATTATATATATGTATATGTATATATGTGCATATAAGAGATAGCAAAATTACATAACATACCTTTTAAAAAAATTAAATGAAAGGTAATAGTATTTGGGCTTTGTTTAAACTCCACAATTCTTTCTTTGGTTCTCCATTGCAGATACCCTAAAATTGTCCCTGATTGTTGCACTGATGGGATGAGTAAGTCCGATAAGGTTGATCATCCATCTCCATGTTGCTGCTAGGGTGTACAGTGTTCTTCTAGTTCTGCTCATCATTAGCATCAGTTCATGCAAATCCTTCCAGGTTTCTCTGAATTCCTATATCTCCTGGTTTCTAATAGAATATTGTTCCATAACACACATTCCATAACACATAAACACAATTTCTTCAGCCATTCCTCAATTGATGGATATTCACTCAATTCCCAATTTTTTGCCACTATAAACAGAGCTGCTATGAATATTTTTGTACAAGTGATGTTTTTACCCTTTTTCATGATCTCTTCAGGGTATAGACCCTGAAGTAGAGCTATTGCTGGATCAAAGGATATGCACATTTTATTGCCCTTTGGGCATAATCCCAAAGTGATCTCCAGAAAGGTTGGATGAGTCCACAGCAACACCAACAATGTATTAGTGTGCCAGATTTCCCATATTCTTTCCAACATCTCAATGATCATATGGTCCTTTCTGGTCATATTCAGCCCCAGTATTATCTTGAGATGAAATGAGACACTGCTTGAATTGAGGCAGCAGTTGTATATTAGGGTCTCTCTTAATCTCCTCTAAGAGAAGGACTAGTAGTAGCATTGTTAAAAAAAAAAAAAACAAACGGCAAAAATTAAAAATAAGAAAAGAGTCCTTGAATATTTTCTTCAAAGCATAGAAGAGAACTAGGGAAGAAAATCCAGAAGGAATTATAGAGAAGTTATATGCTGAATGTGTATGTTCATAAAAGTAAAAGAATCTTTATATAGAAAAGGTTTGTAGTTTTATCTACACTTTCACTTTACTAAATATATATGTGGAAGCATTCATTTTACTTTGTTATATTCTGAATAAAAATAAAATGAAATAATGTATTAGTTGGTACTCTGAATTTTTACAAAGCTGTTTTTTATATACATAGGAATACATGAAAAATTGCACTTATAAATCAGAATTGCTCCCTTCAAAGCACTCAAGCTGTATACTTACTCCAACTTGGCTGCCATTGCTAAAAATGTTTTGGGAACAATTTTTTGGAATCATCATCTAAACCTGCTGTATATTATAATATTATTTTTAAAGATTTTATTGTTGCCTTTTGTTTTTGCACAGTATTGTATTTAACACCATATATGTAGTCTCTACTCATTGAATCCTTCCCTGAAACAGGAAAAACATTCAAGTAAAACCTACCAACATC